>NC_138965.1:5007500-6257500 GCF_055761805.1 Camellia sinensis
ACGGAAACCCCGTATTTACATATCTGCCACTGTGCAGGAGAATCCGAATAGGTGTTCGATTGTTCGAACCATAATGCGCAAGAAATGGTACAGAAACCCCGTATTTACATATCTGCCACTGTGCAGGAGAATCCGTATAGGTGTTCGAGTGTTCGAACCGTAATGCGAAAGAAATGGTACGGAAACCCCGTATTTACATATCTGCCACTTTGCAGGAGAATCCGTATAGGTGTTCGAGTGTTCGAACCGTAATGCGAAAGAAATGGTACGGAAACCCCGTATTTACATATCTGCCATTGTGCAGGAGAATCCGTATTGGTGTTCGAGTGTTCGAACCGTAATGCGCAAGAAATGGTAAGGAAACCCCGTATTTACATATCTGCCACTGTGCAGGAGAATCCGTATAGGTGTTCGAGTGTTCGAACCGTAATGCGAAAGAAATGGTACGGAAACCCCGTATTTACATATCTGCCACTGTGCAGGAGAATCCGTATAGGTGTTCGAGTGTTCGAACCGTAATGCGCAAGAAATGGTACGGAAACCCCGTATTTACGTATCTGCCACTTTGCAGGAGAATCCGTATAGGTGTTCGAGTGTTCGAACCGTAATGCGAAAGAAATGGTACGGAAACCCCGTATTTACATATCTGCCACTGTGCAGGAGAATCCGTATAGGTGTTCGAGTGTTCGAACCGTAATGCGCAAGAAATGGTACGGAAACCGCGTATTTACATATTTGCCAGTGTGCAGGAGAATTCGTATAGGTGTTCGAGTGTTCGAACCGTAATGCGCAAGAAATGGTACGGAAACCCCGTATTTACATATCTGCCACTGTGCAGGAGAATCCGTATAGGTGTTCGAGTGTTCGAACTGTAATGCGCAAGAAATGGTACGGAAACCCCGTATTTACATATCTGCCACTGTGCAGGAGAATCCGTATAGGTGTTCGAGTGTTCGAACCGTAATGCGCAAGAAATGGTACGGAAACCCCGTATTTACATATCTGCCACTGTGCAGGAGAATCCGTATAGGTGTTCGAGTGTTCGAACCGTAATGCGCAAGAAATGGTACGGAAACCCCGTATTTACATATCTGCCACTATGCAGGAGAATCCGTATAGGTGTTCGAGTGTTCGAACCGTAATGCGCAAGAAATGGTAAGGAAACCCCGTATTTACATATCTGCCACTGTGTAGGAGAATCCGTATAGGTGTTCGAGTGTTCGAACCGTAATGCGCAAGAAATGGTACGGAAACCCCGTATTTACATATCTGCCACTGTGCAGGAGAATCCGTATAGGTGTTCGAGTGTTCGAACCGTAATGCGCAAGAAATGGTACGGAAACCCCGTATTTACATATCTGCCACTGTGCAGGAGAATCCGTATAGGTGTTCGAGTGTTCGAACCGTAATGCGCAACAAATGGTAAGGAAACCCCGTATTTACATATCTGCCACTGTGCAGGAGAATCCGTATAGGTGTTCGAGTGTTCGAACCGTAATGCGAAAGAAATGGTACGGAAACCCGGTATTTACATATCTGCCACTGTGCAGGAGAATCCGTATAGGTGTTCGAGTGTTCGAACCGTAATGCGCAAGAAATGGTATGGAAACCCCGTATTTACGTATTTGCCAGTGTGCAGGAGAATTCGTATAGGTGTTCGAGTGTTCGAACCGTAATGCGCAAGAAATGGTACGGAAATCCCGTATTTACACATCTGCCACTGTGCAGGAGAATCCGTATAGGTGTTCGAGTGTTCGAACCATAATGCGCAAGAAATGGTACAGTAACCCCGTATTTACATATCTGCCATTGTGCAGGAGAATCCGTATTGGTGTTCGAGTGTTCGAACCGTAATGCGCAAGAAATGGTAAGGAAACCCCGTATTTACATATCTGCCACTGTGCAGGAGAATCCGTATAGGTGTTCGAGTGTTCGAACCGTAATGCGCAAGAAATGGTACGGAAACCCCGTATTTACATATCTGCCACTGTGCAGGAGAAGCCGTATAGGTGTTCGAGTGTTCGAACCGTAATGCGCAAGAAATGGTACGGAAACCCCGTATTTACATATCTGCCACTGTGCAGGAGAATCCGTATAGGTGTTCGAGTGTTCGAACCGTAATGCGCAAGAAATGGTACGGAAACCCCGTATTTACATATCTGCCACTGTGCAGGAGAATCCGTATAGGTGTTCGAGTGTTCGAACCATAATGCGCAAGAAATGGTACAGAAACCCCGTATTTACATATCTGCCACTGTGCAGGAGAATCCGTATAGGTGTTCGAGTGTTCGAACCGTAATGCGAAAGAAATGGTACGGAAACCCCGTATTTACATATCTGCCACTTTGCAGGAGAATCCGTATAGGTGTTCGAGTGTTCGAACCATAATGCGAAAGAAATGGTACGGAAACCCCGTATTTACATATCTGCCATTGTGCAGGAGAATCCGTATTGGTGTTCGAGTGTTCGAACCGTAATGCGCAAGAAATGGTAAGGAAACCCCGTATTTACATATCTGCCACTGTGCAGGAGAATCCGTATAGGTGTTCGAGTGTTCGAACCGTAATGCGAAAGAAATGGTACGGAAACCCCGTATTTACATATCTGCCACTTTGCAGGAGAATCCGTATAGGTGTTCGAGTGTTCGAACCGTAATGCGAAAGAAATGGTACGGAAACCCCGTATTTACATATCTGCCACTGTGCAGGAGAATCCGTATAGGTGTTCGAGTGTTCGAACCGTAATGCGCAAGAAATGGTACGGAAACCGCGTATTTACATATTTGCCAGTGTGCAGGAGAATTCGTATAGGTGTTCGAGTGTTCGAACCGTAATGCGCAAGAAATGGTACGGAAACCCCGTATTTAAATATCTGCCACTGTGCAGGAGAATCCGTATAGGTGTTCGAGTGTTCGAACCATAATGCGCAAGAAATGGTACAGAAACCCCGTATTTACATATCTGCCACTGTGCAGGAGAATCCGAATTGGTGTTCGAGTGTTCGAACCGTAATGCGCAAGAAATGGTACGGAAACCTCGTATTTACATATCTGCCACTGTGCAGGAGAATCCGTATAGGTGTTCGAGTGTTCGAACCGTAATGCGCAAGAAATGGTACGGAAACCCCGTATTTACATATCTGCCACTGTGCAGGAGAATCCGTATAGGTGTTCGAGTGTTCGAACCGTAATGCGCAAGAAATGGTACGGAAACCCCGTATTTACATATCTGCCACTGTGCAGGAGAATCCGTATAGGTGTTCGAGTGTTCGAACCGTAATGCGCAAGAAATGGTACGGAAACCCCGTATTTACATATCTGCCACTGTGCAGGAGAATCCGTATAGGTGTTCGAGTGTTCGAACCGTAATGCGCAAGAAATGGTAAGGAAACCCCGTATTTACATATCTGCCACTGTGCAGGAGAATCCGTATAGGTGTTCGAGTGTTCGAACCGTAATGCGCAACAAATGGTAAGGAAACCCCGTATTTACATATCTGCCACTGTGCAGGAGAATCCGTATAGGTGTTCGAGTGTTCGAACCGTAATGCGAAAGAAATGGTACGGAAACCCCGTATTTACATATCTGCCACTGTGCAGGAGAATCCGTTTAGGTGTTCGAGTGTTCGAACCGTAATGCGCAAGAAATGGTACGGAAACCCCGTATTTACATATCTGCCTCTGTGCAGGAGAATCCGTATAGGTGTTCGAGTGTTCGAACCGTAATGCGCAAGAAATGGTACGGAAACCCCGTATTTACGTATTTGCCAGTGTGCAGGAGAATTCGTATAGGTGTTCGAGTGTTCGAACCGTAATGCGCAAGAAATGGTACGGAAACCCCGTATTTACATATCTGCCACTGTGCAGGAGAATCCGTATAGGTGTTCGAGTGTTCGAACCATAATGCGCAAGAAATGGTACAGTAACCCCGTATTTACATATCTGCCATTGTGCAGGAGAATCCGTATTGGTGTTCGAGTGTTCGAACCGTAATGCGCAAGAAATGGTAAGAAAACCCCGTATTTACATATCTGCCACTGTGCAGGAGAATCCGTATAGGTGTTCGAGTGTTCGAACCGTAATGCGCAAGAAATGGTACGGAAACCCCGTATTTACGTATTTGCCAGTGTGCAGGAGAATTCGTATAGGTGTTCGAGTGTTCGAACCGTAATGCGCAAGAAATGGTACGGAAACCCCGTATTTACATATCTGCCACTGTACAGGAGAATCCGTATAGGTGTTCGAGTGTTCGAACCATAATGCGCAAGAAATGGTACAGTAACCCCGTATTTACATAACTGCCATTGTGCAGGAGAATCCGTATTGGTGTTCGAGTGTTCGAACCGTAATGCGCAAGAAATGGTAAGGAAACCCCGTATTTACATATCTGCCACTGTGCAGGAGAATCCGTATAGGTGTTCGAGTGTTCGAACCGTAAAGCGCAAGAAATGGTACGGAAACCCCGTATTTACATATCTGCCACTGTGCAGGAGAAGCCGTATAGGTGTTCGAGTGTTCGAACCGTAATGCGCAAGAAATGGTACGGAAACCCCGTATTTACATATCTGCCACTGTGCAGGAGAATCCGTATAGGTGTTCGAGTGTTCGAACCGTAATGCGCAAGAAATGGTACGGAAACCCCGTATTTACATATCTGCCACTGTGCAGGAGAATCCGTATAGGTGTTCGAGTGTTCGAACCATAATGCGCAAGAAATGGTACAGAAACCCCGTATTTACATTTCTGCCACTGTGCAGGAGAATCCGTATAGGTGTTCGAGTGTTCGAACCGTAATGCGAAAGAAATGGTACGGAAACCCCGTATTTACATATCTGCCACTTTGCAGGAGAATCCGTATAGGTGTTCGAGTGTTCGAACCATAATGCGAAAGAAATGGTACGGAAACCCCGTATTTACATATCTGCCATTGTGCAGGAGAATCCGTATTGGTGTTCGAGTGTTCGAACCGTAATGCGCAAGAAATGGTAAGGAAACCCCGTATTTACATATCTGCCACTGTGCAGGAGAATCCGTATAGGTGTTCGAGTGTTCGAACCGTAATGCGAAAGAAATGGTACGGAAACCCCGTATTTACATATCTGCCACTTTGCAGGAGAATCCGTATAGGTGTTCGAGTGTTCGAACCGTAATGCGAAAGAAATGGTACGGAAACCCCGTATTTACATATCTGCCACTGTGCAGGAGAATCCGTATAGGTGTTCGAGTGTTCGAACCGTAATGCGCAAGAAATGGTATGGAAACTGCGTATTTACATATTTGCCAGTGTGTAGGAGAATTCGTATAGGTGTTCGAGTGTTCGAACCGTAATGCGCAAGAAATGGTACGGAAACCCCGTATTTACATATCTGCCACTGTGCAGGAGAATCCGTATAGGTGTTCGAGTGTTCGAACCATAATGCGCAAGAAATGGTACAGAAACCCCGTATTTACATATCTGCCACTGTGCAGGAGAATCCGTATTGGTGTTCGAGTGTTCGAACCGTAATGCGCAAGAAATGGTACGGAAACCCCGTATTTACATATCTGCCACTGTGCAGGAGAATCCGTATAGGTGTTCGAGTGTTCGAACCGTAATGCGCAAGAAATGGTACGGAAACCCCGTATTTACATATCTGCCACTGTGCAGGAGAATCCGTATAGGTGTTCGAGTGTTCGAACCGTAATGCGCAAGAAATGGTACGGAAACCCCGTATTTACATATCTGCCACTGTGCAGGAGAATCCGTATAGGTGTTCGAGTGTTCGAACCATAATGCGCAAGAAATGGTACAGAAACCCCGTATTTACATATCTGCCACTGTGCAGGAGAATCCGTATAGGTGTTCGAGTGTTCGAACCGTAATGCGAAAGAAATGGTACGGAAACCCCGTATTTACATATCTGCCACTTTGCAGGAGAATCCGTATAGGTGTTCGAGTGTTCGAACCGTAATGCGAAAGAAATGGTACGGAAACCCCGTAATTACATATCTGCCATTGTGCAGGAGAATCCGTATTGGTGTTCGAGTGTTCGAACCGTAATGCGCAAGAAATGGTAAGGAAACCCCGTATTTACATATCTGCCACTGTGCAGGAGAATCCGTATAGGTGTTCGAGTGTTCGAACCGTAATGCGCAAGAAATGGTACGGAAACCCCGTATTTACATATCTGCCACTGTGCAGGAGAATCCGTATAGGTGTTCGAGTGTTCGAACCGTAATGCGAAAGAAATGGTACGGAAACCCCGTATTTACATATCTGCCACTGTGCAGGAGAATCCGTATAGGCGTTCGAGTGTTCGAACCGTAATGCGCAAGAAATGGTACGGAAACCCCGTATTTACATATCTGCCACTGTGCAGGAGAATTCGTATAGGTGTTCGAGTGTTCGAACCGTAATGCGCAAGAAATGGTACGGAAACCCCGTATTTACATATCTGCCACTGTGTAGGAGAATCCGTATAGGTGTTCGAGTGTTCGAACCATAATGCGCAAGAAATGGTACAGAAACCCCGTATTTACATATCTGCCACTGTGCAGGAGAATCCGTATTGGTGTTCGAGTGTTCGAACCGTAATGCGCAAGAAATGGTACGGAAACCCCGTATTTACGTATTTGCCAGTGTGCAGGAGAATTCGTATAGGTGTTCGAGTGTTCGAACCGTAATGCGCAAGAAATGGTACGGAAACCCCGTATTTACATATCTGCCACTGTGCAGGAGAATCCGTATAGGTGTTCGAGTGTTCGAACCATAATGCGCAAGAAATGGTACAGTAACCCCGTATTTACATATCTGCCACTGTGCAGGAGAATTCGTATAGGTGTTCGAGTGTTCGAACCGTAATGCGCAAGAAATGGTAAGGAAACCCCGTATTTACATATCTGCCACTGTGCAGGAGAATCCGTATAGGTGTTCGAGTGTTCGAACCGTAATGCGCAAGAAATGGTACGGAAACCCCGTATTTACATATCTGCCACTGTGCAGGAGAAGCCGTATAGGTGTTCGAGTGTTCGAACCGTAATGCGCAAGAAATGGTACGGAAACCCCGTATTTACATATCTGCCACTGTGCAGGAGAATCCGTATAGGTGTTCGAGTGTTCGAACCGTAATGCGCAAGAAATGGTAAGGAAACCCCGTATTTACATATCTGCCACTGTGCAGGAGAATCCGTATAGGTGTTCGAGTGTTCGAACCGTAATGCGAAAGAAATGGTACGGAAACCCCGTATTTACATATCTGCCACTTTGCAGGAGAATCCGTATAGGTGTTCGAGTGTTCGAACCGTAATGCGAAAGAAATGGTACGGAAACCCCGTATTTACATATCTGCCACTGTGCAGGAGAATCCGTATAGGTGTTCGAGTGTTCGAACCGTAATGCGCAAGAAATGGTATGGAAACTGCGTATTTACATATTTGCCAGTGTGTAGGAGAATTCGTATAGGTGTTCGAGTGTTCGAACCGTAATGCGCAAGAAATGGTACGGAAACCCCGTATTTACATATCTGCCACTGTGCAGGAGAATCCGTATAGGTGTTCGAGTGTTCGAACCATAATGCGCAAGAAATGGTACAGAAACCCCGTATTTACATATCTGCCACTGTGCAGGAGAATCCGTATTGGTGTTCGAGTGTTCGAACCGTAATGCGCAAGAAATGGTACGGAAACCCCGTATTTACATATCTGCCACTGTGCAGGAGAATCCGTATAGGTGTTCGAGTGTTCGAACCGTAATGCGCAAGAAATGGTACGGAAACCCCGTATTTACATATCTGCCACTGTGCAGGAGAATCCGTATAGGTGTTCGAGTGTTCGAACCGTAATGCGCAAGAAATGGTACGGAAACCCCGTATTTACATATCTGCCACTGTGCAGGAGAATCCGTATAGGTGTTCGAGTGTTCGAACCATAATGCGCAAGAAATGGTACAGAAACCCCGTATTTACATATCTGCCACTGTGCAGGAGAATCCGTATAGGTGTTCGAGTGTTCGAACCGTAATGCGAAAGAAATGGTACGGAAACCCCGTATTTACATATCTGCCACTTTGCAGGAGAATCCGTATAGGTGTTCGAGTGTTCGAACCGTAATGCGAAAGAAATGGTACGGAAACCCCGTAATTACATATCTGCCATTGTGCAGGAGAATCCGTATTGGTGTTCGAGTGTTCGAACCGTAATGCGCAAGAAATGGTAAGGAAACCCCGTATTTACATATCTGCCACTGTGCAGGAGAATCCGTATAGGTGTTCGAGTGTTCGAACCGTAATGCGCAAGAAATGGTACGGAAACCCCGTATTTACATATCTGCCACTGTGCAGGAGAATCCGTATAGGTGTTCGAGTGTTCGAACCGTAATGCGAAAGAAATGGTACGGAAACCCCGTATTTACATATCTGCCACTGTGCAGGAGAATCCGTATAGGCGTTCGAGTGTTCGAACCGTAATGCGCAAGAAATGGTACGGAAACCCCGTATTTACATATCTGCCACTGTGCAGGAGAATTCGTATAGGTGTTCGAGTGTTCGAACCGTAATGCGCAAGAAATGGTACGGAAACCCCGTATTTACATATCTGCCACTGTGTAGGAGAATCCGTATAGGTGTTCGAGTGTTCGAACCATAATGCGCAAGAAATGGTACAGAAACCCCGTATTTACATATCTGCCACTGTGCAGGAGAATCCGTATTGGTGTTCGAGTGTTCGAACCGTAATGCGCAAGAAATGGTACGGAAACCCCGTATTTACGTATTTGCCAGTGTGCAGGAGAATTCGTATAGGTGTTCGAGTGTTCGAACCGTAATGCGCAAGAAATGGTACGGAAACCCCGTATTTACATATCTGCCACTGTGCAGGAGAATCCGTATAGGTGTTCGAGTGTTCGAACCATAATGCGCAAGAAATGGTACAGTAACCCCGTATTTACATATCTGCCACTGTGCAGGAGAATTCGTATAGGTGTTCGAGTGTTCGAACCGTAATGCGCAAGAAATGGTAAGGAAACCCCGTATTTACATATCTGCCACTGTGCAGGAGAATCCGTATAGGTGTTCGAGTGTTCGAACCGTAATGCGCAAGAAATGGTACGGAAACCCCGTATTTACATATCTGCCACTGTGCAGGAGAAGCCGTATAGGTGTTCGAGTGTTCGAACCGTAATGCGCAAGAAATGGTACGGAAACCCCGTATTTACATATCTGCCACTGTGCAGGAGAATCCGTATAGGTGTTCGAGTGTTCGAACCGTAATGCGCAAGAAATGGTACGGAAACCCCGTATTTACATATCTGCCACTGTGCAGGAGAATCCGTATAGGTGTTCGAGTGTTCGAACCATAATGCGCAAGAAATGGTACAGAAACCCCGTATTTACATATCTGCCACTGTGCAGGAGAATCCGTATAGGTGTTCGAGTGTTCGAACCGTAATGCGAAAGAAATGGTACGGAAACCCCGTATTTACATATCTGCCACTTTGCAGGAGAATCCGTATAGGTGTTCGAGTGTTCGAACCGTAATGCGAAAGAAATGGTACGGAAACCCCGTATTTACATATCTGCCATTGTGCAGGAGAATCCGTATTGGTGTTCGAGTGTTCGAACCGTAATGCGCAAGAAATGGTAAGGAAACCCCGTATTTACATATCTGCCACTGTGCAGGAGAATCCGTATAGGTGTTCGAGTGTTCGAACCGTAATGCGAAAGAAATGGTACGGAAACCCCGTATTTACATATCTGCCACTTTGCAGGAGAATCCGTATAGGTGTTCGAGTGTTCGAACCGTAATGCGAAAGAAATGGTACGGAAACCCCGTATTTACATATCTGCCACTGTGCAGGAGAATCCGTATAGGCGTTCGAGTGTTCGAACCGTAATGCGCAAGAAATGGTACGGAAACCGCGTATTTACATATTTGCCAGTGTGCAGGAGAATTCGTAGAGGTGTTCGAGTGTTCGAACCGTAATGCGCAAGAAATGGTACGGAAACCCCGTATTTACATATCTGCCACTGTGCAGGAGAATCCGTATAGGTGTTCGAGTGTTCGAACCATAATGCGCAAGAAATGGTACAGAAACCCCGTATTTACATATCTGCCACTGTGCAGGAGAATCCGTATTGGTGTTCGAGTGTTCGAACCGTAATGCGCAAGAAATGGTACGGAAACCCCGTATTTACATATCTGCCACTGTGCAGGAGAATCCGTATAGGTGTTCGAGTGTTCGAACCGTAATGCGCAAGAAATGGTACGGAAACCCCGTATTTACATATCTGCCACTGTGCAGGAGAATCCGTATAGGTGTTCGAGTGTTCGAACCGTAATGCGCAAGAAATAGTACGGAAACCCCGTATTTACATATCTGCCACTGTGCAGGAGAATTCGTATAGGTGTTCGAGTGTTCGAACCGTAATGCGCAAGAAATGGTACGGAAACCCCGTATTTACATATCTGCCACTGTGCAGGAGAATCCGTATAGGTGTTCGAGTGTTCGAACCATAATGCGCAAGAAATGGTACAGTAACCCCGTATTTACATATCTGCCATTGTGCAGGAGAATCCGTATTGGTGTTCGAGTGTTCGAACCGTAATGCGCAAGAAATGGTAAGGAAACCCCGTATTTACATATCTGCCACTGTGCAGGAGAATCCGTATAGGTGTTCGAGTGTTCGAACCGTAATGCGCAAGAAATGGTACGGAAACCCCGTATTTACATATCTGCCACTGTGCAGGAGAAGCCGTATAGGTGTTCGAGTGTTCGAACCGTAATGCGCAAGAAATGGTACGGAAACCCCGTATTTACATATCTGCCACTGTGCAGGAGAATCCGTATAGGTGTTCGAGTGTTCGAACCGTAATGCGCAAGAAATGGTAAGGAAACCCCGTATTTACGTATTTGCCAGTGTGCAGGAGAATTCGTATAGGTGTTCGAGTGTTCGAACCGTAATGCGCAAGAAATGGTACGGAAACCCCGTATTTACATATCTGCCACTGTGCAGGAGAATCCGTATAGGTGTTCGAGTGTTCGAACCATAATGCGCAAGAAATGGTACAGTAACCCCGTATTTACATATCAGCCATTGTGCAGGAGAATCCGTATTGGTGTTCGAGTGTTCGAACCGTAATGCGCAAGAAATGGTAAGGAAACCCCGTATTTACATATCTGCCACTGTGCAGGAGAATCCGTATAGGTGTTCGAGTGTTCGAACCGTAATGCGCAAGAAATGGTACGGAAACCCCGTATTTACATATCTGCCACTGTGCAGGAGAAGCCGTATAGGTGTTCGAGTGTTCGAACCGTAATGCGCAAGAAATGGTACGGAAACCCCGTATTTACATATCTGCCACTGTGCAGGAGAATCCGTATAGGTGTTCGAGTGTTCGAACCGTAATGCGCAAGAAATGGTACGGAAACCCCGTATTTACATATCTGCCACTGTGCAGGAGAATCCGTATAGGTGTTCGAGTGTTCGAACCATAATGCGCAAGAAATGGTAAGGAAACCCCGTATTTACATATCTGCCACTGTGCAGGAGAATCCGTATAGGTGTTCGAGTGTTCGAACCGTAATGCGAAAGAAATGGTACGGAAACCCCGTATTTACATATCTGCCACTTTGCAGGAGAATCCGTATTGGTGTTCGAGTGTTCGAACCGTAATGCGCAAGAAATGGTAAGGAAACCCCGTATTTACATATCTGCCACTGTGCAGGAGAATCCGTATAGGTGTTCGAGTGTTCGAACCGTAATGCGAAAGAAATGGTACGGAAACCCCGTATTTACATATCTGCCACTTTGCAGGAGAATCCGTATAGGTGTTCGAGTGTTCGAACCGTAATGCGAAAGAAATGGTACGGAAACCCCGTATTTACATATCTGCCACTGTGCAGGAGAATCCGTATAGGCGTTCGAGTGTTCGAACCGTAATGCGCAAGAAATGGTACGGAAACCGCGTATTTACATATTTGCCAGTGTGCAGGAGAATTCGTAGAGGTGTTCGAGTGTTCGAACCGTAATGCGCAAGAAATGGTACGGAAACCCCGTATTTACATATCTGCCACTGTGCAGGAGAATCCGTATAGGTGTTCGAGTGTTCGAACCATAATGCGCAAGAAATGGTACAGAAACCCCGTATTTACATATCTGCCACTGTGCAGGAGAATCCGTATTGGTGTTCGAGTGTTCGAACCGTAATGCGCAAGAAATGGTACGGAAACCCCGTATTTACATATCTGCCACTGTGCAGGAGAATCCGTATAGGTGTTCGAGTGTTCGAACCGTAATGCGCAAGAAATGGTACGGAAACCCCGTATTTACATATCTGCCACTGTGCAGGAGAATCCGTATAGGTGTTCGAGTGTTCGAACCGTAATGCGCAAGAAATGGTACGGAAACCCCGTATTTACATATCTGCCACTGTGCAGGAGAATTCGTATAGGTGTTCGAGTGTTCGAACCGTAATGCGCAAGAAATGGTACGGAAACCCCGTATTTACATATCTGCCACTGTGCAGGAGAATCCGTATAGGTGTTCGAGTGTTCGAACCATAATGCGCAAGAAATGGTACAGTAACCCCGTATTTACATATCTGCCATTGTGCAGGAAAATCCGTATTGGTGTTCGAGTGTTCGAACCGTAATGCGCAAGAAATGGTAAGGAAACCCCGTATTTACATATCTGCCACTGTGCAGGAGAATCCGTATAGGTGTTCGAGTGTTCGAACCATAATGCGCAAGAAATGGTAAGGAAACCCCGTATTTACATATCTGCCACTGTGCAGGAGAATCCGTATAGGTGTTCGAGTGTTCGAACCGTAATGCGAAAGAAATGGTACGGAAACCCCGTATTTACATATCTGCCACTTTGCAGGAGAATCCGTATTGGTGTTCGAGTGTTCGAACCGTAATGCGCAAGAAATGGTAAGGAAACCCCGTATTTACATATCTGCCACTGTGCAGGAGAATCCGTATAGGTGTTCGAGTGTTCGAACCGTAATGCGAAAGAAATGGTACGGAAATCCCGTATTTACATATCTGCCACTTTGCAGGAGAATCCGTATAGGTGTTCGAGTGTTCGAACCGTAATGCGAAAGAAATGGTACGGAAACCCCGTATTTACATATCTGCCACTGTGCAGGAGAATCCGTATAGGCGTTCGAGTGT
The DNA here is from genome assembly GCF_055761805.1 of Camellia sinensis. Taxonomy (NCBI): domain Eukaryota; kingdom Viridiplantae; phylum Streptophyta; class Magnoliopsida; order Ericales; family Theaceae; genus Camellia; species Camellia sinensis. Next base: position 5,020,647 of record NC_138965.1, read on the forward strand.
TCGAACCGTAATGCGCAAGAAATGGTACGGAAACCGCGTATTTACATATTTGCCAGTGTGCAGGAGAATTCGTAGAGGTGTTCGAGTGTTCGAACCGTAATGCGCAAGAAATGGTACGGAAACCCCGTATTTACATATCTGCCACTGTGCAGGAGAATCCGTATAGGTGTTCGAGTGTTCGAACCATAATGCGCAAGAAATGGTACAGAAACCCCGTATTTACATATCTGCCACTGTGCAGGAGAATCCGTATTGGTGTTCGAGTGTTCGAACCGTAATGCGCAAGAAATGGTACGGAAACCCCGTATTTACATATCTGCCACTGTGCAGGAGAATCCGTATAGGTGTTCGAGTGTTCGAACCGTAATGCGCAAGAAATGGTACGGAAACCCCGTATTTACATATCTGCCACTGTGCAGGAGAATCCGTATAGGTGTTCGAGTGTTCGAACCGTAATGCGCAAGAAATGGTACGGAAACCCCGTATTTACATATCTGCCACTGTGCAGGAGAATTCGTATAGGTGTTCGAGTGTTCGAACCGTAATGCGCAAGAAATGGTACGGAAACCCCGTATTTACATATCTGCCACTGTGCAGGAGAATCCGTATAGGTGTTCGAGTGTTCGAACCATAATGCGCAAGAAATGGTACAGTAACCCCGTATTTACATATCTGCCATTGTGCAGGAAAATCCGTATTGGTGTTCGAGTGTTCGAACCGTAATGCGCAAGAAATGGTAAGGAAACCCCGTATTTACATATCTGCCACTGTGCAGGAGAATCCGTATAGGTGTTCGAGTGTTCGAACCGTAATGCGCAAGAAATGGTACGGAAACCCCGTATTTACATATCTGCCACTGTGCAGGAGAAGCCGTATAGGTGTTCGAGTGTTCGAACCGTAATGCGCAAGAAATGGTACGGAAACCCCGTATTTACATATCTGCCACTGTGCAGGAGAATCCGTATAGGTGTTCGAGTGTTCGAACCGTAATGCGCAAGAAATGGTACGGAAACCCCGTATTTACATATCTGCCACTGCGCAGGAGAATCCGTATAGGTGTTCGAGTGTTCGAACCATAATGCGCAAGAAATGGTACAGAAACCCCGTATTTACATATCTGCCACTGTGCAGGAGAATCCGTATAGGTGTTCGAGTGTTCGAACCGTAATGCGAAAGAAATGGTACGGAAACCCCGTATTTACATATCTGCCACTTTGCAGGAGAATCCGTATAGGTGTTCGAGTGTTCGAACCGTAATGCGAAAGAAATGGTACGGAAACCCCGTATTTACATATCTGCCATTGTGCAGGAGAATCCGTATTGGTGTTCGAGTGTTCGAACCGTAATGCGCAAGAAATGGTACGGAAACCCCGTATTTACATATCTGCCACTGTGCAGGAGAATCCGTATAGGTGTTCGAGTGTTCGAACCGTAATGCGCAAGAAATGGTACGGAAACCCCGTATTTACATATCTGCCACTTTGCAGGAGAATCCGTATAGGTGTTCGAGTGTTCGAACCGTAATGCGAAAGAAATGGTACGGAAACCCCGTATTTACATATCAGCCACTGTGCAGGAGAATCCGTATAGGTGTTCGAGTGTTCGAACCGTAATGCGCAAGAAATGGTACGGAAACCGCGTATTTACATATTTGCCAGTGTGCAGGAGAATTCGTATAGGTGTTCGAGTGTTCGAACCGTAATGCGCAAGAAATGGTACGGAAACCCCGTATTTACATATCTGCCACTGTGCAGGAGAATCCGTATAGGTGTTCGAGTGTTCGAACCATAATGCGCAAGAAATGGTACAGAAACCCCGTATTTACATATCTGCCACTGTGCAGGAGAATCCGTATAGGTGTTCGAGTGTTCGAACCGTAATGCGCAAGAAATGGTACGGAAACCCCGTATTTACATATCTGCCACTGTGCAGGAGAATCCGTATAGGTGTTCGAGTGTTCGAACCATAATGCGCAAGAAATGGTACAGAAACCCCGTATTTACATATCTGCCACTGTGCAGGAGAATCCGTATAGGTGTTCGAGTGTTCGAACCGTAATGCGAAAGAAATGGTACGGAAACCCCGTATTTACATATCTGCCACTTTGCAGGAGAATCCGTATAGGTGTTCGAGTGTTCGAACCGTAATGCGAAAGAAATGGTACGGAAACCCCGTATTTACATATCTGCCATTGTGCAGGAGAATCCGTATTGGTGTTCGAGTGTTCGAACCGTAATGCGCAAGAAATGGTAAGGAAACCCCGTATTTACATATCTGCCACTGTGCAGGAGAATCCGTATAGGTGTTCGAGTGTTCGAACCGTAATGCGAAAGAAATGGTACGGAAACCCCGTATTTACATATCTGCCACTTTGCAGGAGAATCCGTATAGGTGTTCGAGTGTTCGAACCGTAATGCGAAAGAAATGGTACGGAAACCCCGTATTTACATATCTGCCACTGTGCAGGAGAATCCGTATAGGCGTTCGAGTGTTCGAACCGTAATGCGCAAGAAATGGTACGGAAACCGCGTATTTAAATATTTGCCAGTGTGCAGGAGAATTCGTAGAGGTGTTCGAGTGTTCGAACCGTAATGCGCAAGAAATGGTACGGAAACCCCGTATTTACATATCTGCCACTGTGCAGGAGAATCCGTATAGGTGTTCGAGTGTTCGAACCATAATGCGCAAGAAATGGTACAGAAACCCCGTATTTACATATCTGCCACTGTGCAGGAGAATCCGTATTGGTGTTCGAGTGTTCGAACCGTAATGCGCAAGAAATGGTACGGAAACCCCGTATTTACATACCTGCCACTGTGCAGGAGAATCCGTATAGGTGTTCGAGTGTTCGAACCGTAATGCGCAAGAAATGGTACGGAAACCCCGTATTTACATATCTGCCACTGTGCAGGAGAATCCGTATAGGTGTTCGAGTGTTCGAACCGTAATGCGCAAGAAATGGTACGGAAACCCCGTATTTACATATCTGCCACTGTGCAGGAGAATTCGTATAGGTGTTCGAGTGTTCGAACCGTAATGCGCAAGAAATGGTACGGAAACCCCGTATTTACATATCTGCCACTGTGCAGGAGAATCCGTATAGGTGTTCGAGTGTTCGAACCATAATGCGCAAGAAATGGTACAGTAACCCCGTATTTACATATCTGCCATTGTGCAGGAAAATCCGTATTGGTGTTCGAGTGTTCGAACCGTAATGCGCAAGAAATGGTAAGGAAACCCCGTATTTACATATCTGCCACTGTGCAGGAGAATCCGTATAGGTGTTCGAGTGTTCGAACCGTAATGCGCAAGAAATGGTACGGAAACCCCGTATTTACATATCTGCCACTGTGCAGGAGAAGCCGTATAGGTGTTCGAGTGTTCGAACCGTAATGCGCAAGAAATGGTACGGAAACCCCGTATTTACATATCTGCCACTGTGCAGGAGAATCCGTATAGGTGTTCGAGTGTTCGAACCGTAATGCGCAAGAAATGGTACGGAAACCCCGTATTTACATATCTGCCACTGTGCAGGAGAATCCGTATAGGTGTTCGAGTGTTCGAACCATAATGCGCAAGAAATGGTAAGGAAACCCCGTATTTACATATCTGCCACTGTGCAGGAGAATCCGTATAGGTGTTCGAGTGTTCGAACCGTAATGCGAAAGAAATGGTACGGAAACCCCGTATTTACATATCTGCCACTTTGCAGGAGAATCCGTATTGGTGTTCGAGTGTTCGAACCGTAATGCGCAAGAAATGGTAAGGAAACCCCGTATTTACATATCTGCCACTGTGCAGGAGAATCCGTATAGGTGTTCGAGTGTTCGAACCGTAATGCGAAAGAAATGGTACGGAAACCCCGTATTTACATATCTGCCACTTTGCAGGAGAATCCGTATAGGTGTTCGAGTGTTCGAACCGTAATGCGAAAGAAATGGTACGGAAACCCCGTATTTACATATCTGCCACTGTGCAGGAGAATCCGTATAGGCGTTCGAGTGTTCGAACCGTAATGCGCAAGAAATGGTACGGAAACCGCGTATTTACATATTTGCCAGTGTGCAGGAGAATTCGTAGAGGTGTTCGAGTGTTCGAACCGTAATGCGCAAGAAATGGTACGGAAACCCCGTATTTACATATCTGCCACTGTGCAGGAGAATCCGTATAGGTGTTCGAGTGTTCGAACCATAATGCGCAAGAAATGGTACAGAAACCCCGTATTTACATATCTGCCACTGTGCAGGAGAATCCGTATTGGTGTTCGAGTGTTCGAACCGTAATGCGCAAGAAATGGTACGGAAACCCCGTATTTACATATCTGCCACTGTGCAGGAGAATCCGTATAGGTGTTCGAGTGTTCGAACCGTAATGCGCAAGAAATGGTACGGAAACCCCGTATTTACATATCTGCCACTGTGCAGGAGAATCCGTATAGGTGTTCGAGTGTTCGAATCGTAATGCGCAAGAAATGGTACGGAAACCCCGTATTTACATATCTGCCACTGTGCAGGAGAATTCGTATAGGTGTTCGAGTGTTCGAACCGTAATGCGCAAGAAATGGTACGGAAACCCCGTATTTACATATCTGCCACTGTGCAGGAGAATCCGTATAGGTGTTCGAGTGTTCGAACCATAATGCGCAAGAAATGGTACAGTAACCCCGTATTTACATATCTGCCATTGTGCAGGAAAATCCGTATTGGTGTTCGAGTGTTCGAACCGTAATGCGCAAGAAATGGTAAGGAAACCCCGTATTTACATATCTGCCACTGTGCAGGAGAATCCGTATAGGTGTTCGAGTGTTCGAACCGTAATGCGCAAGAAATGGTACGGAAACCCCGTATTTACATATCTGCCACTGTGCAGGAGAAGCCGTATAGGTGTTCGAGTGTTCGAACCGTAATGCGCAAGAAATGGTACGGAAACCCCGTATTTACATATCTGCCACTGTGCAGGAGAATCCGTATAGGTGTTCGAGTGTTCGAACCGTAATGCGCAAGAAATGGTACGGAAACCCCGTATTTACATATCTGCCACTGCGCAGGAGAATCCGTATAGGTGTTCGAGTGTTCGAACCATAATGCGCAAGAAATGGTACAGAAACCCCGTATTTACATATCTGCCACTGTGCAGGAGAATCCGTATAGGTGTTCGAGTGTTCGAACCGTAATGCGAAAGAAATGGTACGGAAACCCCGTATTTACATATCTGCCACTTTGCAGGAGAATCCGTATAGGTGTTCGAGTGTTCGAACCGTAATGCGAAAGAAATGGTACGGAAACCCCGTATTTACATATCTGCCATTGTGCAGGAGAATCCGTATTGGTGTTCGAGTGTTCGAACCGTAATGCGCAAGAAATGGTACGGAAACCCCGTATTTACATATCTGCCACTGTGCAGGAGAATCCGTATAGGTGTTCGAGTGTTCGAACCGTAATGCGCAAGAAATGGTACGGAAACCCCGTATTTACATATCTGCCACTTTGCAGGAGAATCCGTATAGGTGTTCGAGTGTTCGAACCGTAATGCGAAAGAAATGGTACGGAAACCCCGTATTTACATATCAGCCACTGTGCAGGAGAATCCGTATAGGTGTTCGAGGGTTCGAACCGTAATGCGCAAGAAATGGTACGGAAACCGCGTATTTACATATTTGCCAGTGTGCAGGAGAATTCGTATAGGTGTTCGAGTGTTCGAACCGTAATGCGCAAGAAATGGTACGGAAACCCCGTATTTACATATCTGCCACTGTGCAGGAGAATCCGTATAGGTGTTCGAGTGTTCGAACCATAATGCGCAAGAAATGGTACAGAAACCCCGTATTTACATATCTGCCACTGTGCAGGAGAATCCGTATAGGTGTTCGAGTGTTCGAACCGTAATGCGCAAGAAATGGTACGGAAACCCCGTATTTACATATCTGCCACTGTGCAGGAGAATCCGTATAGGTGTTCGAGTGTTCGAACCATAATGCGCAAGAAATGGTACAGAAACCCCGTATTTACATATCTGCCACTGTGCAGGAGAATCCGTATAGGTGTTCGAGTGTTCGAACCGTAATGCGAAAGAAATGGTACGGAAACCCCGTATTTACATATCTGCCACTTTGCAGGAGAATCCGTATAGGTGTTCGAGTGTTCGAACCGTAATGCGAAAGAAATGGTACGGAAACCCCGTATTTACATATCTGCCATTGTGCAGGAGAATCCGTATTGGTGTTCGAGTGTTCGAACCGTAATGCGCAAGAAATGGTAAGGAAACCCCGTATTTACATATCTGCCACTGTGCAGGAGAATCCGTATAGGTGTTCGAGTGTTCGAACCGTAATGCGAAAGAAATGGTACGGAAACCCCGTATTTACATATCTGCCACTTTGCAGGAGAATCCGTATAGGTGTTCGAGTGTTCGAACCGTAATGCGAAAGAAATGGTACGGAAACCCCGTATTTACATATCTGCCACTGTGCAGGAGAATCCGTATAGGCGTTCGAGTGTTCGAACCGTAATGCGCAAGAAATGGTACGGAAACCGCGTATTTACATATTTGCCAGTGTGCAGGAGAATTCGTAGAGGTGTTCGAGTGTTCGAACCGTAATGCGCAACAAATGGTACGGAAACCCCGTATTTACATATCTGCCACTGTGCAGGAGAATCCGTATAGGTGTTCGAGTGTTCGAACCATAATGCGCAAGAAATGGTACAGAAACCCCGTATTTACATATCTGCCACTGTGCAGGAGAATCCGTATTGGTGTTCGAGTGTTCGAACCGTAATGCGCAAGAAATGGTACGGAAACCCCGTATTTACATATCTGCCACTGTGCAGGAGAATCCGTATAGGTGTTCGAGTGTTCGAACCGTAATGCGCAAGAAATGGTACGGAAACCCCGTATTTACATATCTGCCACTGTGCAGGAGAATCCGTATAGGTGTTCGAGTGTTCGAACCGTAATGCGCAAGAAATGGTACGGAAACCCCGTATTTACATATCTGCCACTGTGCAGGAGAATTCGTATAGGTGTTCGAGTGTTCGAACCGTAATGCGCAAGAAATGGTACGGAAACCCCGTATTTACATATCTGCCACTGTGCAGGAGAATCCGTATAGGTGTTCGAGTGTTCGAACCATAATGCGCAAGAAATGGTACAGTAACCCCGTATTTACATATCTGCCATTGTGCAGGAAAATCCGTATTGGTGTTCGAGTGTTCGAACCGTAATGCGCAAGAAATGGTAAGGAAACCCCGTATTTACATATCTGCCACTGTGCAGGAGAATCCGTATAGGTGTTCGAGTGTTCGAACCGTAATGCGCAAGAAATGGTACGGAAACCCCGTATTTACATATCTGCCACTGTGCAGGAGAAGCCGTATAGGTGTTCGAGTGTTCGAACCGTAATGCGCAAGAAATGGTACGGAAACCCCGTATTTACATATCTGCCACTGTGCAGGAGAATCCGTATAGGTGTTCGAGTGTTCGAACCGTAATGCGCAAGAAATGGTACGGAAACCCCGTATTTACATATCTGCCACTGCGCAGGAGAATCCGTATAGGTGTTCGAGTGTTCGAACCATAATGCGCAAGAAATGGTACAGAAACCCCGTATTTACATATCTGCCACTGTGCAGGAGAATCCGTATAGGTGTTCGAGTGTTCGAACCGTAATGCGAAAGAAATGGTACGGAAACCCCGTATTTACATATCTGCCACTTTGCAGGAGAATCCGTATAGGTGTTCGAGTGTTCGAACCGTAATGCGAAAGAAATGGTACGGAAACCCCGTATTTACATATCTGCCATTGTGCAGGAGAATCCGTATTGGTGTTCGAGTGTTCGAACCGTAATGCGCAAGAAATGGTAAGGAAACCCCGTATTTACATATCTGCCACTGTGCAGGAGAATCCGTATAGGTGTTCGAGTGTTCGAACCGTAATGCGCAAGAAATGGTACGGAAACCCCGTATTTACATATCTGCCACTGTGCAGGAGAAGCCGTATAGGTGTTCGAGTGTTCGAACCGTAATGCGCAAGAAATGGTACGGAAACCCCGTATTTACATATCTGCCACTGTGCAGGAGAATCCGTATAGGTGTTCGAGTGTTCGAACCGTAATGCGCAAGAAATGGTAAGGAAACCCCGTATTTACGTATTTGCCAGTGTGCAGGAGAATTCGTATAGGTGTTCGAGTGTTCGAACCGTAATGCGCAAGAAATGGTACGGAAACCCCGTATTTACATATCTGCCACTGTGCAGGAGAATCCGTATAGGTGTTCGAGTGTTCGAACCATAATGCGCAAGAAATGGTACAGTAACCCCGTATTTACATATCAGCCATTGTGCAGGAGAATCCGTATTGGTGTTCGAGTGTTCGAACCGTAATGCGCAAGAAATGGTAAGGAAACCCCGTATTTACATATCTGCCACTGTGCAGGAGAATCCGTATAGGTGTTCGAGTGTTCGAACCGTAATGCGCAAGAAATGGTACGGAAACCCCGTATTTACATATCTGCCACTGTGCAGGAGAAGCCGTATAGGTGTTCGAGTGTTCGAACCGTAATGCGCAAGAAATGGTACGGAAACCCCGTATTTACATATCTGCCACTGTGCAGGAGAATCCGTATAGGTGTTCGAGTGTTCGAACCGTAATGCGCAAGAAATGGTACGGAAACCCCGTATTTACATATCTGCCACTGTGCAGGAGAATCCGTATAGGTGTTCGAGTGTTCGAACCATAATGCGCAAGAAATGGTAAGGAAACCCCGTATTTACATATCTGCCACTGTGCAGGAGAATCCGTATAGGTGTTCGAGTGTTCGAACCGTAATGCGAAAGAAATGGTACGGAAACCCCGTATTTACATATCTGCCACTTTGCAGGAGAATCCGTATAGGTGTTCGAGTGTTCGAACCGTAATGCGAAAGAAATGGTACGGAAACCCCGTATTTACATATCTGCCACTGTGCAGGAGAATCCGTATTGGTGTTCGAGTGTTCGAACCGTAATGCGCAAGAAATGGTAAGGAAACCCCGTATTTACATATCTGCCACTGTGCAGGAGAATCCGTATAGGTGTTCGAGTGTTCGAACCGTAATGCGAAAGAAATGGTACGGAAACCCCGTATTTACATATCTGCCACTTTGCAGGAGAATCCGTATAGGTGTTCGAGTGTTCGAACCGTAATGCGAAAGAAATGGTACGGAAACCACGTATTTACATATCTGCCACTGTGCAGGAGAATCCGTATAGGCGTTCGAGTGTTCGAACCGTAATGCGCAAGAAATGGTACGGAAACCGCGTATTTACATATTTGCCAGTGTGCAGGAGAATTCGTAGAGGTGTTCGAGTGTTCGAACCGTAATGCGCAAGAAATGGTACGGAAACCCCGTATTTACATATCTGCCACTGTGCAGGAGAATCCGTATAGGTGTTCGAGTGTTCGAACCATAATGCGCAAGAAATGGTACAGAAACCCCGTATTTACATATCTGCCACTGTGCAGGAGAATCCGTATTGGTGTTCGAGTGTTCGAACCGTAATGCGCAAGAAATGGTACGGAAACCCCGTATTTACATATCTGCCACTGTGCAGGAGAATCCGTATAGGTGTTCGAGTGTTCGAACCGTAATGCGCAAGAAATGGTACGGAAACCCCGTATTTACATATCTGCCACTGTGCAGGAGAATCCGTATAGGTGTTCGAGTGTTCGAACCGTAATGCGAAAGAAATGGTACGGAAACCCCGTATTTACATATCTGCCACTTTGCAGGAGAATCCGTATAGGTGTTCGAGTGTTCGAACCGTAATGCGAAAGAAATGGTACGGAAACCCCGTATTTACATATCTGCCACTGTGCAGGAGAATCCGTATAGGCGTTCGAGTGTTCGAACCGTAATGCGCAAGAAATGGTACGGAAACCGCGTATTTACATATTTGCCAGTGTGCAGGAGAATTCGTAGAGGTGTTCGAGTGTTCGAACCGTAATGCGCAAGAAATGGTACGGAAACCCCGTATTTACATATCTGCCACTGTGCAGGAGAATCCGTATAGGTGTTCGAGTGTTCGAACCATAATGCGCAAGAAATGGTACAGAAACCCCGTATTTACATATCTGCCACTGTGCAGGAGAATCCGTATTGGTGTTCGAGTGTTCGAACCGTAATGCGCAAGAAATGGTACGGAAACCCCGTATTTACATATCTGCCACTGTGCAGGAGAATCCGTATAGGTGTTCGAGTGTTCGAACCGTAATGCGCAAGAAATGGTACGGAAACCCCGTATTTACATATCTGCCACTGTGCAGGAGAATCCGTATAGGTGTTCGAGTGTTCGAACCGTAATGCGCAAGAAATGGTACGGAAACCCCGTATTTACATATCTGCCACTGTGCAGGAGAATTCGTATAGGTGTTCGAGTGTTCGAACCGTAATGCGCAAGAAATGGTACGGAAACCCCGTATTTACATATCTGCCACTGTGCAGGAGAATCCGTATAGGTGTTCGAGTGTTCGAACCATAATGCGCAAGAAATGGTACAGTAACCCCGTATTTACATATCTGCCATTGTGCAGGAAAATCCGTATTGGTGTTCGAGTGTTCGAACCGTAATGCGCAAGAAATGGTAAGGAAACCCCGTATTTACATATCTGCCACTGTGCAGGAGAATCCGTATAGGTGTTCGAGTGTTCGAACCGTAATGCGCAAGAAATGGTACGGAAACCCCGTATTTACATATCTGCCACTGTGCAGGAGAAGCCGTATAGGTGTTCGAGTGTTCGAACCGTAATGCGCAAGAAATGGTACGGAAACCCCGTATTTACATATCTGCCACTGTGCAGGAGAATCCGTATAGGTGTTCGAGTGTTCGAACCGTAATGCGCAAGAAATGGTACGGAAACCCCGTATTTACATATCTGCCACTGCGCAGGAGAATCCGTATAGGTGTTCGAGTGTTCGAACCATAATGCGCAAGAAATGGTACAGAAACCCCGTATTTACATATCTGCCACTGTGCAGGAGAATCCGTATAGGTGTTCGAGTGTTCGAACCGTAATGCGAAAGAAATGGTACGGAAACCCCGTATTTACATATCTGCCACTTTGCAGGAGAATCCGTATAGGTGTTCGGGTGTTCGAACCGTAATGCGAAAGAAATGGTACGGAAACCCCGTATTTACATATCTGCCATTGTGCAGGAGAATCCGTATTGGTGTTCGAGTGTTCGAACCGTAATGCGCAAGAAATGGTACGGAAACCCCGTATTTACATATCTGCCACTGTGCAGGAGAATCCGTATAGGTGTTCGAGTGTTCGAACCGTAATGCGCAAGAAATGGTACGGAAACCCCGTATTTACATATCTGCCACTTTGCAGGAGAATCCGTATAGGTGTTCGAGTGTTCGAACCGTAATAAGAAAGAAATGGTACGGAAACCCCGTATTTACATATCTGCCACTGTGCAGGAGAATCCGTATAGGTGTTCGAGTGTTCGAACCGTAATGCGCAAGAATTGGTACGGAAACCCCGTATTTACATATTTGCCAGTGTACAGGAGAATTCGTATAGGTGTTCGAGTGTTCGAACCGTAATGCGCAACAAATGGTAAGGAAACCCCGTATTTACATATCTGCCACTGTGCAGGAGAATCCGTATAGGTGTTCGAGTGTTCGAACCGTAATGCGCAAGAAATGGTACAAAAACCCCGTATTTACATATCTGCCACTGTGCAGGAGAATCCGTATTGGTGTTCGAGTGTTCGAACCGTAATGCGCAAGAAATGGTAAGGAAACCCCGTATTTACATATCTGCCACTGTGTAGGAGAATCCGTATTGGTGTTCGAGTGTTCGAACCGTAATGCGCAAGAAATGGTAAGGAAACCCCGTATTTACATATCTGCCACTGTGCAGGAGAATCCGTATAGGTGTTCGAGTGTTCGAACCGTAATGCACAAGAAATGGTACGGAAACCCCGTATTTACATATCTGCCACTGTGCAGGAGAATCCGTATTGGTGTTCGAGTGTTCGAACCGTAATGCGCAAGAAATGGTACGGAAACCCCGTATTTACATATCTGCCACTGTGCAGGAGAATCCGTATAGGTGTTCGAGTGTTCGAACCGTAATGCGCAAGAAATGGTACGGAAACCCCGTATTTACATATCTGCCACTGTGCAGGAGAATCCGTATAGGTGTTCGAGTGTTCGAACCGTAATGCGCAACAAATGGTAAGGAAACCCCGTATTTACATATCTGCCACTGTGTAGGAGAATCCGTATAGGTGTTCGAGTGTTCGAACCGTAATGCGAAAGAAATGGTACGGAAACCCCGTATTTACATATCTGCCACTGTGCAGGAGAATCCGTATAGGTGTTCGAGTGTTCGAACCGTAATGCGCAAGAAATGGTACGGAAACCCCGTATTTACATATCTGCCACTGTGCAGGAGAATCCGTATAGGTGTTCGAGTGTTCGAACCGTAATGCGCAAGAAATGGTACGGAAACCCCGTATTTACATATCTGCCACTGTGCAGGAGAATCCGTATAGGTGTTCGAGTGTTCGAACCATAATGCGCAAGAAATGGTACAGAAACCCCGTATTTACATATCTGCCACTGTGCAGGAGAATCCGTATTGGTGTTCGAGTGTTCGAACCGTAATGCGCAAGAAATGGTAAGGAAACCCCGTATTTACATATCTGCCACTGTGCAGGAGAATCCGTATAGGTGTTCGAGTGTTCGAACCGTAATGCGCAAGAAATGGTACGGAAACCCCGTATTTACATATCTGCCACTGTGCAGGAGAATCCGTATAGGTGTTCGAGTGTTCGAACCGTAATGCGCAAGAAATGGTACGGAAACCCCGTATTTACATATCTGCCACTGTGCAGGAGAATCCGTATAGGTGTTCGAGTGTTCGAACCGTAATGCGCAAGAAATGGTACGGAAACCCCGTATTTACATATCTGCCACTGTGCAGGAGAATCCGTATAGGTGTTCGAGTGTTCGAACCGTAATGCGCAAGAAATGGTAAGGAAACCCCGTATTTACATATCTGCCACTGTGCAGGAGAATCCGTATAGGTGTTCGAGTGTTCGAACCGTAATGCGCAAGAAATGGTACGGAAACCCCGTATTTACATATCTGCCACTGTGCAGGAGAATCCGTATAGGTGTTCGAGTGTTCGAACCGTAATGCGCAAGAACTGGTACGGAAACCCCGTATTTACATATCTGCCACTGTGCAGGAGAATCCGTATAGGTGTTCGAGTGTTCGAACCGTAATGCGCGAGAAATGGTACGGAAACCCCGTATTTACATATCTGCCACTGTGCAAGAGAATCCGTATAGGTGTTCGAGTGTTCGAACCGTAATGCGCAAGAAATGGTACGGAAACCCCGTATTTACGTATTTGCCAGTGTGCAGGAGAATTCGTATAGGTGTTCGAGTGTTCGAACCGTAATGCGAAAGAAATGGTACGGAAACCCCGTATTTACATATCTGCCACTTTGCAGGAGAATCCGTATAGGTGTTCGAGTGTTCGAACCGTAATAAGAAAGAAATGGTACGGAAACTCCGTATTTACATATCTGCCACTGTGCAGGAGAATCCGTATAGGTGTTCGAGTGTTCGAACCGTAATGCGCAAGAAATGGTACGGAAACCCCGTATTTACATATTTGCCAGTGTACAGGAGAATTCGTATAGGTGTTCGAGTGTTCGAACCGTAATGCGCAAGAAATGGTACGGAAACCCCGTATTTACATATCTGCCACTGTGCAGGAGAATCCGTATAGGTGTTCGAGTGTTCGAACCATAATGCGCAAGAAATGGTACAAAAACCCCGTATTTACATATCTGCCACTGTGCAGGAGAATCCGTATTGGTGTTCGAGTGTTCGAACCGTAATGCGCAAGAAATGGTAAGGAAACCCCGTATTTACATATCTGCCACTGTGTAGGAGAATCCGTATTGGTGTTCGAGTGTTCGAACCGTAATGCGCAAGAAATGGTAAGGAAACCCCGTATTTACATATCTGCCACTGTGCAGGAGAATCCGTATAGGTGTTCGAGTGTTCGAACCGTAATGCGCAAGAAATGGTACGGAAACCCCGTATTTACATATCTGCCACTGTGCAGGAGAATCCGTATAGGTGTTCGAGTGTTCGAACCGTAATGCGCAAGAAATGGTACGGAAACCCCGTATTTACATATCTGCCACTGTGCAGGAGAATCCGTAAAGGTGTTCGAGTGTTCGAACCGTAATGCGCAAGAAATGGTACGGAAACCCCGTATTTACATATCTGCCACTGTGCAGGAGAATCCGTATAGGTGTTCGAGTGTTCGAACCGTAATGCGCAACAAATGGTAAGGAAACCCCGTATTTACATATCTGCCACTGTGCAGGAGAATCCGTATAGGTGTTCGAGTGTTCGAACCGTAATGCGAAAGAAATGGTACGGAAACCCCGTATTTACATATCTGCCACTGTGCAGGAGAATCCGTATAGGTGTTCGAGTGTTCGAACCGTAATGCGCAAGAAATGGTACGGAAACCCCGTATTTACGTATTTGCCAGTGTGCAGGAGAATTCGTATAGGTGTTCGAGTGTTCGAACCGTAATGCGCAAGAAATGGTACGGAAACCCCGTATTTACATATCTGCCACTGTGCAGGAGAATCCGTATAGGTGTTCGAGTGTTCGAACCATAATGCGCAAGAAATGGTACAGAAACCCCGTATTTACATATCTGCCACTGTGCAGGAGAATCCGTTTAGGTGTTCGAGTGTTCGAACCGTAATGCGCAAGAAATGGTACGGAAACCCCGTATTTACATATCTGCCACTGTGCAGGAGAATCCGTATAGGTGTTCGAGTGTTCGAACCGTAATGCGCAAGAAATGGTACGGAAACCCCGTATTTACATATCTGCCACTGTGCAGGAGAATCCGTATTGGTGTTCGAGTGTTCGAACCGTAATGCGAAAGAAATGGTACGGAAACCCCGTATTTACATATCTCCCACTGTGCAGGAGAATCCGTATTGGTGTTCGAGTGTTCGAACCGTAATGCGAAAGAAATGGTACGGAAACCCCGTATTTACATATCTCCCACTGTGCAGGAGAATCCGTTTAGGTGTTCGAGTGTTCGAACCGTAATGTGCAAGAAATGGTACGGAAACCCCGTATTTACATATCTGCCACTGTGCAGGAGAATCCGTATAGGTGTTCGAGTGTTCGAACCGTAATGCGCAAGAAATGGTACGGAAACCCCGTATTTACGTATGTGCCAGTGTGCAGGAGAATTCGTATAGGTGTTCGAGTGTTCGAACCGTAATGCGCAAGAAATGGTACGGAAACCCCGTATTTACATATCTGCCACTGTGCAGGAGAATCCGTATAGGTGTTCGAGTGTTCGAACCGTAATGCGCAAGAAATGGTACGGAAACCCCGTATTTACATATCTGCCACTGTGTAGGAGAATCCGTATAGGTGTTCGAGTGTTCGAACCGTAATGCGCAAGAAATGGTACGGAAGCCCCGTATTTACATATCTGCCACTGTGCAGGAGAATCCGTATAGGTGTTCGAGTGTCCGAACCGTAATGCGCAACAAATGGTACGGAAACCCCGTATTTACATATCTGCCACTGTGCAGGAGAAGCCGTATAGGTGTTCGAGTGTTCGAACCGTAATGCGCAAGAAATGGTACGGAAACCCCGTATTTACATATCTGCCACTGTGCAGGAGAATCCGTATAGGTGTTCGAGTGTTCGAACCGTAATGCGCAAGAAATGGTACGGAAACCCCGTATTTACATATCTGCCACTATGCAGGAGAATCCGTGTAGGTGTTCGAGTGTTCGAACCGTAATGCGCAACAAATGGTAAGGAAACCCCGTATTTACATATCTGCCACTGTGCAGGAGAATACGTATAGGTGTTCGAGTGTTCGAACCGTAATGCGAAAGAAATGGTACGGAAACCCCGTATTTACATATCTGCCACTGTGCAGGAGAATCCGTTTAGGTGTTCGAGTGTTCGAACCGTAATGCGCAAGAAATGGTACGGAAACCCCGTATTTACATATCTGCCACTGTGCAGGAGAATCCGTTTAGGTGTTCGAGTGTTCGAACCGTAATGCGCAAGAAATGGTACGGAAACCCCGTATTTACATATCTGCCACTGTGCAGGAGAATCCGTATTGGTGTTCGAGTGTTCGAACCGTAATGCGAAAGAAATGGTACGGAAACCCCGTATTTACATATCTGCCACTGTGCTGGAGAATCCGTTTAGGTGTTCGAGTGTTCGAACCGTAATGTGCAAGAAATGGTACGGAAACCCCGTATTTACATATCTGCCACTGTCTAGGAGAATCCGTATAGGTGTTCGAGTGTTCGAACCGTAATGCGCAAGAAATGGTACGGAAACCCCGTATTTACGTATTTGCCAGTGTGCAGGAGAATTCGTATAGGTGTTCGAGTGTTCGAACCGTAATGCCAAAGAAATGGTACGGAAACCCCGTATTTACATTTCTACCACTGTGCAGGAGAATCCGTATAGGTGTTCGAGTGTTCGAACCATAATGCGCAAGAAATGGTACGGAAACCCCGTATTTACATATCTGCCATTGTGCAGGAGAATCCGTATTGGTGTTCGAGTGTTCGAACCGTAATGCGCAAGAAATGGTAAGGAAACCCCGTATTTACATATCTGCCACTGTACAGGAGAATTCGTATAGGTGTTCGAGTGTTCGAACCGTAATGCGCAAGAAATGGTACGGAAACCCCGTATTTACATATCTGCCACTGTGCAGGAGAAGGCGTATAGGTGTTCGAGTGTTCGAACCGTAATGCGCAAGAAATGGTACAGAAACCCCGTATTTACATATCTGCCACTGTGCAGGAGAATCCGTATTGGTGTTCGAGTGTTCGAACCGTAATGCGCAAGAAATGGTAAGGAAGCCCCGTATTTACATATCTGCCACTGTGCAGGAGAATCCGTATAGGTGTTCGAGTGTTCGAACCGTAATGCGCAAGAAATGGTACGGAAACCCCGTATTTACATATCTGCCACTGTGCAGGAGAATCCGTATAGGTGTTCGAGTGTTCGAACCGTAATGCGCAAGAAATGGTACGGAAACCCCGTATTTACATATCTGCCACTATGCAGGAGAATCCGTATAGGTGGTCGAGTGTTCGAACCGTAATGCGCAACAAATGGTAAGGAAACCCCGTATTTACATATCTGCCACTGTGCAGGAGAATCCGTATAGGTGTTCGAGTGTTCGAACCGTAATGCGAAAGAAATGGTACGGAAACCCCGTATTTACATATCTGCCACTTTGCAGGAGAATCCATATAGGTGTTCGAGTGTTCGAACCGTAATAAGAAAGAAATGGTACGGAAACTCCGTATTTACATATCTGCCACTGTGCAGGAGAATCCGTATAGGTGTTCGAGTGTTCGAACCGTAATGCGCAAGAAATGGTACGGAAACCCCGTATTTACATATTTGCCAGTGTGCAGGAGAATTCGTATAGGTGTTCGAGTGTTCGAACCGTAATGCGCAAGAAATGGTACGGAAACCCCGTATTTACATATCTGCCACTGTGCAGGAGAATCCGTATAGGTGTTCGAGTGTTCGAACCATAATGCGCAAGAAATGGTACGGAAACCCCGTATTTACATATCTGCCACTGTGCAGGAGAATCCGTATAGGTGTTCGAGTGTTCGAACCATAATGCGCAAGAAATGGTACAAAAACCCCGTATTTACATATCTGCCACTGTGCAGGAGAATCCGTATTGGTGTTCGAGTGTTCGAACCGTAATGCGCAAGAAATGGTAAGGAAACCCCGTATTTACATATCTGCCACTGTGTAGGAGAATCCGTATTGGTGTTCGAGTGTTCGAACCGTAATGCGCAAGAAATGGTAAGGAAACCCCGTATTTACATATCTGCCACTGTGCAGGAGAATCCGTATAGGTGTTCGAGTGTTCGAACCGTAATGCGCAAGAAATGGTACGGAAACCCCGTATTTACATATCTGCCACTGTGCAGGAGAATCCGTATAGGTGTTCGAGTGTTCGAACCGTAATGCGCAAGAAATGGTACGGAAACCCCGTATTTACATATCTGCCACTGTGCAGGAGAATCCGTAAAGGTGTTCGAGTGTTCGAACCGTAATGCGCAAGAAATGGTACGGAAACCCCGTATTTACATATCTGCCACTGTGCAGGAGAATCCGTATAGGTGTTCGAGTGTTCGAACCGTAATGCGCAACAAATGGTAAGGAAACCCCGTATTTACATATCTGCCACTGTGCAGGAGAATCCGTATAGGTGTTCGAGTGTTCGAACCGTAATGCGAAAGAAATGGTACGGAAACCCCGTATTTACATATCTGCCACTGTGCAGGAGAATCCGTATAGGTGTTCGAGTGTTCGAACCGTAATGCGCAAGAAATGGTACGGAAACCCCGTATTTACGTATTTGCCAGTGTGCAGGAGAATTCGTATAGGTGTTCGAGTGTTCGAACCGTAATGCGCAAGAAATGGTACGGAAACCCCGTATTTACATATCTGCCACTGTGCAGGAGAATCCGTATAGGTGTTCGAGTGTTCGAACCATAATGCGCAAGAAATGGTACAGAAACCCCGTATTTACATATCTGCCACTGTGCAGGAGAATCCGTTTAGGTGTTCGAGTGTTCGAACCGTAATGCGCAAGAAATGGTACGGAAACCCCGTATTTACATATCTGCCACTGTGCAGGAGAATCCGTATAGGTGTTCGAGTGTTCGAACCGTAATGCGCAAGAAATGGTACGGAAACCCCGTATTTACATATCTGCCACTGTGCAGGAGAATCCGTATTGGTGTTCGAGTGTTCGAACCGTAATGCGAAAGAAATGGTACGGAAACCCCGTATTTACATATCTCCCACTGTGCAGGAGAATCCGTATTGGTGTTCGAGTGTTCGAACCGTAATGCGAAAGAAATGGTACGGAAACCCCGTATTTACATATCTCCCACTGTGCAGGAGAATCCGTTTAGGTGTTCGAGTGTTCGAACCGTAATGTGCAAGAAATGGTACGGAAACCCCGTATTTACATATCTGCCACTGTGCAGGAGAATCCGTATAGGTGTTCGAGTGTTCGAACCGTAATGCGCAAGAAATGGTACGGAAACCCCGTATTTACGTATGTGCCAGTGTGCAGGAGAATTCGTATAGGTGTTCGAGTGTTCGAACCGTAATGCGCAAGAAATGGTACGGAAACCCCGTATTTACATATCTGCCACTGTGCAGGAGAATCCGTATAGGTGTTCGAGTGTTCGAACCGTAATGCGCAAGAAATGGTACGGAAACCCCGTATTTACATATCTGCCACTGTGTAGGAGAATCCGTATAGGTGTTCGAGTGTTCGAACCGTAATGCGCAAGAAATGGTACGGAAGCCCCGTATTTACATATCTGCCACTGTGCAGGAGAATCCGTATAGGTGTTCGAGTGTCCGAACCGTAATGCGCAACAAATGGTACGGAAACCCCGTATTTACATATCTGCCACTGTGCAGGAGAAGCCGTATAGGTGTTCGAGTGTTCGAACCGTAATGCGCAAGAAATGGTACGGAAACCCCGTATTTACATATCTGCCACTGTGCAGGAGAATCCGTATAGGTGTTCGAGTGTTCGAACCGTAATGCGCAAGAAATGGTACGGAAACCCCGTATTTACATATCTGCCACTATGCAGGAGAATCCGTGTAGGTGTTCGAGTGTTCGAACCGTAATGCGCAACAAATGGTAAGGAAACCCCGTATTTACATATCTGCCACTGTGCAGGAGAATACGTATAGGTGTTCGAGTGTTCGAACCGTAATGCGAAAGAAATGGTACGGAAACCCCGTATTTACATATCTGCCACTGTGCAGGAGAATCCGTTTAGGTGTTCGAGTGTTCGAACCGTAATGCGCAAGAAATGGTACGGAAACCCCGTATTTACATATCTGCCACTGTGCAGGAGAATCCGTTTAGGTGTTCGAGTGTTCGAACCGTAATGCGCAAGAAATGGTACGGAAACCCCGTATTTACATATCTGCCACTGTGCAGGAGAATCCGTATTGGTGTTCGAGTGTTCGAACCGTAATGCGAAAGAAATGGTACGGAAACCCCGTATTTACATATCTGCCACTGTGCTGGAGAATCCGTTTAGGTGTTCGAGTGTTCGAACCGTAATGTGCAAGAAATGGTACGGAAACCCCGTATTTACATATCTGCCACTGTCTAGGAGAATCCGTATAGGTGTTCGAGTGTTCGAACCGTAATGCGCAAGAAATGGTACGGAAACCCCGTATTTACGTATTTGCCAGTGTGCAGGAGAATTCGTATAGGTGTTCGAGTGTTCGAACCGTAATGCCAAAGAAATGGTACGGAAACCCCGTATTTACATTTCTACCACTGTGCAGGAGAATCCGTATAGGTGTTCGAGTGTTCGAACCATAATGCGCAAGAAATGGTACGGAAACCCCGTATTTACATATCTGCCATTGTGCAGGAGAATCCGTATTGGTGTTCGAGTGTTCGAACCGTAATGCGCAAGAAATGGTAAGGAAACCCCGTATTTACATATCTGCCACTGTACAGGAGAATTCGTATAGGTGTTCGAGTGTTCGAACCGTAATGCGCAAGAAATGGTACGGAAACCCCGTATTTACATATCTGCCACTGTGCAGGAGAAGGCGTATAGGTGTTCGAGTGTTCGAACCGTAATGCGCAAGAAATGGTACAGAAACCCCGTATTTACATATCTGCCACTGTGCAGGAGAATCCGTATTGGTGTTCGAGTGTTCGAACCGTAATGCGCAAGAAATGGTAAGGAAGCCCCGTATTTACATATCTGCCACTGTGCAGGAGAATCCGTATAGGTGTTCGAGTGTTCGAACCGTAATGCGCAAGAAATGGTACGGAAACCCCGTATTTACATATCTGCCACTGTGCAGGAGAATCCGTATAGGTGTTCGAGTGTTCGAACCGTAATGCGCAAGAAATGGTACGGAAACCCCGTATTTACATATCTGCCACTATGCAGGAGAATCCGTATAGGTGGTCGAGTGTTCGAACCGTAATGCGCAACAAATGGTAAGGAAACCCCGTATTTACATATCTGCCACTGTGCAGGAGAATCCGTATAGGTGTTCGAGTGTTCGAACCGTAATGCGAAAGAAATGGTACGGAAACCCCGTATTTACATATCTGCCACTTTGCAGGAGAATCCATATAGGTGTTCGAGTGTTCGAACCGTAATAAGAAAGAAATGGTACGGAAACTCCGTATTTACATATCTGCCACTGTGCAGGAGAATCCGTATAGGTGTTCGAGTGTTCGAACCGTAATGCGCAAGAAATGGTACGGAAACCCCGTATTTACATATTTGCCAGTGTGCAGGAGAATTCGTATAGGTGTTCGAGTGTTCGAACCGTAATGCGCAAGAAATGGTACGGAAACCCCGTATTTACATATCTGCCACTGTGCAGGAGAATCCGTATAGGTGTTCGAGTGTTCGAACCATAATGCGCAAGAAATGGTACAGAAACCCCGTATTTACATATCTGCCACTGTGCAGGAGAATCCGTATTGGTGTTCGAGTGTTCGAACCGTAATGCGCAAGAAATGGTAAGGAAACCCCGTATTTACATATCTGCCACTGTGCAGGAGAATCCGTATAGGTGTTCGAGTGTTCGAACCGTAATGCGCAAGAAATGGTACGGAACCCCCATATTTACATATCTGCCACTGTGCAGGAGAATCCGTATAGGTGTTCGAGTGTTCGAACCGTAATGCGCAAGAAATGGTACGGAAACCCCGTATTTACATATCTGCCACTGTGCAGGAGAATCCGTATAGGTGTTCGAGTGTTCGAACCGTAATGCGCAAGAAATGGTACGGAAACCCCGTATTTACATATCTGCCACTGTGCAGGAGAATCCGTATAGGTGTTCGAGTGTTCGAACCGTAATGCGCAAGAAATGGTACAGATACCCCGTATTTACATATCTGCCACTGTGCAGGAGAATCCGTATAGGTGTTCGAGTGTTCGAACCGTAATGCGAAAGAAATGGTACGGAAACCCCGTATTTACATATCTGCCACTGTGCAGGAGAATCCGTATAGGTGTTCGAGTGTTCGAACCGTAATGCGCAAGAAATGGTACGGAAACCCCGTATTTACGTATTTGCCAGTGTGCAGGAGAATTCGTATAGGTGTTCGAGTGTTCGAACCGTAATGCGCAAGAAATGGTACGGAAACCCCGTATTTACATATCTGCCACTGTGCAGGAGAATCCGTATAGGTGTTCGAGTGTTCGAACCATAATGCGCAAGAAATGGTACAGAAACCCCGTATTTACATATCTTCCACTGTGCAGGAGAATCCGTATTGGTGTTCGAGTGTTCGAACCGTAATGCGCAAGAAATGGTAAGGAAACCCCGTATTTACATATCTGCCACTGTGCAGGAGAATCCGTATAGGTGTTCGAGTGTTCGAACCGTAATGCGCAAGAAATGCTACGGAAATCCCGTATTTACATATCTGCCACTGTGCAGGAGAATCCGTATAGGTGTTCGAGTGTTCGAACCGTAATGCGCAAGAAATGGTACGGAAACCCCGTATTTACATATCTGCCACTGTGCAGGAGAATCCGTATAGGTGTTCGAGTGTTCGAACCGTAATGCGAAAGAAATGGTACGGAAACCCCGTATTTACATATCTGCCACTGTGCAGGAGAATCCGTATTGGTGTTCGAGTGTTCGAACCGTAATGCGCAAGAAATGGTAAGGAAACCCCGTATTTACATATTTGCCACTGTGCAGGAGAATCCGTATAGGTGTTCGAGTGTTCGAACCGTAATGCGCAAGAAATGGTACGGAAACCCCGTATTTACATATCTGCCACTGTGCAGGAGAATCCGTATAGGTGTTCGAGTGTTCGAACCGTAATGCGCAAGAAATGGTACGGAAACCCCGTATTTACATATCTGCCACTGTGCAGGAGAATCCGTATAGGTGTTCGAGTGTTCGAACCGTAATGCGCAAGAAATGGTACGGAAACCCCGTATTTACATATCTGCCACTATGCAGGAGAATCCGTATAGGTGTTCGAGTGTTCGAACCGTAATGCGCAAGAAATGGTACGGAAATCCCGTATTTACATATCTGCCACTGTGCAGGAGAATCCGTATAGGTGTTCGAGTGTTCGAACCGTAATGCGCAAGAAATGGTACGGAAACCCCGTATTTACATATCTGCCACTGTGCAGGAGAAGGCGTATAGGTGTTCGAGTGTTCGAACCGTAATGCGCAAGAAATGGTACAGAAACCCCGTATTTACATATCTGCCACTGTGCAGGAGAATCCGTATTGGTGTTCGAGTGTTCGAACCGTAATGCGCAAGAAATGGTAAGGAAGCCCCGTATTTACATATCTGCCACTGTGCAGGAGAATCCGTATAGGTGTTCGAGTGTTCGAACCGTAATGCGCAAGAAATGGTACGGAAACCCCGTATTTACATATCTGCCACTGTGCAGGAGAATCCGTATAGGTGTTCGAGTGTTCGAACCGTAATGCGCAAGAAATGGTACGGAAACCCCGTATTTACATATCTGCCACTATGCAGGAGAATCCGTATAGGTGGTCGAGTGTTCGAACCGTAATGCGCAACAAATGGTAAGGAAACCCCGTATTTACATATCTGCCACTGTGCAGGAGAATCCGTATAGGTGTTCGAGTGTTCGAACCGTAATGCGAAAGAAATGGTACGGAAACCCCGTATTTACATATCTGCCACTTTGCAGGAGAATCCATATAGGTGTTCGAGTGTTCGAACCGTAATAAGAAAGAAATGGTACGGAAACTCCGTATTTACATATCTGCCACTGTGCAGGAGAATCCGTATAGGTGTTCGAGTGTTCGAACCGTAATGCGCAAGAAATGGTACGGAAACCCCGTATTTACATATTTGCCAGTGTGCAGGAGAATTCGTATAGGTGTTCGAGTGTTCGAACCGTAATGCGCAAGAAATGGTACGGAAACCCCGTATTTACATATCTGCCACTGTGCAGGAGAATCCGTATAGGTGTTCGAGTGTTCGAACCATAATGCGCAAGAAATGGTACAGAAACCCCGTATTTACATATCTGCCACTGTGCAGGAGAATCCGTATTGGTGTTCGAGTGTTCGAACCGTAATGCGCAAGAAATGGTAAGGAAACCCCGTATTTACATATCTGCCACTGTGCAGGAGAATCCGTATAGGTGTTCGAGTGTTCGAACCGTAATGCGCAAGAAATGGTACGGAACCCCCATATTTACATATCTGCCACTGTGCAGGAGAATCCGTATAGGTGTTCGAGTGTTCGAACCGTAATGCGCAAGAAATGGTACGGAAACCCCGTATTTACATATCTGCCACTGTGCAGGAGAATCCGTATAGGTGTTCGAGTGTTCGAACCGTAATGCGCAAGAAATGGTACGGAAACCCCGTATTTACATATCTGCCACTGTGCAGGAGAATCCGTATAGGTGTTCGAGTGTTCGAACCGTAATGCGCAAGAAATGGTACAGAAACCCCGTATTTACATATCTGCCACTGTGCAGGAGAATCCGTATAGGTGTTCGAGTGTTCGAACCGTAATGCGAAAGAAATGGTACGGAAACCCCGTATTTACATATCTGCCACTGTGCAGGAGAATCCGTATAGGTGTTCGAGTGTTCGAACCGTAATGCGCAAGAAATGGTACGGAAACCCCGTATTTACGTATTTGCCAGTGTGCAGGAGAATTCGTATAGGTGTTCGAGTGTTCGAACCGTAATGCGCAAGAAATGGTACGGAAACCCCGTATTTACATATCTGCCACTGTGCAGGAGAATCCGTATAGGTGTTCGAGTGTTCGAACCATAATGCGCAAGAAATGGTACAGAAACCCCGTATTTACATATCTTCCACTGTGCAGGAGAATCCGTATTGGTGTTCGAGTGTTCGAACCGTAATGCGCAAGAAATGGTAAGGAAACCCCGTATTTACATATCTGCCACTGTGCAGGAGAATCCGTATAGGTGTTCGAGTGTTCGAACCGTAATGCGCAAGAAATGCTACGGAAATCCCGTATTTACATATCTGCCACTGTGCAGGAGAATCCGTATAGGTGTTCGAGTGTTCGAACCGTAATGCGCAAGAAATGGTACGGAAACCCCGTATTTACATATCTGCCACTGTGCAGGAGAATCCGTATAGGTGTTCGAGTGTTCGAACCGTAATGCGAAAGAAATGGTACGGAAACCCCGTATTTACATATCTGCCACTGTGCAGGAGAATCCGTATTGGTGTTCGAGTGTTCGAACCGTAATGCGCAAGAAATGGTAAGGAAACCCCGTATTTACATATTTGCCACTGTGCAGGAGAATCCGTATAGGTGTTCGAGTGTTCGAACCGTAATGCGCAAGAAATGGTACGGAAACCCCGTATTTACATATCTGCCACTGTGCAGGAGAATCCGTATAGGTGTTCGAGTGTTCGAACCGTAATGCGCAAGAAATGGTACGGAAACCCCGTATTTACATATCTGCCACTGTGCAGGAGAATCCGTATAGGTGTTCGAGTGTTCGAACCGTAATGCGCAAGAAATGGTACGGAAACCCCGTATTTACATATCTGCCACTATGCAGGAGAATCCGTATAGGTGTTCGAGTGTTCGAACCGTAATGCGCAAGAAATGGTACGGAAATCCCGTATTTACATATCTGCCACTGTGCAGGAGAATCCGTATAGGTGTTCGAGTGTTCGAACCGTAATGCGCAAGAAATGGTACGGAAACCCCGTATTTACATATCTGCAACTGTGCAGGAGAATCCGTATAGGTGTTCGAGTGTTCGAACCGTAATGCGCAAGAAATGGTACGGAAACCCCGTATTTACATATCTGCCACTGTGCAGGAGAATCCGTATTGGTGTTCGAGTGTTCGAACCGTAATGCGCAACAAATGGTAAGGAAACCCCGTATTTACATATCTGCCACTGTGCAGGAGAATCCGTATAGGTGTTCGAGTGTTCGAACCGTAATGCGCAAGAAATGGTACGGAAACCTCGTATTTACATATCTGCCACTGTGCAGGAGAATCCGTATAGGTGTTCGAGTGTTCGAACCGTAATGCGCAACAAATGGTAAGGAAACCCTGTATTTACATATCTGCCACTGTGCAGGAGAATCCTTATAGGTGTTCGAGTGTTCGAACCGTAATGCGCAAGAAATGGTACGGAAACCCCGTATTTACATATCTGCCACTGTGCAGGAGAATCCGTATAGGTGTTCGAGTGTTCGAACCGTAATGCGCAACAAATGGTAAGGAAACCCTGTATTTACATATCTGCCACTGTGCAGGAGAATCCTTATAGGTGTTCGAGTGTTCGAACCGTAATGCGCAAGAAATGGTACGGAAACCCCGTATTTACATATCTGCAACTGTGCAGGAGAATCCGTATAGGTGTTCGAGTGTTCGAACCGTAATGCGCAAGAAATGGTACGGAAACCCCGTATTTACATATCTGCCACTATGCAGGAGAATCCGTATAGGTGGTCGAGTGTTCGAACCGTAATGCGCAACAAATGGTAAGGAAACCCCGTATTTACGTATCTGCCACTGTGCAGGAGAATCCGTATAGGTGTTCGAGTGTTCGAACCGTAATGCGAAAGAAATGGTACGGAAACCCCGTATTTACATATCTGCCACTTTGCAGGAGAATCCGTATAGGTGTTCGAGTGTTCGAACCGTAATAAGAAAGAAATGGTACGGAAACCCCGTATTTACATATCTGCCACTGTGCAGGAGAATCCGTATAGGTGTTCGAGTGTTCGAACCGTAATGCGCAAGAATTGGTACGGAAACCCCGTATTTACATATTTGCCAGTGTACAGGAGAATTCGTATAGGTGTTCGAGTGTTCGAACCGTAATGCGCAACAAATGGTAAGGAAACCCCGTATTTACATATCTGCCACTGTGCAGGAGAATCCGTATAGGTGTTCGAGTGTTCGAACCGTAATGCGCAAGAAATGGTACAAAAACCCCGTATTTACATATCTGCCACTGTGCAGGAGAATCCGTATTGGTGTTCGAGTGTTCGAACCGTAATGCGCAAGAAATGGTAAGGAAACCCCGTATTTACATATCTGCCACTGTGTAGGAGAATCCGTATTGGTGTTCGAGTGTTCGAACCGTAATGCGCAAGAAATGGTAAGGAAACCCCGTATTTACATATCTGCCACTGTGCAGGAGAATCCGTATAGGTGTTCGAGTGTTCGAACCGTAATGCACAAGAAATGGTACGGAAACCCCGTATTTACATATCTGCCACTGTGCAGGAGAATCCGTATTGGTGTTCGAGTGTTCGAACCGTAATGCGCAAGAAATGGTACGGAAACCCCGTATTTACATATCTGCCACTGTGCAGGAGAATCCGTATAGGTGTTCGAGTGTTCGAACCGTAATGCGCAAGAAATGGTACGGAAACCCCGTATTTACATATCTGCCACTGTGCAGGAGAATCCGTATAGGTGTTCGAGTGTTCGAACCGTAATGCGCAACAAATGGTAAGGAAACCCCGTATTTACATATCTGCCACTGTGTAGGAGAATCCGTATAGGTGTTCGAGTGTTCGAACCGTAATGCGAAAGAAATGGTACGGAAACCCCGTATTTACATATCTGCCACTGTGCAGGAGAATCCGTATAGGTGTTCGAGTGTTCGAACCGTAATGCGCAAGAAATGGTACGGAAACCCCGTATTTACATATCTGCCACTGTGCAGGAGAATCCGTATAGGTGTTCGAGTGTTCGAACCGTAATGCGCAAGAAATGGTACGGAAACCCCGTATTTACATATCTGCCACTGTGCAGGAGAATCCGTATAGGTGTTCGAGTGTTCGAACCATAATGCGCAAGAAATGGTACAGAAACCCCGTATTTACATATCTGCCACTGTGCAGGAGAATCCGTATTGGTGTTCGAGTGTTCGAACCGTAATGCGCAAGAAATGGTAAGGAAACCCCGTATTTACATATCTGCCACTGTGCAGGAGAATCCGTATAGGTGTTCGAGTGTTCGAACCGTAATGCGCAAGAAATGGTACGGAAACCCCGTATTTACATATCTGCCACTGTGCAGGAGAATCCGTATAGGTGTTCGAGTGTTCGAACCGTAATGCGCAAGAAATGGTACGGAAACCCCGTATTTACATATCTGCCACTGTGCAGGAGAATCCGTATAGGTGTTCGAGTGTTCGAACCGTAATGCGCAAGAAATGGTACGGAAACCCCGTATTTACATATCTGCCACTGTGCAGGAGAATCCGTATAGGTGTTCGAGTGTTCGAACCGTAATGCGCAAGAAATGGTAAGGAAACCCCGTATTTACATATCTGCCACTGTGCAGGAGAATCCGTATAGGTGTTCGAGTGTTCGAACCGTAATGCGCAAGAAATGGTACGGAAACCCCGTATTTACATATCTGCCACTGTGCAGGAGAATCCGTATAGGTGTTCGAGTGTTCGAACCGTAATGCGCAAGAACTGGTACGGAAACCCCGTATTTACATATCTGCCACTGTGCAGGAGAATCCGTATAGGTGTTCGAGTGTTCGAACCGTAATGCGCGAGAAATGGTACGGAAACCCCGTATTTACATATCTGCCACTGTGCAGGAGAATCCGTATAGGTGTTCGAGTGTTCGAACCGTAATGCGCAAGAAATGGTACGGAAACCCCGTATTTACGTATTTGCCAGTGTGCAGGAGAATTCGTATAGGTGTTCGAGTGTTCGAACCGTAATGCGAAAGAAATGGTACAGAAACCCCGTATTTACATATCTGCCACTTTGCAGGAGAATCCGTATAGGTGTTCGAGTGTTCGAACCGTAATGCGCAAGAAATGGTACGGAAACCCCGTATTTACATATTTGCCAGTGTACAGGAGAATTCGTATAGGTGTTCGAGTGTTCGAACCGTAATGCGCAAGAAATGGTACGGAAACCCCGTATTTACATATCTGCCACTGTGCAGGAGAATCCGTATAGGTGTTCGAGTGTTCGAACCGTAATGCGCAAGAAATGGTACGGAAACCCCGTATTTACATATTTGCCAGTGTACAGGAGAATTCGTATAGGTGTTCGAGTGTTCGAACCGTAATGCGCAAGAAATGGTACGGAAACCCCGTATTTACATATCTGCCACTGTGCAGGAGAATCCGTATAGGTGTTCGAGTGTTCGAACCATAATGCGCAAGAAATGGTACAAAAACCCCGTATTTACATATCTGCCACTGTGCAGGAGAATCCGTATTGGTGTTCGAGTGTTCGAACCGTAATGCGCAAGAAATGGTAAGGAAACCCCGTATTTACATATCTGCCACTGTGTAGGAGAATCCGTATTGGTGTTCGAGTGTTCGAACCGTAATGCGCAAGAAATGGTAAGGAAACCCCGTATTTACATATCTGCCACTGTGCAGGAGAATCCGTATAGGTGTTCGAGTGTTCGAACCGTAATGCGCAAGAAATGGTACGGAAACCCCGTATTTACATATCTGCCACTGTGCAGGAGAATCCGTATAGGTGTTCGAGTGTTCGAACCGTAATGCGCAAGAAATGGTACGGAAACCCCGTATTTACATATCTGCCACTGTGCAGGAGAATCCGTAAAGGTGTTCGAGTGTTCGAACCGTAATGCGCAAGAAATGGTACGGAAACCCCGTATTTACATATCTGCCACTGTGCAGGAGAATCCGTATAGGTGTTCGAGTGTTCGAACCGTAATGCGCAACAAATGGTAAGGAAACCCCGTATTTACATATCTGCCACTGTGCAGGAGAATCCGTATAGGTGTTCGAGTGTTCGAACCGTAATGCGAAAGAAATGGTACGGAAACCCCGTATTTACATATCTGCCACTGTGCAGGAGAATCCGTATAGGTGTTCGAGTGTTCGAACCGTAATGCGCAAGAAATGGTACGGAAACCCCGTATTTACGTATTTGCCAGTGTGCAGGAGAATTCGTATAGGTGTTCGAGTGTTCGAACCGTAATGCGCAAGAAATGGTACGGAAACCCCGTATTTACATATCTGCCACTGTGCAGGAGAATCCGTATAGGTGTTCGAGTGTTCGAACCATAATGCGCAAGAAATGGTACAGAAACCCCGTATTTACATATCTGCCACTGTGCAGGAGAATCCGTATTGGTGTTCGAGTGTTCGAACCGTAATGCGCAAGAAATGGTAAGGAAACCCCGTATTTACATATCTGCCACTGTGCAGGAGAATCCGTATAGGTGTTCGAGTGTTCGAACCGTAATGCGCAAGAAATGGTACGGAAACCCCGTATTTACATATCTGCCACTGTGCAGGAGAATCCGTATAGGTGTTCGAGTGTTCGAACCGTAATGCGCAAGAAATGGTACGGAAACCCCGTATTTACATATCTGCCACTGTGCAGGAGAATCCGTATAGGTGTTCGAGTGTTCGAACCGTAATGCGCAAGAAATGGTACGGAAACCCCGTATTTACATATCTGCCACTGTGCAGGAGAATCCGTATAGGTGTTCGAGTGTTCGAACCGTAATGCGCAAGAAATGGTACGGAAACCCCGTATTTACATATCTGCCACTGTGCAGGAGAATCCGTATAGGTGTTCGAGTGTTCGAACCGTAATGCGCAAGAAATGGTACGGAAACCTCGTATTTACATATCTGCCACTGTGCAGGAGAATCCGTATAGGTGTTCGAGTGTTCGAACCATAATGCGCAAGAAATGGTACAGAAACCCCGTATTTACATATCTGCCACTGTGCAGGAGAATCCGTATTGGTGTTCGAGTGTTCGAACCGTAATGCGCAAGAAATGGTAAGGAAACCCCGTATTTACATATCTGCCACTGTGCAGGAGAATCCGTATAGGTGTTCGAGTGTTCGAACCGTAATGCGCAAGAAATGGTACGGAAACCCCGTATTTACATATCTGCCACTGTGCAGGAGAATCCGTATAGGTGTTCGAGTGTTCGAACCGTAATGCGCAAGAAATGGTACGGAAACCCCGTATTTACATATCTGCCACTGTGCAGGAGAATCCGTATAGGTGTTCGAGTGTTCGAACCGTAATGCGCAAGAAATGGTACGGAAACCCCGTATTTACATATCTGCCACTGTGCAGGAGAATCCGTATAGGTGTTCGAGTGTTCGAACCGTAATGCGCGAGAAATGGTACGGAAACCCCGTATTTACATATCTGCCACTGTGCAGGAGAATCCGTATAGGTGTTCGAGTGTTCGAACCGTAATGCGCAAGAAATGGTACGGAAACCCCGTATTTACATATCTGCCACTGTGCAGGAGAATCCGTATAGGTGTTCGAGTGTTCGAACCGTAATGCGAAAGAAATGGTACGGAAACCCCGTATTTACATATCTGCCACTTTGCAGGAGAATCCGTATAGGTGTTCGAGTGTTCGAACCGTAATAAGAAAGAAATGGTACGGAAACTCCGTATTTACATATCTGCCACTGTGCAGGAGAATCCGTATAGGTGTTCGAGTGTTCGAACCGTAATGCGCAAGAAATGGTACGGAAACCCCGTATTTACATATTTGCCAGTGTACAGGAGAATTCGTATAGGTGTTCGAGTGTTCGAACCGTAATGCGCAAGAAATGGTACGGAAACCCCGTATTTACATATCTGCCACTGTGCAGGAGAATCCGTATAGGTGTTCGAGTGTTCGAACCGTAATGCGCAAGAAATGGTACAAAAACCCCGTATTTACATATCTGCCACTGTGCAGGAGAATCCGTATTGGTGTTCGAGTGTTCGAACCGTAATGCGCAAGAAATGGTAAGGAAACCCCGTATTTACATATCTGCCACTGTGTAGGAGAATCCGTATTGGTGTTCGAGTGTTCGAACCGTAATGCGCAAGAAATGGTAAGGAAACCCCGTATTTACATATCTGCCACTGTGCAGGAGAATCCGTATAGGTGTTCGAGTGTTCGAACCGTAATGCGCAAGAAATGGTACGGAAACCCCGTATTTACATATCTGCCACTGTGCAGGAGAATCCGTATAGGTGTTCGAGTGTTCGAACCGTAATGCGCAAGAAATGGTACGGAAACCCCGTATTTACATATCTGCCACTGTGCAGGAGAATCCGTAAAGGTGTTCGAGTGTTCGAACCGTAATGCGCAAGAAATGGTACGGAAACCCCGTATTTACATATCTGCCACTGTGCAGGAGAATCCGTATAGGTGTTCGAGTGTTCGAACCGTAATGCGCAACAAATGGTAAGGAAACCCCGTATTTACATATCTGCCACTGTGCAGGAGAATCCGTATAGGTGTTCGAGTGTTCGAACCGTAATGCGAAAGAAATGGTACGGAAACCCCGTATTTACATATCTGCCACTGTGCAGGAGAATCCGTATAGGTGTTCGAGTGTTCGAACCGTAATGCGCAAGAATTGGTACGGAAACCCCGTATTTACGTATTTGCCAGTGTGCAGGAGAATTCGTATAGGTGTTCGAGTGTTCGAACCGTAATGCGCAAGAAATGGTACGGAAACCCCGTATTTACATATCTGCCACTGTGCAGGAGAATCCGTATAGGTGTTCGAGTGTTCGAACCATAATGCGCAAGAAATGGTACAGAAACCCCGTATTTACATATCTGCCACTGTGCAGGAGAATCCGTATTGGTGTTCGAGTGTTCGAACCGTAATGCGCAAGAAATGGTAAGGAAACCCCGTATTTACATATCTGCCACTGTGCAGGAGAATCCGTATAGGTGTTCGAGTGTTCGAACCGTAATGCGCAAGAAATGGTACGGAAACCCCGTATTTACATATCTGCCACTGTGCAGGAGAATCCGTATAGGTGTTCGAGTGTTCGAACCGTAATGCGCAAGAAATGGTACGGAAACCCCGTATTTACATATCTGCCACTGTGCAGGAGAATCCGTATAGGTGTTCGAGTGTTCGAACCGTAATGCGCAAGAAATGGTAAGGAAACCCCGTATTTACATATCTGCCACTGTGCAGGAGAATCCGTATAGGTGTTCGAGTGTTCGAACCGTAATGCGCAAGAAATGGTACGGAAACCCCGTATTTACATATCTGCCACTGTGCAGGAGAATCCGTATAGGTGTTCGAGTGTTCGAACCGTAATGCGCAAGAAATGGTACGGAAACCCCGTATTTACATATCTGCCACTGTGCAGGAGAATCCGTATAGGTGTTCGAGTGTTCGAACCGTAATGCGCGAGAAATGGTACGGAAACCCCGTATTTACATATCTGCCACTGTGCAGGAGAATCCGTATAGGTGTTCGAGTGTTCGAACCGTAATGCGCAAGAAATGGTACGGAAACCCCGTATTTACGTATTTGCCAGTGTGCAGGAGAATTCGTATAGGTGTTCGAGTGTTCGAACCGTAATGCGAAAGAAATGGTACGGAAACCCCGTATTTACATATCTGCCACTTTGCAGGAGAATCCGTATAGGTGTTCGAGTGTTCGAACCGTAATAAGAAAGAAATGGTACGGAAACTCCGTATTTACATATCTGCCACTGTGCAGGAGAATCCGTATAGGTGTTCGAGTGTTCGAACCGTAATGCGCAAGAAATGGTACGGAAACCCCGTATTTACATATTTGCCATTGTACAGGAGAATTCGTATAGGTGTTCGAGTGTTCGAACCGTAATGCGCAAGAAATGGTACGGAAACCCCGTATTTACATATCTGCCACTGTGCAGGAGAATCCGTATAGGTGTTCGAGTGTTCGAACCATAATGCGCAAGAAATGGTACAAAAACCCCGTATTTACATATCTGCCACTGTGCAGGAGAATCCGTATTGGTGTTCGAGTGTTCGAACCGTAATGCGCAAGAAATGGTAAGGAAACCCCGTATTTACATATCTGCCACTGTGTAGGAGAATCCGTATTGGTGTTCGAGTGTTCGAACCGTAATGCGCAAGAAATGGTAAGGAAACCCCGTATTTACATATCTGCCACTGTGCAGGAGAATCCGTATAGGTGTTCGAGTGTTCGAACCGTAATGCGCAAGAAATGGTAAGGAAACCCCGTATTTACATATCTGCCACTGTGCAGGAGAATCCGTATAGGTGTTCGAGTGTTCGAACCGTAATGCGCAAGAAATGGTACGGAAACCCCGTATTTACATATCTGCCACTGTGCAGGAGAATCCGTATAGGTGTTCGAGTGTTCGAACCGTAATGCGCAAGAAATGGTACGGAAACCCCGTATTTACATATCTGCCACTGTGCAGGAGAATCCGTATAGGTGTTCGAGTGTTCGAACCGTAATGCGCAAGAAATGGTACGGAAACCCCGTATTTACATATCTGCCACTGTGCAGGAGAATCCGTATAGGTGTTCGAGTGTTCGAACCGTAATGCGAAACAAATGGTAAGGAAACCCCGTATTTACATATCTGCCACTGTGCAGGAGAATCCGTATAGGTGTTCGAGTGTTCGAACCGTAATGCGCAAGAAATGGTACGGAAACCCCGTATTTACGTATTTGCCAGTGTGTAGGAGAATTCGTATAGGTGTTCGAGTGTTCGAACCGTAATGCGCAAGAAATGGTACGGAAACCCCGTATTTACATATCTGCCACTGTGCAGGAGAATCCGTATAGGTGTTCGAGTGTTCGAACCATAATGCGCAAGAAATGGTACAGAAACCCCGTATTTACATATCTGCCACTGTGCAGGAGAATCCGTATTGGTGTTCGAGTGTTCGAACCGTAATGCGCAAGAAATGGTAAGGAAACCCCGTATTTACATATCTGCCACTGTGCAGGAGAATCCGTATAGGTGTTCGAGTGTTCGAACCGTAATGCGCAAGAAATGGTACGGAAACCCCGTATTTACATATCTGCCACTGTGCAGGAGAATCCGTATAGGTGTTCGAGTGTTCGAACCGTAATGCGCAAGAAATGGTACGGAAACCCCGTATTTACATATCTGCCACTGTGCAGGAGAATCCGTATAGGTGTTCGAGTGTTCGAACCGTAATGCGCAAGAAATGGTACGGAAACCCCGTATTTACATATCTGCCACTGTGCAGGAGAATCCGTATAGGTGTTCGAGTGTTCGAACCGTAATGCGCAAGAAATGGTAAGGAAACCCCGTATTTACATATCTGCCACTGTGCAGGAGAATCCGTATAGGTGTTCGAGTGTTCGAACCGTAATGCGCAAGAAATGGTACGGAAACCCCGTATTTACATATCTGCCATTGTGCAGGAGAATCCGTATAGGTGTTCGAGTGTTCGAACCGTAATGCGCAAGAAATGGTACGGAAACCCCGTATTTACATATCTGCCACTGTGCAGGAGAATCCGTATAGGTGTTCGAGTGTTCGAACCGTAATGCGCGAGAAATGGTACGGAAACCCCGTATTTACATATCTGCCACTGTGCAGGAGAATCCGTATAGGTGTTCGAGTGTTCGAACCGTAATGCGCAACAAATGGTAAGGAAACCCCGTATTTACATATCTGCCACTGTGCAGGAGAATCCGTATAGGTGTTCGAGTGTTCGAACCGTAATGCGAAAGAAATGGTACGGAAACCCCGTATTTACATATCTGCCACTGTGCAGGAGAATCCGTATAGGTGTTCGAGTGTTCGAACCGTAATGCGCAAGAAATGGTACGGAAACCCCGTATTTACGTATTTGCCAGTGTGCAGGAGAATTCATATAGGTGTTCGAGTGTTCGAACCGTAATGCGTAAGAAATGGTACGGAAACCGCGTATTTACATATCTGCCACTGTGCAGGAGAATCCGTATAGGTGTTCGAGTGTTCGAACCATAATGCGCAAGAAATGGAACAGAAACCCCGTATTTACATATCTGCCACCGTGCAGGAGAATCCGTATTGGTGTTCGAGTGTTCGAACCGTAATGCGCAAGAAATGGTAAGGAAACCCCGTATTTACATATCTGCCACTGTGCAGGAGAATCCGTATAGGTGTTCGAGTGTTCGAACCGTAATGCGCAAGAAATGGTACGGAAACCCCGTATTTACATATCTGCCATTGTGCAGGAGAATCCGTATAGGTGTTCGAGTGTTCGAACCGTAATGCGCAAGAAATGGTACGGAAACCCCGTATTTACATATCTGCCACTGTGCAGGAGAATCCGTATAGGTGTTCGAGTGTTCGAACCGTAATGCGCAAGAAATGGTACGGAAACCCCGTATTTACATATCTGCCACTGTGCAGGAGAATCCGTATAGGTGTTCGAGTGTTCGAACCATAATGCGCAAGAAATGGTACAGAAACCCCGTATTTACATATCTGCCACTGTGCAGGAGAATCCGTATAGGTGTTCGAGTGTTCGAACCGTAATGCGAAAGAAATGGTACGGAAACCCCGTATTTACATATCTGCCATTGTGCAGGAGAATCCGTATTGGTGTTCGAGTGTTCGAACCGTAATGCGCAAGAAATGGTACGGAAACCCCGTATTTACATATCTGCCACTGTGCAGGAGAATCCGTATAGGTGTTCGAGTGTTCGAACCGTAATGCGCGAGAAATGGTACGGAAACCCCGTATTTACATATCTGCCATTGTGCAGGAGAATCCGTATAGGTGTTCGAGTGTTCGAACCGTAATGCGCAACAAATGGTAAGGAAACCCCGTATTTACATATCTGCCACTGTGCAGGAGAATCCGTATAGGTGTTCGAGTGTTCGAACCGTAATGCGAAAGAAATGGTACGGAAACCCCGTATTTACATATCTGCCACTGTGCAGGAGAATCCGTATAGGTGTTCGAGTGTTCGAACCGTAATGCGCAAGAAATGGTACGGAAACCCCGTATTTACGTATTTGCCAGTGTGCAGGAGAATTCGTATAGGTGTTCGAGTGTTCGAACCGTAATGCGCAAGAAATGGTACGGAAACCCCGTATTTAGATATCTGCCACTGTGCAGGAGAATCCGTATAGGTGTTCGAGTGTTCGAACCATAATGCGCAAGAAATGGTACAGAAACCCCGTATTTACATATCTGCCACTGTGCAGGAGAATCCGTATTGGTGTTCGAGTGTTCGAACCGTAATGCGCAAGAAATGGTAAGGAAACCCCGTATTTACATATCTGCCACTGTGCAGGAGAATCCGTATAGGTGTTCGAGTGTTCGAACCGTAATGCGCAAGAAATGGTACGGAAACCCCGTATTTACATATCTGCCACTGTGCAGGAGAATCCGTATAGGTGTTCGAGTGTTCGAACCGTAATGCGCAAGAAATGGTACGGAAACCCCGTATTTACATATCTGCCACTGTGCAGGAGAATCCGTATAGGTGTTCGAGTGTTCGAACCGTAATGCGCAAGAAATGGTACGAAAACCCCGTATTTACATATCTGCCACTGTGCAGGAGAATCCGTATAGGTGTTCGAGTGTTCGAACCGTAATGCGCAAGAAATGGTAAGGAAACCCCGTATTTACATATCTGCCACTGTGCAGGAGAATCCGTATAGGTGTTCGAGTGTTCGAACCGTAATGCGCAAGAAATGGCACGGAAACCCCGTATTTACATATCTGCCATTGTGCAGGAGAATCCGTATAGGTGTTCGAGTGTTCGAACCGTAATGCGCAAGAAATGGTACGGAAACCCCGTATTTACATATCTGCCACTGTGCAGGAGAATCCGTATAGGTGTTCGAGTGTTCGAACCGTAATGCGCAAGAAATGGTACGGAAACCCCGTATTTACGTATTTGCCAGTGTGCAGGAGAATTCGTATAGGTGTTCGAGTGTTCGAACCGTAATGCGAAAGAAATGGTACGGAAACCCCGTATTTACATATCTGCCACTGTGCAGGAGAATCCGTATAGGTGTTCGAGTGTTCGAACCGTAATGCACAAGAAATGGTACGGAAACCCCGTATTTACATATCTGCCACTGTGCAGGAGAATCCGTATAGGTGTTCGAGTGTTCGAACCGTAATGCGCAAGAAATGGTACGGAAACCCCGTATTTACATATCTGCCACTGTGCAGGAGAATCCGTATAGGTGTTCGAGTGTTCGAACCGTAATGCGCAACAAATGGTAAGGAAACCCCGTATTTACATATCTGCCACTGTGCAGGAGAATCCGTATAGGTGTTCGAGTGTTCGAACCGTAATGCGAAAGAAATGGTACGGAAACCCCGTATTTACATATCTGCCACTGTGCAGGAGAATCCGTATAGGTGTTCGAGTGTTCGAACCGTAATGCGCAAGAAATGGTACGGAAACCCCGTATTTACGTATTTGCCAGTGTGCAGGAGAATTCATATAGGTGTTCGAGTGTTCGAACCGTAATGCGTAAGAAATGGTACGGAAACCGCGTATTTACATATCTGCCACTGTGCAGGAGAATCCGTATAGGTGTTCGAGTGTTCGAACCATAATGCGCAAGAAATGGAACAGAAACCCCGTATTTACATATCTGCCACCGTGCAGGAGAATCCGTATTGGTGTTCGAGTGTTCGAACCGTAATGCGCAAGAAATGGTAAGGAAACCCCGTATTTACATATCTGCCACTGTGCAGGAGAATCCGTATAGGTGTTCGAGTGTTCGAACCGTAATGCGCAAGAAATGGTACGGAAACCCCGTATTTACATATCTGCCACTGTGCAGGAGAATCCGTATAGGTGTTCGAGTGTTCGAACCGTAATGCGCAAGAAATGGTACGGAAACCCCGTATTTACATATCTGCCACTGTGCAGGAGAATCCGTATAGGTGTTCGAGTGTTCGAACCGTAATGCGAAAGAAATGGTACGGAAACCCCGTATTTACATATCTGCCACTGTGCAGGAGAATCCGTATAGGTGTTCGAGTGTTCGAACCGTAATGCGCAAGAAATGGTACGGAAACCCCGTATTTACGTATTTGCCAGTGTGCAGGAGAATTCGTATAGGTGTTCGAGTGTTCGAACCGTAATGCGTAAGAAATGGTACGGAAACCGCGTATTTACATATCTGCCACTGTGCAGGAGAATCCGTATAGGTGTTCGAGTGTTCGAACCATAATGCGCAAGAAATGGAACAGAAACCCCGTATTTACATATCTGCCACTGTGCAGGAGAATCCGTATTGGTGTTCGAGTGTTCGAACCGTAATGCGCAAGAAATGGTAAGGAAACCCCGTATTTACATATCTGCCACTGTGCAGGAGAATCCGTATAGGTGTTCGAGTGTTCGAACCGTAATGCGCAAGAAATGGTACGGAAACCCCGTATTTACATATCTGCCACTGTGCAGGAGAATCCGTATAGGTGTTCGAGTGTTCGAACCGTAATGCGCAAGAAATGGTACGGAAACCCCGTATTTACATATCGGCCACTGTGCAGGAGAATCCGTATAGGTGTTCGAGTGTTCGAACCGTAATGCGCAACAAATGGTAAGGAAACCCCGTATTTACATATCTGCCACTGTGCAGGAGAATCCGTATAGGTGTTCGAGTGTTCGAACCGTAATGCGAAAGAAATGGTACGGAAACCCCGTATTTACATATCTGCCACTGTGCAGGAGAATCCGTATAGGTGTTCGAGTGTTCGAACCGTAATGCGCAAGAAATGGTACGGAAACCCCGTATTTACGTATTTGCCAGTGTGCAGGAGAATTCGTATAGGTGTTCGAGTGTTCGAACCGTAATGCGCAAGAAATGGTACGGAAACCCCGTATTTACATATCTGCCACTGTGCAGGAGAATCCGTATAGGTGTTCGAGTGTTCGAACCATAATGCGCAAGAAATGGTACAGAAACCCCGTATTTACATATCTGCCACTGTGCAGGAGAATCCGTATTGGTGTTCGAGTGTTCGAACCGTAATGCGCAAGAAATGGTAAGGAAACCCCGTATTTACATATCTGCCACTGTGCAGGAGAATCCGTATAGGTGTTCGAGTGTTCGAACCGTAATGCGCAAGAAATGGTACGGAAACCCCGTATTTACATATCTGCCACTGTGCAGGAGAATCCGTATAGGTGTTCGAGTGTTCGAACCGTAATGCGCAAGAAATGGTACGGAAACCCCGTATTTACATATCTGCCACTGTGCAGGAGAATCCGTATAGGTGTTCGAGTGTTCGAACCGTAATGCGCAAGAAATGGTACGGAAACCCCGTATTTACATATCTGCCATTGTGCAGGAGAATCCGTATAGGTGTTCGAGTGTTCGAACCGTAATGCGCAAGAAATGGTACGGAAACCCCGTATTTACATATCTGCCACTGTGCAGGAGAATCCGTATAGGTGTTCGAGTGTTCGAACCGTAATGCGCAAGAAATGGTACGGAAACCCCGTATTTACATATCTGCCACTGTGCAGGAGAATCCGTATAGGTGTTCGAGTGTTCGAACCGTAATGCGCAACAAATGGTAAGGAAACCCCGTATTTACATATCTGCCACTGTGCAGGAGAATCCGTATAGGTGTTCGAGTGTTCGAACCGTAATGCGAAAGAAATGGTACGGAAACCCCGTATTTACATATCTGCCACTGTGCAGGAGAATCCGTATAGGTGTTCGAGTGTTCGAACCGTAATGCGCAAGAAATGGTACGGAAACCCCGTATTTACGTATTTGCCAGTGTGCAGGAGAATTCGTATAGGTGTTCGAGTGTTCGAACCGTAATGCGCAAAAAATGGTACGGAAACCCCGTATTTACATATCTGCCACTGTGCAGGAGAATCCGTATAGGTGTTCGAGTGTTCGAACCATAATGCGCAAGAAATGGTACAGAAACCCCGTATTTACATATCTGCCACTGTGCAGGAGAATCCGTATTGGTGTTCGAGTGTTCGAACCGTAATGCGCAAGAAATGGTAAGGAAACCCCGTATTTACATATCTGCCACTGTGCAGGAGAATCCGTATAGGTGTTCGAGTGTTCGAACCGTAATGCGCAAGAAATGGTACGGAAACCCCGTATTTACATATCTGCCACTGTGCAGGAGAATCCGTATAGGTGTTCGAGTGTTCGAACCGTAATGCGCAAGAAATGGTACGGAAACCCCGTATTTACATATCTGCCACTGTGCAGGAGAATCCGTATAGGTGTTCGAGTGTTCGAACCGTAATGCGCAAGAAATGGTACGGAAACCCCGTATTTACATATCTGCCACTGTGCAGGAGAATCCGTATAGGTGTTCGAGTGTTCGAACCGTAATGCGCAAGAAATGGTACGGAAACCCCGTATTTACGTATTTGCCAGTGTGCAGGAGAATTCGTATAGGTGTTCGAGTGTTCGAACCGTAATGCGCAAGAAATGGTACGGAAACCGCGTATTTACATATCTGCCACTGTGCAGGAGAATCCGTATAGGTGTTCGAGTGTTCGAACCATAATGCGCAAGAAATGGAACAGAAACCCCGTATTTACATATCTGCCACTGTGCAGGAGAATCCGTATTGGTGTTCGAGTGTTCGAACCGTAATGCGCAAGAAATGGTAAGGAAACCCCGTATTTACATATCTGCCACTGTGCAGGAGAATCCGTATAGGTGTTCGAGTGTTCGAACCGTAATGCGCAAGAAATGGTACGGAAACCCCGTATTTACATATCTGCCACTGTGCAGGAGAATCCGTATAGGTGTTCGAGTGTTCGAACCGTAATGCGCAAGAAATGGTACGGAAACCCCGTATTTACATATCTTCCACTGTGCAGGAGAATCCGTATAGGTGTTCGAGTGTTCGAACCGTAATGTGCAACAAATGGTAAGGAAACCCCGTATTTACATATCTGCCACTGTGCAGGAGAATCCGTATAGGTGTTCGAGTGTTCGAACCGTAATGCGAAAGAAATGGTACGGAAACCCCGTATTTACATATCTGCCACTGTGCAGGAGAATCCGTATAGGTGTTCGAGTGTTCGAACCGTAATGCGCAAGAAATGGTACGGAAACCCCGTATTTACGTATTTGCCAGTGTGCAGGAGAATTCGTATAGGTGTTCGAGTGTTCGAACCGTAATGCGCAAGAAATGGTACGGAAACCCCGTATTTACATATCTGCCACTGTGCAGGAGAATCCGTATAGGTGTTCGAGTGTTCGAACCATAATGCGCAAGAAATGGTACAGAAACCCCGTATTTACATATCTGCCACTGTGCAGGAGAATCCGTATTGGTGTTCGAGTGTTCGAACCGTAATGCGCAAGAAATGGTACGGAAACCCCGTATTTACATATCTGCCACTGTGCAGGAGAATCCGTATAGGTGTTCGAGTGTTCGAACCGTAATGCGCAAGAAATGGTACGGAAACCCCGTATTTACATATCTGCCACTGTGCAGGAGAATCCGTATAGGTGTTCGAGTGTTCGAACCGTAATGCGCGAGAAATGGTACGGAAACCCCGTATTTACATATCTGCCACTGTGCAGGAGAATCCGTATAGGTGTTCGAGTGTTCGAACCGTAATGCGCAAGAAATGGTACGGAAACCCCGTATTTACATATCTGCCACTGTGCAGGAGAATCCGTATAGGTGTTCGAGTGTTCGAACCGTAATGCGAAAGAAATGGTACGGAAACCCCGTATTTACATATCTGCCACTTTGCAGGAGAATCCGTATAGGTGTTCGAGTGTTCGAACCGTAATAAGAAAGAAATGGTACGGAAACTCCGTATTTACATATCTGCCACTGTGCAGGAGAATCCGTATAGGTGTTCGAGTGTTCGAACCGTAATGCGCAAGAAATGGTACGGAAACCCCGTATTTACATATTTGCCAGTGTACAGGAGAATTCGTATAGGTGTTCGAGTGTTCGAACCGTAATGCGCAAGAAATGGTACGGAAACCCCGTATTTACATATCTGCCACTGTGCAGGAGAATCCGTATAGGTGTTCGAGTGTTCGAACCGTAATGCGCAAGAAATGGTACAAAAACCCCGTATTTACATATCTGCCACTGTGCAGGAGAATCCGTATTGGTGTTCGAGTGTTCGAACCGTAATGCGCAAGAAATGGTAAGGAAACCCCGTATTTACATATCTGCCACTGTGCAGGAGAATCCGTATAGGTGTTCGAGTGTTCGAACCGTAATGCGCAAGAAATGGTACAAAAACCCCGTATTTACATATCTGCCACTGTGCAGGAGAATCCGTATTGGTGTTCGAGTGTTCGAACCGTAATGCGCAAGAAATGGTAAGGAAACCCCGTATTTACATATCTGCCACTGTGTAGGAGAATCCGTATTGGTGTTCGAGTGTTCGAACCGTAATGCGCAAGAAATGGTAAGGAAACCCCGTATTTACATATCTGCCACTGTGCAGGAGAATCCGTATAGGTGTTCGAGTGTTCGAACCGTAATGCGCAAG
The DNA here is from genome assembly GCF_055761805.1 of Camellia sinensis. Taxonomy (NCBI): domain Eukaryota; kingdom Viridiplantae; phylum Streptophyta; class Magnoliopsida; order Ericales; family Theaceae; genus Camellia; species Camellia sinensis. The sequence continues at coordinate 5,064,009 of NC_138965.1, forward strand.
AAATGGTACGGAAACCCCGTATTTACATATCTGCCACTGTGCAGGAGAATCCGTATAGGTGTTCGAGTGTTCGAACCGTAATGCGCAAGAAATGGTACGGAAACCCCGTATTTACATATCTGCCACTGTGCAGGAGAATCCGTAAAGGTGTTCGAGTGTTCGAACCGTAATGCGCAAGAAATGGTACGGAAACCCCGTATTTACATATCTGCCACTGTGCAGGAGAATCCGTATAGGTGTTCGAGTGTTCGAACCGTAATGCGCAACAAATGGTAAGGAAACCCCGTATTTACATATCTGCCACTGTGCAGGAGAATCCGTATAGGTGTTCGAGTGTTCGAACCGTAATGCGAAAGAAATGGTACGGAAACCCCGTATTTACATATCTGCCACTGTGCAGGAGAATCCGTATAGGTGTTCGAGTGTTCGAACCGTAATGCGCAAGAATTGGTACGGAAACCCCGTATTTACGTATTTGCCAGTGTGCAGGAGAATTCGTATAGGTGTTCGAGTGTTCGAACCGTAATGCGCAAGAAATGGTACGGAAACCCCGTATTTACATATCTGCCACTGTGCAGGAGAATCCGTATAGGTGTTCGAGTGTTCGAACCATAATGCGCAAGAAATGGTACAGAAACCCCGTATTTACATATCTGCCACTGTGCAGGAGAATCCGTATTGGTGTTCGAGTGTTCGAACCGTAATGCGCAAGAAATGGTAAGGAAACCCCGTATTTACATATCTGCCACTGTGCAGGAGAATCCGTATAGGTGTTCGAGTGTTCGAACCGTAATGCGCAAGAAATGGTACGGAAACCCCGTATTTACATATCTGCCACTGTGCAGGAGAATCCGTATAGGTGTTCGAGTGTTCGAACCGTAATGCGCAAGAAATGGTACGGAAACCCCGTATTTACATATCTGCCACTGTGCAGGAGAATCCGTATAGGTGTTCGAGTGTTCGAACCGTAATGCGCAAGAAATGGTAAGGAAACCCCGTATTTACATATCTGCCACTGTGCAGGAGAATCCGTATAGGTGTTCGAGTGTTCGAACCGTAATGCGCAAGAAATGGTACGGAAACCCCGTATTTACATATCTGCCACTGTGCAGGAGAATCCGTATAGGTGTTCGAGTGTTCGAACCGTAATGCGCAAGAAATGGTACGGAAACCCCGTATTTACATATCTGCCACTGTGCAGGAGAATCCGTATAGGTGTTCGAGTGTTCGAACCGTAATGCGCGAGAAATGGTACGGAAACCCCGTATTTACATATCTGCCACTGTGCAGGAGAATCCGTATAGGTGTTCGAGTGTTCGAACCGTAATGCGCAAGAAATGGTACGGAAACCCCGTATTTACGTATTTGCCAGTGTGCAGGAGAATTCGTATAGGTGTTCGAGTGTTCGAACCGTAATGCGAAAGAAATGGTACGGAAACCCCGTATTTACATATCTGCCACTTTGCAGGAGAATCCGTATAGGTGTTCGAGTGTTCGAACCGTAATAAGAAAGAAATGGTACGGAAACTCCGTATTTACATATCTGCCACTGTGCAGGAGAATCCGTATAGGTGTTCGAGTGTTCGAACCGTAATGCGCAAGAAATGGTACGGAAACCCCGTATTTACATATTTGCCAGTGTACAGGAGAATTCGTATAGGTGTTCGAGTGTTCGAACCGTAATGCGCAAGAAATGGTACGGAAACCCCGTATTTACATATCTGCCACTGTGCAGGAGAATCCGTATAGGTGTTCGAGTGTTCGAACCATAATGCGCAAGAAATGGTACAAAAACCCCGTATTTACATATCTGCCACTGTGCAGGAGAATCCGTATTGGTGTTCGAGTGTTCGAACCGTAATGCGCAAGAAATGGTAAGGAAACCCCGTATTTACATATCTGCCACTGTGTAGGAGAATCCGTATTGGTGTTCGAGTGTTCGAACCGTAATGCGCAAGAAATGGTAAGGAAACCCCGTATTTACATATCTGCCACTGTGCAGGAGAATCCGTATAGGTGTTCGAGTGTTCGAACCGTAATGCGCAAGAAATGGTAAGGAAACCCCGTATTTACATAACTGCCACTGTGCAGGAGAATCCGTATAGGTGTTCGAGTGTTCGAACCGTAATGCGCAAGAAATGGTACGGAAACCCCGTATTTACATATCTGCCACTGTGCAGGAGAATCCGTATAGGTGTTCGAGTGTTCGAACCGTAATGCGCAAGAAATGGTACGGAAACCCCGTATTTACATATCTGCCACTGTGCAGGAGAATCCGTATAGGTGTTCGAGTGTTCGAACCGTAATGCGCAAGAAATGGTACGGAAACCCCGTATTTACATATCTGCCACTGTGCAGGAGAATCCGTATAGGTGTTCGAGTGTTCGAACCGTAATGCGAAACAAATGGTAAGGAAACCCCGTATTTACATATCTGCCACTGTGCAGGAGAATCCGTATAGGTGTTCGAGTGTTCGAACCGTAATGCGCAAGAAATGGTACGGAAACCCCGTATTTACGTATTTGCCAGTGTGTAGGAGAATTCGTATAGGTGTTCGAGTGTTCGAACCGTAATGCGCAAGAAATGGTACGGAAACCCCGTATTTACATATCTGCCACTGTGCAGGAGAATCCGTATAGGTGTTCGAGTGTTCGAACCATAATGCGCAAGAAATGGTACAGAAACCCCGTATTTACATATCTGCCACTGTGCAGGAGAATCCGTATTGGTGTTCGAGTGTTCGAACCGTAATGCGCAAGAAATGGTAAGGAAACCCCGTATTTACATATCTGCCACTGTGCAGGAGAATCCGTATAGGTGTTCGAGTGTTCGAACCGTAATGCGCAAGAAATGGTACGGAAACCCCGTATTTACATATCTGCCACTGTGCAGGAGAATCCGTATAGGTGTTCGAGTGTTCGAACCGTAATGCGCAAGAAATGGTACGGAAACCCCGTATTTACATATCTGCCACTGTGCAGGAGAATCCGTATAGGTGTTCGAGTGTTCGAACCGTAATGCGCAAGAAATGGTACGGAAACCCCGTATTTACATATCTGCCACTGTGCAGGAGAATCCGTATAGGTGTTCGAGTGTTCGAACCGTAATGCGCAAGAAATGGTAAGGAAACCCCGTATTTACATATCTGCCACTGTGCAGGAGAATCCGTATAGGTGTTCGAGTGTTCGAACCGTAATGCGCAAGAAATGGTACGGAAACCCCGTATTTACATATCTGCCATTGTGCAGGAGAATCCGTATAGGTGTTCGAGTGTTCGAACCGTAATGCGCAAGAAATGGTACGGAAACCCCGTATTTACATATCTGCCACTGTGCAGGAGAATCCGTATAGGTGTTCGAGTGTTCGAACCGTAATGCGCGAGAAATGGTACGGAAACCCCGTATTTACATATCTGCCACTGTGCAGGAGAATCCGTATAGGTGTTCGAGTGTTCGAACCGTAATGCGCAACAAATGGTAAGGAAACCCCGTATTTACATATCTGCCACTGTGCAGGAGAATCCGTATAGGTGTTCGAGTGTTCGAACCGTAATGCGAAAGAAATGGTACGGAAACCCCGTATTTACATATCTGCCACTGTGCAGGAGAATCCGTATAGGTGTTCGAGTGTTCGAACCGTAATGCGCAAGAAATGGTACGGAAACCCCGTATTTACGTATCTGCTAGTGTGCAGGAGAATTCATATAGGTGTTCGAGTGTTCGAACCGTAATGCGCAAGAAATGGTACGGAAACCCCGTATTTACATATCTGCCACTGTGCAGGAGAATCCGTATAGGTGTTCGAGTGTTCGAACCATAATGCGCAAGAAATGGTACAGAAACCCCGTATTTACATATCTGCCACTGTGTAGGAGAATCCGTATAGGTGTTCGAGTGTTCGAACCGTAATGCGAAAGAAATGGTACGGAAACCCCGTATTTACATATCTGCCATTGTGCAGGAGAATCCGTATTGGTGTTCGAGTGTTCGAACCGTAATGCGCAAGAAATGGTACGGAAACCCCGTATTTACATATCTGCCACTGTGCAGGAGAATCCGTATAGGTGTTCGAGTGTTCGAACCGTAATGCGCGAGAAATGGTACGGAAACCCCGTATTTACATATCTGCCATTGTGCAGGAGAATCCGTATAGGTGTTCGAGTGTTCGAACCGTAATGCGCAACAAATGGTAAGGAAACCCCGTATTTACATATCTGCCACTGTGCAGGAGAATCCGTATAGGTGTTCGAGTGTTCGAACCGTAATGCGAAAGAAATGGTACGGAAACCCCGTATTTACATATCTGCCACTGTGCAGGAGAATCCGTATAGGTGTTCGAGTGTTCGAACCGTAATGCGCAAGAAATGGTACGGAAACCCCGTATTTACGTATTTGCCAGTGTGCAGGAGAATTCGTATAGGTGTTCGAGTGTTCGAACCGTAATGCGCAAGAAATGGTACGGAAACCCCGTATTTACATATCTGCCACTGTGCAGGAGAATCCGTATAGGTGTTCGAGTGTTCGAACCATAATGCGCAAGAAATGGTACAGAAACCCCGTATTTACATATCTGCCACTGTGCAGGAGAATCCGTATTGGTGTTCGAGTGTTCGAACCGTAATGCGCAAGAAATGGTAAGGAAACCCCGTATTTACATATCTGCCACTGTGCAGGAGAATCCGTATAGGTGTTCGAGTGTTCGAACCGTAATGCGCAAGAAATGGTACGGAAACCCCGTATTTACATATCTGCCACTGTGCAGGAGAATCCGTATAGGTGTTCGAGTGTTCGAACCGTAATGCGCAAGAAATGGTACGGAAACCCCGTATTTACATATCTGCCACTGTGCAGGAGAATCCGTATAGGTGTTCGAGTGTTCGAACCGTAATGCGCAAGAAATGGTACGAAAACCCCGTATTTACATATCTGCCACTGTGCAGGAGAATCCGTATAGGTGTTCGAGTGTTCGAACCGTAATGCGCAAGAAATGGTAAGGAAACCCCGTATTTACATATCTGCCACTGTGCAGGAGAATCCGTATAGGTGTTCGAGTGTTCGAACCGTAATGCGCAAGAAATGGTACGGAAACCCCGTATTTACATATCTGCCATTGTGCAGGAGAATCCGTATAGGTGTTCGAGTGTTCGAACCGTAATGCGCAAGAAATGGTACGGAAACCCCGTATTTACATATCTGCCACTGTGCAGGAGAATCCGTATAGGTGTTCGAGTGTTCGAACCGTAATGCGTAAGAAATGGTACGGAAACCCCGTATTTACGTATTTGCCAGTGTGCAGGAGAATTCGTATAGGTGTTCGAGTGTTCGAACCGTAATGCGAAAGAAATGGTACGGAAACCCCGTATTTACATATCTGCCACTGTGCAGGAGAATCCGTATAGGTGTTCGAGTGTTCGAACCGTAATGCACAAGAAATGGTACGGAAACCCCGTATTTACATATCTGCCACTGTGCAGGAGAATCCGTATAGGTGTTCGAGTGTTCGAACCGTAATGCGCAAGAAATGGTACGGAAACCCCGTATTTACATATCTGCCACTGTGCAGGAGAATCCGTATAGGTGTTCGAGTGTTCGAACCGTAATGCGCAACAAATGGTAAGGAAACCCCGTATTTACATATCTGCCACTGTGCAGGAGAATCCGTATAGGTGTTCGAGTGTTCGAACCGTAATGCGAAAGAAATGGTACGGAAACCCCGTATTTACATATCTGCCACTGTGCAGGAGAATCCGTATAGGTGTTCGAGTGTTCGAACCGTAATGCGCAAGAAATGGTACGGAAACCCCGTATTTACGTATTTGCCAGTGTGCAGGAGAATTCATATAGGTGTTCGAGTGTTCGAACCGTAATGCGTAAGAAATGGTACGGAAACCGCGTATTTACATATCTGCCACTGTGCAGGAGAATCCGTATAGGTGTTCGAGTGTTCGAACCATAATGCGCAAGAAATGGAACAGAAACCCCGTATTTACATATCTGCCACCGTGCAGGAGAATCCGTATTGGTGTTCGAGTGTTCGAACCGTAATGCGCAAGAAATGGTAAGGAAACCCCGTATTTACATATCTGCCACTGTGCAGGAGAATCCGTATAGGTGTTCGAGTGTTCGAACCGTAATGCGCAAGAAATGGTACGGAAACCCCGTATTTACATATCTGCCACTGTGCAGGAGAATCCGTATAGGTGTTCGAGTGTTCGAACCGTAATGCGCAAGAAATGGTACGGAAACCCCGTATTTACATATCTGCCACTGTGCAGGAGAATCCGTATAGGTGTTCGAGTGTTCGAACCGTAATGCGAAAGAAATGGTACGGAAACCCCGTATTTACATATCTGCCACTGTGCAGGAGAATCCGTATAGGTGTTCGAGTGTTCGAACCGTAATGCGCAAGAAATGGTACGGAAACCCCGTATTTACGTATTTGCCAGTGTGCAGGAGAATTCGTATAGGTGTTCGAGTGTTCGAACCGTAATGCGTAAGAAATGGTACGGAAACCGCGTATTTACATATCTGCCACTGTGCAGGAGAATCCGTATAGGTGTTCGAGTGTTCGAACCATAATGCGCAAGAAATGGAACAGAAACCCCGTATTTACATATCTGCCACTGTGCAGGAGAATCCGTATTGGTGTTCGAGTGTTCGAACCGTAATGCGCAAGAAATGGTAAGGAAACCCCGTATTTACATATCTGCCACTGTGCAGGAGAATCCGTATAGGTGTTCGAGTGTTCGAACCGTAATGCGCAAGAAATGGTACGGAAACCCCGTATTTACATATCTGCCACTGTGCAGGAGAATCCGTATAGGTGTTCGAGTGTTCGAACCGTAATGCGCAAGAAATGGTACGGAAACCCCGTATTTACATATCTGCCACTGTGCAGGAGAATCCGTATAGGTGTTCGAGTGTTCGAACCGTAATGCGCAACAAATGGTAAGGAAACCCCGTATTTACATATCTGCCACTGTGCAGGAGAATCCGTATAGGTGTTCGAGTGTTCGAACCGTAATGCGAAAGAAATGGTACGGAAACCCCGTATTTACATATCTGCCACTGTGCAGGAGAATCCGTATAGGTGTTCGAGTGTTCGAACCGTAATGCGCAAGAAATGGTACGGAAACCCCGTATTTACGTATTTGCCAGTGTGCAGGAGAATTCGTATAGGTGTTCGAGTGTTCGAACCGTAATGCGCAAGAAATGGTACGGAAACCCCGTATTTACATATCTGCCACTGTGCAGGAGAATCCGTATAGGTGTTCGAGTGTTCGAACCATAATGCGCAAGAAATGGTACAGAAACCCCGTATTTACATATCTGCCACTGTGCAGGAGAATCCGTATTGGTGTTCGAGTGTTCGAACCGTAATGCGCAAGAAATGGTAAGGAAACCCCGTATTTACATATCTGCCACTGTGCAGGAGAATCCGTATAGGTGTTCGAGTGTTCGAACCGTAATGCGCAAGAAATGGTACGGAAACCCCGTATTTACATATCTGCCACTGTGCAGGAGAATCCGTATAGGTGTTCGAGTGTTCGAACCGTAACGCGCAAGAAATGGTACGGAAACCCCGTATTTACATATCTGCCACTGTGCAGGAGAATCCGTATAGGTGTTCGAGTGTTCGAACCGTAATGCGCAAGAAATGGTACGGAAACCCCGTATTTACATATCTGCCATTGTGCAGGAGAATCCGTATAGGTGTTCGAGTGTTCGAACCGTAATGCGCAAGAAATGGTACGGAAACCCCGTATTTACATATCTGCCACTGTGCAGGAGAATCCGTATAGGTGTTCGAGTGTTCGAACCGTAATGCGCAAGAAATGGTACGGAAACCCCGTATTTACATATCTGCCACTGTGCAGGAGAATCCGTATAGGTGTTCGAGTGTTTGAACCGTAATGCGCAACAAATGGTAAGGAAACCCCGTATTTACATATCTGCCACTGTGCAGGAGAATCCGTATAGGTGTTCGAGTGTTCGAACCGTAATGCGAAAGAAATGGTACGGAAATCCCGTATTTACATATCTGCCACTGTGCAGGAGAATCCGTATAGGTGTTCGAGTGTTCGAACCGTAATGCGCAAGAAATGGTACGGAAACCCCGTATTTACGTATTTGCCAGTGTGCAGGAGAATTCGTATAGGTGTTCGAGTGTTCGAACCGTAATGCGCAAAAAATGGTACGGAAACCCCGTATTTACATATCTGCCACTGTGCAGGAGAATCCGTATAGGTGTTCGAGTGTTCGAACCATAATGCGCAAGAAATGGTACAGAAACCCCGTATTTACATATCTGCCACTGTGCAGGAGAATCCGTATTGGTGTTCGAGTGTTCGAACCGTAATGCGCAAGAAATGGTAAGGAAACCCCGTATTTACATATCTGCCACTGTGCAGGAGAATCCGTATAGGTGTTCGAGTGTTCGAACCGTAATGCGCAAGAAATGGTACGGAAACCCCGTATTTACATATCTGCCACTGTGCAGGAGAATCCGTATAGGTGTTCGAGTGTTCGAACCGTAATGCGCAAGAAATGGTACGGAAACCCCGTATTTACATATCTGCCACTGTGCAGGAGAATCCGTATAGGTGTTCGAGTGTTCGAACCGTAATGCGCAAGAAATGGTACGGAAACCCCGTATTTACATATCTGCCACTGTGCAGGAGAATCCGTATAGGTGTTCGAGTGTTCGAACCGTAATGCGCAAGAAATGGTACGGAAACCCCGTATTTACGTATTTGCCAGTGTGCAGGAGAATTCGTATAGGTGTTCGAGTGTTCGAACCGTAATGCGCAAGAAATGGTACGGAAACCGCGTATTTACATATCTGCCACTGTGCAGGAGAATCCGTATAGGTGTTCGAGTGTTCGAACCATAATGCGCAAGAAATGGAACAGAAACCCCGTATTTACATATCTGCCACTGTGCAGGAGAATCCGTATTGGTGTTCGAGTGTTCGAACCGTAATGCGCAAGAAATGGTAAGGAAACCCCGTATTTACATATCTGCCACTGTGCAGGAGAATCCGTATAGGTGTTCGAGTGTTCGAACCGTAATGCGCAAGAAATGGTACGGAAACCCCGTATTTACATATCTGCCACTGTGCAGGAGAATCCGTATAGGTGTTCGAGTGTTCGAACCGTAATGCGCAAGAAATGGTACGGAAACCCCGTATTTACATATCTTCCACTGTGCAGGAGAATCCGTATAGGTGTTCGAGTGTTCGAACCGTAATGTGCAACAAATGGTAAGGAAACCCCGTATTTACATATCTGCCACTGTGCAGGAGAATCCGTATAGGTGTTCGAGTGTTCGAACCGTAATGCGAAAGAAATGGTACGGAAACCCCGTATTTACATATCTGCCACTGTGCAGGAGAATCCGTATAGGTGTTCGAGTGTTCGAACCGTAATGCGCAAGAAATGGTACGGAAACCCCGTATTTACGTATTTGCCAGTGTGCAGGAGAATTCGTATAGGTGTTCGAGTGTTCGAACCGTAATGCGCAAGAAATGGTACGGAAACCCCGTATTTACATATCTGCCACTGTGCAGGAGAATCCGTATAGGTGTTCGAGTGTTCGAACCATAATGCGCAAGAAATGGTACAGAAACCCCGTATTTACATATCTGCCACTGTGCAGGAGAATCCGTATTGGTGTTCGAGTGTTCGAACCGTAATGCGCAAGAAATGGTAAGGAAACCCCGTATTTACATATCTGCCACTGTGCAGGAGAATCCGTATAGGTGTTCGAGTGTTCGAACCGTAATGCGCAAGAAATGGTACGGAAACCCCGTATTTACATATCTGCCACTGTGCAGGAGAATCCGTATAGGTGTTCGAGTGTTCGAACCGTAATGCGCAAGAAATGGTACGGAAACCCCGTATTTACATATCTGCCACTGTGCAGGAGAATCCGTATAGGTGTTCGAGTGTTCGAACCGTAATGCGCAAGAAATGGTACGGAAACCCCGTATTTACAGATCTGCCATTGTGCAGGAGAATCCGTATAGGTGTTCGAGTGTTCGAACCGTAATGCGCAAGAAATGGTACGGAAACCCCGTATTTACATATCTGCCACTGTGCAGGAGAATCCGTATAGGTGTTCGAGTGTTCGAACCGTAATGCGCAAGAAATGGTACGGAAACCCCGTATTTACATATCTGCCACTGTGCAGGAGAATCCGTATAGGTGTTCGAGTGTTCGAACCGTAATGCGCAACAAATGGTAAGGAAACCCCGTATTTACATATCTGCCACTGTGCAGGAGAATCCGTATAGGTGTTCGAGTGTTTGAACCGTAATGCGAAAGAAATGGTACGGAAACCCCGTATTTACATATCTGCCATTGTGCAGGAGAATCCGTATAGGTGTTCGAGTGTTCGAACCGTAATGCGCAAGAAATGGTACGGAAACCCCGTATTTACGTATTTGCCAGTGTGCAGGAGAATTCGTATAGGTGTTCGAGTGTTCGAACCGTAATGCGCAAGAAATGGTACGGAAACCCCGTATTTACATATCTGCCACTGTGCAGGAGAATCCGTATAGGTGTTCGAGTGTTCGAACCATAATGCGCAAGAAATGGTACAGAAACCCCGTATTTACATATCTGCCACTGTGCAGGAGAATCCGTATTGGTGTTCGAGTGTTCGAACCGTAATGCGCAAGAAATGGTAAGGAAACCCCGTATTTACATATCTGCCACTGTGCAGGAGAATCCGTATAGGTGTTCGAGTGTTCGAACCGTAATGCGCAAGAAATGGTACGGAAACCCCGTATTTACATATCTGCCACTGTGCAGGAGAATCCGTATAGGTGTTCGAGTGTTCGAACCGTAATGCGCAAGAAATGGTACGGAAACCCCGTATTTACATATCTGCCACTGTGCAGGAGAATCCGTATAGGTGTTCGAGTGTTCGAACCGTAATGCGCAAGAAATGGTACGGAAACCCCGTATTTACAGATCTGCCATTGTGCAGGAGAATCCGTATAGGTGTTCGAGTGTTCGAACCGTAATGCGCAAGAAATGGTACGGAAACCCCGTATTTACATATCTGCCACTGTGCAGGAGAATCCGTATAGGTGTTCGAGTGTTCGAACCGTAATGCGCAAGAAATGGTACGGAAACCCCGTATTTACATATCTGCCACTGTGCAGGAGAATCCGTATAGGTGTTCGAGTGTTCGAACCGTAATGCGCAACAAATGGTAAGGAAACCCCGTATTTACATATCTGCCACTGTGCAGGAGAATCCGTATAGGTGTTCGAGTGTTTGAACCGTAATGCGAAAGAAATGGTACGGAAACCCCGTATTTACATATCTGCCATTGTGCAGGAGAATCCGTATAGGTGTTCGAGTGTTCGAACCGTAATGCGCAAGAAATGGTACGGAAACCCCGTATTTACGTATTTGCCAGTGTGCAGGAGAATTCGTATAGGTGTTCGAGTGTTCGAACCGTAATGCGCAAGAAATGGTACGGAAACCCCGTATTTACATATCTGCCACTGTGCAGGAGAATCCGTATAGGTGTTCGAGTGTTCGAACCATAATGCGCAAGAAATGGTACAGAAACCCCGTATTTACATATCTGCCACTGTGCAGGAGAATCCGTATTGGTGTTCGAGTGTTCGAACCGTAATGCGCAAGAAATGGTAAGGAAACCCCGTATTTACATATCTGCCACTGTGCAGGAGAATCCGTATAGGTGTTCGAGTGTTCGAACCGTAATGCGCAAGAAATGGTACGGAAACCCCGTATTTACATATCTGCCACTGTGCAGGAGAATCCGTATAGGTGTTCGAGTGTTCGAACCGTAATGCGCAAGAAATGGTACGGAAACCCCGTATTTACATATCTGCCACTGTGCAGGAGAATCCGTATAGGTGTTCGAGTGTTCGAACCGTAATGCGCAAGAAATGGTACGGAAACCCCGTATTTACAGATCTGCCATTGTGCAGGAGAATCCGTATAGGTGTTCGAGTGTTCGAACCGTAATGCGCAAGAAATGGTACGGAAACCCCGTATTTACATATCTGCCACAGTGCAGGAGAATCCGTATAGGTGTTCGAGTGTTCGAACCGTAATGCGCAAGAAATGGTACGGAAACCCCGTATTTACATATCTGCCACTGTGCAGGAGAATCCGTATAGGTGTTCGAGTGTTCGAACCGTAATGCGCAACAAATGGTAAGGAAACCCCGTATTTACATATCTGCCACTGTGCAGGAGAATCCGTATAGGTGTTCGAGTGTTTGAACCGTAATGCGAAAGAAATGGTACGGAAACCCCGTATTTACATATCTGCCATTGTGCAGGAGAATCCGTATAGGTGTTCGAGTGTTCGAACCGTAATGCGCAAGAAATGGTACGGAAACCCCGTATTTACGTATTTGCCAGTGTGCAGGAGAATTCGTATAGGTGTTCGAGTGTTCGAACCGTAATGCGCAAGAAATGGTACGGAAACCCCGTATTTACATATCTGCCACTGTGCAGGAGAATCCGTATAGGTGTTCGAGTGTTCGAACCATAATGCGCAAGAAATCGTACAGAAACGCCGTATTTACATATCTGCCACTGTGCAGGAGAATCCGTATTGGTGTTCGAGTGTTCGAACCGTAATGCGCAAGAAATGGTAAGGAAACCCCGTATTTACATATCTGCCACTGTGCAGGAGAATCCGTATAGGTGTTCGAGTGTTCGAACCGTAATGCGCAAGAAATGGTACGGAAACCCCGTATTTACATATCTGCCACTGTGCAGGAGAATCCGTATAGGTGTTCGAGTGTTCGAACCGTAATGCGCAAGAAATGGTACGGAAACCCCGTATTTACATATCTGCCACTGTGCAGGAGAATCCGTATAGGTGTTCGAGTGTTCGAACCGTAATGCGCAAGAAATGGTACGGAAACCCCGTATTTACATATCTGCCACTGTGCAGGAGAATCCGTATAGGTGTTCGAGTGTTCGAACCGTAATGCGCAAGAAATGGTACGGAAACCCCGTATTTACGTATTTGCCAGTGAGCAGGAGAATTCGTATAGGTGTTCGAGTGTTCGAACCGTAATGCGCAAGAAATGGTACGGAAACCCCGTATTTACATATCTGCCACTGTGCAGGAGAATCCGTATAGGTGTTCGACTGTTCGAACCATAATGCGCAAGAAATGGTACAGAAACCCCGTATTTACATATCTGCCATTGTGCAGGAGAATCCGTATTGGTGTTCGAGTGTTCGAACCGTAATGCGCAAGAAATGGTAAGGAAACCCCGTATTTACATATCTGCCACTGTGCAGGAGAATCCGTATAGGTGTTCGAGTGTTCGAACCGTAATGCGCAAGAAATGGTACGGAAACCCCGTATTTACATATCTGCCACTGTGCAGGAGAAGCCGCATAGGTGTTCGAGTGTTCGAACCGTAATGCGCAAGAAATGATACGGAAACCCTGTATTTACATATCTGCCACTGTGCAGGAGAATCCGTATAGGTGTTCGAGTGTTCGAACCGTAATGCGCAAGAAATGGTACGGAAACCCCGTATTTACATATCTGCCACTGTGCAGGAGAATCCGTATAGGTGTTCGAGTGTTCGAACCATAATGCGCAAGAAATGGTACAGAAACCCCGTATTTACATATCTGCCACTGTGCAGGAGAATCCGTATAGGTGTTCGAGTGTTCGAACCGTAATGCGAAAGAAATGGTACGGAAACCCCGTATTTACATATCTGCCACTTTGCAGGAGAATCCGTATAGGTGTTCGAGTGTTCGAACCGTAATGCGCAAGAAATGGTACGGAAACCCCGTATTTACGTATTTGCCAGTGTGCAGGAGAATTCGTATAGGTGTTCGAGTGTTCGAACCGTAATGCGCAAGAAATGGTACGGAAACCCCGTATTTACATATCTGCCACTGTGCAGGAGAATCCGTATAGGTGTTCGAGTGTTCGAACCATAATGCGCAAGAAATGGTACAGAAACCCCGTATTTACATATCTGCCACTGTGCAGGAGAATCCGTATTGGTGTTCGAGTGTTCGAACCGTAATGCGCAAGAAATGGTACGGAAACCCCGTATTTACGTATTTGCCAGTGTGCAGGAGAATCCGTATAGGTGTTCGAGTGTTCGAACCGTAATGCGCAAGAAATGGTACGGAAACCCCGTATTTACATATCTGCCACTGTGCAGGAGAATCCGTATAGGTGTTCGAGTGTTCGAACCGTAATGCGCAAGAAATGGTACGGAAACCCCGTATTTACATATCTGCCACTGTGCAGGAGAATCCGTATAGGTGTTCGAGTGTTCGAACCGTAATGCGCAAGAAATGGTACGGAAACCCCGTATTTACATATCTGCCACTGTGCAGGAGAATCCGTATAGGTGTTCGAGTGTTCGAACCGTAATGCGCAAGAAATGGTACGGAAACCCCGTATTTACGTATTTGCCAGTGTGCCGGAGAATTCGTATAGGTGTTCGAGTGTTCGAACCGTAATGCGCAAGAAATGGTACGGAAACCCCGTATTTACATATCTGCCACTGTGCAGGAGAATCCGTATTGGTGTTCGAGTGTTCGAACCGTAATGCGCAAGAAATGGTAAGGAAACCCCGTATTTACATATCTGCCACTGTGCAGGAGAATCCGTATAGGTGTTCGAGTGTTCGAACCGTAATGCGCAAGAAATGGTACGGAAACCCCGTATTTACATATCTGCCACTGTGCAGGAGAATCCGTATAGGTGTTCGAGTGTTCGAACCGTAATGCGCAAGAAATGGTACGGAAACCACGTATTTACATATCTGCCACTGTGCAGGAGAATCCGTATAGGTGTTCGAGTGTTCGAACCGTAATGCGCAAGAAATGGTACGGAAACCCCGTATTTACATATCTGCCACTGTGCAGGAGAATCCGTATAGGTGTTCGAGTGTTCGAACCGTAATGCGCAAGAAATGGTACGGAAACCCCGTATTTACGTATTTGCCAGTGTGCAGGAGAATTCGTATAGGTGTTCGAGTGTTCGAACCGTAATGCGCAAGAAATGGTACGGAAACCGCGTATTTACATATCTGCCACTGTGCAGGAGAATCCGTATAGGTGTTCGAGTGTTCGAACCATAATGCGCAAGAAATGGAACAGAAACCCCGTATTTACATATCTGCCACTGTGCAGGAGAATCCGTATTGGTGTTCGAGTGTTCGAACCGTAATGCGCAAGAAATGGTAAGGAAACCCCGTATTTACATATCTGCCACTGTGCAGGAGAATCCGTATAGGTGTTCGAGTGTTCGAACCGTAATGCGCAAGAAATGGTACGGAAACCCCGTATTTACATATCTGCCACTGTGCAGGAGAATCCGTATAGGTGTTCGAGTGTTCGAACCGTAATGCGCAAGAAATGGTACGGAAACCCCGTATTTACATATCTGCCACTGTGCAGGAGAATCCGTATAGGTGTTCGAGTGTTCGAACCGTAATGCGCAACAAATGGTAAGGAAACCCCGTATTTACATATCTGCCACTGTGCAGGAGAATCCGTATAGGTGTTCGAGTGTTTGAACCGTAATGCGAAAGAAATGGTACGGAAACCCCGTATTTACATATCTGCCATTGTGCAGGAGAATCCGTATAGGTGTTCGAGTGTTCGAACCGTAATGCGCAAGAAATGGTACGGAAACCCCGTATTTACGTATTTGCCAGTGTGCAGGAGAATTCGTATAGGTGTTCGAGTGTTCGAACCGTAATGCGCAAGAAATGGTACGGAAACCCCGTATTTACATATCTGCCACTGTGCAGGAGAATCCGTATAGGTGTTCGAGTGTTCGAACCATAATGCGCAAGAAATGGTACAGAAACCCCGTATTTACATATCTGCCACTGTGCAGGAGAATCCGTATTGGTGTTCGAGTGTTCGAACCGTAATGCGCAAGAAATGGTAAGGAAACCCCGTATTTACATATCTGCCACTGTGCAGGAGAATCCGTATAGGTGTTCGAGTGTTCGAACCGTAATGCGCAAGAAATGGTACGGAAACCCCGTATTTACATATCTACCACTGTGCAGGAGAATCCGTATAGGTGTTCGAGTGTTCGAACCGTAATGCGCAAGAAATGGTACGGAAACCCCGTATTTACATATCTGCCACTGTGCAGGAGAATCCGTATAGGTGTTCGAGTGTTCGAACCGTAATGCGCAAGAAATGGTACGGAAACCCCGTATTTACATATCTGCCACTGTGCAGGAGAATCCGTATAGGTGTTCGAGTGTTCGAACCGTAATGCGCAAGAAATGGTACGGAAACCCCGTATTTACGTATTTGCCAGTGTGCAGGAGAATTCGTATAGGTGTTCGAGTGTTCGAACCGTAATGCGCAAGAAATGGTACGGAAACCCCGTATTTACATATCTGCCACTGTGCAGGAGAATCCGTATAGGTGTTCGAGTGTTCGAACCATAATGCGCAAGAAATGGTACAGAAACCCCGTATTTACATATCTGCCATTGTGCAGGAGAATCCGTATTGGTGTTCGAGTGTTCGAACCGTAATGCGCAAGAAATGGTAAGGAAACCCCGTATTTACATATCTGCCACTGTGCAGGAGAATCCGTATAGGTGTTCGAGTGTTCGAACCGTAATGCGCAAGAAATGGTACGGAAACCCCGTATTTAAATATCTGCCACTGTGCAGGAGAAGCCGCATAGGTGTTCGAGTGTTCGAACCGTAATGCGCAAGAAATGATACGGAAACCCTGTATTTACATATCTGCCACTGTGCAGGAGAATCCGTATAGGTGTTCGAGTGTTCGAACCGTAATGCGCAAGAAATGGTACGGAAACCCCGTATTTACATATCTGCCACTGTGCAGGAGAATCCGTATAGGTGTTCGAGTGTTCGAACCGTAATGCGCAAGAAATGGTACGGAAACCCCGTATTTACATATCTGCCACTGTGCAGGAGAATCCGTATAGGTGTTCGAGTGTTCGAACCGTAATGCGCAAGAAATGGTACGGAAACCCCGTATTTACATATCTGCCACTGTGCAGGAGAATCCGTATAGGTGTTCGAGTGTTCGAACCGTAATGCGCAAGAAATGGTACGGAAACCCCGTATTTACATATCTGCCACTGTGCAGGAGAATCCGTATAGGTGTTCGAGTGTTCGAACCGTAATGCGCAAGAAATGGTACGGAAACCCCGTATTTACAGATCTGCCATTGTGCAGGAGAATCCGTATAGGTGTTCGAGTGTTCGAACCGTAATGCGCAAGAAATGGTACGGAAACCCCGTATTTACATATCTGCCACTGTGCAGGAGAATCCGTATAGGTGTTCGAGTGTTCGAACCGTAATGCGCAAGAAATGGTACGGAAACCCCGTATTTACATATCTGCCACTGTGCAGGAGAATCCGTATAGGTGTTCGAGTGTTCGAACCGTAATGCGCAACAAATGGTAAGGAAACCCCGTATTTACATATCTGCCACTGTGCAGGAGAATCCGTATAGGTGTTCGAGTGTTTGAACCGTAATGCGAAAGAAATGGTACGGAAACCCCGTATTTACATATCTGCCATTGTGCAGGAGAATCCGTATAGGTGTTCGAGTGTTCGAACCGTAATGCGCAAGAAATGGTACGGAAACCCCGTATTTACGTATTTGCCAGTGTGCAGGAGAATTCGTATAGGTGTTCGAGTGTTCGAACCGTAATGCGCAAGAAATGGTACGGAAACCCCGTATTTACATATCTGCCACTGTGCAGGAGAATCCGTATAGGTGTTCGAGTGTTCGAACCATAATGCGCAAGAAATGGTACAGAAACCCCGTATTTACATATCTGCCACTGTGCAGGAGAATCCGTATTGGTGTTCGAGTGTTCGAACCGTAATGCGCAAGAAATGGTAAGGAAACCCCGTATTTACATATCTGCCACTGTGCAGGAGAATCCGTATAGGTGTTCGAGTGTTCGAACCGTAATGCGCAAGAAATGGTACGGAAACCCCGTATTTACATATCTGCCACTGTGCAGGAGAATCCGTATAGGTGTTCGAGTGTTCGAACCGTAATGCGCAAGAAATGGTACGGAAACCCCGTATTTACATATCTGCCACTGTGCAGGAGAATCCGTATAGGTGTTCGAGTGTTCGAACCGTAATGCGCAAGAAATGGTACGGAAACCCCGTATTTACATATCTGCCACTGTGCAGGAGAATCCGTATAGGTGTTCGAGTGTTCGAACCGTAATGCGCAAGAAATGGTACGGAAACCCCGTATTTACGTATTTGCCAGTGTGCAGGAGAATTCGTATAGGTGTTCGAGTGTTCGAACCGTAATGCGCAAGAAATGGTACGGAAACCCCGTATTTACATATCTGCCACTGTGCAGGAGAATCCGTATAGGTGTTCGAGTGTTCGAACCATAATGCGCAAGAAATGGTACAGAAACCCCGTATTTACATATCTGCCATTGTGCAGGAGAATCCGTATTGGTGTTCGAGTGTTCGAACCGTAATGCGCAAGAAATGGTAAGGAAACCCCGTATTTACATATCTGCCACTGTGCAGGAGAATCCGTATAGGTGTTCGAGTGTTCGAACCGTAATGCGCAAGAAATGGTACGGAAACCCCGTATTTACATATCTGCCACTGTGCAGGAGAAGCCGCATAGGTGTTCGAGTGTTCGAACCGTAATGCGCAAGAAATGATACGGAAACCCTGTATTTACATATCTGCCACTGTGCAGGAGAATCCGTATAGGTGTTCGAGTGTTCGAACCGTAATGCGCAAGAAATGGTACGGAAACCCCGTATTTACATATCTGCCACTGTGCAGGAGAATCCGTATAGGTGTTCGAGTGTTCGAACCATAATGCGCAAGAAATGGTACAGAAACCCCGTATTTACATATCTGCCACTGTGCAGGAGAATCCGTATAGGTGTTCGAGTGTTCGAACCGTAATGCGAAAGAAATGGTACGGAAACCCCGTATTTACATATCTGCCACTTTGCAGGAGAATCCGTATAGGTGTTCGAGTGTTCGAACCGTAATGCGCAAGAAATGGTACGGAAACCCCGTATTTACGTATTTGCCAGTGTGCAGGAGAATTCGTATAGGTGTTCGAGTGTTCGAACCGTAATGCGCAAGAAATGGTACGGAAACCCCGTATTTACATATCTGCCACTGTGCAGGAGAATCCGTATAGGTGTTCGAGTGTTCGAACCATAATGCGCAAGAAATGGTACAGAAACCCCGTATTTACATATCTGCCACTGTGCAGGAGAATCCGTATTGGTGTTCGAGTGTTCGAACCGTAATGCGCAAGAAATGGTAAGGAAACCCCGTATTTACATATCTGCCACTGTGCAGGAGAATCCGTATAGGTGTTCGAGTGTTCGAACCGTAATGCGCAAGAAATGGTACGGAAACCCCGTATTTACATATCTGCCACTGTGCAGGAGAATCCGTATAGGTGTTCGAGTGTTCGAACCGTAATGCGCAAGAAATGGTACGGAAACCCCGTATTTACATATCTGCCACTGTGCAGGAGAATCCGTATAGGTGTTCGAGTGTTCGAACCGTAATGCGCAAGAAATGGTACGGAAACCCCGTATTTACATATCTGCCACTGTGCAGGAGAATCCGTATAGGTGTTCGAGTGTTCGAACCGTAATGCGCAAGAAATGGTACGGAAACCCCGTATTTACATATCTGCCACTGTGCAGGAGAATCCGTATAGGTGTTCGAGTGTTCGAACCGTAATGCGCAACAAATGGTAAGGAAACCCCGTATTTACATATCTGCCACTGTGCAGGAGAATCCGTATAGGTGTTCGAGTGTTTGAACCGTAATGCGAAAGAAATGGTACGGAAACCCCGTATTTACATATCTGCCATTGTGCAGGAGAATCCGTATAGGTGTTCGAGTGTTCGAACCGTAATGCGCAAGAAATGGTACGGAAACCCCGTATTTACGTATTTGCCAGTGTGCAGGAGAATTCGTATAGGTGTTCGAGTGTTCGAACCGTAATGCGCAAGAAATGGTACGGAAACCCCGTATTTACATATCTGCCACTGTGCAGGAGAATCCGTATAGGTGTTCGAGTGTTCGAACCATAATGCGCAAGAAATGGTACAGAAACCCCGTATTTACATATCTGCCACTGTGCAGGAGAATCCGTATTGGTGTTCGAGTGTTCGAACCGTAATGCGCAAGAAATGGTAAGGAAACCCCGTATTTACATATCTGCCACTGTGCAGGAGAATTCGTATAGGTGTTCGAGTGTTCGAACCGTAATGCGCAAGAAATGGTACGGAAACCCCGTATTTACATATCTGCCACTGTGCAGGAGAATCCGTATAGGTGTTCGAGTGTTCGAACCGTAATGCGCAAGAAATGGTACGGAAACCCCGTATTTACATATCTGCCACTGTGCAGGAGAATCCGTATAGGTGTTCGAGTGTTCGAACCGTAATGCGCAAGAAATGGTACGGAAACCCCGTATTTACATATCTGCCACTGTGCAGGAGAATCCGTATAGGTGTTCGAGTGTTCGAACCGTAATGCGCAAGAAATGGTACGGAAACCCCGTATTTACGTATTTGCCAGTGTGCAGGAGAATTCGTATAGGTGTTCGAGTGTTCGAACCGTAATGCGCAAGAAATGGTACGGAAACCCCGTATTTACATATCTGCCACTGTGCAGGAGAATCCGTATAGGTGTTCGAGTGTTCGAACCATAATGCGCAAGAAATGGTACAGAAACCCCGTATTTACATATCTGCCATTGTGCAGGAGAATCCGTATTGGTGTTCGAGTGTTCGAACCGTAATGCGCAAGAAATGGTAAGGAAACCCCGTATTTACATATCTGCCACTGTGCAGGAGAATCCGTATAGGTGTTCGAGTGTTCGAACCGTAATGCGCAAGAAATGGTACGGAAACCCCGTATTTACATATCTGCCACTGTGCAGGAGAAGCCGCATAGGTGTTCGAGTGTTCGAACCGTAATGCGCAAGAAATGATACGGAAACCCTGTATTTACATATCTGCCACTGTGCAGGAGAATCCGTATAGGTGTTCGAGTGTTCGAACCGTAATGCGCAAGAAATGGTACGGAAACCCCGTATTTACATATCTGCCACTGTGCAGGAGAATCCGTATAGGTGTTCGAGTGTTCGAACCATAATGCGCAAGAAATGGTACAGAAACCCCGTATTTACATATTTGCCACTGTGCAGGAGAATCCGTATAGGTGTTCGAGTGTTCGAACCGTAATGCGAAAGAAATGGTACGGAAACCCCGTATTTACATATCTGCCACTTTGCAGGAGAATCCGTATAGGTGTTCGAGTGTTCGAACCGTAATGCGCAAGAAATGGTACGGAAACCCCGTATTTACGTATTTGCCAGTGTGCAGGAGAATTCGTATAGGTGTTCGAGTGTTCGAACCGTAATGCGCAAGAAATGGTACGGAAACCCCGTATTTACATATCTGCCACTGTGCAGGAGAATCCGTATAGGTGTTCGAGTGTTCGAACCATAATGCGCAAGAAATGGTACAGAAACCCCGTATTTACATATCTGCCACTGTGCAGGAGAATCCGTATTGGTGTTCGAGTGTTCGAACCGTAATGCGCAAGAAATGGTAAGGAAACCCCGTATTTACATATCTGCCACTGTGCAGGAGAATCCGTATAGGTGTTCGAGTGTTCGAACCGTAATGCGCAAGAAATGGTACGGAAACCCCGTATTTACATATCTGCCACTGTGCAGGAGAATCCGTATAGGTGTTCGAGTGTTCGAACCGTAATGCGCAAGAAATGGTACGGAAACCCCGTATTTACATATCTGCCACTGTGCAGGAGAATCCGTATAGGTGTTCGAGTGTTCGAACCGTAATGCGCAAGAAATGGTACGGAAACCCCGTATTTACGTATTTGCCAGTGTGCCGGAGAATTCGTATAGGTGTTCGAGTGTTCGAACCGTAATGCGCAAGAAATGGTACGGAAACCCCGTATTTACATATCTGCCACTGTGCAGGAGAATCCGTATAGGTGTTCGAGTGTTCGAACCGTAATGCGCAAGAAATGGTACGGAAACCCCGTATTTACATATCTGCCACTGTGCAGGAGAATCCATATAGGTGTTCGAGTGTTCGAACCGTAATGCGCAACAAATGGTAAGGAAACCCCGTATTTACATATCTGCCACTGTGCAGGAGAATCCGTATAGGTGTTCGAGTGTTCGAACCGTAATGCGAAAGAAATGGTACGGAAACCCCGTATTTACATATCTGCCACTGTGCAGGAGAATCCGTATAGGTGTTCGAGTGTTCGAACCGTAATGCGCAAGAAATGGTACGGAAACCCCGTATTTACGTATTTGCCAGTGTGCAGGAGAATTCGTATAGGTGTTCGAGTGTTCGAACCGTAATGCGCAAGAAATGGTACGGAAACCCCGTATTTACATATCTGCCACTGTGCAGGAGAATCCGTATAGGTGTTCGAGTGTTCGAACCATAATGCGCAAGAAATGGTACAGAAACCCCGTATTTACATATCTGCCACTGTGCAGGAGAATCCGTATTGGTGTTCGAGTGTTCGAACCGTAATGCGCAAGAAATGGTAAGGAAACCCCGTATTTACATATCTGCCACTGTGCAGGAGAATCCGTATAGGTGTTCGAGTGTTCGAACCGTAATGCGCAAGAAATGGTACGGAAACCCCGTATTTACATATCTGCCACTGTGCAGGAGAATCCGTATAGGTGTTCGAGTGTTCGAACCGTAATGCGCAAGAAATGGTACGGAAACCCCGTATTTACATATCTGCCACTGTGCAGGAGAATCCGTATAGGTGTTCGAGTGTTCGAACCGTAATGCGCAAGAAATGGTACGGAAACCCCGTATTTACATATCTGCCACTGTGCAGGAGAATCCGTATAGGTGTTCGAGTGTTCGAACCGTAATGCGCAAGAAATGGTACGGAAACCCCGTATTTACGTATTTGCCAGTGTGCAGGAGAATTCGTATAGGTGTTCGAGTGTTCGAACCGTAATGCGCAAGAAATGGTACGGAAACCCCGTATTTACATATCTGCCACTGTGCAGGAGAATCCGTATAGGTGTTCGAGTGTTCGAACCATAATGCGCAAGAAATGGTACAGAAACCCCGTATTTACATATCTGCCATTGTGCAGGAGAATCCGTATTGGTGTTCGAGTGTTCGAACCGTAATGCGCAGGAAATGGTAAGGAAACCCCGTATTTACATATCTGCCACTGTGCAGGAGAATCCGTATAGGTGTTCGAGTGTTCGAACCGTAATGCGCAAGAAATGGTACGGAAACCCCGT
Organism: Camellia sinensis; assembly: GCF_055761805.1. NCBI lineage: Eukaryota > Viridiplantae > Streptophyta > Magnoliopsida > Ericales > Theaceae > Camellia > Camellia sinensis. The sequence continues at coordinate 5,087,347 of NC_138965.1, forward strand.
ATTTACATATCTGCCACTGCGCAGGAGAAGCCGCATAGGTGTTCGAGTGTTCGAACCGTAATGCGCAAGAAATGGTACGGAAACCCCGTATTTACATATCTGCCACTGTGCAGGAGAATCCGTATAGGTGTTCGAGTGTTCGAACCGTAATGCGCAAGAACTGGTACGGAAACCCCGTATTTACATATCTGCCACTGTGCAGGAGAATCCGTATAGGTGTTCAAGTGTTCGAACCATAATGCGCAAGAAATGGTACAGAAACCCCGTATTTACATATCTGCCACTGTGCAGGAGAATCCGTATAGGTGTTCGAGTGTTCGAACCGTAATGCGAAAGAAATGGTACGGAAACCCCGTATTTACATATCTGCCACTTTGCAGGAGAATCCGTATAGGTGTTCGAGTGTTCGAACCGTAATGCGAAAGAAATGGTACGGAAACCCCGTATTTACATATCTGCCATTGTGCAGGAGAATCCGTATTGGTGTTCGAGTGTTCGAACCGTAATGCGCAAGAAATGGTAAGGAAACCCCGTATTTACATATCTGCCACTGTGCAGGAGAATCCGTATAGGTGTTCGAGTGTTCGAACCGTAATGCGAAAGAAATGGTACGGAAACCCCGTATTTACATATCTGGCACTTTGCAGGAGAATCCGTATAGGTGTTCGAGTGTTCGAACCGTAATGCGCAAGAAATGGTACGGAAACCCCGTATTTACATATCTGCCACTGTGCAGGAGAATCCGTATAGGTGTTCGAGTGTTCGAACCGTAATGCGCAAGAAATGGTACGGAAACCCCGTATTTACATATCTGCCACTGTGCAGGAGAATCCGTATAGGTGTTCGAGTGTTCGAACCGTAATGCGCAAGAAATGGTACGGAAACCCCGTATTTACATATCTGCCACTGTGCAGGAGAATCCGTATAGGTGTTCGAGTATTCGAACCATAATGCGCAAGAAATGGTACAGAAACCCCGTATTTACATATCTGCCACTGTGCAGGAGAATCCGTATTGGTGTTCGAGTGTTCGAACCGTAATGCGCAAGAAATGGTAAGGAAACCCCGTATTTACATATCTGCCACTGTGCAGGAGAATCCGTATAGGTGTTCGAGTGTTCGAACCGTAATGCGCAAGAAATGGTACGGAAACCCCGTATTTACATATCTTCCACTGTGCAGGAGAATCCATATAGGTGTTCGAGTGTTCGAACCGTAATGCGCAACAAATGGTAAGGAAACCCCGTATTTACATATCTGCCACTGTGCAGGAGAATCCGTATAGGTGTTCGAGTGTTCGAACCGTAATGCGAAAGAAATGGTACGGAAACCCCGTATTTACATATCTGCCACTGTGCAGGAGAATCCGTATAGGTGTTCGAGTGTTCGAACCGTAATGCGCAAGAAATGGTACGGAAACCCCGTATTTACGTATTTGCCAGTGTGCAGGAGAATCCGTATAGGTGTTCGAGTGTTCGAACCGTAATGCGAAAGAAATGGTACGGAAACCCCGTATTTACATATCTGCCATTGTGCAGGAGAATCCGTATAGGTGTTCGAGTGTTCGAACCGTAATGCGCAAGAAATGGTACGGAAACCCCGTATTTACATATCTGCCACTGTGCAGGAGAATCCGTATAGGTGTTCGAGTGTTCGAACCATAATGCGCAAGAAATGGTACAGAAACCCCGTATTTACATATCTGCCATTGTGCAGGAGAATCCGTATTGGTGTTCGAGTGTTCGAACCGTAATGCGCAGGAAATGGTAAGGAAACCCCGTATTTACATATCTGCCACTGTGCAGGAGAATCCGTATAGGTGTTCGAGTGTTCGAACCGTAATGCGCAAGAAATGGTACGGAAACCCCGTATTTACATATCTGCCACTGTGCAGGAGAAGCCGCATAGGTGTTCGAGTGTTCGAACCGTAATGCGCAAGAAATGGTACGGAAACCCCGTATTTACATATCTGCCACTGTGCAGGAGAATCCGTATAGGTGTTCGAGTGTTCGAACCGTAATGCGCAAGAACTGGTACGGAAACCCCGTATTTACATATCTGCCACTGTGCAGGAGAATCCGTATAGGTGTTCAAGTGTTCGAACCATAATGCGCAAGAAATGGTACAGAAACCCCGTATTTACATATCTGCCACTGTGCAGGAGAATCCGTATAGGTGTTCGAGTGTTCGAACCGTAATGCGAAAGAAATGGTACGGAAACCCCGTATTTACATATCTGCCACTTTGCAGGAGAATCCGTATAGGTGTTCGAGTGTTCGAACCGTAATGCGAAAGAAATGGTACGGAAACCCCGTATTTACATATCTGCCATTGTGCAGGAGAATCCGTATTGGTGTTCGAGTGTTCGAACCGTAATGCGCAAGAAATGGTAAGGAAACCCCGTATTTACATATCTGCCACTGTGCAGGAGAATCCGTATAGGTGTTCGAGTGTTCGAACCGTAATGCGAAAGAAATGGTACGGAAACCCCGTATTTACATATCTGCCACTTTGCAGGAGAATCCGTATAGGTGTTCGAGTGTTCGAACCGTAATGCGCAAGAAATGGTAAGGAAACCCCGTATTTACATATCTGCCACTGTGCAGGAGAATCCGTATAGGTGTTCGAGTGTTCGAACCGTAATGCGCAAGAAATGGTACGGAAACCCCGTATTTACATATCTGCCACTGTGCAGGAGAATCCGTATAGGTGTTCGAGTGTTCGAACCGTAATGCGCAAGAAATGGTACGGAAACCCCGTATTTACATATCTGCCACTGTGCAGGAGAATCCGTATAGGTGTTCGAGTGTTCGAACCATAATGCGCAAGAAATGGTACAGAAACCCCTTATTTACATATCTGCCACTGTGCAGGAGAATCCGTATTGGTGTTCGAGTGTTCGAACCGTAATGCGCAAGAAATGGTAAGGAAACCCCGTATTTACATATCTGCCACTGTGCAGGAGAATCCGTATAGGTGTTCGAGTGTTCGAACCGTAATGCGCAAGATATGGTACGGAAACCCCGTATTTACATATCTGCCACTGTGCAGGAGAATCCGTATAGGTGTTCGAGTGTTCGAACCGTAATGCGCAAGAAATGGTACGGAAACCCCGTATTTACATATCTGCCACTGTGCAGGAGAATCCGTATAGGTGTTCGAGTGTTCGAACCGTAATGCGCAAGAAATGGTACGGAAACCCCGTATTTACAGATCTGCCATTGTGCAGGAGAATCCATATAGGTGTTCGAGTGTTCGAACCGTAATGCGCAAGAAATGGTACGGAAACCCCGTATTTACATATCTGCCACTGTGCAGGAGAATCCGTATAGGTGTTCGAGTGTTCGAACCGTAATGCGCAAGAAATGGTACGGAAACCCCGTATTTACATATCTGCCACTGTGCAGGAGAATCCGTATAGGTGTTCGAGTGTTCGAACCGTAATGCGCAACAAATGGTAAGGAAACCCCGTATTTACATATCTGCCACTGTGCAGGAGAATCCGTATAGGTGTTCGAGTGTTCGAACCGTAATGCGAAAGAAATGGTACGGAAACCCCGTATTTACATATCTGCCACTGTGCAGGAGAATCCGTATAGGTGTTCGAGTGTTCGAACCATAATGCGCAAGAAATGGTACAGAAACCCCGTATTTACATATCTGCCACTGTGCAGGAGAATCCGTATAGGTGTTCGAGTGTTCGAACCGTAATGCGCAAGAAATGGTACGGAAACCCCGTATTTACGTATTTGCCAGTGTGCAGGAGAATTCGTATAGGTGTTCGAGTGTTCGAACCGTAATGCGCAAGAAATGGTACGGAAACCCCGTATTTACATATCTGCCACTGTGCAGGAGAATCCGTATAGGTGTTCGAGTGTTCGAACCATAATGCGCAAGAAATGGTACAGAAACCCCGTATTTACATATCTGCCACTGTGCAGGAGAATCCGTATTGGTGTTCGAGTGTTCGAACCGTAATGCGCAAGAAATGGTAAGGAAACCCCGTATTTACATATCTGCCACTGTGCAGGAGAATCCGTATAGGTGTTCGAGTGTTCGAACCGTAATGCGCAAGAAATGGTACGGAAACCCCGTATTTACATATCTGCCACTGTGCAGGAGAATCCGTATAGGTGTTCGAGTGTTCGAACCATAATGCGCAAGAAATGGTACAGAAACCCCGTATTTACATATCTGCCACTGTGCAGGAGAATCCGTATTGGTGTTCGAGTGTTCGAACCGTAATGCGCAAGAAATGGTAAGGAAACCCCGTATTTACATATCTGCCACTGTGCAGGAGAATCCGTATAGGTGTTCGAGTGTTCGAACCGTAATGCGCAAGATATGGTACGGAAACCCCGTATTTACATATCTGCCACTGTGCAGGAGAATCCGTATAGGTGTTCGAGTGTTCGAACCGTAATGCGCAAGAAATGGTACGGAAACCCCGTATTTACATATCTGCCACTGTGCAGGAGAATCCGTATAGGTGTTCGAGTGTTCGAACCGTAATGCGCAAGAAATGGTACGGAAACCCCGTATTTACAGATCTGCCATTGTGCAGGAGAATCCGTATAGGTGTTCGAGTGTTCGAACCGTAATGCGCAAGAAATGGTACGGAAACCCCGTATTTACATATCTGCCACTGTGCAGGAGAATCCGTATAGGTGTTCGAGTGTTCGAACCGTAATGCGCAAGAAATGGTACGGAAACCCCGTATTTACATATCTGCCACTGTGCAGGAGAATCCGTATAGGTGTTCGAGTGTTCGAACCGTAATGCGCAACAAATGGTAAGGAAACGCCGTATTTACATATCTGCCACTGTGCAGGAGAATCCGTATAGGTGTTCGAGTGTTCGAACCGTAATGCGAAAGAAATGGTACGGAAACCCCGTATTTACATATCTGCCACTGTGCAGGAGAATCCGTATAGGTGTTCGAGTGTTCGAACCGTAATGCGCAAGAAATGGTACGGAAACCCCGTATTTACGTATTTGCCAGTGTGCAGGAGAATTCGTATAGGTGTTCGAGTGTTCGAACCGTAATGCGCAAGAAATGGTACGGAAACCCCGTATTTACATATCTGCCACTGTGCAGGAGAATCCGTATAGGTGTTCGAGTGTTCGAACCATAATGCGCAAGAAATGGTACAGAAACCCCGTTTTTACATATCTGCCACTGTGCAGGAGAATCCGTATTGGTGTTCGAGTGTTCGAACCGTAATGCGCAAGAAATGGTAAGGAAACCCCGTATTTACATATCTGCCACTGTGCAGGAGAATCCGTATAGGTGTTCGAGTGTTTGAACCGTAATGCGCAAGAAATGGTACGGAAACCCCGTATTTACATATCTGCCACTGTGCAGGAGAATCCGTATAGGTGTTCGAGTGTTCGAACCGTAATGCGCAAGAAATGGTACGGAAACCCCGTATTTACATATCTGCCACTGTGCAGGAGAATCCGTATAGGTGTTCGAGTGTTCGAACCGTAATGCGCAAGAAATGGTACGGAAACCCCGTATTTACATATCTGCCACTGTGCAGGAGAATCCGTATAGGTGTTCGAGTGTTCGAACCGAAATGCGCAAGAAATGGTACGGAAACCCCGTATTTACGTATTTGCCAGTGTGCAGGAGAATTCGTATAGGTGTTCGAGTGTTCGAACCGTAATGCGCAAGAAATGGTACGGAAACCCCGTATTTACATATCTGCCACTGTGCAGGAGAATCCGTATAGGTGTTCGAGTGTTCGAACCCTAATGCGCAAGAAATGGTACAGAAACCCCGTATTTACATATCTGCCATTGTGCAGGAGAATCCGTATTGGTGTTCGAGTGTTCGAACCGTAATGCGCAGGAAATGGTAAGGAAACCCCGTATTTACATATCTGCCACTGTGCAGGAGAATCCGTATAGGTGTTCGAGTGTTCGAACCGTAATGCGCAAGAAATGGTACGGAAACCCCGTATTTACATATCTGCCACTGTGCAGGAGAAGCCGCATAGGTGTTCGAGTGTTCGAACCGTAATGCGCAAGAAATGGTACGGAAACCCCGTATTTACATATCTGCCACTGTGCAGGAGAATCCGTATAGGTGTTCGAGTGTTCGAACCGTAATGCGCAAGAACTGGTACGGAAACCCCGTATTTACATATCTGCCACTGTGCAGGAGAATCCGTATAGGTGTTCAAGTGTTCGAACCATAATGCGCAAGAAATGGTACAGAAACCCCGTATTTACATATCTGCCACTGTGCAGGAGAATCCGTATAGGTGTTCGAGTGTTCGAACCGTAATGCGAAAGAAATGGTACGGAAACCCCGTATTTACATATCTGCCACTTTGCAGGAGAATCCGTATAGGTGTTCGAGTGTTCGAACCGTAATGCGAAAGAAATGGTACGGAAACCCCGTATTTACATATCTGCCATTGTGCAGGAGAATCCGTATTGGTGTTCGAGTGTTCGAACCGTAATGCGCAAGAAATGGTAAGGAAACCCCGTATTTACATATCTGCCACTGTGCAGGAGAATCCGTATAGGTGTTCGAGTGTTCGAACCGTAATGCGAAAGAAATGGTACGGAAACCCCGAATTTACATATCTGCCACTTTGCAGGAGAATCCGTATAGGTGTTCGAGTGTTCGAACCGTAATGCGCAAGAAATGGTAAGGAAACCCCGTATTTACATATCTGCCACTGTACAGGAGAATCCGTATAGGTGTTCGAGTGTTCGAACCGTGATGCGCAAGAAATGGTACGGAAACCCCGTATTTACATATCTGCCACTGTGCAGGAGAATCCGTATAGGTGTTCGAGTGTTCGAACCGTAATGCGCAAGAAATGGTACGGAAACCCCGTATTTACATATCTGCCACTGTGCAGGAGAATCCGTATAGGTGTTCGAGTGTTCGAACCATAATGCGCAAGAAATGGTACAGAAACCCCGTATTTACATATCTGCCACTGTGCAGGAGAATCCGTATTGGTGTTCGAGTGTTCGAACCGTAATGCGCAAGAAATGGTAAGGAAACCCCGTATTTACATATCTGCCACTGTGCAGGAGAATCCGTATAGGTGTTCGAGTGTTCGAACCGTAATGCGCAAGATATGGTACGGAAACCCTGTATTTACATATCTGCCACTGTGCAGGAGAATCCGTATAGGTGTTCGAGTGTTCGAACCGTAATGCGCAAGAAATGGTACGGAAACCCCGTATTTACATATCTGCCACTGTGCAGGAGAATCCGTATAGGTGTTCGAGTGTTCGAACCGTAATGCGCAAGAAATGGTACGGAAACCCCGTATTTACAGATCTGCCATTGTGCAGGAGAATCCGTATAGGTGTTCGAGTGTTCGAACCGTAATGCGCAAGAAATGGTACGGAAACCCCGTATTTACATATCTGCCACTGTGCAGGAGAATCCGTATAGGTGTTCGAGTGTTCGAACCGTAATGCGCAAGAAATGGTACGGAAACCCCGTATTTACATATCTGCCACTGTGCAGGAGAATCCGTATAGGTGTTCGAGTGTTCAAACCGTAATGCGAAACAAATGGTAAGGAAACCCCGTATTTACATATCTGCCACTGTGCAGGAGAATCCGTATAGGTGTTCGAGTGTTCGAACCGTAATGCGAAAGAAATGGTACGGAAACCCCGTATTTACATATCTGCCACTGTGCAGGAGAATCCGTATAGGTGTTCGAGTGTTCGAACCGTAATGCGCAAGAAATGGTACGGAAACCCCGTATTTACGTATTTGCCAGTGTGCAGGAGAATTCGTATAGGTGTTCGAGTGTTCGAACCGTAATGCGCAAGAAATGGTACGGAAACCCCGTATTTACATATCTGCCACTGTGCAGGAGAATCCGTATAGGTGTTCGAGTGTTCGAACCCTAATGCGCAAGAAATGGTACAGAAACCCCGTATTTACATATCTGCCATTGTGCAGGAGAATCCGTATTGGTGTTCGAGTGTTCGAACCGTAATGCGCAGGAAATGGTAAGGAAACCCCGTATTTACATATCTGCCACTGTGCAGGAGAATCCGTATAGGTGTTCGAGTGTTCGAACCGTAATGCGCAAGAAATGGTACGGAAACCCCGTATTTACATATCTGCCACTGTGCAGGAGAAGCCGCATAGGTGTTCGAGTGTTCGAACCGTAATGCGCAAGAAATGGTACGGAAACCCCGTATTTACATATCTGCCACTGTGCAGGAGAATCCGTATAGGTGTTCGAGTGTTCGAACCGTAATGCGCAAGAACTGGTACGGAAACCCCGTATTTACATATCTGCCACTGTGCAGGAGAATCCGTATAGGTGTTCAAGTGTTCGAACCATAATGCGCAAGAAATGGTACAGAAACCCCGTATTTACATATCTGCCACTGTGCAGGAGAATCCGTATAGGTGTTCGAGTGTTCGAACCGTAATGCGAAAGAAATGGTACGGAAACCCCGTATTTACATATCTGCCACTTTGCAGGAGAATCCGTATAGGTGTTCGAGTGTTCGAACCGTAATGCGAAAGAAATGGTACGGAAACCCCGTATTTACATATCTGCCATTGTGCAGGAGAATCCGTATTGGTGTTCGAGTGTTCGAACCGTAATGCGCAAGAAATGGTAAGGAAACCCCGTATTTACATATCTGCCACTGTGCAGGAGAATCCGTATAGGTGTTCGAGTGTTCGAACCGTAATGCGAAAGAAATGGTACGGAAACCCCGTATTTACATATCTGCCACTTTGCAGGAGAATCCGTATAGGTGTTCGAGTGTTCGAACCGTAATGCGCAAGAAATGGTAAGGAAACCCCGTATTTACATATCTGCCACTGTACAGGAGAATCCGTATAGGTGTTCGAGTGTTCGAACCGTAATGCGCAAGAAATGGTACGGAAACCCCGTATTTACATATCTGCCACTGTGCAGGAGAATCCGTATAGGTGTTCGAGTGTTCGAACCGTAATGCGCAAGAAATGGTACGGAAACCCCGTATTTACATATCTGCCACTGTGCAGGAGAATCCGTATAGGTGTTCGAGTGTTCGAACCATAATGCGCAAGAAATGGTACAGAAACCCCGTATTTACATATCTGCCACTGTGCAGGAGAATCCGTATTGGTGTTCGAGTGTTCGAACCGTAATGCGCAAGAAATGGTAAGGAAACCCCGTATTTACATATCTGCCACTGTGCAGGAGAATCCGTATAGGTGTTCGAGTGTTCGAACCGTAATGCGCAAGATATGGTACGGAAACCCTGTATTTACATATCTGCCACTGTGCAGGAGAATCCGTATAGGTGTTCGAGTGTTCGAACCGTAATGCGCAAGAAATGGTACGGAAACCCCGTATTTACATATCTGCCACTGTGCAGGAGAATCCGTATAGGTGTTCGAGTGTTCGAACCGTAATGCGCAAGAAATGGTACGGAAACCCCGTATTTACAGATCTGCCATTGTGCAGGAGAATCCGTATAGGTGTTCGAGTGTTCGAACCGTAATGCGCAAGAAATGGTACGGAAACCCCGTATTTACATATCTGCCACTGTGCAGGAGAATCCGTATAGGTGTTCGAGTGTTCGAACCGTAATGCGCAAGAAATGGTACGGAAACCCCGTATTTACATATCTGCCACTGTGCAGGAGAATCCGTATAGGTGTTCGAGTGTTCAAACCGTAATGCGAAACAAATGGTAAGGAAACCCCGTATTTACATATCTGCCACTGTGCAGGAGAATCCGTATAGGTGTTCGAGTGTTCGAACCGTAATGCGAAAGAAATGGTACGGAAACCCCGTATTTACATATCTGCCACTGTGCAGGAGAATCCGTATAGGTGTTCGAGTGTTCGAACCGTAATGCGCAAGAAATGGTACGGAAACCCCGTATTTACGTATTTGCCAGTGTGCAGGAGAATTCGTATAGGTGTTCGAGTGTTCGAACCGTAATGCGCAAGAAATGGTACGGAAACCCCGTATTTACATATCTGCCACTGTGCAGGAGAATCCGTATAGGTGTTCGAGTGTTCGAACCCTAATGCGCAAGAAATGGTACAGAAACCCCGTATTTACATATCTGCCATTGTGCAGGAGAATCCGTATTGGTGTTCGAGTGTTCGAACCGTAATGCGCAGGAAATGGTAAGGAAACCCCGTATTTACATATCTGCCACTGTGCAGGAGAATCCGTATAGGTGTTCGAGTGTTCGAACCGTAATGCGCAAGAAATGGTACGGAAACCCCGTATTTACATATCTGCCACTGTGCAGGAGAAGCCGCATAGGTGTTCGAGTGTTCGAACCGTAATGCGCAAGAAATGGTACGGAAACCCCGTATTTACATATCTGCCACTGTGCAGGAGAATCCGTATAGGTGTTCGAGCGTTCGAACCGTAATGCGCAAGAACTGGTACGGAAACCCCGTATTTACATATCTGCCACTGTGCAGGAGAATCCGTATAGGTGTTCAAGTGTTCGAACCATAATGCGCAAGAAATGGTACAGAAACCCCGTATTTACATATCTGCCACTGTGCAGGAGAATCCGTATAGGTGTTCGAGTGTTCGAACCGTAATGCGAAAGAAATGGTACGGAAACCCCGTATTTACATATCTGCCACTGTGCAGGAGAATCCGTATAGGTGTTCGAGTGTTCGAACCGTAATGCGCAAGAAATGGTACGGAAACCCCGTATTTACGTATTTGCCAGTGTGCAGGAGAATTCGTATAGGTGTTCGAGTGTTCGAACCGTAATGCGCAAGAAATGGTACGGAAACCCCGTATTTACATATCTGCCACTGTGCAGGAGAATCCGTATAGGTGTTCGAGTGTTCGAACCGTAATGCGCAAGAAATGGTACAGAAACCCCGTATTTACATATCTGCCACTGTGCAGGAGAATCCGTATTGGTGTTCGAGTGTTCGAACCGTAATGCGCAAGAAATGGTAAGGAAACCCCGTATTTACATATCTGCCACTGTGCAGGAGAATCCGTATAGGTGTTCGAGTGTTCGAACCGTAATGCGAAAGAAATGGTACGGAAACCCCGTATTTACATATCTGCCACTGTGCAGGAGAATCCGTATAGGTGTTCGAGTGTTCGAACCGTAATGCGCAAGAATTGGTACGGAAACCCCGTATTTACGTATTTGCCAGTGTGCAGGAGAATTCGTATAGGTGTTCGAGTGTTCGAACCGTAATGCGAAAGAAATGGTACGGAAACCCCGTATTTACATATCTGCCACTTTGCAGGAGAATCCGTATAGGTGTTCGAGTGTTCGAACCGTAATGCGCAAGAAATGGTAAGGAAACCCCGTATTTACATATCTGCCACTGTACAGGAGAATCCGTATAGGTGTTCGAGTGTTCGAACCGTAATGCGCAAGAAATGGTACGGAAACCCCGTATTTACATATCTGCCACTGTGCAGGAGAATCCGTATAGGTGTTCGAGTGTTCGAACCGTAATGCACAAGAAATGGTACGGAAACCCCGTATTTACATATCTGCCACTGTGCAGGAGAATCCGTATAGGTGTTCGAGTGTTCGAACCATAATGCGCAAGAAATGGTACAGAAACCCCGTATTTACATATCTGCCACTGTGCAGGAGAATCCGTATTGGTGTTCGAGTGTTCGAACCGTAATGCGCAAGAAATGGTAAGGAAACCCCGTATTTACATATCTGCCACTGTGCAGGAGAATCCGTATAGGTGTTCGAGTGTTCGAACCGTAATGCGCAAGATATGGTACGGAAACCCTGTATTTACATATCTGCCACTGTGCAGGAGAATCCGTATAGGTGTTCGAGTGTTCGAACCGTAATGCGCAAGAAATGGTACGGAAACCCCGTATTTACATATCTGCCACTGTGCAGGAGAATCCGTATAGGTGTTCGAGTGTTCGAACCGTAATGCGCAAGAAATGGTACGGAAACCCCGTATTTACATATCTGCCATTGTGCAGGAGAATCCGTATAGGTGTTCGAGTGTTCGAACCGTAATGCGCAAGAAATGGTACGGAAACCCCGTATTTACGTATTTGCCAGTGTGCAGGAGAATTCGTATAGGTGTTCGAGTGTTCGAACCGTAATGCGAAAGAAATGGTACGGAAACCCCGTATTTACATATCTGCCACTTTGCAGGAGAATCCGTATAGGTGTTCGAGTGTTCGAACCGTAATGCGAAACAAATGGTAAGGAAACCCCGTATTTACATATCTGCCACTGTACAGGAGAATCCGTATAGGTGTTCGAGTGTTCGAACCGTAATGCGCAAGAAATGGTACGGAAACCCCGTATTTACATATCTGCCACTGTGCAGGAGAATCCGTATAGGTGTTCGAGTGTTCGAACCGTAATGCGCAAGAAATGGTACGGAAACCCCGTATTTACGTATTTGCCAGTGTGCAGGAGAATTCGTATAGGTGTTCGAGTGTTCGAACCGTAATGCGCAAGAAATGGTACAGAAACCCCGTATTTACATATCTGCCACTGTGCAGGAGAATCCATATTGGTGTTCGAGTGTTCGAACCGTAATGCGCAAGAAATGGTAAGGAAACCCCGTATTTACATATCTGCCACTGTGCAGGAGAATCCGTATAGGTGTTCGAGTGTTCGAACCGTAATGCGCAAGATATGGTACGGAAACCCTGTATTTACATATCTGCCACTGTGCAGGAGAATCCGTATAGGTGTTCGAGTGTTCGAACCGTAATGCGCAAGAAATGGTACGGAAACCCCGTATTTACATATCTGCCACTGTGCAGGAGAATCCGTATAGGTGTTCGAGTGTTCGAACCGTAATGCGCAAGAAATGGTACGGAAACCCCGTATTTACATATCTGCCACTTTGCAGGAGAATCCGTATAGGTGTTCGAGTGTTCGAACCGTAATGCGCAAGAAATGGTAAGGAAACCCCGTATTTACATATCTGCCACTGTACAGGAGAATCCGTATAGGTGTTCGAGTGTTCGAACCGTAATGCGCAAGAAATGGTACGGAAACCCCGTATTTACATATCTGCCACTGTGCAGGAGAATCCGTATAGGTGTTCGAGTGTTCGAACCGTAATGCGCAAGAAATGGTAAGGAAACCCCGTATTTACATATCTGCCACTGTGCAGGAGAATCCGTATAGGTGTTCGAGTGTTCGAACCGTAATGCGAAAGAAATGGTACGGAAACCCCGTATTTACATATCTGCCACTGTGCAGGAGAATCCGTATAGGTGTTCGAGTGTTCGAACCGTAATGCGCAAGAATTGGTACGGAAACCCCGTATTTACGTATTTGCCAGTGTGCAGGAGAATTCGTATAGGTGTTCGAGTGTTCGAACCGTAATGCGAAAGAAATGGTACGGAAACCCCGTATTTACATATCTGCCACTTTGCAGGAGAATCCGTATAGGTGTTCGAGTGTTCGAACCGTAATGCGCAAGAAATGGTAAGGAAACCCCGTATTTACATATCTGCCACTGTACAGGAGAATCCGTATAGGTGTTCGAGTGTTCGAACCGTAATGCGCAAGAAATGGTACGGAAACCCCGTATTTACATATCTGCCACTGTGCAGGAGAATCCGTATAGGTGTTCGAGTGTTCGAACCGTAATGCACAAGAAATGGTACGGAAACCCCGTATTTACATATCTGCCACTGTGCAGGAGAATCCGTATAGGTGTTCGAGTGTTCGAACCATAATGCGCAAGAAATGGTACAGAAACCCCGTATTTACATATCTGCCACTGTGCAGGAGAATCCGTATTGGTGTTCGAGTGTTCGAACCGTAATGCGCAAGAAATGGTAAGGAAACCCCGTATTTACATATCTGCCACTGTGCAGGAGAATCCGTATAGGTGTTCGAGTGTTCGAACCGTAATGCGCAAGATATGGTACGGAAACCCTGTATTTACATATCTGCCACTGTGCAGGAGAATCCGTATAGGTGTTCGAGTGTTCGAACCGTAATGCGCAAGAAATGGTACGGAAACCCCGTATTTACATATCTGCCACTGTGCAGGAGAATCCGTATAGGTGTTCGAGTGTTCGAACCGTAATGCGCAAGAAATGGTACGGAAACCCCGTATTTACATATCTGCCATTGTGCAGGAGAATCCGTATAGGTGTTCGAGTGTTCGAACCGTAATGCGCAAGAAATGGTACGGAAACCCCGTATTTACGTATTTGCCAGTGTGCAGGAGAATTCGTATAGGTGTTCGAGTGTTCGAACCGTAATGCGAAAGAAATGGTACGGAAACCCCGTATTTACATATCTGCCACTTTGCAGGAGAATCCGTATAGGTGTTCGAGTGTTCGAACCGTAATGCGAAACAAATGGTAAGGAAACCCCGTATTTACATATCTGCCACTGTACAGGAGAATCCGTATAGGTGTTCGAGTGTTCGAACCGTAATGCGCCAGAAATGGTACGGAAACCCCGTATTTACATATCTGCCACTGTGCAGGAGAATCCGTATAGGTGTTCGAGTGTTCGAACCGTAATGCGCAAGAAATGGTACGGAAACCCCGTATTTACGTATTTGCCAGTGTGCAGGAGAATTCGTATAGGTGTTCGAGTGTTCGAACCGTAATGCGCAAGAAATGGTACAGAAACCCCGTATTTACATATCTGCCACTGTGCAGGAGAATCCATATTGGTGTTCGAGTGTTCGAACCGTAATGCGCAAGAAATGGTAAGGAAACCCCGTATTTACATATCTGCCACTGTGCAGGAGAATCCGTATAGGTGTTCGAGTGTTCGAACCGTAATGCGCAAGATATGGTACGGAAACCCTGTATTTACATATCTGCCACTGTGCAGGAGAATCCGTATAGGTGTTCGAGTGTTCGAACCGTAATGCGCAAGAAATGGTACGGAAACCCCGTATTTACATATCTGCCACTGTGCAGGAGAATCCGTATAGGTGTTCGAGTGTTCGAACCGTAATGCGCAAGAAATGGTACGGAAACCCCGTATTTACAGATCTGCCATTGTGCAGGAGAATCCGTATAGGTGTTCGAGTGTTCGAACCGTAATGCGCAAGAAATGGTACGGAAACCCCGTATTTACATATCTGCCACTGTGCAGGAGAATCCGTATAGGTGTTCGAGTGTTCGAACCGTAATGCGCAAGAAATGGTACGGAAACCCCGTATTTACATATCTGCCACTGTGCAGGAGAATCCGTATAGGTGTTCGAGTGTTCAAACCGTAATGCGAAACAAATGGTAAGGAAACCCCGTATTTACATATCTGCCACTGTGCAGGAGAATCCGTATAGGTGTTCGAGTGTTCGAACCGTAATGCGAAAGAAATGGTACGGAAACCCCGTATTTACATATCTGCCACTGTGCAGGAGAATCCGTATAGGTGTTCGAGTGTTCGAACCGTAATGCGCAAGAAATGGTACGGAAACCCCGTATTTACGTATTTGCCAGTGTGCAGGAGAATTCGTATAGGTGTTCGAGTGTTCGAACCGTAATGCGCAAGAAATGGTACGGAAACCCCGTATTTACATATCTGCCACTGTGCAGGAGAATCCGTATAGGTGTTCGAGTGTTCGAACCATAATGCGCAAGAAATGGTACAGAAACCCCGTATTTACATATCTGCCACTGTGCAGGAGAATCCGTATTGGTGTTCGAGTGTTCGAACCGTAATGCGCAAGAAATGGTAAGGAAACCCCGTATTTACATATCTGCCACTGTGCAGGAGAATCCGTATAGGTGTTCGAGTGTTCGAACCGTAATGCGCAAGAAATGGTACGGAAACCCCGTATTTACGTATTTGCCAGTGTGCAGGAGAATTCGTATAGGTGTTCGAGTGTTCGAACCGTAATGCGCAAGAAATGGTACGGAAACCCCGTATTTACATATCTGCCACTGTGCAGGAGAATCCGTATAGGTGTTCGAGTGTTCGAACCGTAATGCGCAAGAAACGGTACGGAAACCCCGTATTTACATATCTGCCACTGTGCAGGAGAATCCATATAGGTGTTCGAGTGTTCGAACCGTAATGTGCAACAAATGGTAAGGAAACCCCGTATTTACATATCTGCCACTGTGCAGGAGAATCCGTATAGGTGTTCGAGTGTTCGAACCGTAATGCGAAAGAAATGGTACGGAAACCCCGTATTTACATATCTGCCACTGTGCAGGAGAATCCGTATAGGTGTTCGAGTGTTCGAACCGTAATGCGCAAGAAATGGTACGGAAACCCCGTATTTACGCATTTGCCAGTGTGCAGGAGAATTCGTATAGGTGTTCGAGTGTTCGAACCGTAATGCGCAAGAAATGGTACGGAAACCCCGTATTTACATATCTGCCACTGTGCAGGAGAATCCGTATAGGTGTTCGAGTGTTCGAACCATAATGCGCAAGAAATGGTACAGAAACCCCGTATTTACATATCTGCCACTGTGCAGGAGAATCCGTATTGGTGTTCGAGTGTTCGAACCGTAATGCGCAAGAAATGGTAAGGAAACCCCGTATTTACATATCTGCCACTGTGCAGGAGAATCCGTATAGGTGTTCGAGTGTTCGAACCGTAATGCGAAAGAAATGGTACGGAAACCCCGTATTTACATATCTGCCACTGTGCAGGAGAATCCGTATAGGTGTTCGAGTGTTTGAACCGTAATGCGCAAGAAATGGTACGGAAACCCCGTATTTACGTATTTGCCAGTGTGCAGGAGAATTCGTATAGGTGTTCGAGTGTTCGAACCGTAATGCGAAAGAAATGGTACGGAAACCCCGTATTTACATATCTGCCACTTTGCAGGAGAATCCGTATAGGTGTTCGAGTGTTCGAACCGTAATGCGCAAGAAATGGTAAGGAAACCCCGTATTTACATATCTGCCACTGTACAGGAGAATCCGTATAGGTGTTCGAGTGTTCGAACCGTAATGCGCAAGAAATGGTACGGAAACCCCGTATTTACATATCTGCCACTGTGCAGGAGAATCCGTATAGGTGTTCGAGTGTTCGAACCGTAATGCGCAAGAAATGGTACGGAAACCCCGTATTTACATATCTGCCACTGTGCAGGAGAATCCGTATAGGTGTTCGAGTGTTCGAACCATAATGCGCAAGAAATGGTACAGAAACCCCGTATTTACATATCTGCCACTGTGCAGGAGAATCCGTATTGGTGTTCGAGTGTTCGAACCGTAATGCGCAAGAAATGGTAAGGAAACCCCGTATTTACATATCTGCCACTGTGCAGGAGAATCCGTATAGGTGTTCGAGTGTTCGAACCGTAATGCGCAAGATATGGTACGGAAACCCTGTATTTACATATCTGCCACTGTGCAGGAGAATCCGTATAGGTGTTCGAGTGTTCGAACCGTAATGCGCAAGAAATGGTACGGAAACCCCGTATTTACATATCTGCCACTGTGCAGGAGAATCCGTATAGGTGTTCGAGTGTTCGAACCGTAATGCGCAAGAAATGGTACGGAAACCCCGTATTTACATATCTGCCATTGTGCAGGAGAATCCGTATAGGTGTTCGAGTGTTCGAACCGTAATGCGCAAGAAATGGTACGGAAACCCCGTATTTACGTATTTGCCAGTGTGCAGGAGAATTCGTATAGGTGTTCGAGTGTTCGAACCGTAATGCGAAAGAAATGGTACGGAAACCCCGTATTTACATATCTGCCACTTTGCAGGAGAATCCGTATAGGTGTTCGAGTGTTCGAACCGTAATGCGAAACAAATGGTAAGGAAACCCCGTATTTACATATCTGCCACTGTACAGGAGAATCCGTATAGGTGTTCGAGTGTTCGAACCGTAATGCGCAAGAAATGGTACGGAAACCCCGTATTTACATATCTGCCACTGTGCAGGAGAATCCGTATAGGTGTTCGAGTGTTCGAACCGTAATGCGCAAGAAATGGTACGGAAACCCCGTATTTACGTATTTGCCAGTGTGCAGGAGAATTCGTATAGGTGTTCGAGTGTTCGAACCGTAATGCGCAAGAAATGGTACAGAAACCCCGTATTTACATATCTGCCACTGTGCAGGAGAATCCATATTGGTGTTCGAGTGTTCGAACCGTAATGCGCAAGAAATGGTAAGGAAACCCCGTATTTACATATCTGCCACTGTGCAGGAGAATCCGTATAGGTGTTCGAGTGTTCGAACCGTAATGCGCAAGATATGGTACGGAAACCCTGTATTTACATATCTGCCACTGTGCAGGAGAATCCGTATAGGTGTTCGAGTGTTCGAACCGTAATGCGCAAGAAATGGTACGGAAACCCCGTATTTACATATCTGCCACTGTGCAGGAGAATCCGTATAGGTGTTCGAGTGTTCGAACCGTAATGCGCAAGAAATGGTACGGAAACCCCGTATTTACAGATCTGCCATTGTGCAGGAGAATCCGTATAGGTGTTCGAGTGTTCAAACCGTAATGCGCAAGAAATGGTACGGAAACCCCGTATTTACATATCTGCCACTGTGCAGGAGAATCCGTATAGGTGTTCGAGTGTTCGAACCGTAATGCGCAAGAAATGGTACGGAAACCCCGTATTTACATATCTGCCACTGTGCAGGAGAATCCGTATAGGTGTTCGAGTGTTCAAACCGTAATGTGAAACAAATGGTAAGGAAACCCCGTATTTACATATCTGCCACTGTGCAGGAGAATCCGTATAGGTGTTCGAGTGTTCGAACCGTAATGCGAAAGAAATGGTACGGAAACCCCGTATTTACGTATTTGCCAGGGTGCAGGAGAATTCGTATAGGTGTTCGAGTGTTCGAACCGTAATGCGCAAGAAATGGTACGGAAACCCCGTATTTACGTATTTGCCAGTGTGCAGGAGAATCCGTATAGGTGTTCGAGTGTTCGAACCGTAATGCGCAAGAAATGGTACGGAAACCCCGTATTTACATATCTGCCACTGTGCAGGAGAATCCGTATAGGTGTTCGAGTGTTCGAACCGTAATGCGCAAGAAATGGTACAGAAACCCCGTATTTACATATCTGCCACTGTGCAGGAGAATCCGTATTGGTGTTCGAGTGTTCGAACCGTAATGCGCAAGAAATGGTAAGGAAACCCCGTATTTACATATCTGCCACTGTGCAGGAGAATCCGTATAGGTGTTCGAGTGTTCGAACCGTAATGCGAAAGAAATGGTACGGAAACCCCGTATTTACATATCTGCCACTGTGCAGGAGAATCCGTATAGGTGTTCGAGTGTTTGAACCGTAATGCGCAAGAAATGGTACGGAAACCCCGTATTTACGTATTTGCCAGTGTGCAGGAGAATTCGTATAGGTGTTCGAGTGTTCGAACCGTAATGCGAAAGAAATGGTACGGAAACCCCGTATTTACATATCTGCCACTTTGCAGGAGAATCCGTATAGGTGTTCGAGTGTTCGAACCGTAATGCGCAAGAAATGGTAAGGAAACCCCGTATTTACATATCTGCCACTGTACAGGAGAATCCGTATAGGTGTTCGAGTGTTCGAACCGTAATGCGCAAGAAATGGTACGGAAACCCCGTATTTACATATCTGCCACTGTGCAGGAGAATCCGTATAGGTGTTCGAGTGTTTGAACCGTAATGCGCAAGAAATGGTACGGAAACCCCGTATTTACGTATTTGCCAGTGTGCAGGAGAATTCGTATAGGTGTTCGAGTGTTCGAACCGTAATGCGAAAGAAATGGTACGG
Organism: Camellia sinensis; assembly: GCF_055761805.1. Classification (NCBI taxonomy): domain Eukaryota; kingdom Viridiplantae; phylum Streptophyta; class Magnoliopsida; order Ericales; family Theaceae; genus Camellia; species Camellia sinensis. Next base: position 5,107,007 of record NC_138965.1, read on the forward strand.
AAACCCCGTATTTACATATCTGCCACTTTGCAGGAGAATCCGTATAGGTGTTCGAGTGTTCGAACCGTAATGCGCAAGAAATGGTAAGGAAACCCCGTATTTACATATCTGCCACTGTACAGGAGAATCCGTATAGGTGTTCGAGTGTTCGAACCGTAATGCGCAAGAAATGGTACGGAAACCCCGTATTTACATATCTGCCACTGTGCAGGAGAATCCGTATAGGTGTTCGAGTGTTCGAACCGTAATGCGCAAGAAATGGTACGGAAACCCCGTATTTACATATCTGCCACTGTGCAGGAGAATCCGTATAGGTGTTCGAGTGTTCGAACCATAATGCGCAAGAAATGGTACAGAAACCCCGTATTTACATATCTGCCACTGTGCAGGAGAATCCGTATTGGTGTTCGAGTGTTCGAACCGTAATGCGCAAGAAATGGTAAGGAAACCCCGTATTTACATATCTGCCACTGTGCAGGAGAATCCGTATAGGTGTTCGAGTGTTCGAACCGTAATGCGCAAGATATGGTACGGAAACCCTGTATTTACATATCTGCCACTGTGCAGGAGAATCCGTATAGGTGTTCGAGTGTTCGAACCGTAATGCGCAAGAAATGGTACGGAAACCCCGTATTTACATATCTGCCACTGTGCAGGAGAATCCGTATAGGTGTTCGAGTGTTCGAACCGTAATGCGCAAGAAATGGTACGGAAACCCCGTATTTACATATCTGCCATTGTGCAGGAGAATCCGTATAGGTGTTCGAGTGTTCGAACCGTAATGCGCAAGAAATGGTACGGAAACCCCGTATTTACGTATTTGCCAGTGTGCAGGAGAATTCGTATAGGTGTTCGAGTGTTCGAACCGTAATGCGAAAGAAATGGTACGGAAACCCCGTATTTACATATCTGCCACTTTGCAGGAGAATCCGTATAGGTGTTCGAGTGTTCGAACCGTAATGCGAAACAAATGGTAAGGAAACCCCGTATTTACATATCTGCCACTGTACAGGAGAATCCGTATAGGTGTTCGAGTGTTCGAACCGTAATGCGCAAGAAATGGTACGGAAACCCCGTATTTACATATCTGCCACTGTGCAGGAGAATCCGTATAGGTGTTCGAGTGTTCGAACCGTAATGCGCAAGAAATGGTACGGAAACCCCGTATTTACGTATTTGCCAGTGTGCAGGAGAATTCGTATAGGTGTTCGAGTGTTCGAACCGTAATGCGCAAGAAATGGTACAGAAACCCCGTATTTACATATCTGCCACTGTGCAGGAGAATCCATATTGGTGTTCGAGTGTTCGAACCGTAATGCGCAAGAAATGGTAAGGAAACCCCGTATTTACATATCTGCCACTGTGCAGGAGAATCCGTATAGGTGTTCGAGTGTTCGAACCGTAATGCGCAAGATATGGTACGGAAACCCTGTATTTACATATCTGCCACTGTGCAGGAGAATCCGTATAGGTGTTCGAGTGTTCGAACCGTAATGCGCAAGAAATGGTACGGAAACCCCGTATTTACATATCTGCCACTGTGCAGGAGAATCCGTATAGGTGTTCGAGTGTTCGAACCGTAATGCGCAAGAAATGGTACGGAAACCCCGTATTTACAGATCTGCCATTGTGCAGGAGAATCCGTATAGGTGTTCGAGTGTTCAAACCGTAATGCGCAAGAAATGGTACGGAAACCCCGTATTTACATATCTGCCACTGTGCAGGAGAATCCGTATAGGTGTTCGAGTGTTCGAACCGTAATGCGCAAGAAATGGTACGGAAACCCCGTATTTACATATCTGCCACTGTGCAGGAGAATCCGTATAGGTGTTCGAGTGTTCAAACCGTAATGTGAAACAAATGGTAAGGAAACCCCGTATTTACATATCTGCCACTGTGCAGGAGAATCCGTATAGGTGTTCGAGTGTTCGAACCGTAATGCGAAAGAAATGGTACGGAAACCCCGTATTTACGTATTTGCCAGGGTGCAGGAGAATTCGTATAGGTGTTCGAGTGTTCGAACCGTAATGCGCAAGAAATGGTACGGAAACCCCGTATTTACGTATTTGCCAGTGTGCAGGAGAATCCGTATAGGTGTTCGAGTGTTCGAACCGTAATGCGCAAGAAATGGTACGGAAACCCCGTATTTACATATCTGCCACTGTGCAGGAGAATCCGTATAGGTGTTCGAGTGTTCGAACCGTAATGCGCAAGAAATGGTACAGAAACCCCGTATTTACATATCTGCCACTGTGCAGGAGAATCCGTATTGGTGTTCGAGTGTTCGAACCGTAATGCGCAAGAAATGGTAAGGAAACCCCGTATTTACATATCTGCCACTGTGCAGGAGAATCCGTATAGGTGTTCGAGTGTTCGAACCGTAATGCGCAAGAAATGGTACGGAAACCCCGTATTTACGTATTTGCCAGTGTGCAGGAGAATTCGTATAGGTGTTCGAGTGTTCGAACCGTAATGCGCAAGAAATGGTACGGAAACCCCGTATTTACATATCTGCCACTGTGCAGGAGAATCCGTATAGGTGTTCGAGTGTTCGAACCGTAATGCGCAAGAAATGGTACGGAAACCCCGTATTTACGTATTTGCCAGTGTGCAGGAGAATTCGTATAGGTGTTCGAGTGTTCGAACCGTAATGCGCAAGAAATGGTACGGAAACCCCGTATTTACATATCTGCCACTGTGCAGGAGAATCCGTATAGGTGTTCGAGTGTTCGAACCGTAATGCGAAAGAAATGGTACGGAAACCCCGTATTTACATATCTGCCACTGTGCAGGAGAATCCGTATAGGTGTTCGAGTGTTCGAACCGTAATGCGCAAGAAATGGTACGGAAACCCCGTATTTACGTATTTGCCAGTGTGCAGGAGAATTCGTATAGGTGTTCGAGTGTTCGAACCGTAATGCGCAAGAAATGGTACGGAAACCCCGTATTTACATATCTGCCACTGTGCAGGAGAATCCGTATAGGTGTTCGAGTGTTCGAACCGTAATGCGCAAGAAATGGTACGGAAACCCCGTATTTACATATCTGCCACTGTGCAGGAGAATCCGTATTGGTGTTCGAGTGTTCGAACCGTAATGCGCAAGAACTGGTACGGAAACCCCGTATTTACATATCTGCCACTGTGCAGGAGAATCCGTATAGGTGTTCGAGTGTTCGAACCATAATGCACAAGAAATGGTACAGAAACCCCGTATTTACATATCTGCCACTGTGCAGGAGAATCCGTATAGGTGTTCGAGTGTTCGAACCGTAATGCGAAAGAAATGGTACGGAAACCCCGTATTTACATATCTGCCACTTTGCAGGAGAATCCGTATAGGTGTTCGAGTGTTCGAACCGTAATGCGAAAGAAATGGTACGGAAACCCCGTATTTACATATCTGCCATTGTGCAGGAGAATCCGTATTGGTGTTCGAGTGTTCGAACCGTAATGCGCAAGAAATGGTAAGGAAACCCCGTATTTACATATCTGCCACTGTGCAGGAGAATCCGTATAGGTGTTCGAGTGTTCGAACCGTAATGCGAAAGAAATGGTACGGAAACCCCGTATTTACATATCTGCCACTTTGCAGGAGAATCCGTATAGGTGTTCGAGTGTTCGAACCGTAATGCGCAAGAAATGGTAAGGAAACCCCGTATTTACATATCTGCCACTGTGCAGGAGAATCCGTATAGGTGTTCGAGTGTTCGAACCGTAATGCGCAAGAAATGGTACGGAAACCCCGTATTTACATATCTGCCACTGTGCAGGAGAATCCGTATAGGTGTTCGAATGTTCAAACCGTAATGCGAAACAAATGGTAAGGAAACCCCGTATTTACATATCTGCCACTGTGCAGGAGAATCCGTATAGGTGTTCGAGTGTTCGAACCGTAATGCGAAAGAAATGGTACGGAAACCCCGTATTTACGTATTTGCCAGGGTGCAGGAGAATTCGTATAGGTGTTCGAGTGTTCGAACCGTAATGCGCAAGAAATGGTACGGAAACCCCGTATTTACGTATTTGCCAGTGTGCAGGAGAATCCGTATAGGTGTTCGAGTGTTCGAACCGTAATGCGCAAGAAATGGTACGGAAACCCCGTATTTACATATCTGCCACTGTGCAGGAGAATCCGTATAGGTGTTCGAGTGTTCGAACCGTAATGCGCAAGAAATGGTACGGAAACCCCGTATTTACATATCTGCCACTGTGCAGGAGAATCCGTATAGGTGTTCGAGTGTTCGAACCATAATGCGCAAGAAATGGTACAGAAACCCCGTATTTACATATCTGCCACTGTGCAGGAGAATCCGTATTGGTGTTCGAGTGTTCGAACCGTAATGCGCAAGAAATGGTAAGGAAACCCCGTATTTACATATCTGCCACTGTGCAGGAGAATCCGTATAGGTGTTCGAGTGTTCGAACCGTAATGCGCAAGATATGGTACGGAAACCCCGTATTTAGATATCTGCCACTGTGCAGGAGAATCCGTATAGGTGTTCGAGTGTTCGAACCGTAATGCGCAAGAAATGGTACGGAAACCCCGTATTTACATATCTGCCACTGTGCAGGAGAATCCGTATAGGTGTTCGAGTGTTCGAACCGTAATGCGCAAGAAATGGTACGGAAACCCCGTATTTACATATCTGCCACTGTGCAGGAGAATCCGTATAGGTGTTCGAGTGTTCAAACCGTAATGCGAAACAAATGGTAAGGAAACCCCGTATTTACATATCTGCCACTGTGCAGGAGAATCCGTATAGGTGTTCGAGTGTTCGAACCGTAATGCGAAAGAAATGGTACGGAAACCCCGTATTTACGTATTTGCCAGGGTGCAGGAGAATTCGTATAGGTGTTCGAGTGTTCGAACCGTAATGCGCAAGAAATGGTACGGAAACCCCGTATTTACGTATTTGCCAGTGTGCAGGAGAATCCGTATAGGTGTTCGAGTGTTCGAACCGTAATGCGCAAGAAATGGTACGGAAACCCCGTATTTACATATCTGCCACTGTGCAGGAGAATCCGTATAGGTGTTCGAGTGTTCGAACCGTAATGCGCAAGAAATGGTACGGAAACCCCGTATTTACATATCTGCCACTGTGCAGGAGAATCCGTATAGGTGTTCGAGTGTTCGAACCATAATGCGCAAGAAATGGTACAGAAACCCCGTATTTACATATCTGCCACTGTGCAGGAGAATCCGTATTGGTGTTCGAGTGTTCGAACCGTAATGCGCAAGAAATGGTAAGGAAACCCCGTATTTACATATCTGCCACTGTGCAGGAGAATCCGTATAGGTGTTCGAGTGTTCGAACCGTAATGCGCAAGATATGGTACGGAAACCCCGTATTTAGATATCTGCCACTGTGCAGGAGAATCCGTATAGGTGTTCGAGTGTTCGAACCGTAATGCGCAAGAAATGGTACGGAAACCCCGTATTTACATATCTGCCACTGTGCAGGAGAATCCGTATAGGTGTTCGAGTGTTCGAACCGTAATGCGCAAGAAATGGTACGGAAACCCCGTATTTACAGATCTGCCATTGTGCAGGAGAATCCGTATAGGTGTTCGAGTGTTCGAACCGTAATGCGCAAGAAATGGTACGAAAACCCCGTATTTACATATCTGCCACTGTGCAGGAGAATCCGTATAGGTGTTCGAGTGTTCGAACCGTAATGCGCAAGAAATGGTACGGAAACCCCGTATTTACATATCTGCCACTGTGCAGGAGAATCCGGATAGGTGTTCGAGTGTTCGAACCGTAATGCGCAAGAAATGGTACGGAAACCCCGTATTTACGTATTTGCCAGTGTGCAGGAGAATTCGTATAGGTGTTCGAGTGTTCGAACCGTAATGCGCAAGAAATGGTACGGAAACCCCGTATTTACATATCTGCCACTGTGCAGGAGAATCCGTATAGGTGTTCGAGTGTTCGAACCATAATGCGCAAGAAATGGTACAGAAACCCCGTATTTACATATCTGCCATTGTGCAGGAGAATCCGTATTGGTGTTCGAGTGTTCGAACCGTAATGCGCAAGAAATGGTAAGGAAACCCCGTATTTACATATCTGCCACTGTGCAGGAGAATCCGTATAGGTATTCGAGTGTTCGAACCGTAATGCGAAAGAAATGGTACGGAAACCCCGTATTTACATATCTGCCACTTTGCAGGAGAATCCGTATAGGTGTTCGAGTGTTCGAACCGTAATGCGAAAGAAATGGTACGGAAACCCCGTATTTACATATCTGCCATTGTGCAGGAGAATCCGTATTGGTGTTCGACTGTTCGAACCGTAATGCGCAAGAAATGGTAAGGAAACCCCGTATTTACATATCTGCCACTGTGCAGGAGAATCCGTATAGGTGTTCGAGTGTTCGAACCGTAATGCGAAAGAAATGGTACGGAAACCCCGTATTTACATATCTGCCACTTTGCAGGGGAATCCGTATAGGTGTTCGAGTGTTCGAACCGTAATGCGCAAGAAATGGTAAGGAAACCCCGTATTTACATATCTGCCACTGTGCAGGAGAATCCGTATAGGTGTTCGAGTGTTCGAACCGTAATGCGCAAGAAATGGTACGGAAACCCCGTATTTACATATCTGCCACTGTGCAGGAGAATCCGTATAGGTGTTCGAGTGTTCGAACCGTAATGCGCAAGAAATGGTACGGAAACCCCGTATTTACATATCTGCCACTGTGCAGGAGAATCCGTATAGGTGTTCGAGTGTTCGAACCATAATGCGCAAGAAATGGTACAGAAACCCCGTATTTACATATCTGCCACTGTGCAGGAGAATCCGTATTGGTGTTCGAGTGTTCGAACCGTAATGCGCAAGAAATGGTAAGGAAACCCCGTATTTACATATCTGCCACTGTGCAGGAGAATCCGTATAGGTGTTCGAGTGTTCGAACCGTAATGCGCAAGATATGGTACGGAAACCCCGTATTTACATATCTGCCACTGTGCAGGAGAATCCGTATAGGTGTTCGAGTGTTCGAACCGTAATGCGCAAGAAATGGTACGGAAACCCCGTATTTACATATCTGCCACTGTGCAGGAGAATCCGTATAGGTGTTCGAGTGTTCGAACCGTAATGCGCAAGAAATGGTACGGAAACCCCGTATTTACAGATCTGCCATTGTGCAGGAGAATCCGTATAGGTGTTCGAGTGTTCGAACCGTAATGCGCAAGAAATGGTACGGAAACCCCGTATTTACATATCTGCCACTGTGCAGGAGAATCCGTATAGGTGTTCGAGTGTTCGAACCGTAATGCGCAAGAAATGGTACGGAAACCCCGTATTTACATATCTGCCACTGTGCAGGAGAATCCGTATAGGTGTTCGGGTGTTCGAACCGTAATGCGCAACAAATGGTAAGGAAACCCCGTATTTACATATCTGCCACTGTGCAGGAGAATCCGTATAGGTGTTCGAGTGTTCGAACCGTAATGCGAAAGAAATGGTACGGAAACCCCGTATTTACATATCTGCCACTGTGCAGGAGAATCCGTATAGGTGTTCGAGTGTTCGAACCGTAATGCGCAAGAAATGGTACGGAAACCCCGTATTTACGTATTTGCCAGTGTGCAGGAGAATTCGTATAGGTGTTCGAGTGTTCGAACCGTAATGCGCAAGAAATGGTACGGAAACCCCGTATTTACATATCTGCCACTGTGCAGGAGAATCCGTATAGGTGTTCGAGTGTTCGAACCATAATGCGCAAGAAATGGTACAGAAACCCCGTATTTACATATCTGCCACTGTGTAGGAGAATCCGTATTGGTGTTCGAGTGTTCGAACCGTAATGCGCAAGAAATGGTAAGGAAACCCCGTATTTACATATCTGCCACTGTGCAGGAGAATCCGTATAGGTGTTCGAGTGTTCGAACCGTAATGCGCAAGAAATGGTACGGAAACCCCGTATTTACATATCTGCCACTGTGCAGGAGAATCCGTATAGGTGTTCGAGTGTTCGAACCGTAATGCGCAAGAAATGGTACGGAAACCCCGTATTTACGTATTTGCCAGTGTGCAGGAGAATTCGTATAGGTGTTCGAGTGTTCGAACCGTAATGCGCAAGAAATGGTACGGAAACCCCGTATTTACATATCTGCCACTGTGCAGGAGAATCCGTATAGGTGTTCGAGTGTTCGAACCATAATGCGCAAGAAATGGTACAGAAACCCCGTATTTACATATCTGCCATTGTGCAGGAGAATCCGTATTGGTGTTCGAGTGTTCGAACCGTAATGCGCAAGAAATGGTAAGGAAACCCCGTATTTACATATCTGCCACTGTGCAGGAGAATCCGTATAGGTGTTCGAGTGTTCGAACCGTAATGCGAAAGAAATGGTACGGAAACCCCGTATTTACATATCTGCCACTTTGCAGGAGAATCCGTATAGGTGTTCGAGTGTTCGAACCGTAATGCGAAAGAAATGGTACGGAAACCCCGTATTTACATATCTGCCATTGTGCAGGAGAATCCGTATTGGTGTTCGAGTGTTCGAACCGTAATGCGCAAGAAATGGTAAGGAAACCCCGTATTTACATATCTGCCACTGTGCAGGAGAATCCGTATAGGTGTTCGAGTGTTCGAACCGTAATGCGAAAGAAATGGTACGGAAACCCCGTATTTACATATCTGCCACTTTGCAGGAGAATCCGTATAGGTGTTCGAGTGTTCGAACCGTAATGCGCAAGAAATGGTAAGGAAACCCCGTATTTACATATCTGCCACTGTGCAGGAGAATCCGTATAGGTGTTCGAGTGTTCGAACCGTAATGCGCAAGAAATGGTACGGAAACCCCGTATTTACATATCTGCCACTGTGCAGGAGAATCCGTATAGGTGTTCGAGTGTTCGAACCGTAATGCGCAAGAAATGGTACGGAAACCCCGTATTTACATATCTGCCACTGTGCAGGAGAATCCGTATAGGTGTTCGAATGTTCGAACCATAATGCGCAAGAAATGGTACAGAAACCCCGTATTTACATATCTGCCACTGTGCAGGAGAATCCGTATTGGTGTTCGAGTGTTCGAACCGTAATGCGCAAGAAATGGTAAGGAAACCCCGTATTTACATATCTGCCACTGTGCAGGAGAATCCGTATAGGTGTTCGAGTGTTCGAACCGTAATGCGCAAGATATGGTACGGAAACCCCGTATTTACATATCTGCCACTGTGCAGGAGAATCCGTATAGGTGTTCGAGTGTTCGAACCGTAATGCGCAAGAAATGGTACGGAAACCCCGTATTTACATATCTGCCACTGTGCAGGAGAATCCGTATAGGTGTTCGAGTGTTCGAACCGTAATGCGCAAGAAATGGTACGGAAACCCCGTATTTACAGATCTGCCATTGTGCAGGAGAATCCGTATAGGTGTTCGAGTGTTCGAACCGTAATGCGCAAGAAATGGTACGGAAACCCCGTATTTACATATCTGCCACTGTGCAGGAGAATCCGTATAGGTGTTCGAGTGTTCGAACCGTAATGCGCAAGAAATGGTACGGAAACCCCGTATTTACATATCTGCCACTGTGCAGGAGAATCCGTATAGGTGTTCGAGTGTTCGAACCGTAATGCGCAACAAATGGTAAGGAAACCCCGTATTTACATATCTGCCACTGTGCAGGAGAATCCGTATAGGTGTTCGAGTGTTCGAACCGTAATGCGAAAGAAATGGTACGGAAACCCCGTATTTACATATCTGCCACTGTGCAGGAGAATCCGTATAGGTGTTCGAGTGTTCGAACCGTAATGCGCAAGAAATGGTACGGAAACCCCGTATTTACGTATTTGCCAGTGTGCAGGAGAATTCGTATAGGTGTTCGAGTGTTCGAACCGTAATGCGCAAGAAATGGTACGGAAACCCCGTATTTACATATCTGCCACTGTGCAGGAGAATCCGTATAGGTGTTCGAGTGTTCGAACCATAATGCGCAAGAAATGGTACAGAAACCCCGTATTTACATATCTGCCACTGTGCAGGAGAATCCGTATTGGTGTTCGAGTGTTCGAACCGTAATGCGCAAGAAATGGTAAGGAAACCCCGTATTTACATATCTGCCACTGTGCAGGAGAATCCGTATAGGTGTTCGAGTGTTCGAACCGTAATGCGCAAGAAATGGTACGGAAACCCCGTATTTACATATCTGCCACTGTGCAGGAGAATCCGTATAGGTGTTCGAGTGTTCGAACCGTAATGCGCAAGAAATGGTACGGAAACCCCGTATTTACGTATTTGCCAGTGTGCAGGAGAATTCGTATAGGTGTTCGAGTGTTCGAACCGTAATGCGCAAGAAATGGTACGGAAACCCCGTATTTACATATCTGCCACTGTGCAGGAGAATCCGTATAGGTGTTCGAGTGTTCGAACCATAATGCGCAAGAAATGGTACAGAAACCCCGTATTTACATATCTGCCATTGTGCAGGAGAATCCGTATTGGTGTTCGAGTGTTCGAACCGTAATGCGCAAGAAATGGTAAGGAAACCCCGTATTTACATATCTGCCACTGTGCAGGAGAATCCGTATAGGTGTTCGAGTGTTCGAACCGTAATGCGAAAGAAATGGTACGGAAACCCCGTATTTACATATCTGCCACTTTGTAGGAGAATCCGTATAGGTGTTCGAGTGTTCGAACCGTAATGCGAAAGAAATGGTACGGAAACCCCGTATTTACATATCTGCCATTGTGCAGGAGAATCCGTATTGGTGTTCGAGTGTTCGAACCGTAATGCGCAAGAAATGGTACGGAAACCCCGTATTTACATATCTGCCACTGTGCAGGAGAATCCGTATAGGTGTTCGAGTGTTCGAACCGTAATGCGCAAGAAATGGTACGGAAACCCCGTATTTACATATCTGCCACTGTGCAGGAGAATCCGTATAGGTGTTCGAGTGTTCGAACCGTAATGCGCAAGAAATGGTACGGAAACCCCGTATTTACATATCTGCCACTGTGCAGGAGAATCCGTATAGGTGTTCGAGTGTTCGAACCGTAATGCGCAAGAAATGGTACGGAAACCCCGTATTTACATATCTGCCACTGTGCAGGAGAATCCGTATAGGTGTTCGAGTGTTCGAACCATAATGCGCAAGAAATGGTACAGAAACCCCGTATTTACATATCTGCCACTGTGCAGGAGAATCCGTATTGGTGTTCGAGTGTTCGAACCGTAATGCGCAAGAAATGGTAAGGAAACCCCGTATTTACATATCTGCCACTGTGCAGGAGAATCCGTATAGGTGTTCGAGTGTTCGAACCGTAATGCGCAAGATATGGTACGGAAACCCCGTATTTACATATCTGCCACTGTGCAGGAGAATCCGTATAGGTGTTCGAGTGTTCGAACCGTAATGCGCAAGAAATGGTACGGAAACCCCGTATTTACATATCTGCCACTGTGCAGGAGAATCCGTATAGGTGTTCGAGTGTTCGAACCGTAATGCGCAAGAAATGGTACGGAAACCCCGTATTTACAGATCTGCCATTGTGCAGGAGAATCCGTATAGGTGTTCGAGTGTTCGAACCGTAATGCGCAAGAAATGGTACGGAAACCCCGTATTTACATATCTGCCACTGTGCAGGAGAATCCGTATAGGTGTTCGAGTGTTCGAACCGTAATGCGCAAGAAATGGTACGGAAACCCCGTATTTACATATCTGCCACTGTGCAGGAGAATCCGTATAGGTGTTCGAGTGTTCGAACCATAATGCGCAAGAAATGGTACAGAAACCCCGTATTTACATATCTGCCATTGTGCAGGAGAATCCGTATTGGTGTTCGAGTGTTCGAACCGTAATGCGCAAGAAATGGTAAGGAAACCCCGTATTTACATATCTGCCACTGTGCAGGAGAATCCGTATAGGTGTTCGAGTGTTCGAACCGTAATGCGAAAGAAATGGTACGGAAACCCCGTATTTACATATCTGCCACTTTGCAGGAGAATCCGTATAGGTGTTCGAGTGTTCGAACCGTAATGCGAAAGAAATGGTACGGAAACCCTGTATTTACATATCTGCCATTGTGCAGGAGAATCCGTATTGGTGTTCGAGTGTTCGAACCGTAATGCGCAAGAAATGGTAAGGAAACCCCGTATTTACATATCTGCCACTGTGCAGGAGAATCCGTATAGGTGTTCGAGTGTTCGAACCGTAATGCGAAAGAAATGGTACGGAAACCCCGTATTTACATATCTGCCACTTTGCAGGAGAATCCGTATAGGTGTTCGAGTGTTCGAACCGTAATGCGCAAGAAATGGTACGGAAACCCCGTATTTACATATCTGCCACTGTGCAGGAGAATCCGTATAGGTGTTCGAGTGTTCGAACCATAATGCGCAAGAAATGGTACAGAAACCCCGTATTTACATATCTGCCACTGTGTAGGAGAATCCGTATTGGTGTTCGAGTGTTCGAACCGTAATGCGCAAGAAATGGTAAGGAAACCCCGTATTTACATATCTGCCACTGTGCAGGAGAATCCGTATAGGTGTTCGAGTGTTCGAACCGTAATGCGCAAGAAATGGTACGGAAACCCCGTATTTACATATCTGCCACTGTGCAGGAGAATCCGTATAGGTGTTCGAGTGTTCGAACCGTAATGCGCAAGAAATGGTACGGAAACCCCGTATTTACGTATTTGCCAGTGTGCAGGAGAATTCGTATAGGTGTTCGAGTGTTCGAACCGTAATGCGCAAGAAATGGTACGGAAACCCCGTATTTACATATCTGCCACTGTGCAGGAGAATCCGTATAGGTGTTCGAGTGTTCGAACCATAATGCGCAAGAAATGGTACAGAAACCCCGTATTTACATATCTGCCATTGTGCAGGAGAATCCGTATTGGTGTTCGAGTGTTCGAACCGTAATGCGCAAGAAATGGTAAGGAAACCCCGTATTTACATATCTGCCACTGTGCAGGAGAATCCGTATAGGTGTTCGAGTGTTCGAACCGTAATGCGAAAGAAATGGTACGGAAACCCCGTATTTACATATCTGCCACTTTGCAGGAGAATCCGTATAGGTGTTCGAGTGTTCGAACCGTAATGCGAAAGAAATGGTACGGAAACCCCGTATTTACATATCTGCCATTGTGCAGGAGAATCCGTATTGGTGTTCGAGTGTTCGAACCGTAATGCGCAAGAAATGGTAAGGAAACCCCGTATTTACATATCTGCCACTGTGCAGGAGAATCCGTATAGGTGTTCGAGTGTTCGAACCGTAATGCGAAAGAAATGGTACGGAAACCCCGTATTTACATATCTGCCACTGTGCAGGAGAATCCGTATAGGTGTTCGAGTGTTCGAACCGTAATGCGCAAGAAATGGTACGGAAACCCCGTATTTACATATCTGCCACTGTGCAGGAGAATCCGTATAGGTGTTCGAGTGTTCGAACCGTAATGCGCAAGAAATGGTGCGGAAACCCCGTATTTACATATCTGCCACTGTGCAGGAGAATCCGTATAGGTGTTCGAGTGTTCGAACCGTAATGCGCAAGAAATGGTACGGAAACCCCGTATTTACATATCTGCCACTGTGCAGGAGAATCCGTATAGGTGTTCGAGTGTTCGAACCATAATGCGCAAGAAATGGTACAGAAACCCCGTATTTACATATCTGCCACTGTGCAGGAGAATCCGTATTGGTGTTCGAGTGTTCGAACCGTAATGCGCAAGAAATGGTAAGGAAACCCCGTATTTACATATCTGCCAATGTGCAGGAGAATCCGTATAGGTGTTCGAGTGTTCGAACCGTAATGCGCAAGATATGGTACGGAAACCCCGTATTTACATATCCGCCACTGTGCAGGAGAATCCGTATAGGTGTTCGAGTGTTCGAACCGTAATGCGCAAGAAATGGTACGGAAACCCCGTATTTACATATCTGCCACTGTGCAGGAGAATCCGTATAGGTGTTCGAGTGTTCGAACCATAATGCGCAAGAAATGGTACAGAAACCCCGTATTTACATATCTGCCACTGTGCAGGAGAATCCGTATTGGTGTTCGAGTGTTCGAACCGTAATGCGCAAGAAATGGTAAGGAAACCCCGTATTTACATATCTGCCACTGTGCAGGAGAATCCGTATAGGTGTTCGAGTGTTCGAACCGTAATGCGCAAGATATGGTACGGAAACCCTGTATTTACATATCTGCCACTGTGCAGGAGAATCCGTATAGGTGTTCGAGTGTTCGAACCGTAATGCGCAAGAAATGGTACGGAAACCCCGTATTTACATATCTGCCACTGTGCAGGAGAATCCGTATAGGTGTTCGAGTGTTCGAACCGTAATGCGCAAGAAATGGTACGGAAACCCCGTATTTACATATCTGCCATTGTGCAGGAGAATCCGTATAGGTGTTCGAGTGTTCGAACCGTAATGCGCAAGAAATGGTACGGAAACCCCGTATTTACGTATTTGCCAGTGTGCAGGAGAATTCGTATAGGTGTTCGAGTGTTCGAACCGTAATGCGAAAGAAATGGTACAGAAACCCCGTATTTACATATCTGCCACTTTGCAGGAGAATCCGTATAGGTGTTCGAGTGTTCGAACCGTAATGCGAAACAAATGGTAAGGAAACCCCGTATTTACATATCTGCCACTGTACAGGAGAATCCGTATAGGTGTTCGAGTGTTCGAACCGTAATGCGCAAGAAATGGTACGGAAACCCCGTATTTACATATCTGCCACTGTGCAGGAGAATCCGTATAGGTGTTCGAGTGTTCGAACCGTAATGCGCAAGAAATGGTACGGAAACCCCGTATTTACGTATTTGCCAGTGTGCAGGAGAATTCGTATAGGTGTTCGAGTGTTCGAACCGTAATGCGCAAGAAATGGTACAGAAACCCCGTATTTACATATCTGCCACTGTGCAGGAGAATCCATATTGGTGTTCGAGTGTTCGAACCGTAATGCGCAAGAAATGGTAAGGAAACCCCGTATTTACATATCTGCCACTGTGCAGGAGAATCCGTATAGGTGTTCGAGTGTTCGAACCGTAATGCGCAAGATATGGTACGGAAACCCTGTATTTACATATCTGCCACTGTGCAGGAGAATCCGTATAGGTGTTCGAGTGTTCGAACCGTAATGCGCAAGAAATGGTACGGAAACCCCGTATTTACATATCTGCCACTGTGCAGGAGAATCCGTATAGGTGTTCGAGTGTTCGAACCGTAATGCGCAAGAAATGGTACGGAAACCCCGTATTTACAGATCTGCCATTGTGCAGGAGAATCCGTATAGGTGTTCGAGTGTTCAAACCGTAATGCGCAAGAAATGGTACGGAAACCCCGTATTTACATATCTGCCACTGTGCAGGAGAATCCGTATAGGTGTTCGAGTGTTCGAACCGTAATGCGCAAGAAATGGTACGGAAACCCCGTATTTACATATCTGCCACTGTGCAGGAGAATCCGTATAGGTGTTCGAGTGTTCAAACCGTAATGCGAAACAAATGGTAAGGAAACCCCGTATTTACATATCTGCCACTGTGCAGGAGAATCCGTATAGGTGTTCGAGTGTTCGAACCGTAATGCGAAAGAAATGGTACGGAAACCCCGTATTTACGTATTTGCCAGTGTGCAGGAGAATTCGTATAGGTGTTCGAGTGTTCGAACCGTAATGCGCAAGAAATGGTACGGAAACCCCGTATTTACGTATTTGCCAGTGTGCAGGAGAATCCGTATAGGTGTTCGAGTGTTCGAACCGTAATGCGCAAGAAATGGTACGGAAACCCCGTATTTACATATCTGCCACTGTGCAGGAGAATCTGTATAGGTGTTCGAGTGTTCGAACCGTAATGCGCAAGAAATGGTACAGAAACCCCGTATTTACATATCTGCCACTGTGCAGGAGAATCCGTATAGGTGTTCGAGTGTTCGAACCGTAATGCGCAAGAAATGGTACGGAAACCCCGTATTTACATATCTGCCACTGTGCAGGAGAATCCGTATAGGTGTTCGAGTGTTCGAACCGTAATGCGCAAGAAATGGTACGGAAACACCGTATTTACGTATTTGCCAGTGTGCAGGAGAATTCGTATAGGTGTTCGAGTGTTCGAACCGTAATGCGCAAGAAATGGTACGGAAACCCCGTATTTACATATCTGCCACTGTGCAGGAGAATCCGTATAGGTGTTCGAGTGTTCGAACCATAATGCGCAAGAAATGGTACAGAAACCCCGTATTTACAAATCTGCCATTGTGCAGGAGAATCCGTATTGGTGTTCGAGTGTTCGAACCGTAATGCGCAAGAAATGGTAAGGAAACCCCGTATTTACATATCTGCCACTGTGCAGGAGAATCCGTATAGGTGTTCGAGTGTTCGAACCGTAATGCGAAAGAAATGGTACGGAAACCCCGTATTTACATATCTGCCACTTTGCAGGAGAATCCGTATAGGTGTTCGAGTGTTCGAACCGTAATGCGAAAGAAATGGTACGGAAACCCCGTATTTACATATCTGCCATTGTGCAGGAGAATCCGTATTGGTGTTCGAGTGTTCGAACCGTAATGCGCAAGAAATGGTAAGGAAACCCCGTATTTACATATCTGCCACTGTGCAGGAGAATCCGTATAGGTGTTCGAGTGTTCGAACCGTAATGCGAAAGAAATGGTACGGAAACCCCGTATTTACATATCTGCCACTTTGCAGGAGAATCCGTATAGGTGTTCGAGTGTTCGAACCGTAATGCGCAAGAAATGGTAAGGAAACCCCGTATTTACATATCTGCCACTGTGCAGGAGAATCCGTATAGGTGTTCGAGTGTTCGAACCGTAATGCGCAAGAAATGGTACGGAAACCCCGTATTTACATATCTGCCACTGTGCAGGAGAATCCGTATAGGTGTTCGAGTGTTCGAACCGTAATGCGCAAGAAATGGTACGGAAACCCCGTATTTACATATCTGCCACTGTGCAGGAGAATCCGTATAGGTGTTCGAGTGTTCGAACCATAATGCGCAAGAAATGGTACAGAAACCCCGTATTTACATATCTGCCACTGTGCAGGAGAATCCGTATTGGTGTTCGAGTGTTCGAACCGTAATGCGCAAGAAATGGTAAGGAAACCCCGTATTTACATATCTGCCACTGTGCAGGAGAATCCGTATAGGTGTTCGAGTGTTCGAACCGTAATGCGCAAGATATGGTACGGAAACCCCGTATTTACATATCTGCCACTGTGCAGGAGAATCCGTATAGGTGTTCGAGTGTTCGAACCGTAATGCGCAAGAAATGGTACGGAAACCCCGTATTTACATATCTGCCACTGTGCAGGAGAATCCGTATAGGTGTTCGAGTGTTCGAACCATAATGCGCAAGAAATGGTACAGAAACCCCGTATTTACATATCTGCCACTGTGCAGGAGAATCCGTATTGGTGTTCGAGTGTTCGAACCGTAATGCGCAAGAAATGGTAAGGAAACCCCGTATTTACATATCTGCCACTGTGCAGGAGAATCCGTATAGGTGTTCGAGTGTTCGAACCGTAATGCGCAAGATATGGTACGGAAACCCTGTATTTACATATCTTCCACTGTGCAGGAGAATCCGTATAGGTGTTCGAGTGTTCGAACCGTAATGCGCAAGAAATGGTACGGAAACCCCGTATTTACATATCTGCCACTGTGCAGGAGAATCCGTATAGGTGTTCGAGTGTTCGAACCGTAATGCGCAAGAAATGGTACGGAAACCCCGTATTTACATATCTGCCATTGTGCAGGAGAATCCGTATAGGTGTTCGAGTGTTCGAACCGTAATGCGCAAGAAATGGTACGGAAACCCCGTATTTACGTATTTGCCAGTGTGCAGGAGAATTCGTATAGGTGTTCGAGTGTTCGAACCGTAATGCGAAAGAAATGGTACGGAAACCCCGTATTTACATATCTGCCACTTTGCAGGAGAATCCGTATAGGTGTTCGAGTGTTCGAACCGTAATGCGAAACAAATGGTAAGGAAACCCCGTATTTACATATCTGCCACTGTACAGGAGAATCCGTATAGGTGTTCGAGTGTTCGAACCGTAATGCGCAAGAAATGGTACGGAAACCCCGTATTTACATATCTGCCACTGTGCAGGAGAATCCGTATAGGTGTTCGAGTGTTCGAACCGTAATGCGCAAGAAATGGTACGGAAACCCCGTATTTACGTATTTGCCAGTGTGCAGGAGAATTCGTATAGGTGTTCGAGTGTTCGAACCGTAATGCGCAAGAAATGGTACAGAAACCCCGTATTTACATATCTGCCACTGTGCAGGAGAATCCATATTGGTGTTCGAGTGTTCGAACCGTAATGCGCAAGAAATGGTAAGGAAACCCCGTATTTACATATCTGCCACTGTGCAGGAGAATCCGTATAGGTGTTCGAGTGTTCGAACCGTAATGCGCAAGATATGGTACGGAAACCCTGTATTTACATATCTGCCACTGTGCAGGAGAATCCGTATAGGTGTTCGAGTGTTCGAACCGTAATGCGCAAGAAATGGTACGGAAACCCCGTATTTACATATCTGCCACTGTGCAGGAGAATCCGTATAGGTGTTCGAGTGTTCGAACCGTAATGCGCAAGAAATGGTACGGAAACCCCGTATTTACAGATCTGCCATTGTGCAGGAGAATCCGTATAGGTGTTCGAGTGTTCAAACCGTAATGCGCAAGAAATGGTACGGAAACCCCGTATTTACATATCTGCCACTGTGCAGGAGAATCCGTATAGGTGTTCGAGTGTTCGAACCGTAATGCGCAAGAAATGGTACGGAAACCCCGTATTTACATATCTGCCACTGTGCAGGAGAATCCGTATAGGTGTTCGAGTGTTCAAACCGTAATGCGAAACAAATGGTAAGGAAACCCCGTATTTACATATCTGCCACTGTGCAGGAGAATCCGTATAGGTGTTCGAGTGTTCGAACCGTAATGCGAAAGAAATGGTACGGAAACCCCGTATTTACGTATTTGCCAGTGTGCAGGAGAATTCGTATAGGTGTTCGAGTGTTCGAACCGTAATGCGCAAGAAATGGTACGGAAACCCCGTATTTACGTATTTGCCAGTGTGCAGGAGAATCCGTATAGGTGTTCGAGTGTTCGAACCGTAATGCGCAAGAAATGGTACGGAAACCCCGTATTTACATATCTGCCACTGTGCAGGAGAATCCGTATAGGTGTTCGAGTGTTCGAACCGTAATGCGCAAGAAATGGTACAGAAACCCCGTATTTACATATCTGCCACTGTGCAGGAGAATCCGTATTGGTGTTCGAGTGTTCGAACCGTAATGCGCAAGAAATGGTAAGGAAACCCCGTATTTACATATCTGCCACTGTGCAGGAGAATCCGTATAGGTGTTCGAGTGTTCGAACCGTAATGCGCAAGAAATGGTACGGAAACCCCGTATTTACGTATTTGCCAGTGTGCAGGAGAATTCGTATAGGTGTTCGAGTGTTCGAACCGTAATGCGCAAGAAATGGTACGGAAACCCCGTATTTACATATCTGCCACTGTGCAGGAGAATCCGTATAGGTGTTCGAGTGTTCGAACCGTAATGCGCAAGAAATGGTACGGAAACCCCGTATTTACGTATTTGCCAGTGTGCAGGAGAATTCGTATAGGTGTTCGAGTGTTCGAACCGTAATGCGCAAGAAATGGTACGGAAACCCCGTATTTACATATCTGCCACTGTGCAGGAGAATCCGTATAGGTGTTCGAGTGTTCGAACCGTAATGCGAAAGAAATGGTACGGAAACCCCGTATTTACATATCTGCCACTGTGCAGGAGAATCCGTATAGGTGTTCGAGTGTTCGAACCGTAATGCGCAAGAAATGGTACGGAAACCCCGTATTTACGTATTTGCCAGTGTGCAGGAGAATTCGTATAGGTGTTCGAGTGTTCGAACCGTAATGCGCAAGAAATGGTACGGAAACCCCGTATTTACATATCTGCCACTGTGCAGGAGAATCCGTATAGGTGTTCGAGTGTTCGAACCGTAATGCGCAAGAAATGGTACGGAAACCCCGTATTTACATATCTGCCACTGTGCAGGAGAATCCGTATTGGTGTTCGAGTGTTCGAACCGTAATGCGCAAGAACTGGTACGGAAACCCCGTATTTACATATCTGCCACTGTGCAGGAGAATCCGTATAGGTGTTCGAGTGTTCGAACCATAATGCGCAAGAAATGGTACAGAAACCCCGTATTTACATATCTGCCACTGTGCAGGAGAATCCGTATAGGTGTTCGAGTGTTCGAACCGTAATGCGAAAGAAATGGTACGGAAACCCTGTATTTACATATCTGCCACTTTGCAGGAGAATCCGTATAGGTGTTCGAGTGTTCGAACCGTAATGCGAAAGAAATGGTACGGAAACCCCGTATTTACATATCTCCCATTGTGCAGGAGAATCCGTAATGGTGTTCGAGTGTTCGAACCGTAATGCGCAAGAAATGGTAAGGAAACCCCGTATTTACATATCTGCCACTGTGCAGGAGAATCCGTATAGGTGTTCGAGTGTTCGAACCGTAATGCGAAAGAAATGGTACGGAAACCCCGTATTTACATATCTGCCACTTTGCAGGAGAATCCGTATAGGTGTTCGAGTGTTCGAACCGTAATCCGCAAGAAATGGTAAGTAAACCCCGTATTTACATATCTGCCACTGTGCAGGAGAATCCGTATAGGTGTTCGAGTGTTCGAACCGTAATGCGCAAGAAATGGTACGGAAACCCCGTATTTACATATCTGCCACTGTGCAGGAGAATCCGTATAGGTGTTCGAGTGTTCGAACCGTAATGCGCAAGAAATGGTACGGAAACCCCGTATTTACATATCTGCCACTGTGCAGGAGAATCCGTATAGGTGTTCGAGTGTTCGAACCATAATGCGCAAGAAATGGTACAGAAACCCCGTATTTACATATCTGCCACTGTGCAGGAGAATCCGTATTGGTGTTCGAGTGTTCGAACCGTAATGCGCAAGAAATGGTAAGGAAACCCCGTATTTACATATCTGCCACTGTGCAGGAGAATCCGTATAGGTGTTCGAGTGTTCGAACCGTAATGCGCAAGATATGGTACGGAAACCCCGTATTTACATATCTGCCACTGTGCAGGAGAATCCGTATAGGTGTTCGAGTGTTCGAACCGTAATGCGCAAGAAATGGTACGGAAACCCCGTATTTACATATCTGCCACTGTGCAGGAGAATCCGTATAGGTGTTCGAGTGTTCGAACCGTAATGCGCAAGAAATGGTACGGAAACCCCGTATTTACAGATCTGCCATTGTGCAGGAGAATCCGTATAGGTGTTCGAGTGTTCGAACCGTAATGCGCAAGAAATGGTACGGAAACCCCGTATTTACATATCTGCCACTGTGCAGGAGAATCCGTATAGGTGTTCGAGTGTTCGAACCGTAATGCGCAAGAAATGGTACGGAAACCCCGTATTTACATATCTGCCACTGTGCAGGAGAATCCGTATAGGTGTTCGAGTGTTCGAACCGTAATGCGCAACAAATGGTAAGGAAACCCCGTATTTACATATCTGCCACGGTGCAGGAGAATCCGTATAGGTGTTCGAGTGTTCGAACCGTAATGCGAAAGAAATG
Organism: Camellia sinensis; assembly: GCF_055761805.1. Taxonomy (NCBI): domain Eukaryota; kingdom Viridiplantae; phylum Streptophyta; class Magnoliopsida; order Ericales; family Theaceae; genus Camellia; species Camellia sinensis. Next base: position 5,128,628 of record NC_138965.1, read on the forward strand.
GTACGGAAACCCCGTATTTACATATCTGCCACTGTGCAGGAGAATCCGTATAGGTGTTCGAGTGTTCGAACCGTAATGCGCAAGAAATGGTACGGAAACCCCGTATTTACGTATTTGCCAGTGTGCAGGAGAATTCGTATAGGTGTTCGAGTGTTCGAACCGTAATGCGCAAGAAATGGTACGGAAACCCCGTATTTACATATCTGCCACTGTGCAGGAGAATCCGTATAGGTGTTCGAGTGTTCGAACCATAATGCGCAAGAAATGGTACAGAAACCCCGTATTTACATATCTGCCACTGTGCAGGAGAATCCGTATTGGTGTTCGAGTGTTCGAACCGTAATGCGCAAGAAATGGTAAGGAAACCCCGTATTTACATATCTGCCACTGTGCAGGAGAATCCGTATAGGTGTTCGAGTGTTCGAACCGTAATGCGCAAGAAATGGTACGGAAACCCCGTATTTACATATCTGCCACTGTGCAGGAGAATCCGTATAGGTGTTCGAGTGTTCGAACCGTAATGCGCAAGAAATGGTACGGAAACCCCGTATTTACAGATCTGCCACTGTGCAGGAGAATCCGTATAGGTGTTCGAGTGTTCGAACCGTAATGCGCAAGAAATGGTACGGAAACCCCGTATTTACATATCTGCCACTGTGCAGGAGAATCCGTATAGGTGTTCAAGTGTTCGAACCGTAATGCGCAAGAAATGGTACGGAAACCCCGTATTTACATATCTGCCACTGTGCAGGAGAATCCGTATAGGTGTTTGAGTGTTCGAACCGTAATGCGCAACAAATGGTAAGGAAACCCCGTATTTACATATCTGCCACGGTGCAGGAGAATCCGTATAGGTGTTCGAGTGTTCGAACCGTAATGCGAAAGAAATGGTACGGAAACCCCGTATTTACATATCTGCCACTGTGCAGGAGAATCCGTATAGGTGTTCGAGTGTTCGAACCGTAATGCGCAAGAAATGGTACGGAAACCCCGTATTTACGTATTTGCCAGTGTGCAGGAGAATTCGTATAGGTGTTCGAGTGTTCGAACCGTAATGCGCAAGAAATGGTACGGAAACCCCGTATTTACATATCTGCCACTGTGCAGGAGAATCCGTATAGGTGTTCGAGTGTTCGAACCATAATGCGAAAGAAATGGTACAGAAACCCCGTATTTACATATCTGCCACTGTGCAGGAGAATCCGTATTGGTGTTCGAGTGTTCGAACCGTAATGCGCAAGAAATGGTAAGGAAACCCCGTATTTACATATCTGCCACTGTGCAGGAGAATCCGTATAGGTGTTCGAGTGTTCGAACCGTAATGCGAAAGAAATGGTACGGAAACCCCGTATTTACATATCTGCCACTTTGCAGGAGAATCCGTATAGGTGTTCGAGTGTTCGAACCGTAATGCGCAAGAAATGGTAAGGAAACCCCGTATTTACATATCTGCCACTGTGCAGGAGAATCCGTTTAGGTGTTCGAGTGTTCGAACCGTAATGCGCAAGAAATGGTACGGAAACCCCGTATTTACATATCTGCCACTGTGCAGGAGAATCCGTATAGGTGTTCGAGTGTTCGAACCGTAATGCGCAAGAAATGGTACGGAAACCCCGTATTTACGTATTTGCCAGTGTGCAGGAGAATTCGTATAGGTGTTCGAGTGTTCGAACCGTAATGCGCAAGAAATGGTACGGAAACCCCGTATTTACATATCTGCCACTGTGCAGGAGAATCCGTATAGGTGTTCGAGTGTTCGAACCATAATGCGCAAGAAATGGTACAGAAACCCCGTATTTACATATCTGCCATTGTGCAGGAGAATCCGTATTGGTGTTCGAGTGTTCGAACCGTAATGCGCAAGAAATGGTAAGGAAACCCCGTATTTACATATCTGCCACTGTGCAGGAGAATCCGTATAGGTATTCGAGTGTTCGAACCGTAATGCGAAAGAAATGGTACGGAAACCCCGTATTTACATATCTGCCACTTTGCAGGAGAATCCGTATAGGTGTTCGAGTGTTCGAACCGTAATGCGAAAGAAATGGTACGGAAACCCCGTATTTACATATCTGCCATTGTGCAGGAGAATCCGTATTGGTGTTCGACTGTTCGAACCGTAATGCGCAAGAAATGGTAAGGAAACCCCGTATTTACATATCTGCCACTGTGCAGGAGAATCCGTATAGGTGTTCGAGTGTTCGAACCGTAATGCGAAAGAAATGGTACGGAAACCCCGTATTTACATATCTGCCACTTTGCAGGGGAATCCGTATAGGTGTTCGAGTGTTCGAACCGTAATGCGCAAGAAATGGTAAGGAAACCCCGTATTTACATATCTGCCACTGTGCAGGAGAATCCGTATAGGTGTTCGAGTGTTCGAACCGTAATGCGCAAGAAATGGTACGGAAACCCCGTATTTACATATCTGCCACTGTGCAGGAGAATCCGTATAGGTGTTCGAGTGTTCGAACCGTAATGCGCAAGAAATGGTACGGAAACCCCGTATTTACATATCTGCCACTGTGCAGGAGAATCCGTATAGGTGTTCGAGTGTTCGAACCATAATGCGCAAGAAATGGTACAGAAACCCCGTATTTACATATCTGCCACTGTGCAGGAGAATCCGTATTGGTGTTCGAGTGTTCGAACCGTAATGCGCAAGAAATGGTAAGGAAACCCCGTATTTACATATCTGCCACTTTGCAGGAGAATCCGTATAGGTGTTCGAGTGTTCGAACCGTAATGCGCAAGATATGGTACGGAAACCCCGTATTTACATATCTGCCACTGTGCAGGAGAATCCGTATAGGTGTTCGAGTGTTCGAACCGTAATGCGCAAGAAATGGTACGGAAACCCCGTATTTACATATCTGCCACTGTGCAGGAGAATCCGTATAGGTGTTCGAGTGTTCGAACCGTAATGCGCAAGAAATGGTACGGAAACCCCGTATTTACAGATCTGCCATTGTGCAGGAGAATCCGTATAGGTGTTCGAGTGTTCGAACCGTAATGCGCAAGAAATGGTACGGAAACCCCGTATTTACATATCTGCCACTGTGCAGGAGAATCCGTATAGGTGTTCGAGTGTTCGAACCGTAATGCGCAAGAAATGGTACGGAAACCCCGTATTTACATATCTGCCACTGTGCAGGAGAATCCGTATAGGTGTTCGAGTGTTCGAACCGTAATGCGCAACAAATGGTAAGGAAACCCCGTATTTACATATCTGCCACTGTGCAGGAGAATCCGTATAGGTGTTCGAGTGTTCGAACCGTAATGCGAAAGAAATGGTACGGAAACCCCGTATTTACATATCTGCCACTGTGCAGGAGAATCCGTATAGGTGTTCGAGTGTTCGAACCGTAATGCGCAAGAAATGGTACGGAAACCCCGTATTTACGTATTTGCCAGTGTGCAGGAGAATTCGTATAGGTGTTCGAGTGTTCGAACCGTAATGCGCAAGAAATGGTACGGAAACCCCGTATTTACATATCTGCCACTGTGCAGGAGAATCCGTATAGGTGTTCGAGTGTTCGAACCATAATGCGCAAGAAATGGTACAGAAACCCCGTATTTACATATCTGCCACTGTGTAGGAGAATCCGTATTGGTGTTCGAGTGTTCGAACCGTAATGCGCAAGAAATGGTAAGGAAACCCCGTATTTACATATCTGCCACTGTGCAGGAGAATCCGTATAGGTGTTCGAGTGTTCGAACCGTAATGCGCTAGAAATGGTACGGAAACCCCGTATTTACATATCTGCCACTGTGCAGGAGAATCCGTATAGGTGTTCGAGTGTTCGAACCGTAATGCGCAAGAAATGGTACGGAAACCCCGTATTTACGTATTTGCCAGTGTGCAGGAGAATTCGTATAGGTGTTCGAGTGTTCGAACCGTAATGCGCAAGAAATGGTACGGAAACCCCGTATTTACATATCTGCCACTGTGCAGGAGAATCCGTATAGGTGTTCGAGTGTTCGAACCATAATGCGCAAGAAATGGTACAGAAACCCCGTATTTACATATCTGCCATTGTGCAGGAGAATCCGTATTGGTGTTCGAGTGTTCGAACCGTAATGCGCAAGAAATGGTAAGAAAACCCCGTATTTACATATCTGCCACTGTGCAGGAGAATCCGTATAGGTGTTCGAGTGTTCGAACCGTAATGCGAAAGAAATGGTACGGAAACCCCGTATTTACATATCTGCCACTTTGCAGGAGAATCCGTATAGGTGTTCGAGTGTTCGAACCGTAATGCGAAAGAAATGGTACGGAAACCCCGTATTTACATATCTGCCATTGTGCAGGAGAATCCGTATTGGTGTTCGAGTGTTCGAACCGTAATGCGCAAGAAATGGTAAGGAAACCCCGTATTTACATATCTGCCACTGTGCAGGAGAATCCGTATAGGTGTTCGAGTGTTCGAACCGTAATGCGAAAGAAATGGTACGGAAACCCCGTATTTACATATCTGCCACTTTGCAGGAGAATCCGTATAGGTGTTCGAGTGTTCGAACCGTAATGCGCAAGAAATGGTAAGGAAACCCCGTATTTACATATCTGCCACTGTGCAGGAGAATCCGTATAGGTGTTCGAGTGTTCGAACCGTAATGCGCAAGAAATGGTACGGAAACCCCGTATTTACATATCTGCCACTGTGCAGGAGAATCCGTATAGGTGTTCGAGTGTTCGAACCGTAATGCGCAAGAAATGGTACGGAAACCCCGTATTTACATATCTGCCACTGTGCAGGAGAATCCGTATAGGTGTTCGAATGTTCGAACCATAATGCGCGAGAAATGGTACAGAAACCCCGTATTTACATATCTGCCACTGTGCAGGAGAATCCGTATTGGTGTTCGAGTGTTCGAACCGTAATGCGCAAGAAATGGTAAGGAAACCCCGTATTTACATATCTGCCACTGTGCAGGAGAATCCGTATAGGTGTTCGAGTGTTCGAACCGTAATGCGCAAGATATGGTACGGAAACCCCGTATTTACATATCTGCCACTGTGCAGGAGAATCCGTATAGGTGTTCGAGTGTTCGAACCGTAATGCGCAAGAAATGGTACGGAAACCCCGTATTTACATATCTGCCACTGTGCAGGAGAATCCGTATAGGTGTTCGAGTGTTCGAACCGTAATGCGCAAGAAATGGTACGGAAACCCCGTATTTACAGATCTGCCATTGTGCAGGAGAATCCGTATAGGTGTTCGAGTGTTCGAACCGTAATGCGCAAGAAATGGTACGGAAACCCCGTATTTACATATCTGCCACTGTGCAGGAGAATCCGTATAGGTGTTCGAGTGTTCGAACCGTAATGCGCAAGAAATGGTACGGAAACCCCGTATTTACATATCTGCCACTGTGCAGGAGAATCCGTATAGGTGTTCGAGTGTTCGAACCGTAATGCGCAACAAATGGTAAGGAAACCCCGTATTTACATATCTGCCACTGTGCAGGAGAATCCGTATAGGTGTTCGAGTGTTCGAACCGTAATGCGAAAGAAATGGTACGGAAACCCCGTATTTACATATCTGCCACTGTGCACGAGAATCCGTATAGGTGTTCGAGTGTTCGAACCGTAATGCGCAAGAAATGGTACGGAAACCCCGTATTTACGTATTTGCCAGTGTGCAGGAGAATTCGTATAGGTGTTCGAGTGTTCGAACCGTAATGCGCAAGAAATGGTACGGAAACCCCGTATTTACATATCTGCCACTGTGCAGGAGAATCCGTATAGGTGTTCGAGTGTTCGAACCATAATGCGCAAGAAATGGTACAGAAACCCCGTATTTACATATCTGCCACTGTGCAGGAGAATCCGTATTGGTGTTCGAGTGTTCGAACCGTAATGCGCAAGAAATGGTAAGGAAACCCCGTATTTACATATCTGCCACTGTGCAGGAGAATCCGTATAGGTGTTCGAGTGTTCGAACCGTAATGCGCAAGAAATGGTACGGAAACCCCGTATTTACATATCTGCCACTGTGCAGGAGAATCCGTATAGGTGTTCGAGTGTTCGAACCGTAATGCGCAAGAAATGGTACGGAAACCCCGTATTTACGTATTTGCCAGTGTGCAGGAGAATTCGTATAGGTGTTCGAGTGTTCGAACCGTAATGCGCAAGAAATGGTACGGAAACCCCGTATTTACATATCTGCCACTGTGCAGGAGAATCCGTATAGGTGTTCGAGTGTTCGAACCATAATGCGCAAGAAATGGTACAGAAACCCCGTATTTACATATCTGCCATTGTGCAGGAGAATCCGTATTGGTGTTCGAGTGTTCGAACCGTAATGCGCAAGAAATGGTAAGGAAACCCCGTATTTACATATCTGCCACTGTGCAGGAGAATCCGTATAGGTGTTCGAGTGTTCGAACCGTAATGCGAAAGAAATGGTACGGAAACCCCGTATTTACATATCTGCCACTTTGCAGGAGAATCCGTATAGGTGTTCGAGTGTTCGAACCGTAATGCGAAAGAAATGGTACGGAAACCCCGTATTTACATATCTGCCATTGTGCAGGAGAATCCGTATTGGTGTTCGAGTGTTCGAACCGTAATGCGCAAGAAATGGTACGGAAACCCCGTATTTACATATCTGCCACTGTGCAGGAGAATCCGTATAGGTGTTCGAGTGTTCGAACCGTAATGCGCAAGAAATGGTACGGAAACCCCGTATTTACATATCTGCCACTGTGCAGGAGAATCCGTATAGGTGTTCGAGTGTTCGAACCGTAATGCGCAAGAAATGGTACGGAAACCCCGTATTTACATATCTGCCACTGTGCAGGAGAATCCGTATAGGTGTTCGAGTGTTCGAACCGTAATGCGCAAGAAATGGTACGGAAACCCCGTATTTACATATCTGCCACTGTGCAGGAGAATCCGTATAGGTGTTCGAGTGTTCGAACCATAATGCGCAAGAAATGGTACAGAAACCCCGTATTTACATATCTGCCACTGTGCAGGAGAATCCGTATTGGTGTTCGAGTGTTCGAACCGTAATGCGCAAGAAATGGTAAGGAAACCCCGTATTTACATATCTGCCACTGTGCAGGAGAATCCGTATAGGTGTTCGAGTGTTCGAACCGTAATGCGCAAGATATGGTACGGAAACCCCGTATTTACATATCTGCCACTGTGCAGGAGAATCCGTATAGGTGTTCGAGTGTTCGAACCGTAATGCGCAAGAAATGGTACGGAAACCCCGTATTTACATATCTGCCACTGTGCAGGAGAATCCGTATAGGTGTTCGAGTGTTCGAACCGTAATGCGCAAGAAATGGTACGGAAACCCCGTATTTACAGATCTGCCATTGTGCAGGAGAATCCGTATAGGTGTTCGAGTGTTCGAACCGTAATGCGCAAGAAATGGTACGGAAACCCCGTATTTACATATCTGCCACTGTGCAGGAGAATCCGTATAGGTGTTCGAGTGTTCGAACCGTAATGCGCAAGAAATGGTACGGAAACCCCGTATTTACATATCTGCCACTGTGCAGGAGAATCCGTATAGGTGTTCGAGTGTTCGAACCATAATGCGCAAGAAATGGTACAGAAACCCCGTATTTACATATCTGCCATTGTGCAGGAGAATCCGTATTGGTGTTCGAGTGTTCGAACCGTAATGCGCAAGAAATGGTAAGGAAACCCCGTATTTACATATCTGCCACTGTGCAGGAGAATCCGTATAGGTGTTCGAGTGTTCGAACCGTAATGCGAAAGAAATGGTACGGAAACCCCGTATTTACATATCTGCCACTTTGCAGGAGAATCCGTATAGGTGTTCGAGTGTTCGAACCGTAATGCGAAAGAAATGGTACGGAAACCCCGTATTTACATATCTGCCATTGTGCAGGAGAATCCGTATTGGTGTTCGAGTGTTCGAACCGTAATGCGCAAGAAATGGTAAGGAAACCCCGTATTTACATATCTGCCACTGTGCAGGAGAATCCGTATAGGTGTTCGAGTGTTCGAACCGTAATGCGAAAGAAATGGTACGGAAACCCCGTATTTACATATCTGCCACTTTGCAGGAGAATCCGTATAGGTGTTCGAGTGTTCGAACCGTAATGCGCAAGAAATGGTACGGAAACCCCGTATTTACATATCTGCCACTGTGCAGGAGAATCCGTATAGGTGTTCGAGTGTTCGAACCATAATGCGCAAGAAATGGTACAGAAACCCCGTATTTACATATCTGCCACTGTGTAGGAGAATCCGTATTGGTGTTCGAGTGTTCGAACCGTAATGCACAAGAAATGGTAAGGAAACCCCGTATTTACATATCTGCCACTGTGCAGGAGAATCCGTATAGGTGTTCGAGTGTTCGAACCGTAATGCGCAAGAAATGGTACGGAAACCCCGTATTTACATATCTGCCACTGTGCAGGAGAATCCGTATAGGTGTTCGAGTGTTCGAACCGTAATGCGCAAGAAATGGTACGGAAACCCCGTATTTACGTATTTGCCAGTGTGCAGGAGAATTCGTATAGGTGTTCGAGTGTTCGAACCGTAATGCGCAAGAAATGGTACGGAAACCCCGTATTTACATATCTGCCACTGTGCAGGAGAATCCGTATAGGTGTTCGAGTGTTCGAACCATAATGCGCAAGAAATGGTACAGAAACCCCGTATTTACATATCTGCCATTGTGCAGGAGAATCCGTATTGGTGTTCGAGTGTTCGAACCGTAATGCGCAAGAAATGGTAAGGAAACCCCGTATTTACATATCTGCCACTGTGCAGGAGAATCCGTATAGGTGTTCGAGTGTTCGAACCGTAATGCGAAAGAAATGGTACGGAAACCCCGTATTTACATATCTGCCACTTTGCAGGAGAATCCGTATAGGTGTTCGAGTGTTCGAACCGTAATGCGAAAGAAATGGTACGGAAACCCCGTATTTACATATCTGCCATTGTGCAGGAGAATCCGTATTGGTGTTCGAGTGTTCGAACCGTAATGCGCAAGAAATGGTAAGGAAACCCCGTATTTACATATCTGCCACTGTGCAGGAGAATCCGTATAGGTGTTCGAGTGTTCGAACCGTAATGCGAAAGAAATGGTACGGAAACCCCGTATTTACATATCTGCCACTTTGCAGGAGAATCCGTATAGGTGTTCGAGTGTTCGAACCGTAATGCGCAAGAAATGGTAAGGAAACCCCGTATTTACATATCTGCCACTGTGCAGGAGAATCCGTATAGGTGTTCGAGTGTTCGAACCGTAATGCGCAAGAAATGGTACGGAAACCCCGTATTTACATATCTGCCACTGTGCAGGAGAATCCGTATAGGTGTTCGAGTGTTCGAACCGTAATGCGCAAGAAATGGTACGGAAACCCCGTATTTACATATCTGCCACTGTGCAGGAGAATCCGTATAGGTGTTCGAGTGTTCGAACCATAATGCGCAAGAAATGGTACAGAAACCCCGTATTTACATATCTGCCACTGTGCAGGAGAATCCGTATTGGTGTTCGAGTGTTCGAACCGTAATGCGCAAGAAATGGTAAGGAAACCCCGTATTTACATATCTGCCACTGTGCAGGAGAATCCGTATAGGTGTTCGAGTGTTCGAACCGTAATGCGCAAGATATGGTACGGAAACCCCGTATTTACATATCTGCCACTGTGCAGGAGAATCCGTATAGGTGTTCGAGTGTTCGAACCGTAATGCGCAAGAAATGGTACGGAAACCCCGTATTTACATATCTGCCACTGTGCAGGAGAATCCGTATAGGTGTTCGAGTGTTCGAACCGTAATGCGCAAGAAATGGTACGGAAACCCCGTATTTACAGATCTGCCATTGTGCAGGAGAATCCGTATAGGTGTTCGAGTGTTCGAACCGTAATGCGCAAGAAATGGTACGGAAACCCCGTATTTACATATCTGCCACTGTGCAGGAGAATCCGTATAGGTGTTCGAGTGTTCGAACCGTAATGCGCAAGAAATGGTACGGAAACCCCGTATTTACATATCTGCCACTGTGCAGGAGAATCCGTATAGGTGTTCGAGTGTTCGAACCGTAATGCGCAACAAATGGTAAGGAAACCCCGTATTTACATATCTGCCACTGTGCAGGAGAATCCGTATAGGTGTTCGAGTGTTCGAACCGTAATGCGAAAGAAATGGTACGGAAACCCCGTATTTACATATCTGCCACAGTGCAGGAGAATCCGTATAGGTGTTCGAGTGTTCGAACCGTAATGCGCAAGAAATGGTACGGAAACCCCGTATTTACGTATTTGCCAGTGTGCAGGAGAATTCGTATAGGTGTTCGAGTGTTCGAACCGTAATGCGCAAGAAATGGTACGGAAACCCCGTATTTACATATCTGCCACTGTGCAGGAGAATCCGTATAGGTGTTCGAGTGTTCGAACCATAATGCGCAAGAAATGGTACAGAAACCCCGTATTTACATATCTGCCACTGTGCAGGAGAATCCGTATTGGTGTTCGAGTGTTCGAACCGTAATGCGCAAGAAATGGTAAGGAAACCCCGTATTTACATATCTGCCACTGTGCAGGAGAATCCGTATAGGTGTTCGAGTGTTCGAACCGTAATGCGCAAGAAATGGTACGGAAACCCCGTATTTACATATCTGCCACTGTGCAGGAGAATCCGTATAGGTGTTCGAGTGTTCGAACCGTAATGCGCAAGAAATGGTACGGAAACCCCGTATTTACGTATTTGCCAGTGTGCAGGAGAATTCGTATAGGTGTTCGAGTGTTCGAACCGTAATGCGCAAGAAATGGTACGGAAACCCCGTATTTACATATCTGCCACTGTGCAGGAGAATCCGTATAGGTGTTCGAGTGTTCGAACCATAATGCGCAAGAAATGGTACAGAAACCCCGTATTTACATATCTGCCATTGTGCAGGAGAATCCGTATTGGTGTTCGAGTGTTCGAACCGTAATGCGCAAGAAATGGTAAGGAAACCCCGTATTTACATATCTGCCACTGTGCAGGAGAATCCGTATAGGTGTTCGAGTGTTCGAACCGTAATGCGAAAGAAATGGTACGGAAACCCCGTATTTACATATCTGCCACTTTGCAGGAGAATCCGTATAGGTGTTCGAGTGTTCGAACCGTAATGCGAAAGAAATGGTACGGAAACCCCGTATTTACATATCTGCCATTGTGCAGGAGAATCCGTATTGGTGTTCGAGTGTTCGAACCGTAATGCGCAAGAAATGGTACGGAAACCCCGTATTTACATATCTGCCACTGTGCAGGAGAATCCGTATAGGTGTTCGAGTGTTCGAACCGTAATGCGCAAGAAATGGTACGGAAACCCCGTATTTACATATCTGCCACTGTGCAGGAGAATCCGTATAGGTGTTCGAGTGTTCGAACCGTAATGCGCAAGAAATGGTACGGAAACCCCGTATTTACATATCTGCCACTGTGCAGGAGAATCCGTATAGGTGTTCGAGTGTTCGAACCGTAATGCGCAAGAAATGGTACGGAAACCCCGTATTTACATATCTGCCACTGTGCAGGAGAATCCGTATAGGTGTTCGAGTGTTCGAACCATAATGCGCAAGAAATGGTACAGAAACCCCGTATTTACATATCTGCCACTGTGCAGGAGAATCCGTATTGGTGTTCGAGTGTTCGAACCGTAATGCGCAAGAAATGGTAAGGAAACCCCGTATTTACATATCTGCCACTGTGCAGGAGAATCCGTATAGGTGTTCGAGTGTTCGAACCGTAATGCGCAAGATATGGTACGGAAACCCCGTATTTACATATCTGCCACTGTGCAGGAGAATCCGTATAGGTGTTCGAGTGTTCGAACCGTAATGCGCAAGAAATGGTACGGAAACCCCGTATTTACATATCTGCCACTGTGCAGGAGAATCCGTATAGGTGTTCGAGTGTTCGAACCGTAATGCGCAAGAAATGGTACGGAAACCCCGTATTTACAGATCTGCCATTGTGCAGGAGAATCCGTATAGGTGTTCGAGTGTTCGAACCGTAATGCGCAAGAAATGGTACGGAAACCCCGTATTTACATATCTGCCACTGTGCAGGAGAATCCGTATAGGTGTTCGAGTGTTCGAACCGTAATGCGCAAGAAATGGTACGGAAACCCCGTATTTACATATCTGCCACTGTGCAGGAGAATCCGTATAGGTGTTCGAGTGTTCGAACCGTAATGCGCAACAAATGGTAAGGAAACCCCGTATTTACATATCTGCCACTGTGCAGGAGAATCCGTATAGGTGTTCGAGTGTTCGAACCGTAATGCGCAAGAAATGGTACGGAAACCCCGTATTTACATATCTGCCACTGTGCAGGAGAAGCCGCATAGGTGTTCGAGTGTTCGAACCGTAATGCGCAAGAAATGGTACGGAAACCCCGTATTTACATATCTGCCACTGTGCAGGAGAATCCGTATAGGTGTTCGAGTGTTCGAACCGTAATGCGCAAGAAATGGTACGGAAACCCCGTATTTACATATCTGCCACTGTGCAGGAGAATCCGTATAGGTGTTCGAGTGTTCGAACCATAATGCGCAAGAAATGGTACAGAAACCCCGTATTTACATATCTGCCACTGTGCAGGAGAATCCGTATAGGTGTTCGAGTGTTCGAACCGTAATGCGAAAGAAATGGTACGGAAACCCCGTATTTACATATCTGCCACTTTGCAGGAGAATCCGTATAGGTGTTCGAGTGTTCGAACCGTAATGCGCAAGAAATGGTACGGAAACCCCGTATTTACATATCTGCCACTGTGCAGGAGAATCCGTATAGGTGTTCGAGTGTTCGAACCGTAATGCGCAAGAAATGGTACGGAAACCCCGTATTTACATATCTGCCACTGTGCAGGAGAATCCGTATAGGTGTTCGAGTGTTCGAACCGTAATGCGCAAGAAATGGTACGGAAATCCCGTATTTACATATCTGCCACTGTGCAGGAGAATCCGTATAGGTGTTCGAGTGTTCGAACCGTAATGCGCAAGAAATGGTACGGAAACCCCGTATTTACATATCTGCCACTGTGCAGGAGAATCCGTATATGTGTTCGAGTGTTCGAACCGTAATGCGCAAGAAATGGTACGGAAACCCCCTATTTACATATCTGCCACTGTGCAGGAGAATCCGTATAGGTGTTCGAGTGTTCGAACCGTAATGCACAAGAAATGGTACGGAAACCCCGTATTTACATATCTGTCACTGTGCAGGAGAATCCGTATTGGTGTTCGAGTGTTCGAACCGTAATGCGCAAGAAATGGTACGGAAACCCCGTATTTACATATCTGCCACTGTGCAGGAGAATCCGTATAGGTGTTCGAGTGTTCGAACCGTAATGCGCAAGAAATGGTACGGAAACCCCGTATTTACATATCTGCCACTGTGCAGGAGAATCCGTATATGTGTTCGAGTGTTCGAACTGTAATGCGCAAGAAATGGTACGGAAACCCCCTATTTACATATCTGCCACTGTGCAGGAGAATCCGTATAGGTGTTCGAGTGTTCGAACCGTAATGCACAAGAAATGGTACGGAAACCCCGTATTTACATATCTGTCACTGTGCAGGAGAATCCGTATTGGTTTTCGAGTGTTCGAACCGTAATGCGCAAGAAATGGTACGGAAACCCCGTATTTACATATCTGCCACTGTGCAGGAGAATCCGTATAGGTGTTCGAGTGTTCAAACCGTAATACGCAAGAAATGGTACGGAAACCCCGTATTTACATATCTGCCACTGTGCAGGAGAATCCGTATAGGTGTTCGAGTGTTCGAACCGTAATGCGCAAGAAATGGTACGGAAACCCCGTATTTACATATCTGCCACTGTGCAGGAGAATCCGTATATGTGTTCGAGTGTTCGAACCGTAATGCGCAAGAAATGGTACGGAAACCCCCTATTTACATATCTGCCACTGTGCAGGAGAATCCGTATAGGTGTTCGAGTGTTCGAACCGTAATGCACAAGAAATGGTACGGAAACCCCGTATTTACATATCTGTCACTGTGCAGGAGAATCCGTATTGGTGTTCGAGTGTTCGAACCGTAATGCGCAAGAAATGGTACGGAAACCCCGTATTTACATATCTGCCACTGTGCAGGAGAATCCGTATATGTGTTCGAGTGTTCGAACCGTAATGCGCAAGAAATGGTACGGAAACCCCGTATTTACATATCTGCCACTGTGCAGGAGAATTCGTATAGGTGTTCGAGTGTTCGAACCGTAATGCGCAAGAAATGGTACAGAAACCCCGTATTTACATATCTGCCACTGTGCAGGAGAATCCGTATAGGTGTTCGAGTGTTCGAACCGTAATGCGCAAGAAATGGTACGGAAACCCCGTATTTACATATCTGCCACTGTGCAGGAGAATCCGTATAGGTGTTCGAGTGTTCGAACCGTAATGCGCAAGAAATGGTACGGAAACACCGTATTTACATATCAACCACTGTGCAGGAGAATCCGTATAGGTGTACGAGTGTTCGAACCGTAATGCGCAAGAAATGGTATGTAAACCCCGTATTTACATATCTACCACTGTGCAGGAGAATCTGCATAGGTGTTCGAGTGTTCGAACCGTAATGCGCAAGAAATGGTACGGAAACCCCGTATTTACATATCTGCCACTGTGTAGGAGAATCCGTATAGGTGTTCGAGTGTTCGAACCGTAATGCGCAAGAAATGGTACGGAAACCCCGTATTTACATATCTGCCACTGTGCAGGAGAATCCGTATAGGTGTTCGAGTGTTCGAACCGTAATGCGCAAGAAATGGCATGTAAACCCCGTATTTACATATCTGCCACAGTGCATGAGAATCCGTATAGGTGTTCGAGTGTTCGAACCGTATGGCGTGAGAAATGGTATGTAAACCCCGTATTTACATATCTGCCACTGTGTAGGAGAATCCGTATAGGTGTTCGAGTGTTCGAACCGTAATGCGCAAGAAATGGTACGGAAACCCCGTATTTACATATCTGCCACTGTGCAGGAGAATCCGTATAAGTGTTCGAGTGTTCGAACCGTAATGCGCAAGAAATGGTATGTAAACCCCGTATTTACATATCTACCACTGTGCAGGAGAATCTGCATAGGTGTTCGAGTGTTCGAACCGTAATGCGCAAGAAATGGTACGGAAACCCCGTATTTACATATCTGCCACTGTGTAGGAGAATCCGTATAGGTGTTCGAGTGTTCGAACCGTAATGCGCAAGAAATGGTACGGAAACCCCGTATTTACATATCTGCCACTGTGCAGGAGAATCCGTATAGGTGTTCGAGTGTTCGAACCGTAATGCGCAAGAAATGGTACGGAAACCCCGTATTTACATATCTGCCACTGTGCAGGAGAATCCGTATAGGTGTTCGAGTGTTCGAACCGTAATGCGCAAGAAATGGTACGGAAACCCCGTATTTACATATCTGCCACTGTGCAGGAGAATCCGTATAGGTGTTCGAGTGTTCGAACCGTAATACGCAAGAAATGGTACGGAAACCCCGTATTTACATATCTGCCAATGTGCAGGAGAATCCGTATAGGTGTTCGAGTGTTCGAACCGTAATGCGCAAGAAATGGTAGGGAAACCCCGTATTTACATATCTGCCACTGTGCAGGAGAATCCGAATTGGTGTTCGAGTGTTCGAACCGTAATGCGCAAGAAATGGTACGGAAACCCCGTATTTACATATCTGCCACTGTGCAGGAGAATCCGTATATGTGTTCGAGTGTTCGAACCGTAATGCGCAAGAAATGGTACGGAAACCCCGTATTTACATATCTGCCACTGTGCAGGAGAATACGTATAGGTGTTCGAGTGTTCGAACCGTAATGCGCAAGAAATGGTACAGAAACCCCGTATTTACATATCTGCCACTGTGCAGGAGAATCCGTATAGGTGTTCGAGTGTTCGAACCGTAATGCGCAAGAAATGGTACGGAAACCCCGTATTTACATATCTGCCACTGTGCAGGAGAATCCGTATAGGTGTTCGAGTGTTCGAACCGTAATGCGCAAGAAATGGTACGGAAATCCCGTATTTACATATCTGCCACTGTGCAGGAGAATCCGTATAGGTGTTCGAGTGTTCGAACCGTAATGCGCAAGAAATGGTACGGAAACCCCGTATTTACATATCTGCCACTGTGCAGGAGAATCCGTATATGTGTTCGAGTGTTCGAACCGTAATGCGCAAGAAATGGTACGGAAACCCCCTATTTACATATCTGCCACTGTGCAGGAGAATCCGTATAGGTGTTCGAGTGTTCGAACCGTAATGCACAAGAAATGGTACGGAAACCCCGTATTTACATATCTGTCACTGTGCAGGAGAATCCGTATTGGTGTTCGAGTGTTCGAACCGTAATGCGCAAGAAATGGTACGGAAACCCCGTATTTACATATCTGCCACTGTGCAGGAGAATCCGTATAGGTGTTCGAGTGTTCGAACCGTAATGCGCAAGAAATGGTACGGAAACCCCGTATTTACATATCTGCCACTGTGCAGGAGAATCCGTATATGTGTTCGAGTGTTCGAACTGTAATGCGCAAGAAATGGTACGGAAACCCCCTATTTACATATCTGCCACTGTGCAGGAGAATCCGTATAGGTGTTCGAGTGTTCGAACCGTAATGCACAAGAAATGGTACGGAAACCCCGTATTTACATATCTGTCACTGTGCAGGAGAATCCGTATTGGTTTTCGAGTGTTCGAACCGTAATGCGCAAGAAATGGTACGGAAACCCCGTATTTACATATCTGCCACTGTGCAGGAGAATCCGTATAGGTGTTCGAGTGTTCAAACCGTAATACGCAAGAAATGGTACGGAAACCCCGTATTTACATATCTGCCACTGTGCAGGAGAATCCGTATAGGTGTTCGAGTGTTCGAACCGTAATGCGCAAGAAATGGTACGGAAACCCCGTATTTACATATCTGCCACTGTGCAGGAGAATCCGTATATGTGTTCGAGTGTTCGAACCGTAATGCGCAAGAAATGGTACGGAAACCCCCTATTTACATATCTGCCACTGTGCAGGAGAATCCGTATAGGTGTTCGAGTGTTCGAACCGTAATGCACAAGAAATGGTACGGAAACCCCGTATTTACATATCTGTCACTGTGCAGGAGAATCCGTATTGGTGTTCGAGTGTTCGAACCGTAATGCGCAAGAAATGGTACGGAAACCCCGTATTTACATATCTGCCACTGTGCAGGAGAATCCGTATATGTGTTCGAGTGTTCGAACCGTAATGCGCAAGAAATGGTACGGAAACCCCGTATTTACATATCTGCCACTGTGCAGGAGAATTCGTATAGGTGTTCGAGTGTTCGAACCGTAATGCGCAAGAAATGGTACAGAAACCCCGTATTTACATATCTGCCACTGTGCAGGAGAATCCGTATAGGTGTTCGAGTGTTCGAACCGTAATGCGCAAGAAATGGTACGGAAACCCCGTATTTACATATCTGCCACTGTGCAGGAGAATCCGTATAGGTGTTCGAGTGTTCGAACCGTAATGCGCAAGAAATGGTACGGAAACACCGTATTTACATATCAACCACTGTGCAGGAGAATCCGTATAGGTGTACGAGTGTTCGAACCGTAATGCGCAAGAAATGGTATGTAAACCCCGTATTTACATATCTACCACTGTGCAGGAGAATCTGCATAGGTGTTCGAGTGTTCGAACCGTAATGCGCAAGAAATGGTACGGAAACCCCGTATTTACATATCTGCCACTGTGTAGGAGAATCCGTATAGGTGTTCGAGTGTTCGAACCGTAATGCGCAAGAAATGGTACGGAAACCCCGTATTTACATATCTGCCACTGTGCAGGAGAATCCGTATAGGTGTTCGAGTGTTCGAACCGTAATGCGCAAGAAATGGCATGTAAACCCCGTATTTACATATCTGCCACAGTGCATGAGAATCCGTATAGGTGTTCGAGTGTTCGAACCGTATGGCGTGAGAAATGGTATGTAAACCCCGTATTTACATATCTGCCACTGTGTAGGAGAATCCGTATAGGTGTTCGAGTGTTCGAACCGTAATGCGCAAGAAATGGTACGGAAACCCCGTATTTACATATCTGCCACTGTGCAGGAGAATCCGTATAAGTGTTCGAGTGTTCGAACCGTAATGCGCAAGAAATGGTATGTAAACCCCGTATTTACATATCTACCACTGTGCAGGAGAATCTGCATAGGTGTTCGAGTGTTCGAACCGTAATGCGCAAGAAATGGTACGGAAACCCCGTATTTACATATCTGCCACTGTGTAGGAGAATCCGTATAGGTGTTCGAGTGTTCGAACCGTAATGCGCAAGAAATGGTACGGAAACCCCGTATTTACATATCTGCCACTGTGCAGGAGAATCCGTATAGGTGTTCGAGTGTTCGAACCGTAATGCGCAAGAAATGGTACGGAAACCCCGTATTTACATATCTGCCACTGTGCAGGAGAATCCGTATAGGTGTTCGAGTGTTCGAACCGTAATACGCAAGAAATGGTACGGAAACCCCGTATTTACATATCTGCCAATGTGCAGGAGAATCCGTATAGGTGTTCGAGTGTTCGAACCGTAATGCGCAAGAAATGGTATGGAAACCCCGTATTTACATATCTGCCACTGTGCAGGAGAATCCGAATTGGTGTTCGAGTGTTCGAACCGTAATGCGCAAGAAATGGTACGGAAACCCCGTATTTACATATCTGCCACTGTGCAGGAGAATCCGTATATGTGTTCGAGTGTTCGAACCGTAATGCGCAAGAAATGGTACGGAAACCCCGTATTTACATATCTGCCACTGTGCAGGAGAATTCGTATAGGTGTTCGAGTGTTCGAACCGTAATGCGCAAGAAATGGTACGGAAACCCCGTATTTACATATCTGCCACTGTGCAGGAGAATCCGTATAGGTGTTCGAGTGTTCGAACCGTAATGCGCAAGAAATTGTACGGAAACCCCGTATTTACATATCTGCCACTATGCAGGAGAATCCGTATAGGTGTTCGAGTGTTCGAACCGTAATGCGCAAGAAATGGTACGGAAACCCCGTATTTACATATCTGCCACTGTGCAGGAGAATCCGTATAGGTGTTCGAGTGTTCGAACCGTAATGCACAAGAAATGGTACGGAAACCCCGTATTTACATATCTGCCACTGTGCAGGAGAATCCGTATTGGTGTTCGAGTGTTCGAACCGTAATGCGCAAGAAATGGTACGGAAACCCCGTATTTACATATCTGCCACTGTGCAAGAGAATCCGTATACGTGTTCGAGTGTTCGAACCATAATGCGCAAGAAATGGTACGGAAACCCCGTATTTACATATCTGCCACTATGCAGGAGAATTCGTATAGGTGTTCGAGTGTTCGAACCGTAATGCGCAAGAAATGGTACGGAAACCCCGTATTTACATATCTGCCACTGTGCAGGAGAATCCGTATAGGTGTTCGAGTGTTCGAACCGTAATGCGCAAGAAATGGTACGGAAACCCCGTATTTACATTTCTGCCACTGTGCAGGAGAATCCGTATAGGTGTTCGAGTGTTCGAACCGTAATGCGCAAGAAATTTTACGGAAACACCGTATTTACATATCTACCACTGTGCAGGAGAATCCGTATAGGTGTTCGAGTGTTCAAACCATAATGCGCAAGAAATGGTATGTAAACCCCGTATTTACATATCTACCACTGTGCAGGAGAATCTGCATAGGTGTTCGAGTGTTCGAACCGTAATGCGCACGAAATGGAACGGAAACCCCGTATTTACATATCTGCCACTGTGGAGGAGAATCCGTATAGGTGTTCGAGTGTTCGAACCGTAATGCGCAAGAAATGGTACGAAAACCCCGTATTTACATATCTGCCACTGTGCAGGAGAATCCGTATAGGTGTTCGAGTGTTCGAACCGTAATGCGCAAGAAATGGTATGTAAACCCCGTATTTACATATCTGCCACAGTGCATGAGAATCCGTATAGGTGTTTGAGTGTTCGAACCGTAAGGCGTGAGAAATGGTATGTAAACCCCGTATTTACATATCTGCCACTGTGCAGGAGAATCCGTATAGGTGTTCGAGTGTTCGAACCGTAATGCGCAAGAAATGGTACGGAAACCCCGTATTTACATATCTGCCACTGTGCAGGAGAATCCGTATAGGTGTTCGAGTGTTCGAACCGTAATGCGCAAGAAATGGTACGGAAACCCCGTATTTACATATCTGCCACTGTGCAGGAGAATCCGTATATGTGTTCGAGTGTTCGAACCGTAATGCGCAAGAAATGGTACGGAAACCCCCTATTTACATATCTGCCACTGTGCAGGAGAATCCGTATAGGTGTTCGAGTGTTCGAACCGTAATGCACAAGAAATGGTACGGAAACCCCGTATTTACATATCTGTCACTGTGCAGGAGAATCCGTATTGGTGTTCGAGTGTTCGAACCGTAATGCGCAAGAAATGGTACGGAAACCCCGTATTTACATATCTGCCACTGTGTAGGAGAATCCGTATATGTGTTCGAGTGTTCGAACCGTAATGCGCAAGAAATGGTACGGAAACCCCGTATTTACATATCTGCCACTGTGCAGGAGAATTCGTATAGGTGTTCGAGTGTTCGAACCGTAATGCGCAAGAAATGGTACAGAAACCCCGTATTTACATATCTGCCACTGTGCAGGAGAATCCGTATAGGTGTTCGAGTGTTCGAACCGTAATGCGCAAGAAATGGTACGGAAACCCCGTATTTACATATCTGCCACTGTGCAGGAGAATCCGTATAGGTGTTCGAGTGTTCGAACCGTAATGCGCAAGAAATGGTACGGAAACACCGTATTTACATATCAACCACTGTGCAGGAGAATCCGTATAGGTGTACGAGTGTTCGAACCGTAATGCGCAAGAAATGGTATGTAAACCCCGTATTTACATATCTACCACTGTGCAGGAGAATCTGCATAGGTGTTCGAGTGTTCGAACCGTAATGCGCAAGAAATGGTACGGAAACCCCGTATTTACATATCTGCCACTGTGTAGGAGAATCCGTATAGGTGTTCGAGTGTTCGAACCGTAATGCGCAAGAAATGGTACGGAAACCCCGTATTTACATATCTGCCACTGTGCAGGAGAATCCGTATAGGTGTTCGAGTGTTCGAACCGTAATGCGCAAGAAATGGCATGTAAACCCCGTATTTACATATCTGCCACAGTGCATGAGAATCCGTATAGGTGTTCGAGTGTTCGAACCGTATGGCGTGAGAAATGGTATGTAAACCCCGTATTTACATATCTGCCACTGTGTAGGAGAATCCGTATAGGTGTTCGAGTGTTCGAACCGTAATGCGCAAGAAATGGTACGGAAACCCCGTATTTACATATCTGCCACTGTGCAGGAGAATCCGTATAAGTGTTCGAGTGTTCGAACCGTAATGCGCAAGAAATGGTATGTAAACCCCGTATTTACATATCTACCACTGTGCAGGAGAATCTGCATAGGTGTTCGAGTGTTCGAACCGTAATGCGCAAGAAATGGTACGGAAACCCCGTATTTACATATCTGCCACTGTGTAGGAGAATCCGTATAGGTGTTCGAGTGTTCGAACCGTAATGCGCAAGAAATGGTACGGAAACCCCGTATTTACATATCTGCCACTGTGCAGGAGAATCCGTATAGGTGTTCGAGTGTTCGAACCGTAATGCGCAAGAAATGGTACGGAAACCCCGTATTTACATATCTGCCACTGTGCAGGAGAATCCGTATAGGTGTTCGAGTGTTCGAACCGTAATACGCAAGAAATGGTACGGAAACCCCGTATTTACATATCTGCCAATGTGCAGGAGAATCCGTATAGGTGTTCGAGTGTTCGAACCGTAATGCGCAAGAAATGGTATGGAAACCCCGTATTTACATATCTGCCACTGTGCAGGAGAATCCGAATTGGTGTTCGAGTGTTCGAACCGTAATGCGCAAGAAATGGTACGGAAACCCCGTATTTACATATCTGCCACTGTGCAGGAGAATCCGTATATGTGTTCGAGTGTTCGAACCGTAATGCGCAAGAAATGGTACGGAAACCCCGTATTTACATATCTGCCACTGTGCAGGAGAATTCGTATAGGTGTTCGAGTGTTCGAACCGTAATGCGCAAGAAATGGTACGGAAACCCCGTATTTACATATCTGCCACTGTGCAGGAGAATCCGTATAGGTGTTCGAGTGTTCGAACCGTAATGCGCAAGAAATGGTACGGAAACCCCGTATTTACATATCTGCCACTGTGCAGGAGAATCCGTATAGGTGTTCGAGTGTTCGAACCGTAATACGCAAGAAATGGTACGGAAACCCCGTATTTACATATCTGCCAATGTGCAGGAGAATCCGTATAGGTGTTCGAGTGTTCGAACCGTAATGCACAAGAAATGGTACGGAAACCCCGTATTTACATATCTGCCACTGTGCAGGAGAATCCGTATTGGTGTTCGAGTGTTCGAACCGTAATGCGCAAGAAATGGTACGGAAACCCCGTATTTACATATCTGCCACTGTGCAAGAGAATCCGTATACGTGTTCGAGTGTTCGAACCATAATGCGCAAGAAATGGTACGGAAACCCCGTATTTACATATCTGCCACTATGCAGGAGAATTCGTATAGGTGTTCGAGTGTTCGAACCGTAATGCGCAAGAAATGGTACGGAAACCCCGTATTTACATATCTGCCACTGTGCAGGAGAATCCGTATAGGTGTTCGAGTGTTCGAACCGTAATGCGCAAGAAATGGTACGGAAACCCCGTATTTACATTTCTGCCACTGTGCAGGAGAATCCGTATAGGTGTTCGAGTGTTCGAACCGTAATGCGCAAGAAATTTTACGGAAACACCGTATTTACATATCTACCACTGTGCAGGAGAATCCGTATAGGTGTTCGAGTGTTCAAACCATAATGCGCAAGAAATGGTATGTAAACCCCGTATTTACATATCTACCACTGTGCAGGAGAATCTGCATAGGTGTTCGAGTGTTCGAACCGTAATGCGCACGAAATGGAACGGAAACCCCGTATTTACATATCTGCCACTGTGGAGGAGAATCCGTATAGGTGTTCGAGTGTTCGAACCGTAATGCGCAAGAAATGGTACGAAAACCCCGTATTTACATATCTGCCACTGTGCAGGAGAATCCGTATAGGTGTTCGAGTGTTCGAACCGTAATGCGCAAGAAATGGTATGTAAACCCCGTATTTACATATCTGCCACAGTGCATGAGAATCCGTATAGGTGTTTGAGTGTTCGAACCGTAAGGCGTGAGAAATGGTATGTAAACCCCGTATTTACATATCTGCCACTGTGCAGGAGAATCCGTATAGGTGTTCGAGTGTTCGAACCGTAATGCGCAAGAAATGGTACGGAAACCCCGTATTTACATATCTGCCACTGTGCAGGAGAATCCGTATAGGTGTTCGAGTGTTCGAACCGTAATGCGCAAGAAATGGTACGGAAACCCCGTATTTACATATCTGCCACTGTGCAGGAGAATCCGTATATGTGTTCGAGTGTTCGAACCGTAATGCGCAAGAAATGGTACGGAAACCCCCTATTTACATATCTGCCACTGTGCAGGGGAATCCGTATAGGTGTTCGAGTGTTCGAACCGTAATGCACAAGAAATGGTACGGAAACCCCGTATTTACATATCTGTCACTGTGCAGGAGAATCCGTATTGGTGTTCGAGTGTTCGAACCGTAATGCGCAAGAAATGGTACGGAAACCCCGTATTTACATATCTGCCACTGTGCAGGAGAATCCGTATATGTGTTCGAGTGTTCGAACCGTAATGCGCAAGAAATGGTACGGAAACCCCGTATTTACATATCTGCCACTGTGCAGGAGAATTCGTATAGGTGTTCGAGTGTTCGAACCGTAATGCGCAAGAAATGGTACAGAAACCCCGTATTTACATATCTGCCACTGTGCAGGAGAATCCGTATAGGTGTTCGAGTGTTCGAACCGTAATGCGCAAGAAATGGTACGGAAACCCCGTATTTACATATCTGCCACTGTGCAGGAGAATCCGTATAGGTGTTCGAGTGTTCGAACCGTAATGCGCAAGAAATGGTACGGAAACACCGTATTTACATATCAACCACTGTGCAGGAGAATCCGTATAGGTGTACGAGTGTTCGAACCGTAATGCGCAAGAAATGGTATGTAAACCCCGTATTTACATATCTACCACTGTGCAGGAGAATCTGCATAGGTGTTCGAGTGTTCGAACCGTAATGCGCAAGAAATGGTACGGAAACCCCGTATTTACATATCTGCCACTGTGTAGGAGAATCCGTATAGGTGTTCGAGTGTTCGAACCGTAATGCGCAAGAAATGGTACGGAAACCCCGTATTTACATATCTGCCACTGTGCAGGAGAATCCGTATAGGTGTTCGAGTGTTCGAACCGTAATGCGCAAGAAATGGCATGTAAACCCCGTATTTACATATCTGCCACAGTGCATGAGAATCCGTATAGGTGTTCGAGTGTTCGAACCGTATGGCGTGAGAAATGGTATGTAAACCCCGTATTTACATATCTGCCACTGTGTAGGAGAATCCGTATAGGTGTTCGAGTGTTCGAACCGTAATGCGCAAGAAATGGTACGGAAACCCCGTATTTACATATCTGCCACTGTGCAGGAGAATCCGTATAAGTGTTCGAGTGTTCGAACCGTAATGCGCAAGAAATGGTATGTAAACCCCGTATTTACATATCTACCACTGTGCAGGAGAATCTGCATAGGTGTTCGAGTGTTCGAACCGTAATGCGCAAGAAATGGTACGGAAACCCCGTATTTACATATCTGCCACTGTGTAGGAGAATCCGTATAGGTGTTCGAGTGTTCGAACCGTAATGCGCAAGAAATGGTACGGAAACCCCGTATTTACATATCTGCCACTGTGCAGGAGAATCCGTATAGGTGTTCGAGTGTTCGAACCGTAATGCGCAAGAAATGGTACGGAAACCCCGTATTTACATATCTGCCACTGTGCAGGAGAATCCGTATAGGTGTTCGAGTGTTCGAACCGTAATACGCAAGAAATGGTACGGAAACCCCGTATTTACATATCTGCCAATGTGCAGGAGAATCCGTATAGGTGTTCGAGTGTTCGAACCGTAATGCGCAAGAAATGGTATGGAAACCCCGTATTTACATATCTGCCACTGTGCAGGAGAATCCGAATTGGTGTTCGAGTGTTCGAACCGTAATGCGCAAGAAATGGTACGGAAACCCCGTATTTACATATCTGCCACTGTGCAGGAGAATCCGTATATGTGTTCGAGTGTTCGAACCGTAATGCGCAAGAAATGGTACGGAAACCCCGTATTTACATATCTGCCACTGTGCAGGAGAATTCGTATAGGTGTTCGAGTGTTCGAACCGTAATGCGCAAGAAATGGTACGGAAACCCCGTATTTACATATCTGCCACTGTGCAGGAGAATCCGTATAGGTGTTCGAGTGTTCGAACCGTAATGCGCAAGAAATTGTACGGAAACCCCGTATTTACATATCTGCCACTATGCAGGAGAATCCGTATAGGTGTTCGAGTGTTCGAACCGTAATGCGCAAGAAATGGTACGGAAACCCCGTATTTACATATCTGCCACTGTGCAGGAGAATCCGTATAGGTGTTCGAGTGTTCGAACCGTAATGCACAAGAAATGGTACGGAAACCCCGTATTTACATATCTGCCACTGTGCAGGAGAATCCGTATTGGTGTTCGAGTGTTCGAACCGTAATGCGCAAGAAATGGTACGGAAACCCCGTATTTACATATCTGCCACTGTGCAGGAGAATCCGTATAGGTGTTCGAGTGTTCGAACCGTAATGCGCAAGAAATGGTACGAAAACCCCGTATTTACATATCTGCCACTGTGCAGGAGAATCCGTATAGGTGTTCGAGTGTTCGAACCGTAATGCGCAAGAAATGGTATGTAAACCCCGTATTTACATATCTGCCACAGTGCGTGAGAATCCGTATAGGTGTTTGAGTGTTCGAACCGTAAGGCGTGAGAAATGGTATGTAAACCCCGTATTTACATATCTGCCACTGTGCAGGAGAATCCGTATAGGTGTTCGAGTGTTCGAACCGTAATGCGCAAGAAATGGTACGGAAACCCCGTATTTACATATCTGCCACTGTGCAGGAGAATCCGTATAGGTGTTCGAGTGTTCGAACCGTAATGCGCAAGAAATGGTATGTAAACCCCGTATTTACATATCTGCCACAGTGCATGAGAATCCGTATAGGTGTTCGAGTGTTCGAACCGTATGGCGTGAGAAATGGTATGTAAACCCCGTATTTACATATCTGCCCCTGTGCAGGAGAATCCGTATAGGTGTTCGAGTGTTCGAACCGTAATGCGCAAGAAATGGTACGGAAACCCCGTATTTACATATCTGCCACTGTGCAGGAGAATCCGTATAGGTGTTCGAGTGTTCAAACCGTAATGCGCAAGAAATGGTATGTAAACCCCGTATTTACATATCTACCACTGTGCAGGAGAATCTGCATAGGTGTTCGAGTGTTCGAACCGTAATGCGCAAGAAATGGTACGGAAACCCCGTATTTACATATCTGCCACTGTGTAGGAGAATCCGTATAGGTGTTCGAGTGTTCGAACCGTAATGCGCAAGAAATGGTACGGAAACCCCGTATTTACATATCTGCCACTGTGCAGGAGAATCCGTATAGGTGTTCGAGTGTTCGAACCGTAATGCGCAAGAAATGGTACGGAAACCCCGTATTTACATATCTGCCACTGTGCAGGAGAATCCGTATAGGTGTTCGAGTGTTCGAACCGTAATACGCAAGAAATGGTACGGAAACCCCGTATTTACATATTTGCCACTGTGCAGGAGAATCCGTATAGGTGTTCGAGTGTTCGAACCGTAATGCGCAAGAAATGGTATGGAAACCCCGTATTTACATATCTGCCACTGTGCAGGAGAATCCCAATTGGTGTTCGAGTGTTCGAACCGTAATGCGCAAGAAATGGTACGGAAACCCCGTATTTACATATCTGCCACTGTGCAGGAGAATCCGTATATGTGTTCGAGTGTTCGAACCGTAATGCGCAAGAAATGGTACGGAAACCCCGTATTTACGTATCTGCCACTGTGCAGGAGAATTCGTATAGGTGTTCGAGTGTTCGAACCGTAATGCGCAAGAAATGGTACGGAAACCCCGTATTTACATATCTGCCACTGTGCAGGAGAATCCGTATAGGTGTTCGAGTGTTCGAACCGTAATGCGCAAGAAATGGTACGGAAACCCCGTATTTACATATCTGCCACTGTGCAGGAGAATCCGTATAGGTGTTCGAGTGTTCGAACCGTAATGCGCAAGAAATGGTACGGAAACCCCGTATTTACATATCTGCCACTGTGCAGGAGAATCCGTATAGGTGTTCGAGTGTTCGAACCGTAATGCCCAAGAAATGGTACGGAAACCCCGTATTTACAAATCTAACACTCTGCAGGAGAATCCGTATTGGTGTTCGAGTGTTCGAACCGTAATGCGCAAGAAATGGTACGGAAACCCCGTATTTACATATCTGCCACTGTGCAAGAGAATCCGTATACGTGTTCGAGTGTTCGAACCGTAATGCGCAAGAAATGGTACGGAAACCCCGTATTTACATATCTGCCACTGTGCAGGAGAATTCGTATAGGTGTTCGAGTGTTCGAACCGTAATGCGCAAGAAATGGTACGGAAACCCCGTATTTACATATCTGCCACTGTGCAGGAGAATCCGTATAGGTGTTCGAGTGTTCGAACCGTAATGCGCAAGAAATGGTACGGAAACCCCGTATTTACATTTCTGCCACTGTGCAGGAGAATCCGTATAGGTGTTCGAGTGTTCGAACCGTAATGCGCAAGAAATGGTACGGAAACACCGTATTTACATATCTACCACTGTGCAGGAGAATCCGTATAGGTGTTCGAGTGTTCAGACCGTAATGCGCAAGAAATGGTATGTAAACCCCGTATTTACATATCTACCACTGTGCAGGAGAATCTGCATAGGTGTTCGAGTGTTCGAACCGTAATGCGCACGAAATGGTACGGAAACCCCGTATTTACATATCTGCCACTGTGGAGGAGAATCCGTATAGGTGTTCGAGTGTTCGAACCGTAATGCGCAAGAAATGGTACGGAAACCCCGTATTTACATATCTGCCACTGTGCAGGAGAATCCGTATAGGTGTTCGAGTGTTCGAACCGTAATGCGCAAGAAATGGTATGTAAACCCCGTATTTACATATCTGCCACAGTGCATGAGAATCCGTATAGGTGTTCGAGTGTTCGAACCGTATGGCGTGAGAAATGGTATGTAAACCCCGTATTTACATATCTGCCCCTGTGCAGGAGAATCCGTATAGGTGTTCGAGTGTTCGAACCGTAATGCGCAAGAAATGGTACGGAAACCCCGTATTTACATATCTGCCACTGTGCAGGAGAATCCGTATAGGTGTTCGAGTGTTCAAACCGTAATGCGCAAGAAATGGTATGTAAACCCCGTATTTACATATCTACCACTGTGCAGGAGAATCTGCATAGGTGTTCGAGTGTTCGAACCGTAATGCGCAAGAAATGGTACGGAAACCCCGTATTTACATATCTGCCACTGTGTAGGAGAATCCGTATAGGTGTTCGAGTGTTCGAACCGTAATGCGCAAGAAATGGTACGGAAACCCCGTATTTACATATCTGCCACTGTGCAGGAGAATCCGTATAGGTGTTCGAGTGTTCGAACCGTAATGCGCAAGAAATGGTACGGAAACCCCGTATTTACATATCTGCCACTGTGCAGGAGAATCCGTATAGGTGTTCGAGTGTTCGAACCGTAATACGCAAGAAATGGTACGGAAACCTCGTATTTACATATTTGCCACTGTGCAGGAGAATCCGTATAGGTGTTCGAGTGTTCGAACCGTAATGCGCAAGAAATGGTATGGAAACCCCGTATTTACATATCTGCCACTGTGCAGGAGAATCCCAATTGGTGTTCGAGTGTTCGAACCGTAATGCGCAAGAAATGGTACGGAAACCCCGTATTTACATATCTGCCACTGTGCAGGAGAATCCGTATGTGTTCGAGTGTTCGAACCGTAATGCGCAAGAAATGGTACGGAAACCCCGTATTTACGTATCTGCCACTGTGCAGGAGAATTCGTATAGGTGTTCGAGTGTTCGAACCGTAATGCGCAAGAAATGGTACGGAAACCCCGTATTTACATATCTGCCACTGTGCAGGAGAATCCGTATAGGTGTTCGAGTGTTCGAACCGTAATGCGCAAGAAATGGTACGGAAACCCCGTATTTACATATCTGCCACTGTGCAGGAGAATCCGTATAGGTGTTCGAGTGTTCGAACCGTAATGCGCAAGAAATGGTACGGAAACCCCGTATTTACATATCTGCCACTGTGCAGGAGAATCCGTATAGGTGTTCGAGTGTTCGAACCGTAATGCCCAAGAAATGGTACGGAAACCCCGTATTTACAAATCTAACACTCTGCAGGAGAATCCGTATTGGTGTTCGAGTGTTCGAACCGTAATGCGCAAGAAATGGTACGGAAACCCCGTATTTACATATCTGCCACTGTGCAAGAGAATCCGTATACGTGTTCGAGTGTTCGAACCGTAATGCGCAAGAAATGGTACGGAAACCCCGTATTTACATATCTGCCACTGTGCAGGAGAATTCGTATAGGTGTTCGAGTGTTCGAACCGTAATGCGCAAGAAATGGTACGGAAACCCCGTATTTACATATCTGCCACTGTGCAGGAGAATCCGTATAGGTGTTCGAGTGTTCGAACCGTAATGCGCAAGAAATGGTACGGAAACCCCGTATTTACATTTCTGCCACTGTGCAGGAGAATCCGTATAGGTGTTCGAGTGTTCGAACCGTAATGCGCAAGAAATGGTACGGAAACACCGTATTTACATATCTACCACTGTGCAGGAGAATCCGTATAGGTGTTCGAGTGTTCAGACCGTAATGCGCAAGAAATGGTATGTAAACCCCGTATTTACATATCTACCACTGTGCAGGAGAATCTGCATAGGTGTTCGAGTGTTCGAACCGTAATGCGCACGAAATGGTACGGAAACCCCGTATTTACATATCTGCCACTGTGGAGGAGAATCCGTATAGGTGTTCGAGTGTTCGAACCGTAATGCGCAAGAAATGGTACGGAAACCCCGTATTTACATATCTGCCACTGTGCAGGAGAATCCGTATAGGTGTTCGAGTGTTCGAACCGTAATGCGCAAGAAATGGTATGTAAACTCCGTATTTACATATCTGCCACAGTGCATGAGAATCCGTATTGGTGTTCGAGTGTTCGAACCGTAAGGCGTGAGAAATGGTATGTAAACCCCGTATTTACATATCTGCCACTGTGCAGGAGAATCCGTATAGGTGTTCGAGTGTTCGAACCGTAATGCGCAAGAAATGGTACGGAAACCCCGTATTTACATATCTGCCACTGTGCAGGAGAATCCGTATAGGTGTTCGAGTGTTCGAACCGTAATGCGCAAGAAATGGTATGTAAACCCCGTATTTACATATCTGCCACTGTGCAGGAGAATCCGTATAGGTGTTCGAGTGTTCGAACCGTAATGCGCAAGAAATGGTACGGAAACCCCGTATTTACATATCTGCCACTGTGCAGGAGAATCCGTATAGGTGTTCGAGTGTTCGAACCGTAATGCGCAAGAAATGGTACGGAAACCCCGTATTTACATATTTGCCACTGTGCAGGAGAATCCGTATAGGTGTTCGAGTGTTCGAACCGTAATGCGCAAGAAATGGTACGGAAACCCCGTATTTACATATCTGCCACTGTGCAGGAGAATCCGTATAGGTGTTCGAGTGTTCGAACCGTAATGCACAAGAAATGGTACGGAAACCCCGTATTTACATATCTGCCACTGTGCAGGAGAATCCGTATTGGTGTTCGAGTGTTCGAACCGTAATGCGCAAGAAATGGTACGGAAACCCCGTATTTACATATCTGCCACTGTGCAAGAGAATCCGTATACGTGTTCGAGTGTTCGAACCGTAATGCGCAAGAAATGGTACGGAAACCCCGTATTTACATATCTGCCACTGTGCAGGAGAATTCGTATAGGTGTTCGAGTGTTCGAACCGTAATGCGCAAGAAATGGTACGGAAACCCCGTATTTACATATCTGCCACTGTGCAGGAGAATCCGTATAGGTGTTCGAGTGTTCGAACCGTAATGCGCAAGAAATGGTACGGAAACCCCGTATTTACATTTCTGCCACTGTGCAGGAGAATCCGTATAGGTGTTCGAGTGTTCGAACCGTAATGCGCAAGAAATGGTACGGAAACACCGTATTTACATATCTACCACTGTGCAGGAGAATCCGTATAGGTGTTCGAGTGTTCAAACCGTAATGCGCAAGAAATGGTATGTAAACCCCGTATTTACATATCTACCACTATGCAGGAGAATCTGCATAGGTGTTCGAGTGTTCGAACCGTAATGCGCACGAAATGGTACGGAAACCCCGTATTTACATATCTGCCACTGTGGAGGAGAATCCGTATAGGTGTTCGAGTGTTCGAACCGTAATGCGCAAGAAATGGTACGGAAACCCCGTATTTACATATCTGCCACTGTGCAGGAGAATCCGTATAGGTGTTCGAGTGTTCGAACCGTAATGCGCAAGAAACGGTATGTAAACCCCGTATTTACATATCTGCCACAGTGCATGAGAATCCGTATAGGTGTTCGAGTGTTCGAACCGTAAGGCGTGAGAAATGGTATGTAAACCCCGTATTTACATATCTGCCACTGTGCAGGAGAATCCGTATAGGTGTTCGAGTGTTCGAACCGTAATGCGCAAGAAATGGTACGGAAACCCCGTATTTACATATCTGCCACTGTGCAGGAGAATCCGTATAGGTGTTCGAGTGTTCGAACCGTAATGCGCAAGAAATGGTATGTAAACCCCGTATTTACATATCTGCCACTGTGCAGGAGAATCCGTATAGGTGTTCGAGTGTTCGAACCGTAATGCGCAAGAAATGGTACGGAAACCCCGTATTTACATATCTGCCACTGTGCAGGAGAATCCGTATAGGTGTTCGAGTGTTCGAACCGTAATGCACAAGAAATGGTACGGAAACCCCGTATTTACATATCTGCCACTGTGTAGGAGAATTCGTATAGGTGTTCGAGTGTTCGAACCGTAATGCGCAAGAAATGGTACGGAAACCCCGTATTTACATATCTGCCACTGTGTAGGAGAATCCGTATAGGTGTTCGAGTGTTCGAACCGTAATGCGCAAGAAATGGTACGGAAACCCCGTATTTACATATCTGCCACTATGCAGGAGAATCCGTATAGCTGTTCGAGTGTTCGAACCGTAATGCGCAAGAAATGGTACGGAAACCCCGTATTTACATATCTGCCACTGTGCAGGAGAATCCGTATAGGTGTTCGAGTGTTCGAACCGTAAGGCGCAAGAAATGGTACGGAAACCCCGTATTTACATATCTGCCACTGTGCAGGAGAATCCGTATAGGTGTTCGAGTGTTCGAACCGTAATGCGCAAGAAATGGTACGGAAACACCGTATTTACATATCTACCACTGTGCTGGAGAATCCGTATAGGTGTTCGAGTGTTCGAACCGTAATGCGCAAGAAATGGCATGTAAACCCCGTATTTACATATCTACCACTGTGCAGGAGAATCTGCATAGGTGTTCGAGTGTTCGAACCGTAATGCGCAAGAAATGGTACGGAAACCCCGTATTTACATATCTGCCACTGTGCAGGAGAATCCGTATAGGTGTTCGAGTGTTCGAACCGTAATGCACAAGAAATGGTATGTAAACCCCGTATTTACATATCTGCCACTGTGCAGGAGAATCCGTATAGGTGTTCGAGTGTTCGAACCGTAATGCGCAAGAAATGGTATGTAAACCTCGTATTTACATATCTGCCACAGTGCATGAGAATCCGTATAGGTGTTCGAGTGTTCGAACCGTAAGGCGTGAGAAATGGTATGTAAACCCCGTATTTACATATCTGCCACTGTGCAGGAGAATCCGTATAGGTGTTCGAGTGTTCGAACCGTAATGCGCAAGAAATGGTACGGAAACCCCGTATTTACATATCTGCCACTGTGCAGGAGAATCCGTATAGGTGTTCGGGTGTTCGAACCGTAATGCGCAAGAAATGGTATGTAAACCCCGTATTTACATATCTGCCACTGTGCAGGAGAATCCGTATATGTGTTCGAGTGTTCGAACCGTAATGCGCAAGAAATGGTACGGAAACCCCGTATTTACATATCTGCCACTGTGCAGGAGAATTCGTATAGGTGTTCGAGTGTTCGAACCGTAATGCGCAAGAAATGGTACGGAAACCCCGTATTTACAGATCTGCCACCGTGCAGGAGAATCCGTATAGGTGTTCGAGTGTTCGAACCGTAATGCGCAAGAAATGGTACGGAAACCCCGTATTTACATATCTGCCACTGTGCAGGAGAATCCGTATAGGTGTTCGAGTGTTCGAACCGTAATGCGCAAGAAATGGTATGGAAACCCCGTATTTACATATCTGCCACTCTGCAGGAGAATCCGTATAGGTGTTCGAGTGTTCGAACCGTAATGCACAAGAAATGGTACGGAAACCCCGTATTTACATATCTGCCACTGTGCAGGAGAATCCGTATTGGTGTTCGAGTGTTCGAACCGTAATGCGCAAGAAATGGTACGGAAACCCCGTATTTACATATCTGCCACTGTGCAGGAGAATCCGTATACGTGTTCGAGTGTTCGAACCGTAATGCGCAAGAAATGGTACGGAAACCCCGTATTTACATATCTGCCACTGTGCAGGAGAATTCGTATAGGTGTTCGAGTGTTCGAACCGTAATGCGCAAGAAATGGTACGGAAACCCCGTATTTACATATCTGCCACTGTGCAGGAGAATCCGTATAGGTGTTCGAGTGTTCGAACCGTAATGCGCAAGAAATGGTACGGAAACCCCGTATTTACATATCTGCCACTGTGCAGGAGAATCCGTATAGGTGTTCGAGTGTTCGAACCGTAATGCGCAAGAAATGGTACGGAAACACCGTATTTACATATCTACCACTGTGCAGGAGAATCCGTATAGGTGTTCGAGTGTTCGAACCGTAATGCGCAAGAAATGGTACGGAAACCCCGTATTTACATATCTGCCACTGTGCAGGAGAATCCGTATAGGTGTTCGAGTGTTCGAACCGTAATGCGCAAGAAATGGTACGGAAACACCGTATTTACATATCTACCACTGTGCAGGAGAATCCGTATAGGTGTTCGAGTGTTCGAACCGTAATGCGCAAGAAATGGTATGTAAACCCCGTATTTACATATCTACCACTGTGCAGGAGAATCTGCATAGGTGTTCGAGTGTTCGAACCGTAATGCGCAAGAAATGGTACGGAAAGCCCGTATTTACATATCTGCCACTGTGTAGGAGAATCCGTATTGGTGTTCGAGTGTTCGAACCGTAATGCGCAAGAAATGGTACGGAAACCCCGTATTTACATATCTGTCACTGTGCAGGAGAATCCGTATAGGTGTTCGAGTGTTCGAACCGTAATGCGCAAGAAATCGTATGTAAACCCCGTATTTACATATCTGCCACCGTGCATGAGAATCCGTATAGGTGTTCGAGTGTTCGAACCGTGAGGCGTGAGAAATGGTATGTAAACCCCGTATTTACATATCTGCCACTGTGCAGGAGAATCCGTATAGGTGTTCGAGTGTTCGAACCGTAATGCGCAAGAAACGGTACGGAAACCCCGTATTTACATATCTGCCACTGTGCAGGAGAATCCGTATAGGTGTTCGAGTGTTCGAACCGTAATGCGCAAGAAATGGTACGGAAACCCCGTATTTACATATCTGCCACTGTGCAGGAGAATCCGTATTGGTGTTCGAGTGTTCGAACCGTAATGCGCAAGAAATGGTACGGAAACTCCGTATTTACATATCTGCCACTGTGCAGGAGAATCCGTATACGTGTTCGAGTGTTCGAACCGTAATGCGCAAGAAATGGTACGGAAACCCCGTATTTACATATCTGCCACTGTGCAGGAGAATTCGTGTAGGTGTTCGAGTGTTCGAACCGTAATGCGCAAGAAATGGTACGGAAACCCCGTATTTACATATCTGCCACTGTGCAGGAGAATCCGTATAGGTGTTCGAGTGTTCGAACCGTAATGCGCAAGAAATGGTATGTAAACCCCGTATTTACATATCTGCCACAGTGCATGAGAATCCGTAGAGGTGTTCGAGTGTTCGAACCGTAAGGCGTGAGAAATGGTATGTAAACCCCGTATTTACATGTCTGCCACTGTGCAGGAGAATCCGTATAGGTGTTCGAGTGTTCGAACCGTAATGCGCAAGAAATGGTACGGAAACCCCGTATTTACATATCTGCCACTGTGCAGGAGAATCCGTATAGGTGTTCGAGTGTTCGAACCGTAAAGTGCAAGAAATGGTATGTAAACCCCGTATTTACATATCTGCCACTGTGCAGGAGAATCCGTATAGGTGTTCGAGTGTTCGAACCGTAATGCGCAAGAAATGGTACGGAAACACCGTATTTACATATCTGCCACTGTGCAGGAGAATCCGTATAGGTGTTCGAGTGTTCGAACCGTAATGCGCAAGAAATGGTACGGAAACCCCGTATTTACATATCTGCCACTGTGCAGGAGAATCCGTATTGGTGTTCGAGTGTTCGAACCGTAATGCACAAGAAATGGTACGGAAACCCCGTATTTACATATCTGCCACTGTGCAGGAGAATCCGTATAGGTGTTCGAGTGTTCGAACCGTAATGCGCAAGAAATCGTATGTAAACCCCGTATTTACATATCTGCCACCGTGCATGAGAATCCGTATAGGTGTTCGAGTGTTCGAACCGTAAGGCGTGAGAAATGGTATGTAAACCCCGTATTTACATATCTGCCACTGTGCAGGAGAATCCGTATAGGTGTTCGAGTGTTCGAACCGTAATGCGCAAGAAATGGTACGGAAACCCCGTATTTACATATCTGCCACTGTGCAGGAGAATCCGTATAGGTGTTCGAGTGTTCGAACCGTAATGCGCAAGAAATGGTACGGAAACACCGTATTTACATATCTACCACTGTGCAGGAGAATCCGTATAGGTGTTCGAGTGTTCGAACCGTAATGCGCAAGAAATGGTATGTAAACCCCGTATTTACATATCTACCACTGTGCAGGAGAATCTGCATAGGTGTTCGAGTGTTCGAACCGTAATGCGCAAGAAATGGTACGGAAAGCCCGTATTTACATATCTGCCACTGTGTAGGAGAATCCGTATTGGTGTTCGAGTGTTCGAACCGTAATGCGCAAGAAATGGTACGGAAACCCCGTATTTACATATCTGCCACTGTGCAGGAGAATCCGTATAGGTGTTCGAGTGTTCGAACCGTAATGCGCAAGAAATCGTATGTAAACCCC
Organism: Camellia sinensis; assembly: GCF_055761805.1. Lineage (NCBI taxonomy): Eukaryota > Viridiplantae > Streptophyta > Magnoliopsida > Ericales > Theaceae > Camellia > Camellia sinensis. The sequence goes on from NC_138965.1 coordinate 5,165,218, forward strand.
GTATTTACATATCTGCCACCGTGCATGAGAATCCGTATAGGTGTTCGAGTGTTCGAACCGTGAGGCGTGAGAAATGGTATGTAAACCCCGTATTTACATATCTGCCACTGTGCAGGAGAATCCGTATAGGTGTTCGAGTGTTCGAACCGTAATGCGCAAGAAACGGTACGGAAACCCCGTATTTACATATCTGCCACTGTGCAGGAGAATCCGTATAGGTGTTCGAGTGTTCGAACCGTAATGCGCAAGAAATGGTACGGAAACCCCGTATTTACATATCTGCCACTGTGCAGGAGAATCCGTATTGGTGTTCGAGTGTTCGAACCGTAATGCGCAAGAAATGGTACGGAAACTCCGTATTTACATATCTGCCACTGTGCAGGAGAATCCGTATACGTGTTCGAGTGTTCGAACCGTAATGCGCAAGAAATGGTACGGAAACCCCGTATTTACATATCTGCCACTGTGCAGGAGAATTCGTGTAGGTGTTCGAGTGTTCGAACCGTAATGCGCAAGAAATGGTACGGAAACCCCGTATTTACATATCTGCCACTGTGCAGGAGAATCCGTATAGGTGTTCGAGTGTTCGAACCGTAATGCGCAAGAAATGGTATGTAAACCCCGTATTTACATATCTGCCACAGTGCATGAGAATCCGTAGAGGTGTTCGAGTGTTCGAACCGTAAGGCGTGAGAAATGGTATGTAAACCCCGTATTTACATGTCTGCCACTGTGCAGGAGAATCCGTATAGGTGTTCGAGTGTTCGAACCGTAATGCGCAAGAAATGGTACGGAAACCCCGTATTTACATATCTGCCACTGTGCAGGAGAATCCGTATAGGTGTTCGAGTGTTCGAACCGTAAAGTGCAAGAAATGGTATGTAAACCCCGTATTTACATATCTGCCACTGTGCAGGAGAATCCGTATAGGTGTTCGAGTGTTCGAACCGTAATGCGCAAGAAATGGTACGGAAACACCGTATTTACATATCTGCCACTGTGCAGGAGAATCCGTATAGGTGTTCGAGTGTTCGAACCGTAATGCGCAAGAAATGGTACGGAAACCCCGTATTTACATATCTGCCACTGTGCAGGAGAATCCGTATTGGTGTTCGAGTGTTCGAACCGTAATGCACAAGAAATGGTACGGAAACCCCGTATTTACATATCTGCCACTGTGCAGGAGAATCCGTATAGGTGTTCGAGTGTTCGAACCGTAATGCGCAAGAAATCGTATGTAAACCCCGTATTTACATATCTGCCACCGTGCATGAGAATCCGTATAGGTGTTCGAGTGTTCGAACCGTAAGGCGTGAGAAATGGTATGTAAACCCCGTATTTACATATCTGCCACTGTGCAGGAGAATCCGTATAGGTGTTCGAGTGTTCGAACCGTAATGCGCAAGAAACGGTACGGAAACCCCGTATTTACATATCTGCCACTGTGCAGGAGAATCCGTATAGGTGTTCGAGTGTTCGAACCGTAATGCGCAAGAAATGGTACGGAAACACCGTATTTACATATCTACCACTGTGCAGGAGAATCCGTATAGGTGTTCGAGTGTTCGAACCGTAATGCGCAAGAAATGGTACGGAAACCCCGTATTTACATATCTGCCACTGTGCAGGAGAATCCGTATAGGTGTTCGAGTGTTCGAACCGTAATGCGCAAGAAATGGTACGGAAACACCGTATTTACATATCTCCCACTGTGCAGGAGAATCCGTATAGGTGTTTGAGTGTTCGAACCGTAATGCGCAAGAAATGGTATGTAAACCCCGTATTTACATATCTACCACTGTGCAGGAGAATCTGCATAGGTGTTCGAGTGTTCGAACCGTAATGCGCACGAAATGGTACGGAAACCCCGTATTTACATATCTGCCACTGTGCAGGAGAATCCGTATAGGTGTTCGAGTGTTGGAACCGTTATGCGCAAGAAATGGTACGGAAACCCCGTATTTACATATTTGCCACTGTGCAGGAGAATCCGTATAGGTGTTCGAGTGTTCGAACCGTAATGCGCAAGAAATGGTATGTAAACCCCGTATTTACATATCTGCCACTGTGCATGAGAATCCGTATAGGTGTTCGAGTGTTCGAACCGTAAGGCGTGAGAAATGGTATGTAAACCCCGTATTTACATATCTGCCACTGTGCAGGAGAATCCGTATAGGTGTTCGAGTGTACGGAAACCCCGTATTTACATATCTGCCACTGTGCAGGGGAATCCGTATAGGTGTTCGAGTGTTCGAGCCGTAATGCGCAAGAAATGGTATGGAAACCCCGTATTTACATATCTGCCACTGTGCAGGAGAATCCGTATAGGTGTTCGAGTGTTCGAACCGTAATGCGCAAGAAATGGTACGGTAACCCCGTATTTACATATCTGCCACTGTGCAGGGGAATCCGTATAGGTGTTCGAGTGTTCGAACCGTAATGCGCAAGAAATGGTACGGAAAGCCCGTATTTACATATCTGCCACTTTGCAGGAGAATCCGTATAGGTGTTCGAGTGTTCGAACCGTAATGCGCAAGAAATGGTACGGAAACCCCGTATTTACATATTTGCCACTATGCAGGAGAATCCGTATAGGTGTTCGAGTGTTCGAACCGTAATGCGCAAGAAATGGTACGGAAAGCCCGTATTTACATATCTGCCACTGTGCAGGAGAATCCGTATAGGTGTTCGAGTGTTCGAACCGTAATGCGCAAGAAATGGTACGGAAACCCCGTATTTACATATCTGCCACTGTGCAGGGGAATCCGTATAGGTGTTCGAGTGTTCGAACCGTAATGCGCAAGAAATGGTACGGAAAGCCCGTATTTACATATCTGCCACTGTGCAGGAGAATCCGTATAGGTGTTCGAGTGTTCGAACCGTAATGCGCAAGAAATGGTACGGAAAGCCCGTATTTACATAACTGCCACTGTGCAGGACAATCCGTATAGGTGTTCGAGTGTTCGAACCGTAATGCGCAAGAAATGGTACGGAAACCCCGTATTTACATATCTGCCACTGTGCAGGGGAATCCGTATAGGTGTTCGAGTGTTCGAACCGTAATGCGCAAGAAATGGTACGGAAACCCCGTATTTACATATCTGCCACTGTGCAGGAGAATCCGTATAGGTGTTCGGGTGTTCGAACCGTAATGCGCTAGAAATGGTATGTAAACCCCGTATTTACATATCTGCCACTGTGCAGGAGAATCCGTATATGTGTTCGAGTGTTCGAACCGTAATGCGCAAGAAATGGTACGGAAACCCCGTATTTACATATCTGCCACTGTGCAGGAGAATTCGTATAGGTGTTCGAGTGTTCGAACCGTAATGCGCAAGAAATGGTACGGAAACCCCGTATTTACAGATCTGCCACTGTGCAGGAGAATCCGTATAGGTGTTCGAGTGTTCGAACCGTAATGCGCAAGAAATGGTACGGAAACCCCGTATTTACATATCTGCCACTGTGCAGGAGAATCCGTATAGGTGTTCGAGTGTTCGAACCGTAATGCGCAAGAAATGGTACGGAACCCCGTATTTACATATCTGCCACTGTGCAGGAGAATCCGTATAGGTGTTCGAGTGTTCGAACCGTAATGCACAAGAAATGGTACGGAAACCCCGTATTTACATATCTGCCACTATGTAGGAGAATCCGTATTGGTGTTCGAGTGTTCGAACCGTAATGCGCAAGAAATGGTACGGAAACCCCGTATTTACATATCTGCCACTGTGCAGGAGAATCCGTATACGTGTTCGAGTGTTCGAACCGTAATGCGCAAGAAATGGTACGGAAACACCGTATTTACATATCTACCACTGTGCAGGAGAATCCGTATAGGTGTTTGAGTGTTCGAACCGTAATGCGCAAGAAATGGTATGTAAACCCCGTATTTACATATCTACCACTGTGCAGGAGAATCTGCATAGGTGTTCGAGTGTTCGAACCGTAATGCGCACGAAATGGTACGGAAACCCCGTATTTACATATCTGCCACTGTGCAGGAGAATCCGTATAGGTGTTCGAGTGTTGGAACCGTAATGCGCAAGAAATGGTACGGAAACCCCGTATTTACATATCTGCCACTGTGCAGGAGAATCCGTATAGGTGTTCGAGTGTTCGAACCGTAATGCGCAAGAAATGGTATGTAAACCCCGTATTTACATATCTGCCACTGTGCATGAGAATCCGTATAGGTGTTCGAGTGTTCGAACCGTAAGGCGTGAGAAATGGTATGTAAACCCCGTATTTACATATCTGCCACTGTGCAGGAGAATCCGTATAGGTGTTCGAGTGTTCGAACCGTAATGCGCAAGAAATGGTACGGAAACCCCGTATTTACATATCTGCCACTGTGCAGGGGAATCCGTATAGGTGTTCGAGTGTTCGAGCCGTAATGCGCAAGAAATGGTATGGAAACCCCGTATTTACATATCTGCCACTGTGCAGGAGAATCCGTATAGGTGTTCGAGTGTTCGAACCGTAATGCGCAAGAAATGGTACGGTAACCCCGTATTTACATATCTGCCACTGTGCAGGGGAATCCGTATAGGTGTTCGAGTGTTCGAACCGTAATGCGCAAGAAATGGTACGGAAAGCCCGTATTTACATATCTGCCACTTTGCAGGAGAATCCGTATAGGTGTTCGAGTGTTCGAACCGTAATGCGCAAGAAATGGTACGGAAACCCCGTATTTACATATTTGCCACTATGCAGGAGAATCCGTATAGGTGTTCGAGTGTTCGAACCGTAATGCGCAAGAAATGGTACGGAAAGCCCGTATTTACATATCTGCCACTGTGCAGGAGAATCCGTATAGGTGTTCGAGTGTTCGAACCGTAATGCGCAAGAAATGGTACGGAAACCCCGTATTTACATATCTGCCACTGTGCAGGGGAATCCGTATAGGTGTTCGAGTGTTCGAACCGTAATGCGCAAGAAATGGTACGGAAAGCCCGTATTTACATATCTGCCACTCTGCAGGAGAATCCGTATAGGTGTTCGAGTGTTCGAACCGTAATGCGCAAGAAATGGTACGGAAAGCCCGTATTTACATAACTGCCACTGTGCAGGACAATCCGTATAGGTGTTCGAGTGTTCGAACCGTAATGCGCAAGAAATGGTACGGAAACCCCGTATTTACATATCTGCCACTGTGCAGGGGAATCCGTATAGGTGTTCGAGTGTTCGAACCGTAATGCGCAAGAAATGGTACGGAAACCCCGTATTTACATATCTGCCACTGTGCAGGAGAATCCGTATAGGTGTTCGGGTGTTCGAACCGTAATGCGCTAGAAATGGTATGTAAACCCCGTATTTACATATCTGCCACTGTGCAGGAGAATTCGTATAGGTGTTCGAGTGTTCGAACCGTAATGCGCAAGAAATGGTACGGAAACCCCGTATTTACAGATCTGCCACTGTGCAGGAGAATCCGTATAGGTGTTCGAGTGTTCGAACCGTAATGCGCAAGAAATGGTACGGAAACCCCGTATTTACATATCTGCCACTGTGCAGGAGAATCCGTATAGGTGTTCGAGTGTTCGAACCGTAATGCGCAAGAAATGGTACGGAACCCCGTATTTACATATCTACCACTATGCAGGAGAATCCGTATAGGTGTTCGAGTGTTCGAACCGTAATGCACAAGAAATGGTACGGAAACCCCGTATTTACATATCTGCCACTGTGCAGGAGAATCCGTATTGGTGTTCGAGTGTTCGAACCGTAATGCGCAAGAAATGGTACGGAAACCCCGTATTTACATATCTGCCACTGTGCAGGAGAATCCGTATACGTGTTCGAGTGTTCGAACCGTAATGCGCAAGAAATGGTACGGAAACCCCGTATTTACATATCTGCCACTGTGCAGGAGAATTCGTATAGGTGTTCGAGTGTTCGAACCATAATGCGCAAGAAATGGTACGGAAACCCCGTATTTACATATCTGCCACTGTGCAGGAGAATCCGTATAGGTGTTCGAGTGTTCGAACCGTAATGCGCAAGAAATGGTACGGAAACCCCGTATTTACATATCTGCCACTGTGCAGGAGAATCCGTATAGGTGTTCGAGTGTTCGAACCGTAATGCGCAAGAAATGGTACGGAAACACCGTATTTACATATCTACCACTGTGCAGGAGAATCCGTATAGGTGTTCGAGTGTTCGAACCGTAATGCGCAAGAAATGGTACGGAAACCCCGTATTTACATATCTGCCACTGTGCAGGAGAATCCGTATTGGTGTTGGAGTGTTCGAACCGTAATGCGCAAGAAATGGTACGGAAACTCCGTATTTACATATCTGCCACTGTGCAGGAGAATCCGTATACGTGTTCGAGTGTTCGAACCGTAATGCGCAAGAAATGGTACGGAAACCCCGTATTTACATATCTGCCACTGTGTAGGAGAATTCGTGTAGGTGTTCGAGTGTTCGAACCGTAATGCGCAAGAAATGGTACGGAAACCCCGTATTTACAGATCTGCCACTGTGCAGGAGAATCCGTATAGGTGTTCGAGTGTTCGAACCGTAATGCGCAAGAAATGGTACGGAAACCCCGTATTTACATATCTGCCACTGTGCAGGAGAATCCGTATAGGTGTTCGAGTGTTCGAACCGTAATGCGCAAGAAATCGTACGGAAACCCCGTATTTACATATCTGCCACCGTGCAGGAGAATCCGTATAGGTGTTCGAGTGTTCGAACCGTAATGCACAAGAAATGGTATGTAAACCCCGTATTTACATATCTGCCACTGTGCAGGAGAATCCGTATTGGTGTTCGAGTGTTCGAACCGTAATGCGCAAGAAATGGTACGGAAACCCCGTATTTACATATCTGCCACTGTGCAGGAGAATCCGTATACGTGTTCGAGTGTTCGAACCGTAATGCGCAAGAAATGGTACGGAAAACCCGTATTTACATATCTGCCACTGTGCAGGAGAATTCGTATAGGTGTTCGAGTGTTCGAACCGTAATGCGCAAGAAATGATACGGAAACCCCGTATTTACATATCTGCCACTGTGCAGGAGAATCCGTATAGGTGTTCGAGTGTTCGAACCGTAATGCGCAAGAAATGGTACGGAAACCCCGTATTTACATATCTGCCACTGTGCAGGAGAATCCGTATAGGTGTTCGAGTGTTCGAACCGTAATGCGCAAGAAATGGTACGGAAACACCGTATTTACATATCTACCACTGTGCAGGAGAATCCGTATAGGTGTTCGAGTGTTCGAACCGTAATGCGCAAGAAATGGTACGGAAACCCCGTATTTACATATCTGCCACTGTGCAGGAGAATCCGTATAGGTGTTCGAGTGTTCGAATCGTAATGCGCAAGAAATGGTACGGAAACACCGTATTTACATATCTACCACTGTGCAGGAGAATCCGTATAGGTGTTCGAGTGTTCGAACCGTAATGCGCAAGAAATGGTATGTAAACCCCGTATTTACATATCTACCACTGTGCAGGAGAATCTGCATAGGTGTTCGAGTGTTCGAACCGTAATGCGCAAGAAATGGTACGGAAACCCCGTATTTACATATCTGCCACTGTGTAGGAGAATCCGTATTGGTGTTCGAGTGTTCGAACCGTAATGCGCAAGAAATGGTACGGAAATCCCGTATTTACATATCTGCCACTGTGCAGGAGAATCCGTATAGGTGTTCGAGTGTTCGAACCATAATGCGCAAGAAATCGTATGTAAACCCCGTATTTACATATCTGCCACCGTGCATGAGAATCCGTATAGGTGTTCGAGTGTTCGAACCGTAAGGCGTGAGAAATGGTATGTAAACCCCGTATTTACATATCTGCCACTGTGCAGGAGAATCCGTATAGGTGTTCGAGTGTTCGAACCGTAATGCGCAAGAAACGGTACGGAAACCCCGTATTTACATATCTGCCACTGTGCAGGAGAATCCGTATAGGTGTTCGAGTGTTCGAACCGTAATGCGCAAGAAATGGTACGGAAACCCCGTATTTACATATCTGCCACTGTGCAGGAGAATCCGTATTGGTGTTGGAGTGTTCGAACCGTAATGCGCAAGAAATGGTACGGAAACTCCGTATTTACATATCTGCCACTGTGCAGGAGAATCCGTATACGTGTTCGAGTGTTCGAACCGTAATGCGCAAGAAATGGTACGGAAACCCCGTATTTACATATCTGCCACTGTGTAGGAGAATTCGTGTAGGTGTTCGAGTGTTCGAACCGTAATGCGCAAGAAATGGTACGGAAACCCCGTATTTACATATCTGCCACTGTACAGGAGAATCCGTATAGGTGTTCGAGTGTTCGAACCGTAATGCGCAAGAAATGGTACGGAAACCCCGTATTTACATATCTGCCACTGTGCAGGAGAATCCGTATAGGTGTTCGAGTGTTCGAACCGTAATGCGCAAGAAATGGTATGTAAACCCCGTATTTACATATCTGCCACAGTGCATGAGAATCCGTAGAGGTGTTCGAGTGTTCGAACCGTAAGGCGTGAGAAATGGTATGTAAACCCCGTATTTACATGTCTGCCACTGTGCAGGAGAATCCGTATAGGTGTTCGAGTGTTCGAACCGTAATGCGCAAGAAATGGTACGGAAACCCCGTATTTACATATCTGCCACTGTGCAGGAGAATCCGTATAGGTGTTCGAGTGTTCGAACCGTAAAGTGCAAGAAATGGTATGTAAACCCCGTATTTACATATCTGCCACTGTGCAGGAGAATCCGTATAGGTGTTCGAGTGTTCGAACCGTAATGCGCAAGAAATGGTACGGAAACCCCGTATTTACATATCTGCCACTGTGCAGGAGAATCCGTATAGGTGTTCGAGTGTTCGAACCGTAATGCGCAAGAAATGGTACGGAAACCCCGTATTTACATATCTGCCACTGTGCAGGAGAATCCGTATTGGTGTTCGTGTGTTCGAACCGTAATGCACAAGAAATGGTACGGAAACCCCGTATTTACATATCTGCCACTGTGCAGGAGAATCCGTATACGTGTTCGAGTGTTCGAACCGTAATGCGCAAGAAATGGTACGGAAACCCCGTATTTACATATCTGCCACTGTGCAGGAGAATTCGTGTAGGTGTTCGAGTGTTCGAACCGTAATGCGCAAGAAATGGTACGGAAACCCCGTATTTACATATCTGCCACTGTGCAGGAGAATCCGTATAGGTGTTCGAGTGTTCGAACCGTAATGCGCAAGAAATGGTACGGAAACCCCGTATTTACATATCTGCCACTGTGCAGGAGAATCCGTATAGGTGTTCGAGTGTTCGAACCGTAATGCGCAAGAAATGGTACGGAAACCCCGTATTTACATATCTGCCACTGTGCAGGAGAATTCGTATAGGTGTTCGGGTGTTCGAACCGTAATGCGCAAGAAATGGTACGGAAACCCCGTATTTACATATCTGCCACTGTGCAGGAGAATCCGTATAGGTGTTCGAGTGTTCGAACCGTAATGCGCAAGAAATGGTACGGAAACCCCGTATTTACATATCTGCCACTGTGCAGGAGAATCCGTATAGGTGTTCGAGTGTTCGAACCGTAATGCGCAAGAAATGGTACGGAAACACCGTATTTACATATCTACCACTGTGCAGGAGAATTCGTATAGGTGTTCGAGTGTTCGAACCGTAATGCGCAAGAAATGGTATGTAAACCCCGTATTTACATATCTACCACTGTGCAGGAGAATCTGCATAGGTGTTCGAGTGTTCGAACCGTAATGCGCACGAAATGGTACGGAAACCCCGTATTTACATATCTGCCACTGTGCAGGAGAATCCGTATAGGTGTTCGAGTGTTGGAACCGTAATGCGCAAGAAATGGTACGGAAACCCCGTATTTACATATCTGCCACTGTGCAGGAGAATCCGTATAGGTGTTCGAGTGTTCGAACCGTAATGCGCAAGAAATGGTATGTAAACCCCGTATTTACATATCTGCCACTGTGCATGAGAATCCGTATAGGTGTTCGAGTGTTCGAACCGTAAGGCGTGAGAAATGGTATGTAAACCCCGTATTTACATATCTGCCACTGTGCAGGAGAATCCGTATAGGTGTTCGAGTGTTCGAACCGTAATGCGCAAGAAATGGTACGGAAACCCCGTATTTACATATCTGCCACTGTGCAGGGGAATCCGTATAGGTGTTCGAGTGTTCGAGCCGTAATGCGCAAGAAATGGTATGGAAACCCCGTATTTACATATCTACCACTGTGCAGGAGAATCCGTATAGGTGTTCGAGTGTTCGAACCGTAATGCGCAAGAAATGGTACGGTAACCCCGTATTTACATATCTGCCACTGTGCAGGGGAATCCGTATAGGTGTTCGAGTGTTCGAACCGTAATGCGCAAGAAATGGTACGGAAAGCCCGTATTTACATATCTGCCACTTTGCAGGAGAATCCGTATAGGTGTTCGAGTGTTCGAACCGTAATGCGCAAGAAATGGTACGGAAACCCCGTATTTACATATTTGCCACTATGCAGGAGAATCCGTATAGGTGTTCGAGTGTTCGAACCGTAATGCGCAAGAAATGGTACGGAAAGCCCGTATTTACATATCTGCCACTGTGCAGGAGAATCCGTATAGGTGTTCGAGTGTTCGAACCGTAATGCGCAAGAAATGGTACGGAAACCCCGTATTTACATATCTGCCACTGTGCAGGGGAATCCGTATAGGTGTTCGAGTGTTCGAACCGTAATGCGCAAGAAATGGTACGGAAAGCCCGTATTTACATATCTGCCACTGTGCAGGAGAATCCGTATAGGTGTTCGAGTGTTCGAACCGTAATGCGCAAGAAATGGTACGGAAACACCGTATTTACATATCTACCACTGTGCAGGAGAATCCGTATAGGTGTTCGAGTGTTCGAACCGTAATGCGCAAGAAATGGTATGTAAACCCCGTATTTACATATCTACCACTGTGCAGGAGAATCTGCATAGGTGTTCGAGTGTTCGAACCGTAATGCGCAAGAAATGGTACGGAAACCCCGTATTTACATATCTGCCACTGTGTAGGAGAATCCGTATTGGTGTTCGAGTGTTCGAACCGTAATGCGCAAGAAATGGTACGGAAACCCCGTATTTACATATCTGCCACTGTGCAGGAGAATCCGTATAGGTGTTCGAGTGTTCGAACCGTAATGCGCAAGAAATGGTACGGAAACCCCGTATTTACATATCTGCCACTGTGCAGGAGAATCCGTATAGGTGTTCGAGTGTTCGAACCGTAATGCGCAAGAAATGGTACGGAAACCCCGTATTTACATATCTGCCACTGTGCAGGAGAATCCGTATAGGTGTTCGAGTGTTCGAACCGTAATGCGCAAGAAATGGTACGGAAACCCCGTATTTACATATCTGCCACTGTGCAGGAGAATCCGTATAGGTGTTCGAGTGTTCGAACCGTAATGCGCAAGAAATGGTACGGAAACACCGTATTTACATATCTACCACTGTGCAGGAGAATCCGTATAGGTGTTCGAGTGTTCGAACCGTAATGCGCAAGAAATGGTTCGGAAACCCCGTATTTACATATCTGCCACTGTGCAGGAGAATCCGTATAGGTGTTCGAGTGTTCGAACCGTAATGCGCAAGAAATGGTACGGAAACCCCGTATTTACATATCTGCCACTGTGCAGGGGAATCCGTATAGGTGTTCGAGTGTTCGAACCGTAATGCGCAAGAAATGGTACGGAAAGCCCGTATTTACATATCTGCCACTGTGCAGGAGAATCCGTATAGGTGTTCGAGTGTTCGAACCGTAATGCGCAAGAAATGGTACGGAAACACCGTATTTACATATCTACCACTGTGCAGGAGAATCCGTATAGGTGTTCGAGTGTTCGAACCGTAATGCGCAAGAAATGGTATGTAAACCCCGTATTTACATATCTACCACTGTGCAGGAGAATCTGCATAGGTGTTCGAGTGTTCGAACCGTAATGCGCAAGAAATGGTACGGAAACCCCGTATTTACATATCTGCCACTGTGTAGGAGAATCCGTATTGGTGTTCGAGTGTTCGAACCGTAATGCGCAAGAAATGGTACGGAAACCCCGTATTTACATATCTGCCACTGTGCAGGAGAATCCGTATAGGTGTTCGAGTGTTCGAACCGTAATGCGCAAGAAATGGTACGGAAACCCCGTATTTACATATCTGCCACTGTGCAGGAGAATTCGTGTAGGTGTTCGAGTGTTCGAACCGTAATGCGCAAGAAATGGTACGGAAACCCCGTATTTACATATCTGCCACTGTGTAGGAGAATCCGTATATGTGTTCGAGTGTTCGAACCGTAATGCGCAAGAAATGGTACGGAATCCCCGTATTTACATATCTGCCACTGTGCAGGAGAATCCGTATAGGTGTTCGAGTGTTCGAACCGTAATACGCAAGAAATGGTACGGAAACCCCGTATTTACATATCTGCCACTGTGCAGGAGAATCCGTATAGGTGTTCGAGTGTTCGAACCGTAATGCGCAAGAAATGGTATGGAAACCCCGTATTTACATATCTGCCACTGTGCAGGAGAATCCGTATTGGTGTTCGAGTGTTCGAACCGTAATGCGCAAGAAATGGTACGGAAACCCCGTATTTACATATCTGCCACTGTGCAGGAGAATCCGTATAGGTGTTCGACTGTTCGAACCGTAATGCGCAAGAAATGGTACGGAAACCCCGTATTTACATATCTGCCACTGTGCAGGAGAATTCGTGTAGGTGTTCGAGTGTTCGAACCGTAATGCGCAAGAAATGGTATGTAAACCCCGTATTTACATATCTGCCACCTTGCATGAGAATCCGTATAGGTGTTCGAGTGTTCGAACCGTAAGGCGTGAGAAATGGTATGTAAACCCCGTATTTACATATCTGCCACTGTGCAGGAGAATCCGTATAGGTGTTCGAGTGTTCGAACCGTAATGCGCAAAAAATGGTACGGAAACCCCGTATTTACATATCTGCCACTGTGCAGGAGAATCCGTATAGGTGTTCGAGTGTTCGAACCGTAATGCGCAAGAAATGGTATGTAAACCCCGTATTTACATATCTACCACTGTGCAGGAGAATCTGCATAGGTGTTCGAGTGTTCGAACCGTAATGCGCAAGAAATGGTACGGAAACCCCGTATTTACATATCTGCCACTGTGCAGGAGAATCCGTATTGGTGTTCGAGTGTTCGAACCGTAATGCACAAGAAATGGTACGGAAACCTCGTATTTACATATCTGCCACTGTGCAGGAGAATCCGTATAGGTGTTCGAGTGTTCGAACCGTAATGCGCAAGAAATGGTACGGAAACCCCGTATTTACATATCTGCCACTGTGCAGGAGAATCCGTATAGGTGTTCGAGTTTTCGAACCGTAATGCACAAGAAATGGTACGGAAACCCCGTATTTACATATCTGCCACTGTGAAGGAGAATCCGTATTGGTGTTCGAGTGTTCGAACCGTAATGCGCAAGAAAAGGTACGGAAACCCCGTATTTACATATCTGCCACTGTGCAGGAGAATCCGTATAGGTGTTCGAGTGTTCGAACCGTAATGCGCAAGAAATGGTACGGAAACCCCGTATTTACATATCTGCCACTGTGCAGGAGAATTCGTGTAGGTGTTCGAGTGTTCGAACCGTAATGCGCAAGAAATGGTACGGAAACCCCGTATTTACATATCTGCCACTGTGTAGGAGAATCCGTATATGTGTTCGAGTGTTCGAACCGTAATGCGCAAGAAATGGTACGGAATCCCCGTATTTACATATCTGCCACTGTGCAGGAGAATCCGTATAGGTGTTCGAGTGTTCGAACCGTAATACGCAAGAAATGGTACGGAAACCCCGTATTTACATATCTGCCACTGTGCAGGAGAATCCGTATAGGTGTTCGAGTGTTCGAACCGTAATGCGCAAGAAATGGTATGGAAACCCCGTATTTACATATCTGCCACTGTGCAGGAGAATCCGTATTGGTGTTCGAGTGTTCGAACCGTAATGCGCAAGAAATGGTACGGAAACCCCGTATTTACATATCTGCCACTGTGCAGGAGAATCCGTATAGGTGTTCGACTGTTCGAACCGTAATGCGCAAGAAATGGTACGGAAACCCCGTATTTACATATCTGCCACTGTGCAGGAGAATTCGTGTAGGTGTTCGAGTGTTCGAACCGTAATGCGCAAGAAATGGTATGTAAACCCCGTATTTACATATCTGCCACCTTGCATGAGAATCCGTATAGGTGTTCGAGTGTTCGAACCGTAAGGCGTGAGAAATGGTATGTAAACCCCGTATTTACATATCTGCCACTGTGCAGGAGAATCCGTATAGGTGTTCGAGTGTTCGAACCGTAATGCGCAAAAAATGGTACGGAAACCCCGTATTTACATATCTGCCACTGTGCAGGAGAATCCGTATAGGTGTTCGAGTGTTCGAACCGTAATGCGCAAGAAATGGTATGTAAACCCCGTATTTACATATCTACCACTGTGCAGGAGAATCTGCATAGGTGTTCGAGTGTTCGAACCGTAATGCGCAAGAAATGGTACGGAAACCCCGTATTTACATATCTGCCACTGTGCAGGAGAATCCGTATTGGTGTTCGAGTGTTCGAACCGTAATGCACAAGAAATGGTACGGAAACCTCGTATTTACATATCTGCCACTGTGCAGGAGAATCCGTATAGGTGTTCGAGTGTTCGAACCGTAATGCGCAAGAAATGGTACGGAAACCCCGTATTTACATATCTGCCACTGTGCAGGAGAATCCGTATAGGTGTTCGAGTTTTCGAACCGTAATGCACAAGAAATGGTACGGAAACCCCGTATTTACATATCTGCCACTGTGAAGGAGAATCCGTATTGGTGTTCGAGTGTTCGAACCGTAATGCGCAAGAAAAGGTACGGAAACCCCGTATTTACATATCTGCCACTGTGCAGGAGAATCCGTATAGGTGTTCGAGTGTTCGAACCGTAATGCGCAAGAAATGGTACGGAAACCCCGTATTTACATATCTGCCACTGTGCAGGAGAATTCGTGTAGGTGTTCGAGTGTTCGAACCGTAATGCGCAAGAAATGGTACGGAAACCCCGTATTTACATATCTGCCACTGTGTAGGAGAATCCGTATATGTGTTCGAGTGTTCGAACCGTAATGCGCAAGAAATGGTACGGAATCCCCGTATTTACATATCTGCCACTGTGCAGGAGAATCCGTATAGGTGTTCGAGTGTTCGAACCGTAATACGCAAGAAATGGTACGGAAACCCCGTATTTACATATCTGCCACTGTGCAGGAGAATCCGTATAGGTGTTCGAGTGTTCGAACCGTAATGCGCAAGAAATGGTATGGAAACCCCGTATTTACATATCTGCCACTGTGCAGGAGAATCCGTATTGGTGTTCGAGTGTTCGAACCGTAATGCGCAAGAAATGGTACGGAAACCCCGTATTTACATATCTGCCACTGTGCAGGAGAATCCGTATAGGTGTTCGACTGTTCGAACCGTAATGCGCAAGAAATGGTACGGAAACCCCGTATTTACATATCTGCCACTGTGCAGGAGAATTCGTGTAGGTGTTCGAGTGTTCGAACCGTAATGCGCAAGAAATGGTATGTAAACCCCGTATTTACATATCTGCCACCGTGCATGAGAATCCGTATAGGTGTTCGAGTGTTCGAACCGTAAGGCGTGAGAAATGGTATGTAAACCCCGTATTTACATATCTGCCACTGTGCAGGAGAATCCGTATAGGTGTTCGAGTGTTCGAACCGTAATGCGCAAGAAATGGTACGGAAACCCCGTATTTACATATCTGCCACTGTGCAGGAGAATCCGTATAGGTGTTCGAGTGTTCGAACCGTAATGCGCAAGAAATGGTATGTAAACCCCGTATTTACATATCTACCACTGTGCAGGAGAATCTGCATAGGTGTTCGAGTGTTCGAACCGTAATGCGCAAGAAATGGTACGGAAACCCCGTATTTACATATCTGCCACTGTGCAGGAGAATCCGTATAGGTGTTCGAGTGTTCGAACCGTAATGCACAAGAAATGGTACGGAAACCCCGTATTTACATATCTGCCACTGTGCAGGAGAATCCGTATAGGTGTTCGAGTGTTCGAACCGTAATGCGCAAGAAATGGTATGTAAACCCCGTATTTACATATCTACCACTGTGCAGGAGAATCTGCATAGGTGTTCGAGTGTTCTTACCGTAATGCGCAAGAAATGGTACGGAAACCCCGTATTTACATATCTGCCACTGTGCAGGAGAATCCGTATAGGTGTTCGAGTGTTCGAACCGTAATGCACAAGAAATGGTACGGAAACCCCGTATTTACATATCTGCCACTGTGCAGGAGAATCCGTATTGGTGTTCGAGTGTTCGAACCGTAATGCGGAAGAAATGTTACGGAAACCCCGTATTTACATATCTGCCACTGTGCAGGAGAATCCGTATAGGTGTTCGAGTGTTCGAACCGTAATGCGCAAGAAATGGTACGGAAACCCCGTATTTACATATCTGCCACTGTGCAGGAGAATTCGTGTAGGTGTTCGAGTGTTCGAACCGTAATGCGCAAGAAATGGTACGGAAACCCCGTATTTACATATCTGCCACTGTGCAGGAGAATCCGTATAGGTGTTCGAGTGTTCGAACCGTAATGCGCAAGAAATGGTACGGAAACCCCGTATTTACATATCTGCCACTGTGCAGGAGAATCCGTATAGGTGTTCGAGTGTTCGAACCGTAATGCGCAAGAAATGGTATGGAAACCCCGTATTTACATATCTGCCACTGTGCAGGAGAATCCGTATTGGTGTTCGAGTGTTCGAACCGTAATGCGCAAGAAATGGTATGTAAACCCCGTATTTACATATCTGCCACTGTGCAGGAGAATCTGCATAGGTGTTCGAGTGTTCGAACCGTAATGCGCAAGAAATGGTACGGAAACCCCGTATTTACATATCTGCCACTGTGTAGGAGAATCCGTATTGGTGTTCGAGTTTTCGAACCGTAATGCGCAAGAAATGGTACGGAAACCCCGTATTTACATATCTGCCACTGTGCAGGAGAATCCGTATAGGTGTTCGAGTGTTCGAACCGTAATGCGCAAGAAATGGTATGTAAACCCCGTATTTACATATCTGCCACCGTGCATGAGAATCCGTATAGGTGTTCGAGTGTTCGAACCGTAAGGCGTGAGAAATGGTATGTAAACCCCGTATTTACATATCTGCCACTGTGCAGGAGAATCCGTATAGGTGTTCGAGTGTTCGAACCGTAATGCGCAAGAAATGGTACGGAAACCCCGTATTTACATATCTGCCACTGTGCAGGAGAATCCGTATAGGTGTTCGAGTGTTCGAACCGTAATGCCCAAGAAATGGTACGGAAACCCCGTATTTACATATCTGCCACTGTGCAGGAGAATCCGTATACGTGTTCGAGTGTTCGAACCGTAATGCGCAAGAAATGGTACGGAAACCCCGTATTTACATATCTGCCACTGTGCAGGAGAATTCGTGTAGGTGTTCGAGTGTTCGAACCGTAATGCGCAAGAAATGGTACGGAAACCCCGTATTTACATATCTGCCACTGTGCAGGAGAATCCGTATAGGTGTTCGAGTGTTCGAACCGTAATGCGCAAGAAATGGTACGGAAACCCCGTATTTACATATCTGCCACTGTGCAGGAGAATCCGTATAGGTGTTCGAGTGTTCGAACCGTAATGCGCAGAAATGGTACGGAAACACCGTATTTACATATCTACCACTGTGCAGGAGAATCTGTATAGGTGTTCGAGTGTTCGAACCGTAATGCGCAAGAAATGGTATGTAAACCCCGTATTTACATATCTACCACTGTGCAGGAGAATCTGCATAGGTGTTCGAGTGTTCGAACCGTAATGCGCAAGAAATGGTATGGAAACCCCGTATTTACATATCTGCCACTGTGCAGGAGAATCCGTATAGGTGTTCGAGTGTTCGAACCGTAATGCGCAAGAAATGGTACGGAAACCCCGTATTTACATATCTGCCACTGTGCAGGAGAATCCGTATAGGTGTTCGAGTGTTCGAACCGTAATGCGCAAGAAATGGTATGGAAACCCCGTATTTACATATCTGCCACTGTGCAGGAGAATCCGTATTGGTGTTCGAGTGTTCGAACCGTAATGCGCAAGAAATGGTATGTAAACCCCGTATTTACATATCTGCCACTGTGCAGGAGAATCTGCATAGGTGTTCGAGTGTTCGAACCGTAATGCGCAAGAAATGGTACGGAAACCCCGTATTTACATATCTGCCACTGTGTAGGAGAATCCGTATTGGTGTTCGAGTTTTCGAACCGTAATGCGCAAGAAATGGTACGGAAACCCCGTATTTACATATCTGCCACTGTGCAGGAGAATCCGTATAGGTGTTCGAGTGTTCGAACCGTAATGCGCAAGAAATGGTATGTAAACCCCGTATTTACATATCTGCCACCGTGCATGAGAATCCGTATAGGTGTTCGAGTGTTCGAACCGTAAGGCGTGAGAAATGGTATGTAAACCCCGTATTTACATATCTGCCACTGTGCAGGAGAATCCGTATAGGTGTTCGAGTGTTCGAACCGTAATGCGCAAGAAATGGTACGGAAACCCCGTATTTACATATCTGCCACTGTGCAGGAGAATCCGTATAGGTGTTCGAGTGTTCGAACCGTAATGCCCAAGAAATGGTACGGAAACCCCGTATTTACATATCTGCCACTGTGCAGGAGAATCCGTATACGTGTTCGAGTGTTCGAACCGTAATGCGCAAGAAATGGTACGGAAACCCCGTATTTACATATCTGCCACTGTGCAGGAGAATTCGTGTAGGTGTTCGAGTGTTCGAACCGTAATGCGCAAGAAATGGTACGGAAACCCCGTATTTACATATCTGCCACTGTGCAGGAGAATCCGTATAGGTGTTCGAGTGTTCGAACCGTAATGCGCAAGAAATGGTACGGAAACCCCGTATTTACATATCTGCCACTGTGCAGGAGAATCCGTATAGGTGTTCGAGTGTTCGAACCGTAATGCGCAGAAATGGTACGGAAACACCGTATTTACATATCTACCACTGTGCAGGAGAATCCGTATAGGTGTTCGAGTGTTCGAACCGTAATGCGCAAGAAATGGTATGTAAACCCCGTATTTACATATCTACCACTGTGCAGGAGAATCTGCATAGGTGTTCGAGTGTTCGAACCGTAATGCGCAAGAAATGGTATGGAAACCCCGTATTTACATATCTGCCACTGTGCAGGAGAATCCGTATAGGTGTTCGAGTGTTCGAACCGTAATGCGCAAGAAATGGTACGGAAACACCGTATTTACATATCTACCACTGTGCAGGAGAATCCGTATAGGTGTTCGAGTGTTCGAACCGTAATGCGCAAGAAATGGTATGTAAACCCCATATTTACATATCTACCACTGTGCAGGAGAATCTGCATAGGTGTTCGAGTGTTCGAACCGTAATGCGCATGAAATGGTACGGAAACCCCGTATTTACATATCTGCCACTGTGCAGGAGAATCCGTATAGGTGTTCGAGTGTTCGAACCGTAATGCGCAAGAAATGGTACGGAAACCCCGTATTTACATATCTGCCACTGTGCAGGAGAATCCGTATAGGTGTTCGAGTGTTCGAACCGTAATGCGCAAGAAATGGTATGTAAACCCCGTATTTACATATCTGCCACAGTGCATGAGAATCCGTATAGGTGTTCGAGTGTTCGAACCGTAAGGCGTGAGAAATGGTATGTAAACCCCGTATTTACATATCTGCCACTGTGCAGGAGAATCCGTATAGGTGTTCGAGTGTTCGAACCGTAATGCGCAAGAAATGGTACGGAAATCCCGTATTTACATATCTGCCACTGTGGAGGAGAATCCGTATAGGTGTTCGAGTGTTCGAACCGTAATGCGCAAGAAATGGTATGTAAACCCCGTATTTACATATCTGCCACTGTGCAGGAGAATCCGTATAGGTGTTCGAGTTTTCGAACCGTAATGCACAAGAAATGGTACGGAAACCCCGTATTTACATATCTGCCACTGTGAAGGAGAATTCGTATTGGTGTTCGAGTGTTCGAACCGTAATGCGCAAGAAAAGGTACGGAAACCCCGTATTTACATATCTGCCACTGTGCAGGAGAATCCGTATAGGTGTTCGAGTGTTCGAACCGTAATGCGCAAGAAATGGTACGGAAACCCCGTATTTACATATCTGCCACTGTGCAGGAGAATTCGTGTAGGTGTTCGAGTGTTCGAACCGTAATGCGCAAGAAATGGTACGGAAACCCCGTATTTACATATCTGCCACTGTGTAGGAGAATCCGTATATGTGTTCGAGTGTTCGAACCGTAATGCGCAAGAAATGGTACGGAATCCCCGTATTTACATATCTGCCACTGTGCAGGAGAATCCGTATAGGTGTTCGAGTGTTCGAACCGTAATACGCAAGAAATGGTACGGAAACCCCGTATTTACATATCTGCCACTGTGCAGGAGAATCCGTATAGGTGTTCGAGTGTTCGAACCGTAATGCGCAAGAAATGGTATGGAAACCCCGTATTTACATATCTGCCACTGTGCAGGAGAATCCGTATTGGTGTTCGAGTGTTCGAACCGTAATGCGCAAGAAATGGTACGGAAACCCCGTATTTACATATCTGCCACTGTGCAGGAGAATCCGTATAGGTGTTCGACTGTTCGAACCGTAATGCGCAAGAAATGGTACGGAAACCCCGTATTTACATATCTGCCACTGTGCAGGAGAATTCGTGTAGGTGTTCGAGTGTTCGAACCGTAATGCGCAAGAAATGGTATGTAAACCCTGTATTTACATATCTGCCACCGTGCATGAGAATCCGTATAGGTGTTCGAGTGTTCGAACCGTAAGGCGTGAGAAATGGTATGTAAACCCCGTATTTACATATCTGCCACTGTGCAGGAGAATCCGTATAGGTGTTCGAGTGTTCGAACCGTAATGCGCAAGAAATGGTACGGAAACCCCGTATTTACATATCTGCCACTGTGCAGGAGAATCCGTATAGGTGTTCGAGTGTTCGAACCGTAATGCGCAAGAAATGGTATGTAAACCCCGTATTTACATATCTACCACTGTGCAGGAGAATCTGCATAGGTGTTCGAGTGTTCGAATCGTAATGCGCAAGAAATGGTACGGAAACCCCGTATTTACATATCTGCCACTGTGCAGGAGAATCCGTATAGGTGTTCGAGTGTTCGAACCGTAATGCACAAGAAATGGTACGGAAACCCCGTATTTACATATCTGCCACTGTGCAGGAGAATCCGTATAGGTGTTCGAGTGTTCGAACCGTAATGCGCAAGAAATGGTATGTAAACCCCGTATTTACATATCTACCACTGTGCAGGAGAATCTGCATAGGTGTTCGAGTGTTCTTACCGTAATGCGCAAGAAATGGTACGGAAACCCCGTATTTACATATCTGCCACTGTGCAGGAGAATCCGTATAGGTGTTCGAGTGTTCGAACCGTAATGCACAAGAAATGGTACGGAAACCCCGTATTTACATATCTGCCACTGTGCAGGAGAATCCGTATTGGTGTTCGAGTGTTCGAACCGTAATGCGGAAGAAATGGTACGGAAACCCCGTATTTACATATCTGCCACTGTGCAGGAGAATCCGTATAGGTGTTCGAGTGTTCGAACCGTAATGCGCAAGAAATGGTTCGGAAACCCCGTATTTACATATCTGCCACTGTGCAGGAGAATTCGTGTAGGTGTTCGAGTGTTCGAACCGTAATGCGCAAGAAATGGTACGGAAACCCCGTATTTACATATCTGCCACTGTGCAGGAGAATCCGTATAGGTGTTCGAGTGTTCGAACCGTAATGCGCAAGAAATGGTACGGAAACCCCGTATTTACATATCTGCCACTGTGCAGGAGAATCCGTATAGGTGTTCGAGTGTTCGAACCGTAATGCGCAAGAAATGGTATGGAAACCCCGTATTTACATATCTGCCACTGTGCAGGAGAATCCGTATTGGTGTTCGAGTGTTCGAACCGTAATGCGCAAGAAATGGTATGTAAACCCCGTATTTACATATCTGCCACTGTGCAGGAGAATCTGCATAGGTGTTCGAGTGTTCGAACCGTAATGCGCAAGAAATGGTACGGAAACCCCGTATTTACATATCTGCCACTGTGTAGGAGAATCCGTATTGGTGTTCGAGTTTTCGAACCGTAATGCGCAAGAAATGGTACGGAAACCCCGTATTTACATATCTGCCACTGTGCAGGAGAATCCGTATAGGTGTTCGAGTGTTCGAACCGTAATGCGCAAGAAATGGTATGTAAACCCCGTATTTACATATCTGCCACCGTGCATGAGAATCCGTATAGGTGTTCGAGTGTTCGAACCGTAAGGCGTGAGAAATGGTATGTAAACCCCGTATTTACATATCTGCCACTGTGCAGGAGAATCCGTATAGGTGTTCGAGTGTTCGAACCGTAATGCGCAAGAAATGGTACGGAAACCCCGTATTTACATATCTGCCACTGTGCAGGAGAATCCGTATAGGTGTTCGAGTGTTCGAACCGTAATGCCCAAGAAATGGTACGGAAACCCCGTATTTACATATCTGCCACTGTGCAGGAGAATCCGTATACGTGTTCGAGTGTTCGAACCGTAATGCGCAAGAAATGGTACGGAAACCCCGTATTTACATATCTGCCACTGTGCAGGAGAATTCGTGTAGGTGTTCGAGTGTTCGAACCGTAATGCGCAAGAAATGGTACGGAAACCCCGTATTTACATATCTGCCACTGTGCAGGAGAATCCGTATAGGTGTTCGAGTGTTCGAACCGTAATGCGCAAGAAATGGTACGGAAACCCCGTATTTACATATCTGCCACTGTGCAGGAGAATCCGTATAGGTGTTCGAGTGTTCGAACCGTAATGCGCAGAAATGGTACGGAAACACCGTATTTACATATCTACCACTGTGCAGGAGAATCCGTATAGGTGTTCGAGTGTTCGAACCGTAATGCGCAAGAAATGGTATGTAAACCCCGTATTTACATATCTACCACTGTGCAGGAGAATCTGCATAGGTGTTCGAGTGTTCGAACCGTAATGCGCAAGAAATGGTATGGAAACCCCGTATTTACATATCTGCCACTGTGCAGGAGAATCCGTATAGGTGTTCGAGTGTTCGAACCGTAATGCGCAAGAAATGGTACGGAAACACCGTATTTACATATCTACCACTGTGCAGGAGAATCCGTATAGGTGTTCGAGTGTTCGAACCGTAATGCGCAAGAAATGGTATGTAAACCCCATATTTACATATCTACCACTGTGCAGGAGAATCTGCATAGGTGTTCGAGTGTTCGAACCGTAATGCGCATGAAATGGTACGGAAACCCCGTATTTACATATCTGCCACTGTGCAGGAGAATCCGTATAGGTGTTCGAGTGTTCGAACCGTAATGCGCAAGAAATGGTACGGAAACCCCGTATTTACATATCTGCCACTGTGCAGGAGAATCCGTATAGGTGTTCGAGTGTTCGAACCGTAATGCGCAAGAAATGGTATGTAAACCCCGTATTTACATATCTGCCACAGTGCATGAGAATCCGTATAGGTGTTCGAGTGTTCGAACCGTAAGGCGTGAGAAATGGTATGTAAACCCCGTATTTACATATCTGCCACTGTGCAGGAGAATCCGTATAGGTGTTCGAGTGTTCGAACCGTAATGCGCAAGAAATGGTACGGAAACCCCGTATTTACATATCTGCCATTGTGCAGGAGAATCCGTATACGTGTTCGAGTGTTCGAACCGTAATGCGCAAGAAATGGTACGGAAACCCCGTATTTACATATCTGCCACTGTGTAGGAGAATTCGTGTAGGTGTTCGAGTGTTCGAACCGTAATGCGCAAGAAATGGTACGGAAACCCCGTATTTACATATCTGCCACTGTGCAGGAGATTCCGTATAGGTGTTCGAGTGTTCGAACCGTAATGCGCAAGAAATGGTACGGAAACCCCGTATTTACATATCTGCCACTGTGCAGGAGAATCCGTATAGGTGTTCGAGTGTTCGAACCGTAATGCGCAAGAAATGGTACGGAAATACCGTATTTACATATCTACCACTGTGCAGGAGAATCCGTATAGGTGTTCGAGTGTTCGAACCGTAATGCGCGAGAAATGGTATGTAAACCCCGTATTTACATATCTACCACTGTGCAGGAGAATCTGCATAGGTGTTCGAGTGTTCGAAGCGTAATGCGCAAGAAATGGTACGGAAACCCCGTATTTACATATCTGCCACTGTGTAGGAGAATCCGTATTGGTGTTCGAGTGTTCGAACCGTAATGCGCAAGAAATGGTACGGAAACCCCGTATTTACATATCTGCCACTGTGCAGGAGAATCCGTATAGGTGTTCGAGTGTTCGAACCGTAATGCGCAAGAAATGGTATGTAAACCCCGTATTTACATATCTGCCACCGTGCATGAGAATCCGTATAGGTGTTCGAGTGTTCGAACCGTAAGGCGTGAGAAATGGTATGTAAACCCCGTATTTACATATCTGCCATTGTGCAGGAGAATCTGTATAGGTGTTCGAGTGTTCGAACCGTAATGCGCAAGAAATGGTACGGAAACCCCGTATTTACATATCTGCCACTGTGCAGGAGAATCCGTATAGGTGTTCGAGTGTTCGAACCGTAATGCGCAAGAAATGGTATGTAAACCCTGTATTTACATATCTACCACTGTGCAGGAGAATCTGCATAGGTGTTCGAGTGTTCGAACCGTAATGCGCAAGAAATGGTACGGAAACCCCGTATTTACATATCTGCCACTGTGCAGGAGAATCCGTATAGGTGTTCGAGTGTTCGAACCGTAATGCACAAGAAATGGTACGGAAACCCCGTATTTACATATCTGCCATTGTGCAGGAGAATCCGTATTGGTGTTCGAGTGTTCGAACCGTAATGCGCAAGAAATGGTACGGAAACCCCGTATTTACATATCTGCCACTGTGTAGGAGAATCCGTATACGTGTTCGAGTGTTCGAACCGTAATGCGCAAGAAATGGTACGGAAACCCCGTATTTACATATCTGCCACTGTGCAGGAGAATTCGTGTAGGTGTTCGAGTGTTCGAACCGTAATGCGCAAGAAATGGTACGGAAACCCCGTATTTACATATCTGCCACTGTGCAGGAGAATCCGTATAGGTGTTCGAGTGTTCGAACCGTAATGCGCAAGAAATGGTACGGAAACCTCGTATTTACATATCTGCCACTGTGCAGGAGAATCCGTATAGGTGTTCGAGTGTTCGAACCGTAATGCGCAAGAAATGGTACGGAAACACCGTATTCACATATCTACCACTGTGCAGGAGAATCCGTATAGGTGTTCGAGTGTTCGAACCGTAATGCGCAAGAAATGGTATGTAAACCCCGTATTTACATATCTACCACTGTGCAGGAGAATCTGCATAGGTGTTCGAGTGTTCGAACCGTAATGCGCAAGAAATGGTACGGAAACCCCGTATTTACATATCTGCCACTGTGTAGGAGAATCCGTATTGGTGTTCGAGTGTTCGAACCGTAATGCGCAAGAAATGGTACGGAAACCCCGTATTTACATATCTGCCACTGTGCAGGAGAATCCGTATAGGTGTTCGAGTGTTCGAACCGTAATGCGCAAGAAATCGTATGTAAACCCCGTATTTACATATCTGCCACCGTGCATGAGAATCCGTATAGGTGTTCGAGTGTTCGAACCGTAAGGCGTGAGAAATGGTATGTAAACCCCGTATTTACATATCTGCCACTGTGCAGGAGAATCCGTATAGGTGTTCGAGTGATCGAACCGTTATGCGCAAGAAACGGTACGGAAACCCCGTATTTACATATCTGCCACTGTGCAGGAGAATCCGTATAGGTGTTCGAGTGTT
The DNA here is from genome assembly GCF_055761805.1 of Camellia sinensis. NCBI lineage: Eukaryota > Viridiplantae > Streptophyta > Magnoliopsida > Ericales > Theaceae > Camellia > Camellia sinensis. Next base: position 5,191,228 of record NC_138965.1, read on the forward strand.
CGAACCGTAATGCGCAAGAAATGGTATGTAAACCCCGTATTTACATATCTACCACTGTGCAGGAGAATCTGCATACGTGTTCGAGTGTTCGAACCGTAATGCGCAAAAAATGGTACGGAAACCCCGTATTTACATATCTGCCACTGTGCAGGAGAATCCGTATAGGTGTTCGAGTGTTCGAACCGTAATGCCCAAGAAATGGTACGGAAACCCCGTATTTACATATCAGCCACTGTGCAGGAGAATCCGTATAGGTGTTCGAGTGTTCGAACCGTAATGCGCAAGAAATGGTACGGAAACCCCGTATTTACATATCTGCCACTGTGCAGGAGAATTCGTGTAGGTGTTCGAGTGTTCGAACCGTAATGCGCAAGAAATGGTACGGAAACCACGTATTTACATATCTGCCACTGTGCAGGAGAATTCGTGTAGGTGTTCGAGTGTTCGAACCGTAATGCGCAAGAAATGGTACGGAAACCCCGTATTTACATATCTGCCACTGTGCAGGAGAATCCGTATAGGTGTTCGAGTGTTCGAACCGTAATGCGCAAGAAATGGTACGGAAACCCCGTATTTACATATCTGCCACTGTGCAGGAGAATCCGTATAGGTGTTCGAGTGTTCGAACCGTAATGCGCAAGAAATGGTACGGAAACCCCGTATTTACATATCTGCCACTGTGCAGGAGAATCCGTATAGGTGTTCGAGTGTTCGAACCGTAATGCGCAAGAAATGGTACGGAAACCCCGTATTTACATATCTACCACTGTGGAGGAGAATCCGTATAGGTGTTCGAGTGTTCGAACCGTAATGCGCAAGAAATGGTACGGAAACCCTGTATTTACATATCTACCACTGTGCAGGAGAATCTGCATAGGTGTTCGAGTGTTCGAACCGTAATACGCAATAAATGGTACGGAAACCCCGTATTTACATATCTGCCACTGTGTAGGAGAATCCGTATAGGTGTTCGAGTGTTCGAACCGTAATGCGCAAAAAATGGTACGGAAACCCCGTAATTACATATCTGCCACTATGCAGGAGAATCCGTATAGGTGTTCGAGTGTTCGAACCGTAATGCGCAAGAAATGGTATGGAAACCCCGTATTTACATATCTGCCACTGTGCAGGAGAATCCGTATTGGTGTTCGAGTGTTCGAACCGTAATGCGCAAGAAATGGTACGGAAACCCCGTATTTACATATCTGCCACTGTGCAGGAGAATCCGTATATGTGTTCGAGTGTTCGAACCGTAATGCGCAAGAAATGGTACGGAAACCCCGTATTTACATATCTGCCACTGTGCAGGAGAATTCGTATAGGTGTACGAGTGTTCGAACCGTAATGCGCAAGAAATGGTACGGAAACCCCGTATTTACATATCTGCCACTGTGCAGGAGAATTCGTATAGGTGTACGAGTGTTCGAACCGTAATGCGCAAGAAATGGTACGGAAACCCCGTATTTACATATCTGCCACTGTGCAGGAGAATCCGTATAGGTGTTCGAGTGTTCGAACCGTAATGCGCAAGAAATGGTACGGAAACCCCGTATTTACATATCTGCCACTGTGCAGGAGAATCCGTATAGGTGTTCGAGTGTTCGAACCGTAATGCGCAAAAAATGGTACGGAAACCCCGTATTTACATATCTGCCACTGTGCAGGAGAATCCGTATAGGTGTTCGAGTGTTCGAACCGTAATGCGCAAGAAATGGTATGGAAACCCCGTATTTACATATCTGCCACTGTGCAGGAGAATCCGTATTGGTGTTCGAGTGTTCGAACCGTAATGCGCAAGAAATGGTACGGAAACCCCGTATTTACATATCTGCCACTGTGCAGGAGAATCCATATATGTGTTCGAGTGTTCGAACCGTAATGCGCAAGAAATGGTACGGAAACCCCGTATTTACATATCTACCACTGTGCAGGAGAATCTGCATAGGTGTTCGAGTGTTCGAACCGTAATGCGCAAGAAATGGTACGGAAACCCCGTATTTACATATCTGCCACTGTGCAGGAGAATTCGTGTAGGTGTTCGAGTGTTCGAACCGTAATGCGCAAGAAATGGTACGGAAACCCCGTATTTACATATCTGCCACTTTGCAGGAGAATCCGTATAGGTGTTCGAGTGTTCGAACCGTAATGCGCAAGAAATGGTACGGAAACCCCGTATTTACATATCTGCCACTGTGCAAGAGAATCCGTATAGGTGTTCGAGTGTTCGAACCGTAATGCGCAAGAAATGGTACGGAAACCCCGTATTTACATATCTACCACTGTGGAGGAGAATCCGTATAGGTGTTCGAGTGTTCGAACCGTAATGCGCAAGAAATGGTACGGAAACCCCGTACTTACATATCTACCACTGTGCAGGAGAATCTGCATAGGTGTTCGAGTGTTCGAACCGTAATGCGCAAGAAATGGTACGGAAACCCCGTATTTACATATCTGCCACTGTGCAGGAGAATCCGTATAGGTGTTCGAGTGTTCGAACCGTAATGCGCAAGAAATGGTACGGAAACCCCGTATTTACATATCTGCCACTGTGCAGGAGAATCCGTATAGGTGTTCGAGTGTTCGAACCGTAATGCGCAAGAAATGGTACGGAAGCCCCGTATTTACATATCTGCCACTGTGCAGGAGAATCCGTATAGGTGTTCGGGTGTTCGAACCGTAATACGCAAGAAATGGTACGGAAACCCCGTATTTACATATCTGCCACTGTGCAGGAGAATCCGTATAGGTGTTCGAGTGTTCGAACCGTAATGCGCAAGAAATGGTATGGAAACCCCGTATTTACATATCTGCCACTGTGCAGGAGAATCCGTATATGTGTTCGAGTGTTCGAACCGTAATGAGCAAGAAATGGTACGGAAACCCCGTATTTACATATCTGCCACTGTGCAGGAGAATTCGTATAGGTGTTCGAGTGTTCGAACCGTAATGCGCAAGAAATGGTACGGAAACCCCGTATTTACATATCTGCCACTGTGCAGGAGAATCCGTATAGGTGTTCGAGTGTTCGAACCGTAATGCGCAAGAAATGGTACGGAAACCCCGTATTTACATATCTGCCACTGTGCAGGAGAATCCGTATAGGTGTTCGAGTGATCGAACCGTAATGCGCAAGAAACGGTACGGAAACCCCGTATTTACATATTTGCCACTGTGCAGGAGAATCCGTATAGGTGTTCGAGTGTTCGAACCGTAATGCGCAAGAAATGGTATGTAAACCCCGTATTTACATATCTACCACTGTGCAGGAGAATCTGCATAGGTGTTCGAGTGTTCGAACCGTAATGCGCAAGAAATGGTACGGAAACCCCGTATTTACATATCTGCCACTGTGTAGGAGAATCCGTATAGGTGTTCGAGTGTTCGAACCGTAATGCCCAAGAAATGGTACGGAAACCCCGTATTTACATATCTGCCACTGTGCAGGAGAATCCGTATACGTGTTCGAGTGTTCGAACCGTAATGCGCAAGAAATGGTACGGAAACCCCGTATTTACATATCTGCCACTATGCAGGAGAATCCGTGTAGGTGTTCGAGTGTTCGAACCGTAATGCGCAAGAAATGGTACGGAAACCCCGTATTTACATATCTGCCACTATGCAGGAGAATCCGTATAGGTGTTCGAGTGTTCGAACCGTAATGCGCAAGAAATGGTACGGAAACCCCGTATTTACATATCTGCCACTGTGCAAGAGAATCCGTATAGGTGTTCGAGTGTTCGAACCGTAATGCGCAAGAAATGGTTCGGAAACCCCGTATTTACATATCTGCCACTGTGCAGGAGAATTCGTGTAGGTGTTCGAGTGTTCGAACCGTAATGCGCAAGAAATGGTACGGAAACCCCGTATTTACATATCTGCCACTGTGCAGGAGAATCCGTATAGGTGTTCGAGTGTTCGAACCGTAATGCGCAAGAAATGGTACGGAAACCCCGTATTTACATATCTGCCACTGTGCAGGAGAATCCGTATAGGTGTTCGAGTGTTCGAACCGTAATGCGCAAGAAATGGTATGGAAACCCCGTATTTACATATCTGCCACTGTGCAGGAGAATCCGTATTGGTGTTCGAGTGTTCGAACCGTAATGCGCAAGAAATGGTACGGAAACCCCGTATTTACATATCTGCCACTGTGCAGGAGAATCCGTATAGGTGTTCGAGTGATCGAACCGTAATGCGCAAGAAACGGTACGGAAACCCCGTATTTACATATTTGCCACTGTGCAGGAGAATCCGTATAGGTGTTCGAGTGTTCGAACCGTAATGCGCAAGAAATGGTATGTAAACCCCGTATTTACATATCTACCACTGTGCAGGAGAATCTGCATAGGTGTTCGAGTGTTCGAACCGTAATGCGCAAGAAATGGTACGGAAACCCCGTATTTACATATCTGCCACTGTGTAGGAGAATCCGTATAGGTGTTCGAGTGTTCGAACCGTAATGCCCAAGAAATGGTACGGAAACCCCGTATTTACATATCTGCCACTGTGCAGGAGAATCCGTATACGTGTTCGAGTGTTCGAACCGTAATGCGCAAGAAATGGTACGGAAACCCCGTATTTACATATCTGCCACTATGCAGGAGAATCCGTGTAGGTGTTCGAGTGTTCGAACCGTAATGCGCAAGAAATGGTACGGAAACCCCGTATTTACATATCTGCCACTATGCAGGAGAATCCGTATAGGTGTTCGAGTGTTCGAACCGTAATGCGCAAGAAATGGTACGGAAACCCCGTATTTACATATCTGCCACTGTGCAAGAGAATCCGTATAGGTGTTCGAGTGTTCGAACCGTAATGCGCAAGAAATGGTTCGGAAACCCCGTATTTACATATCTGCCACTGTGCAGGAGAATTCGTGTAGGTGTTCGAGTGTTCGAACCGTAATGCGCAAGAAATGGTACGGAAACCCCGTATTTACATATCTGCCACTGTGCAGGAGAATCCGTATAGGTGTTCGAGTGTTCGAACCGTAATGCGCAAGAAATGGTACGGAAACCCCGTATTTACATATCTGCCACTGTGCAGGAGAATCCGTATAGGTGTTCGAGTGTTCGAACCGTAATGCGCAAGAAATGGTATGGAAACCCCGTATTTACATATCTGCCACTGTGCAGGAGAATCCGTATTGGTGTTCGAGTGTTCGAACCGTAATGCGCAAGAAATGGTATGTAAACCCCGTATTTACATATCTGCCACTGTGCAGGAGAATCTGCATAGGTGTTCGAGTGTTCGAACCGTAATGCGCAAGAAATGGTACGGAAACCCCGTATTTACATATCTGCCACTGTGTAGGAGAATCCGTATTGGTGTTCGAGTTTTCGAACCGTAATGCGCAAGAAATGGTACGGAAACCCCGTATTTACATATCTGCCACTGTGCAGGAGAATCCGTATAGGTGTTCGAGTGTTCGAACCGTAATGCGCAAGAAATGGTACGGAAACCTCGTATTTACATATCTGCCACTGTGCAGGAGAATCCGTATAGGTGTTCGAGTGTTCGAACCGTAATGCGCAAGAAATGGTACGGAAACACCGTATTCACATATCTACCACTGTGCAGGAGAATCCGTATAGGTGTTCGAGTGTTCGAACCGTAATGCGCAAGAAATGGTATGTAAACCCCGTATTTACATATCTACCACTGTGCAGGAGAATCTGCATAGGTGTTCGAGTGTTCGAACCGTAATGCGCAAGAAATGGTACGGAAACCCCGTATTTACATATCTGCCACTGTGTAGGAGAATCCGTATTGGTGTTCGAGTGTTCGAACCGTAATGCGCAAGAAATGGTACGGAAACCCCGTATTTACATATCTGCCACTGTGCAGGAGAATCCGTATAGGTGTTCGAGTGTTCGAACCGTAATGCGCAAGAAATCGTATGTAAACCCCGTATTTACATATCTGCCACCGTGCATGAGAATCCGTATAGGTGTTCGAGTGTTCGAACCGTAAGGCGTGAGAAATGGTATGTAAACCCCGTATTTACATATCTGCCACTGTGCAGGAGAATCCGTATAGGTGTTCGAGTGATCGAACCGTAATGCGCAAGAAACGGTACGGAAACCCCGTATTTACATATCTGCCACTGTGCAGGAGAATCCGTATAGGTGTTCGAGTGTTCGAACCATAATGCGCAAGAAATGGTATGTAAACCCCGTATTTACATATCTACCACTGTGCAGGAGAATCTGCATAGGTGTTCGAGTGTTCGAACCGTAATGCGCAAAAAATGGTACGGAAACCCCGTATTTACATATCTGCCACTGTGCAGGAGAATCCGTATAGGTGTTCGAGTGTTCGAACCGTAATGCCCAAGAAATGGTACGGAAACCCCGTATTTACATATCAGCCACTGTGCAGGAGAATCCGTATAGGTGTTCGAGTGTTCGAACCGTAATGCGCAAGAAATGGTACGGAAACCCCGTATTTACATATCTGCCACTGTGCAGGAGAATTCGTGTAGGTGTTCGAGTGTTCGAACCGTAATGCGCAAGAAATGGTACGGAAACCCCGTATTTACATATCTGCCACTGTGCAGGAGAATTCGTGTAGGTGTTCGAGTGTTCGAACCGTAATGCGCAAGAAATGGTACGGAAACCCCGTATTTACATATCTGCCACTGTGCAGGAGAATCCGTATAGGTGTTCGAGTGTTCGAACCGTAATGCGCAAGAAATGGTACGGAAACCCCGTATTTACATATCTGCCACTGTGCAGGAGAATCCGTATAGGTGTTCGAGTGTTCGAACCGTAATGCGCAAGAAATGGTACGGAAACCCCGTATTTACATATCTGCCACTGTGCAGGAGAATCCGTATAGGTGTTCGAGTGTTCGAACCGTAATGCGCAAGAAATGGTACGGAAACCCCGTATTTACATATCTACCACTGTGGAGGAGAATCCGTATAGGTGTTCGAGTGTTCGAACCGTAATGCGCAAGAAATGGTACGGAAACCCTGTATTTACATATCTACCACTGTGCAGGAGAATCTGCATAGGTGTTCGAGTGTTCGAACCGTAATACGCAATAAATGGTGCGGAAACCCCGTATTTACATATCTGCCACTGTGTAGGAGAATCCGTATAGGTGTTCGAGTGTTCGAACCGTAATGCGCAAAAAATGGTACGGAAACCCCGTAATTACATATCTGCCACTATGCAGGAGAATCCGTATAGGTGTTCGAGTGTTCGAACCGTAATGCGCAAGAAATGGTATGGAAACCCCGTATTTACATATCTGCCACTGTGCAGGAGAATCCGTATTGGTGTTCGAGTGTTCGAACCGTAATGCGCAAGAAATGGTACGGAAACCCCGTATTTACATATCTGCCACTGTGCAGGAGAATCCGTATATGTGTTCGAGTGTTCGAACCGTAATGCGCAAGAAATGGTACGGAAACCCCGTATTTACATATCTGCCACTGTGCAGGAGAATTCGTATAGGTGTACGAGTGTTCGAACCGTAATGCGCAAGAAATGGTACGGAAACCCCGTATTTACATATTTGCCACTGTGCAGGAGAATCCGTATAGGTGTTCGAGTGTTCGAACCGTAATGCGCAAGAAATGGTATGTAAACCCCGTATTTACATATCTACCACTGTGCAGGAGAATCTGCATAGGTGTTCGAGTGTTCGAACCGTAATGCGCAAGAAATGGTACGGAAACCCCGTATTTACATATCTGCCACTGTGTAGGAGAATCCGTATAGGTGTTCGAGTGTTCGAACCGTAATGCCCAAGAAATGGTACGGAAACCCCGTATTTACATATCTGCCACTGTGCAGGAGAATCCGTATACGTGTTCGAGTGTTCGAACCGTAATGCGCAAGAAATGGTACGGAAACCCCGTATTTACATATCTGCCACTATGCAGGAGAATCCGTGTAGGTGTTCGAGTGTTCGAACCGTAATGCGCAAGAAATGGTACGGAAACCCCGTATTTACATATCTGCCACTATGCAGGAGAATCCGTATAGGTGTTCGAGTGTTCGAACCGTAATGCGCAAGAAATGGTACGGAAACCCCGTATTTACATATCTGCCACTGTGCAAGAGAATCCGTATAGGTGTTCGAGTGTTCGAACCGTAATGCGCAAGAAATGGTTCGGAAACCCCGTATTTACATATCTGCCACTGTGCAGGAGAATTCGTGTAGGTGTTCGAGTGTTCGAACCGTAATGCGCAAGAAATGGTACGGAAACCCCGTATTTACATATCTGCCACTGTGCAGGAGAATCCGTATAGGTGTTCGAGTGTTCGAACCGTAATGCGCAAGAAATGGTACGGAAACCCCGTATTTACATATCTGCCACTGTGCAGGAGAATCCGTATAGGTGTTCGAGTGTTCGAACCGTAATGCGCAAGAAATGGTATGGAAACCCCGTATTTACATATCTGCCACTGTGCAGGAGAATCCGTATTGGTGTTCGAGTGTTCGAACCGTAATGCGCAAGAAATGGTATGTAAACCCCGTATTTACATATCTGCCACTGTGCAGGAGAATCTGCATAGGTGTTCGAGTGTTCGAACCGTAATGCGCAAGAAATGGTACGGAAACCCCGTATTTACATATCTGCCACTGTGTAGGAGAATCCGTATTGGTGTTCGAGTTTTCGAACCGTAATGCGCAAGAAATGGTACGGAAACCCCGTATTTACATATCTGCCACTGTGCAGGAGAATCCGTATAGGTGTTCGAGTGTTCGAACCGTAATGCGCAAGAAATGGTACGGAAACCTCGTATTTACATATCTGCCACTGTGCAGGAGAATCCGTATAGGTGTTCGAGTGTTCGAACCGTAATGCGCAAGAAATGGTACGGAAACACCGTATTCACATATCTACCACTGTGCAGGAGAATCCGTATAGGTGTTCGAGTGTTCGAACCGTAATGCGCAAGAAATGGTATGTAAACCCCGTATTTACATATCTACCACTGTGCAGGAGAATCTGCATAGGTGTTCGAGTGTTCGAACCGTAATGCGCAAGAAATGGTACGGAAACCCCGTATTTACATATCTGCCACTGTGTAGGAGAATCCGTATTGGTGTTCGAGTGTTCGAACCGTAATGCGCAAGAAATGGTACGGAAACCCCGTATTTACATATCTGCCACTGTGCAGGAGAATCCGTATAGGTGTTCGAGTGTTCGAACCGTAATGCGCAAGAAATCGTATGTAAACCCCGTATTTACATATCTGCCACCGTGCATGAGAATCCGTATAGGTGTTCGAGTGTTCGAACCGTAAGGCGTGAGAAATGGTATGTAAACCCCGTATTTACATATCTGCCACTGTGCAGGAGAATCCGTATAGGTGTTCGAGTGTTCGAACCGTAATGCGCAAGAAATGGTACGGAAACCCCGTATTTACATATCTGCCACTGTGTAGGAGAATCCGTATAGGTGTTCGAGTGTTCGAACCGTAATGCCCAAGAAATGGTACGGAAACCCCGTATTTACATATCTGCCACTGTGCAGGAGAATCCGTATACGTGTTCGAGTGTTCGAACCGTAATGCGCAAAAAATGGTACGGAAACCCCGTATTTACATATCTGCCACTGTGCAGGAGAATCCGTATAGGTGTTCGAGTGTTCGAACCGTAATGCCCAAGAAATGGTACGGAAACCCCGTATTTACATATCAGCCACTGTGCAGGAGAATCCGTATAGGTGTTCGAGTGTTCGAACCGTAATGCGCAAGAAATGGTACGGAAACCCCGTATTTACATATCTGCCACTGTGCAGGAGAATTCGTGTAGGTGTTCGAGTGTTCGAACCGTAATGCGCAAGAAATGGTACGGAAACCCCGTATTTACATATCTGCCACTGTGCAGGAGAATTCGTGTAGGTGTTCGAGTGTTCGAACCGTAATGCGCAAGAAATGGTACGGAAACCCCGTATTTACATATCTGCCACTGTGCAGGAGAATCCGTATAGGTGTTCGAGTGTTCGAACCGTAATGCGCAAGAAATGGTACGGAAACCCCGTATTTACATATCTGCCACTGTGCAGGAGAATCCGTATAGGTGTTCGAGTGTTCGAACCGTAATGCGCAAGAAATGGTACGGAAACCCCGTATTTACATATCTGCCACTGTGCAGGAGAATCCGTATAGGTGTTCGAGTGTTCGAACCGTAATGCGCAAGAAATGGTACGGAAACCCCGTATTTACATATCTACCACTGTGGAGGAGAATCCGTATAGGTGTTCGAGTGTTCGAACCGTAATGCGCAAGAAATGGTACGGAAACCCTGTATTTACATATCTACCACTGTGCAGGAGAATCTGCATAGGTGTTCGAGTGTTCGAACCGTAATACGCAATAAATGGTGCGGAAACCCCGTATTTACATATCTGCCACTGTGTAGGAGAATCCGTATAGGTGTTCGAGTGTTCGAACCGTAATGCGCAAAAAATGGTACGGAAACCCCGTAATTACATATCTGCCACTATGCAGGAGAATCCGTATAGGTGTTCGAGTGTTCGAACCGTAATGCGCAAGAAATGGTATGGAAACCCCGTATTTACATATCTGCCACTGTGCAGGAGAATCCGTATTGGTGTTCGAGTGTTCGAACCGTAATGCGCAAGAAATGGTACGGAAACCCCGTATTTACATATCTGCCACTGTGCAGGAGAATCCGTATATGTGTTCGAGTGTTCGAACCGTAATGCGCAAGAAATGGTACGGAAACCCCGTATTTACATATCTGCCACTGTGCAGGAGAATTCGTATAGGTGTACGAGTGTTCGAACCGTAATGCGCAAGAAATGGTACGGAAACCCCGTATTTACATATCTGCCACTGTGCAGGAGAATTCGTATAGGTGTACGAGTGTTCGAACCGTAATGCGCAAGAAATGGTACGGAAACCCCGTATTTACATATCTGCCACTGTGCAGGAGAATCCGTATAGGTGTTCGAGTGTTCGAACCGTAATGCGCAAGAAATGGTACGGAAACCCCGTATTTACATATCTGCCACTGTGCAGGAGAATCCGTATAGGTGTTCGAGTGTTCGAACCGTAATGCGCAAAAAATGGTACGGAAACCCCGTATTTACATATCTGCCACTGTGCAGGAGAATCCGTATAGGTGTTCGAGTGTTCGAACCGTAATGCGCAAGAAATGGTATGGAAACCCCGTATTTACATATCTGCCACTGTGCAGGAGAATCCGTATTGGTGTTCGAGTGTTCGAACCGTAATGCGCAAGAAATGGTACGGAAACCCCGTATTTACATATCTGCCACTGTGCAGGAGAATCCATATATGTGTTCGAGTGTTCGAACCGTAATGCGCAAGAAATGGTACGGAAACCCCGTATTTACATATCTACCACTGTGCAGGAGAATCTGCATAGGTGTTCGAGTGTTCGAACCGTAATGCGCAAGAAATGGTACGGAAACCCCGTATTTACATATCTGCCACTGTGCAGGAGAATTCGTGTAGGTGTTCGAGTGTTCGAACCGTAATGCGCAAGAAATGGTACGGAAACCCCGTATTTACATATCTGCCACTTTGCAGGAGAATCCGTATAGGTGTTCGAGTGTTCGAACCGTAATGCGCAAGAAATGGTACGGAAACCCCGTATTTACATATCTGCCACTGTGCAAGAGAATCCGTATAGGTGTTCGAGTGTTCGAACCGTAATGCGCAAGAAATGGTACGGAAACCCCGTATTTACATATCTACCACTGTGGAGGAGAATCCGTATAGGTGTTCGAGTGTTCGAACCGTAATGCGCAAGAAATGGTACGGAAACCCCGTACTTACATATCTACCACTGTGCAGGAGAATCTGCATAGGTGTTCGAGTGTTCGAACCGTAATGCGCAAGAAATGGTACGGAAACCCCGTATTTACATATCTGCCACTGTGCAGGAGAATCCGTATAGGTGTTCGAGTGTTCGAACCGTAATGCGCAAGAAATGGTACGGAAACCCCGTATTTACATATCTGCCACTGTGCAGGAGAATCCGTATAGGTGTTCGAGTGTTCGAACCGTAATGCGCAAGAAATGGTACGGAAGCCCCGTATTTACATATCTGCCACTGTGCAGGAGAATCCGTATAGGTGTTCGGGTGTTCGAACCGTAATACGCAAGAAATGGTACGGAAACCCCGTATTTACATATCTGCCACTGTGCAGGAGAATCCGTATAGGTGTTCGAGTGTTCGAACCGTAATGCGCAAGAAATGGTATGGAAACCCCGTATTTACATATCTGCCACTGTGCAGGAGAATCCGTATATGTGTTCGAGTGTTCGAACCGTAATGAGCAAGAAATGGTACGGAAACCCCGTATTTACATATCTGCCACTGTGCAGGAGAATTCGTATAGGTGTTCGAGTGTTCGAACCGTAATGCGCAAGAAATGGTACGGAAACCCCGTATTTACATATCTGCCACTGTGCAGGAGAATCCGTATAGGTGTTCGAGTGTTCGAACCGTAATGCGCAAGAAATGGTACGGAAACCCCGTATTTACATATCTGCCACTGTGCAGGAGAATCCGTATAGGTGTTCGAGTGATCGAACCGTAATGCGCAAGAAACGGTACGGAAACCCCGTATTTACATATTTGCCACTGTGCAGGAGAATCCGTATAGGTGTTCGAGTGTTCGAACCGTAATGCGCAAGAAATGGTATGTAAACCCCGTATTTACATATCTACCACTGTGCAGGAGAATCTGCATAGGTGTTCGAGTGTTCGAACCGTAATGCGCAAGAAATGGTACGGAAACCCCGTATTTACATATCTGCCACTGTGTAGGAGAATCCGTATAGGTGTTCGAGTGTTCGAACCGTAATGCCCAAGAAATGGTACGGAAACCCCGTATTTACATATCTGCCACTGTGCAGGAGAATCCGTATACGTGTTCGAGTGTTCGAAACGTAATGCGCAAGAAATGGTACGGAAACCCCGTATTTACATATCTGCCACTATGCAGGAGAATCCGTGTAGGTGTTCGAGTGTTCGAACCGTAATGCGCAAGAAATGGTACGGAAACCCCGTATTTACATATCTGCCACTGTGCAGGAGAATTCGTGTAGGTGTTCGAGTGTTCGAACCGTAATGCGCAAGAAATGGTACGGAAACCCCGTATTTACATATCTGCCACTGTGCAGGAGAATCCGTATAGGTGTTCGAGTGTTCGAACCGTAATGCGCAAGAAATGGTACGGAAACCCCGTATTTACATATCTGCCACTGTGCAGGAGAATCCGTATAGGTGTTCGAGTGTTCGAACCGTAATGCGCAAGAAATGGTACGGAAACCCCGTATTTACATATCTACCACTGTGCAGGAGAATCCGTATAGGTGTTCGAGTGTTCGAACCGTAATGCGCAAGAAATGGTACGGAAACCCCGTATTTACATATCTACCACTGTGTAGGAGAATCCGTATAGGTGTTCGAGTGTTCGAACCGTAATGCGCAAAAAATGGTACGGAAACCCCGTAATTACATATCTGCCACTATGCAGGAGAATCCGTATAGGTGTTCGAGTGTTCGAACCGTAATGCGCAAGAAATGGTATGGAAACCCCGTATTTACATATCTGCCACTGTGCAGGAGAATCCGTATTGGTGTTCGAGTGTTCGAACCGTAATGCGCAAGAAATGGTACGGAAACCCCGTATTTACATATCTGCCACTGTGCAGGAGAATCCGTATAGGTGTTCGAGTGTTCGAACCGTAATGCGCAAGAAATGGTACGGAAACCCCGTATTTACATATCTGCCACTGTGCAGGAGAATTCGTATAGGTGTACGAGTGTTCGAACCGTAATGCGCAAGAAATGGTACGGAAACCCCGTATTTACATATCTGCCATTGTGCAGGAGAATCCGTATAGGTGTTCGAGTGTTCGAACCGTAATGCGCAAGAAATGGTACGGAAACCCCGTATTTACATATCTGCCACTGTGCAGGAGAATCCGTATAGGTGTTCGAGTGTTCGAACCGTAATGCGCAAAAAATGGTACGGAAACCCCGTATTTACATATCTGCCACTGTGCAGGAGAATCCGTATAGGTGTTCGAGTGTTCGAACCGTAATGCGCAAGAAATGGTATGGAAACCCCGTATTTACATATCTGCCACTGTGCAGGAGAATCCGTATTGGTGTTCGAGTGTTCGAACCGTAATGCGCAAGAAATGGTACGGAAACCCCGTATTTACATATCTGCCACTGTGCAGGAGAATCCGTATATGTGTTCGAGTGTTCGAACCGTAATGCGCAAGAAATGGCACGGAAACCCCGTATTTACATATCTACCACTGTGCAGGAGAATCTGCATAGGTGTTCGAGTGTTCGAACCGTAATGCGCAAGAAATGGTACGGAAACCCCGTATTTACATATCTGCCACTGTGCAGGAGAATTCGTGTAGGTGTTCGAGTGTTCGAACCGTAATGCGCAAGAAATGGTACGAAAACCCCGTATTTACATATCTGCCACTTTGCAGGAGAATCCGTATAGGTGTTCGAGTGTTCGAACCGTAATGCGCAAGAAATGGTACGGAAACCCCGTATTTACATATCTGCCACTGTGCAAGAGAATCCGTATAGGTGTTCGAGTGTTCGAACCGTAATGCGCAAGAAATGGTACGGAAATCCCGTATTTACATATCTACCACTGTGGAGGAGAATCCGTATAGGTGTTCGAGTGTTCGAACCGTAATGCGCAAGAAATGGTACGGAAACCCCGTACTTACATATCTACCACTGTGCAGGAGAATCTGCATAGGTGTTCGAGTGTTCGAACCGTAATGCGCAAGAAATGGTACGGAAACCCCGTATTTACATATCTGCCACTGTGCAGGAGAATCCGTATAGGTGTTCGAGTGTTCGAACCGTAATGCGCAAGAAATGGTACGGAAACCCCGTATTTACATATCTGCCACTGTGCAGGAGAATCCGTATAGGTGTTCGAGTGTTCGAACCGTAATGCGCAAGAAATGGTACGGAAACCCCGTATTTACATATCTGCCACTGTGCAGGAGAATCCGTATAGGTGTTCGGGTGTTCGAACCGTAATACGCAAGAAATGGTACGGAAACCCCGTATTTACATATCTGCCACTGTGCAGGAGAATCCGTATAGGTGTTCGAGTGTTCGAACCGTAATGCGCAAGAAATGGTATGGAAACCCCGTATTTACATATCTGCCACTGTGCAGGAGAATCCGTATATGTGTTCGAGTGTTCGAACCGTAATGCGCAAGAAATGGTACGGAAACCCCGTATTTACATATCTGCCACTGTGCAGGAGAATTCGTATAGGTGTTCGAGTGTTCGAACCGTAATGCGCAAGAAATGGTACGGAAACCCCGTATTTACATATCTGCCACTGTGCAGGAGAATCCGTATAGGTGTTCGAGTGTTCGAACCGTAATGCGCAAGAAATGGTACGGAAACCCCGTATTTACATATCTGCCACTGTGCAGGAGAATCCGTATAGGTGTTCGAGTGATCGATCCGTAATGCGCAAGAAACGGTACGGAAACCCCGTATTTACATATCTGCCACTGTGCAGGAGAATCCGTATAGGTGTTCGAGTGTTCGAACCGTAATGCGCAAGAAATGGTATGTAAACCCCGTATTTACATATCTACCACTGTGCAGGAGAATCTGCATAGGTGTTCGAGTGTTCGAACCGTAATGCGCAAGAAATGGTACGGAAACCCCGTATTTACATATCTGCCACTGTGCAGGAGAATCCGTATAGGTGTTCGAGTGTTCGAACCGTAATGCCCAAGAAATGGTACGGAAACCCCGTATTTACATATCTGCCACTGTGCAGGAGAATCCGTATACGTGTTCGAGTGTTCGAACCGTAATGCGCAAGAAATGGTACGGAAACCCCGTATTTACATATCTGCCACTATGCAGGAGAATCCGTGTAAGTGTTCGAGTGTTCGAACCGTAATGCGCAAGAAATGGTACGGAAACCCCGTATTTACATATCTGCCACTGTGCAGGAGAATTCGTGTAGGTGTTCGAGTGTTCGAACCGTAATGCGCAAGAAATGGTACGGAAACCCCGTATTTACATATCTGCCACTGTGCAGGAGAATCCGTATAGGTGTTCGAGTGTTCGAACCGTAATGCGCAAGAAATGGTACGGAAACCCCGTATTTACATATCTGCCACTGTGCAGGAGAATCCGTATAGGTGTTCGAGTGTTCGAACCGTAATGCGCAAGAAATGGTACGGAAACCCCGTATTTACATATCTGCCACTGTGCAGGAGAATCCGTATAGGTGTTCGAGTGTTCGAACCGTAATGCGCAAGAAATGGTACGGAAACCCCGTATTTACATATCTACCACTGTGGAGGAGAATCCGTATAGGTGTTCGAGTGTTCGAACCGTAATGCGCAAGAAATGGTACGGAATCCCCGTATTTACATATCTACCACTGTGCAGGAGAATCTGCATAGGTGTTCGAGTGTTCGAACCGTAATACGCAAGAAATGGTACGGAAACCCCGTATTTACATATCTGCCACTGTGTAGGAGAATCCGTATAGGTGTTCGAGTGTTCGAACCGTAATGCGCAAAAAATGGTACGGAAACCCCGTAATTACATATCTGCCACTATGCAGGAGAATCCGTATAGGTGTTCGAGTGTTCGAACCGTAATGCGCAAGAAATGGTATGGAAACCCCGTATTTACATATCTGCCACTGTGCAGGAGAATCCGTATTGGTGTTCGAGTGTTCGAACCGTAATGCGCAAGAAATGGTACGGAAACCCCGTATTTACATATCTGCCACTGTGCAGGAGAATCCGTATATGTGTTCGAGTGTTCGAACCGTAATGCGCAAGAAATGGTACGGAAACCCCGTATTTACATATCTGCCACTGTGCAGGAGAATTCGTATAGGTGTACGAGTGTTCGAACAGTAATGCGCAAGAAATGGTACGGAAACCCCGTATTTACATATCTGCCACTGTGCAGGAGAATCCGTATAGGTGTTCGAGTGTTCGAACCGTAATGCGCAAGAAATGGTACGGAAACCCCGTATTTACATATCTGCCACTGTGCAGTAGAATCCGTATAGGTGTTCGAGTGTTCGAACCGTAATGCGCAAGAAATGGTACGGAAACCTTGTATTTACATATCTGCCACTGTGCAGGAGAATCTGTATAGGTGTTCGAGTGTTCGAACCGTAATGCGCAAGAAATGGTACGGAAACCCCGTATTTACATATCTGCCACTGTGCAGGAGAATCCGTATTGGTGTTCGAGTGTTCGAACCGTAATGCGCAAGAAATGGTACGGAAACCCCGTATTTACATATCTGCCACTGTGCAGGAGAATCCGTATATGTGTTCGAGTGTTCGAACCGTAATGCGCAAGAAATGGTACGGAAACCCCGTATTTACATATCTGCCACCGTGCAGGAGAATCTGTATAGGTGTTCGAGTGTTCGAACCGTAATGCGCAAGAAATGGTACGGAAACCCCGTATTTACATATCTGCCACTGTGCAGGAGAATCCGTATTGGTGTTCGAGTGTTCGAACCGTAATGCGCAAGAAATGGTACGGAAACCCCGTATTTACATATCTGCCACTGTGCAGGAGAATCCGTATATGTGTTCGAGTGTTCGAACCGTAATGCGCAAGAAATGGTACGGAAACCCCGTATTTACATATCTGCCACTGTGCAGGAGAATCCGTATAGGTGTTCGAGTGTTCGAACCGTAATGCGCAAGAAATGGTATGTAAACCCCGTATTTACATATCTACCACTGTGCAGGAGAATCTGTATAGGTGTTCGAGTGTTCGAACCGTAATGCGCAAGAAATGGTATGGAAACCCCGTATTTACATATCTGCCACTGTGCAGGAGAATCCGTATAGGTGTTCGAGTGTTCGAACCGTAATGCGCAAGAAATGGTACGAAAACCCCGTATTTACATATCTGCCACTGTGCAGGATAATCCGTATAGGTGTTCGAGTGTTCGAACCGTAATGCGCAAGAAATGGTATGTAAACCCCGTATTTACATATCTGCCACAGTGCATGAGAATCCGTATAGGTGTTCGATTGTTCGAACCGTAAGGCGTGAGAAATGGTATGTAAACCCCGTATTTACATATCTGCCACTGTGCAGGAGAATCCGTATAGGTGTTCGAGTGTTCGAACCGTAATGCGCAAGAAATGGTACGGAAACCCCGTATCTACATATCTGCCACTGTGCAGGAGAATCCGTATAGGTGTTCGAGTGTTCGAACCGTAATGCGCAAGAAATGGTACGGAAACCCCGTATTTACATATCTACCACTGTGCAGGAGAATCTGCATAGGTGTTCGAGTGTTCGAACCGTAATACGCAAGAAATGGTACGGAAACCCCGTATTTACATATCTGCCACTGTGTAGGAGAATCCGTATAGGTGTTCGAGTGTTCGAACCGTAATGCGCAAAAAATGGTACGGAAACCCCGTAATTACATATCTGCCACTATGCAGGAGAATCCGTATAGGTGTTCGAGTGTTCGAACCGTAATGCGCAAGAAATGGTATGGAAACCCCGTATTTACATATCTGCCACTGTGCAGGAGAATCCGTATTGGTGTTCGAGTGTTCGAACCGTAATGCGCAAGAAATGGTACGGAAACCCCGTATTTACATATCTGCCACTGTGCAGGAGAATCCGTATATGTGTTCGAGTGTTCGTACCGTAATGCGCAAGAAATGGTACGGAAACCCCGTATTTACATATCTGCCACTGTGCAGGAGAATTCGTATAGGTGTACGAGTGTTCGAACCGTAATGCGCAAGAAATGGTACGGAAACCCCGTATTTACATATCTGCCACTGTGCAGGAGAATCCGTATAGGTGTTCGAGTGTTCGAACCGTAATGCGCAAGAAATGGTACGGAAACCCCGTATTTACATATCTGCCACTGTGCAGGAGAATCCGTATAGGTGTTCGAGTGTTCGAACCGTAATGCGCAAGAAATGGTACGGAAACCCTGTATTTACATATCTGCCACTGTGCAGGAGAATCTGTATAGGTGTTCGAGTGTTCGAACCGTAATGCGCAAGAAATGGTACGGAAACCCCGTATTTACATATCTGCCACTGTGCAGGAGAATCCGTATTGGTGTTCGAGTGTTCGAACCGTAATGCGCAAGAAATGGTACGGAAACCCCGTATTTACATATCTGCCACTGTGCAGGAGAATCCGTATATGTGTTCGAGTGTTCGAACCGTAATGCGCAAGAAATGGTACGGAAACCCCGTATTTACATATCTGCCACTGTGCAGGAGAATCCGTATAGGTGTTCGAGTGTTCGAACCGTAATGCGCAAGAAATGGTATGTAAACCCCGTATTTACATATCTACCACTGTGCAGGAGAATCTGTATAGGTGTTCGAGTGTTCGAACCGTAATGCGCAAGAAATGGTATGGAAACCCCGTATTTACATATCTGCCACTGTGCAGGAGAATCCGTATAGGTGTTCGAGTGTTCGAACCGTAATGCGCAAGAAATGGTACGAAAACCCCGTATTTACATATCTGCCACTGTGCAGGATAATCCGTATAGGTGTTCGAGTGTTCGAACCGTAATGCGCAAGAAATGGTATGTAAACCCCGTATTTACATATCTGCCACAGTGCATGAGAATCCGTATAGGTGTTCGATTGTTCGAACCGTAAGGCGTGAGAAATGGTATGTAAACCCCGTATTTACATATCTGCCACTGTGCAGGAGAATCCGTATAGGTGTTCGAGTGTTCGAACCGTAATGCGCAAGAAATGGTACGGAAACCCCGTATCTACATATCTGCCACTGTGCAGGAGAATCCGTATAGGTGTTCGAGTGTTCGAACCGTAACGCGCAAGAAATGGTACGGAACTCCCGTATTTACATATCTGCCACTGTGCAGGAGAATCCGTATAGGTGTTCGAGTGTTCGAACCGTAATACGCAAGAAATGGTACGGAAACCCCGTATTTACATATCTGCCACTGTGCAGGAGAATCCGTATAGGTGTTCGAGTGTTCGAACCGTAATGCGCAAGAAATGGTATGGAAACCCCGTATTTACATATCTGCCACTGTGCAGGAGAATCCGTATTGGTGTTCGAGTGTTCGAACCGTAATGCGCAAGAAATGGTACGGAAACCCCGTATTTACATATCTGCCACTGTGCAGGAGAATCCGTATATGTGTTCGAGTGTTCGAACCGTAATGCGCAAGAAATGGTACGGAAACCCCGTATTTACATATCTGGCACTGTGCAGGAGAATTCGTATAGGTGTTCGAGTGTTCGAACCGTAATGCGCAAGAAATGGTACGGAAACCCCGTATTTACATATCTGCCACTGTGCAAGAGAATCCGTATAGGTGTTCGAGTGTTCGAACCGTAATGTGCAAGAAATGGTACGGAAACCCCGTATTTACATATCTGCCACTGTGCAGGAGAATCCGTATAGGTGTTCGAGTGTTCGAACCGTAATGCGCAAGAAATGGTACGGAAACCCCGTATTTACATATCTGCCACTGTGCAGGAGAATTCGTATAGGTGTTCGAGTGTTCGAACCGTAATACGCAAGAAATGGTACGGAAACCCCGTATTTACATATCTGCCACTGTGCAGGAGAATCCGTACAGGTGTTCGAGTGTTCGAACCGTAATGCGCAAGAAATGGTATGGAAACCCCGTATTTACATATCTGCCACTGTGCAGGAGAATCCGTATTGGTGTTCGAGTGTTCGAACCGTAATGCGCAAGAAATGGTACGGAAACCCCGTATTTACATATCTGCCACTGTGCAGGAGAATCCGTATATGTGTTCGAGTGTTCGAACCGTAATGCGCAAGAAATGGTACGGAAACCCCGTATTTACATATCTGCCACTGTGCAGGAGAATTCGTATAGGTGTTCGAGTGTTCGAACCGTAATGCGCAAGAAATGGTACGGAAACCCCGTATTTACATATCTGCCACTGTGCAGGAGAATCCGTATAGGTGTTCGAGTGTTCGAATCGTAATGCGCAAGAAATGGTACGGAAACCCCGTATTTACATATCTGCCACTGTGCAGGAGAATCCGTATAGGTGTTCGAGTGTTCGAACCGTAATGCGCAAGAAATGGTACGGAAACCCCGTATTTACATATCTGCCACTGTGCAGGAGAATCCGTATAGGTGTTCGAGTGTTCGAACCGTAATGCGCAAGAAATGGTACGGAAACCTTGTATTTACATATCTGCCACTGTGCAGGAGAATCTGTATAGGTGTTCGAGTGTTCGAACCGTAATGCGCAAGAAATGGTACGGAAACCCCGTATTTACATATCTGCCACTGTGCAGGAGAATCCGTATTGGTGTTCGAGTGTTCGAACCGTAATGCGCAAGAAATGGTACGGAAACCCCGTATTTACATATCTGCCACTGTGCAGGAGAATCCGTATATGTGTTCGAGTGTTCGAACCGTAATGCGCAAGAAATGGTACGGAAACCCCGTATTTACATATCTGCCACTGTGCAGGAGAATCTGTATAGGTGTTCGAGTGTTCGAACCGTAATGCGCAAGAAATGGTACGGAAACCCCGTATTTACATATCTGCCACTGTGCAGGAGAATCCGTATTGGTGTTCGAGTGTTCGAACCGTAATGCGCAAGAAATGGTACGGAAACCCCGTATTTACATATCTGCCACTGTGCAGGAGAATCCGTATATGTGTTCGAGTGTTCGAACCGTAATGCGCAAGAAATGGTACGGAAACCCCGTATTTACATATCTGCCACTGTGCAGGAGAATCCGTATAGGTGTTCGAGTGTTCGAACCGTAATGCGCAAGAAATGGTATGTAAACCCCGTATTTACATATCTACCACTGTGCAGGAGAATCTGTATAGGTGTTCGAGTGTTCGAACCGTAATGCGCAAGAAATGGTATGGAAACCCCGTATTTACATATCTGCCACTGTGCAGGAGAATCCGTATAGGTGTTCGAGTGTTCGAACCGTAATGCGCAAGAAATGGTACGAAAACCCCGTATTTACATATCTGCCACTGTGCAGGATAATCCGTATAGGTGTTCGAGTGTTCGAACCGTAATGCGCAAGAAATGGTATGTAAACCCCGTATTTACATATCTGCCACAGTGCATGAGAATCCGTATAGGTGTTCGATTGTTCGAACCGTAAGGCGTGAGAAATGGTATGTAAACCCCGTATTTACATATCTGCCACTGTGCAGGAGAATCCGTATAGGTGTTCGAGTGTTCGAACCGTAATGCGCAAGAAATGGTACGGAAACCCCGTATCTACATATCTGCCACTGTGCAGGAGAATCCGTATAGGTGTTCGAGTGTTCGAACCGTAATGCGCAAGAAATGGTACGGAAACCCCGTATTTACATATCTACCACTGTGCAGGAGAATCTGCATAGGTGTTCGAGTGTTCGAACCGTAATACGCAAGAAATGGTACGGAAACCCCGTATTTACATATCTGCCACTGTGTAGGAGAATCCGTATAGGTGTTCGAGTGTTCGAACCGTAATGCGCAAAAAATGGTACGGAAACCCCGTAATTACATATCTGCCACTATGCAGGAGAATCCGTATAGGTGTTCGAGTGTTCGAACCGTAATGCGCAAGAAATGGTATGGAAACCCCGTATTTACATATCTGCCACTGTGCAGGAGAATCCGTATTGGTGTTCGAGTGTTCGAACCGTAATGCGCAAGAAATGGTACGGAAACCCCGTATTTACATATCTGCCACTGTGCAGGAGAATCCGTATATGTGTTCGAGTGTTCGTACCGTAATGCGCAAGAAATGGTACGGAAACCCCGTATTTACATATCTGCCACTGTGCAGGAGAATTCGTATAGGTGTACGAGTGTTCGAACCGTAATGCGCAAGAAATGGTACGGAAACCCCGTATTTACATATCTGCCACTGTGCAGGAGAATCCGTATAGGTGTTCGAGTGTTCGAACCGTAATGCGCAAGAAATGGTACGGAAACCCCGTATTTACATATCTGCCACTGTGCAGGAGAATCCGTATAGGTGTTCGAGTGTTCGAACCGTAATGCGCAAGAAATGGTACGGAAACCCTGTATTTACATATCTGCCACTGTGCAGGAGAATCTGTATAGGTGTTCGAGTGTTCGAACCGTAATGCGCAAGAAATGGTACGGAAACCCCGTATTTACATATCTGCCACTGTGCAGGAGAATCCGTATTGGTGTTCGAGTGTTCGAACCGTAATGCGCAAGAAATGGTACGGAAACCCCGTATTTACATATCTGCCACTGTGCAGGAGAATCCGTATATGTGTTCGAGTGTTCGAACCGTAATGCGCAAGAAATGGTACGGAAACCCCGTATTTACATATCTGCCACTGTGCAGGAGAATCCGTATAGGTGTTCGAGTGTTCGAACCGTAATGCGCAAGAAATGGTATGTAAACCCCGTATTTACATATCTACCACTGTGCAGGAGAATCTGTATAGGTGTTCGAGTGTTCGAACCGTAATGCGCAAGAAATGGTATGGAAACCCCGTATTTACATATCTGCCACTGTGCAGGAGAATCCGTATAGGTGTTCGAGTGTTCGAACCGTAATGCGCAAGAAATGGTACGAAAACCCCGTATTTACATATCTGCCACTGTGCAGGATAATCCGTATAGGTGTTCGAGTGTTCGAACCGTAATGCGCAAGAAATGGTATGTAAACCCCGTATTTACATATCTGCCACAGTGCATGAGAATCCGTATAGGTGTTCGATTGTTCGAACCGTAAGGCGTGAGAAATGGTATGTAAACCCCGTATTTACATATCTGCCACTGTGCAGGAGAATCCGTATAGGTGTTCGAGTGTTCGAACCGTAATGCGCAAGAAATGGTACGGAAACCCCGTATCTACATATCTGCCACTGTGCAGGAGAATCCGTATAGGTGTTCGAGTGTTCGAACCGTAACGCGCAAGAAATGGTACGGAACTCCCGTATTTACATATCTGCCACTGTGCAGGAGAATCCGTATAGGTGTTCGAGTGTTCGAACCGTAATACGCAAGAAATGGTACGGAAACCCCGTATTTACATATCTGCCACTGTGCAGGAGAATCCGTATAGGTGTTCGAGTGTTCGAACCGTAATGCGCAAGAAATGGTATGGAAACCCCGTATTTACATATCTGCCACTGTGCAGGAGAATCCGTATTGGTGTTCGAGTGTTCGAACCGTAATGCGCAAGAAATGGTACGGAAACCCCGTATTTACATATCTGCCACTGTGCAGGAGAATCCGTATATGTGTTCGAGTGTTCGAACCGTAATGCGCAAGAAATGGTACGGAAACCCCGTATTTACATATCTGGCACTGTGCAGGAGAATTCGTATAGGTGTTCGAGTGTTCGAACCGTAATGCGCAAGAAATGGTACGGAAACCCCGTATTTACATATCTGCCACTGTGCAAGAGAATCCGTATAGGTGTTCGAGTGTTCGAACCGTAATGTGCAAGAAATGGTACGGAAACCCCGTATTTACATATCTGCCACTGTGCAGGAGAATCCGTATAGGTGTTCGAGTGTTCGAACCGTAATGCGCAAGAAATGGTACGGAAACCCCGTATTTACATATCTGCCACTGTGCAGGAGAATTCGTATAGGTGTTCGAGTGTTCGAACCGTAATACGCAAGAAATGGTACGGAAACCCCGTATTTACATATCTGCCACTGTGCAGGAGAATCCGTACAGGTGTTCGAGTGTTCGAACCGTAATGCGCAAGAAATGGTATGGAAACCCCGTATTTACATATCTGCCACTGTGCAGGAGAATCCGTATTGGTGTTCGAGTGTTCGAACCGTAATGCGCAAGAAATGGTACGGAAACCCCGTATTTACATATCTGCCACTGTGCAGGAGAATCCGTATATGTGTTCGAGTGTTCGAACCGTAATGCGCAAGAAATGGTACGGAAACCCCGTATTTACATATCTGCCACTGTGCAGGAGAATTCGTATAGGTGTTCGAGTGTTCGAACCGTAATGCGCAAGAAATGGTACGGAAACCCCGTATTTACATATCTGCCACTGTGCAGGAGAATCCGTATAGGTGTTCGAGTGTTCGAATCGTAATGCGCAAGAAATGGTACGGAAACCCCGTATTTACATATCTGCCACTGTGCAGGAGAATCCGTATAGGTGTTCGAGTGTTCGAACCGTAATGCGCAAGAAATGGTACGGAAACCCCGTATTTACATATCTGCCACTGTGCAGGAGAATCCGTATAGGTGTTCGAGTGTTCGAACCGTAATGCGCAAGAAATGGTACGGAAACCCCGTATTTACATATCTGCCACTGTGCAGGAGAATCCGTATAGGTGTTCGAGTGTTCGAACCGTAATGCGCAAGAAATGGTATGTAAACCCCGTATTTACATATCTACCACTGTGCAGGAGAATCCGTATAGGTGTTCGAGTGTTCGAACCGTAATGCGCAAGAAATGGTACGGAAACCCCGTATTTACATATCTGCCACTGTGCAGGAGAATCCGTATAGGTGTTCGAGTGTTCGAACCGTAATGCGCAAGAAATGGTATGTAAACCCCGTATTTACATATCTACCACTGTGCAGGAGAATCTGTATAGGTCTTCGAGTGTTCGAACCGTAATGCGCAAGAAATGGTATGTAAACCCCGTATTTACATATCTGCCACAGTGCATGAGAATCCGTATAGGTGTTCGATTGTTCGAACCGTAAGGCGTGAGAAATGGTATGTAAACCCCGTATTTACATATCTGCCACTGTGCAGGAGAATCCGTATAGGTGTTCGAGTGTTCGAACCGTAATGCGCAAGAAATGGTACGGAAACCCCGTATTTACATATCTGCCACTGTGCAGGAGAATCCGTATAGGTGTTCGAGTGTTCGAACCGTAATGCGCAAGAAATGGTACGGAAACCCCGTATTTACATATCTGCCACTGTGCAGGAAAATCTGTATAGGTGTTCGACTGTTCGAACCGTAATACGCAAGAAATGGTACGGAAACCCCGTATTTACATATCTGCCACTGTGCAGGAGAATCCGTATAGGTGTTCGAGTGTTCGAACCGTAATGCGCAAGAAATGGTATGGAAACCCCGTATTTACATATCTGCCACTGTGTAGGAGAATCCGTATTGGTGTTCGAGTGTTCGAACCGTAATGCGCAAGAAATGGCACGGAAACCCCGTATTTACATATCTGCCACTGTGCAGGAGAATCCGTATATGTGTTCGAGTGTTCGAACCGTAATGCGCAAGAAATGGTACGGAAACCCCGTATTTACATATCTGCCACTGTGCAGGAGAATTCGTATAGGTGTTCGAGTGTTCGAACCGTAATGCGCAAGAAATGGTACGGAAACCCCGTATTTACATATCTGCCACTGTGCAGGAGAATCCGTATAGGTGTTCGAGTGTTCGAACCGTAATGCGCAAGAAATGGTACGGAAACCCCGTATTTACATATCTGCCACTGTGCAGGAGAATCCGTATAGGTGTTCGAGTGTTCGAACCGTAATGCGCAAGAAATGGTACGGAAACCCCGTATTTACATATCTGCCACTGTGCAGGAGAATCCGTATAGGTGTTCGGGTGTTCGAACCGTAATACGCAAGAAATGGTACGGAAACCCCGTATTTACATATCTGCCACTGTGCAGGAGAATCCGTATAGGTGTTCGAGTGTTCGAACCGTAATGCGCAAGAAATGGTATGGAAACCCCGTATTTACATATCTGCCACTGTGCAGGAGAATCCGTATTGGTGTTCGAGTGTTCGAACCGTAATGCGCAAGAAATGGTACGGAAACCACGTATTTACATATCTGCCACTGTGCAGGAGAATCCGTATATGTGTTCGAGTGTTCGAACCGTAATGCGCAAGAAATGGTACGGAAACCCCGTATTTACATATCTGGCACTGTGCAGGAGAATTCGTATAGGTGTTCGAGTGTTCGAACCGTAATGCGCAAGAAATGGTACGGAAACCCCGTATTTACATATCTGCCACTGTGCAGGAGAATCCGTATAGGTGTTCGAGTGTTCGAACCGTAATGCGCAAGAAATGGTACGGAAACCCCGTATTTACATATCTGCCACTGTGCAGGAGAATCCGTATAGGTGTTCGAGTGTTCGAACCGTAATGCGCAAGAAATGGTACGGAAACCCCGTATTTACATATCTGCCACTGTGCAGGAGAATGCGTATAGGTGTTCGAGTGTTCGAACCGTAATACGCAAGAAATGGTACGGAAACCCCGTATTTACATATCTGCCACTGTGCAGGAGAATCCGTACAGGAGTTCGAGTGTTCGAACCGTAATGCGCAAGAAATGGTATGGAAACCCCGTATTTACATATCTGCCACTGTGCAGGAGAATCCGTATTGGTGTTCGAGTGTTCGAACCGTAATGCGCAAGAAATGGTACGGAAACCCCGTATTTACATATCTGCCACTGTGCAGGAGAATCCGTATATGTGTTCGAGTGTTCGAACCGTAATGCGCAAGAAATGGTACGGAAACCCCGTATTTACATATCTGCCACTGTGCAGGAGAATTCGTATAGGTGTTCGAGTGTTCGAACCGTAATGCGCAAGAAATGGTACGGAAACCCCGTATTTACATATCTGCCACTGTGCAGGAGAATCCGTATAGGTGTTCGAGTGTTCGAATCGTAATGCGCAAGAAATGGTACGGAAACCCCGTATTTACATATCTGCCACTGTGCAGGAGAATCCGTATAGGTGTTCGAGTGTTCGAACCGTAATGCGCAAGAAATGGTACGGAAACCCCGTATTTACATATCTGCCACTGTGCAGGAGAATCCGTATAGGTGTTCGAGTGTTCGAACCGTAATGCGCAAGAAATGGTACGGAAACCCCGTATTTACATATCTGCCACTGTGCAGGAGAATCCGTATTGGTGTTCGAGTGTTCGAACCGTAATGCGCAAGAAATGGCACGGAAACCCCGTATTTACATATCTACCACTGTGCAGGAGAATCCGTATATGTGTTCGAGTGTTCGAACCGTAATGCGCAAGAAATGGTACGGAAACCCCGTATTTACATATCTGCCACTGTGCAGGAGAATCCGTATAGGTGTTCGAGTGTTCGAACCGTAATGCGCAAGAAATGGTATGTAAACCCCGTATTTACATATCTACCACTGTGCAGGAGAATCTGTATAGGTATTCGAGTGTTCGAACCGTAATGCGCAAGAAATGGTATGGAAACCCCGTATTTACATATCTGCCACTGTGCAGGAGAATCCGTATAGGTGTTCGAGTGTTCGAACCGTAATGCGCAAGAAATGGTACGGAAACCCCGTATTTACATATCTGCCACTGTGCAGGAGAATCCGTATAGGTGTTCGAGTGTTCGAACCGTAATGCGCAAGAAATGGTATGTAAACCCCGTATTTACATATCTGCCACAGTGCATGAGAATCCGTATAGGTGTTCGATTGTTCGAACCGTAAGGCGTGAGAAATGGTACGGAAACCCCGTATTTACATATCTGCCACTGTGCAGGAGAATCCGTATAGGTGTTCGAGTGTTCGAACCGTAATGCGCAAGAAATGGTACGGAAACCCCGTATTTACATATCTGCCACTGTGCAGGAGAATCCGTATAGGTGTTCGAGTGTTCGAACCGTAATGCGCAAGAAATGGTACGGAAACCCCGTATTTACATATCTGCCACTGTGCAGGAAAATCCGTATAGGTGTTCGACTGTTCGAACCGTAATACGCAAGAAATGGTACAGAAACCCCGTATTTACATATCTGCCACTGTGCAGGAGAATCCGTATAGGTGTTCGAGTGTTCGAACCGTAATGTGCAAGAAATGGTATGGAAACCCCGTATTTACATATCTGCCACTGTGTAGGAGAATCCGTATTGGTGTTCGAGTGTTCGAACCGTAATGCGCAAGAAATGGCACGGAAACCCCGTATTTACATATCTGCCACTGTGCAGGAGAATCCGTATATGTGTTCGAGTGTTCGAACCGTAATGCGCAAGAAATGGTACGGAAACCCCGTATTTACATATCTGCCACTGTGCAGGAGAATTCGTATAGGTGTTCGAGTGTTCGAACCGTAATGCGCAAGAAATGGTATGGAAACCCCGTATTTACATATCTGCCACTGTGCAGGAGAATCCGTATTGGTGTTCGAGTGTTCGAACCGTAATGCGCAAGAAATGGTACGGAAACCCCGTATTTACATATCTGCCACTGTGCAGGAGAATCCGTATATGTGTTCGAGTGTTCGAACCGTAATGCGCAAGAAATGGTACGGAAACCCCGTATTTACATATCTGGCACTGTGCAGGAGAATTCGTATAGGTGTTCGAGTGTTCGAACCGTAATGCGCAAGAAATGGTACGGAAACCCCGTATTTACATATCTGCCACTGTGCAAGAGAATCCGTATAGGTGTTCGAGTGTTCGAACCGTAATGCGCAAGAAATGGTACGGAAACCCCGTATTTACATATCTGCCACTGTGCAGGAGAATCCGTATAGGTGTTCGAGTGTTCGAACCGTAATGCGCAAGAAATGGTACGGAAACCCCGTATTTACATATCTGCCACTGTGCAGGAGAATTCGTATAGGTGTTCGAGTGTTCGAACCGTAATACGCAAGAAATGGTACGGAAACCCCGTATTTACATATCTGCCACTGTGCAGGAGAATCCGTACAGGTGTTCGAGTCTTCGAACCGTAATGCGCAAGAAATGGTATGGAAACCCCGTATTTACATATCTGCCACTGTGCAGGAGAATCCGTATTGGTGTTCGAGTGTTCGAACCGTAATGCGCAAGAAATGGTACGGAAACCCCGTATTTACATATCTGCCACTGTGCAGGAGAATCCGTATATGTGTTCGAGTGTTCGAACCGTAATGCGCAAGAAATGGTACGGAAACCCCGTATTTACATATCTGCCACTGTGCAGGAGAATTCGTATAGGTGTTCGAGTGTTCGAACCGTAATGCGCAAGAAATGGTACGGAAACCCCGTATTTAGATATCTGCCACTGTGCAGGAGAATCCGTATAGGTGTTCGAGTGTTCGAATCGTAATGCGCAAGAAATGGTACGGAAACCCCGTATTTACATATCTGCCACTGTGCAGGAGAATCCGTATAGGTGTTCGAGTGTTCGAACCGTAATGCGCAAGAAATGGTACGGAAACCCCGTATTTACATATCTGCCACTGTGCAGGAGAATCCGTATAGGTGTTCGAGTGTTCGAACCGTAATGCGCAAGAAATGGTACGGAAACCCCGTATTTACATATCTGCCACTGTGCAGGAGAATCCGTATTGGTGTTCGAGTGTTCGAACCGTAATGCGCAAGAAATGGTACGGAAACCCCGTATTTACATATCTACCACTGTGCAGGAGAATCCGTATATGTGTTCGAGTGTTCGAACCGTAATGCGCAAGAAATGGTACGGAAACCCCGTATTTACATATCTGCCACTGTGCAGGAGAATCCGTATAGGTGTTCGAGTGTTCGAACCGTAATGCGCAAGAAATGGTATGTAAACCCCGTATTTACATATCTACCACTGTGCAGGAGAATCTGTATAGGTCTTCGAGTGTTCGAACCGTAATGCGCAAGAAATGGTATGGAAACCCCGTATTTACATATCTGCCACTGTGCAGGAGAATCCGTATAGGTGTTCGAGTGTTCGAACCGTAATGCGCAAGAAATGGTACGGAAACCCCGTATTTACATATCTGCCACTGTGCAGGAGAATCCGTATAGGTGTTCGAGTGTTCGAACCGTAATGCGCAAGAAATGGTATGTAAACCCCGTATTTACATATCTGCCACAGTGCATGAGAATCCGTATAGGTGTTCGAGTGTTCGAACCGTAATGCGCAAGAAATGGTACGGAAACCCCGTATTTACATATCTGCCACTGTGCAGGAAAATCCGTATAGGTGTTCGACTGTTCGAACCGTAATACGCAAGAAATGGTACGGAAACCCCGTATTTACATATCTGCCACTGTGCAGGAGAATCCGTATAGGTGTTCGAGTGTTCGAACCGTAATGCGCAAGAAATGGTACGGAAACCCCGTATTTACATATCTGCCACTGTGCAGGAGAATCCGTATAGGTGTTCGAGTGTTCGAACCGTAATGCGCAAGAAATGGTATGTAAACCCCGTATTTACATATCTACCACTGTGCAGGAGAATCTGTATAGGTCTTCGAGTGTTCGAACCGTAATGCGCAAGAAATGGTATGGAAACCCCGTATTTACATATCTGCCACTGTGCAGGAGAATCCGTATAGGTGTTCGAGTGTTCGAACCGTAATGCGCAAGAAATGGTACGGAAACCCCGTATTTACATATCTGCCACTGTGCAGGAGAATCCGTATAGGTGTTCGAGTGTTCGAACCGTAATGCGCAAGAAATGGTACGGAAACCCCGTATTTACATATCTGCCACTGTGCAGGAAAATCCGTATAGGTGTTCGACTGTTCGAACCGTAATACGCAAGAAATGGTACGGAAACCCCGTATTTACATATCTGCCACTGTGCAGGAGAATCCGTATAGGTGTTCGAGTGTTCGAACCGTAATGCGCAAGAAATGGTATGTAAACCCCGTATTTACATATCTGCCACAGTGCATGAGAATCCGTATAGGTGTTCGATTGTTCGAACCGTAAGGCGTGAGAAATGGTATGTAAACCCCGTATTTACATATCTGCCACTGTGCAGGAGAATCCGTATAGGTGTTCGAGTGTTCGAACCGTAATGCGCAAGAAATGGTATGGAAACCCCGTATTTACATATCTGCCACTGTGTAGGAGAATCCGTATTGGTGTTCGAGTGTTCGAACCGTAATGCGCAAGAAATGGCACGGAAACCCCGTATTTACATATCTGCCACTGTGCAGGAGAATCCGTATATGTGTTCGAGTGTTCGAACCGTAATGCGCAAGAAATGGTACGGAAACCCCGTATTTACATATCTGCCACTGTGCAGGAAAATCCGTATAGGTGTTCGACTGTTCGAACCGTAATACGCAAGAAATGGTACGGAAACCCCGTATTTACATATCTGCCACTGTGCAGGAGAATCCGTATAGGTGTTCGAGTGTTCGAACCGTAATGCGCAAGAAATGGTATGTAAACCCCGTATTTACATATCTGCCACAGTGCATGAGAATCCGTATAGGTGTTCGATTGTTCGAACCGTAAGGCGTGAGAAATGGTATGTAAACCCCGTATTTACATATCTGCCACTGTGCAGGAGAATCCGTATAGGTGTTCGAGTGTTCGAACCGTAATGCGCAAGAAATGGTATGGAAACCCCGTATTTACATATCTGCCACTGTGCAGGAAAATCCGTATTGGTGTTCGAGTGTTCGAACCGTAATGCGCAAGAAATGGCACGGAAACCCCGTATTTACATATCTGCCACTGTGCAGGAGAATCCGTATATGTGTTCGAGTGTTCGAACCGTAATGCGCAAGAAATGGTACGGAAACCCCGTATTTACATATCTGCCACTGTGCAGGAGAATTCGTATAGGTGTTCGAGTGTTCGAACCGTAATGCGCAAGAAATGGTATGTAAACCCCGTATTTACATATCTGCCACAGTGCATGAGAATCCGTATAGGTGTTCGATTGTTCGAACCGTAAGGCGTGAGAAATGGTATGTAAACCCCGTATTTACATATCTGCCACTGTGCAGGAGAATCCGTATAGGTGTTCGAGTGTTCGAACCGTAATGCGCAAGAAATGGTACGGAAACCCCGTATTTACATATCTGCCACTGTGCAGGAGAATCCGTATAGGTGTTCGAGTGTTCGAACCGTAATGCGCAAGAAATGGTACGGAAACCCCGTATTTACATATCTGCCACTGTGCAGGAAAATCCGTATAGGTGTTCGACTGTTCGAACCGTAATACGCAAGAAATGGTACGGAAACCCCGTATTTACATATCTGCCACTGTGCAGGAGAATCCGTATAGGTGTTCGAGTGTTCGAACCGTAATGCGCAAGAAATGGTATGGAAACCCCGTATTTACATATCTGCCACTGTGTAGGAGAATCCGTATTGGTGTTCGAGTGTTCGAACCGTAATGCGCAAGAAATGGTACGGAAACCCCGTATTTACATATCTGCCACTGTGCAGGAGAATCCGTATATGTGTTCGAGTGTTCGAACTGTAATGCGCAAGAAATGGTACGGAAACCCCGTATTTACATATCTGCCACTGTGCAGGAGAATTCGTATAGGTGTTCGAGTGTTCGAACCGTAATGCGCAAGAAATGGTACGGAAACCCCGTATTTACATATCTGCCACTGTGCAGGAGAATCCGTATAGGTGTTCGAGTGTTCGAACCGTAATGCGCAAGAAATGGTACGGAAACCCCGTATTTACATATCTGCCACTTTGCAGGAGAATCCGTATAGGTGTTCGAGTGTTCGAACCGTAATGCGCAAGAAATGGTACGGAAACCCCGTATTTACATATCTGCCACTGTGCAGGAGAATCCGTATAGGTGTTCGGGTGTTCGAACCGTAATACGCAAGAAATGGTACGGAAACCCCGTATTTACATATCTGCCACTGTGCAGGAGAATTCGTATAGGTGTTCGAGTGTTCGAACCGTAATGCGCAAGAAATGGTATGGAAACCCCGTATTTACATATCTGCCACTGTGCAGGAGAATCCGTATTGGTGTTCGAGTGTTCGAACCGTAATGCGCAAGAAATGGTACGGAAACCCCGTATTTACATATCTGCCACTGTGTAGGAGAATCCGTATTGGTGTTCGAGTGTTCGAACCGTAATGCGCAAGAAATGGTACGGAAACCCCGTATTTACATATCTGCCACTGTGCAGGAGAATCCGTATATGTGTTCGAGTGTTCGAACCGTAATGCGCAAGAAATGGTACGGAAACCCTGTATTTACATATCTGCCACTGTGCAGGAGAATCCGTATAGGTGTTCGAGTGTTCGAACCGTAATGCGCAAGAAATGGTACGGAAACCCCGTATTTACATATCTGCCACTGTGTAGGAGAATCCGTATAGGTGTTCGAGTGTTCGAATCGTAATGCGCAAGAAATGGTACGGAAACCCCGTATTTACATATCTGCCACTGTGCAGGAGAATCCGTATAGGTGTTCGAGTGTTCGAACCGTAATGCGCAAGAAATGGTACGGAAACCCCGTATTTACATATCTGCCACTGTGCAGGAGAATCCGTACAGGTGTTCGAGTGTTCGAACCGTAATGCGCAAGAAATGGTATGGAAACCCCGTATTTACATATCTGCCACTGTGCAGGAGAATCCGTATTGGTGTTCGAGTGTTCGAACCGTAATGCGCAAGAAATGGTACGGAAACCCCGTATTTACATATCTACCACTGTGCAGGAGAATCCGTATATGTGTTCGAGTGTTCGAACCGTAATGCGCAAGAAATGGTACGGAAACCCCGTATTTACATATCTGCCACTGTGCAGGAGAATCCGTATAGGTGTTCGAGTGTTCGAACCGTAATGCGCAAGAAATGGCACGGAAACCCCGTATTTACATATCTGCCACTGTGCAGGAGAATCCGTATATGTGTTCGAGTGTTCGAACCGTAATGCGCAAGAAATGGTACGGAAACCCCGTATTTACATATCTGCCACTGTGCAGGAAAATCCGTATAGGTGTTCGACTGTTCGAACCGTAATACGCAAGAAATGGTACGGAAACCCCGTATTTACATATCTGCCACTGTGCAGGAGAATCCGTATAGGTGTTCGAGTGTTCGAACCGTAATGCGCAAGAAATGGTATGTAAACCCCGTATTTACATATCTGCCACAGTGCATGAGAATCCGTATAGGTGTTCGATTGTTCGAACCGTAAGGCGTGAGAAATGGTATGTAAACCCCGTATTTACATATCTGCCACTGTGCAGGAGAATCCGTATAGGTGTTCGAGTGTTCGAACCGTAATGCGCAAGAAATGGTATGGAAACCCCGTATTTACATATCTGCCACTGTGCAGGAAAATCCGTATTGGTGTTCGAGTGTTCGAACCGTAATGCGCAAGAAATGGCACGGAAACCCCGTATTTACATATCTGCCACTGTGCAGGAGAATCCGTATATGTGTTCGAGTGTTCGAACCGTAATGCGCAAGAAATGGTACGGAAACCCCGTATTTACATATCTGCCACTGTGCAGGAGAATTCGTATAGGTGTTCGAGTGTTCGAACCGTAATGCGCAAGAAATGGTATGTAAACCCCGTATTTACATATCTGCCACAGTGCATGAGAATCCGTATAGGTGTTCGATTGTTCGAACCGTAAGGCGTGAGAAATGGTATGTAAACCCCGTATTTACATATCTGCCACTGTGCAGGAGAATCCGTATAGGTGTTCGAGTGTTCGAACCGTAATGCGCAAGAAATGGTACGGAAACCCCGTATTTACATATCTGCCACTGTGCAGGAGAATCCGTATAGGTGTTCGAGTGTTCGAACCGTAATGCGCAAGAAATGGTACGGAAACCCCGTATTTACATATCTGCCACTGTGCAGGAAAATCCGTATAGGTGTTCGACTGTTCGAACCGTAATACGCAAGAAATGGTACGGAAACCCCGTATTTACATATCTGCCACTGTGCAGGAGAATCCGTATAGGTGTTCGAGTGTTCGAACCGTAATGCGCAAGAAATGGTATGGAAACCCCGTATTTACATATCTGCCACTGTGTAGGAGAATCCGTATTGGTGTTCGAGTGTTCGAACCGTAATGCGCAAGAAATGGTACGGAAACCCCGTATTTACATATCTGCCACTGTGCAGGAGAATCCGTATATGTGTTCGAGTGTTCGAACTGTAATGCGCAAGAAATGGTACGGAAACCCCGTATTTACATATCTGCCACTGTGCAGGAGAATTCGTATAGGTGTTCGAGTGTTCGAACCGTAATGCGCAAGAAATGGTACGGAAACCCCGTATTTACATATCTGCCACTGTGCAGGAGAATCCGTATAGGTGTTCGAGTGTTCGAACCGTAATGCGCAAGAAATGGTACGGAAACCCCGTATTTACATATCTGCCACTTTGCAGGAGAATCCGTATAGGTGTTCGAGTGTTCGAACCGTAATGCGCAAGAAATGGTACGGAAACCCCGTATTTACATATCTGCCACTGTGCAGGAGAATCCGTATAGGTGTTCGGGTGTTCGAACCGTAATACGCAAGAAATGGTACGGAAACCCCGTATTTACATATCTGCCACTGTGCAGGAGAATTCGTATAGGTGTTCGAGTGTTCGAACCGTAATGCGCAAGAAATGGTATGGAAACCCCGTATTTACATATCTGCCACTGTGCAGGAGAATCCGTATTGGTGTTCGAGTGTTCGAACCGTAATGCGCAAGAAATGGTACGGAAACCCCGTATTTACATATCTGCCACTGTGTAGGAGAATCCGTATTGGTGTTCGAGTGTTCGAACCGTAATGCGCAAGAAATGGTACGGAAACCCCGTATTTACATATCTGCCACTGTGCAGGAGAATCCGTATATGTGTTCGAGTGTTCGAACCGTAATGCGCAAGAAATGGTACGGAAACCCTGTATTTACATATCTGCCACTGTGCAGGAGAATCCGTATAGGTGTTCGAGTGTTCGAACCGTAATGCGCAAGAAATGGTACGGAAACCCCGTATTTACATATCTGCCACTGTGTAGGAGAATCCGTATAGGTGTTCGAGTGTTCGAATCGTAATGCGCAAGAAATGGTACGGAAACCCCGTATTTACATATCTGCCACTGTGCAGGAGAATCCGTATAGGTGTTCGAGTGTTCGAACCGTAATGCGCAAGAAATGGTACGGAAACCCCGTATTTACATATCTGCCACTGTGCAGGAGAATCCGTACAGGTGTTCGAGTGTTCGAACCGTAATGCGCAAGAAATGGTATGGAAACCCCGTATTTACATATCTGCCACTGTGCAGGAGAATCCGTATTGGTGTTCGAGTGTTCGAACCGTAATGCGCAAGAAATGGTACGGAAACCCCGTATTTACATATCTACCACTGTGCAGGAGAATCCGTATATGTGTTCGAGTGTTCGAACCGTAATGCGCAAGAAATGGTACGGAAACCCCGTATTTACATATCTGCCACTGTGCAGGAGAATCCGTATAGGTGTTCGAGTGTTCGAACCGTAATGCGCAAGAAATGGTACGGAAACCCCGTATTTACATATCTGCCACTGTGCAGGAGAATCCGTATAGGTGTTCGAGTGTTCGAATCGTAATGCGCAAGAAATGGTACGGAAACCCCGTATTTACATATCTGCCACTGTGCAGGAGAATCCGTATAGGTGTTCGAGTGTTCGAACCGTAATGCGCAAGAAATGGTACGGAAACCCCGTATTTACATATCTGCCACTGTGCAGGAGAATCCGTATAGGTGTTCGAGTGTTCGAACCGTAATGCGCAAGAAATGGTACGGAAACCCCGTATTTACATATCTGCCACTGTGCAGGAGAATCCGTATTGGTGTTCGATTGTTCGAACCGTAATGCGCAAGAAATGGCACGGAAACCCCGTATTTACATATCTACCACTGTGCAGGAGAATCCGTATAGGTGTTCGAGTGTTCGAGCCGTAATGCGCAAGAAATGGTACGGAAACCCCGTATTTACATATCTGCCACTGTGCAGGAGAATCCGTATAGGTGTTCGAGTGTTCGAACCGTAATGCGCAAGAAATGGTATGTAAACCCCGTATTTACATATCTGCCACTGTGCAGGAGAATCTGTATAGGTATTCGAGTGTTCGAACCGTAATGCGCAAGAAATGGTATGGAAACCCCGTATTTACATATCTGCCACTGTGCAGGAGAATCCGTATAGGTGTTCGAGTGTTCGAACCGTAATGCGCAAGAAATGGTACGGAAACCCCGTATTTACATATCTGCCACTGCGCAGGAGAATCCGTATAGGTGTTCGAGTGTTCGAACCGTAATGCGCAAGAAATGGTATGTAAAGCCCGTATTTACATATCTGCCACAGTGCATGAGAATCCGTATAGGTGTTCGATTGTTCGAACCGTAAGGCGTGAGAAATGGTATGTAAACCCCGTATTTACATATCTGCCACTGTGCAGGAGAATCCGTATAGGTGTTCGAGTGTTCGAGCCGTAATGCGCAAGAAATGGTACGGAAACCCCGTATTTACATATCTGCCACTGTGCAGGAGAATCCGTATAGGTGTTCGAGTGTTCGAACCGTAATGCGCAAGAAATGGTACGAAAATCCCGTATTTACATATCTGCCACTGTGCAGGAAAATCCGTATAGGTGTTCGACTGTTCGAACCGTAATGCGCAAGAAATGGTACGGAAACCCCGTATTTACATATCTGCCACTGTGCAGGAGAATCCGTATAGGTGTTCGAGTGTTCGAACCGTAATGCGCAAGAAATGGTATGGAAACCCCGTATTTACATATCTGCCACTGTGTAGGAGAATCCGTATTGGTGTTCGGGTGTTCGAACCGTAATGCGCAAGAAATGGTATGGAAACCCCGTCTTTACATATCTGCCACTGTGTAGGAGAATCCGTATTGGTGTTCGAGTGTTCGAACCGTAATGCGCAAGAAATGGCACGGAAACCCCGTATTTACATATCTGCCACTGTGCAGGAGAATCCGTATATGTGTCGAGTGTTCGAACCGTAATGCGCAAGAAATGGTACGGAAACCCCGTATTTACATATCTGCCACTGTGCAGGAGAATTCGTATAGGTGTTCGAGTGTTCGAACCGTAATGCGCAAGAAATGGTACGGAAACCCCGTATTTACATATCTGCCACTGTGCAGGAGAATCCGTATAGGTGTTCGAGTGTTCGAACCGTAATGCGCAAGAAATGGTACGGAAACCCCGTATTTACATATCTGCCACTGTGCAGGAGAATCCGTATAGGTGTTCGAGTGTTCGAACCGTAATGCGCAAGAAATGGTACGGAAACCCCGTATTTACATATCTGCCACTGTGCAGGAGAATCCGTATAGGTGTTCGGGTGTTCGAACCGTAATACGCAAGAAATGGTACGGAAACCCCGTCTTTACATATCTGCCACTGTGCAGGAGAATCCGTATAGGTGTTCGAGTGTTCGAACCGTAATGTGCAAGAAATGGTATGGAAACCCCGTATTTACATATCTGCCACTGTGCAGGAGAATCCGTATTGGTGTTCGAGTGTTCGAACCGTAATGCGCAAGAAATGGTACGGAAACCCCGTATTTACATATCTGCCACTGTGCAGGAGAATCCGTATATGTGTTCGAGTGTTCGAACCGTAATGCGCAAGAAATGGTACGGAAACCCCGTATTTACATATCTGCCACTGTGCAGGAGAATTCGTATAGGTGTTCGAGTGTTCGAACCGTAATGCGCAAGAAATGGTACGGAAACCCCGTATTTACATATCTGCCACTGTGCAGGAGAATCCGTATAGGTGTTCGAGTGTTCGAACCGTAATGCGCAAGAAATGGTACGGAAACCCCGTATTTACATATCTGCCACTGTGCAGGAGAATCCGTATAGGTGTTCGAGTGTTCGAACCGTAATGCGCAAGAAATGGTACGGAAACCCCGTATTTACATATCTGCCACTGTGCAGGAGAATTCGTATAGGTGTTCGAGTGTTCGAACCGTAATACGCAAGAAATGGTACGGAAACCCCGTATTTACATATCTGCCACTGTGCAGGAGAATCCGTACAGGTGTTCGAGTGTTCGAACCGTAATGCGCAAGAAATGGTATGGAAACCCCGTATTTACATATCTGCCACTGTGCAGGAGAATCCGTATTGGTGTTCGAGTGTTCGAACCGTAATGCGCAAGAAATGGTACGGAAACCCCGTATTTACATATCTACCACTGTGCAGGAGAATCCGTATATGTGTTCGAGTGTTCGAACCGTAATGCGCAAGAAATGGTACGGAAACCCCGTATTTACATATCTGCCACTGTGCAGGAGAATCCGTATAGGTGTTCGAGTGTTCGAACCGTAATGCGCAAGAAATGGTACGGAAATCCCGTATTTACATATCTGCCACTGTGCAGGGGAATCCGTATAGGTGTTCGAGTGTTCGAATCGTAATGCGCAAGAAATATTACGGAAACCCCATATTTACATATCTGCCACTGTGCAGGAGAATCTGTATAGGTGTTCGAGTGTTCGAACCGTAATGCGCAAGAAATGGTACGGAAACCCCGTATTTACATATCTGCCACTGTGCAGGAGAATCCGTATAGGTGTTCGAGTGTTCGAACCGTAATGCGCAAGAAATGGTACGGAAACCCCGTATTTACATATCTGCCACTGTGCAGGAGAATCCGTATTGGTGTTCGAGTGTTCGAACCGTAATGCGCAAGAAATGGTACGGAAACCCCGTATTTACATATCTACCACTGTGCAGGAGAATCCGTATATGTGTTCGAGTGTTCGAACCGTAATGCGCAAGAAATGGTACGGAAACCCCGTATTTACATATCTGCCACTGTGCAGGAGAATCCGTATAGGTGTTCGAGTGTTCGAACCGTAATGCGCAAGAAATGGTATGTAAACCCCGTATTTACATATCTACCACTGTGCAGGAGAATCTGTATAGGTATTCGAGTGTTCGAACCGTAATGCGCAAGAAATGGTATGGAAACCCCGTATTTACATATCTGCCACTGTGCAGGAGAATCCGTATAGGTGTTCGAGTGTTCGAACCGTAATGCGCAAGAAATGGTACGGAAACCCCGTATTTACATATCTGCCACTGTGCAGGAGAATCCGTATAGGTGTTCGAGTGTTCGAACCGTAATGCGCAAGAAATGGTATGTAAACCCCGTATTTACATATCTGCCACAGTGCATGAGAATCCGTATAGGTGTTCGATTGTTCGAACCGTAAGGCGTGAGAAATGGTATGTAAACCCCGTATTTACATATCTGCCACTGTGCAGGAGAATCCGTATAGGTGTTCGAGTGTTCGAACCGTAATGCGCAAGAAATGGTACGGAAACCCCGTATTTACATATCTGCCACTGTGCAGGAGAATCCGTATAGGTGTTCGAGTGTTCGAACCGTAATGCGCAAGAAATGGTACGGAAACCCCGTATTTACATATCTGCCACTGTGCAGGAAAATCCGTATAGGTGTTCGACTGTTCGAACCGTAATACGCAAGAAATGGTACGGAAACCCCGTATTTACATATCTGCCACTGTGCAGGAGAATCCGTATAGGTGTTCGAGTGTTCGAACCGTAATGCGCAAGAAATGGTACGGAAACCCCGTATTTACATATCTGCCACTGTGTAGGAGAATCCGTATTGGTGTTCGAGTGTTCGAACCGTAATGCGCAAGAAATGGCACGGAAACCCCGTATTTACATATCTGCCACTGTGCAGGAGAATCCGTATATGTGTTCGAGTGTTCGAACCGTAATGCGCAAGAAATGGTACGGAAACCCCGTATTTACATATCTGCCACTGTGCAGGAGAATTCGTATAGGTTTTCGAGTGTTCGAACCGTAATGCGCAAGAAATGGTACGGAAACCCCGTATTTACATATCTGCCACTGTGCAGGAGAATCCGTATAGGTGTTCGAGTGTTCGAACCGTAATGCGCAAGAAATGGTACGGAAACCCCGTATTTACATATCTGCCACTGTGCAGGAGAATCCGTATAGGTGTTCGGGTGTTCGAACCGTAATACGCAAGAAATGGTACGGAAACCCCGTATTTACATATCTGCCACTGTGCAGGAGAATCCGTATAGGTGTTCGAGTGTTCGAACCGTAATGCGCGAGAAATGGTATGGAAACCCCGTATTTACATATCTGCCACTGTGCAGGAGAATCCGTATTGGTGTTCGAGTGTTCGAACCGTAATGCGCAAGAAATGGTACGGAAACCCCGTATTTACATATCTGCCACTGTGCAGGAGAATCCGTATATGTGTTCGAGTGTTCGAACCGTAATGCGCAAGAAATGGTACGGAAACCCCGTATTTACATATCTGCCACT
The DNA here is from genome assembly GCF_055761805.1 of Camellia sinensis. Lineage (NCBI taxonomy): Eukaryota > Viridiplantae > Streptophyta > Magnoliopsida > Ericales > Theaceae > Camellia > Camellia sinensis. The sequence goes on from NC_138965.1 coordinate 5,233,291, forward strand.
GTGCAGGAGAATTCGTATAGGTGTTCGAGTGTTCGAACCGTAATGCGCAAGAAATGGTACGGAAACCCCGTATTTACATATCTGCCACTGTGCTGGAGAATCCGTATAGGTGTTCGAGTGTTCGAACCGTAATGCGCAAGAAATGGTATGTAAACCCCGTATTTACATATCTACCACTGTGCAGGAGAATCTGTATAGGTGTTCGAGTGTTCGAACCGTAATGCGCAAGAAATGGTACGGAAACCCCGTATTTACATATCTGCCACTGTGCAGGAGAATCCGTATAGGTGTTCGAGTGTTCGAACCATAATGCGCAAGAAATGGTACGGAAACCCCGTATTTACATATCTGCCTCTGTGTAGGAGAATCCGTATAGGTGTTGGAGTGTTCGAACCGTAATGCGCAAGAAATGGTACGGAAACCCCGTATTTACATATCTGCCACTGTGCAGGAGAATCCGTATAGGTGTTCGAGTGTTCGAACCGTAAGGCGCAAGAAATGGTATGTAAACCCCCTATTTACATATCTACCACTGTGCAGGAGAATCGGTATAGGTGTTCGAGTGTTCGAACCGTAATGCGCAAGAAATGGTACGGAAACCCCGTATTTACATATCTGCCACTGTGCAGGAGAATCCGTATAGGTGTTCGAGTGTTCGAACCATAATGCGCAAGAAATGGTACGGAAACCCCGTATTTACATATCTGCCACTGTGCAGGAGAATCCGTATAGGTGTTCGAGTGTTCGAACCGTAATGCGCAAGAATCGGTACAGAAACCCCGTATTTACATATCTGCCACTGTGCAGGATAATCCGTATAGGTGTTCAAGTGTTCGAACCGTAATGCGCAACAAATGGTACGAAAATCCCGTATTTACATATCTACCACTGTGCAGGAGAATCCGTATAGGTGTTCGAGTGTTCGAACCATAATGCGCAAGAAATGGTACGGAAACCCCGTATTTACATATCTGCCACTGTGCAGGAGAATCCGTATAGGTGTTCGAGTGTTCGAACCGTAATGCGCAAGAATCGGTACAGAAACCCCGTATTTACATATCTGCCACTGTGCAGGATAATCCGTATAGGTGATCAAGTGTTCGAACCGTAATGCGCAACAAATGGTACGAAAATCCCGTATTTACATATCTGCCACTGTGCAGGAGAATCCCTATATGTGTTCGAGTGTTCGAACCGTAATGCGCAAGAAATGGTATGTAAACCCCGTATTTACATATCTACCACTGTGCAGGAGAATCTGTATAGGTGTTCGAGTGTTCGAACCGTAATGCGCAAGAAATGGTACGGAAACCCCGTATTTACATATCTGCCACTGTATAGGAGAATCCGTATAGGTGTTCGAGTGTTCGAACCGTAATACGCAAGAAATGGTACGGAAACCCCGTATTTACATATCTGCCACTGTGCAGGAGAATCCGTATAGGTGTTCGAGTGTTCGAACCGTAATGCGCAAGAAATGGTATGGAAACCCCGTATTTACATATCTGCCACTGTGCAGGAGAATCCATATTGGTGTTCGAGTGTTCGAACCGTAATGCGCAAGAAATGGTACGGAAACCCCGTATTTACATATCTGCCACTGTGCAGGAGAATCCGTATATGTGTTCGAGTGTTCGAACCGTAATGCGCAAGAAATGGTACGGAAACCCCGTATTTACATATCTGCCACTGTGCAGGAGAATTCGTATAGGTGTTCGAGTGTTCGAACCGTAATGCGCAAGAAATGTTACGGAAACCACGTATTTACATATCTGCCACTGTGCAGGAGAATCCGTATAGGTGTTCGAGTGTTCGAACCATAATGCGCAAGAAATGGTACGGAAACCCCGTATTTACATATCTGCCACTGTGCAGGAGAATCCGTATAGGTGTTCGAGTGTTCGAACCGTAATGCGCAAGAATCGGTACAGAAACCCCGTATTTACATATCTGCCACTGTGCAGGATAATCCGTATAGGTGATCAAGTGTTCGAATCGTAATGCGCAACAAATGGTACGAAAATCCCGTATTTACATATCTGCCACTGTGCAGGAGAATCCCTATATGTGTTCGAGTGTTCGAACCGTAATGCGCAAGAAATGGTATGTAAACCCCGTATTTACATATCTACCACTGTGCAGGAGAATCTGTATAGGTGTTCGAGTGTTCGAACCGTAATGCGCAAGAAATGGTACGGAAACCCCGTATTTACATATCTGCCACTGTACAGGAGAATCCGTATAGGTGTTCGAGTGTTCGAACCGTAATACGCAAGAAATGGTACGGAAACCCCGTATTTACATATCTGCCACTGTGCAGGAGAATCCGTATAGGTGTTCGAGTGTTCGAACCGTAATGCGCAAGAAATGGTATGGAAACCCCGTATTTACATATCTGCCACTGTGCAGGAGAATCCGTATTGGTGTTCGAGTGTTCGAACCGTAATGCGCAAGAAATGGTACGGAAACCCCGTATTTACATATCTGCCACTGTGCAGGAGAATCCATATATGTGTTCGAGTGTTCGAACCGTAATGCGCAAGAAATGGTACGGAAACCCCGTATTTACATATCTGCCACTGTGCAGGAGAATTCGTATAGGTGTTCGAGTGTTCGAACCGTAATGCGCAAGAAATGGTACGGAAACCCCGTATTTACATATCTGCCACTGTGCAGGAGAATCCGTATAGGTGTTCGAGTGTTCGAACCGTAATGCGCAAGAAATGGTACGGAAACCCCGTATTTACATATCTGCCACTGTGCAGGAGAATCTGTATAGGTGTTCGAGTGTTCGAACTGTAATGCGCAAGAAATGGTACGGAAACCTCGTATTTACATATCTGCCACTGTGCAGGAGAATTGTTATATGTGTTCGAGTGTTCGAACCGTAATGCGCAAGAAATGGTACGGAAACCCCGTATTTACATATCTGCCACTGTGCAGGAGAATTCGTTTAGGTGTTCGAGTGTTCGAACCGTAATGCGCAAGAAATGGTACGGAAACCCCGTATTTACATATCTGCCACTGTGCAGGAGAATCCGTATAGGTGTTCAAGTGTTCGAACCGTAATGCGCAACAAATGGTACGAAAATCCCGTATTTACATATCTGCCACTGTGCAGGAGAATCCCTATATGTGTTCGAGTGTTCGAACCGTAATGCGCAAGAAATGGTATGTAAACCCCGTATTTACATATCTACCACTGTGCAGGAGAATCTGTATAGGTGTTCGAGTGTTCGAACCGTAATGCGCAAGAAATGGTACGGAAACCCCGTATTTACATATCTGCCACTATGCAGGAGAATCTGTATAGGTGTTCGAGTGTTCGAACCGTAATGCACAAGAAACGGTACGGAAACCCCGAATTTACATATCTGCCACTGTGAAGGAGAATCCGTATAGGTGTTCAAGTGTTCGAACCGTAATGCGCAAGAAATGGTACGGAAACCCCGTCTTTACATATCTGCCACTGTGCAGGAGAATCCGTATAGGTGTTCGAGTGTTCGAACCGTAATGCGCAAGAAATGGTACGGAAACACCGTATTTACATATCTACCACTGCGCAGGAGAATCCGTATAGGTGTTCGAGTGTTTGAACCGTAATGCGCAAGAAATGGTATGTAAACCCCGTATTTACATATCTACCACTGTGCAGGAGAATTCGTATAGGTGTTCGAGTGTTCGAACCGTAATGCGCAAGAAATGGTACGGAAACCCCGTATTTACATATCTGCCACTGTGTAGGAGAATCCGTATAGGTGTTCGAGTGTTCGAACCGTAATGCGCAAGAAATGGTACGGAAACCCCGTATTTACATATCTGCCACTGTGCAGGAGAATCCGTATAGGTGTTCGAGTGTTCGAACCGTAATGCGCAAGAAATGGTATGTAAACCCCGTATTTACATATCTACCACTGTGCAGGAGAATCTGTATAGGTGTTCGAGTGTTCGAACCGTAATGCGCAAGAAATGGTATGGAAACCCCGTATTTACATATCTGCCACTGTGCAGGAGAATCCGTATAGGTGTTCGAGTGTTCGAACCGTAATGCGCAAGAAATGGTACGGAAACCCCGTATTTACATATCTGCCACTGTGCAGGAGAATCCGTATAGGTGTTCGAGTGTTCGAACCGTAATGCGCAAGAAATGGTATGTAAACCCCGTATTTACATATCTACCACTGTGCAGGAGAATCTGCATAGGTGTTCGAGTGTTCGAACCGTAATGCGCAAGAAATGGTTTGTAAACCCCGTATTTACATATCTACCACTGTGCAGGAGAATCCGTATTGGTGTTCGAGTGTTCGAACCGTAATGCGCAAGAAATGGTACGGAAACCCCGTATTTACATATCTGCCACTGTGCAGGAGAATCCGTATATGTGTTCGAGTGTTCGAACCGTAATGCGCAAGAAATGGTACGGAAACCCCGTATTTACATATCTGCCACTGTGTAGGAGAATTCGTATAGGTGTTCGAGTGTTCGAACCGTAATGCGCAAGAAATGGTACGGAAACCCCGTATTTACATATCTGCCACTGTGCAGGAGAATCCGTATAGGTGTTCGAGTGTTCGAACCGTAATGCGCAAGAAATGTTACGGAAACCCCGTATTTACATATCTGCCACTGTGCAGGAGAATCTGTATAGGTGTTCGAGTGTTCGAACTGTAATGCGCAAGAAATGGTACGGAAACCTCGTATTTACAAATCTGCCACTGTGCAGGAGAATCCGTATAGGTGTTCGAGTGTTCGAACCGTAATGCGCAAGAAATGGTATGCAAACCCCATATTTACATATCTACCACTGTGCAGGAGAATCTGCATAGGTGTTCGAGTGTTCGAACCATAATGCGCAAGAAATGGTACGGAAACCCCGTATTTACATATCTGCCACTGTGTAGGAGAATCCGTATAGGTGTTCGAGTGTTCGAACCGTAATGCGCAAGAAATGGTACGGAAACCCCGTATTTACATATCTGCCACTGTGCAGGAGAATCCGTATAGGTGTTCGAGTGTTCGAACCGTAATGCGCAAGAAATGGTATGTAAACCCCGTATTTACATATCTACCACTGTGCAGGAGAATCTGTATAGGTGTTCGAGTGTTCGAACCGTAATGCGCAAGAAATGGTATGGAAACCCCGTATTTACATATCTGCCACTGTGCAGGAGAATCCGTATAGGTGTTCGAGTGTTCGAACCGTAATGCGCAAGAAATGGTACGGAAACCCCGTATTTACATATCTGCCACTGTGCAGGAGAATCCGTATAGGTGTTCGAGTGTTCGAACCGTAATGCGCAAGAAATGGTATGTAAACCCCGTATTTACATATCTACCACTGTGCAGGAGAATCTGCATAGGTGTTCGAGTGTTCGAACCGTAATGCCCAAGAAATGGTACGGAAACCCCGTATTTACATATCTGCCACTGTATAGGTGAATCCGTATAGGTGTTCGAGTGTTCGAACCGTAATGCGCAAGAAATGGTACGGAAACCCCGTATTTACATATCTGCCACTGTGCAGGAGAATCCGTATAGGTGTTCGAGTGTTCGAACCGTAATGCGCAAGAAATGGTTTGTAAACCCCGTATTTACATATCTACCATTGTGCAGGAGAATCTGTATAGGTGTTCGAGTGTTCGAACCGTAATGCGCAAGAAATGGTACGGAAACCCCGTATTTACATATCTGCCACTGTGCAGGAGAATCCGTATAGGTGTTCGAGTGTTCGAACCGTAATGCGCAAGAATCGGTACAGAAACCCCGTGTTTACATATCTGCCACTGTGCAGGATAATCCGTATAGGTGATCAAGTGTTCGAACCGTAATGCGCAACAAATGGTACGAAAATCCCGTATTTGCATATCTGCCACTGTGCAGGAGAATCCCTATATGTGTTCGAGTGTTCGAACCGTAATGCGCAAGAAATGCTACGGAAACCCCGTATTTACATATCTGCCACTGTGCAGGAGAATCCGTATAGGTGTTCGAGTGTTCGAACCGTAATACGCAAGAAATGGTACGGAAAGCCCGTATTTACATATCTGCCACTGTGCAGGAGAATCCGTATAGGTGTTCGAGTGTTCGAACCGTAATGCGCAAGAAATGGTATGGAAACCCCGTATTTACATATCTGCCACTGTGCAGGAGAATCCGTATTGGTGTTCGAGTGTTCGAACCGTAATGCGCAAGAAATGGTACGGAAACCCCGTATTTACATATCTGCCACTGTGTAGGAGAATCCGTATAGGTGTTCGAGTGTTCGAACCGTAATGCGCAAGAAATGGTACGGAAACCCCGTATTTACATATCTGCCACTGTGCAGGAGAATCCGTATAGGTGTTCGAGTGTTCGAACCGTAATGCGCAAGAAATGGTATGTAAACCCCGTATTTACATATCTACCACTGTGCAGGAGAATCTGTATAGGTGTTCGAGTGTTCGAACCGTAATGCGCAAGAAATGGTATGGAAACCCCGTATTTACATATCTGCCACTGTGCAGGAGAATCCGTATAGGTGTTCGAGTGTTCGAACCGTAATGCGCAAGAAATGGTACGGAAAACCCGTATTTACATATCTGCCACTGTGCAGGAGAATCCGTATATGTGTTCGAGTGTTCGAACCGTAATGCGCAAGAAATGGTACGGAAACCCCGTATTTACATATCTGCCACTGTGCAGGAGAATTCGTATAGGTGTTCGAGTGTTCGAACCGTAATGCGCAAGAAATGGTACGGAAACCCCGTATTTACATATCTGCCACTGTGCAGGAGAATCCGTATAGGTGTTCGAGTGTTCGAACCATAATGCGCAAGAAATGGTACGGAAACCCCGTATTTACATATCTGCCACTGTGCAGGAGAATCCGTATAGGTGTTCGAGTGTTCGAACCGTAATGCGCAAGAATCGGTACAGAAACCCCGTATTTACATATCTGCCACTGTGCAGGATAATCCGTATAGGTGATCAAGTGTTCGAACCGTAATGCGCAACAAATGGTACGAAAATCCCGTATTTACATATCTGCCACTGTGTAGGAGAATCCCTATATGTGTTCGAGTGTTCGAACCGTAATGCGCAAGAAATGGTATGTAAACCCCGTATTTACATATCTACCACTGTGCAGGAGAATCTGTATAGGTGTTCGAGTGTTCGAACCGTAATGCGCAAGAAATGGTACGGAAACCCCGTATTTACATATCTGCCACTGTACAGGAGAATCCGTATAGGTGTTCGAGTGTTCGAACCGTAATATGCAAGAAATGGTACGGAAACCCCGTATTTACATATCTGCCACTGTGCAGGAGAATCCGTATAGGTGTTCGAGTGTTCGAACCGTAATGCGCAAGAAATGGTATGGAAACCCCGTATTTACATATCTGCCACTGTGCAGGAGAATCCGTATTGGTGTTCGAGTGTTCGAACCGTAATGCGCAAGAAATGGTACGGAAACCCCGTATTTACATATCTGCCACTGTGCAGGAGAATCCGTATATGTGTTCGAGTGTTCGAACCGTAATGCGCAAGAAATGGTACGGAAACCCCGTATTTACATATCTGCCACTGTGCAGGAGAATTCGTATAGGTGTTCGAGTGTTCGAACCGTAATGCGCAAGAAATGGTACGGAAACCCCGTATTTACATATCTGCCACTGTGCAGGAGAATCCGTATAGGTGTTCGAGTGTTCGAACCGTAATGCGCAAGAAATGGTACGGAAACCCCGTATTTACATATCTGCCACTGTGCAGGAGAATCTGTATAGGTGTTCGAGTGTTCGAACTGTAATGCGCAAGAAATGGTACGGAAACCTCGTATTTACATATCTGCCACTGTGCAGGAGAATCCTTATATGTGTTCGAGTGTTCGAACCGTAATGCGCAAGAAATGGTACGGAAACCCCGTATTTACATATCTGCCACTGTGCAGGAGAATTCGTATAGGTGTTCGAGTGTTCGAACCGTAATGCGCAAGAAATGGTACGGAAACCCCGTATTTACATATCTGCCACTGTGCAGGAGAATCCGTATAGGTGTTCAAGTGTTCGAACCGTAATGCGCAACAAATGGTACGAAAATCCCGTATTTACATATCTGCCACTGTGCAGGAGAATCCCTATATGTGTTCGAGTGTTCGAACCGTAATGCGCAAGAAATGGTATGTAAACCCCGTATTTACATATCTACCACTGTGCAGGAGAATCTGTATAGGTGTTCGAGTGTTCGAACCGTAATGCGCAAGAAATGATACGGAAACCCCGTATTTACATATCTGCCACTGTGCAGGAGAATCTGTATAGGTGTTCGAGTGTTCGAACCGTAATGCACAAGAAATGGTACGGAAACCCCGAATTTACATATCTGCCACTGTGCAGGAGAATCCGTATAGGTGTTCAAGTGTTCGAACCGTAATGCGCAAGAAATGGTACGGAAACCCCGTATTTACATATCTGCCACTGTGCAGGAGAATCCGTATAGGTGTTCGAGTGTTCGAACCGTAATGCGCAAGAAATGGTACGGAAACACCGTATTTACATATCTACCACTGTGCAGGAGAATCCGTATAGGTGTTCGAGTGTTCGAACCGTAATGCGCAAGAAATGGTATGTAAACCCCGTATTTACATATCTACCACTGTGCAGGAGAATTCGTATAGGTGTTCGAGTGTTCGAACCGTAATGCGCAAGAAATGGTACGGAAACCCCGTATTTACATATCTGCCACTGTGTAGGAGAATCCGTATAGGTGTTCGAGTGTTCGAACCGTAATGCGCAAGAAATGGTACGGAAACCCCGTATTTACATATCTGCCACTGTGCAGGAGAATCCGTATAGGTGTTCGAGTGTTCGAACCGTAATGCGCAAGAAATGGTATGTAAACCCCGTATTTACATATCTACCACTGTGTAGGAGAATCTGTATAGGTGTTCGAGTGTTCGAACCGTAATGCGCAAGAAATGGTATGGAAACCCCGTATTTACATATCTGCCACTGTGCAGGAGAATCCGTATAGGTGTTCGAGTGTTCGAACCGTAATGCGCAAGAAATGGTACGGAAACCCCGTATTTCCATATCTGCCACTGTGCAGGAGAATCCGTATAGGTGTTCGAGTGTTCGAACCGTAATGCGCAAGAAATGGTATGTAAACCCCGTATTTACATATCTACCACTGTGGAGGAGAATCTGCATAGGTGTTCGAGTGTTCGAACCGTAATGCGCAAGAAATGGTACGGAAACCCCGTATTTACATATCTGCCACTGTATAGGTGAATCCGTATAGGTGTTCGAGTGTTCGAACCGTAATGCGCAAGAAATGGTACGGAAACCCCGTATTTACATATCTGCCACTGTGCAGGAGAATCCGTATAGGTGTTCGAGTGTTCGAACCGTAATGCGCAAGAAATGGTTTGTAAACCCCGTATTTACATATCTACCACTGTGCAGGAGAATCCGTATTGGTGTTCGAGTGTTCGAACCGTAATGCGCAAGAAATGGTACGAAAACCCCGTATTTACATATCTGCCACTGTGCAGGAGAATCCGTATATGTGTTCGAGTGTTCGAACCGTAATGCGCAAGAAATGGTACGGAAACCCCGTATTTACATATCTGCCACTGTGCAGGAGAATGCGTATAGGTGTTCGAGTGTTCGAACCGTAATGCGCAAGAAATGGTACGGAAACCCCGTATTTACATATCTGCCACTATGCAGGAGAATCCGTATAGGTGTTCGAGTGTTCGAACCGTAATGCGCAACAAATGGTACGGAAACCCCGTATTTACATATCTGCCACTGTGCAGGAGAATCTGTATAGGTGTTCGAGTGTTCGAACTGTAATGCGCAAGAAATGGTACGGAAACCTCGTATTTACATATCTGCCACTGTGCAGGAGAATCCGTATAGGTGTTCGAGTGTTCGAACCGTAATGCGCAAGAAATGGTATGCAAACCCCATATTTACATATCTACCACTGTGCAGGAGAATCTGCATAGGTGTTCGAGTGTTCGAACCATAATGCGCAAGAAATGGTACGGAAACCCCGTATTTACATATCTGCCACTGTGTAGGAGAATCCGTATAGGTGTTCGAGTGTTCGAACCGTAATGCGCAAGAAATGGTACGGAAACCCCGTATTTACATATCTGCCACTGTGGAGGAGAATCTGTATAGGTGTTCGAGTGTTCGAACCGTAATGCACAAGAAATGGTACGGAAACCCCGAATTTACATATCTGCCACTGTGCAGGAGAATCCGTATAGGTGTTCGAGTGTTCGAACCGTAATGCGCAAGAAATGGTACGGAAACCCCGTATTTACATATCTGCCACTGTGCAGGAGAATCCGTATAGGTGTTCGAGTGTTCGAACCGTAATGCGCAAGAAATGGTACGGAAACACCGTATTTACATATCTACCACTGTGCAGGAGAATCCGTATAGGTGTTCGAGTGTTCGAACCGTAATGCGCAAGAAATGGTATGTAAACCCCGTATTTACATATCTACCACTGTGCAGGAGAATTCGTATAGGTGTTCGAGTGTTCGAACCGTAATGCGCAAGAAATGGTACGGAAACCCCGTATTTACATATCTGCCACTGTGGAGGAGAATCCGTATAGGTGTTCGAGTGTTCGAACCGTAAAGCGCAAGAAATGGTACGGAAACCCCGTATTTACATATCTGCCACTGTGCAGGAGAATCCGTATAGGTGTTCGAGTGTTCGAACCGTAATGCGCAAGAAATGGTATGTAAACCCCGTATTTACATATCTACCACTGTGCAGGAGAATCTGTATAGGTGTTCGAGTGTTCGAACCGTAATGCGCAAGAAATGGTATGGAAACCCCGTATTTACATATCTGCCACTGTGTAGGAGAATCCGTATAGGTGTTCGAGTGTTCGAACTGTAATGCGCAAGAAATGGTACGGAAACCCCGTATTTACATATCTGCCACTGTGCAGGAGAATCCGTATAGGTGTTCGAGTGTTCGAACCGTAATGCGCAAGAAATGGTATGTAAACCCCGTATTTACATATCTACCACTGTGCAGGAGAATCTGCATAGGTGTTCGAGTGTTCGAACCGTAATGCGCAAGAAATGGTATGGAAACCCCGTATTTACATATCTGCCACTGTATAGGTGAATCCGTATAGGTGTTCGAGTGTTCGAACCGTAATGCGCAAGAAATGGTACGGAAACCCCGTATTTACATATCTGCCACTGTGCAGGAGAATCCGTATAGGTGTTCGAGTGTTCGAACCGTAATGCGCAAGAAATGGTTTGTAAACCCCGTATTTACATATCTACCACTGTGCAGGAGAATCTGTATAGGTGTTCGAGTGTTCGAACCGTAATGCGCAAGAAATGGTACGGAAACCCCGTATTTACATATCTGCCACTGTGCAGGAGAATCCGTATAGGTGTTCGAGTGTTCGAACCATAATGCGCAAGAAATGTTACCGAAACCCCGTATTTACATATCTGCCACTGTGCAGGAGAATCCGTATAGGTGTTCGAGTGTTCGAACCGTAATGCGCAAGAATCGGTACAGAAACCCCGTATTTACATATCTGCCACTGTGCAGGATAATCCGTATAGGTGTTCAAGTGTTCGAACCGTAATGCGCAACAAATGGTACGAAAATCCCGTATTTGCATATCTGCCACTGTGCAGGAGAATCCCTATATGTGTTCGAGTGTTCGAACCGTAATGCGCAAGAAATGGTATGTAAACCCCGTATTGACATATCTACCACTTTGCAGGAGAATCTGTATAGGTGTTCGAGTGTTCGAACCGTAATGCGCAAGAAATGGTACGGAAACCCCGTATTTACATATCTGCCACTGTGCAGGAGAATCCGTATAGGTGTTCGAGTGTTCGAACCGTAATACGCAAGAAATGGTACGGAAAGCCCGTATTTACATATCTGCCACTGTGCAGGAGAATCCGTATAGGTGTTCGAGTGTTCGAACCGTAATGCGCAAGAAATGGTATGGAAACCCCGTATTTACATATCTGCCACTGTGCAGGAGAATCCGTATTGGTGTTCGAGTGTTCGAACCGTAATGCGCAAGAAACGGTACGGAAACCCCGTATTTACATATCTGCCACTGTGTAGGAGAATCCGTATAGGTGTTCGAGTGTTCGAACCGTAATGCGCAAGAAATGGTACGGAAACCCCGTATTTACATATCTGCCACTGTGCAGGAGAATCCGTATAGGTGTTCGAGTGTTCGAACCGTAATGCGCAAGAAATGGTATGTAAACCCCGTATTTACATATCTACCACTGTGCAGGAGAATCTGTATAGGTGTTCGAGTGTTCGAACCGTAATGCGCAAGAAATGGTATGGAAACCCCGTATTTACATATCTGCCACTGTGCAGGAGAATTCGTATAGGTGTTCGAGTGTTCGAACCGTAATGCGCAAGAAATGGTACGGAAACCCCGTATTTACATATCTGCCACTGTGCAGGAGAATCCGTATAGGTGTTCGAGTGTTCGAACCGTAATGCGCAAGAAATGGTATGTAAACCCCGTATTTACATATCTACCACTGTGCAGGAGAATCTGCATAGGTGTTCGAGTGTTCGAACCGTAATGCGCAAGAAATGGTACGGAAACCCCGTATTTACATATCTGCCACTGTATAGGTGAATCCGTATAGGTGTTCGAGTGTTCGAACCGTAATGCGCAAGAAATGGTACGGAAACCCCGTATTTACATATCTGCCACTGTGCAGGAGAATCCGTATAGGTGTTCGAGTGTTCGAACCGTAATGCGCAAGAAATGGTTTGTAAACCCCGTATTTACATATCTACCACTGTGCAGGAGAATCTGTATAGGTGTTCGAGTGTTCGAACCGTAATGCGCAAGAAATGGTACGGAAACCCCGTATTTACATATCTGCCACTGTGCAGGAGAATCCGTATAGGTGTTCGAGTGTTCGAACCGTAATGCGCAAGAAATGTTACGGAAACCCCGTATTTACATATCTGCCACTGTGCAGGAGAATCCGTATAGGTGTTCGAGTGTTCGAACCGTAATGCGCAAGAATCGGTACGGAAACCCCGTATTTACATATCTGCCACTGTGCAGGATAATCCGTATAGGTGTTCAAGTGTTCGAACCGTAATGCGCAACAAATGGTACGAAAATCCCGTATTTGCATATCTGCCACTGTGCAGGAGAATCCCTATATGTGTTCGAGTGTTCGAACCGTAATGCGCAAGAAATGGTATGTAAACCCCGTATTTACATATCTACCACTTTGCAGGAGAATCTGTATAGGTGTTCGAGTGTTCGGACCGTATTGCGCAAGAAATGGTACGGAAACCCCGTATTTACATATCTGCCACTATGCAGGAGAATCCGTATAGGTGTTCGAGTGTTCGAACCGTAATACGCAAGAAATGGTACGGAAAGCCCGTATTTACATATCTGCCACTGTGCAGGAGAATCCGTATAGGTGTTCGAGTGTTCGAACCGTAATGCGCAAGAAATGGTATGGAAACCCCGTATTTACATATCTGCCACTGTGCAGGAGAATCCGTATTGGTGTTCGAGTGTTCGAACCGTAATGCGCAAGAAACGGTACGGAAACCCCGTATTTACATATCTGCCACTGTGTAGGAGAATCCGTATAGGTGTTCGAGTGTTCGAACCGTAATGCGCAAGAAATGGTACGGAAACCCCGTATTTACATATCTGCCACTGTGCAGGAGAATCCGTATAGGTGTTCGAGTGTTCGAACCGTAATGCGCAAGAAATGGTATGTAAACCCCGTATTTACATATCTACCACTGTGCAGGAGAATCTGTATAGGTGTTCGAGTGTTCGAACCGTAATGCGCAAGAAATGGTATGGAAACCCCGTATTTACATATCTGCCACTGTGCAGGAGAATCCGTATAGGTGTTCGAGTGTTCGAACCGTAATGCGCAAGAAATGGTACGGAAACCCCGTATTTACATATCTGCCACTGTGCAGGAGAATCCGTATAGGTGTTCGAGTGTTCGAACCGTAATGCGCAAGAAATGGTATGTAAACCCCGTATTTACATATCTACCACTGTGCAGGAGAATCTGCATAGGTGTTCGAGTGTTCGAACCGTAATGCGCAAGAAATGGTACGGAAACCCCGTATTTACATATCTGCCACTGTATAGGTGAATCCGTATAGGTGTTCGAGTGTTCGAACCGTAATGCGCAAGAAATGGTACGGAAACCCCGTATTTACATATCTGCCACTGTGCAGGAGAATCCGTATAGGTGTTCGAGTGTTCGAACCGTAATGCGCAAGAAATGGTTTGTAAACCCCGTATTTACATATCTACCACTGTGCAGGAGAATCTGTATAGGTGTTCGAGTGTTCGAACCGTAATGCGCAACAAATGGTACGAAAATCCCGTATTTACATATCTGCCACTGTGCAGGAGAATCCGTATAGGTGTTCGAGTGTTCGAACCATAATGCGCAAGAAATGTTATGTAAACCCCGTATTTACATATCTGCCACTGTGCAGGAGAATCCGTATAGGTGTTCGAGTGTTCGAACCGTAATGCGCAAGAATCGGTACGGAAACCCCGTATTTACATATCTGCCACTGTGCAGGAGAATCCGAATAGGCGTTCGAGTGTTCGAACCGTAACACGCAAGAAATGGTACGGAAACCCCGTATTTACATATCTGCCACTATGCAGGAGAATCCCTATTGGTGTTCGAGCGTTCGAACCGTAATGCGCAAGAAATGGTATGGAAACCCCGTATTTACATATCTGCCACTGTGCAGGAGAATCCGTATTGGTGTTCGAGCGTTCGAACCGTAATGTGCAAGAAATGGTACGGAAACCCCGTATTTACATATCTGCCACTGTGCAGGAGAATCCGTATATGTGTTCGAGTGTTCGAACCGTAATGTGCAAGAAATGGTACGGAAACCCCGTATTTACATATCTGCCACTGTGCAGGAGAATCCGTATAGGTGTTCGAGTGTTCGAACCGCAATGCGCAAGAAATGGTACGGAAACCCCGTATTTACATATCTGCCACTGTGCAGGAGAATCCGTATAGGTGTTCGAGTGTTCGAACCGTAATGGGCAAGAAATGGTACGGAAACCCCGTATTTACATATCTGCCACTGTGCAGGAGAATCCGTATAGGTGTTCGAGTGTTCGAACCGTAATGCGCAAGAAATGGTATGTAAACCCCGTATTTACATATCTACCACTGTGCAGGAGAATCTGCATAGGTGTTCGAGTGTTCGAACCGTAATGCGCAAGAAATGGTACGGAAACCCCGTATTTACATATCTGCCACTGTGTAGGAGAATCCGTATAGGTGTTCGAGTGTTCGAACCGTAATGCGCAAGAAATGGTACGGAAACCCCGTATTTACATATCTGCCACTGTGCAGGAGAATCTGTATAGGTGTTCGAGTGTTCGAACCGTAATGCACAAGAAATGGTACGGAAACCCCGAATTTACATATCTGCCACTGTGCAGGAGAATCCGTATAGGTGTTCGAGTGTTCGAACCGTAATGCGCAAGAAATGGTACGGAAACCCCGTATTTACATATCTGCCACTGTGCAGGAGAATCCGTATAGGTGTTCGAGTGTTCGAACCGTAATGCCCAAGAAATGGTACGGAAACACCGTATTTACATATCTACCACTGTGCAGGAGAATCCGTATAGGTGTTCGAGTGTTCGAACCGTAATGCGCAAGAAATGGTATGTAAACCCCGTATTTACATATCTACCACTGTGCAGGAGAATTCGTATAGGTGTTCGAGTGTTCGAACCGTAATGCGCAAGAAATGGTACGGAAACCCCGTATTTACATATCTGCCACTGTATAGGAGAATCCGTATAGGTGTTCGAGTGTTCGAACCGTAATGCGCAAGAAATGGTACGAAAACCCCGTATTTACATATCTGCCACTGTGCAGGAGAATCCGTATAGGTGTTCGAGTGTTCGAACCGTAATGCGCAAGAAATGGTATGTAAACCCCGTATTTACATATCTACCACTGTGCAGGAGAATCTGTATAGGTGTTCGAGTGTTCGAACCGTAATGCGCAAGAAATGGTATGGAAACCCCGTATTTACATATCTGCCACTGTGCAGGAGAATCCGTATAGGTGTTCGAGTGTTCGAACCGTAATGCGCAAGAAATGGTACGGAAACCCCGTATTTACATATCTGCCACTGTGCAGGAGAATCCGTATAGGTGTTCGAGTGTTCGAACCGTAATGCGCAAGAAATGGTATGTAAACCCCGTATTTACATATCTACGACTGTGCAGGAGAATCTGCATAGGTGTTCGAGTGTTCGAACCGTAATGCGCAAGAAATGGTATGGAAACCCCGTATTTACATATCTGCCACTGTATAGGTGAATCCGTATAGGTGTTCAAGTGTTCGAACCGTAATGCGCAAGAAATGGTACGGAAACCCCGTATTTACATATCTGCCACTGTGCAGGAGAATCCGTATAGGTGTTCGAGTGTTCGAACCGTAATGCGCAAGAAATGGTTTGTAAACCCCGTATTTACATATCTACCACTGTGCAGGAGAATCTGTATAGGTGTTCGAGTGTTCGAACCGTAATGCGCAAGAAATGGTACGGAAACCCCGTATTTACATATCTGCCACTGTGCAGGAGAATCCGTATAGGTGTTCGAGTGTTCGAACCATAATGCGCAAGAAATGGTATGTAAACCCCGTATTTACATATCTACCACTGTGTAGGAGAATCTGTATAGGTGTTCGAGTGTTCGAACCGTAATGCGCAAGAAATGGTATGGAAACCCCGTATTTACATATCTGCCACTGTATAGGTTAATCCGTATAGGTGTTCGAGTGTTCGAACCGTAATGCGCAAGAAATGGTACGGAAACCCCGTATTTACATATCTGCCACTGTGCAGGAGAATCCGTATAGGTGTTCGAGTGTTCGAACCGTAATGCGCAAGAAATGGTATGTAAACCCCGTATTTACATATCTACCACTGTGTAGGAGAATCTGTATAGGTGTTCGAGTGTTCGAACCGTAATGCGCAAGAAATGGTATGGAAACCCCGTATTTACATATCTGCCACTGTGCAGGAGAATCCGTATAGGTGTTCGAGTGTTCGAATCGTAATGCGCAAGAAATGGTACGGAAACCCCGTATTTCCATATCTGCCACTGTGCAGGAGAATCCGTATAGGTGTTCGAGTGTTCGAACCGTAATGCGCAAGAAATGGTATGTAAACCCCGTATTTACATATCTACCACTGTGGAGGAGAATCTGCATAGGTGTTCGAGTGTTCGAACCGTAATGCGCAAGAAATGGTACGGAAACCCCGTATTTACATATCTGCCACTGTATAGGTGAATCCGTATAGGTGTTCGAGTGTTCGAACCGTAATGCGCAAGAAATGGTACGGAAACCCCGTATTTACATATCTGCCACTGTGCAGGAGAATCCGTATAGGTGTTCGAGTGTTCGAACCGTAATGCGCAAGAAATGGTTTGTAAACCCCGTATTTACATATCTACCACTGTGCAGGAGAATCCGTATTGGTGTTCGAGTGTTCGAACCGTAATGCGCAAGAAATGGTACGAAAACCCCGTATTTACATATCTGCCACTGTGCAGGAGAATCCGTATATGTGTTCGAGTGTTCGAACCGTAATGCGCAAGAAATGGTACGGAAACCCCGTATTTACATATCTGCCACTGTGCAGGAGAATGCGTATAGGTGTTCGAGTGTTCGAACCGTAATGCGCAAGAAATGGTACGGAAACCCCGTATTTACATATCTGCCACTATGCAGGAGAATCCGTATAGGTGTTCGAGTGTTCGAACCGTAATGCGCAAGAAATGGTACGGAAACCCCGTATTTACATATCTGCCACTGTGCAGGAGAATCTGTATAGGTGTTCGAGTGTTCGAACTGTAATGCGCAAGAAATGGTACGGAAACCTCGTATTTACATATCTGCCACTGTGCAGGAGAATCCGTATAGGTGTTCGAGTGTTCGAACCGTAATGCGCAAGAAATGGTATGCAAACCCCATATTTACATATCTACCACTGTGCAGGAGAATCTGCATAGGTGTTCGAGTGTTCGAACCATAATGCGCAAGAAATGGTACGGAAACCCCGTATTTACATATCTGCCACTGTGTAGGAGAATCCGTATAGGTGTTCGAGTGTTCGAACCGTAATGCGCAAGAAATGGTACGGAAACCCCGTATTTACATATCTGCCACTGTGCAGGAGAATCCGTATAGGTGTTCGAGTGTTCGAACCGTAATGCGCAAGAATCGGTACAGAAACCTCGTATTTACATATCTGCCACTGTGCAGGATAATCCGTATAGGTGTTCAAGTGTTCGAACCGTAATGCGCAACAAATGGTACGAAAATTTACATATCTGCCACTGTGCAGGAGAATCCCTATATGTGTTCGAGTGTTCGAACCGTAATGCGCAAGAAATGGTATGTAAACCCCGTATTTACATATCTACCACTATGCAGGAGAATCTGTATAGGTGTTCGAGTGTTCGAACCGTAATGCGCAAGAAATGGTACGGAAACCCCGTATTTACATATCTGCCACTGTGGAGGAGAATCTGTATAGGTGTTCGAGTGTTCGAACCGTAATGCACAAGAAATGGTACGGAAACCCCGAATTTACATATCTGCCACTGTGCAGGAGAATCCGTATAGGTGTTCGAGTGTTCGAACCGTAATGCGCAAGAAATGGTACGGAAACCCCGTATTTACATATCTGCCACTGTGCAGGAGAATCCGTATAGGTGTTCGAGTGTTCGAACCGTAATGCGCAAGAAATGGTACGGAAACACCGTATTTACATATCTACCACTGTGCAGGAGAATCCGTATAGGTGTTCGAGTGTTCGAACCGTAATGCGCAAGAAATGGTATGTAAACCCCGTATTTACATATCTACCACTGTGCAGGAGAATTCGTATCGGTGTTCGAGTGTTCGAACCGTAATGCGCAAGAAATGGTACGGAAACCCCGTATTTACATATCTGCCACTGTGGAGGAGAATCCGTATAGGTGTTCGAGTGTTCGAACCGTAAAGCGCAAGAAATGGTACGGAAACCCCGTATTTACATATCTGCCACTGTGCAGGAGAATCCGTATAGGTGTTCGAGTGTTCGAACCGTAATGCGCAAGAAATGGTATGTAAACCCCGTATTTACATATCTACCACTGTGCAGGAGAATCTGTATAGGTGTTCGAGTGTTCGAACCGTAATGCGCAAGAAATGGTATGGAAACCCCGTATTTACATATCTGCCACTGTGCAGGAGAATCCGTATAGGTGTTCGAGTGTTCGAACTGTAATGCGCAAGAAATGGTACGGAAACCCCGTATTTACATATCTGCCACTGTGCAGGAGAATCCGTATAGGTGTTCGAGTGTTCGAACCGTAATGCGCAAGAAATGGTATGTAAACCCCGTATTTACATATCTACCACTGTGCAGGAGAATCTGCATAGGTGTTCGAGTGTTCGAACCGTAATGCGCAAGAAATGGTATGGAAACCCCGTATTTACATATCTGCCACTGTATAGGTGAATCCGTATAGGTGTTCGAGTGTTCGAACCGTAATGCGCAAGAAATGGTACGGAAACCCCGTATTTACATATCTGCCACTGTGCAGGAGAATCCGTATAGCTGTTCGAGTGTTCGAACCGTAATGCGCAAGAAATGGTTTGTAAACCCCGTATTTACATATCTACCACTGTGCAGGAGAATCTGTATAGGTGTTCGAGTGTTCGAACCGTAATGCGCAAGAAATGGTACGGAAACCCCGTATTTACATATCTGCCACTGTGCAGGAGAATCCGTATAGGTGTTCGAGTGTTCGAACCATAATGCGCAAGAAATGTTACCGAAACCCCGTATTTACATATCTGCCACTGTGCAGGAGAATCCGTATAGTTGTTCGAGTGTTCGAACCGTAATGCGCAAGAATCGGTACAGAAACCCCGTATTTACATATCTGCCACTGTGCAGGATAATCCGTATAGGTGTTCAAGTGTTCGAACCGTAATGCGCAACAAATCGTACGAAAATCCCGTATTTGCATATCTGCCACTGTGCAGGAGAATCCCTATATGTGTTCGAGTGTTCGAACCGTAATGCGCAAGAAATGGTATGTAAACCCCGTATTTACATATCTACCACTTTGCAGGAGAATCTGTATAGGTGTTCGAGTGTTCGAACCGTAATGCGCAAGAAATGGTACGGAAACCCCGTATTTACATATCTGCCACTGTGCAGGAGAATCCGTATAGGTGTTCGAGTGTTCGAACCATAATGCGCAAGAAATGTTACCGAAACCCCGTATTTACATATCTGCCACTGTGCAGGAGAATCCGTATAGTTGTTCGAGTGTTCGAACCGTAATGCGCAAGAATCGGTACAGAAACCCCGTATTTACATATCTGCCACTGTGCAGGAGAATCCGTATAGGTGTTCGAGTGTTCGAACCGTAATGCGCAAGAAATGGTTTGTAAACCCCGTATTTACATATCTACCACTGTGCAGGAGAATCTGTATAGGTGTTCGAGTGTTCGAACCGTAATGCGCAAGAAATGGTACGGAAACCCCGTATTTACATATCTGCCACTGTGCAGGAGAATCCGTATAGGTGTTCGAGTGTTCGAACCATAATGCGCAAGAAATGGTATGTAAACCCCGTATTTACATATCTACCACTGTGTAGGAGAATCTGTATAGGTGTTCGAGTGTTCGAACCGTAATGCGCAAGAAATGGTATGGAAACCCCGTATTTACATATCTGCCACTGTATAGGTGAATCCGTATAGGTGTTCGAGTGTTCGAACCGTAATGCGCAAGAAATGGTACGGAAACCCCGTATTTACATATCTGCCACTGTGCAGGAGAATCCGTATAGGTGTTCGAGTGTTCGAACCGTAATGCGCAAGAAATGGTATGTAAACCCCGTATTTACATATCTACCACTGTGTAGGAGAATCTGTATAGGTGTTCGAGTGTTCGAACCGTAATGCGCAAGAAATGGTAAGGAAACCCCGTATTTACATATCTGCCACTGTGCAGGAGAATCCGTATAGGTGTTCGAGTGTTCGAACCGTAATGCGCAAGAAATGGTACGGAAACCCCGTATTTCCATATCTGCCACTGTGCAGGAGAATCCGTATAGGTGTTCGAGTGTTCGAACCGTAATGCGCAAGAAATGGTATGTAAACCCCGTATTTACATATCTACCACTGTGGAGGAGAATCTGCATAGGTGTTCGAGTGTTCGAACCGTAATGCGCAAGAAATGGTACGGAAACCCCGTATTTACATATCTGCCACTGTATAGGTGAATCCGTATAGGTGTTCGAGTGTTCGAACCGTAATGCGCAAGAAATGGTACGGAAACCCCGTATTTACATATCTGCCACTGTGCAGGAGAATCCGTATAGGTGTTCGAGTGTTCGAACCGTAATGCGCAAGAAATGGTTTGTAAACCCCGTATTTACATATCTACCACTGTGCAGGAGAATCCGTATTGGTGTTCGAGTGTTCGAACCGTAATGCGCAAGAAATGGTACGAAAACCCCGTATTTACATATCTGCCACTGTGGAGGAGAATCCGTATATGTGTTCGAGTGTTCGAACCGTAATGCGCAAGAAATGGTACGGAAACCCCGTATTTACATATCTGCCACTGTGCAGGAGAATGCGTATAGGTGTTCGAGTGTTCGAACCGTAATGCGCAAGAAATGGTACGGAAACCCCGTATTTACATATCTGCCACTATGCAGGAGAATCCGTATAGGTGTTCGAGTGTTCGAACCGTAATGCGCAAGAAATGGTACGGAAACCCCGTATTTACATATCTGCCACTGTGCAGGAGAATCTGTATAGGTGTTCGAGTGTTCGAACTGTAATGCGCAAGAAATGGTACGGAAACCTCGTATTTACATATCTGCCACTGTGCAGGAGAATCCGTATAGGTGTTCGAGTGTTCGAACCGTAATGCGCAAGAAATGGTATGCAAACCCCATATTTACATATCTACCACTGTGCAGGAGAATCTGCATAGGTGTTCGAGTGTTCGAACCATAATGCGCAAGAAATGGTACGGAAACCCCGTATTTACATATCTGCCACTGTGTAGGAGAATCCGTATAGGTGTTCGAGTGTTCGAACCGTAATGCGCAAGAAATGGTACGGAAACCCCGTATTTACATATCTGCCACTGTGCAGGAGAATCCGTATAGGTGTTCGAGTGTTCGAACCGTAATGCGCAAGAATCGGTACAGAAACCTCGTATTTACATATCTGCCACTGTGCAGGATAATCCGTATAGGTGTTCAAGTGTTCGAACCGTAATGCGCAACAAATGGTACGAAAATTTACATATCTGCCACTGTGCAGGAGAATCCCTATATGTGTTCGAGTGTTCGAACCGTAATGCGCAAGAAATGGTATGTAAACCCCGTATTTACATATCTACCACTATGCAGGAGAATCTGTATAGGTGTTCGAGTGTTCGAACCGTAATGCGCAAGAAATGGTACGGAAACCCCGTATTTACATATCTGCCACTGTGGAGGAGAATCTGTATAGGTGTTCGAGTGTTCGAACCGTAATGCACAAGAAATGGTACGGAAACCCCGAATTTACATATCTGCCACTGTGCAGGAGAATCCGTATAGGTGTTCGAGTGTTCGAACCGTAATGCGCAAGAAATGGTACGGAAACCCCGTATTTACATATCTGCCACTGTGCAGGAGAATCCGTATAGGTGTTCGAGTGTTCGAACCGTAATGCGCAAGAAATGGTACGGAAACACCGTATTTACATATCTACCACTGTGCAGGAGAATCCGTATAGGTGTTCGAGTGTTCGAACCGTAATGCGCAAGAAATGGTATGTAAACCCCGTATTTACATATCTACCACTGTGCAGGAGAATTCGTATAGGTGTTCGAGTGTTCGAACCGTAATGCGCAAGAAATGGTACGGAAACCCCGTATTTACATATCTGCCACTGTGGAGGAGAATCCGTATAGGTGTTCGAGTGTTCGAACCGTAAAGCGCAAGAAATGGTACGGAAACCCCGTATTTACATATCTGCCACTGTGCAGGAGAATCCGTATAGGTGTTCGAGTGTTCGAACCGTAATGCGCAAGAAATGGTATGTAAACCCCGTATTTACATATCTACCACTGTGCAGGAGAATCTGTATAGGTGTTCGAGTGTTCGAACCGTAATGCGCAAGAAATGGTATGGAAACCCCGTATTTACATATCTGCCACTGTGCAGGAGAATCCGTATAGGTGTTCGAGTGTTCGAACTGTAATGCGCAAGAAATGGTACGGAAACCCCGTATTTACATATCTGCCACTGTGCAGGAGAATCCGTATAGGTGTTCGAGTGTTCGAACCGTAATGCGCAAGAAATGGTATGTAAACCCCGTATTTACATATCTACCACTGTGCAGGAGAATCTGCATAGGTGTTCGAGTGTTCGAACCGTAATGCGCAAGAAATGGTATGGAAACCCCGTATTTACATATCTGCCACTGTATAGGTGAATCCGTATAGGTGTTCGAGTGTTCGAACCGTAATGCGCAAGAAATGGTACGGAAACCCCGTATTTACATATCTGCCACTGTGCAGGAGAATCCGTATAGCTGTTCGAGTGTTCGAACCGTAATGCGCAAGAAATGGTTTGTAAACCCCGTATTTACATATCTACCACTGTGCAGGAGAATCTGTATAGGTGTTCGAGTGTTCGAACCGTAATGCGCAAGAAATGGTACGGAAACCCCGTATTTACATATCTGCCACTGTGCAGGAGAATCCGTATAGGTGTTCGAGTGTTCGAACCATAATGCGCAAGAAATGTTACCGAAACCCCGTATTTACATATCTGCCACTGTGCAGGAGAATCCGTATAGTTGTTCGAGTGTTCGAACCGTAATGCGCAAGAATCGGTACAGAAACCCCGTATTTACATATCTGCCACTGTGCAGGATAATCCGTATAGGTGTTCAAGTGTTCGAACCGTAATGCGCAACAAATGGTACGAAAATCCCGTATTTGCATATCTGCCACTGTGCAGGAGAATCCCTATATGTGTTCGAGTGTTCGAACCGTAATGCGCAAGAAATGGTATGTAAACCCCGTATTTACATATCTACCACTTTGCAGGAGAATCTGTATAGGTGTTCGAGTGTTCGAACCGTAATGCGCAAGAAATGGTACGGAAACCCCGTATTTACATATCTGCCACTGTGCAGGAGAATCCGTATAGGTGTTCGAGTGTTCGAACCGTAATACGCAAGAAATGGTACGGAAAGCCCGTATTTACATATCTGCCACTGTGCAGGAGAATCCGTATAGGTGTTCGAGTGTTCGAACCGTAATGCGCAAGAAATGGTATGGAAACCCCGTATTTACATATCTGCCACTGTGCAGGAGAATCCGTATTGGTGTTCGAGTGTTCGAACCGTAATGCGCAAGAAACGGTACGGAAACCCCGTATTTACATATCTGCCACTGTGTAGGAGAATCCGTATAGGTGTTCGAGTGTTCGAACCGTAATGCGCAAGAAATGGTACGGAAACCCCGTATTTACATATCTGCCACTGTGCAGGAGAATCCGTATAGGTGTTCGAGTGTTCGAACCGTAATGCGCAAGAAATGGTATGTAAACCCCGTATTTACATATCTACCACTGTGCAGGAGAATCTGTATAGGTGTTCGAGTGTTCGAACCGTAATGCGCAAGAAATGGTATGGAAACCCCGTATTTACATATCTGCCACTGTGCAGGAGAATCCGTATAGGTGTTCGAGTGTTCGAACCGTCATGCGCAAGAAATGGTACGGAAACCCCGTATTTACATATCTGCCACTGTGCAGGAGAATCCGTATAGGTGTTCGAGTGTTCGAACCGTAATGCGCAAGAAATGGTATGTAAACCCCGTATTTACATATCTACCACTGTGCAGGAGAATCTGCATAGGTGTTCGAGTTTATCGAACCGTAATGCGCAAGAAATGGTACGGAAACCCCGTATTTACATATCTGCCACTGTATAGGTGAATCCGTATAGGTGTTCGAGTGTTCGAACCGTAATGCGCAAGAAATGGTACGGAAACCCCGTATTTACATATCTGCCACTGTGCAGGAGAATCCGTATAGGTGTTCGAGTGTTCGAACCGTAATGCGCAAGAAATGGTTTGTAAACCCCGTATTTACATATCTACCACTGTGCAGGAGAATCTGTATAGGTGTTCGAGTGTTCGAACCGTAATGCGCAAGAAATGGTACGGAAACCCCGTATTTACATATCTGCCACTGTGCAGGAGAATCCGTATAGGTGTTCGAGTGTTCGAACCATAATGCGCAAGAAATGTTACGGAAACCCCGTATTTACATATCTGCCACTGTGCAGGAGAATCCGTATAGGTGTTCGAGTGTTCGAACCGTAATGCGCAAGAATCGGTACAGAAACCCCGTATTTACATATCTGCCACTGTGCAGGATAATCCGTATAGGTGTTCAAGTGTTCGAACCGTAATGCGCAACAAATGGTACGAAAATCCCGTATTTGCATATCTGCCACTGTGCAGGAGAATCCCTATATGTGTTCGAGTGTTCGAACCGTAATGCGCAAGAAATGGTATGTAAACCCCGTATTTACATATCTACCACTTTGCAGGAGAATCTGTATAGGTGTTCGAGTGTTCGGACCGTATTGCGCAAGAAATGGTACGGAAACCCCGTATTTACATATCTGCCACTATGCAGGAGAATCCGTATAGGTGTTCGAGTGTTCGAACCGTAATACGCAAGAAATGGTACGGAAAGCCCGTATTTACATATCTGCCACTGTGCAGGAGAATCCGTATAGGTGTTCGAGTGTTCGAACCGTAATGCGCAAGAAATGGTATGGAAACCCCGTATTTACATATCTGCCACTGTGCAGGAGAATCCGTATTGGTGTTCGAGTGTTCGAACCGTAATGCGCAAGAAATGGTACGGAAACCCCGTATTTACATATCTGCCACTGTGTAGGAGAATCCGTATAGGTGTTCGAGTGTTCGAACCGTAATGCGCAAGAAATGGTACGGAAACCCCGTATTTACATATCTGCCACTGTGCAGGAGAATCCGTATAGGTGTTCGAGTGTTCGAACCGTAATGCGCAAGAAATGGTATGTAAACCCCGTATTTACATATCTACCACTGTGCAGGAGAATCTGTATAGGTGTTCGAGTGTTCGAACCGTAATGCGCAAGAAATGGTATGGAAACCCCGTATTTACATATCTGCCACTGTGCAGGAGAATCCGTATAGGTGTTCGAGTGTTCGAACCGTAATGCGCAAGAAATGGTACGGAAACCCCGTATTTACATATCTGCCACTGTGCAGGAGAATCCGTATAGGTGTTCGAGTGTTCGAACCGCAATGCGCAAGAAATGGTACGGAAACCCCGTATTTACATATCTGCCACTGTGCAGGAGAATCCGTATAGGTGTTCGAGTGTTCGAACCGTAATGCGCAAGAAATGGTACGGAAACCCCGTATTTACATATCTGCCACTGTGCAGGA
Source organism: Camellia sinensis (assembly GCF_055761805.1). Classification (NCBI taxonomy): domain Eukaryota; kingdom Viridiplantae; phylum Streptophyta; class Magnoliopsida; order Ericales; family Theaceae; genus Camellia; species Camellia sinensis. The sequence continues at coordinate 5,259,897 of NC_138965.1, forward strand.
GAATCCGTATAGGTGTTCGAGTGTTCGAACCGTAATGCGCAAGAAATGGTATGTAAACCCCGTATTTACATATCTACCACTGTGCAGGAGAATCTGCATAGGTGTTCGAGTGTTCGAACCGTAATGCGCAAGAAATGGTACGGAAACCCCGTATTTACATATCTGCCACTGTGTAGGAGAATCCGTATAGGTGTTCGAGTGTTCGAACCGTAATGCGCAAGAAATGGTACGGAAACCCCGTATTTACATATCTGCCACTGTGCAGGAGAATCTGTATAGGTGTTCGAGTGTTCGAACCGTAATGCACAAGAAATGGTACGGAAACCCCGAATTTACATATCTGCCACTGTGCAGGAGAATCCGTATAGGTGTTCGAGTGTTCGAACCGTAATGCGCAAGAAATGGTACGGAAACCCCGTATTTACATATCTGCCACTGTGCAGGAGAATCCGTATAGGTGTTCGAGTGTTCGAACCGTAATGCGCAAGAAATGGTACGGAAACACCGTATTTACATATCTACCACTGTGCAGGAGAATCCGTATAGGTGTTCGAGTGTTCGAACCGTAATGCGCAAGAAATGGTATGTAAACCCCGTATTTACATATCTACCACTGTGCAGGAGAATTCGTATAGGTGTTCGAGTGTTCGAACCGTAATGCGCAAGAAATGGTACGGAAACCCCGTATTTACATATCTGCCACTGTATAGGAGAATCCGTATAGGTGTTCGAGTGTTCGAACCGTAATGCGCAAGAAATGGTACGAAAACCCCGTATTTACATATCTGCCACTGTGCAGGAGAATCCGTATAGGTGTTCGAGTGTTCGAACCGTAATGCGCAAGAAATGGTATGTAAACCCCGTATTTACATATCTACCACTGTGCAGGAGAATCTGTATAGGTGTTCGAGTGTTCGAACCGTAATGCGCAAGAAATGGTATGGAAACCCCGTATTTACATATCTGCCACTGTGCAGGAGAATCCGTATAGGTGTTCGAGTGTTCGAACCGTAATGCGCAAGAAATGGTACGGAAACCCCGTATTTACATATCTGCCACTGTGCAGGAGAATCCGTATAGGTGTTCGAGTGTTCGAACCGTAATGTGCAAGAAATGGTTTGTAAACCCCGTATTTACATATCTACCACTGTGCAGGAGAATCTGTATTGGTGTTCGAGTGTTCGAACCGTAATGCGCAAGAAATGCTACGGAAACCCCGTATTTACATATCTGCCACTGTGCAGGAGAATCCGTATAGGTGTTCGAGTGTTCGAACCATAATGCGCAAGAAATGGTACGGAAACCCCGTATTTACATATCTGCCACTGTGCAGGAGAATCCGTATAGGTGTTCGAGTGTTCGAACCGTAATGCGCAAGAATCGGTACAGAAACCCCGTATTTACATATCTGCCACTGTGCAGGATAATCCGTATAGGTGTTCAAGTGTTCGAACCGTAATGCGCAACAAATGGTACGAAAATCCCGTATTTACATATCTGCCACTGTGCAGGAGAATCCCTATATGTGTTCGAGTGTTCGAACCGTAATGCGCAAGAAATGGTATGTAAACCCCGTATTTACATATCTACCACTGTGCAGGAGAATCTGTATAGGTGTTCGAGTGTTCGAACCGTAATGCGCAAGAAATGGTACGGAAACCCCGTATTTACATATCTGCCACTGTGCAGGAGAATCCGAATAGGCGTTCGAGTGTTCGAACCGTAACACGCAAGAAATGGTACGGAAACCCCGTATTTACATATCTGCCACTATGCAGGAGAATCTGTATAGGTGTTCGAGTGTTCGAACCGTAATGCGCAAGAAATGGTATGGAAACCCCGTATTTACATATCTGCCACTGTGCAGGAGAATCCGTATTGGTGTTCGAGCGTTCGAACCGTAATGCGCAAGAAATGGTACGGAAACCCCGTATTTACATATCTGCCACTGTGCAGGAGAATCCGTATATGTGTTCGAGTGTTCGAACCGTAATGTGCAAGAAATGGTACGGAAACCCCGTATTTACATATCTGCCACTGTGCAGGAGAATTCGTATAGGTGTTCGAGTGTTCGAACCGTAATGCGCAAGAAATGGTACGGAAACCCCGTATTTACATATCTGCCACTGTGCAGGAGAATCCGTATAGGTGTTCGAGTGTTCGAACCGCAATGCGCAAGAAATGGTACGGAAACCCCGTATTTACATATCTGCCACTGTGCAGGAGAATCCGTATAGGTGTTCGAGTGTTCGAACCGTAATGCGCAAGAAATGGTACGGAAACCCCGTATTTACATATCTGCCACTGTGCAGGAGAATCCGTATAGGTGTTCGAGTGTTCGAACCGTAATGCGCAAGAAATGGTATGTAAACCCCGTATTTACATATCTACCACTGTGCAGGAGAATCTGCATAGGTGTTCGAGTGTTCGAACCGTAATGCGCAAGAAATGGTACGGAAACCCCGTATTTACATATCTGCCACTGTGTAGGAGAATCCGTATAGGTGTTCGAGTGTTCGAACCGTAATGCGCAAGAAATGGTACGGAAACCCCGTATTTACATATCTGCCACTGTGCAGGAGAATCTGTATAGGTGTTCGAGTGTTCGAACCGTAATGCACAAGAAATGGTACGGAAACCCCGAATTTACATATCTGCCACTGTGCAGGAGAATCCGTATAGGTGTTCGTGTGTTCGAACCGTAATGCGCAAGAAATGGTACGGAAACCCCGTATTTACATATCTGCCACTGTGCAGGAGAATCCGTATAGGTGTTCGAGTGTTCGAACCGTAATGCGCAAGAAATGGTACGGAAACACCGTATTTACATATCTACCACTGTGCAGGAGAATCCGTATAGGTGTTCGAGTGTTCGAACCGTAATGCGCAAGAAATGGTATGTAAACCCCGTATTTACATATCTACCACTGTGCAGGAGAATTCGTATAGGTGTTCGAGTGTTCGAACCGTAATGCGCAAGAAATGGTACGGAAACCCCGTATTTACATATCTGCCACTGTATAGGAGAATCCGTATAGGTGTTCGAGTGTTCGAACCGTAATGCGCAAGAAATGGTACGAAAACCCCGTATTTACATATCTGCCACTGTGCAGGAGAATCCGTATAGGTGTTCGAGTGTTCGAACCGTAATGCGCAAGAAATGGTATGTAAACCCCGTATTTACATATCTACCACTGTGCAGGAGAATCTGTATAGGTGTTCGAGTGTTCGAACCGTAATGCGCAAGAAATGGTATGGAAACCCCGTATTTACATATCTGCCACTGTGCAGGAGAATCCGTATAGGTGTTCGAGTGTTCGAACCGTAATGCGCAAGAAATGGTACGGAAACCCCGTATTTACATATCTGCCACTGTGCAGGAGAATCCGTATAGGTGTTCGAGTGTTCGAACCGTAATGCGCAAGAAATGGTATGTAAACCCCGTATTTACATATCTACGACTGTGCAGGAGAATCTGCATAGGTGTTCGAGTGTTCGAACCGTAATGCGCAAGAAATGGTATGGAAACCCCGTATTTACATATCTGCCACTGTATAGGTGAATCCGTATAGGTGTTCGAGTGTTCGAACCGTAATGCGCAAGAAATGGTACGGAAACCCCGTATTTACATATCTGCCACTGTGCAGGAGAATCCGTATAGGTGTTCGAGTGTTCGAACCGTAATGCGCAAGAAATGGTTTGTAAACCCCGTATTTACATATCTACCACTGTGCAGGAGAATCTGTATAGGTGTTCGAGTGTTCGAACCGTAATGCGCAAGAAATGGTACGGAAACCCCGTATTTACATATCTGCCACTGTGCAGGAGAATCCGTATAGGTGTTCGAGTGTTCGAACCATAATGCGCAAGAAATGTTACCGAAACCCCGTATTTACATATCTGCCACTGTGCAGGAGAATCCGTATAGGTGTTCGAGTGTTCGAACCATAATGCGCAAGAAATGGTACGGAAACCCCGTATTTACATATCTGCCACTGTGCAGGAGAATCCGTATAGGTGTTCGAGTGTTCGAACCGTAATGCGCAAGAATCGGTACAGAAACCCCGTATTTACATATCTGCCACTGTGCAGGATAATCCGTATAGGTGTTCAAGTGTTCGAACCGTAATGCGCAACAAATGGTACGAAAATCCCGTATTTACATATCTGCCACTGTGCAGGAGAATCCCTATATGTGTTCGAGTGTTCGAACCGTAATGCGCAAGAAATGGTATGTAAACCCCGTATTTACATATCTACCACTGTGCAGGAGAATCTGTATAGGTGTTCGAGTGTTCGAACCGTAATGCGCAAGAAATGGTACGGAAACCCCGTATTTACATATCTGCCACTGTGCAGGAGAATCCGTATTGGTGTTCGAGCGTTCGAACCGTAATGCGCAAGAAATGGTACGGAAACCCCGTATTTACATATCTGCCACTGTGCAGGAGAATCCGTATATGTGTTCGAGTGTTCGAACCGTAATGTGCAAGAAATGGTACGGAAACCCCGTATTTACATATCTGCCACTGTGCAGGAGAATTCGTATAGGTGTTCGAGTGTTCGAACCGTAATGCGCAAGAAATGGTACGGAAACCCCGTATTTACATATCCGCCACTGTGCAGGAGAATCCGTATAGGTGTTCGAGTGTTCGAACCGCAATGCGCAAGAAATGGTACGGAAACCCCGTATTTACATATCTGCCACTGTGCAGGAGAATCCGTATAGGTGTTCGAGTGTTCGAACCGTAATGCGCAAGAAATGGTACGGAAACCCCGTATTTACATATCTGCCACTGTGCAGGAGAATCCGTATAGGTGTTCGAGTGTTCGAACCGTAATGCGCAAGAAATGGTATGTAAACCCCGTATTTACATATCTACCACTGTGCAGGAGAATCTGCATAGGTGTTCGAGTGTTCGAACCGTAATGCGCAAGAAATGGTACGGAAACCCCGTATTTACATATCTGCCACTGTGTAGGAGAATCCGTATAGGTGTTCGAGTGTTCGAACCGTAATGCGCAAGAAATGGTACGGAAACCCCGTATTTACATATCTGCCACTGTGCAGGAGAATCTGTATAGGTGTTCGAGTGTTCGAACCGTAATGCACAAGAAATGGTACGGAAACCCCGAATTTACATATCTGCCACTGTGCAGGAGAATCCGTATAGGTGTTCGAGTGTTCGAACCGTAATGCGCAAGAAATGGTACGGAAACCCCGTATTTACATATCTGCCACTGTGCAGGAGAATCCGTATAGGTGTTCGAGTGTTCGAACCGTAATGCGCAAGAAATGGTACGGAAACACCGTATTTACATATCTACCACTGTGCAGGAGAATCCGTATAGGTGTTCGAGTGTTCGAACCGTAATGCGCAAGAAATGGTATGTAAACCCCGTATTTACATATCTACCACTGTGCAGGAGAATTCGTATAGGTGTTCGAGTGTTCGAACCGTAATGCGCAAGAAATGGTACGGAAACCCCGTATTTACATATCTGCCACTGTATAGGAGAATCCGTATAGGTGTTCGAGTGTTCGAACCGTAATGCGCAAGAAATGGTACGAAAACCCCGTATTTACATATCTGCCACTGTGCAGGAGAATCCGTATAGGTGTTCGAGTGTTCGAACCGTAATGCGCAAGAAATGGTATGTAAACCCCGTATTTACATATCTACCACTGTGCAGGAGAATCTGTATAGGTGTTCGAGTGTTCGAACCGTAATGCGCAAGAAATGGTATGGAAACCCCGTATTTACATATCTGCCACTGTGCAGGAGAATCCGTATAGGTGTTCGAGTGTTCGAACCGTAATGCGCAAGAAATGGTACGGAAACCCCGTATTTACATATCTGCCACTGTGCAGGAGAATCCGTATAGGTGTTCGAGTGTTCGAACCGTAATGCGCAAGAAATGGTATGTAAACCCCGTATTTACATATATACGACTGTGCAGGAGAATCTGCATAGGTGTTCGAGTGTTCGAACCGTAATGCGCAAGAAATGGTACGGAAACCCCGTATTTACATATCTGCCACTGTATAGGTGAATCCGTATAGGTGTTCGAGTGTTCGAACCGTAATGCGCAAGAAATGGTACGGAAACCCCGTATTTACATATCTGCCACTGTGCAGGAGAATCCGTATAGGTGTTCGAGTGTTCGAACCGTAATGCGCAAGAAATGGTTTGTAAACCCCGTATTTACATATCTACCACTATGCAGGAGAATCTGTATAGGTGTTCGAGTGTTCGAACCGTAATGCGCAAGAAATGGTACGGAAACCCCGTATTTACATATCTGCCACTGTGCAGGAGAATCCGTATAGGTGTTCGAGTGTTCGAACCATAATGCGCAAGAAATGTTACCGAAACCCCGTATTTACATATCTGCCACTGTGCAGGAGAATCCGTATAGGTGTTCGAGTGTTCGAACCGTAATGCGCAAGAATCGGTACAGAAACCCCGTATTTACATATCTGCCACTGTGCAGGATAATCCGTATAGGTGTTCAAGTGTTCGAACCGTAATGCGCAACAAATGGTACGAAAATCCCGTATTTGCATATCTGCCACTGTGCAGGAGAATCCCTATATGTGTTCGAGTGTTCGAACCGTAATGCGCAAGAAATGGTATGTAAACCCCGTATTTACATATCTACCACTTTGCAGGAGAATCTGTATAGGTGTTCGAGTGTTCGAACCGTAATGCGCAAGAAATGGTACGGAAACCCCGTATTTACATATCTGCCACTGTGCAGGAGAATCCGTATAGGTGTTCGAGTGTTCGAACCGTAATACGCAAGAAATGGTACGGAAAGCCCGTATTTACATATCTGCCACTGTGCAGGAGAATCCGTATAGGTGTTCGAGTGTTTGAACCGTAATGCGCAAGAAATGGTATGGAAACCCCGTATTTACATATCTGCCACTGTGCAGGAGAATCCGTATTGGTGTTCGAGTGTTCGAACCGTAATGCGCAAGAAACGGTACGGAAACCCCGTATTTACATATCTGCCACTGTGTAGGAGAATCCGTATAGGTGTTCGAGTGTTCGAACCGTAATGCGCAAGAAATGGTACGGAAACCCCGTATTTACATATCTGCCACTGTGCAGGAGAATCCGTATAGGTGTTCGAGTGTTCGAACCGTAATGCGCAAGAAATGGTATGTAAACCCCGTATTTACATATCTACCACTGTGCAGGAGAATCTGTATAGGTGTTCGAGTGTTCGAACCGTAATGCGCAAGAAATGGTATGGAAACCCCGTATTTACATATCTGCCACTGTGCAGGAGAATCCGTATAGGTGTTCGAGTGTTCGAACCGTAATGCGCAAGAAATGGTACGGAAACCCCGTATTTACATATCTGCCACTGTGCAGGAGAATCCGTATAGGTGTTCGAGTGTTCGAACCGTAATGCGCAAGAAATGGTATGTAAACCCCGTATTTACATATCTACCACTGTGCAGGAGAATCTGCATAGGTGTTCGAGTGTTCGAACCGTAATGCGCAAGAAATGGTACGGAAACCCCGTATTTACATATCTGCCACTGTATAGGTGAATCCGTATAGGTGTTCGAGTGTTCGAACCGTAATGCGCAAGAAATGGTACGGAAACCCCGTATTTACATATCTGCCACTGTGCAGGAGAATCCGTATAGGTGTTCGAGTGTTCGAACCGTAATGCGCAAGAAATGGTTTGTAAACCCCGTATTTACATATCTACCACTGTGCAGGAGAATCTGTATAGGTGTTCGAGTGTTCGAACCGTAATGCGCAAGAAATGGTACGGAAACCCCGTATTTACATATCTGCCACTGTGCAGGAGAATCCGTATAGGTGTTCGAGTGTTCGAACCATAATGCGCAAGAAATGTTACGGAAACCCCGTATTTACATATCTGCCACTGTGCAGGAGAATCCGTATAGGTGTTCGAGTGTTCGAACCGTAATGCGCAAGAATCGGTACAGAAACCCCGTATTTACATATCTGCCACTGTGCAGGATAATCCGTATAGGTGTTCAAGTGTTCGAACCGTAATGCGCAACAAATGGTACGAAAATCCCGTATTTGCATATCTGCCACTGTGCAGGAGAATCCCTATATGTGTTCGAGTGTTCGAACCGTAATGCGCAAGAAATGGTATGTAAACCCCGTATTTACATATCTACCACTGTGCAGGAGAATCTGTATAGGTGTTCGAGTGTTCGAACCGTAATGCGCAAGAAATGGTATGGAAACCCCGTATTTACATATCTGCCACTGTGCAGGAGAATCCGTATAGGTGTTCGAGTGTTCGAACCGTAATGCGCAAGAAATGGTACGGAAACCCCGTATTTACATATCTGCCACTGTGCAGGAGAATCCGTATAGGTGTTCGAGTGTTCGAACCGTAATGTGCAAGAAATGGTTTGTAAACCCCGTATTTACATATCTACCACTGTGCAGGAGAATCTGTATAGGTGTTCGAGTGTTCGAACCGAAATGCGCAAGAAATGGTATGTAAACCCCGTATTTACATATCTACCACTGTGTAGGAGAATCTGTATAGGTGTTCGAGTGTTCGAACCGTAATGCGCAAGAAATGGTATGGAAACCCCGTATTTACATATCTGCCACTGTGCAGGAGAATCCGTATAGGTGTTCGAGTGTTCGAACCGTAATGCGCAAGAAATGGTACGGAAACCCCGTATTTACATATCTGCCACTGTGCAGGAGAATCCGTATAGGTGTTCGAGTGTTCGAACCGTAATGCGCAAGAAATGGTACGGAAACCCCGTATTTACATATCTGCCACTGTGCAGGAGAATCCGTATTGGTGTTCGAGCGTTCGAACCGTAATGCGCAAGAAATGGTACGGAAACCCCGTATTTACATATCTGCCACTGTGCAGGAGAATCCGTATATGTGTTCGAGTGTTCGAACCGTAATGTGCAAGAAATGGTACGGAAACCCCGTATTTACATATCTGCCACTGTGCAGGAGAATTCGTATAGGTGTTCGAGTGTTCGAACCGTAATGCGCAAGAAATGGTACGGAAACCCCGTATTTACATATCTGCCACTGTGCAGGAGAATCCGTATAGGTGTTCGAGTGTTCGAACCGTAATGCGCAAGAAATGGTACGGAAACCCCGTATTTACATATCTGCCACTGTGCAGGAGAATCCGTATAGGTGTTCGAGTGTTCGAACTGTAATGCGCAAGAAATGGTACGGAAACCCCGTATTTACATATCTGCCACTGTGCAGGAGAATCCGTATAGGTGTTCGAGTGTTCGAACCGTAATGCGCAAGAAATGGTACGGAAACCCCGTATTTACATATCTACCACTGTGCAGGAGAATCTGCATAGGTGTTCGAGTGTTCGAACCGTAATGCGCAAGAAATGGTACGGAAACCCCGTATTTACATATCTGCCACTGTGTAGGAGAATCCGTATAGGTGTTCGAGTGTTCGAACCGTAATGCGCAAGAAATGGTACGGAAACCCCGTATTTACATATCTGCCACTGTGCAGGAGAATCCGTATAGGTGTTCGAGTGTTCGAACCGTAATGCGCAAGAAATGGTACGGAAACCCCGTATTTACATATCTGCCACTGTGCAGGAGAATCCGTATAGGTGTTCGAGTGTTCGAACCGTAATGCGCAAGAAATGGTACGGAAACCCCGTATTTACATATCTGCCACTGTGCAGGAGAATCCGTATAGGTGTTCGAGTGTTCGAACTGTAATGCGCAAGAAATGGTACGGAAACCCCGTATTTACATATCTGCCACTGTGCAGGAGAATCCGTATAGGTGTTCGAGTGTTCGAACCGTAATGCGCAAGAAATGGTACGGAAACCCCGTAATTACATATCTACCACTGTGCAGGAGAATCTGCATAGGTGTTCGAGTGTTCGAACCGTAATGCGCAAGAAATGGTACGGAAACCCCGTATTTACATATCTGCCACTGTGTAGGAGAATCCGTATAGGTGTTCGAGTGTTCGAACCGTAATGCGCAAGAAATGGTACGGAAACCCCGTATTTACATATCTGCCACTGTGCAGGAGAATCCGTATAGGTGTTCGAGTGTTCGAACCGTAATGCGCAAGAAATGGTACGGAAACACCGTATTTACATATCTACCACTGTGCAGGAGAATCCGTATAGGTGTTCGAGTTTTCGAACCGTAATGCGCAAGAAATGGTATGTAAACCCCGTATTTACATATCTACCACTGTGCAGGAGAATCCGTATAGGTGTTCGAGTGTTCGAACCGTAATGCGCAAGAAATGGTACGGAAACCCCGTATTTACATATCTGCCACTGTGCAGGAGAATCTGTATAGGTGTTCGAGTGTTCGAACCGTAATGCACAAGAAATGGTACGGAAACCCCGAATTTACATATCTGCCACTGTGCAGGAGAATCCGTATAGGTGTTCGAGTGTTCGAACCGTAATGCGCAAGAAATGGTACGGAAACCCCGTATTTACATATCTGCCACTGTGCAGGAGAATCCGTATAGGTGTTCGAGTGTTCGAACCGTAATGCGCAAGAAATGGTACGGAAACACCGTATTTACATATCTACCACTGTGCAGGAGAATCCGTATAGGTGTTCGAGTGTTCGAACCGTAATGCGCAAGAAATGGTATTTAAACCCCGTATTTACATATCTACCACTGTGCAGGAGAATTCGTATAGGTGTTCGAGTGTTCGAACCGTAATGCGCAAGAAATGGTACGGAAACCCCGTATTTACATATCTGCCACTGTATAGGAGAATCCGTATAGGTGTTCGAGTGTTCGAACCGTAATGCGCAAGAAATGGTACGAAAACCCCGTATTTACATATCTGCCACTGTGCAGGAGAATCCGTATAGGTGTTCGAGTGTTCGAACCGTAATGCGCAAGAAATGGTATGTAAACCCCGTATTTACATATCTACCACTGTGTAGGAGAATCTGTATAGGTGTTCGAGTGTTCGAACCGTAATGCGCAAGAAATGGTATGGAAACCCCGTATTTACATATCTGCCACTGTGCAGGAGAATCCGTATAGGTGTTCGAGTGTTCGAACCGTAATGCGCAAGAAATGGTACGGAAACCCCGTATTTACATATCTGCCACTGTGCAGGAGAATCCGTATAGGTGTTCGAGTGTTCGAACCGTAATGCGCAAGAAATGGTATGTAAACCCCGTATTTACATATCTACCACTGTGCAGGAGAATTTGCATAGGTGTTCGAGTGTTCGAACCGTAATGCGCAAGAAATGGTACGGAAACCCCGTATTTACATATCTGCCACTGTGTAGGAGAATCCGTATAGGTGTTCGAGTGTTCGAACCGTAATGCGCAAGAAATGGTACGGAAACCCCGTATTTACATATCTGCCACTGTGCAGGAGAATCCGTATAGGTGTTCGAGTGTTCGAACCGTAATGCGCAAGAAATGTTACGGAAACCCCGTATTTACATATCTGCCACTGTGCAGGAGAATCCGTATAGGTGTTCGAGTGTTCGAACCGTAATGCGCAAGAATCGGTACAGAAACCCAGTATTTACATATCTGCCACTGTGCAGGATAATCCGTATAGGTGTTCAAGTGTTCGAACCGTAATGCGCAACAAATGGTACGAAAATCCCGTATTTGCATATCTGCCACTGTGCAGGAGAATCCCTATATGTGTTCGAGTGTTCGAACCGTAATGCGCAAGAAATGGTATGTAAACCCCGTATTTACATATCTACCACTTTGCAGGAGAATCTGTATAGGTGTTCGAGTGTTCAGACCGTAATGCGCAAGAAATGGTACGGAAACCCCGTATTTACATATCTGCCACTATGCAGGAGAATCCGTATAGGTGTTCGAGTGTTCGAACCGTAATACGCAAGAAATGGTACGGAAAGCCCGTATTTACATATCTGCCACTGTGCAGGAGAATCCGTATAGGTGTTCGAGTGTTCGAACCGTAATGCGCAAGAAATGGTATGGAAACCCCGTATTTACATATCTGCCACTGTGCAGGAGAATCCGTATTGGTGTTCGAGTGTTCGAACTGTAATGCGCAAGAAATGGTACGGAAACCCCGTATTTACATATCTGCCACTGTGTAGGAGAATCCGTATAGGTGTTCGAGTGTTCGAACCGTAATGCGCAAGAAATGGTACGGAAACCCCGTATTTACATATCTGCCACTGTGCAGGAGAATCCGTATAGGTGTTCGAGTGTTCGAACCGTAATGCGCAAGAAATGGTATGTAAACCCCGTATTTACATATCTACCACTGTGCAGGAGAATCTGTATAAGTGTTCGAGTGTTCGAACCGTAATGCGCAAGAAATGGTATGGAAACCCCGTATTTACATATCTGCCACTGTGCAGGAGAATCCGTATAGGTGTTCGAGTGTTCGAACCGTAATGCGCAAGAAATGGTACGGAAACCCCGTATTTACATATCTGCCACTGTGCAGGAGAATCCGTATAGGTGTTCGAGTGTTCGAACCGTAATGTGCAAGAAATGGTTTGTAAACCCCGTATTTACATATCTACCACTGTGCAGGAGAATCTGTATAGGTGTTCGAGTGTTCGAACCGTAATGCGCAAGAAATGCTACGGAAACCCCGTATTTACATATCTGCCACTGTGCAGGAGAATCCGTATAGGTGTTCGAGTGTTCGAACCATAATGCGCAAGAAATGGTACGGAAACCCCGTATTTACATATCTGCCACTGTGCAGGAGAATCCGTATAGGTGTTCGAGTGTTCGAACCGTAATGCGCAAGAATCGGTACAGAAACCCCGTATTTACATATCTGCCACTGTGCAGGATAATCCGTATAGGTGTTCAAGTGTTCGAACCGTAATGCGCAACAAATGGTACGAAAATCCCGTATTTACATATCTGCCACTGTGCAGGAGAATCCCTATATGTGTTCGAGTGTTCGAACCGTAATGCGCAAGAAATGGTATGTAAACCCCGTATTTACATATCTACCACTGTGCAGGAGAATCTGTATAGGTGTTCGAGTGTTCGAACCGTAATGCGCAAGAAATGGTACGGAAACCCCGTATTTACATATCTGCCACTGTGCAGGAGAATCCGTATAGGTGTTCGAGTGTTCGAACCGTAACACGCAAGAAATGGTACGGAAACCCCGTATTTACATATCTGCCACTATGCAGGAGAATCCGTATAGGTGTTCGAGTGTTCGAACCGTAATGCGCAAGAAATGGTAGGGAGACCCCGTATTTACATATCTGCCACTGTGCAGGAGAATCCGTATTGGTGTTCGAGCGTTCGAACCGTAATGCGCAAGAAATGGTACGGAAACCCCGTATTTACATATCTGCCACTGTGCAGGAGAATCCGTATATGTGTTCGAGTGTTCGAACCGTAATGTGCAAGAAATGGTACGGAAACCCCGTATTTACATATCTGCCACTGTGCAGGAGAATTCGTATAGGTGTTCGAGTGTTCGAACCGTAATGCGCAAGAAATGGTACGGAAACCCCGTATTTACATATCTGCCACTGTGCAGGAGAATCCGTATAGGTGTTCGAGTGTTCGAACCGTAATGCGCAAGAAATGGTACGGAAACCCCGTATTTACATATCTGCCACTGTGCAGGAGAATCCGTATAGGTGTTCGAGTGTTCGAACTGTAATGCGCAAGAAATGGTACGAAAACCCCGTATTTACATATCTGCCACTGTGCAGGAGAATCCGTATAGGTGTTCGAGTGTTCGAACCGTAATGCGCAAGAAATGGTACGGAAACCCCGTATTTACATATCTACCACTGTGCAGGAGAATCTGCATAGGTGTTCGAGTGTTCGAACCGTAATGCGCAAGAAATGGTACGGAAACCCCGTATTTACATATCTGCCACTGTGTAGGAGAATCCGTATAGGTGTTCGAGTGTTCGAACCGTAATGCGCAAGAAATGGTACGGAAACCCCGTATTTACATATCTGCCACTGTGCAGGAGAATCCGTATAGGTGTTCGAGTGTTCGAACCGTAATGCGCAAGAAATGGTACGGAAACCCCGTATTTACATATCTGCCACTGTGCAGGAGAATCCGTATAGGTGTTCGAGTGTTCGAACCGTAATGCGCAAGAAATGGTATGTAAACCCCGTATTTACATATCTACCACTGTGCAGGAGAATTTGCATAGGTGTTCGAGTGTTCGAACCGTAATGCGCAAGAAATGGTACGGAAACCCCGTATTTACATATCTGCCACTGTGTAGGAGAATCCGTATAGGTGTTCGAGTGTTCGAACCGTAATGCGCAAGAAATGGTACGGAAACCCCGTATTTACATATCTGCCACTGTGCAGGAGAATCCGTATAGGTGTTCGAGTGTTCGAACCGTAATGCGCAAGAAATGTTACGGAAACCCCGTATTTACATATCTGCCACTGTGCAGGAGAATCCGTATAGGTGTTCGAGTGTTCGAACCGTAATGCGCAAGAATCGGTACAGAAACCCAGTATTTACATATCTGCCACTGTGCAGGATAATCCGTATAGGTGTTCAAGTGTTCGAACCGTAATGCGCAACAAATGGTACGAAAATCCCGTATTTGCATATCTGCCACTGTGCAGGAGAATCCCTATATGTGTTCGAGTGTTCGAACCGTAATGCGCAAGAAATGGTATGTAAACCCCGTATTTACATATCTACCACTTTGCAGGAGAATCTGTATAGGTGTTCGAGTGTTCAGACCGTAATGCGCAAGAAATGGTACGGAAACCCCGTATTTACATATCTGCCACTATGCAGGAGAATCCGTATAGGTGTTCGAGTGTTCGAACCGTAATACGCAAGAAATGGTACGGAAAGCCCGTATTTACATATCTGCCACTGTGCAGGAGAATCCGTATAGGTGTTCGAGTGTTCGAACCGTAATGCGCAAGAAATGGTATGGAAACCCCGTATTTACATATCTGCCACTGTGCAGGAGAATCCGTATTGGTGTTCGAGTGTTCGAACCGTAATGCGCAAGAAATGGTACGGAAACCCCGTATTTACATATCTGCCACTGTGTAGGAGAATCCGTATAGGTGTTCGAGTGTTCGAACCGTAATGCGCAAGAAATGGTACGGAAACCCCGTATTTACATATCTGCCACTGTGCAGGAGAATCCGTATAGGTGTTCGAGTGTTCGAACCGTAATGCGCAAGAAATGGTACGGAAACCCCGTATTTACATATCTGCCACTGTGCAGGAGAATCTGTATAGGTGTTCGAGTGTTCGAACCGTAATGCGCAAGAAATGGTATGGAAACCCCGTATTTACATATCTGCCACTGTGCAGGAGAATCCGTATAGGTGTTCGAGTGTTCGAACCGTAATGCGCAAGAAATGGTACGGAAACCCCGTATTTACATATCTGCCACTGTGCAGGAGAATCCGTATAGGTGTTCGAGTGTTCGAACCGTAATGTGCAAGAAATGGTTTGTAAACCCCGTATTTACATATCTACCACTGTGCAGGAGAATCTGTATAGGTGTTCGAGTGTTCGAACCGTAATGCGCAAGAAATGCTACGGAAACCCCGTATTTACATATCTGCCACTGTGCAGGAGAATCCGTATAGGTGTTCGAGTGTTCGAACCATAATGCGCAAGAAATGGTACGGAAACCCCGTATTTACATATCTGCCACTGTGCAGGAGAATCCGTATAGGTGTTCGAGTGTTCGAACCGTAATGCGCAAGAATCGGTACAGAAACCCCGTATTTACATATCTGCCACTGTGCAGGATAATCCGTATAGGTGTTCAAGTGTTCGAACCGTAATGCGCAACAAATGGTACGAAAATCCCGTATTTACATATCTGCCACTGTGCAGGAGAATCCCTATATGTGTTCGAGTGTTCGAACCGTAATGCGCAAGAAATGGTATGTAAACCCCGTATTTACATATCTACCACTGTGCAGGAGAATCTGTATAGGTGTTCGAGTGTTCGAACCGTAATGCGCAAGAAATGGTACGGAAACCCCGTATTTACATATCTGCCACTGTGCAGGAGAATCCGTATAGGTGTTCGAGTGTTCGAACCGTAACACGCAAGAAATGGTACGGAAACCCCGTATTTACATATCTGCCACTATGCAGGAGAATCCGTATAGGTGTTCGAGTGTTCGAACCGTAATGCGCAAGAAATGGTAGGGAGACCCCGTATTTACATATCTGCCACTGTGCAGGAGAATCCGTATTGGTGTTCGAGCGTTCGAACCGTAATGCGCAAGAAATGGTACGGAAACCCCGTATTTACATATCTGCCACTGTGCAGGAGAATCCGTATATGTGTTCGAGTGTTCGAACCGTAATGTGCAAGAAATGGTACGGAAACCCCGTATTTACATATCTGCCACTGTGCAGGAGAATTCGTATAGGTGTTCGAGTGTTCGAACCGTAATGCGCAAGAAATGGTACGGAAACCCCGTATTTACATATCTGCCACTGTGCAGGAGAATCCGTATAGGTGTTCGAGTGTTCGAACCGTAATGCGCAAGAAATGGTACGGAAACCCCGTATTTACATATCTGCCACTGTGCAGGAGAATCCGTATAGGTGTTCGAGTGTTCGAACTGTAATGCGCAAGAAATGGTACGAAAACCCCGTATTTACATATCTGCCACTGTGCAGGAGAATCCGTATAGGTGTTCGAGTGTTCGAACCGTAATGCGCAAGAAATGGTACGGAAACCCCGTATTTACATATCTACCACTGTGCAGGAGAATCTGCATAGGTGTTCGAGTGTTCGAACCGTAATGCGCAAGAAATGGTACGGAAACCCCGTATTTACATATCTGCCACTGTGTAGGAGAATCCGTATAGGTGTTCGAGTGTTCGAACCGTAATGCGCAAGAAATGGTACGGAAACCCCGTATTTACATATCTGCCACTGTGCAGGAGAATCCGTATAGGTGTTCGAGTGTTCGAACCGTAATGCGCAAGAAATGGTACGGAAACCCCGTATTTACATATCTGCCACTGTGCAGGAGAATCCGTATAGGTGTTCGAGTGTTCGAACCGTAATGCGCAAGAAATGGTATGTAAACCCCGTATTTACATATCTACCACTGTGCAGGAGAATTTGCATAGGTGTTCGAGTGTTCGAACCGTAATGCGCAAGAAATGGTACGGAAACCCCGTATTTACATATCTGCCACTGTGTAGGAGAATCCGTATAGGTGTTCGAGTGTTCGAACCGTAATGCGCAAGAAATGGTACGGAAACCCCGTATTTACATATCTGCCACTGTGCAGGAGAATCCGTATAGGTGTTCGAGTGTTCGAACCGTAATGCGCAAGAAATGTTACGGAAACCCCGTATTTACATATCTGCCACTGTGCAGGAGAATCCGTATAGGTGTTCGAGTGTTCGAACCGTAATGCGCAAGAATCGGTACAGAAACCCAGTATTTACATATCTGCCACTGTGCAGGATAATCCGTATAGGTGTTCAAGTGTTCGAACCGTAATGCGCAACAAATGGTACGAAAATCCCGTATTTGCATATCTGCCACTGTGCAGGAGAATCCCTATATGTGTTCGAGTGTTCGAACCGTAATGCGCAAGAAATGGTATGTAAACCCCGTATTTACATATCTACCACTTTGCAGGAGAATCTGTATAGGTGTTCGAGTGTTCAGACCGTAATGCGCAAGAAATGGTACGGAAACCCCGTATTTACATATCTGCCACTATGCAGGAGAATCCGTATAGGTGTTCGAGTGTTCGAACCGTAATACGCAAGAAATGGTACGGAAAGCCCGTATTTACATATCTGCCACTGTGCAGGAGAATCCGTATAGGTGTTCGAGTGTTCGAACCGTAATGCGCAAGAAATGGTATGGAAACCCCGTATTTACATATCTGCCACTGTGCAGGAGAATCCGTATTGGTGTTCGAGTGTTCGAACCGTAATGCGCAAGAAATGGTACGGAAACCCCGTATTTACATATCTGCCACTGTGTAGGAGAATCCGTATAGGTGTTCGAGTGTTCGAACCGTAATGCGCAAGAAATGGTACGGAAACCCCGTATTTACATATCTGCCACTGTGCAGGAGAATCCGTATAGGTGTTCGAGTGTTCGAACCGTAATGCGCAAGAAATGGTACGGAAACCCCGTATTTACATATCTGCCACTGTGCAGGAGAATCTGTATAGGTGTTCGAGTGTTCGAACCGTAATGCGCAAGAAATGGTATGGAAACCCCGTATTTACATATCTGCCACTGTGCAGGAGAATCCGTATAGGTGTTCGAGTGTTCGAACCGTAATGCGCAAGAAATGGTACGGAAACCCCGTATTTACATATCTGCCACTGTGCAGGAGAATCCGTATAGGTGTTCGAGTGTTCGAACCGTAATGTGCAAGAAATGGTTTGTAAACCCCGTATTTACATATCTACCACTGTGCAGGAGAATCTGTATAGGTGTTCGAGTGTTCGAACCGTAATGCGCAAGAAATGCTACGGAAACCCCGTATTTACATATCTGCCACTGTGCAGGAGAATCCGTATAGGTGTTCGAGTGTTCGAACCATAATGCGCAAGAAATGGTACGGAAACCCCGTATTTACATATCTGCCACTGTGCAGGAGAATCCGTATAGGTGTTCGAGTGTTCGAACCGTAATGCGCAAGAATCGGTACAGAAACCCCGTATTTACATATCTGCCACTGTGCAGGATAATCCGTATAGGTGTTCAAGTGTTCGAACCGTAATGCGCAACAAATGGTACGAAAATCCCGTATTTACATATCTGCCACTGTGCAGGAGAATCCCTATATGTGTTCGAGTGTTCGAACCGTAATGCGCAAGAAATGGTATGTAAACCCCGTATTTACATATCTACCACTGTGCAGGAGAATCTGTATAGGTGTTCGAGTGTTCGAACCGTAATGCGCAAGAAATGGTACGGAAACCCCGTATTTACATATCTGCCACTGTGCAGGAGAATCCGTATAGGTGTTCGAGTGTTCGAACCGTAACACGCAAGAAATGGTACGGAAACCCCGTATTTACATATCTGCCACTATGCAGGAGAATCCGTATAGGTGTTCGAGTGTTCGAACCGTAATGCGCAAGAAATGGTAGGGAAACCCCGTATTTACATATCTGCCACTGTGCAGGAGAATCCGTATTGGTGTTCGAGCGTTCGAACCGTAATGCGCAAGAAATGGTACGGAAACCCCGTATTTACATATCTGCCACTGTGCAGGAGAATCCGTATATGTGTTCGAGTGTTCGAACCGTAATGTGCAAGAAATGGTACGGAAACCCCGTATTTACATATCTGCCACTGTGCAGGAGAATTCGTATAGGTGTTCGAGTGTTCGAACCGTAATGCGCAAGAAATGGTACGGAAACCCCGTATTTACATATCTGCCACTGTGCAGGAGAATCCGTATAGGTGTTCGAGTGTTCGAACCGTAATGCGCAAGAAATGGTACGGAAACCCCGTATTTACAAATCTGCCACTGTGCAGGAGAATCCGTATAGGTGTTCGAGTGTTCGAACTGTAATGCGCAAGAAATGGTACGGAAACCCCGTATTTACATATCTGCCACTGTGCAGGAGAATCCGTATAGGTGTTCGAGTGTTCGAACCGTAATGCGCAAGAAATGGTACGGAAACCCCGTATTTACATATCTACCACTGTGCAGGAGAATCTGCATAGGTGTTCGAGTGTTCGAACCGTAATGCGCAAGAAATGGTACGGAAACCCCGTATTTACATATCTGCCACTGTGTAGGAGAATCCGTATAGGTGTTCGAGTGTTCGAACCGTAATGCACAAGAAATGGTACGGAAACCCCGAATTTACATATCTGCCACTGTGCAGGAGAATCCGTATAGGTGTTCGAGTGTTCGAACCGTAATGCGCAAGAAATGGTACGGAAACCCCGTATTTACATATCTGCCACTGTGCAGGAGAATCCGTATAGGTGTTCGAGTGTTCGAACCGTAATGCGCAAGAAATGGTACGGAAACACCGTATTTACATATCTACCACTGTGCAGGAGAATCCGTATAGGTGTTCGAGTATTCGAACCGTAATGCGCAAGAAATGGTATGTAAACCCCGTATTTACATATCTACCACTGTGCAGGAGAATTCGTATAGGTGTTCGAGTGTTCGAACCGTAATGCGCAAGAAATGGTACGGAAACCCCGTATTTACATATCTGCCACTGTATAGGAGAATCCGTATAGGTGTTCGAGTGTTCGAACCGTAATACGCAAGAAATGGTACGAAAACCCCGTATTTACATATCTGCCACTGTGCAGGAGAATCCGTATAGGTGTTCGAGTGTTCGAACCGTAATGCGCAAGAAATGGTATGTAAACCCCGTATTTACATATCTACCACTGTGTAGGAGAATCTGTATAGGTGTTCGAGTGTTCGAACCGTAATGCGCAAGAAATGGTATGGAAACCCCGTATTTACATATCTGCCACTGTGCAGGAGAATCCGTATAGGTGTTCGAGTGTTCGAACCGTAATGCGCAAGAAATGGTACGGAAACCCCGTATTTACATATCTGCCACTGTGCAGGAGAATCCGTATAGGTGTTCGAGTGTTCGAACCGTAATGCGCAAGAAATGGTATGTAAACCCCGTATTTACATATCTACCACTGTGCAGGAGAATTTGCATAGGTGTTCGAGTGTTCGAACCGTAATGCGCAAGAAATGGTACGGAAATCCCGTATTTACATATCTGCCACTGTGTAGGAGAATCCGTATAGGTGTTCGAGTGTTCGAACCGTAATGCGCAAGAAATGGTACGGAAACCCCGTATTTACATATCTGCCACTGTGCAGGAGAATCCGTATAGGTGTTCGAGTGTTCGAACCGTAATGCGCAAGAAATGGTACGGAAACCCCGTATTTACATATCTGCCACTGTGCAGGAGAATCCGTATAGGTGTTCGAGTGTTCGAACCATAATGCGCAAGAAATGTTACGGAAACCCCGTATTTTCATATCTGCCACTGTGCAGGAGAATCCGTACAGGTGTTCGAGTGTTCGAACCGTAATGCGCAAGAATCGGTACAGAAACCCCGTATTTACATATCTGCCACTGTGTAGGATAATCCGTATAGGTGTTCAAGTGTTCGAACCGTAATGCGCAACAAATGGTACGAAAATCCCGTATTTACATATCTGCCACTGTGCAGGAGAATCCCTATATGTGTTCGAGTGTTCGAACCGTAATGCGCAAGAAATGGTATGTAAATCCCGTATTTACATATCTACCACTGTGCAGGAGAATCTGTATAGGTGTTATAGTGTTCGAACCGTAATGCGCAAGAAATGGTACGGAAACCCCGTATTTACATATCTGCCACTGTGCTGGAGAATCTGTATAGGTGTTCGAGTGTTCGAACCGTAATACGCAAGAAATGGTACGGAAAGCCCGTATTTACATATCTGCCACTGTGCAGGAGAATCCGTATAGGTGTTCGAGTGTTCGAACCGTAATGCGCAAGAAATGGTATGGAAACCCCGTATTTACATATCTGCCACTGTGCAGGAGAATCCGTATTGGTGTTCGAGTGTTCGAACCGTAATGCGCAAGAAATGGTACGGAAACCCCGTATTTACATATCTGCCACTGTGTAGGAGAATCCGTATAGGTGTTCGAGTATTCGAACCGTAATGCGCAAGAAATGGTACGGAAACCCCGTATTTACATATCTGCCACTGTGCAGGAGAATCCGTATAGGTGTTCGAGTGTTCGAACCGTAATGCGCAAGAAATGGTATGTAAACCACGTATTTACATATCTACCACTGTGCAGGAGAATCTGTATAGGTGTTCGAGTGTTCGAACCGTAATGCGCAAGAAATGGTATGGAAACCCCGTATTTACATATCTGCCACTGTGCAGGAGAATCCGTATAGGTGTTCGAGTGTTCGAACCGTAATGCGCAAGAAATGGTACGGAAACCACGTATTTACATATCTGCCACTGTGCAGGAGAATCCGTATAGGTGTTCGAGTGTTCGAACCGTAATGCGCAAGAAATGGTATGGAAACCCCGTATTTACATATCTGCCACTGTGCAGGAGAATCCGTATAGGTGTTCGAGTGTTCGAACCGTAATGCGCAAGAAATGGTTTGTAAACCCCGTATTTACATATCTACCACTGTGCAGGAGAATCTGTATAGGTGTTCGAGTGTTCGAACCGTAATGCGCAAGAAATGGTACGGAAACCCCGTATTTACATATCTGCCACTGTGCAGGAGAATCCGTATAGGTGTTCGAGTGTTCGAACCATAATGCGCAAGAAATGGTACGGAAACACCGTATTTACATATCTGCCACTGTGCAGGAGAATCCGTATAGGTGTTCGAGTGTTCGAACCGTAATGCGCAAGAATCGGTACAGAAACCCCGTATTTACATATCTGCCACTGTGCAGGATAATCCGTATAGGTGTTCAAGTGTTCGAACCGTAATGCGCAACAAATGGTACGAAAATCCCGTATTTACATATCTGCCACTGTGCAGGAGAATCCCTATATGTGTTCGAGTGTTCGAACCGTAATGCGCAAGAAATGGTATGGAAACCCCGTATTTACATATCTGCCACTGTGCAGGAGAATCCGTATAGGTGTTCGAGTGTTCGAACCGTAATGCGCAAGAAATGGTACGGAAACCCCGTATTTACATATCTGCCACTGTGCAGGAGAATCCGTATAGGTGTTCGAGTGTTCGAACCATAATGCGCAAGAAATGTTACGGAAACCCCGTATTTACATATCTGCCACTGTGCAGGAGAATCCGCATAGGTGTTCGAGTGTTCGAACCGTAATGCGCAAGAAATGGTACGGAAACCCCGTATTTACATATCTACCACTGTGCAGGAGAATCTGTATAGGTGTTCGAGTGTTCGAACCGTAATGCGCAAGAAATGGTATGGAAACCCCGTATTTACATATCTTCCACTGTGCAGGAGAATCCGTATAGGTGTTCGAGTGTTCGAACCGTAATGCGCAAGAAATGGTACGGAAACCCCGTATTTACATATCTGCCACTGTATAGGAGAATCCGTATAGGTGTTCGAGTGTTCGAACCGTAATGCGCAAGAAATGGTACGAAAACCTCGTATTTACATATCTGCCACTGTGCAGGAGAATCCGTATAGGTGTTCGAGTGTTCGAACCGTAATGCGCAAGAAATGGTATGTAAACCCCGTATTTACATATCTACCACTGTGAAGGAGAATCTGTATAGGTGTTCGAGTGTTCGAACCGTAATGCGCCTGAAATGGTATGGAAACCCCGTATTTACATATCTGCCACTGTGCAGGAGAATCCGTATAGGTGTTCGAGTGTTCGAACCGTAATGCGCAAGAAATGGTACGGAAACCCCGTATTTACATATCTGCCACTGTGCAGGAGAATCCGTATAGGTGTTCGAGTGTTCGAACCGTAATGCGCAAGAAATGGTATGTAAACCCCGTATTTACATATCTACCACTGTGCAGGAGAATCTGCATAGGTGTTCGAGTGTTCGAACCGTAATGCGCAAGAAATGGTACGGAAACCCCGTATTTACATATCTGCCACTGTGTAGGAGAATCCGTATAGGTGTTCGAGTGTTCGAACCGTAATGCGCAACAAATGGTACGGAAACCCCGTATTTACATATCTGCCACTGTGCAGGAGAATCCGTATAGGTGTTCGAGTGTTCGAACCGTAATGCGCAAGAAATGGTACGGAAACCCCGTATTTACATATCTGCCACTGTGCAGGAGAATCCGTATAGGTGTTCGAGTGTTCGAACCATAATGCGCAAGAAATGTTACGGAAACCCCGTATTTTCGTATCTGCCACTGTGCAGGAGAATCCGTACAGGTGTTCGAGTGTTCAAACCGTAATGCACAAGAATCGGTACAGAAACCCCGTATTTACATATCTGCCACTGTGCAGGATAATCCGTATAGGTGTTCAAGTGTTCGAACCGTAATGCGCAACAAATGGTACGAAAATCCCGTATTTACATATCTGCCACTGTGCAGGAGAATCCCTATATGTGTTCGAGTGTTCGAACCGTAATGCGCAAGAAATGGTATGGAAACCCCGTATTTACATATCTGCCACTGTGCAGGAGAATCCGTATAGGTGTTCGAGTGTTCGAACCGTAATGCGCAAGAAATGGTACGGAAACCCCGTATTTACATATCTGCCACTGTGCAGGAGAATCCGCATAGGTGTTCGAGTGTTCGAACCGTAATGCGCAAGAAATGGTACGGAAACCCCGTATTTACATATCTACCACTGTGCAGGAGAATCTGTATAGGTGTTCGAGTGTTCGAACCGTAATGCGCACGAAATGGTACGGAAACCCCGTATTTACATATCTGCCACTGTGCAGGAGAATCCGTATAGGTGTTCGAGTGTTCGAACCATAATGCGCAAGAAATGTTACGGAAACCCCGTATTTTCGTATCTGCCACTGTGCAGGAGAATCCGTACAGGTGTTCGAGTGTTCAAACCGTAATGCGCAAGAATCGGTACAGAAACCCCGTATTTACATATCTGCCACTGTGCAGGATAATCCGTATAGGTGTTCAAGTGTTCGAACCGTAATGCGCAACAAATGGTACGAAAATCCCGTATTTACATATCTGCCACTGTGCAGGAGAATCCGTATAGGTGTTCGAGTGTTCGAACCGTAATGCGCAAGAAATGGTACGGAAACCCCGTATTTACATATCTGCCACTGTGCAGGAGAATCCGTATAGGTGTTCGAGTGTTCGAACCATAATGCGCAAGAAATGTTACGGAAACCCCGTATTTTCGTATCTGCCACTGTGCAGGAGAATCCGTACAGGTGTTCGAGTGTTCAAACCGTAATGCGCAAGAATCGGTACAGAAACCCCGTATTTACATATCTGCCACTGTGCAGGATAATCCGTATAGGTGTTCAAGTGTTCGAACCGTAATGCGCAACAAATGGTACGAAAATCCCGTATTTACATATCTGCCACTGTGCAGGAGAATCCCTATATGTGTTCGAGTGTTCGAACCGTAATGCGCAAGAAATGGTATGGAAACCCCGTATTTACATATCTGCCACTGTGCAGGAGAATCCGTATAGGTGTTCGAGTGTTCGAACCGTAATGCGCAAGAAATGGTACGGAAACCCCGTATTTATATATCTGCCACTGTGCAGGAGAATCCGTATAGGTGTTCGAGTGTTCGAACCGTAATGCGCAAGAAATGGTACGGAAACCCCGTATTTACATATCTGCCACTGTGCAGGAGAATCCGTATAGGTGTTCGAGTGTTCGAACCATAATGCGCAAGAAATGTTACGGAAACCCCGTATTTTCGTATCTGCCACTGTGCAGGAGAATCCGTACAGGTGTTCGAGTGTTCAAACCGTAATGCGCAAGAATCGGTACAGAAACCCCGTATTTACATATCTGCCACTGTGCAGGATAATCCGTATAGGTGTTCAAGTGTTCGAACCGTAATGCGCAACAAATGGTACGAAAATCCCGTATTTACATATCTGCCACTGTGCAGGAGAATCCCTATATGTGTTCGAGTGTTCGAACCGTAATGCGCAAGAAATGGTATGGAAACCCCGTATTTACATATCTGCCACTGTGCATGAGAATCCGTATAGGTGTTCGAGTGTTCGAACCGTAATGCGCAAGAAATGGTACGGAAACCCCGTATTTACATATCTGCCACTGTGCAGGAGAATCCGCATAGGTGTTCGAGTGTTCGAACCGTAATGCGCAAGAAATGGTACGGAAACCCCGTATTTACATATCTACCACTGTGCAGGAGAATCTGTATAGGTGTTCGAGTGTTCGAACCGTAATGCGCACGAAATGGTACGGAAACCCCGTATTTACATATCTGCCACTGTGCAGGAGAATCCGTATAGGTGTTCGAGTGTTCGAACCATAATGCGCAAGAAATGTTACGGAAACCCCGTATTTTCGTATCTGCCACTGTGCAGGAGAATCCGTATCGAGTGTTCAAACCGTAATGCGCAAGAATCGGTACAGAAACCCCGTATTTACATATCTGCCACTGTGCAGGATAATCCGTATAGGTGTTCAAGTGTTCGAACCGTAATGCGCAACAAATGGTACGGAAACCCCGTATTTACATATCTGCCACTGTGCAGGAGAATCCGTATAGGTGTTCGAGTGTTCGAACCGTAATGCGCAAGAAATGGTACGGAAACCCCGTATTTACATATCTGCCACTGTGCAGGAGAATCCGTATAGGTGTTCGAGTGTTCGAACCATAATGCGCAAGAAATGTTACGGAAACCCCGTATTTTCGTATCTGCCACTGTGCAGGAGAATCCGTACAGGTGTTCGAGTGTTCAAACCGTAATGCGCAAGAATCGGTACAGAAACCCCGTATTTACATATCTGCCACTGTGCAGGATAATCCGTATAGGTGTTCAAGTGTTCGAACCGTAATGCGCAACAAATGGTACGAAAATCCCGTATTTACATATCTGCCACTGTGCAGGAGAATCCCTATATGTGTTCGAGTGTTCGAACCGTAATGCGCAAGAAATGGTATGGAAACCCCGTATTTACATATCTGCCACTGTGCAGGAGAATCCGTATAGGTGTTCGAGTGTTCGAACCGTAATGCGCAAGAAATGGTACGGAAACCCCGTATTTACATATCTGCCACTGTGCAGGAGAATCCGCATAGGTGTTCGAGTGTTCGAACCGTAATGCGCAAGAAATGGTACGGAAACCCCGTATTTACATATCTGCCACTGTGCAGGAGAATCTGTATAGGTGTTCGAGTGTTCGAACCGTAATGCGCAAGAAATGGTACGGAAACCCCGTATTTACATATCTGCCACTGTGCAGGAGAATCCGTATAGGTGTTCGAGTGTTCGAACCATAATGCGCAAGAAATGTTACGGAAACCCCGTATTTTCGTATCTGCCACTGTGCAGGAGAATCCGTACAGGTGTTCGAGTGTTCAAACCGTAATGCGCAAGAATCGGTACAGAAACCCCGTATTTACATATCTGCCACTGTGCAGGATAATCCGTATAGGTGTTCAAGTGTTCGAACCGTAATGCGCAACAAATGGTACGAAAATCCCGTATTTACATATCTGCCACTGTGCAGGAGAATCCGTATAGGTGTTCGAGTGTTCGAACCGTAATGCGCAAGAAATGGTACGGAAACCCCGTATTTACATATCTGCCACTGTGCAGGAGAATCCGTATAGGTGTTCGAGTGTTCGAACCATAATGCGCAAGAAATGTTACGGAAACCCCGTATTTTCGTATCTGCCACTGTGCAGGAGAATCCGTACAGGTGTTCGAGTGTTCAAACCGTAATGCGCAAGAATCGGTACAGAAACCCCGTATTTACATATCTGCCACTGTGCAGGATAATCCGTATAGGTGTTCAAGTGTTCGAACCGTAATGCGCAACAAATGGTACGAAAATCCCGTATTTACATATCTGCCACTGTGCAGGAGAATCCCTATATGTGTTCGAGTGTTCGAACCGTAATGCGCAAGAAATGGTATGGAAACCCCGTATTTACATATCTGCCACTGTGCAGGAGAATCCGTATAGGTGTTCGAGTGTTCGAACCGTAATGCGCAAGAAATGGTACGGAAACCCCGTATTTACATATCTGCCACTGTGCAGGAGAATCCGCATAGGTGTTCGAGTGTTCGAACCGTAATGCGCAAGAAATGGTATGGAAACCCCGTATTTACATATCTGCCACTGTGCAGGAGAATCCGTATAGGTGTTCGAGTGTTCGAACCATAATGCGCAAGAAATGTTACGGAAACCCCGTATTTACATATCTGCCACTGTGCAGGAGAATCCGCATAGGTGTTCGAGTGTTCGAACCGTAATGCGCAAGAAATGGTACGGAAACCCCGTATTTACATATCTACCATTGTGCAGGAGAATCTGTATAGGTGTTCGAGTGTTCGAACCGTAATGCGCAAGAAATGGTATGGAAACCCCGTATTTACATATCTTCCACTGTGCAGGAGAATCCGTATAGGTGTTCGAGTGTTCGAACCGTAATGCGCAAGAAATGGTACGGAAACCCCGTATTTACATATCTGCCACTGTATAGGAGAATCCGTATAGGTGTTCGAGTGTTCGAACCGTAATGCGCAAGAAATGGTACGAAAATCCCGTATTTACATATCTGCCACTGTGCAGGAGAATCCGTATAGGTGTTCGAGTGTTCGAACCGTAATGCGCAAGAAATGGTATGTAAACCCCGTATTTACATATCTACCACTGTGAAGGAGAATCTGTATAGGTGTTCGAGTGTTCGAACCGTAATGCGCAAGAAATGGTATGGAAACCCCGTATTTACATATCTGCCACTGTGCAGGAGAATCCGTATAGGTGTTCGAGTGTTCGAACCGTAATGCGCAAGAAATGGTACGGAAACCCCGTATTTACATATCTGCCACTGTGCAGGAGAATCCGTATAGGTGTTCGAGTGTTCGAACCGTAATGCGCAAGAAATGGTATGTAAACCCCGTATTTACATATCTACCACTGTGCAGGAGAATCTGCATAGGTGTTCGAGTGTTCGAACCGTAATGCGCAAGAAATGGTACGGAAACCCCGTATTTACATATCTGCCACTGTGTAGGAGAATCCGTATAGGTGTTCGAGTGTTCGAACCGTAATGCGCAACAAATGGTACGGAAACCCCGTATTTACATATCTGCCACTGTGCAGGAGAATCCGTATAGGTGTTCGAGTGTTCGAACCGTAATGCGCAAGAAATGGTACGGAAACCCCGTATTTACATATCTGCCACTGTGCAGGAGAATCCGTATAGGTGTTCGAGTGTTCGAACCATAATGCGCAAGAAATGTTACGGAAACCCCGTATTTTCATATCTGCCACTGTGCAGGAGAATCCGTACAGGTGTTCGAGTGTTCAAACCGTAATGCGCAAGAATCGGTACAGAAACCCCGTATTTACATATCTGCCACTGTGCAGGATAATCCGTATAGGTGTTCAAGTGTTCGAACCGTAATGCGCAACAAATGGTACGAAAATCCCGTATTTACATATCTGCCACTGTGCAGGAGAATCCCTATATGTGTTCGAGTGTTCGAACCGTAATGCGCAAGAAATGGTATGTAAACCCCGTATTTACATATCTACCACTGTGCAGGAGAATCTGTATAGGTGTTCGAGTGTTCGAACCGTAATGCGCAAGAAATGGTACGGAAACCCCGTATTTACATATCTGCCACTGTGCAGGAGAATCTGTATAGGTGTTCGAGTGTTCGAACCGTAATACGCAAGAAATGGTACGGAAAGCCCGTATTTACATATCTGCCACTGTGTAGGAGAATCCGTATAGGTGTTCGAGTGTTCGAACCGTAATGCGCAAGAAATGGTATGGAAACCCCGTATTTACATATCTGCCACTGTGCAGGAGAATCCGTATTGGTGTTCGAGTGTTCGAACCGTAATGCGCAAGAAATGGTACGGAAACCCCGTATTTACATATCTGCCACTGTGTAGGAGAATCCGTATAGGTGTTCGAGTATTCGAACCGTAATGCGCAAGAAATGGTACGGAAACCCCGTATTTACATATCTGCCACTGTGCAGGAGAATCCGTATAGGTGTTCGAGTGTTCGAACCGTAATGCGCAAGAAATGGTATGTAAACCCCGTATTTACATATCTACCACTGTGCAGGAGAATATGTATAGGTGTTCGAGTGTTCGAACCGTAATGCGCAAGAAATGGTATGGAAACCCCGTATTTACATATCTGCCACTCTGCAGGAGAATCCGTATAGGTGTTCGAGTGTTCAAACCGTAATGCGCAAGAAATGGTACGGAAACCACGTATTTACATATCTGCCACTGTGCAGGAGAATCCGTATAGGTGTTCGAGTGTTCGAACCGTAATGCGCAAGAAATGGTACGGAAACCCCGTATTTACATATCTGTCACTGTGCAGGAGAATCCGTATAGGTGTTCGAGTGTTCGAACCGTAATGCGCAAGAAATGGTTTGTAAACCCCGTATTTACATATCTACCACTGTGCAGGAGAATCTGTATAGGTGTTCGAGTGTTCGAACCGTAATGCGCAAGAAATGGTACGGAAACCCCGTATTTACATATCTGCCACTGTGCAGGAGAATTCGTATAGGTGTTCGAGTGTTCGAACCATAATGCGCAAGAAATGGTACGGAAACCCCGTATTTACATATCTGCCACTGTGCAGGAGAATCCGTATAGGTGTTCGAGTGTTCGAACCGTAATGCGCAAGAATCGGTACAGAAACCCCGTATTTACATATCTGCCACTGTGCAGGATAATCCGTATAGGTGTTCAAGTGTTCGAACCGTAATGCGCAACAAATGGTACGAAAATCCCGTATTTACATATCTGCCACTGTGCAGGAGAATCTCTATATGTGTTCGAGTGTTCGAACCGTAATGCGCAAGAAATGGTATGGAAACCCCGTATTTACATATCTGCCACTGTGCAGGAGAATCCGTATAGGTGTTCGAGTGTTCGAACCGTAATGCGCAAGAAATGGTACGGAAACCCCGTATTTACATATCTGCCACTGTGCAGGAGAATCCGTATAGGTGTTCGAGTGTTCGAACCGTAATGCGCAAGAAATGTTACGGAAACCCCGTATTTACATATCTGCCACTGTGCAGGAGAATCCGCATAGGTGTTCGAGTGTTCGAACCGTAATGCGCAAGAAATGGAACGGAAACCCCGTATTTACATATCTGCCACTGTATAGGTAAATCCGTATAGGTGTTCGAGTGTTCGAACCGTAATGTGCAAGAAATGGTACGGAAACCCCGTATTTACATATCTGCCACTGTGCAGGAGAATCCGTATAGGTGTTCGAGTGTTCGAACCGTAATGCGCAAGAAATGGTTTGTAAACCCCGTATTTACATATCTACCACTGTGCAGGAGAATCTGTATAGGTGTTCGAGTGTTCGAACCGTAATGCGCAAGAAATGGTACGGAAACCCCGTATTTACATATCTGCCACTGTGCAGGAGAATCCGTATAGGTGTTCGAGTGTTCGAACCGTAATGCGCAAGAAATGGTATGTAAACCCCGTATTTACATATCTACCACTGTGCAGGAGAATCTGTATAGGTGTTCGAGTGTTCGAACCGTAATGCGCAAGAAATGGTACGGAAACCCCGTATTTACATATCTACCACTGTGTAGGAGAATCTGTATAGGTGTTCGAGTGTTCGAACCGTAATGCGCAAGAAATGGTATGGAAACCCCGTATTTACATATCTTCCACTGTGCAGGAGAATCCGTATAGGTGTTCGAGTGTTCGAACCGTAATGCGCAAGAAATGGTACGGAAACCCCGTATTTACATATCTGCCACTGTATAGGAGAATCCGTATAGGTGTTCGAGTGTTCGAACCGTAATGCGCAAGAAATGGTACGAAAACCCCGTATTTACATATCTGCCACTGTGCAGGAGAATCCGTATAGGTGTTCGAGTGTTCGAACCGTAATGCGCAAGAAATGGTATGTAAACCCCGTATTTACATATCTACCACTGTGAAGGAGAATCTGTATAGGTGTTCGAGTGTTCGAACCGTAATGCGCAAGAAATGGTATGGAAACCCCGTATTTACATATCTACCACTGTGCAGGAGAATCCGTATAGGTGTTCGAGTGTTCGAACCGTAATGCGCAAGAAATGGTACGGAAACCCCGTATTTACATATCTGCCACTGTGCAGGAGAATCCGTATAGGTGTTCGAGTGTTCGAACCGTAATGCGCAAGAAATGGTATGTAAACCCCGTATTTACATATCTACCACTGTGCAGGAGAATCTGCATAGGTGTTCGAGTGTTCGAACCGTAATGCGCAAGAAATGGTACGGAAACCCCGTATTTACATATCTGCCACTGTGTAGGAGAATCCGTATAGGTGTTCGAGTGTTCGAACCGTAATGCGCAACAAATGGTACGGAAACCCCGTATTTACATATCTGCCACTGTGCAGGAGAATCCGTATAGGTGTTCGAGTGTTCGAACCGTAATGCGCAAGAAATGGTACGGAAACCCCGTATTTACATATCTGCCACTGTGCAGGAGAATCCGTATAGGTGTTCGAGTGTTCGAACCATAATGCGCAAGAAATATTACGGAAACCCCGTATTTTCATATCTGCCACTGTGCAGGAGAATCCGTACAGGTGTTCGAGTGTTCGAACCGTAATGCGCAAGAATCGGTACAGAAACCCCGTATTTACATATCTGCCACTGTGCAGGATAATCCGTATAGGTGTTCAAGTGTTCGAACCGTAATGCGCAACAAATGGTACGAAAATCCCGTATTTACATATCTGCCACTCTGCAGGAGAATCCCTATATGTGTTCGAGTGTTCGAACCGTAATGCGCAAGAAATGGTATGTAAACCCCGTATTTACATATCTACCACTGTGCAGGAGAATCTGTATAGGTGTTCGAGTGTTCGAACCGTAATGCGCAAGAAATGGTACGGAAACCCCGTATTTACATATCTGCCACTGTGCAGGAGAATCTGTATAGGTGTTCGAGTGTTCGAACCGTAATACGCAAGAAATGGTACGGAAAGCCCGTATTTACATATCTGCCACTGTGCAGGAGAATCCGTATAGGTGTTCGAGTGTTCGAACCGTAATGCGCAAGAAATGGTATGGAAACCCCGTATTTACATATCTGCCACTGTGCAGGAGAATCCGTATTGGTGTTCGAGTATTCGAACCGTAATGCGCAAGAAATGGTACGGAAACCCCGTATTTACATATCTGCCACTGTGCAGGAGAATCCGTATAGGTGTTCGAGTGTTCGAACCGTAATGCGCAAGAAATGGTATGTAAACCCCGTATTTACATATCTACCACTGTGCAGGAGAATCTGTATAGGTGTTCGAGTGTTCGAACCGTAATGCGCAAGAAATGGTATGGAAACCCCGTATTTACATATCTGCCACTGTGCAGGAGAATCCGTATAGGTGTTCGAGTGTTCGAACCGTAATGCGCAAGAAATGGTACGGAAACCACGTATTTACATATCTGCCACTGTGCAGGAGAATCCGTATAGGTGTTCGAGTGTTCGAACCGTAATGCGCAAGAAATGGTACGGAAACCCCGTATTTACATATCTGCCACTGTGCAGGAGAATCCGTATAGGCGTTCGAGTGTTCGAACCGTAATGCGCAAGAAATGGTTTGTAAACCCCGTATTTACATATCTACCACTGTGCAGGAGAATCTGTATAGGTGTTCGAGTGTTCGAACCGTAATGCGCAAGAAATGGTACGGAAACCCCGTATTTACATATCTGCCACTGTGCAGGGGAATCCGTATAGGTGTTCGAGTGTTCGAACCATAATGCGCAAGAAATGGTACGGAAACCCCGTATTTACATATCTGCCACTGTGCAGGAGAATCCGTATAGGTGTTCGAGTGTTCGAACCGTAATGCGCAAGAATCGGTACAGAAACCCCGTATTTACATATCTGCCACTGTGCAGGATAATCCGTATAGGTGTTCAAGTGTTCGAACCGTAATGCGCAACAAATGGTACGAAAATCCCGTATTTACATATCTGCCACTGTGCAGGAGAATCCCTATATGTGTTCGAGTGTTCGAACCGTAATGCGCAAGAAATGGTATGGAAACCCCGTATTTACATATCTGCCACTGTGCAGGAGAATCCGTATAGGTGTTCGAGTGTTCGAACCGTAATGCGCAAGAAATGGTACGGAAACCCCGTATTTACATATTTGTCACTGTGCAGGAGAATCCGTATAGGTGTTCGAGTGTTCGAACCATAATGCGCAAGAAATGTTACGGAAACCCCGTATTTACATATCTGCCACTGTGCAGGAGAATCCGCATAGGTGTTCGAGTGTTCGAACCGTAATGTGCAAGAAATGGTACGGAAACCCCGTATTTACATATCTGCCACTGTATAGGTGAATCCGTATAGGTGTTCGAGTGTTCGAACCGTAATGCGCAAGAAATGGTACGGAAACCCCGTATTTACATATCTGCCACTGTGCAGGAGAATCCGTATAGGTGTTCGAGTGTTCGAACCGTAATGCGCAAGAAATGGTTTGTAAACCCCGTATTTACATATCTACCACTGTGCAGGAGAATCTGTATAGGTGTTCGAGTGTTCGAACCGTAATGCGCAAGAAATGGTACGGAAACCCCGTATTTACATATCTGCCACTGTGCAGGAGAATCCGTATAGGTGTTCGAGTGTTCGAACCGTAATGCGCAAGAAATGGTATGTAAACCCCGTATTTACATATCTACCACTGTGCAGGGGAATCTGTATAGGTGTTCGAGTGTTCGAACCGTAATGCGCAAGAAATGATACGGAAACCCCGTATTTACATATCTACCACTGTGCAGGAGAATCTGTATAGGTGTTCGAGTGTTCGAACCGTAATGCGCAAGAAATGGTAGGGAAACCCCGTATTTACATATCTGCCACTATGCAGGAGAATCCGTATAGGTGTTCGAGTGTTCGAACCGTAATGCGCAAGAAATGGTACGGAAACCCCGTATTTACATATCTGCCACTGTGCAGGAGAATCCGTATAGGTGTTCGAGTGTTCGAACCGTAATGCGCAAGAAATGGTTTGTAAACCCCGTATTTACATATCTACCACTGTGCAGGAGAATCTGTATAGGTGTTCGAGTGTTCGAACCGTAATGCGCAAGAAATGGTACGGAAACCCCGTATTTACATATCTGCCACTGTGCAGGAGAATCCGTATAGGTGTTCGAGTGTTCGAACCGTAATGCGCAAGAAATGGTATGTAAACCCCGTATTTACATATCTACCACTGTGCAGGAGAATCGGTATAGGTGTTCGAGTGTTCGAACCGTAATGCGCAAGAAATGGTACGGAAACCCCGTATTTAAATATCTACCACTGTGCAGGAGAATCTGTATAGGTGTTCGAGTGTTCGAACCGTAATGCGCAAGAAATGGTATGGAAACCCCGTATTTACATATCTTCCACTGTGCAGGAGAATCCGTATAGGTGTTCGAGTGTTCGAACCGTAATGCGCAAGAAATGGTAGGGAAACCCCGTATTTACATATCTGCCACTATGCAGGAGAATCCGTATAGGTGTTCGAGTGTTCGAACCGTAATGCGCAAGAAATGGTACGGAAACCCCGTATTTACATATCTGCCACTGTGCAGGAGAATCCGTATAGGTGTTCGAGTGTTCGAACCGTAATGCGCAAGAAATGGTTTGTAAACCCCGTATTTACATATCTACCACTCTGCAGGAGAATCTGTATAGGTGTTCGAGTGTTCGAACCGTAATGCGCAAGAAATGGTACGGAAACCCCGTATTTACATATCTGCCACTGTGCAGGAGAATCCGTATAGGTGTTCGAGTGTTCGAACCGTAATGCGCAAGAAATGGTATGTAAACCCCGTATTTACATATCTACCACTGTGCAGGAGAATCTGTATAGGTGTTCGAGTGTTCGAACCGTAATGCGCAAGAAATGGTACGGAAACCCCGTATTTACATATCTGCCACTGTGCAGGAGAATCCGTATAGGTGTTCGAGTGTTCGAACCGTAATGCGCAAGAAATGGTATGTAAACCCCGTATTTACATATCTACCACTGTGCAGGAGAATCTGTATAGGTGTTCGAGTGTTCGAACCGTAATGCGCAAGAAATGGTACGAAAACCCCGTATTTAAATATCTACCACTGTGCAGGAGAATCTGTATAGGTGTTCGAGTGTTCGAACCGTAATGCGCAAGAAATGGTATGGAAACCCCGTATTTACATATCTTCCACTGTGCAGGAGAATCCGTATAGGTGTTCGAGTGTTCGAACCGTAATGCGCAAGAAATGGTAGGGAAACCCCGTATTTACATATCTGCCACTATGCAGGAGAATCCGTATAGGTGTTCGAGTGTTCGAACCGTAATGCGCAAGAAATGGTACGGAAACCCCGTATTTACATATCTGCCACTGTGCAGGAGAATCCGTATAGGTGTTCGAGTGTTCGAACCGTAATGCGCAAGAAATGGTTTGTAAACCCCGTATTTACATATCTACCACTGTGCAGGAGAATCTGTATAGGTGTTCGAGTGTTCGAACCATAATGCGCAAGAAATGGTACGGAAACCCCGTATTTACATATCTGCCACTGTGCAGGAGAATCCGTATAGGTGTTCGAGTGTTCGAACCGTAATGCGCAAGAAATGGTATGTAAACCCCGTATTTACATATCTACCACTGTGCAGGAGAATCTGTATAGGTGTTCGAGTGTTCGAACCGTAATGCGCAAGAAATGGTACGGAAACCCCGTATTTACATATCTACCACTGTGCAGGAGAATCTGTATAGGTGTTCGAGTGTTCGAACCGTAATGCGCAAGAAATGGTAGGGAAACCCCGTATTTACATATCTGCCACTATGCAGGAGAATCCGTATAGGTGTTCGAGTGTTCGAACCGTAATGCGCAAGAAATGGTACGGAAACCCCGTATTTACATATCTGCCACTGTGCAGGAGAATCCGTATTGGTGTTCGAGTGTTCGAACCGTAATGCGCAAGAAATGGTTTGTAAACCCCGTATTTACATATCTACCACAGTGCAGGAGAATCTGTATAGGTGTTCGAGTGTTCGAACCGTAATGCGCAAGAAATGGTACGGAAACCCCGTATTTACATATCTGCCACTGTGCAGGAGAATCCGTATAGGTGTTCGAGTGTTCGAACCGTAATGCGCAAGAAATGGTATGTAAACCCCGTATTTACATATCTACCACTGTGCAGGAGAATCTGTATAGGTGTTCGAGTGTTCGAACCGTAATGCGCAAGAAATGGTACGGAAACCCCGTATTTACATATCTACCACTGTGCAGGAGAATCTGTATAGGTGTTCGAGTGTTCGAACTGTAATGCGCAAGAAATGGTATGGAAACCCCGTATTTACATATCTTCCACTGTGCAGGAGAATCCGTATAGGTGTTCGAGTGTTCGAACCGTAATGCGCAAGAAATGGTAGGGAAACCCCGTATTTACATATCTGCCACTTTGCAGGAGAATCCGTATAGGTGTTCGAGTGTTCGAACCGTAATGCGCAAGAAATGGTACGGAAACCCCGTATTTACATATCTGCCACTGTGCAGGAGAATCCGTATAGGTGTTCGATTGTTCGAACCGTAATGCGCAAGAAATGGTTTGTAAACCCCGTATTTACATATCTACCACTGTGCAGGAGAATCTGTATAGGTGTTCGAGTGTTCGAACCGTAATGCGCAAGAAATGGTACGGAAACCCCGTATTTACATATCTGCCACTGTGCAGGAGAATCCATATAGGTGTTCGAGTGTTCGAACCATAATGCGCAAGAAATGGTACGGAAACCCCGTATTTACATATCTGCCACTGTGCAGGATAATCCGTATAGGTGTTCAAGTGTTCGAACCGTAATGCGCAACAAATGGTACGAAAATCCCGTATTTACATATCTGCCACTGTGCAGGAGAATCCATATATGTGTTCGAGTGTTCGAACCGTAATGCGCAAGAAATGGTATGTAAACCCCGTATTTACATATCTACCACTGTGCAGGAGAATCTGTATAGGTGTTCGAGTGTTCGAACCGTAATGCGCAAGAAATGGTACGGAAACCCCGTATTTACATATCTGCCACTGTGCAGGAGAATCCGTATAGGTGTTCGAGTGTTCGAACCGTAATGCGCAAGAAATGGTACGGAAACCCCGTATTTACATATCTGCCACTGTGCAGGAGAATCCGTATAGGTGTTCGAGTGTTCGAACCGTAATGCGCAAGAAATGGTATGGAAACCCCGTATTTACATATCTGCCACTGTGCAGGAGAATCCGTATTGGTGTTCGAGTGTTCGAACCGTAATGCGCAAGAAATGGTACGGAAACCCCGTATTTACATATCTGCCACTGTGCAGGAGAATCCGTATGTGTTCGAGTGTTCGAACCGTAATGCGCAAGAAATGGTACGGAAACCCTGTATTTACATATCTGCCACTGTGCAGGAGAATCCGTATAGGTGTTCGAGTGTTCGAACCGTAATGCGCAAGAAATGGTACGGAAACCCCGTATTTACATATCTGCCACTGTGCAGGAGAATCCGTATAGGTGTTCGAGTGTTCGAACCATAATGCGCAAGAAATGGTACGGAAACCCCGTATTTACATATCTGCCACTGTGCAGGAGAATCCGTATAGGTGTTCGAGTGTTCGAACCGTAATGCGCAAGAAATGGTACGGAAACCCCGTATTTACATATCTGCCACTGTGCAGGAGAATCCGTATAGGTGTTCGAGTGTTCGAACCATAATGCGCAAGAAATGTTACGGAAACCCCGTATTTACATATCTGCCACTGTGCAGGAGAATCCGCATAGGTGTTCGAGTGTTCGAACCGTAATGCGCAAGAAATGGTACGGAAACCCCGTATTTACATATCTGCCACTGTATAGGTGAATCCGTATAGGTGTTCGAGTGTTCGAACCGTAATGCGCAAGAAATGGTACGGAAACCCCGTATTTACATATCTGCCACTGTGCAGGAGAATCCGTATAGGTGTTCGAGTGTTCGAACCGTAATGCGCAAGAAATGGTTTGTAAACCCCGTATTAACATATCTACCACTGTGCAGGAGAATCTGTATAGGTGTCCGAGTGTTCGAACCGTAATGCGCAAGAAATGGTACGGAAACCCCGTATTTACATATCTGCCACTGTGCAGGAGAATCCGTATAGGTGTTCGAGTGTTCGAACCATAATGCGCAAGAAATGGTACGGAAACCCCGTATTTACATATCTGCCACTGTGCAGGAGAATCCGTATAGGTGTTCGAGTGTTCGAACCGTAATGCGCAAGAAATGGTACGGAAACCCCGTATTTACATATCTGCCACTGTGCAGGAGAATCCGTATAGGTGTTCGAGTGTTCGAACCATAATGCGCAAGAAATGTTACGGAAACCCCGTATTTACATATCTGCCACTGTGCAGGAGAATCCGCATAGGTGTTCGAGTGTTCGAACCGTAATGCGCAAGAAATGGTACGGAAACCCCGTATTTACATATCTGCCACTGTATAGGTGAATCCGTATAGGTGTTCGAGTGTTCGAACCGTAATGCGCAAGAAATGGTACGGAAACCCCGTATTTACATATCTGCCACTGTGCAGGAGAATCCGTATAGGTGTTCGAGTGTTCGAACCGTAATGCGCAAGAAATGGTTTGTAAACCCCGTATTAACATATCTACCACTGTGCAGGAGAATCTGTATAGGTGTTCGAGTGTTCGAACCGTAATGCGCAAGAAATGGTACGGAAACCCCGTATTTACATATCTGCCACTGTGCAGGAGAATCCGTATAGGTGTTCGAGTGTTCGAACCGTAATGCGCAAGAAATGGTATGTAAACCCCGTATTTACATATCTACCACTGTGCAGGAGAATCTGTATAGGTGTTCGAGTGTTCGAACCGTAATGCGCAAGAAATGGTACGGAAACCCCGTATTTACATATCTACCACTGTGCAGGAGAATCTGTATAGGTGTTCGAGTGTTCGAACCGTAATGCGCAAGAAATGGTATGGAAACCCCGTATTTACATATCTTCCACTGTGCAGGAGAATCCGTATAGGTGTTCGAGTGTTCGAACCGTAATGCGCAAGAAATGGTAGGGAAACCCCGTATTTACATATCTGCCACTATGCAGGAGAATCCGTATAGGTGTTCGAGTGTTCGAACCGTAATGCGCAAGAAATGGTACGGAAACCCCGTATTTACATATCTGCCACTGTGCAGGAGAATCCGTATAGGTGTTCGAGTGTTCGAACCGTAATGCGCAAGAAATGGTTTGTAAACCCCGTATTTACATATCTACCACTGTGCAGGAGAATCTGTATAGGTGTTCGAGTGTTCGAACCGTAATGCGTAAGAAATGGTACGGAAACCCCGTATTTACATATCTGCCACTGTGCAGGAGAATCCATATAGGTGTTCGAGTGTTCGAACCATAATGCGCAAGAAATGGTACGGAAACCCCGTATTTACATATCTGCCACTGTGCAGGAGAATCCGTATAGGTGTTCGAGTGTTCGAACCGTAATGCGCAAGAATCGGTACAGAAACCCCGTATTTACATATCTTCCACTGTGCAGGATAATCCGTATAGGTGTTCAAGTGTTCGAACCGTAATGCGCAACAAATGGTACGAAAATCCCGTATTTACATATCTGCCACTGTGCAGGAGAATCCCTATATGTGTTCGAGTGTTCGAACCGTAATGCGCAAGAAATGGTATGTAAACCCCGTATTTACATATCTACCACTGTGCAGGAGAATCTGTATAGGTGTTCGAGTGTTCGAACCGTAATGCGCAAGAAATGGTACGGAAACCCCGTATTTACATATCTGCCACTGTGCAGGAGAATCCGTATAGGTGTTCGAGTGTTCGAACCGTAATGCGCAAGAAATGGTACGGAAACCCCGTATTTACATATCTGCCACTGTGCAGGAGAATCCGTATAGGTGTTCGAGTGTTCGAACCGTAATGCGCAAGAAATGGTATGGAAACCCCGTATTTACATATCTGCCACTGTGCAGGAGAATCCGTATTGGTGTTCGAGTGTTCGAACCGTAATGCGCAAGAAATGGTACGGAAACCCCGTATTTACATATCTGCCACTGTGCAGGAGAATCCGTATGTGTTCGAGTGTTCGAACCGTAATGCGCAAGAAATGGTACGGAAACCTTTTATTTACATATCTGCCACTGTGCAGGAGAATCCGTATAGGTGTTCGAGTGTTCGAACCGTAATGCGCAAGAAATGGTACGGAAACCCCGTATTTACATATCTGCCACTGTGCAGGAGAATCCGTATAGGTGTTCGAGTGTTCGAACCCTAACGCGCAAGAAATGGTACGGAAACCCCGTATTTACATATCTGCCACTGTGCAGGAGAATCCGTATAGGTGTTCGAGTGTTCGAACCGTAATGCGCAAGAATCGGTACAGAAACCCCGTATTTACATATCTGCCACTGTGCAGGATAATCCGTATAGGTGTTCAAGTGTTCGAGCCGTAATGCGCAACAAATGGTACGAAAATCCCGTATTTACATATCTGCCACTGTGCAGGAGAATCCCTATATGTGTTCGAGTGTTCGAACCATAATGCGCAAGAAATGGTATGTAAACCCCGTATTTACATATCTACCACTGTGCAGGAGAATCTGTATAGGTGTTCGAGTGTTCGAACCGTAATGCGCAAGAAATGGTACGGAAACCCCGTATTTACATATCTGCCACTGTGCAGGAGAATCCGTATAGGTGTTCGAGTGTTCGAACCGTAATACGCAAGAAATGGTACGGAAACCCCGTATTTACATATCTGCCACTGTGCAGGAGAATCCGTATAGGTGTTCGAGTGTTCGAACCGTAATGCGCAAGAAATGGTATGGAAACCCCGTATTTACATATCTGCCACTGTGCAGGAGAATCTGTATAGGTGTTCGAGTGTTCGAACCATAATGCGCAAGAAATGGTACGGAAACCCCGTATTTACATATCTGCCACTGTGCAGGAGAATCCGTATATGTGTTCGAGTGTTCGAACCGTAATGCGCAAGAAATGGTACGGAAACCCCGTATTTACATATCTGCCACTGTGCAGGAGAATTCGTATAGGTGTTCGAGTGTTCGAACCGTAATGCGCAAGAAATGGTACGGAAACCCCGTATTTACATATCTGCCACTGTGCAGGAGAATCCGTATAGGTGTTCGAGTGTTCGAACCGTAATGCGCAAGAAATGGTACGGAAACCCCGTATTTACATATCTGCCACTGTGCAGGAGAATCCGTATAGGTGTTCGAGTGTTCGAACCGTAATGCGCAAGAAATGGTTTGTAAACCCCGTATTTACATATCTACCACTGTGCAGGAGAATCTGTATAGGTGTTCG
Source organism: Camellia sinensis (assembly GCF_055761805.1). Taxonomy (NCBI): domain Eukaryota; kingdom Viridiplantae; phylum Streptophyta; class Magnoliopsida; order Ericales; family Theaceae; genus Camellia; species Camellia sinensis. The sequence goes on from NC_138965.1 coordinate 5,301,913, forward strand.
AGTGTTCGAACCGTAATGCGCAAGAAATGTTACGGAAACCCCGTATTTACATATCTGCCACTGTGCAGGAGAATCCGCATAGGTGTTCGAGTGTTCGAACCGTAATGCGCAAGAAATGGTACGGAAACCCCGTATTTACATATCTGCCACTGTATAGGTGAATCCGTATAGGTGTTCGAGTGTTCGAACCGTAATGCGCAAGAAATGGTACGGAAACCCCGTATTTACATATCTGCCACTGTGCAGGAGAATCCGTATAGGTGTTCGAGTGTTCGAACCGTAATGCGCAAGAAATGGTTTGTAAACACCGTATTTACATATCTACCACTATGCAGGAGAATCTGTATAGGTGTTCGAGTGTTCGAACCGTAATGCGCAAGAAATGGTACGGAAACCCCGTATTTACATATCTGCCACTGTGCAGGAGAATCCGTATAGGTGTTCGAGTGTTCGAACCGTAATGTGCAAGAAATGGTATGTAAACCCCGTATATACATATCTACCACTGTGCAGGAGAATCTGTATAGGTGTTCGAGTGTTCGAACCGTAATGCGCAAGAAATGGTACGGAAACCCCGTATTTACATATCTACCACTGTGCAGGAGAATCTGTATAGGTGTTCGAGTGTTCGAACCGTAATGCGCAAGAAATGGTATGGAAACCCCGTATTTACATATCTTCCACTGTGCAGGAGAATCCGTATAGGTGTTCGAGTGTTCGAACCGTAATGCGCAAGAAATGGTAGGGAAACCCCGTATTTACATATCTGCCACTATGCAGGAGAATCCGTATAGGTGTTCGAGTGTTCGAACCGTAATGCGCAAGAAATGGTACGGAAACCCCGTATTTACATATCTGCCACTGTGCAGGAGAATCCGTATAGGTGTTCGAGTGTTCGAACCGTAATGCGCAAGAAATGGTTTGTAAACCCCGTATTTACATATCTACCACTGTGCAGGAGAATCTGTATAGGTGTTCGAGTGTTCGAACCGTAATGCGCAAGAAATGGTACGGAAACCCCGTATTTACATATCTGCCACTGTGCAGGAGAATCCGTATAGGTGTTCGAGTGTTCGAACCGTAATGCGCAAGAAATGGTATGTAAACCCCGTATATACATATCTACCACTGTGCAGGAGAATCTGTATAGGTGTTCGAGTGTTCGAACCGTAATGCGCAAGAAATGGTACGGAAACCCCGTATTTACATATCTACCACTGTGCAGGAGAATCTGTATAGGTGTTCGAGTGTTCGAACCGTAATGCGCAAGAAATGGTATGGAAACCCCGTATTTACATATCTTCCACTGTGCAGGAGAATCCGTATAGGTGTTCGAGTGTTCGAACCGTAATGCGCAAGAAATGGTAGGGAAACCCCGTATTTACATATCTGCCACTATGCAGGAGAATCCGTATAGGTGTTCGAGTGTTCGAACCGTAATGCGCAAGAAATGGTACGGAAACCCCGTATTTACATATCTGCCACTGTGCAGGAGAATCCGTATAGGTGTTCGAGTGTTCGAACCGTAATGCGCAAGAAATGGTTTGTAAACCCCGTATTTACATATCTACCACTGTGCAGGAGAATCTGTATAGGTGTTCGAGTGTTCGAACCGTAATGCGCAAGAAATGGTACGGAAACCCCGTATTTACATATCTGCCACTGTGCAGGAGAATCCATATAGGTGTTCGAGTGTTCGAACCATAATGCGCAAGAAATGGTACGGAAACCCCGTATTTACATATCTGCCACTGTGCAGGAGAATCCGTATAGGTGTTCGAGTGTTCGAACCGTAATACGCAAGAATCGGTACAGAAACCCCGTATTTACATATCTGCCACTGTGCAGGATAATCCGTATAAGTGTTCAAGTGTTCGAACCGTAATGCGCAACAAATGGTACGAAAATCCCGTATTTACATATCTGCCACTGTGCAGGAGAATCCCTATATGTGTTCGAGTGTTCGAACCGTAATGCGCAAGAAATGGTATGTAAACCCCGTATTTACATATCTACCACTGTGCAGGAGAATCTGTATAGGTGTTCGAGTGTTCGAACCGTAATGCGCAAGAAATGGTACGGAAACCCCGTATTTACATATCTGCCACTGTGCAGGAGAATCCGTATAGGTGTTCGAGTGTTCGAACCGTAATGCGCAAGAAATGGTACGGAAACCCCGTATTTACATATCTGCCACTGTGCAGGAGAATCCGTATAGGTGTTCGAGTGTTCGAACCGTAATGCGCAAGAAATGGTATGGAAACCCCGTATTTACATATCTGCCACTGTGCAGGAGAATCCGTATTGGTGTTCGAGTGTTCGAACCGTAATGCGCAAGAAATGGTACGAAAACCCCGTATTTACATATCTGCCACTGTGCAGGAGAATCCGTATGTGTTCGAGTGTTCGAACCGTAATGCGCAAGAAATGGTACGGAAACCTTGTATTTACATATCTGCCACTGTGCAGGAGAATCCGTATAGGTGTTCGAGTGTTCGAACCGTAATGCGCAAGAAATGGTACGGAAACCCCGTATTTACATATCTGCCACTGTGCAGGAGAATCCGTATAGGTGTTCGAGTGTTCGAACCCTAATGCGCAAGAAATGGTACGGAAACCCCGTATTTACATATCTGCCACTGTGCAGGAGAATCCGTATAGGTGTTCGAGTGTTCGAACCGTAATGCGCAAGAATCGGTACAGAAACCCCGTATTTACATATCTGCCACTGTGCAGGATAATCCGTATAGGTGTTCAAGTGTTCGAGCCGTAATGCGCAACAAATGGTACGAAAATCCCGTATTTACATATCTGCCACTGTGCAGGAGAATCCCTATATGTGTTCGAGTGTTCGAACCATAATGCGCAAGAAATGGTATGTAAACCCCGTATTTACATATCTACCACTGTGCAGGAGAATCTGTATAGGTGTTCGAGTGTTCGAACCGTAATGCGCAAGAAATGGTACGGAAACCCCGTATTTACATATCTGCCACTGTGCAGGAGAATCCGTATAGGTGTTCGAGTGTTCGAACCGTAATACGCAAGAAATGGTACGGAAACCCCGTATTTACATATCTGCCACTGTGCAGGAGAATCCGTATAGGTGTTCGAGTGTTCGAACCGTAATGCGCAAGAAATGGTATGGAAACCCCGTATTTACATATCTGCCATTGTGCAGGAGAATCTGTATAGGTGTTCGAGTGTTCGAACCATAATGCGCAAGAAATGGTACGGAAACCCCGTATTTACATATCTGCCACTGTGCAGGAGAATCCGTATATGTGTTCGAGTGTTCGAACCGTAATGCGCAAGAAATGGTACGGAAACCCCGTATTTACATATCTGCCACTGTGCAGGAGAATTCGTATAGGTGTTCGAGCGTTCGAACCGTAATGCGCAAGAAATGGTACGGAAACCCCGTATTTACATATCTGCCACTGTGCAGGAGAATCCGTATAGGTGTTCGAGTGTTCGAACCGTAATGCGCAAGAAATGGTACGGAAACCCCGTATTTACATATCTGCCACTGTGCAGGAGAATCCGTATAGGTGTTCGAGTGTTCGAACCGTAATGCGCAAGAAATGATTTGTAAACCCCGTATTTACATATCTACCACTGTGCAAGAGAATCTGTATAGGTGTTCGAGTGTTCGAACCGTAATGCGCAAGAAATGTTACGGAAACCCCGTATTTACATATCTGCCACTGTGCAGGAGAATCCGCATAGGTGTTCGAGTGTTCGAACCGTAATGCGCAAGAAATGGTACGGAAACCCCGTATTTACATATCTGCCACTGTATAGGTGAATCCGTATAGGTGTTCGAGTGTTCGAACCGTAATGCGCAAGAAATGGTACGGAAACCCCGTATTTACATATCTGCCACTGTGTAGGAGAATCCGTATAGGTGTTCGAGTGTTCGAACCGTAATGCGCAAGAAATGGTTTGTAAACCCCGTATTTACATATCTACCACTGTGCAGGAGAATCTGTATAGGTGTTCGAGTGTTCGAACCGTAATGCGCAAGAAATGGTACGGAAACCCCGTATTTACATATCTGCCACTGTGCAGGAGAATCCGTATAGGTGTTCGAGTGTTCGAACCGTAATGCGCAAGAAATGGTATGTAAACCCCGTATATACATATCTACCACTGTGCAGGAGAATCTGTATAGGTGTTCGAGTGTTCGAACCGTAATGCGCAAGAAATGGTACGGAAACCCCGTATTTACATATCTACCACTGTGCAGGAGAATCTGTATAGGTGTTCGAGTGTTCGAACCGTAATGCGCAAGAAATGGTATGGAAACCCCGTATTTACATATCTTCCACTGTGCAGGAGAATCCGTATAGGTGTTCGAGTGTTCGAACCGTAATGCGCCAGAAATGGTAGGGAAACCCCGTATTTACATATCTGCCACTATGTAGGAGAATCCGTATAGGTGTTCGAGTGTTCGAACCGTAATGCGCAAGAAATGGTACGGAAACCCCGTATTTACATATCTGCCACTGTGCAGGAGAATCCGTATAGGTGTTCGAGTGTTCGAACCGTAATGCGCAAGAAATGGTTTGTAAACCCCGTATTTACATATCTACCACTGTGCAGGAGAATCTGTATAGGTGTTCGAGTGTTCGAACCGTAATGCGCAAGAAATGGTACGGAAACCCCGTATTTACATATCTGCCACTGTGCAGGAGAATCCATATAGGTGTTCGAGTGTTCGAACCATAATGCGCAAGAAATGGTACGGAAACCCCGTATTTACATATCTGCCACTGTGCAGGAGAATCCGTATAGGTGTTCGAGTGTTCGAACCGTAATACGCAAGAATCGGTACAAAAACCCCGTATTTACATATCTGCCACTGTGCAGGATAATCCGTATAAGTGTTCAAGTGTTCGAACCGTAATGCGCAACAAATGGTACGAAAATCCCGTATTTACATATCTGCCACTGTGCAGGAGAATCCCTATATGTGTTCGAGTGTTCGAACCGTAATGCGCAAGAAATGGTATGTAAACCCTGTATTTACATATCTACCACTGTGCAGGAGAATCTGTATAGGTGTTCGAGTGTTCGAACCGTAATGCGCAAGAAATGGTACGGAAACCCCGTATTTACATATCTGCCACTGTGCAGGAGAATCCGTATAGGTGTTCGAGTGTTCGAACCGTAATGCGCAAGAAATGGTACGGAAACCCCGTATTTACATATCTGCCACTGTGCAGGAGAATCCGTATAGGTGTTCGAGTGTTCGAACCGTAATGCGCAAGAAATGGTATGGAAACCCCGTATTTACATATCTGCCACTGTGCAGGAGAATCCGTATTGGTGTTCGAGTGTTCGAACCGTAATGCGCAAGAAATGGTACGGAAACCCCGTATTTACATATCTGCCACTGTGCAGGAGAATCCGTATGTGTTCGAGTGTTCGAACCGTAATGCGCAAGAAATGGTACGGAAACCCTGTATTTACATATCTGCCACTGTGCAGGAGAATCCGTATAGGTGTTCGAGTGTTCGAACCGTAATGCGCAAGAAATGGTATATTTACATATCTGCCACTGTGCAGGAGAATCCGTATAGGTGTTCGAGTGTTCGAACCATAATGCGCAAGAAATGGTACGGAAACCCCGTATTTACATATCTGCCACTGTGCAGGAGAATCCGTATAGGTGTTCGAGTGTTCGAACCGTAATGCGCAAGAAATGGTACGGAAACCCCGTATTTACATATCTGCCACTGTGCAGGAGAATCCGTATAGGTGTTCGAGTGTTCGAACCATAATGCGCAAGAAATGTTACGGAAACCCCGTATTTACATATCTGCCACTGTGCAGGAGAATCCGCATATGTGTTCGAGTGTTCGAACCGTAATGCGCAAGAAATGGTACGGAAACCCCGTATTTACATATCTGCCACTGTATAGGTGAATCCGTATAGGTGTTCGAGTGTTCGAACCGTAATGCGCAAGAAATGGTACGGAAACCCCGTATTTACATATCTGCCACTGTGCAGGAGAATCCGTATAGGTGTTCGAGTGTTCGAACCGTAATGCGCAAGAAATGGTTTGTAAACCCCGTATTAACATATCTACCACTGTGCAGGAGAATCTGTATAGGTGTTCGAGTGTTCGAACCGTAATGCGCAAGAAATGGTACGGAAACCCCGTATTTACATATCTGCCACTGTGCAGGAGAATCCGTATAGGTGTTCGAGTGTTCGAACCGTAATGCGCAAGAAATGGTATGTAAACCCCGTATTTACATATCTACCACTGTGCAGGAGAATCTGTATAGGTGTTCGAGTGTTCGAACCGTAATGCGCAAGAAATGGTACAGAAACCCCGTATTTACATATCTACCACTGTGCAGGAGAATCTGTATAGATGTTCGAGTGTTCGAACCGTAGTGCGCAAGAAATGGTATGGAAACCCCGTATTTACATATCTTTCACTGTGCAGGAGAATCCGTATAGGTGTTCGAGTGTTCGAACCGTAATGCGCAAGAAATGGTAGGGAAACCCCGTATTTACATATCTGCCACTATGCAGGAGAATCCGTATAGGTGTTCGAGTGTTCGAACCGTAATGCGCAAGAAATGGTACGGAAACCCCGTATTTACATATCTGCCACTGTGCAGGAGAATCCGTATAGGTGTTCGAGTGTTCGAACCGTAATGCGCAAGAAATGGTTTGTAAACCCCGTATTTACATATCTACCACTGTGCAGGAGAATCTGTATAGGTGTTCGAGTGTTCGAACCGTAATGCGCAAGAAATGGTACGGAAACCCCGTATTTACATATCTGCCACTGTGCAGGAGAATCCATATAGGTGTTCGAGTGTTCGAACCATAATGCGCAAGAAATGGTACGGAAACCCCGTATTTACATATCTGCCACTGTGCAGGAGAATCCGTATAGGTGTTCGAGTGTTCGAACCGTAATGCGCAAGAATCGGTACAGAAACCCCGTATTTACATATCTGCCACTGTGCAGGATAATCCGTATAGGTGTTCAAGTGTTCGAACCGTAATGCGCAACAAATGGTACGAAAATTCCGTATTTACATATCTGCCACTGTGCAGGAGAATCCCTATATGTGTTCGAGTGTTCGAACCGTAATGCGCAAGAAATGGTATGTAAACCCCGTATTTACATATCTACCACTGTGCAGGAGAATCTGTATAGGTGTTCGAGTGTTCGAACCGTAATGCGCAAGAAATGGTACGGAAACCCCGTATTTACATATCTGCCACTGTGCAGGAGAATCCGTATAGGTGTTCGAGTGTTCGAACCGTAATGCGCAAGAAATGGTACGGAAACCCCGTATTTACATATCTGCCACTGTGCAGGAGAATCCGTATAGGTGTTCGAGTGTTCGAACCGTAATGCGCAAGAAATGGTATGGAAACCCCGTATTTACATATCTGCCACTGTGCAGGAGAATCCGTATTGGTGTTCGAGTGTTCGAACCGTAATGCGCAAGAAATGGTACGGAAACCCCGTATTTACATATCTGCCACTGTGCAGGAGAATCCGTATGTGTTCGAGTGTTCGAACCGTAATGCGCAAGAAATGGTACGGAAACCCTGTATTTACATATCTGCCACTGTGCAGGAGAATCCGTATAGGTGTTCGAGTGTTCGAACCGTAATGCGCAAGAAATGGTACGGAAACCCCGTATTTACATATCTGCCACTGTGCAGGAGAATCCGTATAGGTGTTCGAGTGTTCGAACCATAATGCGCAAGAAATGGTACGGAAACCCCGTATTTACATATCTGCCACTGTGCAGGAGAATCCGTATAGGTGTTCGAGTGTTCGAACCGTAATGCGCAAGAAATGGTACGGAAACCCCGTATTTACATATCTGCCACTGTGCAGGAGAATCCGTATAGGTGTTCGAGTGTTCGAACCATAATGCGCAAGAAATGTTACGGAAACCCCGTATTTACATATCTGCCACTGTGCAGGAGAATCCGCATAGGTGTTCGAGTGTTCGAACCGTAATGCGCAAGAAATGGTACGGAAACCCCGTATTTACATATCTGCCACTGTATAGGTGAATCCGTATAGGTGTTCGAGTGTTCGAACCGTAATGCGCAAGAAATGGTACGGAAACCCCGTATTTACATATCTGCCACTGTGCAGGAGAATCCGTATAGGTGTTCGAGTGTTCGAACCGTAATGCGCAAGAAATGGTTTGTAAACCCCGTATTAACATATCTACCACTGTGCAGGAGAATCTGTATAGGTGTTCGAGTGTTCGAACCGTAATGCGCAAGAAATGGTACGGAAACCCCGTATTTACATATCTGCCACTGTGCAGGAGAATTCGTACAGGTGTTCGAGTGTTCGAACCGTAATGCGCAAGAAATGGTATGTAAACCCCGTATTTACATATCTACCACTGTGCAGGAGAATCTGTATAGGTGTTCGAGTGTTCGAACCGTAATGCGCAAGAAATGGTACGGAAACCCCGTATTTACATATCTACCACTGTGCAGGAGAATCTGTATAGGTGTTCGAGTGTTCGAACCGTAATGCGCAAGAAATGGTATGGAAACCCCGTATTTACATATCTTCCACTGTGCAGGAGAATCCGTATAGGTGTTCGAGTGTTCGAACTGTAATGCGCAAGAAATGGTAGGGAAACCCCGTATTTACATATCTGCCACTATGCAGGAGAATCCGTATAGGTGTTCGAGTGTTCGAACCGTAATGCGCAAGAAATGGTACGGAAACCTCGTATTTACATATCTGCCACTGTGCAGGAGAATCCGTATAGGTGTTCGAGTGTTCGAACCGTAATGCGCAAGAAATGGTTTGTAAACCCCGTATTTACATATCTACCACTGTGCAGGAGAATCTGTATAGGTGTTCGAGTGTTCGAACCGTAATGCGCAAGAAATGGTACGGAAACCCCGTATTTACATATCTACCACTGTGCAGGAGAATCTGTATAGGTGTTCGAGTGTTCGAACCGTAATGCGCAAGAAATGGTATGGAAACCCCGTATTTACATATCTTCCACTGTGCAGGAGAATCCGTATAGGTGTTCGAGTGTTCGAACCGTAATGCGCAAGAAATGGTAGGGAAACCCCGTATTTACATATCTGCCACTATGTAGGAGAATCCGTATAGGTGTTCGAGTGTTCGAACCGTAATGCGCAAGAAATGGTACGGAAACCCCGTATTTACATATCTGCCACTGTGCAGGAGAATCCGTATAGGTGTTCGAGTGTTCGAACCGTAATGCGCAAGAAATGGTTTGTAAACCCCGTATTTACATATCTACCACTGTGCAGGAGAATCTGTATAGGTGTTCGAGTGTTCGAACCGTAATGCGCAAGAAATGGTACGGAAACCCCGTATTTACATATCTGCCACTGTGCAGGAGAATCCATATAGGTGTTCGAGTGTTCGAACCATAATGCGCAAGAAATGGTACGGAAACCCCGTATTTACATATCTGCCACTGTGCAGGAGAATCCGTATAGGTGTTCGAGTGTTCGAACCGTAATACGCAAGAATCGGTACAGAAACCCCGTATTTACATATCTGCCACTGTGCAGGATAATCCGTATAAGTGTTCAAGTGTTCGAACCGTAATGCGCAACAAATGGTACGAAAATCCCGTATTTACATATCTGCCACTGTGCAGGAGAATCCCTATATGTGTTCGAGTGTTCGAACCGTAATGCGCAAGAAATGGTATGTAAACCCCGTATTTACATATCTACCACTGTGCAGGAGAATCTGTATAGGTGTTCGAGTGTTCGAACCGTAATGCGCAAGAAATGGTACGGAAACCCCGTATTTACATATCTGCCACTGTGCAGGAGAATCCGTATAGGTGTTCGAGTGTTCGAACCGTAATGCGCAAGAAATGGTACGGAAACCCCGTATTTACATATCTGCCACTGTGCAGGAGAATCCGTATAGGTGTTCGAGTGTTCGAACCGTAATGCGCAAGAAATGGTATGGAAACCCCGTATTTACATATCTGCCACTGTGCAGGAGAATCCGTATTGGTGTTCGAGTGTTCGAACCGTAATGCGCAAGAAATGGTACGAAAACCCCGTATTTACATATCTGCCACTGTGCAGGAGAATCCGTATGTGTTCGAGTGTTCGAACCGTAATGCGCAAGAAATGGTACGGAAACCCTGTATTTACATATCTGCCACTGTGCAGGAGAATCCGTATAGGTGTTCGAGTGTTCGAACCGTAATGCGCAAGAAATGGTATATTTACATATCTGCCACTGTGCAGGAGAATCCGTATAGGTGTTCGAGTGTTCGAACCATAATGCGCAAGAAATGGTACGGAAACCCCGTATTTACATATCTGCCACTGTGCAGGAGAATCCGTATAGGTGTTCGAGTGTTCGAACCGTAATGCGCAAGAAATGGTACGGAAACCCCGTATTTACATATCTGCCACTGTGCAGGAGAATCCGTATAGGTGTTCGAGTGTTCGAACCATAATGCGCAAGAAATGTTACGGAAACCCCGTATTTACATATCTGCCACTGTATAGGTGAATCCGTATAGGTGTTCGAGTGTTCGAACCGTAATGCGCAAGAAATGGTACGGAAACCCCGTATTTACATATCTGCCACTGTGCAGGAGAATCCGTATAGGTGTTCGAGTGTTCGAACCGTAATGCGCAAGAAATGGTACGGAAACCCCGTATTTACATATCTGCCACTGTGCAGGAGAATCTGTATAGGTGTTCGAGTGTTCGAACCGTAATGCGCAAGAAATGGTACGGAAACCCCGTATTTACATATCTGCCGCTGTGCAGGAGAATCCGTATAGGTGTTCGAGTGTTCGAACCGTAATGCGCAAGAAATGGTATGTAAACCCCGTATTTACATATCTACCACTGTGCAGGAGAATCTGTATAGGTGTTCGAGTGTTCGAACCGTAATGCGCAAGAAATGGTACAGAAACCCCGTATTTACATATCTACCACTGTGCAGGAGAATCTGTATAGATGTTCGAGTGTTCGAACCGTAGTGCGCAAGAAATGGTATGGAAACCCCGTATTTACATATCTTTCACTGTGCAGGAGAATCCGTATAGGTGTTCGAGTGTTCGAACCGTAATGCGCAAGAAATGGTAGGGAAACCCCGTATTTACATATCTGCCACTATGCAGGAGAATCCGTATAGGTGTTCGAGTGTTCGAACCGTAATGCGCAAGAAATGGTACGGAAACCCCGTATTTACATATCTGCCACTGTGCAGGAGAATCCGTATAGGTGTTCGAGTGTTCGAACCGTAATGCGCAAGAAATGGTTTGTAAACCCCGTATTTACATATCTACCACTGTGCAGGAGAATCTGTATAGGTGTTCGAGTGTTCGAACCGTAGTGCGCAAGAAATGGTACGGAAACCCCGTATTTACATATCTTCCACTGTGCAGGAGAATCCATATAGGTGTTCGAGTGTTCGAACCATAATGCGCAAGAAATGGTACGGAAACCCCGTATTTACATATCTGCCACTGTGCAGGAGAATCCGTATAGGTGTTCGAGTGTTCGAACCGTAATGCGCAAGAATCGGTACAGAAACCCCGTATTTACATATCTGCCACTGTGCAGGATAATCCGTATAGGTGTTCAAGTGTTCGAACCGTAATGCGCAACAAATGGTACGAAAATCCCGTATTTACATATCTGCCACTGTGCAGGAGAATCCCTATATGTGTTCGAGTGTTCGAACCGTAATGCGCAAGAAATGGTATGTAAACCCCGTATTTACATATCTACCACTGTGCAGGAGAATCTGTATAGGTGTTCGAGTGTTCGAACCGTAATGCGCAAGAAATGGTACGGAAACCCCGTATTTACATATCTGCCACTGTGCAGGAGAATCCGTATAGGTGTTCGAGTGTTCGAACCGTAATGCGCAAGAAATGGTACGGAAACCCCGTATTTACATATCTGCCACTGTGCAGGAGAATCCGTATAGGTGTTCGAGTGTTCGAACCGTAATGCGCAAGAAATGGTATGGAAACCCCGTATTTACATATCTGCCACTGTGCAGGAGAATCCGTATTGGTGTTCGAGTGTTCGAACCGTAATGCGCAAGAAATGGTACGGAAACCCCGTATTTACATATCTGCCACTGTGCAGGAGAATCCGTATGTGTTCGAGTGTTCGAACCGTAATGCGCAAGAAATGGTACGGAAACCCTGTATTTACATATCTGCCACTGTGCAGGAGAATCCGTATAGGTGTTCGAGTGTTCGAACCGTAATGCGCAAGAAATGGTACGGAAACCCCGTATTTACATATCTGCCACTGTGCAGGAGAATCCGTATAGGTGTTCGAGTGTTCGAACCATAATGCGCAAGAAATGGTACGGAAACCCCGTATTTACATATCTGCCACTGTGCAGGAGAATCCGTATAGGTGTTCGAGTGTTCGAACCGTAATGCGCAAGAAATGGTACGGAAACCCCCTATTTACATATCTGCCACTGTGCAGGAGAATCCGTATAGGTGTTCGAGTGTTCGAACCGTAATGCGCAAGAAATGTTACGGAAACCCCGTATTTACATATCTGCCACTGTGCAGGAGAATCCGCATAGGTGTTCGAGTGTTCGAACCGTAATGCGCAAGAAATGGTACGGAAACCCCGTATTTACATATCTGCCACTGTATAGGTGAATCCGTATAGGTGTTCGAGTGTTCGAACCGTAATGCGCAAGAAATGGTACGGAAACCCCGTATTTACATATCTGCCACTGTGCAGGAGAATCCGTATAGGTGTTCGAGTGTTCGAACCATAATGCGCAAGAAATGTTACGGAAACCCCGTATTTACATATCTGCCACTGTGCAGGAGAATCCGCATATGTGTTCGAGTGTTCGAACCGTAATGCGCAAGAAATGGTACGGAAACCCCGTATTTACATATCTGCCACTGTATAGGTGAATCCGTATAGGTGTTCGAGTGTTCGAACCGTAATGCGCAAGAAATGGTACGGAAACCCCGTATTTACATATCTGCCACTGTGCAGGAGAATCCGTATAGGTGTTCGAGTGTTCGAACCGTAATGCGCAAGAAATGGTTTGTAAACCCCGTATTAACCTATCTACCACTGTGCAGGAGAATCTGTATAGGTGTTCGAGTGTTCGAACCGTAATGCGCAAGAAATGGTACGGAAACCCCGTATTTACATATCTGCCACTGTGCAGGAGAATCCGTATAGGTGTTCGAGTGTTCGAACCGTAATGCGCAAGAAATGGTATGTAAACCCCGTATTTACATATCTACCACTGTGCAGGAGAATCTGTATAGGTGTTCGAGTGTTCGAACCGTAATGCGCAAGAAATGGTACAGAAACCCCGTATTTACATATCTACCACTGTGCAGGAGAATCTGTATAGATGTTCGAGTGTTCGAACCGTAGTGCGCAAGAAATGGTATGGAAACCCCGTATTTACATATCTTTCACTGTGCAGGAGAATCCGTATAGGTGTTCGAGTGTTCGAACCGTAATGCGCAAGAAATGGTAGGGAAACCCCGTATTTACATATCTGCCACTATGCAGGAGAATCCGTATAGGTGTTCGAGTGTTCGAACCGTAATGCGCAAGAAATGGTACGGAAACCCCGTATTCACATATCTGCCACTGTGCAGGAGAATCCGTATAGGTGTTCGAGTGTTCGAACCGTAATGCGCAAGAAATGGTTTGTAAACCCCGTATTTACATATCTACCACTGTGCAGGAGAATCTGTATAGGTGTTCGAGTGTTCGAACCGTAATGCGCAAGAAATGGTACGGAAACCCCGTATTTACATATCTGCCACTGTGCAGGAGAATCCATATAGGTGTTCGAGTGTTCGAACCATAATGCGCAAGAAATGGTACGGAAACCCCGTATTTACATATCTGCCACTGTGCAGGAGAATCCGTATAGGTGTTCGAGTGTTCGAACCGTAATGCGCAAGAATCGGAACAGAAACCCCGTATTTACATATCTGCCACTGTGCAGGATAATCCGTATAGGTGTTCAAGTGTTCGAACCGTAATGCGCAACAAATGGTACGAAAATCCCGTATTTACATATCTGCCACTGTGCAGGAGAATCCCTATATGTGTTCGAGTGTTCGAACCGTAATGCGCAAGAAATGGTATGTAAACCCCGTATTTACATATCTACCACTGTGCAGGAGAATCTGTATAGGTGTTCGAGTGTTCGAACCGTAATGCGCAAGAAATGGTACGGAAACCCCGTATTTACATATCTGCCACTGTGCAGGAGAATCCGTATAGGTGTTCGAGTGTTCGAACCGTAATGCGCAAGAAATGGTACGGAAACCCCGTATTTACATATCTGCCACTGTGCAGGAGAATCCGTATAGGTGTTCGAGTGTTCGAACCGTAAGGCGCAAGAAATGGTATGGAAACCCCGTATTTACATATCTGCCACTGTGCAGGAGAATCCGTATTGGTGTTCGAGTGTTCGAACCGTAATGCGCAAGAAATGGTACGGAAACCCCGTATTTACATATCTGCCACTGTGCAGGAGAATCCGTATGTGTTCGAGTGTTCGAACCGTAATGCGCAAGAAATGGTACGGAAACCCTGTATTTACATATCTGCCACTGTGCAGGAGAATCCGTATAGGTGTTCGAGTGTTCGAACCGTAATGCGCAAGAAATGGTACGGAAACCCCGTATTTACATATCTGCCACTGTGCAGGAGAATCCGTATAGGTGTTCGAGTGTTCGAACCATAATGCGCAAGAAATGGTACGGAAACCCCGTATTTACATATCTGCCACTGTGCAGGAGAATCCGTATAGGTGTTCGAGTGTTCGAACCGTAATGCGCAAGAAATGGTACGGAAACCCCGTATTTACATATCTGCCACTGTGCAGGAGAATCCGTATAGGTGTTCGAGTGTTCGAACCATAATGCGCAAGAAATGTTACGGAAACTCCGTATTTACATATCTGCCACTGTGCAGGAGAATCCGCATAGGTGTTCGAGTGTTCGAACCGTAATGCGCAAGAAATGGTACGGAAACCCCGTATTTACATATCTGCCACTGTATAGGTGAATCCGTATAGGTGTTCGAGTGTTCGAACCGTAATGCGCAAGAAATGGTACGGAAACCCCGTATTTACATATCTGCCACTGTGCAGGAGAATCCGTATAGGTGTTCGAGTGTTCGAACCGTAATGCGCAAGAAATGGTTTGTAAACCCCGTATTAACATATCTACCACTGTGCAGGAGAATCTGTATAGGTGTTCGAGTGTTCGAACCGTAATGCGCAAGAAATGGTACGGAAACCCCGTATTTACATATCTGCCACTGTGCAGGAGAATTCGTACAGGTGTTCGAGTGTTCGAACCGTAATGCGCAAGAAATGGTATGTAAACCCCGTATTTACATATCTACCACTGTGCAGGAGAATCTGTATAGGTGTTCGAGTGTTCGAACCGTAATGCGCAAGAAATGGTACGGAAACCCCGTATTTACATATCTACCACTGTGCAGGAGAATCTGTATAGGTGTTCGAGTGTTCGAACCGTAATGCGCAAGAAATGGTATGGAAACCCCGTATTTACATATCTTCCACTGTGCAGGAGAATCCGTATAGGTGTTCGAGTGTTCGAACTGTAATGCGCAAGAAATGGTAGGGAAACCCCGTATTTACATATCTGCCACTATGCAGGAGAATCCGTATAGGTGTTCGAGTGTTCGAACCGTAATGCGCAAGAAATGGTACGGAAACCTCGTATTTACATATCTGCCACTGTGCAGGAGAATCCGTATAGGTGTTCGAGTGTTCGAACCGTAATGCGCAAGAAATGGTTTGTAAACCCCGTATTTACATATCTACCACTGTGCAGGAGAATCTGTATAGGTGTTCGAGTGTTCGAACCGTAATGCGCAAGAAATGGTACGGAAACCCCGTATTTACATATCTGCCACTGTGCAGGAGAATCCATATAGGTGTTCGAGTGTTCGAACCATAATGCGCAAGAAATGGTACGGAAACCCCGTATTTACATATCTGCCACTGTGCAGGAGAATCCGTATAGGTGTTCGAGTGTTCGAACCGTAATGCGCAAGAATCGGTACAGAAATCCCGTATTTACATATCTGCCACTGTGCAGGATAATCCATATAGGTGTTCAAGTGTTCGAACCGTAATGCGCAACAAATGGTACGAAAATCCCGTATTTACATATCTGCCACTGTGCAGGAGAATCCCTATATGTGTTCGAGTGTTCGAACCGTAATGCGCAAGAAATGGTATGTAAACCCCGTATTTACATATCTACCACTGTGCAGGAGAATCTGTATAGGTGTTCGAGTGTTCGAACCGTAATGCGCAAGAAATGGTACGGAAACCCCGTATTTACATATCTGCCACTGTGCAGGAGAATCCGTATAGGTGTTCGAGTGTTCGAACCGTAATGCGCAAGAAATGGTACGGAAACCCCGTATTTACATATCTGCCACTGTGCAGGAGAATCCGTATAGGTGTTCGAGTGTTCGAACCGTAATGCGCAAGAAATGGTATGGAAACCCCGTATTTACATATCTGCCACTGTGCAGGAGAATCCGTATTGGTGTTCGAGTGTTCGAACCGTAATGCGCAAGAAATGGTACGGAAACCCCGTATTTACATATCTGCCACTGTGCAGGAGAATCCGTATGTGTTCGAGTGTTCGAACCGTAATGCGCAAGAAATGGTACGGAAACCTTGTATTTACATATCTGCCACTGTGCAGGAGAATCCGTATAGGTGTTCGAGTGTTCGAACCGTAATGCGCAAGAAATGGTACGGAAACCCCGTATTTACATATCTGCCACTGTGCAGGAGAATCCGTATAGGTGTTCGAGTGTTCGAACCCTAATGCGCAAGAAATGGTACGGAAACCCCGTATTTACATATCTGCCACTGTGCAGGAGAATCCGTATAGGTGTTCGAGTGTTCGAACCGTAATGCGCAAGAATCGGTACAGAAACCCCGTATTTACATATCTGCCACTGTGCAGGATAATCCGTATAGGTGTTCAAGTGTTCGAGCCGTAATGCGCAACAAATGGTACGAAAATCCCGTATTTACATATCTGCCACTGTGCAGGAGAATCCCTATATGTGTTCGAGTGTTCGAACCATAATGCGCAAGAAATGGTATGTAAACCCCGTATTTACATATCTACCACTGTGCAGGAGAATCTGTATAGGTGTTCGAGTGTTCGAACCGTAATGCGCAAGAAATGGTACGGAAACCCCGTATTTACATATCTGCCACTGTGCAGGAGAATCCGTATAGGTGTTCGAGTGTTCGAACCGTAATACGCAAGAAATGGTACGGAAACCCCGTATTTACATATCTGCCACTGTGCAGGAGAATCCGTATAGGTGTTCGAGTGTTCGAACCGTAATGCGCAAGAAATGGTAGGGAAACCCCGTATTTACATATCTGCCACTGTGCAGGAGAATCCGTATTGGTGTTCGAGTGTTCGAACCGTAATGCGCAAGAAATGGTACGGAAACCCCGTATTTACATATCTGCCACTGTGCAGGAGAATCCGTATATGTGTTCGAGTGTTCGAACCGTAATGCGCAAGAAATGGTACGGAAACCCCGTATTTACATATCTGCCACTGTGCAGGAGAATTCGTATAGGTGTTCGAGTGTTCGAACCGTAATGCGCAAGAAATGGTACGGAAACCCCGTATTTACATATCTGCCACTGTGCAGGAGAATCCGTATAGGTGTTCGAGTGTTCGAACCATAATGCGCAAGAAATGGTACGGAAACCCCGTATTTACATATCTGCCACTGTGCAGGAGAATCCGTATAGGTGTTCGAGTGTTCGAACCGTAATGCGCAAGAAATGGTACGGAAACCCCGTATTTACATATCTGCCACTGTGCAGGAGAATCCGTATAGGTGTTCGAGTGTTCGAACCATAATGCGCAAGAAATGTTACGGAAACCCCGTATTTACATATCTGCCACTGTGCAGGAGAATCCGCATAGGTGTTCGAGTGTTCGAACCGTAATGCGCAAGAAATGGTACGGAAACCCCGTATTTACATATCTGCCACTGTATAGGTGAATCCGTATAGGTGTTCGAGTGTTCGAACCGTAATGCGCAAGAAATGGTACGGAAACCCCGTATTTACATATCTGCCACTGTGCAGGAGAATCCGTATAGGTGTTCGAGTGTTCGAACCGTAATGCGCAAGAAATGGTTTGTAAACCCCGTATTAACATATCTACCACTGTGCAGGAGAATCTGTATAGGTGTTCGAGTGTTCGAACCGTAATGCGCAAGAAATGGTACGGAAACCCCGTATTTACATATCTGCCACTGTGCAGGAGAATTCGTACAGGTGTTCTAGTGTTCGAACCGTAATGCGCAAGAAATGGTATGTAAACCCCGTATTTACATATCTACCACTGTGCAGGAGAATCTGTATAGGTGTTCGAGTGTTCGAACCGTAATGCGCAAGAAATGGTACGGAAACCCCGTATTTACATATCTACCACTGTGCAGGAGAATCTGTATAGGTGTTCGAGTGTTCGAACCGTAATGCGCAAGAAATGGTATGGAAACCCCGTATTTACATATCTTCCACTGTGCAGGAGAATCCGTATAGGTGTTCGAGTGTTCGAACTGTAATGCGCAAGAAATGGTAGGGAAACCCCGTATTTACATATCTGCCACTATGCAGGAGAATCCGTATAGGTGTTCGAGTGTTCGAACCGTAATGCGCAAGAAATGGTACGGAAACCTCGTATTTACATATCTGCCACTGTGCAGGAGATTCCGTATAGGTGTTCGAGTGTTCGAACCGTAATGCGCAAGAAATGGTTTGTAAACCCCGTATTTACATATCTACCACTGTGCAGGAGAATCTGTATAGGTGTTCGAGTGTTCGAACCGTAATGCGCAAGAAATGGTACGGAAACCCCGTATTTACATATCTGCCACTGTGCAGGAGAATCCATATAGGTGTTCGAGTGTTCGAACCATAATGCGCAAGAAATGGTACGAAAACCCCGTATTTACATATCTGCCACTGTGCAGGAGAATCCGTATAGGTGTTCGAGTGTTCGAACCGTAATGCGCAAGAATCGGTACAGAAACCCCGTATTTACATATCTGCCACTGTGCAGGATAATCCATATAGGTGTTCAAGTGTTCGAACCGTAATGCGCAACAAATGGTACGAAAATCCCGTATTTACATATCTGCCACTGTGCAGGAGAATCCCTATATGTGTTCGAGTGTTCGAACCGTAATGCGCAAGAAATGGTATGTAAACCCCGTATTTACATATCTACCACTGTGCAGGAGAATCTGTATAGGTGTTCGAGTGTTCGAACCGTAATGCGCAAGAAATGGTACGGAAACCCCGTATTTACATATCTGCCACTGTGCAGGAGAATCCGTATAGGTGTTCGAGTGTTCGAACCGTAATGCGCAAGAAATGGTACGGAAACCCCGTATTTACATATCTGCCACTGTGCAGGAGAATCCGTATAGGTGTTCGAGTGTTCGAACCGTAATGCGCAAGAAATGGTATGGAAACCCCGTATTTACATATCTGCCACTGTGCAGGAGAATCCGTATTGGTGTTCGAGTGTTCGAACCGTAATGCGCAAGAAATGGTACGGAAACCCCGTATTTACATATCTGCCACTGTGTAGGAGAATCCGTATGTGTTCGAGTGTTCGAACCGTAATGCGCAAGAAATGGTACGGAAACCTTGTATTTACATATCTGCCACTGTGCAGGAGAATCCGTATAGGTGTTCGAGTGTTCGAACCGTAATGCGCAAGAAATGGTACGGAAACCCCGTATTTACATTTCTGCCACTGTGCAGGAGAATCCGTATAGGTGTTCGAGTGTTCGAACCCTAATGCGCAAGAAATGGTACGGAAACCCCGTATTTACATATCTGCCACTGTGCAGGAGAATCCGTATAGGTGTTCGAGTGTTCGAACCGTAATGCGCAAGAATCGGTACAGAAACCCCGTATTTACATATCTGCCACTGTGCAGGATAATCCGTATAGGTGTTCAAGTGTTCGAGCCGTAATGCGCAACAAATGGTACGAAAATCCCGTATTTACATATCTGCCACTGTGCAGGAGAATCCCTATATGTGTTCGAGTGTTCGAACCATAATGCGCAAGAAATGGTATGTAAACCCCGTATTTACATATCTACCACTGTGCAGGAGAATCTGTATAGGTGTTCGAGTGTTCGAACCGTAATGCGCAAGAAATGGTACGGAAACCCCGTATTTACATATCTGCCACTGTGCAGGAGAATCCGTATAGGTGTTCGAGTGTTCGAACCGTAATACGCAAGAAATGGTACGGAAACCCCGTATTTACATATCTGCCACTGTGCAGGAGAATCCGTATAGGTGTTCGAGTGTTCGAACCGTAATGCGCAACAAATGGTAGGGAAACCCCGTATTTACATATCTGCCACTGTGCAGGAGAATCCGTATTGGTGTTCGAGTGTTCGAACCGTAATGCGCAAGAAATGGTACAGAAACCCCGTATTTACATATCTGCCACTGTGCAGGAGAATCCGTATATGTGTTCGAGTGTTCGAACCGTAATGCGCAAGAAATGGTACGGAAACCCCGTATTTACATATCTGCCACTGTGCAGGAGAATTCGTATAGGTGTTCGAGTGTTCGAACCGTAATGCGCAAGAAATGGTACGGAAACCCCGTATTTACATATCTGCCACTGTGCAGGAGAATCCGTATAGGTGTTCGAGTGTTCGAACCGTAATGCGCAAGAAATGGTACGGAAATCCCGTATTTACATATCTGCCATTGTGCAGGAGAATCCGTATAGGTGTTCGAGTGTTCGAACGGTAATGCGCAAGAAATGGTACGGAAACCCCGTATTTACATATCTACCACTGTGCAGGAGAATCCGTATAGGTGTTCGAGTGTTCGAACCGTAATGCGCAAGAAATGGTATGTAAACCCCGTATTTACATATCTACCACTGTGCAGGAGAATCTGCATAGGTGTTCGAGTGTTCGAACCGTAATGCGCAAGAAATGGTACGGAAACCCCGTATTTACATATCTGCCACTGTGTAGGAGAATCCGTATAGGTGTTCGAGTGTTCGAACCGTAATGCGCAAGAAATGGTACGGAAACCCCGTATTTACATATCTGCCACTGTGCAGGAGAATCCGTATAGGTGTTCGAGTGTTCGAACCGTAATGCGCAAGAAATGGTATGTAAACCCCGTATTTACATATCTGCCACTATGCAGGAGAATCTGTATAGGTGTTCGAGTGTTCGAACCGTAATGTGCAAGAAATGGTACGGAAACCCCGTATTTACATATCTGCCACTGTGCAGGAGAATCCGTATAGGTGTTCGAGTGTTCGAACCATAATGCGCAAGAAATGGTACGGAAACCCCGTATTTACATATCTGCCACTGTGCAGGAGAATCCGTATAGGTGTTCGAGTGTTCGAACCGTAATGCGCAAGAATCGGTACAGAAACCCCGTATTTACATATCTGCCACTGTGCAGGATAATCCGTATAGGTGTTCAAGTGTTCGAACCGTAATGCGCAACAAATGGTACGAAAATCCCGTATTTACATATCTGCCACTGTGCAGGAGAATCCCTATATGTGTTCGAGTGTTCGAACCGTAATGCGCAAGAAATGGTATGTAAACCCCGTATTTACATGTCTACCACTGTGCAGGAGAATCTGTATAGGTGTTCGAGTGTTCGAACCGTAATGCGCAAGAAATGGTACGGAAACCCCGTATTTACATATCTGCCACTGTGCAGGAGAATCTGTATAGGTGTTCGAGTGTTCGAACCGTAATGCACAAGAAATGGTACGGAAACCCCGAATTTACATATCTGCCACTGTGCAGGAGAATCCGTATAGGTGTTCGAGTGTTCGAACCGTAATGCGCAAGAAATGGTACGGAAACCCCGTATTTACATATCTGCCACTGTGCAGGAGAATCCGTATAGGTGTTCGAGTGTTCGAACCGTAATGCGCAAGAAATGGTACGAAAACCCCGTATTTACATATCTGCCACTGTGGAGGAGAATCCGTATAGGTGTTCGAGTGTTCGAACTATAATGCGCAAGAAATGGTACGGAAACCCCGTATTTACATATCTGCCACTGTGCAGGAGAATCCGTATAGGTGTTCGAGTGTTCGAACCGTAATGCGCAAGAAATGGTATGTAAACCCCGTATTTACATATCTACCACTGTGCAGGAGAATCTGCATAGGTGTTCGAGTGTGCGAACCGTAATGCGCAAGAAATGGTACGGAAACCCCGTATTTACATATCTGCCACTGTGTAGGAGAATCCGTATAGGTGTTCGAGTGTTCGAACCGTAATGCGCAAGAAATGGTACGGAAACCCCGTATTTACATATCTGCCACTGTGCAGGAGAATCCGTATAGGTGTTCGAGTGTTCGAACCGTAATGCGCAAGAAATGGTATGTAAACCCCGTATTTACATATCTACCACTGTGCAGGAGAATTTGTATAGGTGTTCGAGTGTTCGAACCGTAATGCGCAAGAAATGGTACGGAAACCCCGTATTTACATATCTGCCACTGTGCAGGAGAATCCGTATGTGTTCGAGTGTTCGAACCGTAATGCGCAAGAAATGGTACGGAAACCTTGTATTTACATATCTGCCACTGTGCAGGAGAATCCGTATAGGTGTTCGAGTGTTCGAACCGTAATGCGCAAGAAATGGTACGGAAACCCCGTATTTACATTTCTGCCACTGTGCAGGAGAATCCGTATAGGTGTTCGAGTGTTCGAACCCTAATGCGCAAGAAATGGTACGGAAACCCCGTATTTACATATCTGCCACTGTGCAGGAGAATCCGTATAGGTGTTCGAGTGTTCGAACCGTAATGCGCAAGAATCGGTACAGAAACCCCGTATTTACATATCTGCCACTGTGCAGGATAATCCGTATAGGTGTTCAAGTGTTCGAGCCGTAATGCGCAACAAATGGTACGAAAATCCCGTATTTACATATCTGCCACTGTGCAGGAGAATCCCTATATGTGTTCGAGTGTTCGAACCATAATGCGCAAGAAATGGTATGTAAACCCCGTATTTACATATCTACCACTGTGCAGGAGAATCTGTATAGGTGTTCGAGTGTTCGAACCGTAATGCGCAAGAAATGGTACGGAAACCCCGTATTTACATATCTGCCACTGTGCAGGAGAATCCGTATAGGTGTTCGAGTGTTCGAACCGTAATACGCAAGAAATGGTACGGAAACCCCGTATTTACATATCTGCCACTGTGCAGGAGAATCCGTATAGGTGTTCGAGTGTTCGAACCGTAATGCGCAAGAAATGGTAGGGAAACCCCGTATTTACATATCTGCCACTGTGCAGGAGAATCCGTATTGGTGTTCGAGTGTTCGAACCGTAATGCGCAAGAAATGGTACAGAAACCCCGTATTTACATATCTGCCACTGTGCAGGAGAATCCGTATATGTGTTCGAGTGTTCGAACCGTAATGCGCAAGAAATGGTACGGAAACCCCGTATTTACATATCTGCCACTGTGCAGGAGAATTCGTATAGGTGTTCGAGTGTTCGAACCGTAATGCGCAAGAAATGGTACGGAAACCCCGTATTTACATATCTGCCACTGTGCAGGAGAATCCGTATAGGTGTTCGAGTGTTCGAACCGTAATGCGCAAGAAATGGTACGGAAATCCCGTATTTACATATCTGCCACTGTGCAGGAGAATCCGTATAGGTGTTCGAGTGTTCGAACGGTAATGCGCAAGAAATGGTACGGAAACCCCGTATTTACATATCTACCACTGTGCAGGAGAATCCGTATAGGTGTTCGAGTGTTCGAACCGTAATGCGCAAGAAATGGTATGTAAACCCCGTATTTACATATCTGCCACTATGCAGGAGAATCTGTATAGGTGTTCGAGTGTTCGAACCGTAATGTGCAAGAAATGGTACGGAAACCCCGTATTTACATATCTGCCACTGTGCAGGAGAATCCGTATAGGTGTTCGAGTGTTCGAACCATAATGCGCAAGAAATGGTACGGAAACCCCGTATTTACATATCTGCCACTGTGCAGGAGAATCCGTATAGGTGTTCGAGTGTTCGAACCGTAATGCGCAAGAATCGGTACAGAAACCCCGTATTTACATATCTGCCACTGTGCAGGATAATCCGTATAGGTGTTCAAGTGTTCGAACCGTAATGCGCAACAAATGGTACGAAAATCCCGTATTTACATATCTGCCACTGTGCAGGAGAATCCCTATATGTGTTCGAGTGTTCGAACCGTAATGCGCAAGAAATGGTATGTAAACCCCGTATTTACATATCTGCCACTGTGCAGGAGAATCCGTATAGGTGTTCGAGTGTTCAAACCGTAATGCGCAAGAAATGGTACCGAAACCCCGTATTTACATATCTGCCACTGTGCAGGAGAATCCGTATAGGTGTTCGAGTGTTCGAACCGTAATGCGCAAGAAATGGTACGGAAACCCCGTATTTACATATCTGCCACTGTGCAGGAGAATCCGCATAGGTGTTCGAGTGTTCGAACCGTAATGCGCAAGAAATGGTATGTAAACCCCGTATTTACATATCTGCCACTGTGCAGGAGAATCCGTATAGGTGTTCGAGTGTTCAAACCGTAATGCGCAAGAAATGGTACCGAAACCCCGTATTTACATATCTGCCACTGTGCAGGAGAATCCGTATAAGTGTTCGAGTGTTCGAACCGTAATGCGCAAGAAATGGTACGGAAACCCCGTATTTACATATCTGCCACTGTGAGGAGAATCCGTATAGGTGTTCGAGTGTTCGAACCGTAATGCGCAAGAAATGGTATGGAAACCCCGTATTTACATATCTGCCACTGTGCAGGAGAATCCGTATTGGTGTTCGAGTGTTCGAACCGTAATGCGCAAGAAATGGTACGGAAACCCCGTATTTACATATCTGCCACTGTGCAGGAGAATCCGTATATGTGTTCGAGTGTTCGAACCGTAATGCGCAAGAAATGGTACGGAAACCCCGTATTTACATATCTGCCACTGTGCAGGAGAATTCGTATAGGTGTTCGAGTGTTCGAACCGTAATGCGCAAGAAATGGTACGGAAACCCCGTATTTACATATCTGCCACTGTGCAGGAGAATCCGTATAGGTGTTCGAGTGTTCGAACCGTAATGCGCAAGAAATGGTACGAAAACCCCGTATTTACATATCTGCCACTGTGGAGGAGAATCCGTATAGGTGTTCGAGTGTTCGAACTATAATGCGCAAGAAATGGTACGGAAACCCCGTATTTACATATCTGCCACTGTGCAGGAGAATCCGTATAGGTGTTCGAGTGTTCGAACCGTAATGCGCAAGAAATGGTATGTAAACCCCGTATTTACATATCTACCACTGTGCAGGAGAATCTGCATAGGTGTTCGAGTGTGCGAACCGTAATGCGCAAGAAATGGTACGGAAACCCCGTATTTACATATCTGCCACTGTATAGGAGAATCCGTATAGGTGTTCGAGTGTTCGAACCGTAATGCGCAAGAAATGGTACGGAAACCCCGTATTTACATATCTGCCACTGTGCAGGAGAATCCGTATAGGTGTTCGAGTGTTCGAACCGTAATGCGCAAGAAATGGTATGTAAACCCCGTATTTACATATCTACCACTGTGCAGGAGAATCTGTATAGGTGTTCGAGTGTTCGAACCGTAATGCGCAAAAAATGGTACGGAAACCCCGTATTTACATATCTGCCACTGTGCAGGAGAATCCGTATAGGTGTTCGAGTGTTCGAACCATAATGCGCAAGAAATGGTACGGAAACCCCGTATTTACATATCTGCCACTGTGCAGGAGAATCCGTATAGGTGTTCGAGTGTTCGAACCGTAATGCGCAACAATCGGTACAGAAACCCCGTATTTACATATCTGCCACAGTGCAGGATAATCCGTATAGGTGTTCCAGTTTTCGAACCGTAATGCGCAACAAATGGTACGAAAATCCCGTATTTACATATCTGCCACTGTGCAGGAGAATCCCTATATGTGTTCGAGTGTTCGAACCGTAATGCGCAAGAAATAGTATGTAAACCCCGTATTTACATATCTACCACTGTGCACGAGAATCTGTATAGGTGTTCGAGTGTTCGAACCGTAATGCGCAAGAAATGGTACGGAAACCCCGTATTTACATATCTGCCACTGTGCAGGAGAATCTGTATAGGTGTTCGAGTGTTCGAACCGTAATGCGCAAGAAATGGTACGGAAACCCCGTATTTACATATCTGCCACTGTGCAGGAGAATCCGTATAGGTGTTCGAGTGTTCGAACCGTAATACGCAAGAAATGGTACGGAAACCCCGTATTTACATATCTGCCACTGTGAGGAGAATCCGTATAGGTGTTCGAGTGTTCGAACCGTAATGCGCAAGAAATGGTATGGAAACCCCGTATTTACATATCTGCCACTGTGCAGGAGAATCCGTATTGGTGTTCGAGTGTTCGAACCGTAATGCGCAAGAAATGGTACGGAAACCCCGTATTTACATATCTGCCACTGTGCAGGAGAATCCGTATATGTGTTCGAGTGTTCGAACCGTAATGCGCAAGAAATGGTACGGAAACCCCGTATTTACATATCTGCCACTGTGCAGGAGAATTCGTATAGGTGTTCGAGTGTTCGAACCGTAATGCGCAAGAAATGGTACGGAAACCCCGTATTTACATATCTGCCACTGTGTAGGAGAATCCGTATAGGTGTTCGAGGGTTCGAACCGTAATGCGCAAGAAATGGTACGAAAACCCCGTATTTACATATCTGCCACTGTGGAGGAGAATCCGTATAGGTGTTCGAGTGTTCGAACTCTAATGCGCAAGAAATGGTACGGAAACCCCGTATTTACATATCTGCCACTGTGCAGGAGAATCCGTATAGGTGTTCGAGTGTTCGAACCGTAATGCGCAAGAAATGGTATGTAAACCCCGTATTTACATATCTACCACTGTGCAGGAGAATCTGCATAGGTGTTCGAGTGTGCGAACCGTAATGCGCAAGAAATGGTACGGAAACCCCGTATTTACATATCTGCCACTGTGTAGGAGAATCCGTATAGGTGTTCGAGTGTTCGAACCGTAATGCGCAAGAAATGGTACGGAAACCCCGTATTTACATATCTGCCACTGTGCAGGAGAATCCGTATAGGTGTTCGAGTGTTCGAACCGTAATGCGCAAGAAATGGTATGTAAACCCCGTATTTACATATCTACCACTGTGCAGGAGAATCTGTATAGGTGTTCGAGTGTTCGAACCGTAATGCGCAAGAAATGGTACGGAAACCCCGTATTTACATATCTGCCACTGTGCAGGAGAATCCGTATAGGTGTTCGAGTGTTCGAACCATAATGCGCAAGAAATGGTACGGAAACCCCGTATTTACATATCTGCCACTGTGCAGGAGAATCCGTATAGGTGTTCGAGTGTTCGAACCGTAATGCGCAACAATCGGTACAGAAACCCCGTATTTACATATCTGCCACAGTGCAGGATAATCCGTATAGGTGTTCAAGTGTTCGAACCGTAATGCGCAACAAATGGTACGAAAATCCCGTATTTACATATCTGCCACTGTGCAGGAGAATCCCTATATGTGTTCGAGTGTTCGAACCGTAATGCGCAAGAAATGGTATGTAAACCCCGTATTTACATATCTACCACTGTGCAGGAGAATCTGTATAGGTGTTCGAGTGTTCGAACCGTAATGCGCAAGAAATGGTACGGAAACCCCGTATTTACATATCTGCCACTGTGCAGGAGAATCTGTATAGGTGTTCGAGTGTTCGAACCGTAATGCGCAAGAAATGGTACGGAAACCCCGTATTTACATATCTGCCACTGTGCAGGAGAATCCGTATAGGTGTTCGAGTGTTCGAACCGTAATACGCAAGAAATGGTACGGAAACCCCGTATTTACATATCTGCCACTATGAGGAGAATCCGTATAGGTGTTCGAGTGTTCGAACCGTAATGCGCAAGAAATGGTATGGAAACCCCGTATTTACATATCTGCCACTGTGCAGGAGAATCCGTATTGGTGTTCGAGTGTTCGAACCGTAATGCGCAAGAAATGGTACGGAAACCCCGTATTTACATATCTGCCACTGTGCAGGAGAATCCGTATATGTGTTCGAGTGTTCGAACCGTAATGCGCAAGAAATGGTACGGAAACCCCGTATTTACATATCTGCCACTGTGCAGGAGAATTCGTATAGGTGTTCGAGTGTTCGAACCGTAATGCGCAAGAAATGGTACGGAAACCCCGTACTTACATATCTGCCACTGTGTAGGAGAATCCGTATAGGTGTTCGAGGGTTCGAACCGTAATGCGCAAGAAATGGTACGAAAACCCCGTATTTACATATCTGCCACTGTGGAGGAGAATCCGTATAGGTGTTCGAGTGTTCGAACTCTAATGCGCAAGAAATGGTACGGAAACCCCGTATTTACATATCTGCCACTGTGCAGGAGAATCCGTATAGGTGTTCGAGTGTTCGAACCGTAATGCGCAAGAAATGGTATGTAAACCCCGTATTTACATATCTACCACTGTGCAGGAGAATCTGCATAGGTGTTCGAGTGTGCGAACCGTAATGCGCAAGAAATGGTACGGAAACCCCGTATTTACATATCTGCCACTGTGTAGGAGAATCCGTATAGGTGTTCGAGTGTTCGAACCGTAATGCGCAAGAAATGGTACGGAAACCCCGTATTTACATATCTGCCACTGTGCAGGAGAATCCGTATAGGTGTTCGAGTGTTCGAACCGTAATGCGCAAGAAATGGTATGTAAACCCCGTATTTACATATCTACCACTGTGCAGGAGAATCTGTATAGGTGTTCGAGTGTTCGAACCGTAATGCGCAAGAAATGGTACGGAAACCCCGTATTTACATATCTGCCACTGTGCAGGAGAATCCGTATAGGTGTTCGAGTGTTCGAACCATAATGCGCAAGAAATGGTACGGAAACCCCGTATTTACATATCTGCCACTGTGCAGGAGAATCCGTATAGGTGTTCGAGTGTTCGAACCGTAATGCGCAAGAATCGGTACAGAAACCCCGTATTTACATATCTGCCACTGTGCAGGATAATCCGTATAGGTGTTCAAGTGTTCGAACCGTAATGCGCAACAAATGGTACGAAAATCCCGTATTTACATATCTGCCACTGTGCAGGAGAATCCCTATATGTGTTCGAGTGTTCGAACCGTAATGCGCAAGAAATGGTATGTAAACCCCGTATTTACATATCTACCACTGTGCAGGAGAATCTGTATAGGTGTTCGAGTGTTCGAACCGTAATGCGCAAGAAATGGTACGGAAACCCCGTATTTACATATCTGCCACTGTGCAGGAGAATCTGTATAGGTGTTCGAGTGTTCGAACCGTAATGCGCAAGAAATGGTACGGAAACCCCGTATTTACATATCTGCCACTGTGCAGGAGAATCCGTATAGGTGTTCGAGTGTTCGAACCGTAATGCGCAAGAAATGGTACGGAAACCCCGTATTTACATATCTGCCACTGTGCAGGAGAATCCGTATAGGTGTTCGAGTGTTCGAACCGTAATGCGCAAGAAATGGTATGTAAACCCCGTATTTACATATCTACCACTGTGCAGGAGAATCTGTATAGGTGTTCGAGTGTTCGAACCGTAATGCGCAAGAAATGGTACGGAAACCCCGTATTTACATATCTGTCACTGTGCAGGAGAATCCGTATAGGTGTTCGAGTGTTCGAACCATAATGCGCAAGAAATGGTACGGAAACCCCGTATTTACATATCTGCCACTGTGCAGGAGAATCTGTATAGGTGTTCGAGTGTTCGAACCGTAATGCGCAAGAATCGGTACCGAAACCCCGTATTTACATATCTGCCACAGTGCAGGATAATCCGTATAGGTGTTCAAGTGTTCGAACCGTAATGCGCAACAAATGGTACGAAAATCCCGTATTTACATATCTGCCACTGTGCAGGAGAATCCCTATATGTGTTCGAGTGTTCGAACCGTAATGCGCAAGAAATGGTATGTAAACCCCGTATTTACATATCTACCACTGTGCAGGAGAATCTGTATAGGTGTTCGAGTGTTCGAACCGTAATGCGCAAGAAATGGTACGGAAACCCCGTATTTACATATCTGCCACTGTGCAGGAGAATCTGTATAGGTGTTCGAGTGTTCGAACCGTAATGCGCAAGAAATGGTACGGAAACCCCGTATTTACATATATGCCACTGTGCAGGAGAATCCGTATAGGTGTTCGAGTGTTCGAACCGTAATACGCAAGAAATAGTACGGAAACCCCGTATTTACATATCTGCCACTGTGAGGAGAATCCGTATAGGTGTTCGAGTGTTCGAACCGTAATGCGCAAGAAATGGTATGGAAACCCCGTATTTACATATCTGCCACTGTGCAGGAGAATCCGTATTGGTGTTCGAGTGTTCGAACCGTAATGCGCAAGAAATGGTACGGAAACCCCGTATTTACATATCTGCCACTGTGCAGGAGAATCCGTATATGTGTTCGAGTGTTCGAACCGTAATGCGCAAGAAATGGTACGGAAACCCCGTATTTACATATCTGCCACTGTGCAGGAGAATCCGTATAGGTGTTCGAGTGTTCGAACCGTAATGCGCAAGAAATGGTATGGAAACCCCGTATTTACATATCTGCCACTGTGCAGGAGAATCCGTATTGGTGTTCGAGTGTTCGAACCGTAATGCGCAAGAAATGGTACGGAAACCCCGTATTTACATATCTGCCACTGTGCAGGAGAATCCGTATATGTGTTCGAGTGTTCGAACCGTAATGCGCAAGAAATGGTACGGAAACCCCGTATTTACATATCTACCACTGTGCAGGATAATCCGTATAGGAGTTCAAGTGTTCGAACCGTAATGCGGAACAAATGGTACGAAAATCCCGTATTTACATATCTGCCACTGTGCAGGAGAATCCCTATATGTGTTCGAGTGTTCGAACCGTAATGCGCAAGAAATGGTATGTACACCCCGTATTTACATATCTACCACCGTGCAGGAGAATCTGTATAGGTGTTCGAGTGTTCGAACCGTAATGCGCAAGAAATGGTACGGAAACCCCGTATTTACATATCTGCCACTGTGCAGGAGAATCCGTATAGGTGTTCGAGTGTTCGAACCGTAATACGCAAGAAATGGTACGGAAACCCCGTATTTACATATCTGCCACTGTGCAGTAGAATCCGTATTGGTGTTCGAGTGTTCGAACCGTAATGCGCAAGAAATGGTACGGAAACCCCGTATTTACATATCTGCCACTGTGCAGGAGAATCCGTATATGTGTTCGAGTGTTCGAACCGTAATGCGCAAGAAATGGTACGGAAACCCCGTATTTACATATCTGCCACTGTGCAGGAGAATTCGTATAGGTGTTCGAGTGTTCGAACCGTAATGCGCAAGAAATGGTACGGAAACCCCGTATTTACATATCTGCCACTGTGCAGGAGAATCTGTATAGGTGTTCGAGTGTTCGAACCGTAATGCGCAAGAAATGGTACGAAAACCCCGTATTTACATATCTGCCACTGTGCAGGAGAATCCGTATAGGTGTTCGAGTGTTCGAACCGTAATACGCAAGAAATGGTACGGAAACCCCGTATTTACATATCTGCCACTGTGCAGTAGAATCCGTATTGGTGTTCGAGTGTTCGAACCGTAATGCGCAAGAAATGGTACGGAAACCCCGTATTTACATATCTGCCACTGTGCAGGAGAATCCGTATATGTGTTCGAGTGTTCGAACCGTAATGCGCAAGAAATGGTACGGAAACCCCGTATTTACATATCTGCCACTGTGCAGGAGAATTCGTATAGGTGTTCGAGTGTTCGAACCGTAATGCGCAAGAAATGGTACGGAAACCCCGTATTTACATATCTGCCACTGTGCAGGAGAATCCGTATAGGTGTTCGAGTGTTCGAACCGTAATGCGCAAGAAATGGTATGTAAACCCCGTATTTACATATCTACCACTGTGCAGGAGAATCTGTATAGGTGTTCGAGTGTTCGAACCGTAATGCGCAAGAAATGGTACGGAAACCCCGTATTTACATATCTGTCACTGTGCAGGAGAATCCGTATAGGTGTTCGAGTGTTCGAACCATAATGCGCAAGAAATGGTACGGAAACCCCGTATTTACATATCTGCCACTGTGCAGGAGAATCTGTATCGGTGTTCGAGTGTTCGAACCGTAATGCGCAAGAATCGGTACCGAAACCCCGTATTTACATATTTGCCACAGTGCAGGATAATCCGTATAGGTGTTCAAGTGTTCGAACCGTAATGCGCAACAAATGGTACGAAAATCCCGTATTTACATATCTGCCACTGTGCAGGAGAATCCCTATATGTGTTCGAGTGTTCGAACCGTAATGCGCAAGAAATGGTATGTAAACCCCGTATTTACATATCTACCACTGTGCAGGAGAATCTGTATAGGTGTTCGAGTGTTCGAACCGTAATGCGCAAGAAATGGTACGGAAACCCCGTATTTACATATCTGCCACTGTGCAGGAGAATCTGTATAGGTGTTCGAGTGTTCGAACCGTAATGCGCAAGAAATGGTACGGAAACCCCGTATTTACATATATGCCACTGTGCAGGAGAATCCGTATAGGTGTTCGAGTGTTCGAACCGTAATACGCAAGAAATGGTACGGAAACCCCGTATTTACATATCTGCCACTGTGAGGAGAATCCGTATAGGTGTTCGAGTGTTCGAACCGTAATGCGCAAGAAATGGTATGGAAACCCCGTATTTACATATCTGCCACTGTGCAGGAGAATCCGTATTGGTGTTCGAGTGTTCGAACCGTAATGCGCAAGAAATGGTACGGAAACCCCGTATTTACATATCTGCCACTGTGCAGGAGAATCCGTATATGTGTTCGAGTGTTCGAACCGTAATGCGCAAGAAATGGTACGGAAACCCCGTATTTACATATCTGCCACTGTGCAGGAGAATCCGTATAGGTGTTCGAGTGTTCGAACCGTAATGCGCAAGAAATGGTATGGAAACCCCGTATTTACATATCTGCCACTGTGCAGGAGAATCCGTATTGTGTTCGAGTGTTCGAACCGTAATGCGCAAGAAATGGTACGGAAACCCCGTATTTACATATCTGCCACTGTGCAGGAGAATCCGTATATGTGTTCGAGTGTTCGAACCGTAATGCGCAAGAAATGGTACGGAAACCCCGTATTTACATATCTGCCACTGTGCAGGATAATCCGTATAGGAGTTCAAGTGTTCGAACCGTAATGCGCAACAAATGGTACGAAAATCCCGTATTTACATATCTGCCACTGTGCAGGAGAATCCCTATATGTGTTCGAGTGTTCGAACCGTAATGCGCAAGAAATGGTATGTACACCCCGTATTTACATATCTACCACCGTGCAGGAGAATCTGTATAGGTGTTCGAGTGTTCGAACCGTAATGCGCAAGAAATGGTACGGAAACCCCGTATTTACATATCTGCCACTGTGCAGGAGAATCCGTATAGGTGTTCGAGTGTTCGAACCGTAATACGCAAGAAATGGTACGGAAACCCCGTATTTACATATCTGCCACTGTGCAGTAGAATCCGTATTGGTGTTCGAGTGTTCGAACCGTAATGCGCAAGAAATGGTACGGAAACCCCGTATTTACATATCTGCCACTGTGCAGGAGAATCCGTATATGTGTTCGAGTGTTCGAACCGTAATGCGCAAGAAATGGTACGGAAACCCCGTATTTACATATCTGCCACTGTGCAGGAGAATTCGTATAGGTGTTCGAGTGTTCGAACCGTAATGCGCAAGAAATGGTACGGAAACCCCGTATTTACATATCTGCCACTGTGCAGGAGAATCTGTATAGGTGTTCGAGTGTTCGAACCGTAATGCGCAAGAAATGGTACGAAAACCCCGTATTTACATATCTGCCACTGTGCAGGAGAATCCGTATAGGTGTTCGAGTGTTCGAACCGTAATACGCAAGAAATGGTACGGAAACCCCGTATTTACATATCTGCCACTGTGCAGTAGAATCCGTATTGGTGTTCGAGTGTTCGAACCGTAATGCGCAAGAAATGGTACGGAAACCCCGTATTTACATATCTGCCACTGTGCAGGAGAATCCGTATATGTGTTCGAGTGTTCGAACCGTAATGCGCAAGAAATGGTACGGAAACCCCGTATTTACATATCTGCCACTGTGCAGGAGAATTCGTATAGGTGTTCGAGTGTTCGAACCGTAATGCGCAAGAAATGGTACGGAAACCCCGTATTTACATATCTGCCACTGTGCAGGAGAATCCGTATAGGTGTTCGAGTGTTCGATCCGTAATGCGCAAGAAATGGTACGGAAACCCCGTATTTACATATCTGCCACTGTGCAAGAGAATCCGTATAGGTGTTCGAGTGTTCGAACTGTAATGTGCAAGAAATGGTACGGAAACCCCGTATTTACATATCTGCCACTGTGCAGGAGAATCCGTATAGGTGTTCGAGTGTTCGAACCGTAATGCGCAAGAAATGGTATGTAAACCCCGTATTTACATATCTACCACTGTGCAGGAGAATCTGTATAGGTGTTCGAGTGTTCGAACCGTAATGCGCAAGAAATGGTACGGAAACCCCGTATTTACATATCTGCCACTGTGCAGGATAATCCGTATAGGTGTTCAAGTGTTCGAACCGTAATGCGCAACAAATGGTACGAAAATCCCGTATTTACATATCTGCCACTGTGCAGGAGAATCCCTATATGTGTTCGAGTGTTCGAACCGTAATGCGCAAGAAATGGTATGTAAACCCCGTATTTACATATCTACCACTGTGCAGGAGAATCTGTATAGGTGTTCGAGTGTTCGAACCGTAATGCGCAAGAAATGGTACGGAAACCCCGTATTTACATATCTGCCACTGTGCAGGAGAATCTGTATAGGTGTTCGAGTGTTCGAACCGTAATGCGCAAGAAATGGTACGGAAACCCCGTATTTACATATCTGCCACTGTGCAGGAGAATCCGTATAGGTGTTCGAGTGTTCGAACCGTAATGCGCAAGAAATGGTACGGAAACCCCGTATTTACATATCTGCCACTGTGCAGGAGAATCCGTATAGGTGTTCGAGTGTTCGAACCGTAATGCGCAAGAAATGGTACGAAAACCCCGTATTTACATATCTGCCACTGTGGAGGAGAATCCGTATAGGTGTTCGAGTGTTCGAACTATAATGCGCAAGAAATGGTACGGAAACCCCGTATTTACATATCTGCCACTGTGCAGGAGAATCCGTATAGGTGTTCGAGTGTTCGAACCGTAATGCGCAAGAAATGGTATGTAAACCCCGTATTTACATATCTACCACTGTGCAGGAGAATCTGCATAGGTGTTCGAGTGTGCGAACCGTAATGCGCAAGAAATGGTACGGAAACCCCGTATTTACATATCTGCCACTGTGCAGGATAATCCGTATAGGTGTTCAAGTGTTCGAACCGTAATGCGCAACAAATGGTACGAAAATCCCGTATTTACATATCTGCCACTGTGCAGGAGAATCCGTATATGTGTTCGAGTGTTCGAACCGTAATGCGCAAGAAATGGTACGGAAACCCCGTATTTACATATCTGCCACTGTGCAGGAGAATTCGTATAGGTGTTCGAGTGTTCGAACCGTAATGCGCAAGAAATGGTACGGAAACCCCGTATTTACATATCTGCCACTGTGCAGGAGAATCCGTATAGGTGTTCGAGTGTTCGATCCGTAATGCGCATGAAATGGTACGGAAACCCCGTATTTACATATCTGCCACTGTGCAAGAGAATCCGTATAGGTGTTCGAGTGTTCGAACTGTAATGTGCAAGAAATGGTACGGAAACCCCGTATTTACATATCTGCCACTGTGCAGGAGAATCCGTATAGGTGTTCGAGTGTTCGAACCGTAATGCGCAAGAAATGGTATGGAAACCCCGTATTTACATATCTGCCACTGTGCAGGAGAATCCGTATTGTGTTCGAGTGTTCGAACCGTAATGCGCAAGAAATGGTACGGAAACCCCGTATTTACATATCTGCCACTGTGCAGGAGAATCCGTATATGTGTTCGAGTGTTCGAACCGTAATGCGCAAGAAATGGTACGGAAACCCCGTATTTACATATCTGCCACTGTGCAGGATAATCCGTATAGGAGTTCAAGTGTTCGAACCGTAATGCGCAACAAATGGTACGAAAATCCCGTATTTACATATCTGCCACTGTGCAGGAGAATCCCTATATGTGTTCGAGTGTTCGAACCGTAATGCGCAAGAAATGGTATGTACACCCCGTATTTACATATCTACCACCGTGCAGGAGAATCTGTATAGGTGTTCGAGTGTTCGAACCGTAATGCGCAAGAAATGGTACGGAAACCCCGTATTTACATATCTGCCACTGTGCAGGAGAATCCGTATAGGTGTTCGAGTGTTCGAACCGTAATACGCAAGAAATGGTACGGAAACCCCGTATTTACATATCTGCCACTGTGCAGTAGAATCCGTATTGGTGTTCGAGTGTTCGAACCGTAATGCGCAAGAAATGGTACGGAAACCCCGTATTTACATATCTGCCACTGTGCAGGAGAATCCGTATATGTGTTCGAGTGTTCGAACCGTAATGCGCAAGAAATGGTACGGAAACCCCGTATTTACATATCTGCCACTGTGCAGGAGAATTCGTATAGGTGTTCGAGTGTTCGAACCGTAATGCGCAAGAAATGGTACGGAAACCCCGTATTTACATATCTGCCACTGTGCAGGAGAATCTGTATAGGTGTTCGAGTGTTCGAACCGTAATGCGCAAGAAATGGTACGAAAACCCCGTATTTACATATCTGCCACTGTGCAGGAGAATCCGTATAGGTGTTCGAGTGTTCGAACCGTAATACGCAAGAAATGGTACGGAAACCCCGTATTTACATATCTGCCACTGTGCAGTAGAATCCGTATTGGTGTTCGAGTGTTCGAACCGTAATGCGCAAGAAATGGTACGGAAACCCCGTATTTACATATCTGCCACTGTGCAGGAGAATCCGTATATGTGTTCGAGTGTTCGAACCGTAATGCGCAAGAAATGGTACGGAAACCCCGTATTTACATATCTGCCACTGTGCAGGAGAATTCGTATAGGTGTTCGAGTGTTCGAACCGTAATGCGCAAGAAATGGTACGGAAACCCCGTATTTACATATCTGCCACTGTGCAGGAGAATCCGTATAGGTGTTCGAGTGTTCGATCCGTAATGCGCAAGAAATGGTACGGAAACCCCGTATTTACATATCTGCCACTGTGCAAGAGAATCCGTATAGGTGTTCGAGTGTTCGAACTGTAATGTGCAAGAAATGGTACGGAAACCCCGTATTTACATATCTGCCACTGTGCAGGAGAATCCGTATAGGTGTTCGAGTGTTCGAACCGTAATGCGCAAGAAATGGTATGTAAACCCCGTATTTACATATCTACCACTGTGCAGGAGAATCTGTATAGGTGTTCGAGTGTTCGAACCGTAATGCGCAAGAAATGGTACGGAAACCCCGTATTTACATATCTGCCACTGTGCAGGATAATCCGTATAGGTGTTCAAGTGTTCGAACCGTAATGCGCAACAAATGGTACGAAAATCCCGTATTTACATATCTGCCACTGTGCAGGAGAATCCCTATATGTGTTCGAGTGTTCGAACCGTAATGCGCAAGAAATGGTATGTAAACCCCGTATTTACATATCTACCACTGTGCAGGAGAATCTGTATAGGTGTTCGAGTGTTCGAACCGTAATGCGCAAGAAATGGTACGGAAACCCCGTATTTACATATCTGCCACTGTGCAGGAGAATCTGTATAGGTGTTCGAGTGTTCGAACCGTAATGCGCAAGAAATGGTACGGAAACCCCGTATTTACATATCTGCCACTGTGCAGGAGAATCCGTATAGGTGTTCGAGTGTTCGAACCGTAATGCGCAAGAAATGGTACGGAAACCCCGTATTTACATATCTGCCACTGTGCAGGAGAATCCGTATAGGTGTTCGAGTGTTCGAACCGTAATGCGCAAGAAATGGTACGAAAACCCCGTATTTACATATCTGCCACTGTGGAGGAGAATCCGTATAGGTGTTCGAGTGTTCGAACTATAATGCGCAAGAAATGGTACGGAAACCCCGTATTTACATATCTGCCACTGTGCAGGAGAATCCGTATAGGTGTTCGAGTGTTCGAACCGTAATGCGCAAGAAATGGTATGTAAACCCCGTATTTACATATCTACCACTGTGCAGGAGAATCTGCATAGGTGTTCGAGTGTGCGAACCGTAATGCGCAAGAAATGGTACGGAAACCCCGTATTTACATATCTGCCACTGTGCAGGATAATCCGTATAGGTGTTCAAGTGTTCGAACCGTAATGCGCAACAAATGGTACGAAAATCCCGTATTTACATATCTGCCACTGTGCAGGAGAATCCGTATATGTGTTCGAGTGTTCGAACCGTAATGCGCAAGAAATGGTACGGAAACCCCGTATTTACATATCTGCCACTGTGCAGGAGAATTCGTATAGGTGTTCGAGTGTTCGAACCGTAATGCGCAAGAAATGGTACGGAAACCCCGTATTTACATATCTGCCACTGTGCAGGAGAATCCGTATAGGTGTTCGAGTGTTCGATCCGTAATGCGCATGAAATGGTACGGAAACCCCGTATTTACATATCTGCCACTGTGCAAGAGAATCCGTATAGGTGTTCGAGTGTTCGAACTGTAATGTGCAAGAAATGGTACGGAAACCCCGTATTTACATATCTGCCACTGTGCAGGAGAATCCGTATAGGTGTTCCAGTGTTCGAACCGTAATGCGCAAGAAATGGTATGTAAACCCCGTATTTACATATCTACCACTGTGCAGGAGAATCTGTATAGGTGTTCGAGTGTTCGAACCGTAATGCGCAAGAAATGGTACGGAAACCCCGTATTTACATATCTGCCACTGTGCAGGATAATCCGTATAGGTGTTCAAGTGTTCGAACCGTAATGCGCAACAAATGGTACGAAAATCCCGTATTTACATATCTGCCACTGTGGAGGAGAATCCGTATAGGTGTTCGAGTGTTCGAACTATAATGCGTAAGAAATGGTACGGAAACCCCGTATTTACATATCTGCCACTGTGCAGGAGAATCCGTATAGGTGTTCGAGTGTTCGAACCGTAATGCGCAAGAAATGGTATGTAAACCCCGTATTTACATATCTACCACTGTGCAGGAGAATCTGCATAGGTGTTCGAGTGTGCGAACCGTAATGCGCAAGAAATGGTACGGAAACCCCGTATTTACATATCTGCCACTGTGTAGGAGAATCCGTATAGGTGTTCGAGTGTTCGAACCGTAATGCGCAAGAAATGGTACGGAAACCCCGTATTTACATATCTGCCACTGTGCAGGAGAATCCGTATAGGTGTTCGAGTGTTCGAACCGTAATGCGCAAGAAATGGTATGTAAACCCCGTATTTACATATCTACCACTGTGCAGGAGAATCTGTATAGGTGTTCGAGTGTTCGAACCGTAATGCGCAAGAAATGGTACGGAAACCCCGTATTTACATATCTGCCACTGTGCAGGAGAATCCGTATAGGTGTTCGAGTGTTCGAACCATAATGCGCAAGAAATGGTACGGAAACCCCGTATTTACATATCTGCCACTGTGCAGGAGAATCCGTATAGGTGTTCGAGTGTTCGAACCGTAATGCGCAAGAATCGGTACAGAAACCCCGTATTTACATATCTGCCACAGTGCAGGATAATCCGTATAGGTGTTCAAGTGTTCGAACCGTAATGCGCAACAAATGGTACGAAAATCCCGTATTTACATATCTGCCACTGTGCAGGAGAATCCCTATATGTGTTCGAGTGTTCGAACCGTAATGCGCAAGAAATGGTATGTAAACCCCGTATTTACATATCTACCACTGTGCAGGAGAATCTGTATAGGTGTTCGAGTGTTCGAACCGTAATGCGCAAGAAATGGTACGGAAACCCCGTATTTACATATCTGCCACTGTGCAGGAGAATATGTATAGGTGTTCGAGTGTTCGAACCGTAATGCGCAAGAAATGGTACGGAAACCCCGTATTTACATATCTGCCACTGTGCAGGAGAATCCGTATAGGTGTTCGAGTGTTCGAACCGTAATACGCAAGAAATGGTACGGAAACCCCGTATTTACATATCTGCCACTGTGAGGAGAATCCGTATAGGTGTTCGAGTGTTCGAACCGTAATGCGCAAGAAATGGTATGGAAACCCCGTATTTACATATCTGCCACTGTGCAGGAGAATCCGTATTGGTGTTCGAGTGTTCGAACCGTAATGCGCAAGAAATGGTACGGAAACCCCGTATTTACATATCTGCCACTGTGCAGGAGAATCCGTATATGTGTTCGAGTGTTCGAACCGTAATGCGCAAGAAATGGTACGGAAACCCCGTATTTACATATCTGCCACTGTGCAGGAGAATTCGTATAGGTGTTCGAGTGTTCGAACCGTAATGCGCAAGAAATGGTACGGAAACCCCGTATTTACATATCTGCCACTGTGTAGGAGAATCCGTATAGGTGTTCGAGTGTTCGAACCGTAATGCGCAAGAAATGGTACGAAAACCCCGTATTTACATATCTGCCACTGTGGAGGAGAATCCGTATAGGTGTTCGAGTGTTCGAACTGTAATGCGCAAGAAATGGTACGGAAACCCCGTATTTACATATCTGCCACTGTGCAGGAGAATCCGTATAGGTGTTCGAGTGTTCGAACCGTAATGCGCAAGAAATGGTATGTAAACCCCGTATTTACATATCTACCACTGTGCAGGAGAATCTGCATAGGTGTTCGAGTGTGCGAACCGTAATGCGCAAGAAATGGTACGGAAACCCCGTATTTACATATTTGCCACTGTGTAGGAGAATCCGTATAGGTGTTCGAGTGTTCGAACCGTAATGCGCAAGAAATGGTACGAAAACCCCGTATTTACATATCTGCCACTGTGCAGGAGAATCCGTATAGGTGTTCGAGTGTTCGAACCGTAATGCCCAAGAAATGGTATGTAAACCCCGTATTTACATATCTACCACTGTGCAGGAGAATCTGTATAGGTGTTCGAGTGTTCGAACCGTAATGCGCAAGAAATGGTACGGAAACCCCGTATTTACATATCTGCCACTGTGCAGGAGAATCCGTATAGGTGTTCGAGTGTTCGAACCATAATGCGCAAGAAATGGTACGAAAACCCCGTATTTACATATCTGCCACTGTGCAGGAGAATCCGTATAGGTGTTCGAGTGTTCGAACCGTAATGCGCAAGAATCGGTACAGAAACCCCGTATTTACATATCTGCCACTGTGCAGGATAATCCGTATAGGTGTTCAAGTGTTCGAACCGTAATGCGCAACAAATGGTACGAAAATCCCGTATTTACATATCTGCCACTGTGCAGGAGAATCCCTATATGTGTTCGAGTGTTCGAACCGTAATGCGCAAGAAATGGTATGTAAACCCCGTATTTACATATCTACCACTGTGCAGGAGAATCTGTATAGGTGTTCGAGTGTTCGAACCGTAATGCGCAAGAAATGGTACGGAAACCCCGTATTTACATATCTGCCACTGTGCAGGAGAATCTGTATAGGTGTTCGAGTGTTCGAACCGTAATGCGCAAGAAATGGTACGGAAACCCCGTATTTACATATCTGCCACTGTGCAGGAGAATCCGTATAGGTGTTCGAGTGTTCGAACCGTAATGCGCAAGAAATGGTACGGAAACCCCGTATTTACATATCTGCCACTGTGCAGGAGAATCCGTATAGGTGTTCGAGTGTTCGAACTGTAATGCGCAAGAAATGGTACGGAAACCCCGTATTTACATATCTGCCACTGTGCAGGAGAATCCGTATAGGTGTTCGAGTGTTCGAACCGTAATGCGCAAGAAATGGTATGGAAACCCCGTATTTACATATCTGCCACTGTGCAGGAGAATCCGTATTGGTGTTCGAGTGTTCGAACCGTAATGCGCAAGAAATGGTACGGAAACCCCGTATTTACATATCTGCCACTGTGCAGGAGAATCTGTATATGTGTTCGAGTGTTCGAACCGTAATGCGCAAGAAATGGTACAGAAACCCCGTATTTACATATCTGCCACTGTGCAGGATAATCCGTATAGGAGTTCAAGTGTTCGAACCGTAATGCGCAACAAATGGTACGAAAATCCCGTATTTACATATCTGCCACTGTGCAGGAGAATCCCTATATGTGTTCGAGTGTTCGAACCGTAATGCGCAAGAAATGGTATGTAAACCCCGTATTTACATATCTACCACCGTGCAGGAGAATCTGTATAGGTGTTCGAGTGTTCGAACCGTAATGCGCAAGAAATGGTACGGAAACCCCGTATTTACATATCTGCCACTGTGCAGGAGAATCCGTATAGGTGTTCGAGTGTTCGAGCCGTAATACGCAAGAAATGGTACGGAAACCCCGTATTTACATATCTGCCACTGTGCAGTAGAATCCGTATTGGTGTTCGAGTGTTCGAACCGTAATGCGCAAGAAATGGTACGGAAACCCCGTATTTACATATCTGCCACTGTGCAGGAGAATCCGTATATGTGTTCGAGTGTTCGAACCGTAATGCGCAAGAAATGGTATGTAAACCCCGTATTTACATATCTACCACTGTGCAGGAGAATCTGCATAGGTGTTCGAGTGTGCGAACCGTAATGCGCAAGAAATGGTACGGAAACCCCGTATTTACATATCTGCCACTGTGTAGGAGAATCCGTATAGGTGTTCGAGTGTTCGAACCGTAATGCGCAAGAAATGGTACGGAAACCCCGTATTTACATATCTGCCACTGTGCAGGAGAATCCGTATAGGTGTTCGAGTGTTCGAACCGTAATGCGCAAGAAATGGTATGTAAACCCCGTATTTACATATCTACCACTGTGCAGGAGAATCTGTATAGGTGTTCGAGTGTTCGAACCGTAATGCGCAAGAAATGGTACGGAAACCCCGTATTTACATATCTGCCACTGTGCAGGAGAATCCGTATAGGTGTTCGAGTGTTCGAACCATAATGCGCAAGAAATGGTACGGAAACCCCGTATTTACATATCTGCCACTGTGCAGGAGAATCCGTATAGGTGTTCGAGTGTTCGAACCGTAATGCGCAAGAATCGGTACAGAAACCCCGTATTTACATATCTGCCACAGTGCAGGATAATCCGTATAGGTGTTCAAGTGTTCGAACCGTAATGCGCAACAAATGGTACGAAAATCCCGTATTTACATATCTGCCACTGTGCAGGAGAATCCCTATATGTGTTCGAGTGTTCGAACCGTAATGCGCAAGAAATGGTATGTAAACCCCGTAT
Organism: Camellia sinensis; assembly: GCF_055761805.1. NCBI lineage: Eukaryota > Viridiplantae > Streptophyta > Magnoliopsida > Ericales > Theaceae > Camellia > Camellia sinensis. The sequence continues at coordinate 5,345,521 of NC_138965.1, forward strand.
TTACATATCTACCACTGTGCAGGAGAATCTGTATAGGTGTTCGAGTGTTCGAACCGTAATGCGCAAGAAATGGTACGGAAACCCCGTATTTACATATCTGCCACTGTGCAGGAGAATCTGTATAGGTGTTCGAGTGTTCGAACCGTAATGCGCAAGAAATGGTACGGAAACCCCGTATTTACATATATGCCACTGTGCAGGAGAATCCGTATAGGTGTTCGAGTGTTCGAACCGTAATACGCAAGAAATGGTACGGAAACCCCGTATTTACATATCTGCCACTGTGAGGAGAATCCGTATAGGTGTTCGAGTGTTCGAACCATAATGCGCAAGAAATGGTATGGAAACCCCGTATTTACATATCTGCCACTGTGCAGGAGAATCCGTATTGGTGTTCGAGTGTTCGAACCGTAATGCGCAAGAAATGGTACGGAAACCCCGTATTTACATATCTGCCACTGTGCAGGAGAATCCGTATATGTGTTCGAGTGTTCGAACCGTAATGCGCAAGAAATGGTACGGAAACCCCGTATTTACATATCTGCCACTGTGCAGGAGAATTCGTATAGGTGTTCGAGTGTTCGAACCGTAATGCGCAAGAAATGGTACGGAAACCCCGTATTTACATATCTGCCACTGTGTAGGAGAATCCGTATAGGTGTTCGAGTGTTCGAACCGTAATGCGCAAGAAATGGTACGAAAACCCCGTATTTACATATCTGCCACTGTGGAGGAGAATCCGTATAGGTGTTCGAGTGTTCGAACTGTAATGCGCAAGAAATGGTACGGAAACCCCGTATTTACATATCTGCCACTGTGCAGGAGAATCCGTATAGGTGTTCGAGTGTTCGAACCGTAATGCGCAAGAAATGGTATGTAAACCCCGTATTTACATATCTACCACTGTGCAGGAGAATCTGCATAGGTGTTCGAGTGTGCGAACCGTAATGCGCAAGAAATGGTACGGAAACCCCGTATTTACATATCTGCCACTGTGTAGGAGAATCCGTATAGGTGTTCGAGTGTTCGAACCGTAATGCGCAAGAAATGGTACGGAAACCCCGTATTTACATATCTGCCACTGTGCAGGAGAATCCGTATAGGTGTTCGAGTGTTCGAACCGTAATGCCCAAGAAATGGTATGTAAACCCCGTATTTACATATCTACCACTGTGCAGGAGAATCTGTATAGGTGTTCGAGTGTTCGAACCGTAATGCGCAAGAAATGGTACGGAAACCCCGTATTTACATATCTGCCACTGTGCAGGAGAATCCGTATAGGTGTTCGAGTGTTCGAACCATAATGCGCAAGAAATGGTACGGAAACCCCGTATTTACATATCTGCCACTGTGCAGGAGAATCCGTATAGGTGTTCGAGTGTTCGAACCGTAATGCGCAAGAATCGGTACAGAAACCCCGTATTTACATATCTGCCACTGTGCAGGATAATCCGTATAGGTGTTCAAGTGTTCGAACCGTAATGCGCAACAAATGGTACGAAAATCCCGTATTTACATATCTGCCACTGTGCAGGAGAATCCCTATATGTGTTCGAGTGTTCGAACCGTAATGCGCAAGAAATGGTATGTAAACCCCGTATTTACATATCTACCACTGTGCAGGAGAATCTGTATAGGTGTTCGAGTGTTCGAACCGTAATGCGCAAGAAATGGTACGGAAACCCCGTATTTACATATCTGCCACTGTGCAGGAGAATCTGTATAGGTGTTCGAGTGTTCGAACCGTAATGCGCAAGAAATGGTACGGAAACCCCGTATTTACATATCTGCCACTGTGCAGGAGAATCCGTATAGGTGTTCGAGTGTTCGAACCGTAATGCGCAAGAAATGGTACGGAAACCCCGTATTTACATATCTGCCACTGTGCAGGAGAATCCGTATAGGTGTTCGAGTGTTCGAACTGTAATGCGCAAGAAATGGTACGGAAACCCCGTATTTACATATCTGCCACTGTGCAGGAGAATCCGTATAGGTGTTCGAGTGTTCGAACCGTAATGCGCAAGAAATGGTATGGAAACCCCGTATTTACATATCTGCCACTGTGCAGGAGAATCCGTATTGGTGTTCGAGTGTTCGAACCGTAATGCGCAAGAAATGGTACGGAAACCCCGTATTTACATATCTGCCACTGTGCAGGAGAATCTGTATATGTGTTCGAGTGTTCGAACCGTAATGCGCAAGAAATGGTACAGAAACCCCGTATTTACATATCTGCCACTGTGCAGGATAATCCGTATAGGAGTTCAAGTGTTCGAACCGTAATGCGCAACAAATGGTACGAAAATCCCGTATTTACATATCTGCCACTGTGCAGGAGAATCCCTATATGTGTTCGAGTGTTCGAACCGTAATGCGCAAGAAATGGTATGTAAACCCCGTATTTACATATCTACCACCGTGCAGGAGAATCTGTATAGGTGTTCGAGTGTTCGAACCGTAATGCGCAAGAAATGGTACGGAAACCCCGTATTTACATATCTGCCACTGTGCAGGAGAATCCGTATAGGTGTTCGAGTGTTCGAGCCGTAATACGCAAGAAATGGTACGGAAACCCCGTATTTACATATCTGCCACTGTGCAGTAGAATCCGTATTGGTGTTCGAGTGTTCGAACCGTAATGCGCAAGAAATGGTACGGAAACCCCGTATTTACATATCTGCCACTGTGCAGGAGAATCCGTATATGTGTTCGAGTGTTCGAACCGTAATGCGCAAGAAATGGTATGTAAACCCCGTATTTACATATCTACCACTGTGCAGGAGAATCTGCATAGGTGTTCGAGTGTGCGAACCGTAATGCGCAAGAAATGGTACGGAAACCCCGTATTTACATATCTGCCACTGTGTAGGAGAATCCGTATAGGTGTTCGAGTGTTCGAACCGTAATGCGCAAGAAATGGTACGGAAACCCCGTATTTACATATCTGCCACTGTGCAGGAGAATCCGTATAGGTGTTCGAGTGTTCGAACCGTAATGCGCAAGAAATGGTATGTAAACCCCGTATTTACATATCTACCACTGTGCAGGAGAATCTGTATAGGTGTTCGAGTGTTCGAACCGTAATGCGCAAGAAATGGTACGGAAACCCCGTATTTACATATCTGCCACTGTGCAGGAGAATCTGTATAGGTGTTCGAGTGTTCGAACCATAATGCGCAAGAAATGGTACGGAAACCCCGTATTTACATATCTGCCACTGTGCAGGAGAATCCGTATAGGTGTTCGAGTGTTCGAACCGTAATGCGCAAGAATCGGTACAGAAACACCGTATTTACATATCTGCCACAGTGCAGGATAATCCGTATAGGTGTTCAAGTGTTCGAACCGTAATGCGCAACAAATGGTACGAAAATCCCGTATTTACATATCTGCCACTGTGCAGGAGAATCCCTATATGTGTTCGAGTGTTCGAACCGTAATGCGCAAGAAATGGTATGTAAACCCCGTATTTACATATCTACCACTGTGCAGGAGAATCTGTATAGGTGTTCTAGTGTTCGAACCGTAATGCGCAAGAAATGGTACGGAAACCCCGTATTTACATATCTGCCACTGTGCAGGAGAATCTGTATAGGTGTTCGAGTGTTCGAACCGTAATGCGCAAGAAATGGTACGGAAACCCCGTATTTACATATCTGCCACTGTGCAGGAGAATCCGTATAGGTGTTCGAGTGTTCGAACCGTAATACGCAAGAAATGGTACGGAAACCCCGTATTTACATATCTGCCACTGTGAGGAGAATCCGTATAGGTGTTCGAGTGTTCGAACCGTAATGCGCAAGAAATGGTATGGAAACCCCGTATTTACATATCTGCCACTGTGCAGGAGAATCCGTATTGGTGTTCGAGTGTTCGAACCGTAATGCGCAAGAAATGGTACGGAAACCCCGTATTTACATATCTGCCACTGTGCAGGAGAATCCGTATATGTGTTCGAGTGTTCGAACCGTAATGCGCAAGAAATGGTACGGAAACCCCGTATTTACATATCTGCCACTGTGCAGGAGAATTCGTATAGGTGTTCGAGTGTTCGAACCGTAATGCGCAAGAAATGGTACGGAAACCCCGTATTTACATATCTGCCACTGTGTAGGAGAATCCGTATAGGTGTTCGAGTGTTCGAACCGTAATGCGCAAGAAATGGTACGAAAACCCCGTATTTACATATCTGCCACTGTGGAGGAGAATCCGTATAGGTGTTCGAGTGTTCGAACTGTAATGCGCAAGAAATGGTACGGAAACCCCGTATTTACATATCTGCCACTGTGCAGGAGAATCCGTATAGGTGTTCGAGTGTTCGAACCGTAATGCGCAAGAAATGGTATGTAAACCCCGTATTTACATATCTACCACTGTGCAGGAGAATCTGCATAGGTGTTCGAGTGTGCGAACCGTAATGCGCAAGAAATGGTACGGAAACCCCGTATTTACATATCTGCCACTGTGTAGGAGAATCCGTATAGGTGTTCGAGTGTTCGAACCGTAATGCGCAAGAAATGGTACGGAAACCCGTATTTACATATCTGCCACTGTGCAGGAGAATCCGTATAGGTGTTCGAGTGTTCGAACCGTAATGCCCAAGAAATGGTATGTAAACCCCGTATTTACATATCTACCACTGTGCAGGAGAATCTGTATAGGTGTTCGAGTGCTCGAACCGTAATGCGCAAGAAATGGTACGGAAACCCCGTATTTACATATCTGCCACTGTGCAGGAGAATCCGTATAGGTGTTCGAGTGTTCGAACCATAATGCGCAAGAAATGGTACGGAAACCCCGTATTTACATATCTGCCACTGTGCAGGAGAATCCGTATAGGTGTTCGAGTGTTCGAACCGTAATGCGCAAGAATCGGTACAGAAACCCCGTATTTACATATCTGCCACTGTGCAGGATAATCCGTATAGGTGTTCAAGTGTTCGAACCGTAATGCGCAACAAATGGTACGAAAATCCCGTATTTACATATCTGCCACTGTGCAGGAGAATCCCTATATGTGTTCGAGTGTTCGAACCGTAATGCGCAAGAAATGGTATGTAAACCCCGTATTTACATATCTACCACTGTGCAGGAGAATCTGTATAGGTGTTCGAGTGTTCGAACCGTAATGCGCAAGAAATGGTACGGAAACCCCGTATTTACATATCTGCCACTGTGCAGGAGAATCTGTATAGGTGTTCGAGTGTTCGAACCGTAATGCGCAAGAAATGGTACGGAAACCCCGTATTTACATATCTGCCACTGTGCAGGAGAATCCGTATAGGTGTTCGAGTGTTCGAACCGTAATGCGCAAGAAATGGTACGGAAACCCCGTATTTACATATCTGCCACTGTGCAGGAGAATCCGTATAGGTGTTCGAGTGTTCGAACTGTAATGCGCAAGAAATGGTACGGAAACCCCGTATTTACATATCTGCCACTGTGCAGGAGAATCCGTATAGGTGTTCGAGTGTTCGAACCGTTATGCGCAAGAAATGGTATGGAAACCCCGTATTTACATATCTGCCACTGTGCAGGAGAATCCGTATTGGTGTTCGAGTGTTCGAACCGTAATGCGCAAGAAATGGTACGGAAACCCCGTATTTACATATCTGCCACTGTGCAGGAGAATCTGTATATGTGTTCGAGTGTTCGAACCGTAATGCGCAAGAAATGGTACAGAAACCCCGTATTTACATATCTGCCACTGTGCAGGATAATCCGTATAGGAGTTCAAGTGTTCGAACCGTAATGCGCAACAAATGGTACGAAAATCCCGTATTTACATATCTGCCACTGTGCAGGAGAATCCCTATATGTGTTCGAGTGTTCGAACCGTAATGCGCAAGAAATGGTATGTAAACCCCGTATTTACATATCTACCACCGTGCTGGAGAATCTGTATAGGTGTTCGAGTGTTCGAACCGTAATGCGCAAGAAATGGTACGGAAACCCCGTATTTACATATCTGCCACTGTGCAGGAGAATCCGTATAGGTGTTCGAGTGTTCGAACCGTAATACGCAAGAAATGGTACGGAAACCCCGTATTTACATATCTGCCACTGTGCAGTAGAATCCGTATTGGTGTTCGAGTGTTCGAACCGTAATGCGCAAGAAATGGTACGGAAACCCCGTATTTACATATCTGCCACTGTGCAGGAGAATCCGTATATGTGTTCGAGTGTTCGAACCGTAATGCGCAAGAAATGGTACGGAAACCCCGTATTTACATATCTGCCACTGTGGAGGAGAATTCGTATAGGTGTTCGAGTGTTCGAACCGTAATGCGCAAGAAATGGTACGGAAACCCCGTATTTACATATCTGCCACTGTGCAGGAGAATCTGTATAGGTGTTCGAGTGTTCGAACCGTAATGCGCAAGAAATGGTACGAAAACCCCGTATTTACATATCTGCCACTGTGCAGGAGAATCCGTATAGGTGTTCGAGTGTTCGAACCGTAATACGCAAGAAATGGTACGGAAACCCCGTATTTACATATCTGCCACTGTGCAGTAGAATCCGTATTGGTGTTCGAGTGTTCGAACCGTAATGCGCAAGAAATGGTACGGAAACCCCGTATTTACATATCTGCCACTGTGCAGGAGAATCCGTATATGTGTTCGAGTGTTCGAACCGTAATGCGCAAGAAATGGTACGGAAACCCCGTATTTACATATCTGCCACTGTGCAGGAGAATTCGTATAGGTGTTCGAGTGTTCGAACCGTAATGCGCAAGAAATGGTACGGAAACCCCGTATTTACATATCTGCCACTGTGCAGGAGAATCCGTATAGGTGTTCGAGTGTTCGAACCGTAATGCGCAAGAAATGGTACGGAAACCCCGTATTTACATATCTGCCACTGTGCAAGAGAATCCGTATAGGTGTTCGAGTGTTCGAACTGTAATGTGCAAGAAATGGTACGGAAACCCCGTATTTACATATCTGCCACTGTGCAGGAGAATCCGTATAGGTGTTCGAGTGTTCGAACCGTAATGCGCAAGAAATGGAATGTAAACCCCGTATTTACATATCTACCACTGTGCAGGAGAATCTATATAGGTGTTCGAGTGTTCGAACCGTAATGCGCAAGAAATGGTACGGAAACCCCGTATTTACATATCTGCCACTGTGCAGGAGAATCCGTATATGTGTTCGAGTGTTCGAACCGTAATGCGCAAGAAATGGTACGGAAACCCCGTATTTACATATCTGCCACTGTGCAGGATAATCCGTATAGGAGTTCAAGTGTTCGAACCGTAATGCGCAACAAATGGTACGAAAATCCCGTATTTACATATCTGCCACTGTGCAGGAGAATCCCTATATGTGTTCGAGTGTTCGAACCGTAATGCGCAAGAAATGGTATGTAAACCCCGTATTTACATATCTACCACTGTGCTGGAGAATCTGTATAGGTGTTCGATTGTTCGAACCGTAATGCGCAAGAAATGGTACGGAAACCCCGTATTTACATATCTGCCACTGTGCAGGAGAATCCGTATAGGTGTTCGAGTGTTCGAACCGTAATACGCAAGAAATGGTACGGAAACCCCGTATTTACATATCTGCCACTGTGCAGGAGAATCCGTATAGGTGTTCGAGTGTTCGAACCGTAATGCGCAAGAAATGGTATGGAAACCCCGTATTTACATATCTGCCACTGTGCAGGAGAATCCGTATTGGTGTTCGAGTGTTCGAACCGTAATGTGCAAGAAATGGTACGGAAACCCCGTATTTACATATCTGCCACTGTGCAGGAGAATCCGTATATGTGTTCGAGTGTTCGAACCGTAATGCGCAAGAAATGGTACGGAAACCCCGTATTTACATATCTGCCACTGTGCAGGAGAATTCGTATAGGTGTTCGAGTGTTCGAACCGTAATGCGCAAGAAATGGTACGGAAACCCCGTATTTACATATCTGCCACTGTGCAGGAGAATCCGTATAGGTGTTCGAGTGTTCGAACCGTAATGCGCAAGAAATGGTACGGAAACCCCGTATTTACATATCTGCCACTGTGGAGGAGAATCCGTATAGGTGTTCGAGTGTTCGAACTGTAATGCGCAAGAAATGGTACGGAAACCCCGTATTTACATATCTGCCACTGTGCAGGAGAATCCGTATAGGTGTTCGAGTGTTCGAACCGTAATGCGCAAGAAATGGTATGTAAACCCCGTATTTACATATCTACCACTGTGCAGGAGAATCTGCATAGGTGTTCGAGTGTGCGAACCGTAATGCGCAAGAAATGGTACGGAAACCCCGTATTTACATATCTGCCACTGCGTAGGAGAATCCGTATAGGTGTTCGAGTGTTCGAACCGTAATGCACAAGAAATGGTACGGAAACCCCGTATTTACATATCTGCCACTGTGCAGGAGAATCCGTATAGGTGTTCGAGTGTTCGAACTGTAATGCGCAAGAAATGGTACGGAAACCCCGTATTTACATATCTGCCACTGTGCAGGAGAATCCGTATAGGTGTTCGAGTGTTCGAACCGTAATGCGCAAGAAATGGTATGGAAAGCCCGTATTTACATATCTGCCACTGTGCCGGAGAATCCGTATTGGTGTTCGAGTGTTCGAACCGTAATGCGCAAGAAATGGTACGGAAACCCCGTATTTACATATCTGCCACTGTGCAGGAGAATCCGTATATGTGTTCGAGTGTTCGAACCGTAATGCGCAAGAAATGGTACGGAAACCCCGTATTTACATATCTGCCACTGTGCAGGATAATCCGTATAGGAGTTCAAGTGTTCGAACCGTAATGCGCAACAAATGGTACGAAAATCCCGTATTTACATATCTGCCACTGTGCAGGAGAATCCCTATATGTGTTCGAGTGTTCGAACCGTAATGCGCAAGAAATGGTATGTAAACCCCGTATTTACATATCTACCACCGTGCAGGAGAATCTGTATAGGTGTTCGAGTGTTCGAACCGTAATGCGCAAGAAATGGTACGGAAACCCCGTATTTACATATCTGCCACTGTGCAGGAGAATCCGTATAGGTGTTCGAGTGTTCGAACCGTAATACGCAAGAAATGGTACGGAAACCCCGTATTTACATATCTGCCACTGTGCAGTAGAATCCGTATTGGTGTTCGAGTGTTCGAACCGTAATGCGCAAGAAATGGTACGGAAACCCCGTATTTACATATCTGCCACTGTGCAGGAGAATCCGTATATGTGTTCGAGTGTTCGAACCGTAATGCGCAAGAAATGGTACGGAAACCCCGTATTTACATATCTGCCACTGTGCAGGAGAATTCGTATAGGTGTTCGAGTGTTCGAACCGTAATGCGCAAGAAATGGTACGGAAACCCCGTATTTACATATCTGCCACTGTGCAGGAGAATCTGTATAGGTGTTCGGGTGTTCGAACCGTAATGCGCAAGAAATGGTACGGAAACCCCGTATTTACATATCTGCCACTGTGCAGGAGAATCCGTATAGGTGTTCGAGTGTTCGAACCGTAATACGCAAGAAATGGTACGGAAACCCCGTATTTACATATCTGCCACTGTGCAGTAGAATCCGTATTAGTGTTCGAGTGTTCGATCCGTAATGCGCAAGAAATGGTACGGAAACCCCGTATTTACATATCTGCCACTGTGCAGGAGAATCCGTATATGTGTTCGAGTGTTCGAACCGTAATGCGCAAGAAATGGTACGGAAACCCCGTATTTACATATCTGCCACTGTGCAGGAGAATTCGTATAGGTGTTCGAGTGTTCGAACCGTAATGCGCAAGAAATGGTACGGAAACCCCGTATTTACATATCTGCCACTGTGCAGGAGAATCCGTATAGGTGTTCGAGTGTTCGAACCGTAATGCGCAAGAAATGGTACGGAAACCCCGTATTTACATATCTGCCACTGTGCAAGAGAATCCGTATAGGTGTTCGAGTGTTCGAACTGTAATGCGCAAGAAATGGTACGGAAACCCCGTATTTACATATCTGCCACTGTGCAGGAGAATCCGTATAGGTGTTCAAGTGTTCGAACCGTAATGCGCAAGAAATGGTATGTAAACCCCGTATTTACATATCTACCACTGTGCAGGAGAATCTGTATAGGTGTTCGAGTGTGCGAACCGTAATGCGCAAGAAATGGTACGGAAACCCCGTATTTACATATCTGCCACTGTGTAGGAGAATCCGTATAGGTGTTCGACTGTTCGAACCGTAATGCGCAAGAAATGGTACGGAAACCCCGTATTTACATATCTGCCACTGTGCAGGAGAATCCGTATAGGTGTTCGAGTGTTCGAACTGTAATGCGCAAGAAATGGTACGGAAACCCCGTATTTACATATCTGCCACTGTGCAGGAGAATCCGTATAGGTGTTCGAGTGTTCTAACCGTAATGCGCAAGAAATGGTAGGGAAACCCCGTATTTACATATCTGCCACTGTGCAGGAGAATCCGTATTGGTGTTCGAGTGTTCGAACCGTAATGCGCAAGAAATGGTACGGAAACCCCGTATTTACATATCTGCCACTGTGCAGGAGAATCCGTATATGTGTTCGAGTGTTCGAACCGTAATGCGCAAGAAATGGTACGGAAACCCCGTATTTACATATCTGCCACTGTGCAGGATAATCCGTATAGGAGTTCAAGTGTTCGAACCGTAATGCGCAACAAATGGTACGAAAATCCCGTATTTACATATCTGCCACTGTGCAGGAGAATCCCTATATGTGTTCGAGTGTTCGAACCGTAATGCGCAAGAAATGGTATGTAAACCCCGTATTTACATATCTACCACCGTGCAGGAGAATCTGTATAGGTGTTCGAGTGTTCGAACCGTAATGCGCAAGAAATGGTACGGAAACCCCGTATTTACATATCTGCCACTGTGCAGGAGAATCCGTATAGGTGTTCGAGTGTTCGAACCGTAATACGCAAGAAATGGTACGGAAACCCCGTATTTACATATCTGCCACTGTGCAGTAGAATCCGTATTGGTGTTCGAGTGTTCGAACCGTAATGCGCAAGAAATGGTACGGAAACCCCGTATTTACATATCTGCCACTGTGCAGGAGAATCCGTATATGTGTTCGAGTGTTCGAACCGTAATGCGCAAGAAATGGTACGGAAACCCCGTATTTACATATCTGCCACTGTGCAGGAGAATTCGTATAGGTGTTCGAGTGTTCGAACCGTAATGCGCAAGAAATGGTACGGAAACCCCGTATTTACATATCTGCCACTGTGCAGGAGAATCTGTATAGGTGTTCGAGTGTTCGAACCGTAATGCGCAAGAAATGGTACGGAAACCCCGTATTTACATATCTGCCACTGTGCAGGAGAATCCGTATAGGTGTTCGAGTGTTCGAACCGTACTACGCAAGAAATGGTACGGAAACCCCGTATTTACATATCTGCCACTGTGCAGTAGAATCCGTATTGGTGTTCGAGTGTTCGAACCGTAATGCGCAAGAAATGGTACGAAAACCCCGTATTTACATATCTGCCACTGTGCAGGAGAATCCGTATAGGTGTTCGAGTGTTCGAACCGTAATGCGCAAGAAATGGTACGGAAACCCCGTATTTACATATCTGCCACTGTGCAAGAGAATCCGTATAGGTGTTCGAGTGTTCGAACTGTAATGTGCAAGAAATGGTACGGAAACCCCGTATTTACATATCTGCCACTATGCAGGAGAATCCGTATAGGAGTTCGAGTGTTCGAACCGTAATGCGCAAGAAATGGTATGTAAACCCCGTATTTACATATCTACCACTGTGCAGGAGAATCTGTATAGGTGTTCGAGTGTTCGAACCGTAATGCGCAAGAAATGGTACGGAAACCCCGTATTTACATATCTGCCACTGTGCAGGAGAATCCGTATATGTGTTCGAGTGTTCGAACCGTAATGCGCAAGAAATGGTACGGAAACCCCGTATTTACATATCTGCCACTGTGCAGGATAATCCGTATAGGAGTTCAAGTGTTCGAACCGTAATGCGCAACAAATGGTACGAAAATCCCGTATTTACATATCTGCCACTGTGCAGGAGAATCCCTATATGTGTTCGAGTGTTCGAACCGTAATGCGCAAGAAATGGTATGTAAACCCCGTATTTACATATCTACCACTGTGCTGGAGAATCTGTATAGGTGTTCGAGTGTTCGAACCGTAATGTGCAAGAAATGGTACGGAAACCCCGTATTTATATATCTGCCACTGTGCAGGAGAATCCGTATAGGTGTTCGAGTGTTCGAACCGTAATACGCAAGAAATGGTACGAAAACCCCGTATTTACATATCTGCCACTGTGCAGGAGAATCCGTATAGGTGTTCGAGTGTTCGAACCGTAATGCGCAAGAAATGGTACGGAAACCCCGTATTTACATATCTGCCACTGTGCAGGAGAATCCGTATTGGTGTTCGAGTGTTCGAACCGTAATGCGCAAGAAATGGTACGGAAACCCGGTATTTACATATCTGCCACTGTGGAGGAGAATCCGTATATGTGTTCGAGTGTTCGAACCGTAATGCGCAAGAAATGGTACGGAAACCCCGTATTTACATATCTGCCACTGTGCAGGAGAATTCGTATAGGTGTTCGAGTGTTCGAACCGTAATGCGCAAGAAATGGTACGGAAACCCCGTATTTACATATCTGCCACTGTGCAGGAGAATCCGTATAGGTGTTCGAGTGTTCGAACCGTAATGCGCAAGAAATGGTACGGAAACCCCGTATTTACATATCTGCCACTGTGGAGGAGAATCCGTATAGGTGTTCGAGTGTTCGAACTGTAATGCGCAAGAAATGGTACGGAAACCCCGTATTTACATATCTGCCACTGTGCAGGAGAATCCGTATAGGTGTTCGAGTGTTCGAACCGTAATGCGCAAGAAATGGTATGTAAACCCCGTATTTACATATCTACCACTGTGCAGGAGAATCTGCATAGGTGTTCGAGTGTGCGAACCGTAATGTGCAAGAAATGGTACGGAAACCCCGTATTTACATATCTGCCACTGTGTAGGAGAATCCGTATAGGTGTTCGAGTGTTCGAACCGTAATGCGCAAGAAATGGTACGGAAACCCCGTATTTACATATCTGCCACTGTGCAGGAGAATCCGTATAGGTGTTCGAGTGTTCGAACCGTAATGCGCAAGAAATGGTATGTAAACCCCGTATTTACATATCTACCACTGTGCAGGAGAATCTGTATAGGTGTTCGAGTGTTCGAACCGTAATGCGCAAGAAATGGTACGGAAACCCCGTATTTACATATCTGCCACTGTACAGGAGAATCCGTATAGGTGTTCGAGTGTTCGAACCATAATGCGCAAGAAATGGTACGGAAACCCCGTATTTACATATCTGCCACTGTGCAGGAGAATCCGTATAGGTGTTCGAGTGTTCGAACCGTAATGCGCAAGAATCGGTACAGAAACCCCGTATTTACATATCTGCCACTGTGCAGGATAATCCGTATAGGTGTTCAAGTGTTCGAACCGTAATGCGCAACAAATGGTACGAAAATCCCGTATTTACATATCTGCCACTGTGCAGGAGAATCCCTATATGTGTTCGAGTGTTCGAACCGTAATGCGCAAGAAATGGTTTGTAAACCCCGTATTTACATATCTACCACTGTGCAGGAGAATCTGTATAGGTGTTCGAGTGTTCGAACCGTAATGCGCAAGAAATGGTGCGGAAACCCCGTATTTACATATCTGCCACTGTGCAGGAGAATCTGTATAGGTGTTCGAGTGTTCGAACCGTAATGCACAAGAAATGGTACGAAAACTCCGAATTTACATATCTGCCACTGTGCAGGAGAATCCGTATAGGTGTTCGAGTGTTCGAACCGTAATGCGCAAGAAATGGTACGGAAACCCCGTATTTACATATCTGCCACTGTGCAGGAGAATCCGTATAGGTGTTCGAGTGTTCGAACCGTAATGCGCAAGAAATGGTACGGAAACACCGTATTTACATATCTACCACTGTGCAGGAGAATCCGTATAGGTGTTCGAGTGTTCGAACCGTAATGTGCAAGAAATGGTAAGTAAACCCCGTATTTATATATCTACCACTGTGCAGGAGAATTCGTATAGGTGTTCGAGTGTTCGAACCGTAATGCGCAAGAAATGGTACGGTAACCCCGTATTTACATATCTGCCACTGTGTAGGAGAATCCGTATAGGTGTTCGAGTGTTCGAACCGTAATGCGCAAGAAATGGTACGGAAACCCCGTATTTACATATCTGCCACTGTGTAGGAGAATCCGTATAGGTGTTCGAGTGTTCGAACCGTAATGCGCAAGAAATGGTATGTAAACCCCGTATTTACATATCTACCACTTTGCAGGAGAATCTGTATAGGTGTTCGAGTGTTCGAACCGTAATGCGCAAGAAATGGTATGGAAACCCCGTATTTACATATCTGCCACTGTGTAGGAGAATCCGTATAGGTGTTCGAGTGTTCGAACCGTAATGCGCAAGAAATGGTATGGAAACCCCGTATTTACATATCTGCCACTGTGCAGGAGAATCCGTATAGGTGTTCGAGTGTTCGAACCGTAATGCGCAAGAAATAGTATGTAAACCCCGTATTTACATATCTACCACTGTGCAGGAGAATCTGCATAGGTGTTCGAGTGTTCGAACCGTAATGCGCAAGAAATGGTACGGAAACCCCGTATTTACATATCTGCCACTGTGTAGGAGAATCCGTATAGGTGTTCGAGTGTTCGAACCGTAACGCGCAAGAAATGGTACGGAAACCCCGTATTTACATATCTGCCACTGTGCAGGAGAATCCGTATAGGTGTTCGAGTGTTCCAACCGTAATGCGCAAGAAATGGTTTGTAAACCCCGTATTTACATATCCACCACTGTGCAGGAGAATCTGTATAGGTGTTCGAGTGTTCGAACCGTAATGCGCAAGAAATGGTACGGAAACCCCGTATTTACATATCTGCCACTGTGCAGGAGAATTCGTATAGGTGTTCGAGTGTTCGAACCGTAATGCGCAAGAAATGGTACGGAAACCCCGTATTTACATATCTGCCACTCTGCAGGAGAATCCGTATAGGTGTTCGAGTGTTCGATCCGTAATGCGCAAGAAATGGTACGGAAACCCCGTATTTACATATCTGCCACTCTGCAGGAGAATCCGTATAGGTGTTCGAGTGTTCGAACCGTAATGCGCAAGAAATGGTACGGAAACCCCGTATTTACATATCTGCCACTGTGCAGGAGAATCCGTATAGGTGTTCGAGTGTTCGAACCGTAATGCGCAAGAAATGGTACGGAAACACCGTATTTACATATCTACCACTGTGCAGGAGAATCCGTATAGGTGTTCGAGTGTTCGAACCGTAATGCGCAAGAAATGGTACGAAAACCCCGTATTTACATATCTGCCACTGTGCAGGAGAATCCGTATAGGTGTTCGAGTGTTCGAACCGTAATACGCAAGAAATGGTACGGAAACCCCGTATTTACATATCTGCCACTGTGCAGGAGAATCCGTATAGGTGTTCGAGTGTTCGAACCGTAATGCGCAAGAAATGGTATGTAAACCCCGTATTTACATATCTACCACTGTGCAGGAGAATCTGCATAGGTGTTCGAGTGTTCGAACCGTAATGCGCAAGAAATGGTACGGAAACCCCGTATTTACATATCTGCCACTGTGTAGGAGAATCCGTATAGGTGTTCGAGTGTTCGAACCGTAACGCGCAAGAAATGGTACGGAAACCCCGTATTTACATATCTGCCACTGTGCAGGAGAATCAGTATAGGTGTTCGAGTGTTCGAACCGTAATGCGCAAGAAATGGTTTGTAAACCCCGTATTTACATATCCACCACTGTGCAGGAGAATCTGTATAGGTGTTCGAGTGTTCGAACCGTAATGCGCAAGAAATGGTACGGAAACCCCGTATTTACATATCTGCCACTGTGCAGGAGAATCCGTATAGGTGTTCGAGTGTTCGAACCATAATGCGCAAGAAATGTTACGGAAACCCCGTATATACATATCTGCCACTGTGCAGGAGAATCCGTATAGGTGTTCGAGTGTTCGAACCGTAATGCGCAAGAATCGGTACAGAAACCCCGTATTTACATATCTGCCACTGTGCAGGATAATCCGTATAGGTGTTCAAGTGTTCGAACCGTAATGCGCAACAAATGGTACGAAAATCCCGAATTTACATATCTGCCACTGTGCAGGAGAATCCCTATATGTGTTCGAGTGTTCGAACCGTAATGCGCAAGAAATGGTATGTAAACCCCGTATTTACATATCTACCACTGTGCAGGAGAATCTGTATAGGTGTTCGAGTGTTCGAACCGTAATGCGCAAGAAATGGTACGGAAACCCCGTATTTATATATCTGCCACTGTGCAGGAGAATCCGTATAGGTGTTCGAGTGTTCGAACCGTAATACGCAAGAAATGGTACGGAAAGCCTGTATTTACATATCTGCCACTGTGCAGGAGAATCCGTATAGGTGTTCGAGTGTTCGAACCGTAATGCGCAAGAAATGGTATGGAAACCCCGTATTTACATATCTGCCACTGTGCAGGAGAATCCGTATTGGTGTTCGAGTGTTCGAACCGTAATGCGCAAGAAATGGTATGTAAACCCCGTATTTACATATCTACCACTGTGCAGGAGAATCTGCATAGGTGTTCGAGTGTTCGAACCGTAATGCGCAAGAAATGGTACGGAAACCCCGTATTTACATATCTGCCACTGTGCAGGAGAATCAGTATAGGTGTTCGAGTGTTCGAACCGTAATGCGCAAGAAATGGTTTGTAAACCCCGTATTTACATATCCACCACTGTGCAGGAGAATCTGTATAGGTGTTCGAGTGTTCGAACCGTAATGCGCAAGAAATGGTACGGAAACCCCGTATTTACATATCTGCCACTGTGCAGGAGAATCCGTATAGGTGTTCGAGTGTTCGAACCATAATGCGCAAGAAATGTTACGGAAACCCCGTATATACATATCTGCCACTGTGCAGGAGAATCCGTATAGGTGTTCGAGTGTTCGAACCGTAATGCGCAAGAATCGGTACAGAAACCCCGTATTTACATATCTGCCACTGTGCAGGATAATCCGTATAGGTGTTCAAGTGTTCGAACCGTAATGCGCAACAAATGGTACGAAAATCCCGAATTTACATATCTGCCACTGTGCAGGAGAATCCCTATATGTGTTCGAGTGTTCGAACCGTAATGCGCAAGAAATGGTATGTAAACCCCGTATTTACATATCTACCACTGTGCAGGAGAATCTGTATAGGTGTTCGAGTGTTCGAACCGTAATGCGCAAGAAATGGTACGGAAACCCCGTATTTATATATCTGCCACTGTGCAGGAGAATCCGTATAGGTGTTCGAGTGTTCGAACCGTAATACGCAAGAAATGGTACGGAAAGCCTGTATTTACATATCTGCCACTGTGCAGGAGAATCCGTATAGGTGTTCGAGTGTTCGAACCGTAATGCGCAAGAAATGGTATGGAAACCCCGTATTTACATATCTGCCACTGTGCAGGAGAATCCGTATTGGTGTTCGAGTGTTCGAACCGTAATGCGCAAGAAATGGTACGGAAACCCTGTATTTACATATCTGCCACTGTGCAGGAGAATCTGCATAGGTGTTCGAGTGTTCGAACCGTAATGCGCAAGAAATGGTACGGAAACCCCGTATTTACATATCTGCCACTGTGCAGGAGAATCAGTATAGGTGTTCGAGTGTTCGAACCGTAATGCGCCAGAAATGGTTTGTAAACCCCGTATTTACATATCCACCACTGTGCAGGAGAATCTGTATAGGTGTTCGAGTGTTCGAACCGTAATGCGCAAGAAATGGTACGGAAACCCCGTATTTACATATCTGCCACTGTGCAGGAGAATCCGTATAGGTGTTCGAGTGTTCGAACCATAATGCGCAAGAAATGTTACGGAAACCCCGTATATACATATCTGCCACTGTGCAGGAGAATCCGTATAGGTGTTCGAGTGTTCGAACCGTAATGCGCAAGAATCGGTACAGAAACCCCGTATTTACATATCTGCCACTGTGCAGGATAATCCGTATAGGTGTTCAAGTGTTCGAACCGTAATGCGCAACAAATGGTACGAAAATCCCGAATTTACATATCTGCCACTGTGCAGGAGAATCCCTATATGTGTTCGAGTGTTCGAACCGTAATGCGCAAGAAATGGTATGTAAACCCCGTATTTACATATCTACCACTGTGCAGGAGAATCTGTATAGGTGTTCGAGTGTTCGAACCGTAATGCGCAAGAAATGGTACGGAAACCCCGTATTTATATATCTGCCACTGTGCAGGAGAATCCGTATAGGTGTTCGAGTGTTCGAACCGTAATACGCAAGAAATGGTACGGAAAGCCTGTATTTACATATCTGCCACTGTGCAGGAGAATCCGTATAGGTGTTCGAGTGTTCGAACCGTAATGCGCAAGAAATGGTAGGGAAACCCCGTATTTACATATCTGCCACTGTGCAGGAGAATCCGTATTGGTGTTCGAGTGTTCGAACCGTAATGCGCAAGAAATGGTACGGAAACCCCGTATTTACATATCTGCCACTGTGCAGGAGAATCCGTATATGTGTTCGAGTGTTCGAACCGTAATGCGGAAGAAATGGTACGGAAACCCCGTATTTACATATCTGCCACTGTGCAGGAGAATTCGTATAGGTGTTCGAGTGTTCGAACCGTAATGCGCAAGAAATGGTACGGAAACCCCGTATTTACATATCTGCCACTGTGCAGGAGAATCCGTATAGGTGTTCGAGTGTTCGAACCGTAATGCGCAAGAAATGGTATGTAAACCCCGTATTTACATATCTACCACTGTGCAGGAGAATCTGCATAGGTGTTCGAGTGTTCGAACCGTAATGCGCAAGAAATGGTACGGAAACCCCGTATTTACATATCTGCCACTGTGCAGGATAATCCGTATAGGTGTTCGAATGTTCGAACCGTAATGCGCAAGAATCGGTACAGAAACCCCGTATTTATATATCTGCCACTGTGCAGGATAATCCGTATAGGTGTTCAAGTGTTCGAACCGTAATGCGCAACAAATGGTACGGAAACCCCGTATTTACATATCTGCCACTGTGCAGGAGAATCCGTATAGGTGTTCGAGTGTTCGAACCGTAATGCGCAAGAATCGGTACAGAAACCCCGTATTTACATATCTGCCACTGTGCAGGATAATCCGTATAGGTGTTCAAGTGTTCGAACCGTAATGCGCAACAAATGGTACGAAAATCCCGTATTTACATATCTGCCACTGTGCAGGAGAATCCTTATATGTGTTCGAGTGTTCGAACCGTAATGCGCAAGAAATGGTATGTAAACCCCGTATTTACATATCTACCACTGTGCAGGAGAATCTGTATAGGTGTTCGAGTGTTCAAACCGTAATGCGCAAGAAATGGTACGGAAACCCCGTATTTACATATCTGCCACTGTGCAGGAGAATCTGTATAGGTGTTCGAGTGTTCGAACCGTAATGCGCAAGAAATGGTACGGAAACCCCGTATTTACATATCGGCCACTGTGCGGGAGAATCCGTATAGGTGTTCGAGTGTTCGAACCGTAATGCGCAAGAAATGGTACGGAAACCCCGTATTTACATATCTGACACTGTGCAGGATAATCCGTATAGGTGTTCGAGTGTTCGAACCGTAATGCGCAAGAAATGGTACGGAAACCCCGTATTTACATATCTGCCACTGTGCAAGAGAATCCGTATAGGTGTTCGAGTGTTCGAACCGTAATGCGCAAGAAATGGTACGGAAACCCCGTATTTACATATCTACCACTGTGCAGGAGAATCCGTATATGTGTTCGAGTGTTCGAACCGTAATGCGCAACAAATGGTACGGAAACCCCGTATTTACATATCTGCCACTGTGCAGGAGAATTCGTATAGGTGTTCCAGTGTTCGAACCGTAATGCGCAAGAAATGGTACGGAAACCCCGTATTTACATATCTGCCACTGTGCAGGAGAATCCGTATAGCTGTTCGAGTGTTCGAACCGTAATGCGCAAGAAATGGTACGGAAACCCCGTATTTACATATCTGCCACTGTGCAGGAGAATCCGTATAGGTGTTCGAGTGTTCGAACCGTAATGCGCAAGAAATGGTTTGTAAACCCCGTATTTACATATCCACCACTGTGCAGGAGAATCTGTATAGGTGTTCGAGTGTTCGAACCGTAATGCGCAAGAAATGGTACGGAAACCCCGTATTTACATATCTGCCACTGTGCAGGAGAATCCGTATAGGTGTTCGAGTGTTCGAACCATAATGCGCAAGAAATGTTACGGAAACCCCGTATATACATATCTGCCACTGTGCAGGAGAATCCGTATAGGTGTTCGAGTGTTCGAACCGTAATGCGCAAGAATCGGTACAGAAACCCCGTATTTACATATCTGCCACTGTGCAGGATAATCCGTATAGGTGTTCAAGTGTTCGAACCGTAATGCGCAACAAATGGTACGAAAATCCCGTATTTACATATCTGCCACTGTGCAGGAGAATCCCTATATGTGTTCGAGTGTTCGAACCGTAATGCGCAAGAAATGGTATGTAAACCCCGTATTTACATATCTACCACTGTGCAGGAGAATCTGTATAGGTGTTCGAGTGTTCGAACCGTAATGCGCAAGAAATGGTACGGAAACCCCGTATTTACATATCTGCCACTGTGCAGGAGAATCCGTATAGGTGTTCGAGTGTTCGAACCGTAATACGCAAGAAATGGTACGGAAAGCCTGTATTTACATATCTGCGACTGTGCAGGAGAATCCGTATAGGTGTTCGAGTGTTCGAACCGTAATGCGCAAGAAATGGTATGGAAACCCCGTATTTACATATCTGCCACTGTGCAGGAGAATCCGTATTGGTGTTCGAGTGTTCGAACCGTAATGCGCAAGAAATGGTACGGAAACCCCGTATTTACATATCTGACACTGTGCAGGAGAATCCGTATATGTGTTCGAGTGTTCGAACCGTAATGCGCAAGAAATGGTACGGAAACCCCGTATTTACATATCTGCCACTGTGCAGGAGAATTCGTATAGGTGTTCGAGTGTTCGAACCGTAATGCACAAGAAATGGTACGGAAACCCCGTATTTACATATCTGCCACTGTGCAGGAGAATCCGTATAGGTGTTCGAGTGTTCGAACCGTAATGCGCAAGAAATGGTACGGAAACCCCGTATTTACATATCTGCCACTGTGCAGGAGAATCCGTATAGGTGTTCGAGTGTTCGAACTGTAATGCGCAAGAAATGGTTCGGAAACCCCGTATTTACATATCTGCCACTGTGCAGGTGAATCCGTATAGGTGTTCGAGTGTTCGAACCGTAATGCGCAAGAAATGGTATGTAAACCCCGTATTTACATATCTACCACTGTGCAGGAGAATCTGCATAGGTGTTCGAGTGTTCGAACCGTAATGCGCAAGAAATGGTACGGAAACCCCGTATTTACATATCTGCCACTGTGTAGGAGAATCCGTATAGGTGTTCGAGTGTTCGAACCGTAATGCGCAAGAAATGGTACGGAAACCCCGTATTTACATATCTGCCACTGTGCAGGAGAATCCGTATAGGTGTTCGAGTGTTCGAACCGTAATGCGCAAGAAATGGTATGTAAACCCCGTATTTACATATCTACCACTGTGCAGGACAATCTGTATAGGTGTTCGAGTGTTCGAACCGTAATGCGCAAGAAATGGTACGGAAACCCCGTATTTACATATCTGCCACTGTGCAGGAGAATCCGTATAGGTGTTCGAGTGTTCGAACCATAATGCGCAAGAAATGGTACAGAAACCCCGTATTTACATATCTGCCACTGTGCAGGAGAATCCGTATAGGTGTTCGAGTGTTCGAACCGTAATGCGCAAGAATCGGTACAGAAACCCCGTATTTACATATCTGCCACTGTGCAGGATAATCCGTATAGGTGTTCAAGTGTTCGAACCGTAATGCGCAACAAATGGTACGGAAACCCCGTATTTACATATCTGCCACTGTGCAGGAGAATCCGTATAGGTGTTCGAGTGTTCGAACCGTAATGCGCAAGAATCGGTACAGAAACCCCGTATTTACATATCTGCCACTGTGCAGGATAATCCGTATAGGTGTTCAAGTGTTCGAACCGTAATGCGCAACAAATGGTACGGATACCCCGTATTTACATATCTGCCACTGTGCAGGAGAATCCGTATAGGTGTTCGAGTGTTCGAACCGTAACGCGCAAGAATCGGTACAGAAACCCCGTATTTACATATCTGCCACTGTGCAGGATAATCCGTATAGGTGTTCAAGTGTTCGAACCGTAATGCGCAACAAATGGTACGAAAATCCCGTATTTACATATCTGCCACTGTGCAGGAGAATCCTTATATGTGTTTGAGTGTTCGAACCGTAATGCGCAAGAAATGGTATGTAAACCCCGTATTTACATATCTACCACTGTGCAGGAGAATCTGTATAGGTGTTCGAGTGTTCGAACCGTAATGCGCAAGAAATGGTACGGAAACCCCGTATTTACATATCTGCCACTGTGCAGGAGAATCCGTATAGGTGTTCGAGTGTTCGAATCGTAATGCGCAAGAAATGGTACGGAAACCCCGTATTTACATATCTGACACTGTGCAGGAGAATCCGTATAGGTGTTCGAGTGTTCGAACCGTAATGCGCAAGAAATGGTACGGAAACCCCGTATTTACATATCTGCCACTGTGCAGGAGAATCCGTATAGGTGTTCGAGTGTTCGAAC
Source organism: Camellia sinensis (assembly GCF_055761805.1). NCBI lineage: Eukaryota > Viridiplantae > Streptophyta > Magnoliopsida > Ericales > Theaceae > Camellia > Camellia sinensis. The sequence continues at coordinate 5,368,356 of NC_138965.1, forward strand.
CGTAATGCGCAAGAAATGGTACGGAAACCCCGTATTTACATATCTGCCACTGTGCAGGAGAATCCGTATAGGTGTTCGAGTGTTCGAACCATAATGCGCAAGAAATGGTACAGAAACCCCGTATTTACATATCTGCCACTGTGCAGGAGAATCCGTATAGGTGTTCGAGTGTTCGAACCGTAATGCGCAAGAATCGGTACAGAAACCCCGTATTTACATATCTGCCACTGTGCAGGATAATCCGTATAGGTGTTCAAGTGTTCGAACCGTAATGCGCAACAAATGGTACGGAAACCCCGTATTTACATATCTGCCACTGTGCAGGAGAATCCGTATAGGTGTTCGAGTGTTCGAACCGTAATGCGCAAGAATCGGTACAGAAACCCCGTATTTACATATCTGCCACTGTGCAGGATAATCCGTATAGGTGTTCAAGTGTTCGAACCGTAATGCGCAACAAATGGTACGGATACCCCGTATTTACATATCTGCCACTGTGCAGGAGAATCCGTATAGGTGTTCGAGTGTTCGAACCGTAATGCGCAAGAATCGGTACAGAAACCCCGTATTTACATATCTGCCACTGTGCAGGATAATCCGTATAGGTGTTCAAGTGTTCGACCCGTAATGCGCAACAAATGGTACGAAAATCCCGTATTTACATATCTGCCACTGTGCAGGAGAATCCTTATATGTGTTCGAGTGTTCGAACCGTAATGCGCAAGAAATGGTATGTAAACCCCGTATTTACATATCTACCACTGTGCAGGAGAATCTGTATAGGTGTTCGAGTGTTCAAACCGTAATGCGCAAGAAATGGTACGGAAACCCCGTATTTACATATCTGCCACTGTGCAGGAGAATCCGTATAGGTGTTCGAGTGTTCGAATCGTAATGCGCAACAAATGGTACGGAAACCCCGTATTTACATATCTGACACTGTGCAGGAGAATCCGTATAGGTGTTCGAGTGTTCGAACCGTAATGCGCAAGAAATGGTACGGAAACCCCGTATTTACATATCTGCCACTGTGCAGGAGAATCCGTATAGGTGTTCGAGTGTTCGAACCGTAATGCGCAAGAAATGGTACGGAAACCCCGTATTTACATATCTGCCACTGTGCAGGAGAATCTGTATATGTGTTCGAGTGTTCGAACCGTAATGCGCAAGAAATGGTACGGAAACCCCGTATTTACATATCTGACACTGTGCAGGAGAATCCGTATAGGTGTTCGAGTGTTCGAACCGTAATGCGCAAGAAATGGTACGGAAACCCCGTATTTACATATCTGCCACTGTGCAGGAGAATCCGTATAGGTGTTCGAGTGTTCGAACCGTAATACGCAAGAAATGGTACGGAAAGCCCGTATTTACATATCTGCCACTGTGCAGGAGAATCCGTATAGGTGTTCGAGTGTTCGAACCGTAATGCGCAAGAAATGGTACGGAAACCCCGTATTTACATATCTGCCACTGTGCAGGAGAATCCGTATATGTGTTCGAGTGTTCGAACCGTAATGCGCAACAAATGGTACGGAAACCCCGTATTTACATATCTGCCACTGTGCAGGAGAATCCGTATATGTGTTCGAGTGTTCGAACCGTAATGCGCAACAAATGGTACGGAAACCCCGTATTTACATATCTGCCACTGTGCAGGAGAATTCGTATAGGTGTTCGAGTGTTCGAACCGTAATGCGCAAGAAATGGTACGGAAACCCCGTATTTACATATCTGCCACTGTGCAGGAGAATCCGTATAGCTGTTCGAGTGTTCGAACCGTAATGCGCAAGAAATGGTACGAAAACCCCGTATTTACATATCTGCCACTGTGCAGGAGAATCCGTATAGGTGTTCGAGTGTTCGAACCGTAATGCGCAAGAAATGGTACGGAAACCCCGTATTTACATATCTGTCACTGTGCAGGAGAATCCGTATAGGTGTTCGAGTGTTCGAACCGTAATGCGCAAGAAATGGTACGGAAACCCCGTATTTACATATCTGACACTGTGCAGGAGAATCCGTATAGGTGTTCGAGTGTTCGAACCGTAATGCGCAAGAAATGGTACGGAAACCCCGTATTTACATATCTGCCACTGTGCAGGAGAATCCGTATAGGTGTTCGAGTGTTCGAACCATAATGCGCAAGAAATGTTACGGAAACCCCGTATATACATATCTGCCACTGTGCAGGAGAATCCGTGTAGGTGTTCGAGTGTTCGAACCGTAATGCGCAAGAATCGGTACAGAAACCCCGTATTTACATATCTGCCACTGTGCAGGATAATCCGTATAGGTGTTCAAGTGTTCGAACCGTAATGCGCAACAAATGGTACGAAAATCCCGTATTTACATATCTGCCACTGTGCAGGAGAATCCCTATATGTGTTCGAGTGTTCGAACCGTAATGCGCAAGAAATGGTATGTAAACCCCGTATTTACATATCTACCACTGTGCAGGAGAATCTGTATAGGTGTTCGAGTGTTCGAACCGTAATGCGCAAGAAATGGTACGGAAACCCCGTATTTACATATCTGCCACTGTGCAGGAGAATCCGTATAGGTGTTCGAGTGTTCGAACCGTAATACGCAAGAAATGGTACGGAAAGCCCGTATTTACATATCTGCCACTGTGCAGGAGAATCCGTATAGGTGTTCGAGTGTTCGAACCGTAATGCGCAAGAAATGGTATGGAAACCCCGTATTTACATATCTGCCACTGTGCCCGAGAATCCGTATTGGTGTTCGAGTGTTCGAACCGTAATGCGCAAGAAATGGTACGGAAACCCCGTATTTACATATCTGCCACTGTGCAGGAGAATCCGTATATGTGTTCGAGTGTTCGAACCGTAATGCGCAAGAAATGGTACGGAAACCCCGTATTTACATATCTGCCACTGTGCAGGAGAATTCGTATAGGTGTTCGAGTGTTCGAACCGTAATGCGCAAGAAATGGTACGGAAACCCCGTATTTACATATCTGCCACTGTGCAGGAGAATCCGTATAGGTGTTCGAGTGTTCGAACCGTAATGCGCAAGAAATGGTACGGAAACCCCGTATTTACATATCTGACACTGTGTAGGAGAATCCGTATAGGTGTTCGAGTGTTCGAACCGTAATGCGCAAGAATCGGTACAGAAACCCCGTATTTACATATCTGCCACTGTGCAGGATAATCCGTATAGGTGTTCAAGTGTTCGAACCGTAATGCGCAACAAATGGTACGAAAATCCCGTATTTACATATCTGCCACTGTGCAGGAGAATCCCTATATGTGTTCGAGTGTTCGAACCGTAATGCGCAAGAAATGGTATGTAAACCCCGTATTTACATATCTACCACTGTGCAGGAGAATCTGTATATGTGTTCGAGTGTTCGAACCGTAATGCGCAAGAAATGGTACGGAAACCCCGTATTTACATATCTGCCACTGTGCAGGAGAATCCGTATAGGTGTTCGAGTGTTCGAACCGTAATACGCAAGAAATGGTACGGAAAGCCCGTATTTACATATCTGCCACTGTGCAGGAGAATCCGTATAGGTGTTCGAGTGTTCGAACCATAATTCGCAAGAAATGTTACGGAAACCCCGTATATACATATCTGCCACTGTGCAGGAGAATCCGTGTAGGTGTTCGAGTGTTCGAACCGTAATGCGCAAGAAATGGTACGGAAACCCCGTATTTACATATCTGACACTGTGTAGGAGAATCCGTATAGGTGTTCGAGTGTTCGAACCGTAATGCGCAAGAATCGGTACAGAAACCCCGTATTTACATATCTGCCACTGTGCAGGATAATCCGTATAGGTGTTCAAGTGTTCGAACCGTAATGCGCAACAAATGGTACGAAAATCCCGTATTTACATATCTGCCACTGTGCAGGAGAATCCCTATATGTGTTCGAGTGTTCGAACCGTAATGCGCAAGAAATGGTATGTAAACCCCGTATTTACATATCTGCCACTGTGCAGGAGAATCCGTATATGTGTTCGAGTGTTCGAACCGTAATGCGCAAGAAATGGTACGGAAACCCCGTATTTACATATCTGCCACTGTGCAGGAGAATTCGTATAGGTGTTCGAGTGTTCGAACCGTAATGCGCAAGAAATGGTACGGAAACCCCGTATTTACATATCTGCCACTGTGCAGGAGAATCCGTATAGGTGTTCGAGTGTTCGAACCATAATTCGCAAGAAATGTTACGGAAACCCCGTATATACATATCTGCCACTGTGCAGGAGAATCCGTTTAGGTGTTCGAGTGTTCGAACCGTAATGCGCAAGAATCGGTACAGAAACCCCGTATTTACATATCTGCCACTGTGCAGGATAATCCGTATAGGTGTTCAAGTGTTCGAACCGTAATGCGCAACAAATGGTACGAAAATCCCGTATTTACATATCTGCCACTGTGCAGGAGAATCCCTATATGTGTTCGAGTGTTCGAACCGTAATGCGCAAGAAATGGTATGTAAACCCCGTATTTACATATCTACCACTGTGCAGGAGAATCTGTATAGGTGTTCGTGTGTTCGAACCGTAATGCGCAAGAAATGGTACGGAAACCCCGTATTTACATATCTGCCACTGTGCAGGAGAATCCGTATAGGTGTTCGAGTGTTCGAACCGTAATACGCAAGAAATGGTACGGAAAGCCCGTATTTACATATCTGCCACTGTGCAGGAGAATCCGTATAGGTGTTCGAGTGTTCGAACCGTAATGCGCAAGAAATGGTATGGAAACCCCGTATTTAGATATCTGCCACTGTGCAGGAGAATCCGTATTGGTGTTCGAGTGTTCGAACCGTAATGCGCAAGAAATGGTACGGAAACCCCGTATTTACATATCTGCCACTGTGCAGGAGAATCCGTATATGTGTTCGAGTGTTCGAACCGTAATGCGCAAGAAATGGTACGGAAACCCCGTATTTACATATCTGCCACTGTGCAGGAGAATTCGTATAGGTGTTCGAGTGTTCGAACCGTAATGCGCAAGAAATGGTACGGAAACCCCGTATTTACATATCTGCCACTGTGCAGGAGAATCCGTATAGGTGTTCGAGTGTTCGAACCGTAATGCGCAAGAAATGGTACGGAAACCCCGTATTTACATATCTGACACTGTGCAGGAGAATCCGTATAGGTGTTCGAGTGTTCGAACCGTAATGCGCAAGAAATGGTACAGAAACCCCGTATTTACATATCTGCCACTGTGCAGGAGAATCCGTATAGGTGTTCGAGTGTTCGAACCATAATGCGCAAGAAATGTTACGGAAACCCCGTATATACATATCTGCCACTGTGCAGGAGAATCCGTGTAGTTGTTCGAGTGTTCGAACCGTAATGCGCAAGAATCGGTACAGAAACCCCGTATTTACATATCTGCCACTGTGCAGGATAATCCGTATAGGTGTTCAAGTGTTCGAACCGTAATGCGCAACAAATGGTACGAAAATCCCGTATTTACATATCTGCCACTGTGCAGGAGAATCCCTATATGTGTTCGAGTGTTCGAACCGTAATGCGCAAGAAATGGTATGTAAACCCCGTATTTACATATCTACCACTGTGCAGGAGAATCTGTATAGGTGTTCGAGTGTTCGAACCGTAATGCGCAAGAAATGGTACGGAAACCCCGTATTTACATATCTGCCACTGTGCAGGAGAATCCGTATAGGTGTTCGAGTGTTCGAACCGTAATACGCAAGAAATGGTACGGAAAGCCCGTATTTACATATCTGCCACTGTGCAGGAGAATCCGTATAGGTGTTCGAGTGTTCGAACCGTAATGCGCAAGAAATGGTATGGAAACCCCGTATTTACATATCTGCCACTGTGCAGGAGAATCCGTATTGGTGTTCGAGTGTTCGAACCGTAATGCGCAAGAAATGGTACGGAAACCCCGTATTTACATATCTGCCACTGTGCAGGAGAATCCGTATATGTGTTCGAGTGTTCGAACCGTAATGCGCAAGAAATGGTACGGAAACCCCGTATTTACATATCTGCCACTGTGCAGGAGAATTCGTATAGGTGTTCGAGTGTTCGAACCGTAATGCGCAAGAATCGGTACAGAAACCCCGTATTTACATATCTGCCACTGTGCAGGATAATCCGTATAGGTGTTCAAGTGTTCGAACCGTAATGCGCAACAAATGGTACGAAAATCCCGTATTTACATATCTGCCACTGTGCAGGAGAATCCCTATATGTGTTCGAGTGTTCGAACCGTAATGCGCAAGAAATGGTATGTAAACCCCGTATTTACATATCTACCACTGTGCAGGAGAATCTGTATAGGTGTTCGTGTGTTCGAACCGTAATGCGCAAGAAATGGTACGGAAACCCCGTATTTACATATCTGCCACTGTGCAGGAGAATCCGTATAGGTGTTCGAGTGTTCGAACCGTAATACGCAAGAAATGGTACGGAAAGCCCGTATTTACATATCTGCCACTGTGCAGGAGAATCCGTATAGGTGTTCGAGTGTTCGAACCGTAATGCGCAAGAAATGGTATGGAAACCCCGTATTTAGATATCTGCCACTGTGCAGGAGAATCCGTATTGGTGTTCGAGTGTTCGAACCGTAATGCGCAAGAAATGGTACGGAAACCCCGTATTTACATATCTGCCACTGTGCAGGAGAATCCGTATATGTGTTCGAGTGTTCGAACCGTAATGCGCAAGAAATGGTACGGAAACCCCGTATTTACATATCTGCCACTGTGCAGGAGAATTCGTATAGGTGTTCGAGTGTTCGAACCGTAATGCGCAAGAAATGGTACGGAAACCCCGTATTTACATATCTGCCACTGTGCAGGAGAATCCGTATAGGTGTTCGAGTGTTCGAACCGTAATGCGCAAGAAATGGTACGGAAACCCCGTATTTACATATCTGACACTGTGCAGGAGAATCCGTATAGGTGTTCGAGTGTTCGAACCGTAATGCGCAAGAAATGGTACAGAAACCCCGTATTTACATATCTGCCACTGTGCAGGAGAATCCGTATAGGTGTTCGAGTGTTCGAACCATAATGCGCAAGAAATGTTACGGAAACCCCGTATATACATATCTGCCACTGTGCAGGAGAATCCGTGTAGGTGTTCGAGTGTTCGAACCGTAATGCGCAAGAATCGGTACAGAAACCCCGTATTTACATATCTGCCACTGTGCAGGATAATCCGTATAGGTGTTCAAGTGTTCGAACCGTAATGCGCAACAAATGGTACGAAAATCCCGTATTTACATATCTGCCACTGTGCAGGAGAATCCCTATATGTGTTCGAGTGTTCGAACCGTAATGCGCAAGAAATGGTATGTAAACCCCGTATTTACATATCTACCACTGTGCAGGAGAATCTGTATAGGTGTTCGAGTGTTCGAACCGTAATGCGCAAGAAATGGTACGGAAACCCCGTATTTACATATCTGCCACTGTGCAGGAGAATCCGTATAGGTGTTCGAGTGTTCGAACCGTAATACGCAAGAAATGGTACGGAAAGCCCGTATTTACATATCTGCCACTGTGCAGGAGAATCCGTATAGGTGTTCGAGTGTTCGAACCGTAATGCGCAAGAAATGGTATGGAAACCCCGTATTTACATCTCTGCCACTGTGCAGGAGAATCTGTATTGGTGTTCGAGTGTTCGAACCGTAATGCGCAAGAAATGGTACGGAAACCCCGTATTTACATATCTGCCACTGTGCAGGAGAATCCGTATATGTGTTCGAGTGTTCGAACCGTAATGCGCAAGAAATGGTACGGAAACCCCGTATTTACATATCTGCCACTGTGCAGGAGAATTCGTATAGGTGTTCGAGTGTTCGAACCGTAATGCGCAAGAAATGGTACGGAAACCCCGTATTTACATATCTGCCACTGTGCAGGAGAATCCGTATTGGTGTTCGAGTGTTCGAACCGTAATGCGCAAGAAATGGTACGGAAACCCCGTATTTACATATCTGACACTGTGCAGGAGAATCCGTATAGATGTTCGAGTGTTCGAACCGTAATGCGCAAGAAATGGTACGGAAACCCCGTATTTACATATCTGCCACTGTGCAGGAGAATCCGTATAGGTGTTCGAGTGTTCGAACCATAATGCGCAAGAAATGGTACGAAAATCCCGTATTTACATATCTGCCACTGTGCAGGAGAATCCCTATATGTGTTCGAGTGTTCGAACCGTAATGCGCAAGAAATGGTATGGAAACCCCGTATTTACATATCTGCCACTGTGCAGGAGAATCCGTATTGGTGTTCGAGTGTTCGAACCGTAATGCGCAAGAAATGGTACGGAAACCCCGTATTTACATATCTGCCACTGTGCAGGAGAATCCGTATATGTGTTCGAGTGTTCGAACCGTAATGCGCAACAAATGGTACGGAAACCCCGTATTTACATATCTGCCACTGTGCAGGAGAATTCGTATAGGTGTTCGAGTGTTCGAACCGTAATGCGCAAGAAATGGTACGGAAACCCCGTATTTACATATCTGCCACTGTGCAGGAGAATCCGTATAGGTGTTCGAGTGTTCGAACCGTAATGCGCAAGAAATGGTACGGAAACCCCGTATTTACATATCTGTCACTGTGCAGGAGAATCCGTATAGGAGTTCGAGTGTTCGAACCGTAATGCGCAAGAAATGGTACGGAAACCCCGTATTTACATATCTGCCACTGTGCAGGAGAATCTGTATTGGTGTTCGAGTGTTCGAACCGTAATGCGCAAGAAATGGTACGGAAACCCCGTATTTACATATCTGCCACTGTGCAGGAGAATCCGTATAGGTGTTCGAGTGTTCGAACCGTAATGCGCAAGAAATGGTACGGAAACACCGTATTTACATATCTACCACTGTGCAGGAGAATCCGTATAGGTGTTCGAGTGTTCGAACCGTAATGCGCAAGAAATGGTACGGAAACCCCGTATTTACATATCTGCCACTCTGCAGGAGAATCCGTATAGGTGTTCGAGTGTTTGAACCGTAATGCGCAAGAAATGGTACGGAAACCCCGTATTTACATATCTGCCACTATGCAGGAGAATCCGTATAGGTGTTCGAGTGTTCGAACCATAATGCGCAAGAAATGGTACGGAAACCCCGTATTTACATATCTGCCACTGTGCAGGAGAATCCGTATATGTGTTCGAGTGTTCGAACCGTAATGCGCAACAAATGGTACGGAAACCCCGTATTTACATATCTGCCACTGTGCAGGAGAATTCGTATAGGTGTTCGAGTGTTCGAACCGTAATGCGCAAGAAATGGTACGGAAACCCCGTATTTACATATCTGCCACTGTGCAGGAGAATCCGTATAGGTGTTCGAGTGTTCGAACCGTAATGCGCAAGAAATGGTACGGAAACCCCGTATTTACATATCTGCCACTGTGCAGGAGAATCCGTATAGGTGTTCGAGTGTTCGAACCGTAATGCGCAAGAAATGGTACGGAAACCCCGTATTTAAATATCTGTCACTGTGCAGGAGAATCCGTATAGGTGTTCGAGTGTTCGAACCGTAATGCGCAAGAAATGGTACGGAAACCCCGTATTTACATATCTGACACTGTGCAGGAGAATCCGTATTGGTGTTCGAGTGTTCGAACCGTAATGCGCAAGAAATGGTACGGAAACCCCGTATTTACATATCTGCCACTGTGCAGGAGAATCCGTATAGGTGTTCGAGTGTTCGAACCGTAATGCGCAAGAAATGGTACGGAAACCCCGTATTTACATATCTACCACTGTGCAGGAGAATCCGTATAGGTGTTCGAGTGTTCGAACCGTAATGCGCAAGAAATGGTACGGAAACCCCGTATTTACATATCTGCCACTGTGCAGGAGAATCCGTATAGGTGTTCGAGTGTTTGAATCGTAATGCGCAAGAAATGGTACGGAAACCCCGTATTTACATATCTGCCACTGTGCAGGAGAATCCGTATAGGTGTTCGAGTGTTCGAACCATAATGCGCAAGAAATGGTACGGAAACCCCGTATTTACATATCTGCCACTGTGCAAGAGAATCCGTATAGGTGTTCGAGTGTTCGAACCGTAATGCGCAAGAATCGGTACAGAAACCCCGTATTTACATATCTGCCACTGTGCAGGATAATCCGTATAGGTGTTCAAGTGTTCGAACCGTAATGCGCAACAAATGGTACGAAAATCCCGTATTTACATATCTGCCACTGTGCAGGAGAATCCCTATATGTGTTCGAGTGTTCGAACCGTAATGCGCAAGAAATGGTATGTAAACCCCGTATTTACATATCTACCACTGTGCAGGAGAATCTGTATAGCTGTTCGAGTGTTCGAACCGTAATGCGCAAGAAATGGTACGGAAACCCCGTATTTACATATCTGCCACTGTGCAGGAGAATCCGTATAGGTGTTCGAGTGTTCGAACCGTAATACGCAAGAAATGGTACGGAAACCCCGTATTTACATATCTGCCACTGTGCAGGAGAATCCGTATAGGTGTTCGAGTGTTCGAACCGTAATGCGCAAGAAATGGTATGGAAACCCCGTATTTACATATCTGCCACTGTGCAGGAGAATCCGTATTGGTGTTCGAGTGTTCGAACCGTAATGCGCAAGAAATGGTACGGAAACCCCGTATTTACATATCTGCCACTGTGCAGGATAATCCGTATATGTGTTCGAGTGTTCGAACCGTAATGCGCAAGAAATGGAACGGAAACCCCGTATTTACATATCTGCCACTGTGCAGGAGAATTCGTATAGGTGCTCGAGTGTTCGAACCGTAATGCGCAAGAAATGGTTCGGAAACCTCGTATTTACATATCTGCCACTGTGCAGGAGAATCCGTATAGGTGTTCGAGTGTTCGAACCGTAATGCGCAAGAAATGGTACGGAAACCCCGTATTTACATATCTGCCACTGTGCAGGAGAATCCGTATAGGTGTTCGAGTGTTCGAACCGTAATGCGCAAGAAATGGTACGGAAACCCCGTATTTACATATCTGCCACTGTGCAGGAGAATCCGTATAGGTGTTCGAGTGTTCGAACCGTAATGCGCAAGAAATGGTACGGAAACCCCGTATTTACATATCTGCCACTGTGCAGGAGAATCCGTATTGGTGTTCGAGTGTTCGAACCGTAATGCGCAAGAAATGGTACGGAAACCCCGGATTTACATATCTGCCACTGTGCAGGAGAATCCGTATATGTGTTCGAGTGTTCGAACCGTAATGCGCAAGAAATGGTACGGAAACCCCGTATTTACATATCTGCCACTGTGCAGGAGAATTCGTATAGGTGTTCGAGTGTTCGAACCGTAATGCGCAAGAAATGGTACGGAAACCCCGTATTTACATATCTGCCACTGTGCAGGAGAATCCGTATAACTGTTTGAGTGTTCGAACCGTAATGCGCAAGAAATCGTACGGAAACCCCGTATTTACATATCTGCCACTGTGCAGGAGAATCCGTATAGGTGTTCGAGTGTTCGAACCGTAATGCGCAAGAAATGGTACGGAAACACCGTATTTACATATCTACCACTGTGCAGGAGAATCCGTATAGGTGTTCGAGTGTTCGAACCGTAATGCGCAAGAAATGGTATGTAAACCCCGTATTTACATATCTACCACTGTGCAGGAGAATCTGCATAGGTGTTCGAGTGTTCGAACCGTAATGCGCCAGAAATGGTACGGAAACCCCGTATTTACATACCTGCCACGGTGTAGGAGAATCCGTATAGGTGTTCGAGTGTTCGAACCGTAATGCGCAAGAAATGGTACGGAAACCCCGTATTTACATATCTGCCACTGTGCAGGAGAATCCGTATAGGTGTTCGAGTGTTCGAACCGTAATGCGCAAGAAATGGTATGTAAACCCCGTATTTACATATCTACCACTGTGCAGAAGAATCTGTATAGGTGTTCGAGTGTTCGAACCATAATGTGCAAGAAATGGTACGGAAACCCCGTATTTACATATATGCCACTGTGCAGGAGAATCCGTATAGGTGTTCGAGTGTTCGAACCATAATGCGCAAGAAATGGTACGGAAACCCCGTATTTACATATCTGCCACTGTGCAGGAGAATCCGTATAGGTGTTCGAGTGTTCGAACCGTAATGCGCAAGAATCGGTACAGAAACCCCGTATTTACATATCTGCCACTGTGCAGGATAATCGGTATAGGTGTTCAAGTGTTCGAACCGTAATGCGCAACAAATGGTACGAAAATCCCGTATTTACATATCTGCCACTGTGCAGGAGAATCCCTATATGTGTTCGAGTGTTCGAACCGTAATGCGCAAGAAATGGTATGTAAACCCCGTATTTACATATCTACCACTGTGCAGGAGAATCTGTATAGGTGTTCGAGTGTTCGAACCGTAATCCGCAAGAAATGGTACGGAAACCCCGTATTTACATATCTGCCACTGTGCAGGAGAATCTGTATAGGTGTTCGAGTGTTCGAACCGTAATGCGCAAGAAATGGTACGGAAACCCCGAATTTACATATCTGCCACTGTGCAGGAGAATCCGTATAGGTGTTCGAGTGTTCGAACCGTAATGCGCAAGAAATGGTACGGAAACCCCGTATTTACATATCTGCCATTGTGCCGGAGAATCCGTATAGGTGTTCGAGTGTTCGAACCGTAATGCGCAAGAAATGGTACGGAAACATCGTATTTACATATCTACCACTGTGCAGGAGAATCCGTATAGGTGTTCGAGTGTTCGAACCGTAATGCGCAAGAAATGGTATGTAAACCCCGTATTTACATATCTACCACTGTGCAGGAGAATCTGCATAGGTGTTCGAGTGTTCGAACCGTAATGCGCAAGAAATGGTACGGAAACCCCATATTTACATATCTGCCACTGTGCAGGAGAATCCGTATAGGTGTTCGAGTGTTCGAACCGTAATGCGCAAGAAATGGTACGGAAACCCCGTATTTACATATCTGCCACTGTGCAGGAGAATCCGTATAGGTGTTCGAGTGTTCGAACCGTAATGCGCAAGAAATGGTACGGAAACCCCGTATTTACATATCTGCCACTGTGCAGGAGAATCCGTATTGGTGTTCGAGTGTTCGAACCGTAATGCGCAAGAAATGGTACGGAAACCCCGTATTTACATATCTGCCACTGTGCAGGAGAATCCGTATATGTGTTCGAGTGTTCGAACCGTAATGCGCAAGAAATGGTACGGAAACCCCGTATTTACATATCTGCCACTGTGCAGGAGAATTCGTATAGGTGTTCGAGTGTTCGAACCGTAATGCGCAATAAATGGTACGGAAACCCCGTATTTACATATCTGCCACTGTGCAGGAGAATCCGTATAGATGTTTGAGTGTTCGAACCGTAATGCGCAAGAAATCGTACGGAAACCCCGTATTTACATATCTGCCACTGTGCAGGAGAATCCGTATAGGTGTTCGAGTGTTCGAACCGTAATGCGCAAGAAATGGTACGGAAACACCGTATTTACATATCTACCACTGTGCAGGAGAATCCGTATAGGTGTTCGAGTGTTCGAACCGTAATGCGCAAGAAATGGTATGTAAACCCCGTATTTACATATCTACCACTGTGCAGGAGAATCTGCATAGGTGTTCGAGTGTTCGAACCGTAATGCGCAAGAAATGGTACGGAAACCCCGTATTTACATATCTGCCACTGTGCAGGAGAATCCGTATAGGTGTTCGAGTGTTCGAACCGTAATGCGCAAGAAATGGTATGTAAACCCCGTATTTACATATCTACCACTGTGCAGAAGAATCTGTATAGGTGTTCGAGTGTTCGAACCATAATGTGCAAGAAATGGTACGGAAACCCCGTATTTACATATATGCCACTGTGCAGGAGAATCCGTATAGGTGTTCGAGTGTTCGAACCATAATGCGCAAGAAATGGTACGGAAACCCCGTATTTACATATCTGCCACTGTGCAGGAGAATCCGTATAGGTGTTCGAGTGTTCGAACCGTAATGCGCAAGAATCGGTACAGAAACCCCGTATTTACATATCTGCCACTGTGCAGGATAATCGGTATAGGTGTTCAAGTGTTCGAACCGTAATGCGCAACAAATGGTACGAAAATCCCGTATTTACATATCTGCCACTGTGCAGGAGAATCCCTATATGTGTTCGAGTGTTCGAACCGTAATGCGCAAGAAATGGTATGTAAACCCCGTATTTACATATCTACCACTGTGCAGGAGAATCTGTATAGGTGTTCGAGTGTTCGAACCGTAATGCGCAAGAAATGGTACGGAAACCCCATATTTACATATCTGCCACTGTGCAGGAGAATCCGTATAGGTGTTCGAGTGTTCGAACCGTAATGCGCAAGAAATGGTACGGAAACCCCGTATTTACATATCTGCCACTGTGCAGGAGAATCCGTATAGGTGTTCGAGTGTTCGAACCGTAATGCGCAAGAAATGGTACGGAAACCCCGTATTTACATATCTGCCACTGTGCAGGAGAATCCGTATTGGTGTTCGAGTGTTCGAACCGTAATGCGCAAGAAATGGTATGGAAACCCCGTATTTACATATCTGCCACTGTGCAGGAGAATCCGTATATGTGTTCGAGTGTTCGAACCGTAATGCGCAAGAAATGGTACGGAAACCCCGTATTTACATATCTGCCACTGTGCAGGAGAATTCGTATAGGTGTTCGAGTGTTCGAACCGTAATGCGCAATAAATGGTACGGAAACCCCGTATTTACATATCTGCCACTGTGCAGGAGAATCAGTATAGATGTTTGAGTGTTCGAACCGTAATGCGCAAGAAATCGTACGGAAACCCCGTATTTACATATCTGCCACTGTGTAGGAGAATCCGTATAGGTGTTCGAGTGTTCGAACCGTAATGCGCAAGAAATGGTACGGAAACACCGTATTTACATATCTACCACTGTGTAGGAGAATCCGTATAGGTGTTCGAGTGTTCGAACCGTAATGCGCAAGAAATGGTATGTAAACCCCGTATTTACATATCTACCACTGTGCAGGAGAATCTGTATAGGTGTTCGAGTGTTCGAACCGTAATGCGCAAGAAATGGTACGGAAACCCCGTATTTACATATCTGCCACTGTGTAGGAGAATCCGTATAGGTGTTCGAGTGTTCGAACCGTAATGCGCAAGAAATGGTACGGAAACCCCGTATTTACATATCTGCCACTGTGCAGGAGAATCCGTATAGGTGTTCGAGTGTTCGAACCGTAATGCGCAAGAATCGGTACAGAAACCCCGTATTTACATATCTGCCACTGTGCAGGATAATCCGGATAGGTGTTCGAGTGTTCGAACCATAATGCGCAAGAAATGGTACGGAAACCCCGTATTTACATATCTGCCACTGTGCAGGAGAATCCGTATAGGTCTTCGAGTGTTCGAACCGTAATGCGCAAGAATCGGTACAGAAACCGCGTATTTACATATCTACCACTGTGCAGGATAATCCGTATAGGTGTTCAAGTGTTCGAACCGTAATGCGCAACAAATGGGACGAAAATCCCGTATTTACATATCTGCCACTGTGCATGAGAATCCCTATATGTGTTCGAGTGTTCGAACCGTAATGCGCAAGAAATGGTATGTAAACCCCGTATTTACATATCTACCACTGTGCAGGAGAATCTGTATAGGTGTTCGAGTGTTCGAACCGTAATGCGCAACAAATGGTACGGAAACCCCGTATTTACATATCTGCCACTGTGTAGGAGAATCTGTATAGGTGTTCGAGTGTTCGAACCGTAATGCGCAAGAAATGGTACGGAAACCCCGAATTTACATATCTGCCACTGTGCAGGATAATCGGTATAGGTGTTCAAGTGTTCGAACCGTAATGCGCAACAAATGGTATGAAAATCCCGTATTTACATATCTGCCACTGTGCAGGAGAATCCCTATATGTGTTCGAGTGTTCGAACCGTAATGCGCAAGAAATGGTATGTAAACCCCGTATTTACATATCTACCACTGTGCAGGAGAATCTGTATAGGTGTTCGAGTGTTCGAACCGTAATGCGCAAGAAATGGTACGGAAACCCCATATTTACATATCTGCCACTGTGCAGGAGAATCCGTATAGGTGTTCGAGTGTTCGAACCGTAATGCGCAAGAAATGGTACGGAAACCCCGTATTTACATATCTGCCACTGTGCAGGAGAATCCGTATAGGTGTTCGAGTGTTCGAACCGTAATGCGCAAGAAATGGTACGGAAACCCCGTATTTACATATCTGCCACTGTGCAGGAGAATCCGTATTGGTGTTCGAGTGTTCGAACCGTAATGCGCAAGAAATGGTACGGAAACCCCGTATTTACATATCTGCCACTGTGCAGGAGAATCCGTATATGTGTTCGAGTGTTCGAACCGTAATGCGCAAGAAATGGTACGGAAACCCCGTATTTACATATCTGCCACTGTGCAGGAGAATTCGTATAGGTGTTCGAGTGTTCGAACCGTAATGCGCAATAAATGGTACGGAAACCCCGTATTTACATATCTGCCACTGTGCAGGAGAATCCGTATAGATGTTTGAGTGTTCGAACCGTAATGCGCAAGAAATCGTACGGAAACCCCGTATTTACATATCTGCCACTGTGCAGGAGAATCCGTATAGGTGTTCGAGTGTTCGAACCGTAATGCGCAAGAAATGGTACGGAAACACCGTATTTACATATCTACCACTGTGTAGGAGAATCCGTATAGGTGTTCGAGTGTTCGAACCGTAATGCGCAAGAAATGGTATGTAAACCCCGTATTTACATATCTACCACTGTGCAGGAGAATCTGCATAGGTGTTCGAGTGTTCGAACCGTAATGCGCAAGAAATGGTACGGAAACCCCGTATTTACATATCTGCCACGGTGTAGGAGAATCCGTATAGGTGTTCGAGTGTTCGAACCGTAATGCGCAAGAAATGGTACGGAAACCCCGTATTTACATATCTGCCACTGTGCAGGAGAATCCGTATAGGTGTTCAAGTGTTCGAACCGTAATGCGCAAGAAATGGTACGGAAACCCCGTATTTACATATCTGCCACTGTGCAGGAGAATCCGTATAGGTGTTCGAGTGTTCGAACCGTAATGCGCAAGAAATGGTACGGAAACCCCGTATTTACATATCTGCCATTGTGCAGGAGAATCCGTATAGGTGTTCGAGTGTTCGAACCGTAATGCGCAAGAAATGGTACGGAAACATTGTATTTACATATCTGCCACTGTGCAGGAGAATCCGTATAGGTGTTCAAGTGTTCGAACCGTAATGCGCAAGAAATGGTACGGAAACCCCGTATTTACATATCTGCCACTGTGCAGGATAATCGGTATAGGTGTTCAAGTGTTCGAACCGTAATGCGCAACAAATGGTACGAAAATCCCGTATTTACATATCTGCCACTGTGCAGGAGAATCCCTATATGTGTTCGAGTGTTCGAACCGTAATGCGCAAGAAATGGTATGTAAACCCCGTATTTACATATCTACCACTGTGCAGGAGAATCTGTATAGGTGTTCGAGTGTTCGAACCGTAATGCGCAAGAAATGGTACGGAAACCCCATATTTACATATCTGCCACTGTGCAGGAGAATCCGTATAGGTGTTCGAGTGTTCGAACCGTAATGCGCAAGAAATGGTACGGAAACCCCGTATTTACATATCTGCCACTGTGCAGGAGAATCCGTATAGGTGTTCGAGTGTTCGAACCGTAATGCGCAAGAAATGGTACGGAAACCCCGTATTTACATATCTGCCACTGTGCAGGAGAATCCGTATTGGTGTTCGAGTGTTCGAACCGTAATGCGCAAGAAATGGTACGGAAACCCCGTATTTACATATCTGCCACTGTGCAGGAGAATCCGTATATGTGTTCGAGTGTTCGAACCGTAATGCGCAAGAAATGGTACGGAAACCCCGTATTTACATATCTGCCACTGTGCAGGAGAATTCGTATAGGTGTTCGAGTGTTCGAACCGTAATGCGCAATAAATGGTACGGAAACCCCGTATTTACATATCTGCCACTGTGCAGGAGAATCCGTATAGATGTTTGAGTGTTCGAACCGTAATGCGCAAGAAATCGTACGGAAACCCCGTATTTACATATCTGCCACTGTGCAGGAGAATCCGTATAGGTGTTCGAGTGTTCGAACCGTAATGCGCAAGAAATGGTACGGAAACACCGTATTTACATATCTACCACTGTGTAGGAGAATCCGTATAGGTGTTCGAGTGTTCGAACCGTAATGCGCAAGAAATGGTATGTAAACCCCGTATTTACATATCTACCACTGTGCAGGAGAATCTGCATAGGTGTTCGAGTGTTCGAACCGTAATGCGCAAGAAATGGTACGGAAACCCCGTATTTACATATCTGCCACGGTGTAGGAGAATCCGTATAGGTGTTCGAGTGTTCGAACCGTAATGCGCAAGAAATGGTACGGAAACCCCGTATTTACATATCTGCCACTGTGCAGGAGAATCCGTATAGGTGTTCAAGTGTTCGAACCGTAATGCGCAAGAAATGGTACGGAAACCCCGTATTTACATATCTGCCACTGTGCAGGAGAATCCGTATAGGTGTTCGAGTGTTCGAACCGTAATGCGCAAGAAATGGTACGGAAACCCCGTATTTACATATCTGCCATTGTGCAGGAGAATCCGTATAGGTGTTCGAGTGTTCGAACCGTAATGCGCAAGAAATGGTACGGAAACCCCGTATTTACATATCTGCCACTGTGCAGGAGAATCCGTATAGGTGTTCGAGTGTTCGAACCGTAATGCGCAACAAATGGTACGAAAATCCTGTATTTACATATCTGCCACTGTGCAGGAGAATCCGTATAGGTGTTCGAGTGTTCGAACCGTAATGCGCAAGAAACGGTACAGAAACCCCGTATTTACATATCTGCCACTGTGCAGGAGAATCCGTATAGGTGTTCGAGTGTTCGAACCGTAATGCGCAACAAATCGTACGGAAACCCCGTATTTACATATCTGCCACTGTGCTGGAGAATCCGTATAGGTGTTCGAGTGTTCGAACCGTAATGCGCAAGAAATGGTATGTAAACCCTGTATTTACATATCTACCACTGTGCAGGAGAATCTGTATTGGTGTTCGAGTGTTCGAACCGTAATGCGCAAGAAATGGTACGGAAACCCCGTATTTACATATCTGCCACTGTGCAAGAGAATCTGTATAGGTGTTCGAGTGTTCGAACCGTAATGCGCAAGAAATGGTACGGAAACCCCGTATTTACATATCTGCCACTGTGCAGGAGAATCCGTATAGGTGTTCGAGTGTTCGAACCGTAATGCGCAAGAAACGGTACAGAAACCCCGTATTTACATATCTGCCACTGTGCAGGAGAATTCGTATAGGTGTTCGAGTGTTCGAACCTTAATGCGCAACAAATGGTACGGAAACCCCGTATTTACAAATCTGCCACTGTGCAGGAGAATCCGTATAGGTGTTCGAGTGTTCGAACCGTAATGCGCAAGAAATGGTACGGAAACCCCGTATTTACATATCTGCCACTGTGCAGGAGAATCCGTATAGGTGTTCGAGTGTTCGAACCGTAATGCGCAAGAAATGGTACGGAAACCCCGTACTTACATATCAGCCACTGTGCAGGAGAATCCCTATAGGTGTTCGAGTGTTCGAACCGTAATGCGCAAGAAATGGTACGGAAACCCCGTATTTACATATCTGCCACTATGCAGGAGAATCCGTATAGGTGTTCGAGTGTTCGAACCGTAATGCGCAAGAAATGGTACGGAAACCCCGTATTTAGATATTTGCCATTGTGCAGGAGAATCCGTATAGGTGTTCGAGTGTTCGAACCGTAATGCGCAAGAAATGGTACGGAAACATCGTATTTACATATCTACCACTGTGCAGGAGAATCCGTATAGGTGTTCGAGTGTTCGAACCGTAATGCGCAAGAAATGGTATGTAAACCCTGTATTTACATATCTACCACTGTGCAGGAGAATCTGTATTGGTGTTCGAGTGTTCGAACCGTAATGCGCAAGAAATGGTACGGAAACCCCGTATTTACATATCTGCCACTGTGCAAGAGAATCTGTATAGGTGTTCGAGTGTTCGAACCGTAATGCGCAAGAAATGGTACGGAAACCCCGTATTTACATATCTGCCACTGTGCAGGAGAATCCGTATAGGTGTTCGAGTGTTCGAACCGTAATGCGCAAGAAACGGTACAGAAACCCCGTATTTACATATCTGCCACTGTGCAGGAGAATTCGTATAGGTGTTCGAGTGTTCGAACCTTAATGCGCAACAAATGGTACGGAAACCCCGTATTTACATATCTGCCACTGTGCAGGAGAATCCGTATAGGTGTTCGAGTGTTCGAACCGTAATGCGCAAGAAATGGTATGGAAACCCCGTATTTACATATCTGCCACTGTGCAGGAGAATCTGTATAGGTGTTCGAGTGTTCGAACCGTAATGCGCAAGAAATGGTACGGAAACCCCGAATTTACATATCTGCCACTGTGCAGGAGAATTCGTATAGGTGTTCGAGTGTTCGAACCGTAATGCGCAAGAAATGGTACGGAAACCCCGTATTTACATATTTGCCACTGTGCAGGAGAATCCGTATAGGTGTTCGAGTGTTCGAACCGTAATGCGCAAGAAATGGTACGGAAACCCCGTATTTACATATCTGCCATTGTGCAGGAGAATCCGTATAGGTGTTCGAGTGTTCGAACCGTAATGCGCAAGAAATGGTACGGAAACATCGTATTTACATATCTACCACTGTGCAGGAGAATCCGTATAGGTGTTCGAGTGTTCGAACCGTAATGCGCAAGAAATGGTATGTAAACCCCGTATTTACATATCTACCACTGTGCAGGAGAATCTGCATAGGTGTTCGAGTGTTCGAACCGTAATGCGCAAGAAATGGTACGGAAACCCCGTAGTTACATATCTGCCACGGTGTAGGAGAATCCGTATAGGTGTTCGAGTGTTCGAACCGTAATGCGCAAGAAATGGTACGGAAACCCCGTATTTACATATCTGCCACTGTGCAGGAGAATTCGTATAGGTGTTCGAGTGTTCGAACCGTAATGCGCAAGAAATGGTATGTAAACCCCGTATTTACATATCTACCACTGTGCAGAAGAATCTGTATAGGTGTTCGAGTGTTCGAACCGTAATGCGCAAGAAATGGTACGGAAACCCCGTATTTACATATCTGCCACTGTGCAGGAGAATCCGTATAGGTGTTCGAGTGTTCGAAGCATAATGCGCAAGAAATGGTACGGAAACCACGTATTTACATATCTGCCACTGTGCAGGAGAATCCGTATATGTGTTCGAGTGTTCGAACCGTAATGCGCAAGAAATGGTATGTAAACCCCGTATTTACATATCTACCACTGTGCAGGAGAATCTGCATAGGTGTTCGAGTGTTCGAACCGTAATGCGCATGAAATGGTACGGAAACCCCGAATTTACATATCTGCCACTGTGCAGGAGAATTCGTATAGGTGTTCGAGTGTTCGAACCGTAATGCGCAAGAAATGGTACGGAAACCCCGTATTTACATATCTACCACTGTACAGGAGAATCCGTATAGGTGTTCGAGTGTTCGAACCGTAATGCGCAAGAAATGGTATGTAAACCCCGTATTTACATATCTACCACTGTGCAGGAGAATCTGCATAGGTGTTCGAGTGTTCGAACCGTAATGCGCAAGAAATGGTACGGAAACCCCGTATTTACATATCTGCCACGGTGTAGGAGAATCCGTATAGGTGTTCGAGTGTTCGAACCGTAATGCGCAAGAAATGGTACGGAAACCCCGTATTTACATATCTGCCACTGTGCAGGAGAATCCGTATAGGTGTTCGAGTGTTCGAACCGTAATGCGCAAGAAATGGTACGGAAACCCCGTATTTACATATCTGCCACTGTGCAGTAGAATCTGTATAGGTGTTCGAGTGTTCGAACCGTAATGCGCAACAAATGGTACGGAAATCCCGTATTTACATATCTGCCACTGTGCAGGAGAATCCGTATAGGTGTTAGAGTGTTCGAACCGTAATGCGCAAGAAATGGTGCAGAAACCCCGTATTTACATATCTGCCACTGTGCAGGAGAATCCGTATAGGTGTTCGAGTGTTCGAACCGTATTGCGCAACAAATGGTACGGAAACCCCGTATTTACATATCTGCCACTGTGCTGGAGAATCCGTATAGGTGTTCGAGTGTTCGAACCGTAATGCGCAAGAAATGGTATGTAAACCCTGTATTTACATATCTACCACTGTGCAGGAGAATCTGTATTGGTGTTCGAGTGTTCGAACCGTAATGCGCAAGAAATGGTACGGAAACCCCGTATTTACATATCTGCCACGGTGTAGGAGAATCCGTAGAGGTGTTCGAGTGTTCGAACCGTAATGAGCAAGAAATGGTACGGAAACCCCGTATTTACATATCTGCCACTGTGCAGGAGAATCCGTATAGGTGTTCGAGTGTTCGAACCGTAATGCGCAAGAAATGGTATGTAAACCCCGTATTTACATATCTGCCACTGTGCAGGAGAATCCGTATAGGTGTTCGAGTGTTCGAACCGTAATGCGCAAGAAATGGTATGTAAACCCCGTATTTACATATCTACCACTGTGCAGGAGAATCTGTATAGGTGTTCGAGTGTTCGAACCGTAATGCGCAAGAAATGGTACGGAAACCCCGTATTTACATATCTGCCACTGTGTAGGAGAATCCGTATAGGTGTTCGAGTGTTCGAACCGTAATGCGCAAGAAATGGTACGGAAACCCCGTATTTACATATCTGCCACTGTGCAGGAGAATCCGTATAGGTGTTCGAGTGTTCGAACCGTAATGCGCAAGAATCGGTACAGAAACCCCGTATTTACATATCTGCCACTGTGCAGGATAATCCGGATAGGTGTTCGAGTGTTCGAACCATAATGCGCAAGAAATGGTACGGAAACCCCGTATTTACATATCTGCCACTGTGCAGGAGAATCCGTATAGGTCTTCGAGTGTTCGAACCGTAATGCGCAAGAATCGGTACAGAAACCGCGTATTTACATATCTGCCACTGTGCAGGATAATCCGTATAGGTGTTCAAGTGTTCGAACCGTAATGCGCAACAAATGGGACGAAAATCCCGTATTTACATATCTGCCACTGTGCATGAGAATCCCTATATGTGTTCGAGTGTTCGAACCGTAATGCGCAAGAAATGGTATGTAAACCCCGTATTTACATATCTACCACTGTGCAGGAGAATCTGTATAGGTGTTCGAGTGTTCGAACCGTAATGCGCAACAAATGGTACGGAAACCCCGTATTTACATATCTGCCACTGTGCAGGAGAATCTGTATAGGTGTTCGAGTGTTCGAACCGTAATGCGCAAGAAATGGTACGGAAACCCCGAATTTACATATCTGCCACTGTGCAGGAGAATCCGTATAGGTGTTCGAGTGTTCGAACCGTAATGCGCAAGAAATGGTACGGAAACCCCGTATTTACATATCTG
Organism: Camellia sinensis; assembly: GCF_055761805.1. Classification (NCBI taxonomy): domain Eukaryota; kingdom Viridiplantae; phylum Streptophyta; class Magnoliopsida; order Ericales; family Theaceae; genus Camellia; species Camellia sinensis. Next base: position 5,391,898 of record NC_138965.1, read on the forward strand.
CCTCTGTGCAGTAGAATCTGTATAGGTGTTCGAGTGTTCGAACCGTAATGCGCAACAAATGGAACGGAAATCCCGTATTTACATATCTGCCACTGTGCAGGAGAATCCGTATAGGTGTTCGAGTGTTCGAACCGTAATGCGCAAGAAACGGTACAGAAACCCCGTATTTACATATCTGCCACTGTGCAGGAGAATCCGTATAGGTGTTCGAGTGTTCGAACCGTAATGCGCAACAAATGGTACGGAAACCCCGTATTTACATATCTGCCACTGTGCTGGAGAATCCGTATAGGTGTTCGAGTGTTCGAACCGTAATGCGCAAGAAATGGTATGTAAACCCTGTATTTACATATCTACCACTATGCAGGAGAATCTGTATAGGTGTTCGAGTGTTCGAACCGTAATGCGCAATAAATGGTACGGAAACCCCGTATTTACATATCTGCCACTGTGCAAGAGAATCTGTATAGGTGTTCGAGTGTTCGAACCGTAATGCGTAAGAAATGGTACGGAAACCCCGTATTTACATATCTGCCACTGTGCAGGAGAATCCGTATAGGTGTTCGAGTGTTCGCACCGTAATGCGCAAGAAACGGTACAGAAACCCCGTATTTACATATCTGCCACTGTGCAGGAGAATTCGTATAGGTGTTCGAGTGTTCGAACTGTAATGCGCAACAAAGGGTACGGAAACCCCGTATTTACATATCTGCCACTGTGTAGGAGAATCCGTATAGGTGTTCGAGTGTTCGAACCGTAATGCGCAAGAAATGGTATGGAAACCCCGTATTTACATATCTGCCACTGTGCAGGAGAATCCGTATAGGTGTTCGAGTGTTCGAACCGTAATGCGCAACAAATGGTACGGAAACCCCGTCTTTACATATCTGCCACTGTGCAGGAGAATCCCTATAGGTGTTCGAGTGTTCGAACCGTAATGCGCAAGAAATGGTACGGAAACCCCGTATTTACATATCTGCCACTATGCAGGAGAATCCGTATAGGTGTTCGAGTGTTCGAACCGTAATGCGCAAGAAACGGTACAGAAACCCCGTATTTACATATCTGCCACTGTGCAGGAGAATCCGTATAGGTGTTCGAGTGTTCGAACCGTAATGCGCAACAAATGGTACGAAAATCCCGTATTTACATATCTGCCACAGTGTAGGAGAATCCGTATAGGTGTTCGAGTGTTCGAACCGTAATGCGCAAGAAATGGTATGTAAACCCCGTATTTACATATCTGCCACTGTGCAGGAGAATCCGTATAGGTGTTCGAGTGTTCGAACCGTAATGCGCAAGAAATGGTATGTAAACCCCGTATTTACATATCTACCACTGTGCAGGAGAATCTGTATAGGTGTTCGAGTGTTCGAACCGTAATGCGCAAGAAATGGTACGGAAACCCTGTATTTACATATCTGCCACTGTGTAGGAGAATCCGTATAGGTGTTCGAGTGTTCGAACCGTAACGCGCAAGAAATGGTACGGAAACCCCGTATTTACATATCTACCACTGTGCAGGAGAATCTGTATAGGTGTTCGATTGTTCGAACCGTAATGCGCAAGAAATGGTACGGAAACCCCGTATTTACATATCTACCACTGTGCAGGAGAATCTGTATAGGTGTTCGAGTGTTCGAACCGTAATGCGCAAGAAATGGTACGGAAACCCCGTATTTACATATCTGCCACTGTGCAGGAGAATCCGTATATGTGTTCGAGTGTTCGAACCGTAATGCGCAAGAAATGGTACGGAAACCCCGTATTTACATATCTGCCACTGTGCAGGAGAATCCGTATAGGTGTTCGAGTGTTCGAACCGTAATGCGCAAGAATCGGTACAGAAACCCCGTATTTACTTATCTACCACTGTGCAGGATAATCCGTATAGGTGTTCAAGTGTTCGAACCGTAATGCGCAAGAAATGGTAAGGAAACCCCGTATTTACATATCTGCCACTGTGCAGGAGAATCCGTATATGTGTTCGAGTGTTCGAACCGTAATGCGCAAGAAATGGTACGGAAACCCCGTATTTACATATCTGCCACTGTGCAGGAGAATCCGTATTGGTGTTCGAGGGTTCGAACCGTAATGCGCAAGAAATGGTATGTAAACCCTGTATTTACATATCTACCACTATGCAGGAGAATCTGTATAGGTGTTCGAGTGTTCGAACCGTAATGCGCAAGAAATGGTACGGAAACCCCGTATTTACATATCTGCCACTGTGCAGGAGAATCCGTATAGGTGTTCGAGTGTTCGAACCGTAATGCGCAACAAATGGTACGGAAACCCCGTATTTACATATCTGCCACTATGCTGGAGAATCCGTATAGGTGTTCGAGTGTTCGAACCGTAATGCGCAAGAAATGGTATGTAAACCCTGTATTTACATATCTACCACTATGCAGGAGAATCTGTATAGGTGTTCGAGTGTTCGAACCGTAATGCGCAAGAAATGGTACGGAAACCCCGTATTTACATATCTGCCACTGTGCAAGAGAATCTCTATAGGTGTTCGAGTGTTCGAACCGTAATGCGCAAGAAATGGTACGGAAACCCCGTATTTACATATCTGCCACAGTGTAGGAGAATCCGTATAGGTGTTCGAGTGTTCGAACCGTAATGCGCAAGAAATGGAATGTAAACCCCGTATTTACATATCTGCCACTTTGCAGGAGAATCCGTATAGGTGTTCGAGTGTTCGAACCGTAATGCGCAAGAAATGGTATGTAAACCCCGTATTTACATATCTACCACTGTGCAGGAGAATCTGTATAGGTGTTCGAGTGTTCGAACCGTAATGCGCAAGAAATGGTACGGAAACCCCGTATTTACATATCTGCCACTGTGTAGGAGAATCCGTATAGGTGTTCGAATGTTCGAACCGTAATGCGCAAGAAATGGTACGGAAACCCCGTATTTACATATCTACCACTGTGCAGGAGAATCTGTATAGGTGTTCGATTGTTCGAACCGTAATGCGCAAGAAATGGTACGGAAACCCCGTATTTACATATCTACCACTGTGCAGGAGAATCTGTATAGGTGTTCTAGTGTTCGAACCGTAATGCGCAAGAAATGGTACGGAAACCCCGTATTTACATATCTGCCACTGTGCAGGAGAATCCGTATAGGTGTTCGAGTGTTCGAACCGTAATGCGCAAGAATCGGTACAGAAACCCCGTATTTACATATCTGCCACTGTGCAGGATAATCCGGATAGGTGTTCGAGTGTTCGAACCATAATGCGCAAGAAATGGTACGGAAACCCCGTATTTACATATCTGCCACTGTGCAGGAGAATCCGTATAGGTGTTCGAGTGTTCGAACCGTAATGCGCAAGAATCGGTACAGAAACCGCGTATTTACATATCTGCCACTGTGCAGGATAATCCGTATAGGTGTTCAAGTGTTCGAACCGTAATGCGCAACAAATGGTACGAAAATCCCGTATTTACATATCTGCCACTGTGCATGAGAATCCCTATATGTGTTCGAGTGTTCGAACCGTAATGCGCAAGAAATGGTATGTAAACCCTGTATTTACATATCTACCACTATGCAGGAGAATCTGTATAGGTGTTCGAGTGTTCGAACCGTAATGCGCAACAAATGGTACGGAAACCCCGTATTTACATATCTGCCACTGTGCAAGAGAATCTCTATAGGTGTTCGAGTGTTCGAACCGTAATGCGCAAGAAATGGTACGGAAACCCCGTATTTACATATCTGCCACAGTGTAGGAGAATCCGTATAGGTGTTCGAGTGTTCGAACCGTAATGCGCAAGAAATGGTATGTAAACCCCGTATTTACATATCTGCCACTTTGCAGGAGAATCCGTATAGGTGTTCGAGTGTTCGAACCGTAATGCGCAAGAAATGGTATGTAAACCCCGTATTTACATATCTACCACTGTGCAGGAGAATCTGTATAGGTGTTCGAGTGTTCGAACCGTAATGCGCAAGAAATGGTACGGAAACCCCGTATTTACATATCTGCCACTGTGTAGGAGAATCCGTATAGGTGTTCGAATGTTCGAACCGTAATGCGCAAGAAATGGTACGGAAACCCCGTATTTACATATCTACCACTGTGCAGGAGAATCTGTATAGGTGTTCGAGTGTTCGAACCGTAATGCGCAAGAAATGGTACGGAAACCCCGTATTTACATATCTGCCACTGTGCAGGAGAATCTGTATAGGTGTTCTAGTGTTCGAACCGTAATGCGCAAGAAATGGTACGGAAACCCCGTATTTACATATCTGCCACTGTGCAGGAGAATCCGTATAGGTGTTCGAGTGTTCGAACCGTAATGCGCAAGAATCGGTACAGAAACCCCGTATTTACATATCTGCCACTGTGCAGGATAATCCGGATAGGTGTTCGAGTGTTCGAACCATAATGCGCAAGAAATGGTACGGAAACCCCGTATTTACATATCTGCCACTGTGCAGGAGAATCCGTATAGGTGTTCGAGTGTTCGAACCGTAATGCGCAAGAATCGGTACAGAAACCGCGTATTTACATATCTGCCACTGTGCAGGATAATCCGTATAGGTGTTCAAGTGTTCGAACCGTAATGCGCAACAAATGGTACGAAAATCCCGTATTTACATATCTGCCACTGTGCATGAGAATCCCTATATGTGTTCGAGTGTTCGAACCGTAATGTGCAAGAAATGGTATGTAAACCCCGTATTTACATATCTACCACTGTGCAGGAGAATCTGTATAGGTGTTCGAGTGTTCGAACCGTAATGCGCAAGAAATGGTACGGAAACCCCGTATTTACATATCTGCCACTGTGCAGGAGAATCCGTATAGGTGTTCGAGTGTTCGAACCGTAATGCGCAAGAATCGGTACAGAAACCCCGTATTTACATATCTGCCACTGTGCAGGATAATCCGGATAGGTGTTCGAGTGTTCGAACCATAATGCGCAAGAAATGGTACGGAAACCCCGTATTTACATATCTGCCACTGTGCAGGAGAATCCGTATAGGTGTTCGAGTGTTCGAACCGTAATGCGCAAGAATCGGTACAGAAACGGCGTATTTACATATCTGCCACTGTGCAGGATAATCCGTATAGGTGTTCAAGTGTTCGAACCATAATGCGCAACAAATGGTACGAAAATCCCGTATTTACATATCTGCCACTGTGCATGAGAATCCCTATATGTGTTCGAGTGTTCGAACCGTAATGCGCAAGAAATGGTATGTAAACCCCGTATTTACATATCTACCACTGTGCAGGAGAATCTGTATAGGTGTTCGAGTGTTCGAACCGTAATGCGCAAGAAATGGTACGGAAACCCCGTATTTACATATCTGCCACTGTGCAGGAGAATCTGTATAGGTGTTCGAGTGTTCGAACCGTAATGCGCAAGAAATGGTACGGAAACCCCGTATTTACATATCTGCCACTGTGCAGTAGAATCTGTATAGGTGTTCGAGTGTTCGAACCGTAATGCGCAACAAATGGTACGGAAATCCCGTATTTACATATCTGCCACTGTGCATGAGAATCCCTATATGTGTTCGAGTGTTCGAACCGTAATGCGCAAGAAATGGTATGTAAACCCTGTATTTACATATCTACCACTATGCAGGAGAATCTGTATAGGTGTTCGAGTGTTCGAACCGTAATGCGCAAGAAATGGTACGGAAACCCCGTATTTACATATCTGCCACTGTGCAAGAGAATCTCTATAGGTGTTCGAGTGTTCGAACCGTAATGCGCAAGAAATGGTACGGAAACCCCGTATTTACATATCTGCCACAGTGTAGGAGAATCCGTATAGGTGTTAGAGTGTTCGAACCGTAATGCGCAAGAAATGGAATGTAAACCCCGTATTTACATATCTGCCACTTTGCAGGAGAATCCGTATAGGTGTTCGAGTGTTCGAACCGTAATGCGCAAGAAATGGTATGTAAACCCCGTATTTACATATCTACCACTGTGCAGGAGAATCTGTATAGGTGTTCGAGTGTTCGAACCGTAATGCGCAAGAAATGGTACGGAAACCCCGTAGTTACATATCTGCCACTGTGTAGGAGAATCCGTATAGGTGTTCGAATGTTCGAACCGTAATGCGCAAGAAATGGTACGGAAACCCCGTATTTACATATCTACCACTGTGCAGGAGAATCTGTATAGGTGTTCGATTGTTCGAACCGTAATGCGCAAGAAATGGTACGGAAACCCCGTATTTACATATCTACCACTGTGCAGGAGAATCTGTATAGGTGTTCTAGTGTTCGAACCGTAATGCGCAAGAAATGGTACGGAAACCCCGTATTTACATATCTGCCACTGTGCAGGAGAATCCGTATAGGTGTTCGAGTGTTCGAACCGTAATGCGCAAGAATCGGTACAGAAACCCCGTATTTACATATCTGCCACTGTGCAGGATAATCCGGATAGGTGTTCGAGTGTTCGAACCATAATGCGCAAGAAATGGTACGGAAACCCCGTATTTACATATCTGCCACTGTGCAGGAGAATCCGTATAGGTGTTCGAGTGTTCGAACCGTAATGCGCAAGAATCGGTACGGAAACCCCGTATTTACATATCTGCCACTGTGCAGGAGAATCCGTATAGGTGTTCGAGTGTTCGAACCGTAATGTGTAACAAATGGTACGGAAACCCCGTATTTACATATCTGCCACTGTGCTGGAGAATCCGTATAGGTGTTCGAGTGTTCGAACCGTAATGCGCAAGAAATGGTATGTAAACCCTGTATTTACATATCTACCACTATGCAGGAGAATCTGTATAGGTGTTCGAGTGTTCGAACCGTAATGCGCAAGAAATGGTACGGAAACCCCGTATTTACATATCTGCCACTGTGCAAGAGAATCTGTATAGGTGTTCGAGTGTTCGAACCGTAATGCGCAAGAAATGGTACGGAAACCCCGTATTTACATATCTGCCACTGTGTAGGAGAATCCGTATAGGTGTTCGAGTGTTCGAACCGTAATGCGCAAGAAATGGTATGTAAACCCCGTATTTACATATCTGCCACTTTGCAGGAGAATCCGTATAGGTGTTCGAGTGTTCGAACCGTAATGCGCAAGAAATGGTATGTAAACCCCGTATTTATATATCTACCACTGTGCAGGAGAATCTGTATAGGTGTTCGAGTGTTCGAACCGTAATGCGCAAGAAATGGTACGGAAACCCCGTATTTACATATCTGCCACTGTGTAGGAGAATCCGTATAGGTGTTCGAATGTTCGAACCGTAATGCGCAAGAAATGGTACGGAAACCCCGTATTTACATATCTACCACTGTGCAGGAGAATCTGTATAGGTGTTCGATTGTTCGAACCGTAATGCGCAAGAAATGGTACGGAAACCCCGTATTTACATATCTACCACTGTGCAGGAGAATCTGTATAGGTGTTCTAGTGTTCGAACCGTAATGCGCAAGAAATGGTACGGAAACCCCGTATTTACATATCTGCCACTGTGCAGGAGAATCCGTATAGGTGTTCGAGTGTTCGAACCGTAATGCGCAAGAATCGGTACAGAAACCCCGTATTTACATATCTGCCACTGTGCAGGATAATCCGGATAGGTGTTCGAGTGTTCGAACCATAATGCGCAAGAAATGGTACGGAAACCCCGTATTTACATATCTGCCACTGTGCAGGAGAATCCGTATAGGTGTTCGAGTGTTCGAACCGTAATGCGCAAGAATCGGTACAGAAACCGCGTATTTACATATCTGCCACTGTGCAGGATAATCCGTATAGGTGTTCAAGTGTTCGAACCGTAATGCGCAACAAATGGTACGAAAATCCCGTATTTACATATCTGCCACTGTGCATGAGAATCCCTATATGTGTTCGAGTGTTCGAACCGTAATGCGCAAGAAATGGTATGTAAACCCCGTATTTACATATCTACCACTGTGCAGGAGAATCTGTATAGGTGTTCGAGTGTTCGAACCGTAATGCGCAAGAAATGGTACGGAAACCCCGTATTTACATATCTGCCACTGTGCAGGAGAATCTGTATAGGTGTTCGAGTGTTCGAACCGTAATGCGCAAGAAATGGTACGGAAACCCCGTATTTACATATCTGCCACTGTGCAGTAGAATCTGTATAGGTGTTCGAGTGTTCGAACCGTAATGCGCAACAAATGGTACGGAAATCCCGTATTTACATATCTGCCACTGTGCATGAGAATCCCTATATGTGTTCGAGTGTTCGAACCGTAATGCGCAAGAAATGGTATGTAAACCCTGTATTTACATATCTACCACTATGCAGGAGAATCTGTATAGGTGTTCGAGTGTTCGAACCGTAATGCGCAAGAAATGGTACGGAAACCCCGTATTTACATATCTGCCACTGTGCAAGAGAATCTCTATAGGTGTTCGAGTGTTCGAACCGTAATGCGCAAGAAATGGTACGGAAACCCCGTATTTACATATCTGCCACAGTGTAGGAGAATCCGTATAGGTGTTCGAGTGTTCGAACCGTAATGCGCAAGAAATGGTATGTAAACCCCGTATTTACATATCTGCCACTTTGCAGGAGAATCCGTATAGGTGTTCGAGTGTTCGAACCGTAATGCGCAAGAAATGGTATGTAAACCCCGTATTTACATATCTACCACTGTGCAGGAGAATCTGTATAGGTGTTCGAGTGTTCGAACCGTAATGCGCAAGAAATGGTACGGAAACCCCGTATTTACATATCTGCCACTGTGTAGGAGAATCCGTATAGGTGTTCGAATGTTCGAACCGTAATGCGCAAGAAATGGTACGGAAACCCCGTATTTACATATCTACCACTGTGCAGGAGAATCTGTATAGGTGTTCGATTGTTCGAACCGTAATGCGCAAGAAATGGTACGGAAACCCCGTATTTACATATCTACCACTGTGCAGGAGAATCTGTATAGGTGTTCTAGTGTTCGAACCGTAATGCGCAAGAAATGGTACGGAAACCCCGTATTTACATATCTGCCACTGTGCAGGAGAATCCGTATAGGTGTTCGAGTGTTCGAACCGTAATGCGCAAGAATCGGTACAGAAACCCCGTATTTACATATCTGCCACTGTGCAGGATAATCCGGATAGGTGTTCGAGTGTTCGAACCATAATGCGCAAGAAATGGTACGGAAACCCCGTATTTACATATCTGCCACTGTGCAGGAGAATCCGTATAGGTGTTCGAGTGTTCGAACCGTAATGCGCAAGAATCGGTACAGAAACCGCGTATTTACATATCTGCCACTGTGCAGGATAATCCGTATAGGTGTTCAAGTGTTCGAACCGTAATGCGCAACAAATGGTACGAAAATCCCGTATTTACATATCTGCCACTGTGCATGAGAATCCCTATATGTGTTCGAGTGTTCGAACCGTAATGCGCAAGAAATGGTATGTAAACCCCGTATTTACATATCTACCACTGTGCAGGAGAATCTGTATAGGTGTTCGAGTGTTCGAACCGTAATGCGCAAGAAATGGTACGAAAACCCCGTATTTACATATCTGCCACTGTGCAGGAGAATCTGTATAGGTGTTCGAGTGTTCGAACCGTAATGCGCAAGAAATGGTACGGAAACCCCGTATTTACATATCTGCCACTGTGCAGTAGAATCTGTATAGGTGTTCGAGTGTTCGAACCGTAATGCGCAACAAATGGTACGGAAATCCCGTATTTACATATCTGCCACTGTGCAGGAGAATCCGTATAGGTGTTCGAGTGTTCGAACCGTAATGCGCAAGAAACGGTACAGAAACCCCGTATTTACATATCTGCCACTGTGCAGGAGAATCCGTATAGGTGTTCGAGTGTTCGAACCGTAATGCGCAACAAATGGTACGGAAACCCCGTATTTACATATCTGCCACTGTGCTGGAGAATCCGTATAGGTGTTCGAGTGTTCGAACCGTAATGCGCAAGAAATGGTATGTAAACCCTGTATTTACATATCTACCACTATGCAGGAGAATCTGTATAGGTGTTCGAGTGTTCGAACCGTAATGCGCAAGAAATGGTACGGAAACACCGTATTTACATATCTGCCACTGTGCAAGAGAATCTGTATAGGTGTTCGAGTGTTCGAACCGTAATGCGCAAGAAATGGTACGAAAACCCCGTATTTACATATCTGCCACTGTGCAGGAGAATCCGTATAGGTGTTCGAGTGTTCGCACCGTAATGCGCAAGAAACGGTACAGAAACCCCGTATTTACATATCTGCCACTGTGCAGGAGAATTCGTATAGGTGTTCGAGTGTTCGAACTGTAATGCGCAACAAATGGTACGGAAACCCCGTATTTACATATCTGCCACTGTGCAGGAGAATCCGTATAGGTGTTCGAGTGTTCGAACCGTAATGCGCAAGAAATGGTATGGAAACCCCGTATTTACATATCTGCCACTGTGCAGGAGAATCCGTATAGGTGTTCGAGTGTTCGAACCGTAATGCGCAACAAATGGTACGGAAACCCCGTATTTACATATCTGCCACTGTGCAGGAGAATCCCTATAGGTGTTCGAGTGTTCGAACCGTAATGCGCAATAAATGGTACGGAAACCCCGTATTTACATATCTGCCACTATGCAGGAGAATCCGTATAGGTGTTCGAGTGTTCGAACCGTAATGCGCAAGAAACGGTACAGAAACCCCGTATTTACATATCTGCCACTGTGCAGGAGAATCCGTATAGGTGTTCGAGTGTTCGAACCGTAATGCGCAAGAAATGGTATGTAAACCCTGTATTTACATATCTACCACTATGCAGGAGAATCTGTATAGGTGTTCGAGTGTTCGAACCGTAATGCGCAAGAAATGGTACGGAAACCCCGTATTTACATATCTGCCACTGTGCAAGAGAATCTGTATAGGTGTTCGAGTGTTCGAACCGTAATGCGCAAGAAATGGTACGGAAACCCCGTATTTACATATCTGCCACTGTGCAGGAGAATCCGTATAGGTGTTCGAGTGTTCGCACCGTAATGCGCAAGAAACGGTACAGAAACCCCGTATTTACATATCTGCCACTGTGCAGGAGAATTCGTATAGGTGTTCGAGTGTTCGAACTGTAATGCGCAACAAATGGTACGGAAACCCCGTATTTACATATCTGCCACTGTGCAGGAGAATCCGTATAGGTGTTCGAGTGTTCCAACCGTAATGCGCAAGAAATGGTATGGAAACCCCGTATTTACATATCTGCCACTGTGCAGGAGAATCCGTATAGGTGTTCGAGTGTTCGAACCGTAATGCGCAACAAATGGTACGGAAACCCCGTATTTACATATCTGCCACTGTGCAGGAGAATCCCTATAGGTGTTCGAGTGTTCGAACCGTAATGCGCAAGAAATGGTACGGAAACCCCGTATTTACATATCTGCCACTATGCAGGAGAATCCGTATAGGTGTTCCAGTGTTCGAACCGTAATGCGCAAGAAACGGTACAGAAACCCCGTATTTACATATCTGCCACTGTGCAGGAGAATCCGTATAGGTGTTCGAGTGTTCGAACCGTAATGCGCAACAAATGGTACGAAAATCCCGTATTTACATATCTGCCACAGTGTAGGAGAATCCGTATAGGTGTTCGAGTGTTCGAACCGTAATGCGCAAGAAATGGTATGTAAACCCCGTATTTACATATCTGCCACTGTGCAGGAGAATCCGTATAGGTGTTCGAGTGTTCGAACCGTAATGCGCAAGAAATGGTATGTAAACCCCGTATTTACATATCTACCACTGTGCAGGAGAATCTGTATAGGTGTTCGAGTGTTCGAACCGTAATGCGCAAGAAATGGTACGGAAACCCCGTATTTACATATCTGCCACTGTGTAGGAGAATCCGTATAGGTGTTCGAGTGTTCGAACCGTAATGCGCAAGAAATGGTACGGAAACCCCGTATTTACATATCTACCACTGTGCAGGAGAATCTGTATAGGTGTTCGATTGTTCGAACCGTAATGCGCAAGAAATGGTACGGAAACCCCGTATTTACATATCTACCACTGTGCAGGAGAATCTGTATAGGTGTTCGAGTGTTCGAACCGTAATGCGCAAGAAATGGTACGGAAACCCCGTATTTACATATCTGCCACTGTGCAGGAGAATCCGTATATGTGTTCGAGTGTTCGAACCGTAATGCGCAAGAAATGGTACGGAAACCCCGTATTTACATATCTGCCACTGTGCAGGAGAATCCGTATAGGTGTTCGAGTGTTCGAACCGTAATGCGCAAGAAATGGTATGGAAACCCCGTATTTACATATCTGCCACTGTGCAGGAGAATCCGTATAGGTGTTCGAGTGTTCGAACCGTAATGCGCAACAAATGGTACGGAAACCCCGTATTTACATATCTGCCACTGTGCAGGAGAATCCCTATAGGTGTTCGAGTGTTCGAACCGTAATGCGCAAGAAATGGTACGGAAACCCCGTATTTACATATCTGCCACTATGCAGGAGAATCCGTATAGGTGTTCCAGTGTTCGAACCGTAATGCGCAAGAAACGGTACAGAAACCCCGTATTTACATATCTGCCACTGTGCAGGAGAATCCGTATAGGTGTTCGAGTGTTCGAACCGTAATGCGCAACAAATGGTACGAAAATCCCGTATTTACATATCTGCCACAGTGTAGGAGAATCCGTATAGGTGTTCGAGTGTTCGAACCGTAATGCGCAAGAAATGGTATGTAAACCCCGTATTTACATATCTGCCACTGTGCCGGAGAATCCGTATAGGTGTTCGAGTGTTCGAACCGTAATGCGCAAGAAATGGTATGTAAACCCCGTATTTACATATCTACCACTGTGCAGGAGAATCTGTATAGGTGTTCGAGTGTTCGAACCGTAATGCGCAAGAAATGGTACGGAAACTCCGTATTTACATATCTGCCACTGTGTAGGAGAATCCGTATAGGTGTTCGAGTGTTCGAACCGTAATGCGCAAGAAATGGTACGGAAACCCCGTATTTACATATCTACCACTGTGCAGGAGAATCTGTATAGGTGTTCGATTGTTCGAACCGTAATGCGCAAGAAATGGTACGGAAACCCCGTATTTACATATCTACCACTGTGCAGGAGAATCTGTATAGGTGTTCGAGTGTTCGAACCGTAATGCGCAAGAAATGGTACGGAAACCCCGTATTTACATATCTGCCACTGTGCAGGAGAATCCGTATATGTGTTCGAGTGTTCGAACCGTAATGCGCAAGAAATGGTACGGAAACCCCGTATTTACATATCTGCCACTGTGCAGGAGAATCCGTATAGGTGTTCGAGTGTTCGAACCGTAATGCGCAAGAAATGGTATGGAAACCCCGTATTTACATATCTGCCACTGTGCAGGAGAATCCGTATAGGTGTTCGAGTGTTCGAACCGTAATGCGCAACAAATGGTACGGAAACCCCGTATTTACATATCTGCCACTGTGCAGGAGAATCCCTATAGGTGTTCGAGTGTTCGAACCGTAATGCGCAAGAAATGGTACGGAAACCCCGTATTTACATATCTGCCACTATGCAGGAGAATCCGTATAGGTGTTCCAGTGTTCGAACCGTAATGCGCAAGAAACGGTACAGAAACCCCGTATTTACATATCTGCCACTGTGCAGGAGAATCCGTATAGGTGTTCGAGTGTTCGAACCGTAATGCGCAACAAATGGTACGAAAATCCCGTATTTACATATCTGCCACAGTGTAGGAGAATCCGTATAGGTGTTCGAGTGTTCGAACCGTAATGCGCAAGAAATGGTATGTAAACCCCGTATTTACATATCTGCCACTGTGCCGGAGAATCCGTATAGGTGTTCGAGTGTTCGAACCGTAATGCGCAAGAAATGGTATGTAAACCCCGTATTTACATATCTACCACTGTGCAGGAGAATCTGTATAGGTGTTCGAGTGTTCGAACCGTAATGCGCAAGAAATGGTACGGAAACTCCGTATTTACATATCTGCCACTGTGTAGGAGAATCCGTATAGGTGTTCGAGTGTTCGAACCGTAATGCGCAAGAAATGGTACGGAAACCCCGTATTTACATATCTACCACTGTGCAGGAGAATCTGTGTAGGTGTTCGATTGTTCGAACCGTAATGCGCAAGAAATGGTACGGAAACCCCGTATTTACATATCTACCACTGTGCAGGAGAATCTGTATAGGTGTTCGAGTGTTCGAACCGTAATGCGCAAGAAATGGTACGGAAACCCCGTATTTACATATCTGCCACTGTGCAGGAGAATCCGTATATGTGTTCGAGTGTTCGAACCGTAATGCGCAAGAAATGGTACGGAAACCCCGTATTTACATATCTGCCACTATGCAGGAGAATCCGTATAGGTGTTCGAGTGTTCGAACCGTAATGCGCAAGAATCGGTACAGAAACCCCGTATTTACATATCTGCCACTGTGCAGGATAATCCGTATAGGTGTTCAAGTGTTCGAACCGTAATGCGCAAGAAATGGTAAGGAAACCCCGTATTTACATATCTGCCACTGTGCAGGAGAATCCGTATATGTGTTCGAGTGTTCGAACCGTAATGCGCAAGAAATGGTACGGAAACCCCGTATTTACATATCTGCCACTGTGCAGGAGAATCCGTATTGGTGTTCGAGGGTTCGAATCGTAATGCGCAAGAAATGGTATGTAAACCCTGTATTTACATATCTACCACTATGCAGGAGAATCTGTATAGGTGTTCGAGTGTTCGAACCGTAATGCGCAAGAAATGGTACGGAAACCCCGTATTTACATATCTGCCACTGTGCAGGAGAATCCGTATAGGTGTTCGAGTGTTCGAACCGTAATGCGCAACAAATGGTACGGAAACCCCGTATTTACATATCTGCCACTGTGCTGGAGAATCCGTATAGGTGTTCGAGTGTTCGAACCGTAATGCGCAAGAAATGGTATGTAAACCCTGTATTTACATATCTACCACTATGCAGGAGAATCTGTATAGGTGTTCGAGTGTTCGAACCGTAATGCGCAAGAAATGGTACGGAAACCCCGTATTTACATATCTGCCACAGTGTAGGAGAATCCGTATAGGTGTTCGAGTGTTCGAACCATAATGCGCAAGAAATGGTATGTAAACCCCGTATTTACATATCTGCCACTGTGCAGGAGAATCCGTATAGGTGTTCGAGTGTTCGAACCGTAATGCGCAAGAAATGGTATGTAAACCCCGTATTTACATATCTACCACTGTGCAGGAGAATCTGTATAGGTGTTCGAGTGTTCGAACCGTAATGCGCAAGAAATGGTACGGAAACCCCGTATTTACATATCTGCAACTGTGTAGGAGAATCCGTATAGGTGTTCGAATGTTCGAACCGTAATGCGCAAGAAATGGTACGGAAACCCCGTATTTACATATCTACCACTGTGCAGGAGAATCTGTATAGGTGTTCGATTGTTCGAACCGTAATGCGCAAGAAATGGTACGGAAACCCCGTATTTACATATCTACCACTGTGCAGGAGAATCTGTATAGGTGTTCGAGTGTTCGAACCGTAATGCGCAAGAAATGGTACGGAAACCCCGTATTTACATATCTGCCACTGTGCAGGAGAATCCGTATAGGTGTTCGAGTGTTCGAACCGTAATGCGCAAGAATCGGTACAGAAACCCCGTATTTACATATCTGCCACTGTGCAGGATAATCCGGATAGGTGTTCGAGTGTTCGAACCATAATGCGCAAGAAATGGTACGGAAACCCCGTATTTACATATCTGCCACTGTGCAGGAGAATCCGTATAGGTGTTCGAGTGTTCGAACCGTAATGCGCAAGAATCGGTACAGAAACCGCGTATTTACATATCTGCCACTGTGCAGGATAATCCGTATAGGTGTTCAAGTGTTCGAACCGTAATGCGCAACAAATGGTACGAAAATCCCGTATTTACATATCTGCCACTGTGCATGAGAATCCCTATATGTGTTCGAGTGTTCGAACCGTAATGCGCAAGAAATGGTATGTAAACCCCGTATTTACATATCTACCACTGTGCAGGAGAATCTGTATAGGTGTTCGAGTGTTGGAACCGTAATGCGCAAGAAATGGTACGGAAACCCCGTATTTACATATCTGCCACTGTGCAGGAGAATCTGTATAGGTGTTCGAGTGTTCGAACCGTAATGCGCAAGAAATGGTACGGAAACCCCGAATTTACGTATCTGCCACTGTGCAGGAGAATCCGTATAGGTGTTCGAGTGTTCGAACCGTAATGCGCAAGAAATGGTACGGAAACCCCGTATTTACATATCTGCCACTGTGCAGTAGAATCTGTATAGGTGTTCGAGTGTTCGAACCGTAATGCGCAACAAATGGTACGGAAATTCCGTATTTACATATCTGCCACTGTGCAGGAGAATCCGTATAGGTGTTCGAGTGTTCGAACCGTAATGCGCAAGAAACGGTACAGAAACCCCGTATTTACATATCTGCCACTGTGCAGGAGAATCCGTATAGGTGTTCGAGTGTTCGAACCGTAATGCGCAACAAATGGTACGGAAACCCCGTATTTACATATCTGCCACTGTGCTGGAGAATCCGTATAGGTGTTCGAGTGTTCGAACCGTAATGCGCAAGAAATGGTATGTAAACCCTGTATTTACATATCTACCACTATGCAGGAGAATCTGTATAGGTGTTCGAGTGTTCGAACCGTAATGCGCAAGAAATGGTACGGAAACCCCGTATTTACATATCTGCCACTGTGCAAGAGAATCTGTATAGGTGTTCGAGTGTTCGAACCGTAATGCGCAAGAAATGGTACGGAAACCCCGTATTTACATATCTGCCACTGTGCAGGAGAATCCGTATAGGTGTTCGAGTGTTCGCACCGTAATGCGCAAGAAACGGTACAGAAACCCCGTATTTACATATCTGCCACTGTGCAGGAGAATTCGTATAGGTGTTCGAGTGTTCGAACTGTAATGCGCAACAAATGGTACGGAAACCCCGTATTTACATATCTGCCACTGTGCAGGAGAATCCGTATAGGTGTTCGAGTGTTCGAACCGTAATGCGCAAGAAATGGTATGGAAACCCCGTATTTACATATCTGCCACTGTGCAGGAGAATCCGTATAGGTGTTCGAGTGTTCGAACCGTAATGCGCAACAAATGGTACGGAAACCCCGTATTTACATATCTGCCACTGTGCAGGAGAATCCCTATAGGTGTTCGAGTGTTCGAACCGTAATGCGCAAGAAATGGTACGGAAACCCCGTATTTACATATCTGCCACTATGCAGGAGAATCCGTATTGGTGTTCGAGTGTTCGAACCGTAATGCGCAAGAAACGGTACAGAAACCCCGTATTTACATATCTGCCACTGTGCAGGAGAATCCGTATAGGACTTCGAGTGTTCGAACCGTAATGCGCAACAAATGGTACGAAAATCCCGTATTTACATATCTGCCACAGTGTAGGAGAATCCGTATAGGTGTTCGAGTGTTCGAACCGTAATGCGCAAGAAATGGTATGTAAACCCCGTATTTACATATCTGCCACTGTGCAGGAGAATCCGTATAGGTGTTCGAGTGTTCGAACCGTAATGCGCAAGAAATGGTATGTAAACCCCGTATTTACATATCTACCACTGTGCAGGAGAATCTGTATAGGTGTTCGAGTGTTCGAACCGTAATGCGCAAGAAATGGTACGAAAACCCCGTATTTACATATCTGCCACTGTGTAGGAGAATCCGTATAGGTGTTCGAGTGTTCGAACCGTAATGCGCAGGAAATGGTACGGAAACCCCGTATTTACATATCTACCACAGTGCAGGAGAATCTGTATAGGTGTTCGATTGTTCGAACCGTAATGCGCAAGAAATGGTACGGAAACCCCGTATTTACATATCTACCACTGTGCAGGAGAATCTGTATAGGTGTTCGAGTGTTCGAACCGTAATGCGCAAGAAATGGTACGGAAACCCCGTATTTACATATCTGCCACTGTGCAGGAGAATCCGTATATGTGTTCGAGGGTTCGAACCGTAATGCGCAAGAAATGGTACGGAAACCCCGTATTTACATATCTGCCACTGTGCAGGAGAATCCGTATAGGTGTTCGAGTGTTCGAACCGTAATGCGCAAGAATCGGTACAGAAACCCCGTATTTACATATCTGCCACTGTGCATGATAATCCGTATAGGTGTTCAAGTGTTCGAACCGTAATGCGCAAGAAATGGTAAGGAAACCCCGTATTTACATATCTGCCACTGTGCAGGAGAATCCGTATATGTGTTCGAGTGTTCGAACCGTAATGCGCAAGAAATGGTACGGAAACCCCGTATTTACATATCTGCCACTGTGCAGGAGAATCCGTATTGGTGTTCGAGGGTTCGAACCGTAATGCGCAAGAAATGGTATGTAAACCCTGTATTTACATATCTACCACTATGCAGGAGAATCTGTATAGGTGTTCGAGTGTTCGAACCGTAATGCGCAAGAAATGGTACGGAAACCCCGTATTTACATATCTGCCACTGTGCAGGAGAATCCGTATAGGTGTTCGAGTGTTCGAACCGTAATGCGCAACAAATGGTACGGAAACCCCGTATTTACATATCTGCCACTGTGCTGGAGAATCCGTATAGGTGTTCGAGTGTTCGAACCGTAATGCGCAAGAAATGGTATGTAAACCCTGTATTTACATATCTTCCACTATGCAGGAGAATCTGTATAGGTGTTCGAGTGTTCGAACCGTAATGCGCAAGAAATGGTACGGAAACCCCGTATTTACATATCTGCCACTGTGCAAGAGAATCTCTATAGGTGTTCGAGTGTTCGAACCGTAATGCGCAAGAAATGGTACGGAAACCCCGTATTTACATATCTGCCACAGTGTAGGAGAATCCGTATAGGTGTTCGAGTGTTCGAACCGTAATGCGCAAGAAATGGTATGTAAACCCCGTATTTACATATCTGCCACTGTGCAGGAGAATCCGTATAGGTGTTCGAGTGTTCGAACCGTAATGCGCAAGAAATGGTATGTAAACCCCGTATTTACATATCTACCACTGTGCAGGAGAATCTGTATAGGTGTTCGAGTGTTCGAACCGTAATGCGCAAGAAATGGTACGGAAACCCCGTATTTACAAATCTGCCACTGTGTAGGAGAATCCGTATAGGTGTTCGAATGTTCGAACCGTAATGCGCAAGAAATGGTACGGAAACCCCGTATTTACATATCTACCACTGTGCAGGAGAATCTGTATAGGTGTTCGATTGTTCGAACCGTAACGCGCAAGAAATGGTACGGAAACCCCGTATTTACATATCTACCACTGTGCAGGAGAATCTGTATAGGTGTTCGAGTGTTCGAACCGTAATGCGCAAGAAATGGTACGGAAACCCCGTATTTACATATCTGCCACTGTGCAGGAGAATCCGTATATGTGTTCGAGTGTTCGAACCGTAATGCGCAAGAAATGGTACGGAAACCCCGTATTTACATATCTGCCACTGTGCAGGAGAATCCGTATAGGTGTTCGAGTGTTCGAACCGTAATGCGCAAGAATCGGTACAGAAACCCCGTATTTACATATCTGCCACTGTGCAGGATAATCCGTATAGGTGTTCAAGTGTTCGAACCGTAATGCGCAAGAAATGGTAAGGAAACCCCGTATTTACATATCTGCCACTGTGCAGGAGAATCCGTATATGTGTTCGAGTGTTCGAACCGTAATGCGCAAGAAATGGTACGGAAACCCCGTATTTACATATCTGCCACTGTGCTGGAGAATCCGTATAGGTGTTCGAGTGTTCGAACCGTAATGCGCAAGAAATGGTATGTAAACCCTGTATTTACATATCTACCACTTTGCAGGAGAATCTGTATAGGTGTTCGAGTGTTCGAACCGTAATGCGCAAGAAATGGTACGGAAACCCCGTATTTACATATCTGCCACTGTGCAGGAGAATCCGTATAGGTGTTCGAGTGTTCGAACCGTAATGTGCAACAAATGGTACGGAAACCCCGTATTTACATATCTGCCACTGTGCTGGAGAATCCGTATAGGTGTTCGAGTGTTCGAACCGTAATGCGCAAGAAATGGTATGTAAACCCTGTATTTACATATCTACCACTATGCAGGAGAATCTGTATAGGTGTTCGAGTGTTCGAACCGTAATGCGCAAGAAATGGTACGGAAACCCCGTATTTACATATCTGCCACTGTGCAAGAGAATCTGTATAGGTGTTCGAGTGTTCGAACCGTAATGCGCAAGAAATGGTACGGAAACCCCGTATTTACATATCTGCCACTGTGTAGGAGAATCCGTATAGGTGTTCGAGTGTTCGCACCGTAATGCGCAAGAAACGGTACAGAAACCCCGTATTTACATATCTGCCACTGTGCAGGAGAATTCGTATAGGTGTTCGAGTGTTCGAACTGTAATGCGCAACAAATGGTACGGAAACCCCGTATTTACATATCTGCCACTGTGTAGGAGAATCCGTATAGGTGTTCGAGTGTTCGAACCGTAATGCGCAAGAAATGGTATGGAAACCCCGTATTTACATATCTGCCACTGTGCAGGAGAATCCGTATAGGTGTTCGAGTGTTCGAACCGTAATGCGCAACAAATGGTACGGAAACCCCGTATTTACATATCTGCCACTGTGCAGGAGAATCCCTATAGGTGTTCGAGTGTTCGAACCGTAATGCGCAAGAAATGGTACGGAAACCCCGTATTTACATATCTGCCACTATGCAGGAGAATCCGTATAGGTGTTCGAGTGTTCGAACCGTAATGCGCAAGAAACGGTACAGAAACCCCGTATTTACATATCTGCCACTGTGCAGGAGAATCCGTATAGGTGTTCGAGTGTTCGAACCGTAATGCGCAACAAATGGTACGAAAATCTCGTATTTACATATCTGCCACAGTGTAGGAGAATCCGTATAGGTGTTCGAGTGTTCGAACCATAATGCGCAAGAAATGGTATGTAAACCCCGTATTTACATATCTGCCACTGTGCAGGAGAATCCGTATAGGTGTTCGAGTGTTCGAACCGTAATGCGCAAGAAATGGTATGTAAACCCCGTATTTACATATCTACCACTGTGCAGGAGAATCTGTATAGGGGTTCGAGTGTTCGAACCGTAATGCGTAAGAAATGGTACGGAAACCCCGTATTTACATATCTGCCACTGTGTAGGAGAATCCGTATAGGTGTTCGAGTGTTCGAACCGTAATGCGCAAGAAATGGTACGGAAACCCCGTATTTACATATCTACCACTGTGCAGGAGAATCTGTATAGGTGTTCGATTGTTCGAACCGTAATGCGCAAGAAATGGTACGGAAACCCCGTATTTACATATCTACCACTGTGCAGGAGAATCTGTATAGGTGTTCGAGTGTTCGAACCGTAATGCGCAAGAAATGGTACGGAAACCCCGTATTTACATATCTGCCACTGTGCAAGAGAATCCGTATATGTGTTCGAGTGTTCGAACTGTAATGCGCAAGAAATGGTACGGAAACCCCGTATTTACATATCTGCCACTGTGCAGGAGAATCCGTATAGGTGTTCGAGTGCTCGAACCGTAATGCGCAAGAATCGGTACAGAAACCCCGTATTTACATATCTGCCACTGTGCAGGATAATCCGTATAGGTGTTCAAGTGTTCGAACCGTAATGCGCAAGAAATGGTAAGGAAACCCCGTATTTACATATCTGCCACTGTGCAGGAGAATCCGTATATGTGTTCGAGTGTTCGAACCGTAATGCGCAAGAAATGGTACGGAAACCCCGTATTTACATATCTGCCACTGTGCTGGAGAATCCGTATAGGTGTTCGAGTGTTCGAACCGTAATGCGCAAGAAATGGTATGTAAACCCTGTATTTACAAATCTACCACTTTGCAGGAGAATCTGTATAGGTGTTCGAGTGTTCGAACCGTAATGCGCAAGAAATGGTACGGAAACCCCGTATTTACATATCTGCCACTGTGCAGGAGAATCCGTATAGGTGTTCGAGTGTTCGAACCGTAATGCGCAACAAATGGTACGGAAACCCCGTATTTACATATCTGCCACTGTGCTGGAGAATCCGTATAGGTGTTCGAGTGTTCGAACCGTAATGCGCAAGAAATGGTATGTAAACCCTGTATTTACATATCTACCACTATGCAGGAGAATCTGTATAGGTGTTCGAGTGTTCGAACCGTAATGCGCAAGAAATGGTACGGAAACCCCGTATTTACATATCTGCCACTGTGCAAGAGAATCTGTATAGGTGTTCGAGTGTTCGAACCGTAATGCGCAAGAAATGGTACGGAAACCCCGTATTTACATATCTGCCACTGTGCAGGAGAATCCGTATAGGTGTTCGAGTGTTCGCACCGTAATGCGCAAGAAACGGTATAGAAACCTCGTATTTACATATCTGCCACTGTGCAGGAGAATTCGTATAGGTGTTCGAGTGTTCGAACTGTAATGCGCAACAAATGGTACGGAAACCCCGTATTTACATATCTGCCACTGTGTAGGAGAATCCGTATAGGTGTTCGAGTGTTCGAACCGTAATGCGCAAGAAATGGTATGGAAACCCCGTATTTACATATCTGCCACTGTGCAGGAGAATCCGTATAGGTGTTCGAGTGTTCGAACCGTAATGCGCAACAAATGGTACGGAAACCCCGTATTTACATATCTGCCACTGTGCAGGAGAATCCCTATAGGTGTTCGAGTGTTCGAACCGTAATGCGCAAGAAATGGTACGGAAACCCCGTATTTACATATCTGCCACTATGCAGGAGAATCCGTATAGGTGTTCGAGTGTTCGAACCGTAATGCGCAAGAAATGGTACGGAAACCCCGTATTTACATATCTGCCACTGTGCAGGAGAATCCGTATATGTGTTCGAGTGTTCGAACTGTAATGCGCAAGAAATGGTACGGAAACCCCGTATTTACATATCTGCCACTGTGCAGGAGAATCCGTATAGGTGTTCGAGTGTTCGAACCGTAATGCGCAAGAATCGGTACAGAAACCCCGTATTTACATATCTGCCACTGTGCAGGATAATCCATATAGGTGTTCAAGTGTCCGAACCGTAATGCGCAAGAAATGGTAAGGAAACCCCGTATTTACATATCTGCCACTGTGCAGGAGAATCCGTATATGTGTTCGAGTGTTCGAACCGTAATGCGCAACAAATGGTACGGAAACCCCGTATTTACATATCTGCCACTGTGCAGGAGAATCCGTATAGGTGTTCGAGTGTTCGAACCGTAATGCGCAACAAATGGTACGGAAACCCCGTATTTACATATCTGCCACTGTGCTGGAGAATCCGTATAGGTGTTCGAGTGTTCGAACCGTAATGCGCAAGAAATGGTATGTAAACCCTGTATTTACATATCTACCACTATGCAGGAGAATCTGTATAGGTGTTCGAGTGTTCGAACCGTAATGCGCAAGAAATGGTACGGAAACCCCGTATTTACATATCTGCCACTGTGCAAGAGAATCTGTATAGGTGTTCGAGTGTTCGAACCGTAATGCGAAAGAAATGGTACGGAAACCCCGTATTTACATATCTGCCACTGTGCAGGAGAATCCGTATAGGTGTTCGAGTGTTCGCACCGTAATGCGCAAGAAACGGTACAGAAACCCCGTATTTACATATCTGCCACTGTGCAGGAGAATTCGTATAGGTGTTCGAGTGTTCGAACTGTAATGCGCAACAAATGGTACGGAAACCCCGTATTTACATATCTGCCACTGTGTAGGAGAATCCGTATAGGTGTTCGAGTGTTCGAACCGTAATGCGCAAGAAATGGTATGGAAACCCCGTATTTACATATCTGCCACTGTGCAGGAGAATCCGTATAGGTGTTCGAGTGTTCGAACCGTACTGCGCAACAAATGGTACGGAAACCCCGTATTTACATATCTGCCACTGTGCAGGAGAATCCCTATAAGTGTTCGAGTGTTCGAACCGTAATGCGCAAGAAATGGTACGGAAACCCCGTATTTACATATCTGCCACTATGCAGGAGAATCCGTATAGGTGTTCGAGTGTTCGAACCGTAATGCGCAAGAAACGGTACAGAAACCCCGTATTTACATATCTGCCACTGTGCAGGAGAATCCGTATAGGTGTTCGAGTGTTCGAACCGTAATGCGCAACAAATGGTACGAAAATCTCGTATTTACATATCTGCCACAGTGTAGGAGAATCCGTATAGGTGTTCGAGTGTTCGAACCATAATGCGCAAGAAATGGTATGTAAACCCCGTATTTACATATCTGCCACTGTGCAGGAGAATCCGTATAGGTGTTCGAGTGTTCGAACCGTAATGCGCAAGAAATGGTATGTAAACCCCGTATTTACATATCTACCACTGTGCAGGAGAATCTGTATAGGGGTTCGAGTGTTCGAACCGTAATGCGTAAGAAATGGTACGGAAACCCCGTATTTACATATCTGCCACTGTGTAGGAGAATCCGTATAGGTGTTCGAGTGTTCGAACCGTAATGCGCAAGAAATGGTACGGAAACCCCGTATTTACATATCTACCACTGTGCAGGAGAATCTGTATAGGTGTTCGATTGTTCGAACCGTAATGCGCAAGAAATGGTACGGAAACCCCGTATTTACATATCTACCACTGTGCAGGAGAATCTGTATAGGTGTTCGAGTGTTCGAACCGTAATGCGCAAGAAATGGTACGGAAACCCCGTATTTACATATCTGCCACTGTGCAAGAGAATCCGTATATGTGTTCGAGTGTTCGAACTGTAATGCGCAAGAAATGGTACGGAAACCCCGTATTTACATATCTGCCACTGTGCAGGAGAATCCGTATAGGTGTTCGAGTGCTCGAACCGTAATGCGCAAGAATCGGTACAGAAACCCCGTATTTACATATCTGCCACTGTGCAGGATAATCCGTATAGGTGTTCAAGTGTTCGAACCGTAATGCGCAAGAAATGGTAAGGAAACCCCGTATTTACATATCTGCCACTGTGCAGGAGAATCCGTATATGTGTTCGAGTGTTCGAACCGTAATGCGCAAGAAATGGTACGGAAACCCCGTATTTACATATCTGCCACTGTGCTGGAGAATCCGTATAGGTGTTCGAGTGTTCGAACCGTAATGCGCAAGAAATGGTATGTAAACCCTGTATTTACAAATCTACCACTTTGCAGGAGAATCTGTATAGGTGTTCGAGTGTTCGAACCGTAATGCGCAAGAAATGGTACGGAAACCCCGTATTTACATATCTGCCACTGTGCAGGAGAATCCGTATAGGTGTTCGAGTGTTCGAACCGTAATGCGCAACAAATGGTACGGAAACCCCGTATTTACATATCTGCCACTGTGCTGGAGAATCCGTATAGGTGTTCGAGTGTTCGAACCGTAATGCGCAAGAAATGGTATGTAAACCCTGTATTTACATATCTACCACTATGCAGGAGAATCTGTATAGGTGTTCGAGTGTTCGAACCGTAATGCGCAAGAAATGGTACGGAAACCCCGTATTTACATATCTGCCACTGTGCAAGAGAATCTGTATAGGTGTTCGAGTGTTCGAACCGTAATGCGCAAGAAATGGTACGGAAACCCCGTATTTACATATCTGCCACTGTGCAGGAGAATCCGTATAGGTGTTCGAGTGTTCGCACCGTAATGCGCAAGAAACGGTATAGAAACCCCGTATTTACATATCTGCCACTGTGCAGGAGAATTCGTATAGGTGTTCGAGTGTTCGAACTGTAATGCGCAACAAATGGTACGGAAACCCCGTATTTACATATCTGCCACTGTGTAGGAGAATCCGTATAGGTGTTCGAGTGTTCGAACCGTAATGCGCAAGAAATGGTATGGAAACCCCGTATTTACATATCTGCCACTGTGCAGGAGAATCCGTATAGGTGTTCGAGTGTTCGAACCGTAATGCGCAACAAATGGTACGGAAACCCCGTATTTACATATCTGCCACTGTGCAGGAGAATCCCTATAGGTGTTCGAGTGTTCGAACCGTAATGCGCAAGAAATGGTACGGAAACCCCGTATTTACATATCTGCCACTATGCAGGAGAATCCGTATAGGTGTTCGAGTGTTCGAACCGTAATGCGCAAGAAATGGTACGGAAACCCCGTATTTACATATCTGCCACTGTGCAGGAGAATCCGTATATGTGTTCGAGTGTTCGAACTGTAATGCGCAAGAAATGGTACGGAAACCCCGTATTTACATATCTGCCACTGTGCAGGAGAATCCGTATAGGTGTTCGAGTGTTCGAACCGTAATGCGCAAGAATCGGTACAGAAACCCCGTATTTACATATCTGCCACTGTGCAGGATAATCCATATAGGTGTTCAAGTGTCCGAACCGTAATGCGCAAGAAATGGTAAGGAAACCCCGTATTTACATATCTGCCACTGTGCAGGAGAATCCGTATATGTGTTCGAGTGTTCGAACCGTAATGCGCAACAAATGGTACGGAAACCCCGTATTTACATATCTACCACTGTGCAGGAGAATCCGTATAGGTGTTCGAGTGTTCGAACCGTAATGCGCAACAAATGGTACGGAAACCCCGTATTTACATATCTGCCACTGTGCTGGAGAATCCGTATAGGTGTTCGAGTGTTCGAACCGTAATGCGCAAGAAATGGTATGTAAACCCTGTATTTACATATCTACCACTATGCAGGAGAATCTGTATAGGTGTTCGAGTGTTCGAACCGTAATGCGCAAGAAATGGTACGGAAACCCCGTATTTACATATCTGCCACTGTGCAAGAGAATCTGTATAGGTGTTCGAGTGTTCGAACCGTAATGCGCAAGAAATGGTACGGAAACCCCGTATTTACATATCTGCCACTGTGCAGGAGAATCCGTATAGGTGTTCGATTGTTCGCACCGTAATGCGCAAGAAACGGTACAGAAACCCCGTATTTACATATCTGCCACTGTGCAGGAGAATTCGTATAGGTGTTCGAGTGTTCGAACTGTAATGCGCAACAAATGGTACGGAAACCCCGTATTTACATATCTGCCACTATGCAGGAGAATCCGTATAGGTGTTCGAGTGTTCGAACCGTAATGCGCAAGAAATGGTATGGAAACCCCGTATTTACATATCTGCCACTGTGCAGGAGAATCCGTATAGGTGTTCGAGTGTTCGAACCGTAATGCGCAACAAATGGTACGGAAACCCCGTATTTACATATCTGCCACTGTGCAGGAGAATCCCTATAGGTGTTCGAGTGTTCGAACCGTAATGCGCAAGAAATGGTACGGAAACCCCGTATTTACATATCTGCCACTATGCAGGAGAATCCGTATAGGTGTTCGAGTGTTCGAACCGTAATGCGCAAGAAACGGTACAGAAACCCCGTATTTACATATCTGCCACTGTGCAGGAGAATCCGTATAGGTGTTCAAGTGTTCGAACCGTAATGCGCAACAAATGGTACGAAAATCTCGTATTTACATATCTGCCACAGTGTAGGAGAATTCGTATAGGTGTTCGAGTGTTCGAACCATAATGCGCAAGAAATGGTATGTAAACCCCGTATTTACATATCTGCCACTGTGCAGGAGAATCCGTATAGGTGTTCGAGTGTTCGAACCGTAATGCGCAAGAAATGGTATGTAAACCCCGTATTTACATATCTACCACTGTGCAGGAGAATCTGTATAGGTGTTCGAGTGTTCGAACCGTAATGCGTAAGAAACGGTACGGAAACCCCGTATTTACATATCTGCCACTGTGTAGGAGAATCCGTATAGGTGTTCGAGTGTTCGAACCGTAATTCGCAAGAAATGGTACGGAAACCCCGTATTTACATATCTACCACTGTGCAGGAGAATCTGTATAGGTGTTCGATTGTTCGAACCGTAATGCGCAAGAAATGGTACGGAAACCCCGTATTTACATATCTACCACTGTGCAGGAGAATCTGTATAGGTGTTCGAGTGTTCGAACCGTAATGCGCAAGAAATGGTACGGAAACCCCGTATTTACATATCTGCCACTGTGCAGGAGAATCCGTATATGTGTTCGAGTGTTCGAACCGAAATGCGCAAGAAATGGTACGGAAACCCCGTATTTACATCTCTGCCACTGTGCAGGAGAATCCGTATAGGTGTTCGAGTGCTCGAACCGTAATGCGCAAGAATCGGTACAGAAACCCCGTATTTACATATCTGCCACTGTGCAGGATAATCCGTATAGGTGTTCAAGTGTTCGAACCGTAATGCGCAAGAAATGGTAAGGAAACCCCGTATTTACATATCTGCCACTGTGCAGGAGAATCCGTATATGTGTTCGAGTGTTCGAACCGTAATGCGCAAGAAATGGTACGGAAACCCCGTATTTACATATCTGCCACTGTGCTGGAGAATCCGTATAGGTGTTCGAGTGTTCGAACCGTAATGCGCAAGAAATGGTATGTAAACCCTGTATTTACATATCTACCACTTTGCAGGAGAATCTGTATAGGTGTTCGAGTGTTCGAACCGTAATGGGCAAGAAATGGTACGGAAACCCCGTATTTACATATCTGCCACTGTGCAGGAGAATCCGTATAGGTGTTCGAGTGTTCGAACCGTAATGCGCAACAAATGGTACGGAAACCCCGTATTTACATATCTGCCACTGTGCTGGAGAATCCGTATAGGTGTTCGAGTGTTCGAACCGTAATGCGCAAGAAATGGTATGTAAACCCTGTATTTACATATCTACCACTATGCAGGAGAATCTGTATAGGTGTTCGAGTGTTCGAACCGTAATGCGCAAGAAATGCTACGGAAACCCCGTATTTACATATCTGCCACTGTGCAAGAGAATCTGTATAGGTGTTCGAGTGTTCGAACCGTAATGCGCAAGAAATGGTATGTAAACCCTGTATTTACATATCTACCACTATGCAGGAGAATCTGTATAGGTGTTCGAGTGTTCGAACCGTAATGCGCAAGAAATGCTACGGAAACCCCGTATTTACATATCTACCACTGTGCAGGAGAATCTGTATAGGTGTTCGAGTGTTCGAACCGTAATGCGCAAGAAATGGTATGGAAACCCCGTATTTACATATCTGCCACTGTGCAGGAGAATCCGTATAGGTGTTCGAGTGTTCGAACCGTAATGCGCAACAAATGGTACGGAAACCCCGTATTTACATATCTGCCACTGTGCAGGAGAATCCCTATAGGTGTTCGAGTGTTCGAACCGTAATGCGCAAGAAATGGTACGGAAACCCCGTATTTACATATCTGCCACTATGCAGGAGAATCCGTATAGGTGTTCGAGTGTTCGAACCGTAATGCGCAAGAAACGGTACAGAAACCCCGTATTTACATATCTGCCACTGTGCAGGAGAATCCGTATAGGTGTTCAAGTGTTCGAACCGTAATGCGCAACAAATGGTACGAAAATCTCGTATTTACATATCTGCCACAGTGTAGGAGAATTCGTATAGGTGTTCGAGTGTTCGAACCATAATGCGCAAGAAATGGTATGTAAACCCCGTATTTACATATCTGCCACTGTGCAGGAGAATCCGTATAGGTGTTCGAGTGTTCGAACCGTAATGCGCAAGAAATGGTATGTAAACCCCGTATTTACATATCTACCACTGTGCAGGAGAATCTGTATAGGTGTTCGAGTGTTCGAACCGTAATGCGTAAGAAATGGTACGGAAACCCCGTATTTACATATCTGCCACTGTGTAGGAGAATCCGTATAGGTGTTCGAGTGTTCGAACCGTAATTCGCAAGAAATGGTACGGAAACCCCGTATTTACATATCTACCACTGTGCAGGAGAATCTGTATAGGTGTTCGATTGTTCGAACCGTAATGCGCAAGAAATGGTACGGAAACCCCGTATTTACATATCTACCACTGTGCAGGAGAATCTGTATAGGTGTTCGAGTGTTCGAACCGTAATGCGCAAGAAATGGTACGGAAACCCCGTATTTACATATCTGCCACTGTGCAGGAGAATCCGTATATGTGTTCGAGTGTTCGAACCGAAATGCGCAAGAAATGGTACGGAAACCCCGTATTTACATCTCTGCCACTGTGCAGGAGAATCCGTATAGGTGTTCGAGTGCTCGAACCGTAATGCGCAAGAATCGGTACAGAAACCCCGTATTTACATATCTGCCACTGTGCAGGATAATCCGTATAGGTGTTCAAGTGTTCGAACCGTAATGCGCAAGAAATGGTAAGGAAACCCCGTATTTACATATCTGCCACTGTGCAGGAGAATCCGTATATGTGTTCGAGTGTTCGAACCGTAATGCGCAAGAAATGGTACGGAAACCCCGTATTTACATATCTGCCACTGTGCTGGAGAATCCGTATAGGTGTTCGAGTGTTCGAACCGTAATGCGCAAGAAATGGTATGTAAACCCTGTATTTACATATCTACCACTTTGCAGGAGAATCTGTATAGGTGTTCGAGTGTTCGAACCGTAATGGGCAAGAAATGGTACGGAAACCCCGTATTTACATATCTGCCACTGTGCAGGAGAATCCGTATAGGTGTTCGAGTGTTCGAACCGTAATGCGCAACAAATGGTACGGAAACCCCGTATTTACATATCTGCCACTGTGCTGGAGAATCCGTATAGGTGTTCGAGTGTTCGAACCGTAATGCGCAAGAAATGGTATGTAAACCCTGTATTTACATATCTACCACTATGCAGGAGAATCTGTATAGGTGTTCGAGTGTTCGAACCGTAATGCGCAAGAAATGCTACGGAAACCCCGTATTTACATATCTGCCACTGTGCAAGAGAATCTGTATAGGTGTTCGAGTGTTCGAACCGTAATGCGTAAGAAATGGTACGGAAACCCCGTATTTACATATCTGCCACTGTGCAGGAGAATCCGTATAGGTGTTCGAGTGTTCGCACCGTAATGCGCAAGAAACGGTACAGAAACCCCGTATTTACATATCTGCCACTGTGCAGGAGAATTCGTATAGGTGTTCGAGTGTTCGAACTGTAATGCGGAACAAATGGTACGGAAACCCCGTATTTACATATCTGCCACTGTGTAGGAGAATCCGTATAGGTGTTCGAGTGTTCGAACCGTAATGCGCAAGAAATGGTATGGAAACCCCGTATTTACATATCTGCCACTGTGCAGGAGAATCCGTATAGGTGTTCGAGTGTTCGAACCGTAATGCGCAACAAATGGTACGGAAACCCCGTATTTACATATCTGCCACTGTGCAGGAGAATCCCTATAGGTGTTCGAGTGTTCGAACCGTAATGCGCAAGAAATGGTACGGAAACCCCGTATTTACATATCTGCCACTATGCAGGAGAATCCGTATAGGTGTTCGAGTGTTCGAACCGTAATGCGCAAGAAATGGTACGGAAACCCCGTATTTACATATCTGCCACTGTGCAGGAGAATCCGTATATGTGTTCGAGTGTTCGAACCGTAATGCGCAAGAAATGGTACGGAAACCCCATATTTACATATCTGCCACTGTGCAGGAGAATCCGTATAGGTGTTCGAGTGTTCGAACCGTAATGCGCAAGAATCGGTACAGAAACCCCGTATTTACATATCTGCCACTGTGCAGGATAATCCATATAGGTGTTCAAGTGTCCGAACCGTAATGCGCAAGAAATGGTAAGGAAACCCCGTATTTACATATCTGCCACTGTGCAGGAGAATCCGTATATGTGTTCGAGTGTTCGAACCGTAATACGCAACAAATGGTACGGAAACCCCGTATTTGCATATCTGCCACTGTGCAGGAGAATCCGTATAGGTGTTCGAGTGTTCGAACCGTAATGCGCAACAAATGGTACGGAAACCCCGTATTTACATATCTGCCACTGTGCTGGAGAATCCGTATAGGTGTTCGAGTGTTCGAACCGTAATGCGCAAGAAATGGTATGTAAACCCTGTATTTACATATCTACCACTATGCAGGAGAATCTGTATAGGTGTTCGAGTGTTCGAACCGTAATGCGCAAGAAATGGTACGGAAACCCCGTATTTACATATCTGACACTGTGCAAGAGAATCTCTATAGGTGTTCGAGTGTTCGAACCGTAATGCGCAAGAAATGGTACGGAAACCCCGTATTTACATATCTGCCACAGTGTAGGAGAATCCGTATAGGTGTTCGAGTGTTCGAACCGTAATGCGCAAGAAATGGTATGTAAACCCCGTATTTACATATCTGCCACAGTGCAGGAGAATCCGTATAGGTGTTCGAGTGTTCGAACCGTAATGCGCAAGAAATGGTATGTAAACCCCGTATTTACATATCTACCACTGTGCAGGAGAATCTGTATAGGTGTTCAAGTGTTCGAACCGTAATGCGCAAGAAATGGTACGGAAACCCCGTATTTACATATCTGCCACTATGCAGGAGAATCCGTATAGGTGTTCGAATGTTCGAACCGTAATGCGCAAGAAATGGTACGGAAACCCCGTATTTACATATCTACCACTGTGCAGGAGAATCTGTATAGGTGTTCGATTGTTCGAACCGTAATGCGCAAGAAATGGTACGGAAACCCCGTATTTACATATCTACCACTGTGCAGGAGAATCTGTATAGGTGTTCGAGTGTTCGAACCGTAATGCGCAAGAAATGGTACGGAAACCCCGTATTTACATATCTGCCACTGTGCAGGAGAATCCGTATATGTGTTCGAGTGTTCGAACCGTAATGCGCAAGAAATGGTACGGAAACCCCGTATTTACATATCTGCCACTGTGCAGGAGAATCCGTATAGGTGTTCGAGTGTTCGAACCGTAATGCGCAAGAATCGGTACAGAAACCCCGTATTTACATATCTGTCACTGTGCAGGATAATCCGTATAGGTGTTCAAGTGTTCGAACCGTAATGCGCAAGAAATGGTAAGGAAACCCCGTATTTACATATCTGCCACTGTGCAGGAGAATCCGTATATGTGTTCGAGTGTTCGAACCGTAATGCGCAAGAAATGGTACGGAAACCCCGTATTTACATATCTGCCACTGTGCTGGAGAATCCGTATAGGTGTTCGAGTGTTCGAACCGTAATGCGCAAGAAATGGTATGTAAACCCTGTATTTACATATCTACCACTTTGCAGGAGAATCTGTATAGGTGTTCGAGTGTTCGAACCGTAATGCGCAAGAAATGGTACAGAAACCCCGTATTTACATATCTGCCACTGTGCAGGAGAATCCGTATAGGTGTTCGAGTGTTCGAACCGTAACGCGCAACAAATGGTACGGAAACCCCGTATTTACATATCTGCCACTGTGCTGGAGAATCCGTATAGGTGTTCGAGTGTTCGAACCGTAATGCGCAAGAAATGGTATGTAAACCCTGTATTTACATATCTACCACTATGCAGGAGAATCTGTATAGGTGTTCGAGTGTTCGAACCGTAATGCGCAAGAAATGGTACGGAAACCCCGTATTTACATATCTGCCACTGTGCAAGAGAATCTGTATAGGTGTTCGAGTGTTCGAACCGTAATGCGCAAGAAATGGTACGGAAACCCCGTATTTACATATCTGCCACTGTGCAGGAGAATCCGTATAGGTGTTCGAGTGTTCGCACCGTAATGCGCAAGAAACGGTATAGAAACCCCGTATTTACATATCTGCCACTGTGCAGGAGAATTCGTATAGGTGTTCGAGTGTTCGAACTGTAATGCGCAACAAATGGTACGGAAACCCCGTATTTACATATCTGCCACTGTGTAGGAGAATCCGTATAGGTGTTCGAGTGTTCGAACCGTAATGCGCAAGAAATGGTATGGAAACCCCGTATTTACATATCTGCCACTGTGCAGGAGAATCCGTATAGGTGTTCGAGTGTTCGAACCGTAATGCGCAACAAATGGTACGGAAACCCCGTATTTACATATCTGCCACTGTGCAGGAGAATCCCTATAGGTGTTCGAGTGTTCGAACCGTAATGCGCAAGAAATGGTACGGAAACCCCGTATTTACATATCTGCCACTATGCAGGAGAATCCGTATAGGTGTTCGAGTGTTCGAACCGTAATGCGCAAGAAACGGTAAAGAAACCCCGTATTTACATATCTGCCACTGTGCAGGAGAATCCGTATAGGTGTTCGAGTGTTCGAACCGTAATGCGCAACAAATGGTACGAAAATCCCGTATTTACATATCTGCCACAGTGTAGGAGAATCCGTATAGGTGTTCGAGTGTTCGAACCGTAATGCGCAAGAAATGGTATGTAAACCCCGTATTTTTATATATCTGCCACTGTGCAGGAGAATCCGTATAGGTGTTCGAGTGTTCGAACTGTAATGCGCAAGAAATGGTATGTAAACCCCGTATTTACATATCTACCACTGTGCAGGAGAATCTGTATAGGTGTTCGAGTGTTCGAACCGTAATGCGCAAGAAATGGTACGGAAACCCCGTATTTACATATCTGCCACTGTGTAGGAGAATCCGTATAGGTGTTCGAGTGTTCGAACCGTAATGCGCAAGAAATGGTACGGAAACCCCGTATTTACATATCTGCCACAGTGTAGGAGAATCCGTATAGGTGTTCGAGTGTTCGAACCGTAATGCGCAAGAAATGGTATGTAAACCCCGTATTTACATATCTGCCACAGTGCAGGAGAATCCGTATAGGTGTTCGAGTGTTCGAACCGTAATGCGCAAGAAATGGTATGTAAACCCCGTATTTACATATCTACCACTGTGCAGGAGAATCTGTATAGGTGTTCGAGTGTTCGAACCGTAATGCGCAAGAAATGGTACGGAAACCCCGTATTTACATATCTGCCACTGTGTAGGAGAATCCGTATAGGTGTTCGAATGTTCGAACCGTAATGCGCAAGAAATGGTACGGAAACCCCGTATTTACATATCTACCACTGTGCAGGAGAATCTGTATAGGTGTTCGATTTTTCGAACCGTAATGCGCAAGAAATGGTACGGAAACCCCGTATTTACATATCTACCACTGTGCAGGAGAATCTGTATAGGTGTTCGAGTCTTCGAACCGTAATGCGCAAGAAATGGTACGGAAACCCCGTATTTACATATCTGCCACTGTGCAGGAGAATCCGTATATGTGTTCGAGTGTTCGAACCGTAATGCGCAAGAAATGGTACGGAAACCCCGTATTTACATATCTGCCACTGTGCAGGAGAATCCGTATAGGTGTTCGAGTGTTCGAACCGTAATGCGCAAGAATCGGTACAGAAACCCCGTATTTACATATCTGCCACTGTGCAGGATAATCCGTATAGGTGTTCAAGTGTTCGAACCGTAATGCGCAAGAAATGGTAAGGAAACCCCGTATTTACATATCTGCCACTGTGCAGGAGAATCCGTATATGTGTTCGAGTGTTCGAATCGTAATGCGCAAGAAATGGTACGGAAACCCCGTATTTACATATCTGCCACTGTGCTGGAGAATCCGTATAGGTGTTCGAGTGTTCGAACCGTAATGCGCAAGAAATGGTATGTAAACCCTGTATTTACATATCTACCACTTTGCAGGAGAATCTGTATAGGTGTTCGAGTGTTCGAACCGTAATGGGCAAGAAATGGTACGGAAACCCCGTATTTACATATCTGCCACTGTGCAGGAGAATCCGTATAGGTGTTCGAGTGTTCGAACCGTAATGCGCAACAAATGGTACGGAAACCCCGTATTTACATATCTGCCACTGTGCTGGAGAATCCGTATAGGTGTTCGAGTGTTCGAACCGTAATGCGCAAGAAATGGTATGTAAACCCTGTATTTACATATCTACCACTATGCAGGAGAATCTGTATAGGTGTTCGAGTGTTCGAACCGTAATGCGCAAGAAATGCTACGGAAACCCCGTATTTACATATCTGCCACTGTGCAAGAGAATCTGTATAGGTGTTCGAGTGTTCGAACCGTAATGCGTAAGAAATGGTACGGAAACCCCGTATTTACATATCTGCCACTGTGCAGGAGAATCCGTATAGGTGTTCGAGTGTTCGCACCGTAATGCGCAAGAAACGGTACAGAAACCCCGTATTTACATATCTGCCACTGTGCAGGAGAATTCGTATAGGTGTTCGAGTGTTCGAACTGTAATGCGGAACAAATGGTACGGAAACCCCGTATTTACATATCTGCCACTGTGTAGGAGAATCCGTATAGGTGTTCGAGTGTTCGAACCGTAATGCGCAAGAAATGGTATGGAAACCCCGTATTTACATATCTGCCACTGTGCAGGAGAATCCGTATAGGTGTTCGAGTGTTCGAACCGTAATGCGCAACAAATGGTACGGAAACCCCGTATTTACATATCTGCCACTGTGCAGGAGAATCCCTATAGGTGTTCGAGTGTTCGAACCGTAATGCGCAAGAAATGGTACGGAAACCCCGTATTTACATATCTGCCACTATGCAGGAGAATCCGTATAGGTGTTCGAGTGTTCGAACCGTAATGCGCAAGAAATGGTACGGAAACCCCGTATTTACATATCTGCCACTGTGCAGGAGAATCCGTATATGTGTTCGAGTGTTCGAACCGTAATGCGCAAGAAATGGTACGGAAACCCCATATTTACATATCTGCCACTGTGCAGGAGAATCCGTATAGGTGTTCGAGTGTTCGAACCGTAATGCGCAAGAATCGGTACAGAAACCCCGTATTTACATATCTGCCACTGTGCAGGATAATCCATATAGGTGTTCAAGTGTCCGAACCGTAATGCGCAAGAAATGGTAAGGAAACCCCGTATTTACATATCTGCCACTGTGCAGGAGAATCCGTATATGTGTTCGAGTGTTCGAACCGTAATACGCAACAAATGGTACGGAAACCCCGTATTTGCATATCTGCCACTGTGCAGGAGAATCCGTATAGGTGTTCGAGTGTTCGAACCGTAATGCGCAACAAATGGTACGGAAACCCCGTATTTACATATCTGCCACTGTGCTGGAGAATCCGTATAGGTGTTCGAGTGTTCGAACCGTAATGCGCAAGAAATGGTATGTAAACCCTGTATTTACATATCTACCACTATGCAGGAGAATCTGTATAGGTGTTCGAGTGTTCGAACCGTAATGCGCAAGAAATGGTACGGAAACCCCGTATTTACATATCTGACACTGTGCAAGAGAATCTCTATAGGTGTTCGAGTGTTCGAACCGTAATGCGCAAGAAATGGTACGGAAACCCCGTATTTACATATCTGCCACAGTGTAGGAGAATCCGTATAGGTGTTCGAGTGTTCGAACCGTAATGCGCAAGAAATGGTATGTAAACCCCGTATTTACATATCTGCCACAGTGCAGGAGAATCCGTATAGGTGTTCGAGTGTTCGAACCGTAATGCGCAAGAAATGGTATGTAAACCCCGTATTTACATATCTACCACTGTGCAGGAGAATCTGTATAGGTGTTCAAGTGTTCGAACCGTAATGCGCAAGAAATGGTACGGAAACCCCGTATTTACATATCTGCCACTATGCAGGAGAATCCGTATAGGTGTTCGAATGTTCGAACCGTAATGCGCAAGAAATGGTACGGAAACCCCGTATTTACATATCTACCACTGTGCAGGAGAATCTGTATAGGTGTTCGATTGTTCGAACCGTAATGCGCAAGAAATGGTACGGAAACCCCGTATTTACATATCTACCACTGTGCAGGAGAATCTGTATAGGTGTTCGAGTGTTCGAACCGTAATGCGCAAGAAATGGTACGGAAACCCCGTATTTACATATCTGCCACTGTGCAGGAGAATCCGTATATGTGTTCGAGTGTTCGAACCGTAATGCGCAAGAAATGGTACGGAAACCCCGTATTTACATATCTGCCACTGTGCAGGAGAATCCGTATAGGTGTTCGAGTGTTCGAACCGTAATGCGCAAGAATCGGTACAGAAACCCCGTATTTACATATCTGCCACTGTGCAGGATAATCCGTATAGGTGTTCAAGTGTTCGAACCGTAATGCGCAAGAAATGGTAAGGAAACCCCGTATTTACATATCTGCCACTGTGCAGGAGAATCCGTATATGTGTTCGAGTGTTCGAACCGTAATGCGCAAGAAATGGTACGGAAACCCCGTATTTACATATCTGCCACTGTGCTGGAGAATCCGTATAGGTGTTCGAGTGTTCGAACCGTAATGCGCAAGAAATGGTATGTAAACCCTGTATTTACATATCTACCACTTTGCAGGAGAATCTGTATAGGTGTTCGAGTGTTCGAACCGTAATGCGCAAGAAATGGTACGGAAACCCCGTATTTACATAGCTGCCACTGTGCAGGAGAATCCGTATAGGTGTTCGAGTGTTCGAACCGTAACGCGCAACAAATGGTACGGAAACCCCGTATTTACATATCTGCCACTGTGCTGGAGAATCCGTATAGGTGTTCGAGTGTTCGAACCGTAATGCGCAAGAAATGGTATGTAAACCCTGTATTTACATATCTACCACTATGCAGGAGAATCTGTATAGGTGTTCGAGTGTTCGAACCGTAATGCGCAAGAAATGGTACGGAAACCCCGTATTTACATATCTGCCACTGTGCAAGAGAATCTGTATAGGTGTTCGAGTGTTCGAACCGTAATGCGCAAGAAATGGTACGGAAACCCCGTATTTACATATCTGCCACTGTGCAGGAGAATCCGTATAGGTGTTCGAGTGTTCGCACCGTAATGCGCAAGAAACGGTACAGAAACCCCGTATTTACATATCTGCCACTGTGCAGGAGAATTCGTATAGGTGTTCGAGTGTTCGAACTGTAATGCGCAACAAATGGTACGGAAACCCCGTATTTACATATCTGCCACTGTGTAGGAGAATCCGTATAGGTGTTCGAGTGTTCGAACCGTAATGCGCAAGAAATGGTATGGAAACCCCGTATTTACATATCTGCCACTGTGCAGGAGAATCCGTATAGGTGTTCGAGTGTTCGAACCGTAATGCGCAACAAATGGTACGGAAACCCCGTATTTACATATCTGCCACTGTGCAGGAGAATCCCTATAGGTGTTCGAGTGTTCGAACCGTAATGCGCAAGAAATGGTACGGAAACCCCGTATTTACATATCTGCCACTATGCAGGAGAATCCGTATAGGTGTTCGAGTGTTCGAACCGTAATGCGCAAGAAACGGTAAAGAAACCCCGTATTTACATATCTGCCACTGTGCAGGAGAATCCGTATAGGTGTTCGAGTGTTCGAACCGTAATGCGCAACAAATGGTACGAAAATCCCGTATTTACATATCTGCCACAGTGTAGGAGAATCCGTATAGGTGTTCGAGTGTTCGAACCGTAATGCGCAAGAAATGGTATGTAAACCCCGTATTTTTATATATCTGCCACTGTGCAGGAGAATCCGTATAGGTGTTCGAGTGTTCGAACTGTAATGCGCAAGAAATGGTATGTAAACCCCGTATTTACATATCTACCACTGTGCAGGAGAATCTGTATAGGTGTTCGAGTGTTCGAACCGTAATGCGCAAGAAATGGTACGGAAACCCCGTATTTACATATCTGCCACTGTGTAGGAGAATCCGTATAGGTGTTCGAGTGTTCGAACCGTAATGCGCAAGAAATGGTACGGAAACCCCGTATTTACATATCTGCCACAGTGTAGGAGAATCCGTATAGGTGTTCGAGTGTTCGAACCGTAATGCGCAAGAAATGGTATGTAAACCCCGTATTTACATATCTGCCACAGTGCAGGAGAATCCGTATAGGTGTTCGAGTGTTCGAACCGTAATGCGCAAGAAATGGTATGTAAACCCCGTATTTACATATCTACCACTGTGCAGGAGAATCTGTATAGGTGTTCGAGTGTTCGAACCGTAATGCGCAAGAAATGGTACGGAAACCCCGTATTTACATATCTGCCACTGTGTAGGAGAATCCGTATAGGTGTTCGAATGTTCGAACCGTAATGCGCAAGAAATGGTACGGAAACCCCGTATTTACATATCTACCACTGTGCAGGAGAATCTGTATAGGTGTTCGATTTTTCGAACCGTAATGCGCAAGAAATGGTACGGAAACCCCGTATTTACATATCTACCACTGTGCAGGAGAATCTGTATAGGTGTTCGAGTGTTCGAACCGTAATGCGCAAGAAATGGTACGGAAACCCCGTATTTACATATCTGCCACTGTGCAGGAGAATCCGTATATGTGTTCGAGTGTTCGAACCGTAATGCGCAACAAATGGTACGGAAACCCCGTATTTACATATCTGCCACTGTGCAGGAGAATCCGTATAGGTGTTCGAGTGTTCGAACCGTAATGCGCAAGAATCGGTACAGAAACCCCGTATTTACATATCTGCCACTGTGCAGGATAATCCGTATAGGTGTTCAAGTGTTCGAACCGTAATGCGCAAGAAATGGTAAGGAAACCCCGTATTTACATATCTGCCACTGTGCAGGAGAATCCGTATATGTGTTCGAGTGTTCGAACCGTAATGCGCAAGAAATGGTACGGAAACCCCGTATTTACATATCTGCCACTGTGCTGGAGAATCCGTATAGGTGTTCGAGTGTTCGAACCGTAATGCGCAAGAAATGGTATGTAAACCCTGTATTTACATATCTACCACTTTGCAGGAGAATCTGTATAGGTGTTCGAGTGTTCGAACCGTAATGCGCAAGAAATGGTACGGAAACCCCGTATTTACATATCTGCCACTGTGCAGGAGAATCCGTATAGGTGTTCGAGTGTTCGAACCGTAACGCGCAACAAATGGTACGGAAACCCCGTATTTACATATCTGCCACTGTGCTGGAGAATCCGTATAGGTGTTCGAGTGTTCGAACCGTAATGCGCAAGAAATGGTATGTAAACCCTGTATTTACATATCTACCACTATGCAGGAGAATCTGTATAGGTGTTCGAGTGTTCGAACCGTAATGCGCAAGAAATGGTACGGAAACCCCGTATTTACATATCTGCCACTGTGCAAGAGAATCTGTATAGGTGTTCGAGTGTTCGAACCGTAATGCGCAAGAAATGGTACGGAAACCCCGTATTTACATATCTGCCACTGTGCAGGAGAATCCGTATAGGTGTTCGAGTGTTCGCACCGTAATGCGCAAGAAACGGTACAGAAACCCCGTATTTACATATCTGCCACTGTGCAGGAGAATTCGTATAGGTGTTCGAGTGTTCGAACTGTAATGCGCAACAAATGGTACGGAAACCCCGTATTTACATATCTGCCACTGTGTAGGAGAATCCGTATAGGTGTTCGAGTGTTCGAACCGTAATGCGCAAGAAATGGTATGGAAACCCCGTATTTACATATCTGCCACTGTGCAGGAGAATCCGTATAGGTGTTCGAGTGTTCGAACCGTAATGCGCAACAAATGGTACGGAAACCCCGTATTTACATATCTGCCACTGTGCAGGAGAATCCCTATAGGTGTTCGAGTGTTCGAACCGTAATGCGCAAGAAATGGTACGGAAACCCCGTATTTACATATCTGCCACTATGCAGGAGAATCCGTATAGGTGTTCGAGTGTTCGAACCGTAATGCGCAAGAAACGGTAAAGAAACCCCGTATTTACATATCTGCCACTGTGCAGGAGAATCCGTATAGGTGTTCGAGTGTTCGAACCGTAATGCGCAACAAATGGTACGAAAATCCCGTATTTACATATCTGCCACAGTGTAGGAGAATCCGTATAGGTGTTCGAGTGTTCGAACCGTAATGCGCAAGAAATGGTATGTAAACCCCGTATTTTTATATATCTGCCACTGTGCAGGAGAATCCGTATAGGTGTTCGAGTGTTCGAACTGTAATGCGCAAGAAATGGTATGTAAACCCCGTATTTACATATCTACCACTGTGCAGGAGAATCTGTATAGGTGGTCGAGTGTTCGAACCGTAATGCGCAAGAAATGGTACGGAAACCCCGTATTTACATATCTGCCACTGTGTAGGAGAATCCGTATAGGTGTTCGAGTGTTCGAACCGTAATGCGCAAGAAATGGTACGGAGACCCCGTATTTACATATCTACCACTGTGCAGGAGAATCTGTATAGGTGTTCGATTGTTCGAACCGTAATGCGCAAGAAATGGTACAGAAACCCCGTATTTACATATCTACCACTGTGCAGGAGAATCTGTATAGGTGTTCGAGTGTTCGAACCGTAATGCGCAAGAAATGGTACGGAAACCCCGTATTTACATATCTGCCACTGTGCAGGAGAATCCGTATATGTGTTCGAGTGTTCGAACCGTAATGCGCAAGAAATGGTACGGAAACCCCGTATTTACATATCTGCCACTGTGCAGGAGAATCCGTATAGGTGTTCGAGTGCTCGAACTGTAATGCGCAAGAATCGGTACAGAAACCCCGTATTTACATATCTGCCACTGTGCAGGATAATCCGTATAGGTGTTCAAGTGTTCGAACCGTAATGCGCAAGAAATGGTAAGGAAACCCCGTATTTACATATCTGCCACTGTGCAGGAGAATCCGTATATGTGTTCGAGTGTTCGAACCGTAATGCGCAAGAAATGGTACGGAAACCCCGTATTTACATATCTGCCACTGTGCTGGAGAATCCGTATAGGTGTTCGAGTGTTCGAACCGTAATGCGCAAGAAATGGTATGTAAACCCTGTATTTACATATCTACCACTTTGCAGGAGAATCTGTATAGGTGTTCGAGTGTTCGAACCGTAATGCGCAAGAAATGGTACGGAAACCCCGTATTTACATATCTGCCACTGTGCAGGAGAATCCGTATAGGTGTTCGAGTGTTCGAACCGTAATGCGCAACAAATGGTACGGAAACCCCGTATTTACATATCTGCCACTGTGCTGGAGAATCCGTATAGGTGTTCGAGTGTTCGAACCGTAATGCGCAAGAAATGGTATGTAAACCCTGTATTTACATATTTACCACTATGCAGGAGAATCTGTATAGGTGTTCGAGTGTTCGAACCGTAATGCGCAAGAAATGGTACGGAAACCCCGTATTTACATATCTGCCACTGTGCAAGAGAATCTGTATAGGTGTTCGAGTGTTCGAACCGTAATGCGCAAGAAATGGTACGGAAACCCCGTATTTACATATCTGCCACTGTGCAGGAGAATCCGTATAGGTGTTCGAGTGTTCGCACCGTAATGCGCAAGAAACGGTACAGAAACCCCGTATTTACATATCTGCCACTGTGCAGGAGAATTCGTATAGATGTTCGAGTGTTCGAACTGTAATGCGCAACAAATGGTACGGAAACCCCGTATTTACATATCTGCCACTGTGTAGGAGAATCCGTATAGGTGTTCGAGTGTTCGAACCGTAATGCGCAAGAAATGGTATGGAAACCCCGTATTTACATATCTGCCACTGTGCAGGAGAATCCGTATAGGTGTTCGAGTGTTCGAACCGTAATGCGCAACAAATGGTACGGAAACCCCGTATTTACATATCTGCCACTGTGCAGGAGAATCCCTATAGGTGTTCGAGTGTTCGAACCGTAATGCGCAAGAAATGGTACGGAAACCCCGTATTTACATATCTGCCACTATGCAGGAGAATCCGTATAGGTGTTCGAGTGTTCGAACCGTAATGCGCAAGAAATGGTACGGAAACCCCGTATTTACATATCTGCCACTGTGCAGGAGAATCCGTATATGTGTTCAAGTGTTCGAACCGTAATGCGCAAGAAATGGTAAGGAAACCCCGTATTTACATATCTGCCACTGTGCAGGAGAATCCGTATATGTGTTCGAGTGTTCGAACCGTAATGCGCAAGAAATGGTACGGAAACCCCGTATTTACATATCTGCCACTGTGCTGGAGAATCCGTATAGGTGTTCGAGTGTTCGAACCGTAATGCGCAAGAAATGGTATGTAAACCCTGTATTTACATATCTACCACTTTGCAGGAGAATCTGTATAGGTGTTCGAGTGTTCGAACCGTAATGCGCAAGAAATGGTACGGAAACCCCGTATTTACATATCTGCCACTGTGCAGGAGAATCCGTATAGGTGTTCGAGTGTTCGAACCGTAACGCGCAACAAATGGTACGGAAACCCCGTATTTACATATCTGCCACTGTGCTGGAGAATCCGTATAGGTGTTCGAGTGTTCGAACCGTAATGCGCAAGAAATGGTATGTAAACCCTGTATTTACATATCTACCACTATGCAGGAGAATCTGTATAGGTGTTCGAGTGTTCGAACCGTAATGCGCAAGAAATGGTACGGAAACCCCGTATTTACATATCTGCCACTGTGCAAGAGAATCTGTATAGGTGTTCGAGTGTTCGAACCGTAATGCGCAAGAAATGGTACGGAAACCCCGTATTTACATATCTGCCACTGTGCAGGAGAATCCGTATAGGTGTTCGAGTGTTCGCACCGTAATGCGCAAGAAACGGTACAGAAACCCCGTATTTACATATCTGCCACTGTGCAGGAGAATTCGTATAGGTGTTCGAGTGTTCGAACTGTAATGCGCAACAAATGGTACGGAAACCCCGTATTTACATATCTGCCACTGTGTAGGAGAATCCGTATAGGTGTTCGAGTGTTCGAACCGTAATGCGCAAGAAATGGTATGGAAACCCCGTATTTACATATCTGCCACTGTGCAGGAGAATCCGTATAGGTGTTCGAGTGT
Source organism: Camellia sinensis (assembly GCF_055761805.1). Taxonomy (NCBI): domain Eukaryota; kingdom Viridiplantae; phylum Streptophyta; class Magnoliopsida; order Ericales; family Theaceae; genus Camellia; species Camellia sinensis. The sequence continues at coordinate 5,436,530 of NC_138965.1, forward strand.
TCGAACCGTAATGCGCAACAAATGGTACGGAAACCCCGTATTTACATATCTGCCACTGTGCAGGAGAATCCCTATAGGTGTTCGAGTGTTCGAACCGTAATGCGCAAGAAATGGTACGGAAACCCCGTATTTACATATCTGCCACTATGCAGGAGAATCCGTATAGGTGTTCGAGTGTTCGAACCGTAATGCGCAAGAAACGGTAAAGAAACCCCGTATTTACATATCTGCCACTGTGCAGGAGAATCCGTATAGGTGTTCGAGTGTTCGAACCGTAATGCGCAACAAATGGTACGAAAATCCCGTATTTACATATCTGCCACAGTGTAGGAGAATCCGTATAGGTGTTCGAGTGTTCGAACCGTAATGCGCAAGAAATGGTATGTAAACCCCGTATTTTTATATATCTGCCACTGTGCAGGAGAATCCGTATAGGTGTTCGAGTGTTCGAACTGTAATGCGCAAGAAATGGTATGTAAACCCCGTATTTACATATCTACCACTGTGCAGGAGAATCTGTATAGGTGGTCGAGTGTTCGAACCGTAATGCGCAAGAAATGGTACGGAAACCCCGTATTTACATATCTGCCACTGTGTAGGAGAATCCGTATAGGTGTTCGAGTGTTCGAACCGTAATGCGCAAGAAATGGTACGGAGACCCCGTATTTACATATCTACCACTGTGCAGGAGAATCTGTATAGGTGTTCGATTGTTCGAACCGTAATGCGCAAGAAATGGTACAGAAACCCCGTATTTACATATCTACCACTGTGCAGGAGAATCTGTATAGGTGTTCGAGTGTTCGAACCGTAATGCGCAAGAAATGGTACGGAAACCCCGTATTTACATATCTGCCACTGTGCAGGAGAATCCGTATATGTGTTCGAGTGTTCGAACCGTAATGCGCAAGAAATGGTACGGAAACCCCGTATTTACATATCTGCCACTGTGCAGGAGAATCCGTATAGGTGTTCGAGTGCTCGAACTGTAATGCGCAAGAATCGGTACAGAAACCCCGTATTTACATATCTGCCACTGTGCAGGATAATCCGTATAGGTGTTCAAGTGTTCGAACCGTAATGCGCAAGAAATGGTAAGGAAACCCCGTATTTACATATCTGCCACTGTGCAGGAGAATCCGTATATGTGTTCGAGTGTTCGAACCGTAATGCGCAAGAAATGGTACGGAAACCCCGTATTTACATATCTGCCACTGTGCTGGAGAATCCGTATAGGTGTTCGAGTGTTCGAACCGTAATGCGCAAGAAATGGTATGTAAACCCTGTATTTACATATCTACCACTTTGCAGGAGAATCTGTATAGGTGTTCGAGTGTTCGAACCGTAATGCGCAAGAAATGGTACGGAAACCCCGTATTTACATATCTGCCACTGTGCAGGAGAATCCGTATAGGTGTTCGAGTGTTCGAACCGTAATGCGCAACAAATGGTACGGAAACCCCGTATTTACATATCTGCCACTGTGCTGGAGAATCCGTATAGGTGTTCGAGTGTTCGAACCGTAATGCGCAAGAAATGGTATGTAAACCCTGTATTTACATATTTACCACTATGCAGGAGAATCTGTATAGGTGTTCGAGTGTTCGAACCGTAATGCGCAAGAAATGGTACGGAAACCCCGTATTTACATATCTGCCACTGTGCAAGAGAATCTGTATAGGTGTTCGAGTGTTCGAACCGTAATGCGCAAGAAATGGTACGGAAACCCCGTATTTACATATCTGCCACTGTGCAGGAGAATCCGTATAGGTGTTCGAGTGTTCGCACCGTAATGCGCAAGAAACGGTACAGAAACCCCGTATTTACATATCTGCCACTGTGCAGGAGAATTCGTATAGATGTTCGAGTGTTCGAACTGTAATGCGCAACAAATGGTACGGAAACCCCGTATTTACATATCTGCCACTGTGTAGGAGAATCCGTATAGGTGTTCGAGTGTTCGAACCGTAATGCGCAAGAAATGGTATGGAAACCCCGTATTTACATATCTGCCACTGTGCAGGAGAATCCGTATAGGTGTTCGAGTGTTCGAACCGTAATGCGCAACAAATGGTACGGAAACCCCGTATTTACATATCTGCCACTGTGCAGGAGAATCCCTATAGGTGTTCGAGTGTTCGAACCGTAATGCGCAAGAAATGGTACGGAAACCCCGTATTTACATATCTGCCACTATGCAGGAGAATCCGTATAGGTGTTCGAGTGTTCGAACCGTAATGCGCAAGAAATGGTACGGAAACCCCGTATTTACATATCTGCCACTGTGCAGGAGAATCCGTATATGTGTTCAAGTGTTCGAACCGTAATGCGCAAGAAATGGTACGGAAACCCCGTATTTACATATCTGCCACTGTGTAGGAGAATCCGTATAGGTGTTCGAGTGTTCGAACCGTAATGCGCAAGAATCGGTACAGAAACCCCGTATTTACATATCTGCCACTGTGCAGGATAATCCATATAGGTGTTCAAGTGTCCGAACCGTAATGCGCAAGAAATGGTAAGGAAACCCCGTATTTACATATCTGCCACTGTGCAGGAGAATCCGTATATGTGTTCGAGTGTTCGAACCGTAATGCGCAACAAATGGTACGGAAACCCCGTATTTACATATCTGCCACTGTGCAGGAGAATCCCTATAGGTGTTCGAGTGCTCGAACTGTAATGCGCAAGAATCGGTACAGAAACCCCGTATTTACATATCTGCCACTGTGCAGGATAATCCGTATAGGTGTTCAAGTGTTCGAACCGTAATGCGCAAGAAATGGTAAGGAAACCCCGTATTTACATATCTGCCACTGTGCAGGAGAATCCGTATATGTGTTCGAGTGTTCGAACCGTAATGCGCAAGAAATGGTACGGAAACCCCGTATTTACATATCTGCCACTGTGCTGGAGAATCCGTATAGGTGTTCGAGTGTTCGAACCGTAATGCGCAAGAAATGGTATGTAAACCCTGTATTTACATATCTACCACTTTGCAGGAGAATCTGTATAGGTGTTCGAGTGTTCGAACCGTAATGCGCAAGAAATGGTACGGAAACCCCGTATTTACATATCTGCCACTGTGCAGGAGAATCCGTATAGGTGTTCGAGTGTTCGAACCGTAATGCGCAACAAATGGTACGGAAACCCCGTATTTACATATCTGCCACTGTGCTGGAGAATCCGTATAGGTGTTCGAGTGTTCGAACCGTAATGCGCAAGAAATGGTATGTAAACCCTGTATTTACATATTTACCACTATGCAGGAGAATCTGTATAGGTGTTCGAGTGTTCGAACCGTAATGCGCAAGAAATGGTACGGAAACCCCGTATTTACATATCTGCCACTGTGCAAGAGAATCTGTATAGGTGTTCGAGTGTTCGAACCGTAATGCGCAAGAAATGGTACGGAAACCCCGTATTTACATATCTGCCACTGTGCAGGAGAATCCGTATAGGTGTTCGAGTGTTCGCACCGTAATGCGCAAGAAACGGTACAGAAACCCCGTATTTACATATCTGCCACTGTGCAGGAGAATTCGTATAGATGTTCGAGTGTTCGAACGGTAATGCGCAACAAATGGTACGGAAACCCCGTATTTACATATCTGCCACTGTGTAGGAGAATCCGTATAGGTGTTCGAGTGTTCGAACCGTAATGCGCAAGAAATGGTATGGAAACCCCGTATTTACATATCTGCCACTGTACAGGAGAATCCGTATAGGTGTTCGAGTGTTCGAACCGTAATGCGCAACAAATGGTACGGAAACCCCGTATTTACATATCTGCCACTGTGCAGGAGAATCCCTATAGGTGTTCGAGTGTTCGAACCGTAATGCGCAAGAAATGGTACGGAAACCCCGTATTTACATATCTGCCACTATGCAGGAGAATCCGTATAGGTGTTCGAGTGTTCGAACCGTAATGCGCAAGAAATGGTACGGAAACCCCGTATTTACATATCTGCCACTGTGCAGGAGAATCCGTATATGTGTTCGAGTGTTCGAACCGTAATGCACAAGAAATGGTACGAAAACCCCGTATTTACATATCTGCCACTGTGTAGGAGAATCCGTATAGGTGTTCGAGTGTTCGAACCGTAATGCGCAAGAATCGGTACAGAAACCCCGTATTTACATATCTGCCACTGTGCAGGATAATCCATATAGGTGTTCAAGTGTCCGAACCGTAATGCGCAAGAAATGGTAAGGAAACCCCGTATTTACATATCTGCCACTGTGCAGGAGAATCCGTATATGTGTTCGAGTGTTCGAACCGTAATGCGCAACAAATGGTACGGAAACCCCGTATTTACATATCTGCCACTGTGCAGGAGAATCCCTATAGGTGTTCGAGTGTTCGAACCGTAATGCGCAAGAAATGGTACGGAAACCCCGTATTTACATATCTGCCACTATGCAGGAGAATCCGTATAGGTGTTCGAGTGTTCGAACCGTAATGCGCAAGAAACGGTACAGAAACCCCGTATTTACATATCTGCCACTGTGCAGGAGAATCCGTATAGGTGTTCGAGTGTTCGAACCGTAATGCGCAACAAATGGTACGAAAATCCCGTATTTACATATCTGCCACAGTGTAGGAGAATCCGTATAGGTGTTCGAGTGTTCTAACCGTAATGCGCAAGAAATGGTATGTAAACCCCGTATTTACATATCTGCCACTGTGCAGGAGAATCCGTATAGGTGTTCGAGTGTTCGAACCGTAATGCGCAAGAAATGGTATGTAAACCCCGTATTTACATATCTACCACTGTGCAGGAGAATCTGTATAGGTGTTCGAGTGTTCGAACCGTAATGCGCAAGAAATGGTACGGAAACCCCGTATTTACATATCTGCCACTGTGTAGGAGAATCCGTATAGGTGGTCGAGTGTTCGAACCGTAATGCGCAAGAAATGGTACGGAAACCCCGTATTTACATATCTACCACTGTGCAGGAGAATCTGTATAGGTGTTCGATTGTTCGAACCGTAATGCGCAAGAAATGGTACGGAAACCCCGTATTTACATATCTACCATTGTGCAGGAGAATCTGTATAGGTGTTCGAGTGTTCGAACCGTAATGCGCAAGAAATGGTACGGAAACCCCGTATTTACATATCTGCCACTGTGCAGGAGAATCCGTATATGTGTTCGAGTGTTCGAACCGTAATTCGCAAGAAATGGTACGGAAACCCCGTATTTACATATCTGCCACTGTGCAGGAGAATCCGTATATGTGTTCGAGTGTTCGAACCGTAATGCGCAAGAATCGGTACAGAAACCCCGTATTTACATATCTGCCACTGTGCAGGATAATCCGTATAGGTTTTCAAGTGTTCGAACCGTAATGCGCAAGAAATGGTAAGGAAACCCCGTATTTACATATCTGTCACTGTGCAGGAGAATCCGTATATGTGTTCGAGTGTTCGAACCGTAATGCGCAAGAAATGGTACGGAAACCCCGTATTTACATATCTGCCACTGTGCAGGAGAATCCGTATTGGTGTTCGAGGGTTCGAACCGTAATGCGCAAGAAATGGTACGGAAACCCCGTATTTACATATCTGCCACTGTGCTGGAGAATCCGTATATGTGTTCGAGTGTTCGAACCGTAATGCGCAAGAAATGGTACGGAAACCCCGTATTTACATATCTGCCACTGTGCAGGAGAATTCGTATAGGTGTTCGAGTGTTCGAACCGTAATGCGCATGAATCGGTACAGAAACCCCGTATTTACATATCTGCCACTGTGCAGGAGAATCCGTATATGTGTCCGAGTGTTCGAACCGTAATGCGCAAGAAATGGTATGTAAACCCTGTATTTACATATCTACCACTATGCAGGAGAATCTGTATAGGTGTTCGAGTGTTCGAACCATAATGCGCAAGAAATGGTACGGAAACCCCGTATTTACATATCTGCCACTGTGCAAGAGAATCTGTATAGGTGTTCGAGTGTTCGAACCGTAATGCGCAAGAAATGGTACGGAAACACCGTATTTACATATCTGCCACAGTGTAGGAGAATCCGTATAGGTGTTCGAGTGTTCGAACCGTAATGCGCAAGAAATGGTATGTAAACACCGTATTTACATATCTGCCACTGTGCCGGAGAATCCGTATAGGTGTTCGAGTGTTCGAACCGTAATGCGCAAGAAATGGTATGTAAACCCCGTATTTACATATCTACCACTGTGCAGGAGAATCTGTATAGGTGTTCGAGTGTTCGAACCGTAATGCGCAAGAAATGGTACGGAAACCCCGTATTTACATATCTGCCACTGTGTAGGAGAATCCGTATAGGTGTTCGAGTGTTCGAACCGTAATGCGCAAGAAATGGTACGGAAACCCCGTATTTACATATCTACCACTGTGCAGGAGAATCTGTATAGGTGTTCGATTGTTCGAACCGTAATGCGCAAGAAATGGTACGGAAACCCCGTATTTACATATCTACCATTGTGCAGGAGAATCTGTATAGGTGTTCGAGTGTTCGAACCGTAATGCGCAAGAAATGGTACGGAAACCCCGTATTTACATATCTGCCACTGTGCAGGAGAATCCGTATATGTGTTCGAGTGTTCGAACCGTAATGCGCAAGAAATGGTACGGAAACCCCGTATTTACATATCTGCCACTGTGCAGGAGAATCCGTATAGGTGTTCGAGTGTTCGAACCGTAATGCGCAAGAATCGGTACAGAAACCCCGTATTTACATATCTGCCACTGTGCAGGATAATCCGTATAGGTGTTCAAGTGTTCGAACCGTAATGCGCAAGAAATGGTAAGGAAACCCCGTATTTACATATCTGCCACTGTGCAGGAGAATCCGTATATGTGTTCGAGTGTTCGAACTGTAATGCGCAAGAAATGGTACGGAAACCCCGTATTTACATATCTGCCACTGTGCAGGAGAATCCGTATTGGTGTTCAAGGGTTCGAACCGTAATGCGCAAGAAATGGTACGGAAACCCCGTATTTACATATCTGCCACTGTGCTGGAGAATCCGTATATGTGTTCGAGTGTTCGAACCGTAATGCGCAAGAAATGGTACGGAAACCCCGTATTTACATATCTGCCACTGTGCAGGAGAATTCGTATAGGTGTTCGAGTGTTCGAACCGTAATGCGCATGAATCGGTACAGAAACCCCGTATTTACATATCTGCCACTGTGCAGGAGAATCCGTATATGTGTCCGAGTGTTCGAACCGTAATGCGCAAGAAATGGTATGTAAACCTTGTATTTACATATCTACCACTATGCAGGAGAATCTGTATAGGTGTTCGAGTGTTCGAACCGTAATGCGCAAGAAATGGTACGGAAACCCCGTATTTACATATCTGCCACTGTGCAAGAGAATCTGTATAGGTGTTCGAGTGTTCGAACCGTAATGCGCAAGAAATGGTACGGAAACCCCGTATTTACATATCTGCCACAGTGTAGGAGAATCCGTATAGGTGTTCGAGTGTTCGAACCGTAATGCGCAAGAAATGGTATGTAAACCCCGTATTTACATATCTGCCACTGTGCCGGAGAATCCGTATAGGTGTTCGAGTGTTCGAACCGTAATGCGCAAGAAATGGTATGTAAACCCCGTATTTACATATCTACCACTGTGCAGGAGAATCTGTATAGGTGTTCGAGTGTTCGAACCGTAATGCGCAAGAAATGGTACGGAAACCCCGTATTTACATATCTGCCACTGTGTAGGAGAATCCGTATAGGTGTTCGAGTGTTCGAACCGTAATGCGCAAGAAATGGTACGGAAACCCCGTATTTACATATCTACCACTGTGCAGGAGAATCTGTATAGGTGTTCGATTGTTCGAACCGTAATGCGCAAGAAATGGTACGGAAACCCCGTATTTACATATCTACCACTGTGCAGGAGAATCTGTATAGGTGTTCGAGTGTTCGAACCGTAATGCGCAAGAAATGGTACGGAAACCCTGTATTTACATATCTGCCACTGTGCAGGAGAATCCGTATATGTGTTCGAGTGTTCGAACCGTAATGCGCAAGAAATGGTACGGAAACCCCGTATTTACATATCTGCCACTGTGCTGGAGAATCCGTATAGGTGTTCGAGTGTTCGAACCGTAATGCGCAAGAATCGGTACAGAAACCCCGTATTTACATATCTGCCACTGTGCAGGATAATCCGTATAGGTGTTCAAGTGTTCGAACCGTAATGCGCAAGAAATGGTAAGGAAACCCCGTATTTACATATCTGCCACTGTGCAGGAGAATCCGTATATGTGTTCGAGTGTTCGAACCGTAATGCGCAAGAAACGGTACGGAAACCCCGTATTTACATATCTGCCACTGTGCTGGAGAATCCGTATAGGTGTTCGAGTGTTCGAACCGTAATGCGCAAGAAATGGTATGTAAACCCTGTATTTACATATCTACCACTATGCAGGAGAATCTGTATAGGTGTTCGAGTGTTCGAACCGTAATGCGCAAGAAATGGTACGGAAACCCCGTATTTACATATCTGCCACTGTGCAGGAGAATCCGTATAGGTGTTCGAGTGTTCGAACCGTAATGCGCAACAAATGGTGCGGAAACCCCGTATTTACATATCTGCCACTGTGCTGGTGAATCCGTATAGGTGTTCGAGTGTTCGAACCGTAATGCGCAAGAAATGGTATATAAACCCTGTATTTACATATCTACTACTATGCAGGAGAATCTGTATAGGTGTTCGAGTGTTCGAACCGTAATGCGCAAGAAATGGTACGGAAACCCCGTATTTACATATCTGCCACTGTGCAAGAGAATCTGTATAGGTGTTCGAGTGTTCGAACCGTAATGCGCAAGAAATGGTACGGAAACCCCGTATTTACATATCTGCCACTGTGCAGGAGAATCCGTATAAGTGTTCGAGTGTTCGCACCGTAATGCGCAAGAAACGGTACAGAAACCCCGTATTTACATATCTGCCACTGTGCAGGAGAATTCGTATAGGTGTTCGAGTGTTCGAACTGTAATGCGCAACAAATGGTACGGAAACCCCGTATTTACATATCTGCCACTGTGCAGGAGAATCCGTATAGGTGTTCGAGTGTTCGAACCGTAATGCGCAAGAAATGGTATGGAAACCCCGTATTTACATATCTGCCACTGTACAGGAGAATCCGTATAGGTGTTCGAGTGTTCGAACCGTAATGCGCAACAAATGGTACGGAAACCCCGTATTTACATATCTGCCACTGTGTAGGAGAATCCCTATAGGTGTTCGAGTGTTCGAACCGTAATGCGCAAGAAATGGTACGGAAACCCCGTATTTACATATCTGCCACTATGCAGGAGAATCCGTATAGGTGTTCGAGTGTTCGAACCGTAATGCGCAAGAAACGGTACAGAAACCCCGTATTTACATATCTGCCACTGTGCAGGAGAATCCGTATAGGTGTTCGAGTGTTCGAACCGTAATGCGCAACAAATGGTACGAAAATCCCGTATTTACATATCTGCCACAGTGTAGGAGAATCCGTATAGGTGTTCGAGTGTTCGAACCGTAATGCGCAAGAAATGGTATGTAAACCCCGTATTTACATATCTGCCACTGTACAGGAGAATCTGTATAGGTGCTCGAGTGTTCGAACCGTAATGCGCAAGAAATGGTATGTAAACCCCGTATTTACATATCTACCACTGTGCAGGAGAATCTGTATAGGTGTTCGAGTGTTCGAGTGTTCGAACCGTAATGCGCAAGAAACGGTACAGAAACCCCGTATTTACATATCTGCCACTGTGCAGGAGAATCTGTATAGGTGTTCGAGTGTTCGAACCGTAATGCGCAAGAAATGGTACGGAAACCCCGTATTTACATATCTACCACTGTGCAGGAGAATCTGTATAGGTGTTCGATTGTTCGAACCGTAATGCGCAAGAAATGGTACGGAAACCCCGTATTTACATATCTACCATTGTGCAGGAGAATCTGTATAGGTGTTCGAGTGTTCGAACCGTAATGCGCAAGAAATGGTACGGAAACCCCGTATTTACATATCTGCCACTGTGCAGGAGAATCCGTATATGTGTTCGAGTGTTCGAACCGTAATGCGCAAGAAATGGTACGGAAACCCCGTATTTACATATCTGCCACTGTGCAGGAGAATCCGTATAGGTGTTCGAGTGTTCGAACCGTAATGCGCAAGAATCGGTACAGAAACCCCGTATTTACATATCTGCCACTGTGCAGGATAATCCGTATAGGTGTTCAAGTGTTCGAACCGTAATGCGCAAGAAATGGTAAGGAAACCCCGTATTTACATATCTGCCACTGTGCAGGAGAATCCGTATATGTGTTCGAGTGTTCGAACCGTAATGCGCAAGAAATGGTACGGAAACCCCGTATTTACATATCTGCCACTGTGCAGGAGAATCCGTATTGGTGTTCAAGGGTTCGAACCGTAATGCGCAAGAAATGGTACGGAAACCCCGTATTTACATATCTGCCACTGTGCTGGAGAATCCGTATATGTGTTCGAGTGTTCGAACCGTAATGCGCAAGAAATGGTACGGAAACCCCGTATTTACATATCTGCCACTGTGCAGGAGAATTCGTATAGGTGTTCGAGTGTTCGAACCGTAATGCGCATGAATCGGTACAGAAACCCCGTATTTACATATCTTCCACTGTGCAGGAGAATCCGTATATGTGTCCGAGTGTTCGAACCGTAATGCGCAAGAAATGGTATGTAAACCCTGTATTTACATATCTACCACTATGCAGGAGAATCTGTATAGGTGTTCGAGTGTTCGAACCGTAATGCGCAAGAAATGGTACGGAAACCCCGTATTTACATATCTGCCACTGTGCAAGAGAATCTGTATAGGTGTTCGAGTGTTCAAACCGTAATGCGCAAGAAATGGTACGGAAACCCCGTATTTACATATCTGCCACAGTGTAGGAGAATCCGTATAGGTGTTCGAGTGTTCGAACCGTAATGCGCAAGAAATGGTATGTAAACCCCGTATTTACATATCTACCACTGTGCCGGAGAATCCGTATAGGTGTTCGAGTGTTCGAACCGTAATGCGCAAGAAATGGTATGTAAACCCCGTATTTACATATCTACCACTGTGCAGGAGAATCTGTATAGGTGTTCGAGTGTTCGAACCGTAATGCGCAAGAAATGGTACGGAAACCCCGTATTTACATATCTGCCACTGTGTAGGAGAATCCGTATAGGTGTTCGAGTGTTCGAACCATAATGCGCAAGAAATGGTACGGAAACCCCGTATTTACATATCTACCACTGTGCAGGAGAATCTGTATAGGTGTTCGATTGTTCGAACCGTAATGCGCAAGAAATGTTACGGAAACCCCGTATTTACATATCTACCACTGTGCAGGAGAATCTGTATAGGTGTTCGAGTGTTCGAACCGTAATGCGCAAGAAATGGTACGGAAACCCTGTATTTACATATCTGCCACTGTGCAGGAGAATCCGTATATGTGTTCGAGTGTTCGAACCGTAATGCGCAAGAAATGGTACGGAAACCCCGTATTTTCATATCTGCCACTGTGCTGGAGAATCCGTATAGGTGTTCGAGTGTTCGAACCGTAATGCGCAAGAATCGGTACAGAAACCCCGTATTTACATATCTGCCACTGTGCAGGATAATCCGTATAGGTGTTCAAGTGTTCGAACCGTAATGCGCAAGAAATGGTAAGGAAACCCCGTATTTACATATCTGCCACTGTGCAGGAGAATCCGTATATGTGTTCGAGTGTTCGAACCGTAATGCGCAAGAAATGGTACGGAAACCCCGTATTTACATATCTGCCACTGTGCTGGAGAATCCGTATAGGTGTTCGAGTGTTCGAACCGTAATGCGCAAGAAATGGTATGTAAACCCTGTATTTACATATCTACCACTATGCAGGAGAATCTGTATAGGTGTTCGAGTGTTCGAACCGTAATGCGCAAGAAATGGTACGGAAACCCCGTATTTACATATCTGCCACTGTGCAGGAGAATCCGTATAGGTGTTCGAGTGTTCGAACCGTAATGCGCAACAAATGGTACGGAAACCCCGTATTTACATATCTGCCACCGTGCTGGAGAATCCGTATAGGTGTTCGAGTGTTCGAACCGTAATGCGCAAGAAATGGTATGTAAACCCTGTATTTACATATCTACTACTATGCAGGAGAATCTGTATAGGTGTTCGAGTGTTCGAACCGTAATGCGCAAGAAATGGTACGGAAACCCCGTATTTACATATCTGCCACTGTGCAAGAGAATCTGTATAGGTGTTCGAGTGTTCGAACCGTAATGCGCAAGAAATGGTACGGAAACCCCGTATTTACATATCTGCCACTGTGCAGGAGAATCCGTATAAGTGTTCGAGTGTTCGCACCGTAATGCGCAAGAAACGGTACAGAAACCCCGTATTTACATATCTGCCACTGTGTAGGAGAATTCGTATAGGTGTTCGAGTGTTCGAACTGTAATGCGCAACAAATGGTACGGAAACCCATTATTTACATATCTGCCACTGTGCAGGAGAATCCGTATAGGTGTTCGAGTGTTCGAACCGTAATGCGCAAGAAATGGTATGGAAACCCCGTATTTACATATCTGCCACTGTACAGGAGAATCCGTATAGGTGTTCGAGTGTTCGAACCGTAATGCGCAACAAATGGTACGGAAACCCCGTATTTACATATCTGCCACTGTGTAGGAGAATCCCTATAGGTGTTCGAGTGTTCGAACCGTAATGCGCAAGAAATGGTACGGAAACCCCGTATTTACATATCTGCCACTATGCAGGAGAATCCGTATAGGTGTTCGAGTGTTCGAACCGTAATGCGCAAGAAACGGTACAGAAACCCCGTATTTACATATCTGCCACTGTGCAGGAGAATCCGTATAGGTGTTCGAGTGTTCGAACCGTAATGCGCAACAAATGGTACGAAAATCCCATATTTACATATCTGCCACAGTGTAGGAGAATCCGTATAGGTGTTCGAGTGTTCGAACCGTAATGCGCAAGAAATGGTATGTAAACCCCGTATTTACATATCTGCCACTGTACAGGAGAATCTGTATAGGTGCTCGAGTGTTCGAACCGTAATGCGCAAGAAATGGTATGTAAACCCCGTATTTACATATCTACCACTGTGCAGGAGAATCTGTATAGGTGTTCGAGTGTTCGAACCGTAATGCGCAAGAAATGGTACAGAAACCCCGTATTTACATATCTGCCACTGTGTAGGAGAATCCGTATAGGTGTTCGAGTGTTCGAACCGTAATGCGCAAGAAATGGTACGGAAACCCCGTATTTACATATCTACCACTGTGCAGGAGAATCTGTATAGGTGTTCGATTGTTCGAACCGTAATGCGCAAGAAATGGTACGGAAACCCCGTATTTACATATCTACCACTGTGCAGGAGAATCTGTATAGGTGTTCGAGTGTTCGAACCGTAATGCGCAAGAAATGGTACGGAAACCCCGTATTTACATATCTGCCACTGTGCAGGAGAATCCGTATATGTGTTCGAGTGTTCGAACCGTAATGCGCAAGAAATGGTACGAAAACCCCGTACTTACATATCTGCCACTGTGCTGGAGAATCCGTATAGGTGTTCGAGTGTTCGAACCGTAATGCGCAAGAATCGGTACAGAAACCCCGTATTTACATATCTGCCACTGTGCATGATAATCCGTATAGGTGTTCAAGTGTTCGAACCGTAATGCGCAAGAAATGGTAAGGAAACCCCGTATTTACATATCTGCCACTGTGCAGGAGAATCCGTATATGTGTTCGAGTGTTCGAACCGTAATGCGCAAGAAATGGTACGGAAACCCCGTATTTACATATCTGCCACTGTGCTGGAGAATCCGTATAGGTGTTCGAGTGTTCGAACCGTAATGCGCAAGAAATGGTATGTAAACCCTGTATTTACATATCTACCACTATGCAGGAGAATCTGTATAGGTGTTCGAGTGTTCGAACCGTAATGCGCAAGAAATGGTACGGAAACCCCGTATTTACATATCTGCCACTGTGCAGGAGAATCCGTATAGGTGTTCGAGTGTTCGAACCGTAATGCGCAACAAATGGTACGGAAACCCCGTATTTACATATCTGCCACTGTGCTGGAGAATCCGTATAGGTGTTCGAGTGTTCGAACCGTAATGCGCAAGAAATGGTATGTAAACCCTGTATTTACATATCTACCACTATGCAGGAGAATCTGTATAGGTGTTCGAGTGTTCGAACCGTAATGCGCAAGAAATGGTACGGAAACCCCGTATTTACATATCTGCCACTGTGCAAGAGAATCTTTATAGGTGTTCGAGTGTTCGAACCGTAATGCGCAAGAAATGGTACGGAAACCCCGTATTTACATATCTGCCACTGTGTAGGAGAATCCGTATAGGTGTTCGAGTGTTCGAACCGTAATGCGCAAGAAATGGTACGGAAACCCCGTATTTACATATCTACCACTGTGCAGGAAAATCTGTATAGGTGTTCGATTGTTCGAACCGTAATGCGCAAGAAATGGTACGGAAACCCCGTATTTACATATCCACCACTGTGCAGGAGAATCTGTATAGGTGTTCGAGTGTTCGAACCGTAATGCGCAAGAAATGGTACGGAAACCCCGTATTTACATATCTGCCACTGTGCAGGAGAATCCGTATATGTGTTCGAGTGTTCGAACCGTAATGCGCAAGAAATGGTACGGAAACCCCGTATTTACATATCTGCCACTGTGCAGGAGAATCCGTATAGGTGTTCGAGTGTTCGAACCGTAATGCGCAAGAATCGGTACAGAAACCCCGTATTTACATATCTGCCACTGTGCAGGATAATCCGTATAGGTGTTCAAGTGTTCGAACCGTAATGCGCAAGAAATGATAAGGAAACCCCGTATTTACATATCTGCCACTGTGCAGGAGAATCCGTATATGTGTTCGAGTGTTCGAACCGTAATGCGCAAGAAATGGTACGGAAACCCCGTATTTACATATCTGCCACTGTGCAGGAGAATCCGTATTGGTGTTCGAGGGTTCGAACCGTAATGCGCAAGAAATGGTATGTAAACCCCGTATTTACATATCTACCACTCTGCAGGAGAATCTGCATAGGTGTTCGGGTGTTCGAACCGTAATGCGCAAGAAATGGTACGGAAACCCCGTATTTACATATCTGCCACTGTGTAGGAGAATCCGTATAGGTGTTCGAGTGTTCGAACCGTAATGTGCAAGAAATGGTACGGAAACCCCGTATTTACATATCTGCCACTGTGCAGGAGAATCCGTATAGGTGTTCGAGTGGTCGAACCGTAATCCGCAACAAATGGTACGGAAACCCCGTATTTACATATCTGCCACTGTGCTGGAGAATCCGTATAGGTGTTCGAGTGTTCGAACCGTAATGCGCAAGAAATGGTATGTAAACCCTGTATTTACATATCTACCACTATGCAGGAGAATCTGTATAGGTGTTCGAGTGTTCGAACCGTAATGCGCAAGAAATGGTACGGAAACCCCGTATTTACATATCTGCCACTGTGCAAGAGAATCTGTATAGGTGTTCGAGTGTTCGAACCGTAATGCGCAAGAAATGGTACGGAAACCCCGTATTTACATATCTGCCACTGTGCAGGAGAATCCGTATAGGTGTTCGAGTGTTCGCACCGTAATGCGCAAGAAACGGTACAGAAACCCCGTATTTACATATCTGCCACTGTGCAGGAGAATTCGTATAGGTGTTCGAGTGTTCGAACTGTAATGCGCAACAAATGGTACGAAAACCCCGTATTTACATATCTGCCACTGTGCAGGAGAATCCGTATAGGTGTTCGAGTGTTCGAACCGTAATGCGCAAGAAATGGTATGGAAACCCCGTATTTACATATCTGCCACTGTGCAGGAGAATCCGTATAGGTGTTCGAGTGTTCGAACCGTAATGCGCAACAAATGGTACGGAAACCCCGTATTTACATATCTGCCACTGTGCAGGAGAATCCCTATAGGTGTTCGAGTGTTCGAACCGTAATGCGCAAGAAATGGTACGGAAACCCCGTATTTACATATCTGCCACTATGCAGGAGAATCCGTATAGGTGTTCGAGTGTTCGAACCGTAATGCGCAAGAAACGGTACAGAAACCCCGTATTTACATATCTGCCACTGTGCAGGAGAATCCGTATAGGTGTTCGAGTGTTCGAACCGTAATGCGCAACAAATGGTACGAAAATCCCGTATTTACATATCTGCAACAGTGTAGGAGAATCCGTATAGGTGTTCGAGTGTTCGAACCGTAATGCGCAAGAAATGGTATGTAAACCCCGTATTTACATATCTGCCACTGTGCAGGAGAATCCGTATAGGTGTTCGAGTGTTCGAACCGTAATGCGCAAGAAATGGTATGTAAACCCCGTATTTACATATCTACCACTGTGCAAGAGAATCTGTATCGGTGTTCGAGTGTTCGAACCGTAATGCGCAAGAAATGGTACGGAAACCCCGTATTTACATATCTGCCACTGTGTAGGAGAATCCGTATAGGTGTTCGAGTGTTCGAACCGTAATGCGCAAGAAATGGTACGGAAACCCCGTATTTACATATCTACCACTGTGCAGGAGAATCTGTATAGGTGTTCGATTGTTCGAACCGTAATGCGCAAGAAATGGTACGGAAACCCCGTATTTACATATCTACCACTGTGCAGGAGAATCTGTATAGGTGTTCGAGTGTTCGAACCATAATGCGCAAGAAATGGTACGGAAACCCCGTATTTACATATCTGCCACTGTGCAGGAGAATCCGTATATGTGTTCGAGTGTTCGAACCGTAATGCGCAAGAAATGGTACGGAAACCCCGTATTTACATATCTGCCACTGTGCAGGAGAATCCGTATAGGTGTTCGAGTGTTCGAACCGTAATGCGCAAGAATCGGTACAGAAACCCCGTATTTACATATCTGCCACTGTGCAGGATAATCCGTATAGGTGTTCAAGTGTTCGAACCGTAATGCGCAAGAAATGGTAAGGAAACCCCGTATTTACATATCTGCCACTGTGCAGGAGAATCCGTATATGTGTTCGAGTGTTCGAACCGTAATGCGCAAGAAATGGTACGGAAACCCCGTATTTACATATCTGCCACTGTGGAGGAGAATCCGTATTGGTGTTCGAGGGTTCGAACCGTAATGCGCAAGAAATGGTACGGAAACCCCGTATTTACATATCTGCCACTGTGCAGGAGAATCCGTATAGGTGTTCGAGTGGTCGAACTGTAATGCGCAACAAATGGTACGGAAACCCCGTATTTACATATCTGCCACTGTGCTGGAGAATCCGTATAGGTGTTCGAGTGTTCGAACCGTAATGCGCAAGAAATGGTATGTAAACCCTGTATTTACATATCTACCACTATGCAGGAGAATCTGTATAGGTGTTCGAGTGTTCGAACCGTAATGCGCAAGAAATGGTACGGAAACCCCGTATTTACATATCTGCCACTGTGCAAGAGAATCTGTATAGGTGTTCGAGTGTTCGAACCGTAATGCGCAAGAAATGGTACGGAAACCCCGTATTTACATATCTGCCACTGTGCAGGAGAATCCATATAGGTGTTCGAGTGTTCGCACCGTAATGCGCAAGAAACGGTACAGAAACCCCGTATTTACATATCTGCCACTGTGCAGGAGAATTCGTATAGGTGTTCGAGTGTTCGAACTGTAATGCGCAACAAATGGTACGGAAACCCCGTATTTACATATCTGCCACTGTGCAGGAGAATCCGTATAGGTGTTCGAGTGTTCGAACCGTAATGCGCAAGAAATGGTAGGGAAACCCCGTATTTACATATCTGCCACTGTGCAGGAGAATCCGTATAGGTGTTCGAGTGTTCGAACCGTAATGCGCAACAAATGGTACGGAAACCCCGTATTTACATATCTGCCACTGTGCAGGAGAATCCCTATAGGTGTTCGAGTGTTCGAACCGTAATGCGCAAGAAATGGTACGGAAACCCCGTATTTACATATCTGCCACTATGCAGGAGAATCCGTATAGGTGTTCGAGTGTTCGAACCGTAATGCGCAAGAAACGGTACAGAAACCCCGTATTTACATATCTGCCACTGTGCAGGAGAATCCGTATAGGTGTTCGAGTGTTCGAACCGTAATGCGCAACAAATGGTACGAAAATCCCGTATTTACATATCTGCCACAGTGTAGGAGAATCCGTATAGGTGTTCGCGTGTTCGAACCGTAATGCGCAAGAAATGGTATGTAAACCCCGTATTTACATATCTGCCACTGTGCAGGAGAATCCGTATAGGTGTTCGAGTGTTCGAACCGTAATGCGCAAGAAATGGTATGTAAACCCCGTATTTACATATCTACCACTGTGCAGGAGAATCTGTATCGGTGTTCGAGTGTTCGAACCGTAATGCGCAAGAAATGGTACGGAAACCCCGTATTTACATATCTGCCACTGTGTAGGAGAATCCGTATAGGTGTTCGAGTGTTCGAACCGTAATGCGCAAGAAATGGTACGGAAACCCCGTATTTACATATCTACCACTGTGCAGGAGAATCTATATAGGTGTTCGATTGTTCGAACCGTAATGCGCAAGAAATGGTACGGAAACCCCGTATTTACATATCTACCACTGTGCAGGAGAATCTGTATAGGTGTTCGAGTGTTCGAACCATAATGCGCAAGAAATGGTACGGAAACCCCGTATTTACATATCTGCCACTGTGCAGGAGAATCCGTATATGTGTTCGAGTGTTCGAACCGTAATGCGCAAGAAATGGTACGGAAACCCCGTATTTACATATCTGCCACTGTGCAGGAGAATCCGTATAGGTGTTCGAGTGTTCGAACCGTAATGCGCAAGAATCGGTACAGAAACCCCGTATTTACATATCTGCCACTGTGCAGGATAATCCGTATAGGTGTTCAAGTGTTCGAACCGTAATGCGCAAGAAATGGTAAGGAAACCCCGTATTTACATATCTGCCACTGTGCAGGAGAATCCGTATAGGTGTTCGGGTGTTCGAACCGTAATGCGCAAGAATCGGTACCGAAACCCCGTATTTACATATCTGCCACTGTGCAGGATAATCCGTATAGGTGTTCAAGTGTTCGAACCGTAATGCGCAAGAAATGGTAAGGAAACCCCGTATTTACATATCTGCCACTGTGCAGGAGAATCCGTATATGTGTTCGAGTGTTCGAACCGTAATGCGCAATAAATGGTACGGAAACCCCGTATTTACATATCTGCCACTGTGGAGGAGAATCCGTATTGGTGTTCGAGGGTTCGAACCGTAATGCGCAAGAAATGGTACGGAAACCCCGTATTTACATATCTGCCACTGTGCAGGAGAATCCGTATAGGTGTTCGAGTGGTCGAACTGTAATGCGCAACAAATGGTACGGAAACCCCGTATTTACATATCTGCCACTGTGCTGGAGAATCCGTATAGGTGTTCGAGTGTTCGAACCGTAATGCGCAAGAAATGGTATGTAAACCCTGTATTTACATATCTACCACTATGCAGGAGAATCTGTATAGGTGTTCGAGTGTTCGAACCGTAATGCGCAAGAAATGGTACGGAAACCCCGTATTTACATATCTGCCACTGTGCAAGAGAATCTGTATAGGTGTTCGAGTGTTCGAACCGTAATGCGCAAGAAATGGTACGGAAACCCCGTATTTACATATCTGCCACTGTGCAGGAGAATCCATATAGGTGTTCGAGTGTTCGCACCGTAATGCGCAAGAAACGGTACAGAAACCCCGTATTTACATATCTGCCACTGTGCAGGAGAATTCGTATAGGTGTTCGAGTGTTCGAACTGTAATGCGCAACAAATGGTACGGAAACCCCGTATTTACATATCTGCCACTGTGCAGGAGAATCCGTATAGGTGTTCGAGTGTTCGAACCGTAATGCGCAAGAAATGGTATGGAAACCCCGTATTTACATATCTGCCACTGTGCAGGAGAATCCGTATAGGTGTTCGAGTGTTCGAACCGTAATGCGCAACAAATGGTACGGAAACCCCGTATTTACATATCTGCCACTGTGCAGGAGAATCCCTATAGGTGTTCGAGTGTTCGAACCGTAATGCGCAAGAAATGGTACGGAAACCCCGTATTTACATATCTGCCACTATGCAGGAGAATCCGTATAGGTGTTCGAGTGTTCGAACCGTAATGCGCAAGAAACGGTACAGAAACCCCGTATTTACATATCTGCCACTGTGCAGGAGAATCCGTATAGGTGTTCGAGTGTTCGAACCGTAATGCGCAACAAATGGTACGAAAATCCCGTATTTACATATCTGCCACAGTGTAGGAGAATCCGTATAGGTGTTCGCGTGTTCGAACCGTAATGCGCAAGAAATGGTATGTAAACCCCGTATTTACATATCTGCCACTGTGCAGGAGAATCCGTATAGGTGTTCGAGTGTTCGAACCGTAATGCGCAAGAAATGGTATGTAAACCCCGTATTTACATATCTACCACTGTGCAGGAGAATCTGTATCGGTGTTCGAGTGTTCGAACCGTAATGCGCAAGAAATGGTACGGAAACCCCGTATTTACATATCTGCCACTGTGTAGGAGAATCCGTATAGGTGTTCGAGTGTTCGAACCGTAATGCGCAAGAAATGGTACGGAAACCCCGTATTTACATATCTACCACTGTGCAGGGGAATCTATATAGGTGTTCGATTGTTCGAACCGTAATGCGCAAGAAATGGTACGGAAACCCCGTATTTACATATCTACCACTGTGCAGGAGAATCTGTATAGGTGTTCGAGTGTTCGAACCATAATGCGCAAGAAATGGTACGGAAACCCCGTATTTACATATCTGCCACTGTGCAGGAGAATCCGTATATGTGTTCGAGTGTTCGAACCGTAATGCGCAAGAAATGGTACGGAAACCCCGTATTTACATATCTGCCACTGTGCAGGAGAATCCGTATAGGTGTTCGAGTGTTCGAACCGTAATGCGCAAGAATCGGTACAGAAACCCCGTATTTACATATCTGCCACTGTGCAGGATAATCCGTATAGGTGTTCAAGTGTTCGAACCGTAATGCGCAAGAAATGGTAAGGAAACCCCGTATTTACATATCTGCCACTGTGCAGGAGAATCCGTATATGTGTTCGAGTGTTCGAACCGTAATGCGCAAGAAATGGTACGGAAACCCCGTATTTACATATCTGCCACTGTGCAGGAGAATCCGTATTGGTGTTCGAGGGTTCGAACCGTAATGCGCAAGAAATGGTACGGAAACCCCGTATTTACATATCTGCCACTGTGCTGGAGAATCCGTATATGTGTTCGAGTGTTCGAACCGTAATGCGCAAGAATCGGTACAGAAACCCCGTATTTACATATCTGCCAATGTGCAGGATAATCCGTATAGGTGTTCAAGTGTTCGAACCGTAATGCGCAAGAAATGGTAACGAAACCCCCTATTTACATATCTGCCACTGTGCAGGAGAATCCGTATATGTGTTCGAGTGTTCGAACCGTAATGCGCCAGAAATGGTACGGAAACCCCGTATTTACATATCTGCCACTGTGCAGGAGAATCCGTATTGGTGTTCGAGGGTTCGAACCGTAATGCGCAAGAAATGGTACGGAAACCCCGTATTTACATATCTGCCACTGTGCTGGAGAATCCGTATATGTGTTCGAGTGTTCGAACCGTAATGCGCAAGAAATGGTACGGAAACCCCGTATTTACATATCTGCCACTGTGCAGGAGAATTCGTATAGGTGTTCGAGTGTTCGAACCGTAATGCGCATGAATCGGTACAGAAACCCCGTATTTACATATCTGCCACTGTGCAGGAGAATCCGTATATGTGTCCGAGTGTTCGAACCGTAATGCGCAAGAAATGGTACGGAAACCCCGTATTTACATATCTGCCACTGTGCAGGAGAATCCGTATAGGTGTTCGAGTGTTCGAACCGTAATGCGCAAGAAATGGTACGGAAACCCCGTATTTACATATCTGCCACTGTGTAGGAGAATCCGTATAGGTGTTCGAGTGTTCGAACCGTAATACGGAAGAAATGGTACGGAAACCCCGTATTTACATATCTGCCACTGTGCAGGAGAATCCGTATATGTGTTCGAGTGTTCGAACCGTAATGCGCAAGAAATGGTACGGAAACCCCGTATTTACATATCTGCCACTGTGCAGGAGAATCCGTATATGTGTTCGAGTGTTCGAACCGTAATGCGCAAGAAATGGTACGGAAACACCGTATTTACATATCTACCACTGTGCAGGAGAATCCGTATAGGTGTTCAAGTGTTCGAACCGTAATGCGCAAGAAATGGAATGTAAATCCCGTATTTACATATCTACCACTGTGCAGGAGAATCTGCATAGGTGTTCGAGTGTTCGAACCGTAATGCGCAAGAAATGGTACGGAAACCCCGTATTTACATATCTGCCACTGTGTAGGAGAATCCGTATAGGTGTTCGAGTGTTCGAACCGTAATGCGCAAGAAATGGTACGGAAACCCCGTATTTACATATCTGCCACTGTGCAGGAGAATCCGTATAGGTGTTCGAGTGTTCGAACCATAATGCGCAAGAAATGGTATGGAAACCCCGTATTTACATATCTGCCACTGTGCAGGAGAATCCGTATTGGTGTTCGAGTGTTCGAACCGTAATGCGCAAGAAATTGTATGTAAACCCCGTATTTACATATCTACCACTGTGCAGGAGAATCTGCATAGGTGTTCGAGTGTTCAAACCGTAATGCGCAAGAAATGGTACGGAAACCCCGTATTTACATATCTACCACTGTGCAGGAGAATCCGTATAGGTGTTCGAGTGTTCGAACCGTAATGCGCAAGAAATGGTATGTAAACCCCGTATTTACATATCTACCACTGTGCAGGAGAATCTGCATAGGTGTTCGAGTGTTCGAACCGTAATGCGCAAGAAATGGTACGGAAACCCCGTATTTACATATCTGCCACTGTGTAGGAGAATCCGTATTGGAGTTCGAGTGTTCGAACCGTAATGCGCCAGAAATGGTACGGAAACCCCGTATTTACATATCTGCCACTGTGCAGGAGAATCCGTATATGTGTTCGAGTGTTCGAACCGTAATGCGCAAGAAATGGTACGGAAACCCCGTATTTACATATCTGCCACTGTGCAGGAGAATTCGTATAGGTGTTCGAGTGTTCGAACCGTAATGCGCAAGAAATGGTACGGAAACCCCGTATTTACATATCTGCCACTGTGCAGGAGAATCCGTATAGGTGTTCGAGTGTTCGAACCGTAATGCGCAAGAAATGGTACGGAAACCCCGTATTTACATATCTGCCACTGTGCAGGAGAATCCGTATTGGTGTTCGAGTGTTCGAACCGTAATGCGCAAGAAATGGTACGGAAACCCCGTATTTACATATCTACCACTGTGCAGGGGAATCTATATAGGTGTTCGATTGTTCGAACCGTAATGCGCAAGAAATGGTACGGAAACCCCGTATTTACATATCTACCACTGTGCAGGAGAATCTGTATAGGTGTTCGAGTGTTCGAACCATAATGCGCAAGAAATGGTACGGAAACCCCGTATTTACATATCTGCCACTGTGCAGGAGAATCCGTATATGTGTTCGAGTGTTCGAACCGTAATGCGCAAGAAATGGTACGGAAACCCCGTATTTACATATCTGCCACTGTGCAGGAGAATCCGTATAGGTGTTCGAGTGTTCGAACCGTAATGCGCAAGAATCGGTACAGAAACCCCGTATTTACATATCTGCCACTGTGCAGGATAATCCGTATAGGTGTTCAAGTGTTCGAACCGTAATGCGCAAGAAATGGTAAGGAAACCCCGTATTTACATATCTGCCACTGTGCAGGAGAATCCGTATATGTGTTCGAGTGTTCGAACCGTAATGCGCAAGAAATGGTACGGAAACCCCGTATTTACATATCTGCCACTGTGCAGGAGAATCCGTATTGGTGTTCGAGGGTTCGAACCGTAATGCGCAAGAAATGGTACGGAAACCCCGTATTTACATATCTGCCACTGTGCTGGAGAATCCGTATATGTGTTCGAGTGTTCGAACCGTAATGCGCAAGAATCGGTACAGAAACCCCGTATTTACATATCTGCCAATGTGCAGGATAATCCGTATAGGTGTTCAAGTGTTCGAACCGTAATGCGCAAGAAATGGTAAGGAAACCCCCTATTTACATATCTGCCACTGTGCAGGAGAATCCGTATATGTGTTCGAGTGTTCGAACCGTAATGCGCCAGAAATGGTACGGAAACCCCGTATTTACATATCTGCCACTGTGCAGGAGAATCCGTATTGGTGTTCGAGGGTTCGAACCGTAATGCGCAAGAAATGGTACGGAAACCCCGTATTTACATATCTGCCACTGTGCTGGAGAATCCGTATATGTGTTCGAGTGTTCGAACCGTAATGCGCAAGAAATGGTACGGAAACCCCGTATTTACATATCTGCCACTGTGCAGGAGAATTCGTATAGGTGTTCGAGTGTTCGAACCGTAATGCGCATGAATCGGTACAGAAACCCCGTATTTACATATCTGCCACTGTGCAGGAGAATCCGTATATGTGTCCGAGTGTTCGAACCGTAATGCGCAAGAAATGGTACGGAAACCCCGTATTTACATATCTGCCACTGTGCAGGAGAATCCGTATAGGTGTTCGAGTGTTCGAACCGTAATGCGCAAGAAATGGTACGGAAACCCCGTATTTACATATCTGCCACTGTGTAGGAGAATCCGTATAGGTGTTCGAGTGTTCGAACCGTAATACGGAAGAAATGGTACGGAAACCCCGTATTTACATATCTGCCACTGTGCAGGAGAATCCGTATATGTGTTCGAGTGTTCGAACCGTAATGCGCAAGAAATGGTACGGAAACCCCGTATTTACATATCTGCCACTGTGCAGGAGAATCCGTATATGTGTTCGAGTGTTCGAACCGTAATGCGCAAGAAATGGTACGGAAACACCGTATTTACATATCTACCACTGTGCAGGAGAATCCGTATAGGTGTTCAAGTGTTCGAACCGTAATGCGCAAGAAATGGAATGTAAATCCCGTATTTACATATCTACCACTGTGCAGGAGAATCTGCATAGGTGTTCGAGTGTTCGAACCGTAATGCGCAAGAAATGGTACGGAAACCCCGTATTTACATATCTGCCACTGTGTAGGAGAATCCGTATAGGTGTTCGAGTGTTCGAACCGTAATGCGCAAGAAATGGTACGGAAACCCCGTATTTACATATCTGCCACTGTGCAGGAGAATCCGTATAGGTGTTCGAGTGTTCGAACCATAATGCGCAAGAAATGGTATGGAAACCCCGTATTTACATATCTGCCACTGTGCAGGAGAATCCGTATTGGTGTTCGAGTGTTCGAACCGTAATGCGCAAGAAATTGTATGTAAACCCCGTATTTACATATCTACCACTGTGCAGGAGAATCTGCATAGGTGTTCGAGTGTTCAAACCGTAATGCGCAAGAAATGGTACGGAAACCCCGTATTTACATATCTACCACTGTGCAGGAGAATCCGTATAGGTGTTCGAGTGTTCGAACCGTAATGCGCAAGAAATGGTATGTAAACCCCGTATTTACATATCTACCACTGTGCAGGAGAATCTGCATAGGTGTTCGAGTGTTCGAACCGTAATGCGCAAGAAATGGTACGGAAACCCCGTATTTACATATCTGCCACTGTGTAGGAGAATCCGTATTGGAGTTCGAGTGTTCGAACCGTAATGCGCCAGAAATGGTACGGAAACCCCGTATTTACATATCTGCCACTGTGCAGGAGAATCCGTATATGTGTTCGAGTGTTCGAACCGTAATGCGCAAGAAATGGTACGGAAACCCCGTATTTACATATCTGCCACTGTGCAGGAGAATTCGTATAGGTGTTCGAGTGTTCGAACCGTAATGCGCAAGAAATGGTACGGAAACCCCGTATTTACATATCTGCCACTGTGCAGGAGAATCCGTATAGGTGTTCGAGTGTTCGAACCGTAATGCGCAAGAAATGGTACGGAAACCCCGTATTTACATATCTGCCACTGTGCAGGAGAATCCGTATTGGTGTTCGAGTGTTCGAACCGTAATGCGCAAGAAATGGTACGGAAACCCCGTATTTACATATCTGCCACTGTGCAGGAGAATCCGTATATGTGTTCGAGTGTTCGAACCGTAATGCGCAAGAAATGGTACGGAAACCCCGTATTTACATATCTGCCACTGTGCAGGAGAATTCATATAGGTGTTCGAGTGTTCGAACCGTAATGCGCAAGAATCGGTACAAAAACCCCGTATTTACATATCTGCCACTGTGCAGGATAATCCGTATAGGTGTTCAAGTGTTCGAACCGTAATGCGCAACAAATGGTACGAAAATCCCGTATTTACATATCTGCCACTGTGCAGGAGAATCCCTATAGGTGTTCGAGTGTTCGAACCGTAATGCGCAAGAAATGGTATGTAAACCCCGTATTTACATATCTACCACTGTGCAGGAGAATCTGTATAGGTGTTCGAGTGTTCGAATCGTAATGCGCAAGAAATGGTACGGAAACCCCGTATTTACATATCTGCCACTGTGTAAGAGAATCCGTATAGGTGTTCGAGTGTTCGAACTGTAATGCGCAAGAAATGGTATGTAAACCCCGTATTTACATATCTGCCACTGTGCAGGAGAATCCGTATAGGTGTTCGAGTGTTCGAACCGTAATGCGCAAGAAATGGTATGTAGACCCCGTATTTACATATCTACCACTGTGCAGGAGAATCTGTATAGGTGTTCGAGTGTTCGAACCGTAATGCGCAAGAAATGGTACGGAAACCCCGTATTTACATATCTGCCACTGTGTAGGAGAATCCGTATAGGTGTTCGAGTGTTCGAACCGTAATGCGCAAGAAATGGTACGGAAACCCCGTATTTACATATCTGCCACTGTGCAGGAGAATCCGTATAGGTGTTCGAGTGTTCGAACCGTAATGCGCAAGAAATGGTATGTAAACCCCGTATTTACATATCTACCACTGTGCAGGAGAATCTGTATAGGTGTTCGAGTGTTCGAACCGTAATGCGCAAGAAATGGTACGGAAACCCCGTATTTACATATCTACCACTGTGCAGGAGAATCTGTATAGGTGTTCGAGTGTTCGAACCGTAATGCGCAAGAAATGGTACGGAAACCCCGTATTTACATATCTGCCACTGTGCAGGAGAATCCGTATATGTGTTCGAGTGTTCGAACCGTAATGCGCAAGAAATGGTACGGAAACCCCGTATTTACATATCTGCCACTGTGCAGGAGAATCCGTATAGGTGTTCGAGTGTTCGAACCGTAATGCGCAAGAATCGGTACAGAAACCCCGTATTTACATATCTGCCACTGTGCAGGATAATCCGTATAGGTGTTCAAGTGTTCGAACCGTAATGCGCAAGAAATGGTAAGGAAACCCCGTATTTACATATCTGCCACTGTGCAGGAGAATCCGTATATGTGTTCGAGTGTTCGAACCGTAATGCGCAAGAAATGGTACGGAAACCCCGTATTTACATATCTGCCACTGTGCAGGAGAATCCGTATTGGTGTTCGAGTGTTCGAACCGTAATGCGCAAGAAATGGTACGGAAACCCCGTATTTACATATCTGCCACTGTGCAGGAGAATCCGTATATGTGTTCGAGTGTTCGAACCGTAATGCGCAAGAAATGGTACGGAAACCCCGTATTTACATATCTGCCACTGTGCAGGAGAATTCGTATAGGTGTTCGAGTGTTCGAACCGTAATGCGCAAGAATCGGTACAGAAACCCCGTATTTACATATCTGCCACTGTGCAGGAGTATCCGATATGTGTTCTAGTGTTCAAACCGTAATGCGCAAGAAATGGTACGGAAACCCCGTATTTACATATCTGCCACTGTGCAGGAGAATCCGTATAGGTGTTCGAGTGTTCGAACCGTAATGCGCAAGAAACGGTAGAGAAACCCCGTATTTACATATCTGCCACTGTGCAGGAGAATTCGCATAGGTGTTCGAGTGTTCGAACTGTAATGCGCAACAAATGGTACGGAAACCCCGTATTTACATATCTGCCACTGTGCAGGAGAATCCGTATAGGTGTTCGAGTGTTCGAACCGTAATGCGCAAGAAATGGTATGGAAACCCCGTATTTACATATCTGCCACTGTGCTGGAGAATCCGTATAGGTGTTCGAGTGTTCGAACCGTAATGCGCAACAAATGGTACGGAAACCCCGTATTTACATATCTGCCACTGTGCAGGAGAATCCCTATAGGTGTTCGAGTGTTCGAACCGTAATGCGCAAGAAATGGTACGGAAACCCCGTATTTACATATCTGCCACTATGCAGGAGAATCCGTATAGGTGTTCGAGTGTTCGAACCGTAATGCGCAAGAAACGGTACAGAAACCCCGTATTTACATATCTGCCACTGTGCAGGAGAATCCGTATAGGTGTTCGAGTGTTCGAACCGTAATGCGCAACAAATGGTACGAAAATCCCGTATTTACATATCTGCCACTGTGTAGAAGAATCCGTATAGGTGTTTGAGTGTTCGAACCGTAATGCGCAAGAAATGGTATGTAAACCCCGTATTTACATATCTGCCACCGTGCAGGAGAATCCGTATAGGTCTTCGAGTGTTCGAACCGTAATGCGCAAGAAATGGTATGTAAACCCCGTATTTACATATCTACCACTGTGCAGGAGAATCTGTATAGGTGTTCGAGTGTTCGAACCGTAATGCGCAAGAAATGGTACGGAAACCCCGTATTTACATATCTGCCACTGTGTAAGAGAATCCGTATAGGTGTTCGAGTGTTCGAACCGTAATGCGCAAGAAATGGTACGGAAACCCCGTATTTACATATCTACCACTGTGCAGGAGAATCTGTATAGGTGTCCGATTATTCGAACCGTAATGCGCAAGAAATGGTACGGAAACCCCGTATTTACATATCTACCACTGTACAGGAGAATCTGTATAGGTGTTCGAGTGTTCGAACCATAATGCGCAAGAAATGGTACGGAAACCCCGTATTTACATATCTGCCACTGTGCAGGAGAATCCGTATATGTGTTCGAGTGTTCGAACCGTAATGCGCAAGAAATGGTACGGAAACCCCGTATTTACATATCTGCCACTGTGCAGGAGAATCCGTATAGGTGTTCGAGTGTTCGAACCGTAATGCGCAAGAATCGGTACAGAAACCCCGTATTTACATATCTGCCACTGTGCAGGATAATCCGTATAGGTGTTCAAGTGTTCGAACCGTAATGCGCAAGAAATGGTAAGGAAACCCCGTATTTACATATCTACCACTGTGCAGGAGAATCTATATAGGTGTTCGATTGTTCGAACCGTAATGCGCAAGAAATGGTACGGAAACCCCGTATTTACATATCTACCACTGTGCAGGAGAATCTGTATAGGTGTTCGAGTGTTCGAACCATAATGCGCAAGAAATGGTACGGAAACCCCGTATTTACATATCTGCCACTGTGCAGGAGAATCCGTATATGTGTTCGAGTGTTCGAACCGTAATGCGCAAGAAATGGTACGGAAACCCCGTATTTACATATCTGCCACTGTGCAGGAGAATCCGTATAGGTGTTCGAGTGTTCGAACCGTAATGCGCAAGAATCGGTACAGAAACCCCGTATTTACATATCTGCCACTGTGCAGGATAATCCGTATAGGTGTTCAAGTGTTCGAACCGTAATGCGCAAGAAATGGTAAGGAAACCCCGTATTTACATATCTGCCACTGTGCAGGAGAATCCGTATAGGTGTTCGAGTGTTCGAACCGTAATGCGCAAGAACCGGTACAGAAACCCCGTATTTACATATCTGCCACTGTGCAGGATAATCCGTATAGGTGTTCAAGTGTTCGAACCGTAATGCGCAAGAAATGGTAAGGAAACCCCGTATTTACATATCTGCCACTGTGCAGGAGAATCCGTATATGTGTTCGAGTGTTCGAACCGTAATGCGCAAGAAATGGTACGGAAACCCCGTATTTACATATCTGCCACTGTGGAGGAGAATCCGTATTGGTGTTCGAGGGTTCGAACCGTAATGCGCAAGAAATGGTACGGAAACCCCGTATTTACATATCTGCCACTGTGCAGGAGAATCCGTATAGGTGTTCGAGTGGTCGAACTGTAATGCGCAACAAATGGTACGGAAACCCCGTATTTACATATCTGCCACTGTGCTGGAGAATCCGTATAGGTGTTCGAGTGTTCGAACCGTAATGCGCAAGAAATGGTATGTAAACCCTGTATTTACATATCTACCACTATGCAGGAGAATCTGTATAGGTGTTCGAGTGTTCGAACCGTAATGCGCAAGAAATGGTACGGAAACCCCGTATTTACATATCTGCCACTGTGCAAGAGAATCTGTATAGGTGTTCGAGTGTTCGAACCGTAATGCGCAAGAAATGGTACGGAAACCCCGTATTTACATATCTGCCACTGTGCAGGAGAATCCATATAGGTGTTCGAGTGTTCGCACCGTAATGCGCAAGAAACGGTACAGAAACCCCGTATTTACATATCTGCCACTGTGCAGGAGAATTCGTATAGGTGTTCGAGTGCTCGAACTGTAATGCGCAACAAATGGTACGGAAACCCCGTATTTACATATCTGCCACTGTGCAGGAGAATCCGTATAGGTGTTCGAGTGTTCGAACCGTAATGCGCAAGAAATGGTATGGAAACCCCGTATTTACATATCTGCCACTGTGCAGGAGAATCCGTATAGGTGTTCGAGTGTTCGAACCGTAATGCGCAACAAATGGTACGGAAACCCCGTATTTACATATCTGCCACTGTGCAGGAGAATCCCTATAGGTGTTCGAGTGTTCGAACCGTAATGCGCAAGAAATGGTACGGAAACCCCGTATTTACATATCTGCCACTATGCAGGAGAATCCGTATAGGTGTTCGAGTGTTCGAACCGTAATGCGCAAGAAACGGTACAGAAACCCCGTATTTACATATCTGCCACTGTGCAGGAGAATCCGTATAGGTGTTCGAGTGTTCGAACCGTAATGCGCAACAAATGGTACGAAAATCCCGTATTTACATATCTGCCACAGTGTAGGAGAATCCGTATAGGTGTTCGCGTGTTCGAACCGTAATGCGCAAGAAATGGTATGTAAACCCCGTATTTACATATCTGCCACTGTGCAGGAGAATCCGTATAGGTGTTCGAGTGTTCGAACCGTAATGCGCAAGAAATGGTAGGTAAACCCCGTATTTACATATCTACCACTGTGCAGGAGAATCTGTATCGGTGTTCGAGTGTTCGAACCGTAATGCGCAAGAAATGGTACGGAAACCCCGTATTTACATATCTGCCACTGTGTAGGAGAATCCGTATAGGTGTTCGAGTGTTCGAACCGTAATGCGCAAGAAATGGTACGGAAACCCCGTATTTACATATCTACCACTGTGCAGGAGAATCTATATAGGTGTTCGATTGTTCGAACCGTAATGCGCAAGAAATGGTACGGAAACCCCGTATTTACATATCTACCACTGTGCAGGAGAATCTGTATAGGTGTTCGAGTGTTCGAACCATAATGCTCAAGAAAAGGTACGGAAACCCCGTATTTACATATCTGCCACTGTGCAGGAGAATCCGTATATGTGTTCGAGTGTTCGAACCGTAATGCGCAAGAAATGGTACGGAAACCCCGTATTTACATATCTGCCACTGTACAGGAGAATCCGTATAGGTGTTCGAGTGTTCGAACCGTAATGCGCAAGAATCGGTACAGAAACCCCGTATTTACATATCTGCCACTGTGCAGGATAATCCGTATAGGTGTTCAAGTGTTCGAACCGTAATGCGCAAGAAATGGTAAGGAAACCCCGTATTTACATATCTGCCACTGTACAGGAGAATCCGTATATGTGTTCGAGTGTTCGAACCGTAATGCGCAAGAAATGGTACGGAAACCCCGTATTTACATATCTGCCACTGTGCAGGAGAATCCGTATTGGTGTTCGAGGGTTCGAACCGTAATGCGCAAGAAATGGTACGGAAACCCCGTATTTACATATCTGCCACTGTGCTGGAGAATCCGTATATGTGTTCGAGTGTTCGAACCGTAATGCGCAAGAATCGGTACAGAAACCCCGTATTTACATATCTGCCAATGTGCAGGATAATCCGTATAGGTGTTCAAGTGTTCGAACCGTAATGCGCAAGAAATGGTAAGGAAACCCCCTATTTACATATCTGCCACTGTGCAGGAGAATCCGTATATGTGTTCGAGTGTTCGAACCGTAATGCGCCAGAAATGGTACGGAAACCCCGTATTTACATATCTGCCACTGTGCAGGAGAATCCGTATTGGTGTTCGAGGGTTCGAACCGTAATGCGCAAGAAATGGTACGGAAACCCCGTATTTACATATCTGCCACTGTGCTGGAGAATCCGTATATGTGTTCGAGTGTTCGAACCGTAATGCGCAAGAAATGGTACGGAAACCCCGTATTTACATATCTGCCACTGTGCAGGAGAATTCGTATAGGTGTTCGAGTGTTCGAACCGTAATGCGCATGAATCGGTACAGAAACCCCGTATTTACATATCTGCCACTGTGCAGGAGAATCCGTATATGTGTCCGAGTGTTCGAACCGTAATGCGCAAGAAATGGTACGGAAACCCCGTATTTACATATCTGCCACTGTGCAGGAGAATCCGTATAGGTGTTCGAGTGTTCGAACCGTAATGCGCAAGAAATGGTACGGAAACCCCGTATTTACATATCTGCCACTGTGCAGGAGAATCCGTATAGGTGTTCGAGTGTTCGAACCGTAATACGGAAGAAATGGTACGGAAACCCCGTATTTACATATCTGCCACTGTGCAGGAGAATCCGTATATGTGTTCGAGTGTTCGAACCGTAATGCGCAAGAAATGGTACGGAAACCCCGTATTTACATATCTGCCACTGTGCAGGAGAATCCGTATATGTGTTCGAGTGTTCGAACCGTAATGCGCAAGAAATGGTACGGAAACACCGTATTTACATATCTACCACTGTGCAGGAGAATCCGTATAGGTGTTCAAGTGTTCGAACCGTAATGCGCATGAAATGGAATGTAAACCCCGTATTTACATATCTACCACTGTGCAGGAGAATCTGCATAGGTGTTCGAGTGTTCGAACCGTAATGCGCAAGAAATGGTACGGAAACCCCGTATTTACATATCTGCCACTGTGTAGGAGAATCCGTATAGGTGTTCGAGTGTTCGAACCGTAATGCGCAAGAAATGGTACGGAAACCCCGTATTTACAAATCTGCCACTGTGCAGGAGATTCCGTATAGGTGTTCGAGTGTTCGAACCGTAATGCGCAAGAAATGGTACGGAAACCCCGTATTTACATATCTGCCACTGTGCAGGAGAATCCGTATAGGTGTTCGAGTGTTCGAACCGTAATGCGCAAGAAATGGTATGTAAACCCCGTATTTACATATCTACCACAGTGCAGGAGAATCTGTATAGGTGTTCGAGTGTTCGAACCGTAATGCGCAAGAAATGGTACGGAAACCCCGTATTTACATATCTGCCACTGTGCAGGAGAATCCGTATAGGTGTTCGAGTGTTCGAACCATAATGCGCAAGAAATGGTATGGAAACCCCGTATTTACATATCTGCCACTGTGCAGGAGAATCCGTATTGGTGTTCGAGTGTTCGAACCGTAACGCGCAAGAAATGGTATGTAAACCCCGTATTTACATATCTACCACTGTGCAGGAGAATCTGCATAGGTGTTCGAGTGTTCAAACCGTAATGCGCAAGAAATGGTACGGAAACCCCGTATTTACATATCTACCACTGTGCAGGAGAATCCGTATAGGTGTTCGAGTGTTCGAACCGTAATGCGCAAGAAATGGTATGTAAACCCCGTATTTACATATCTACCACTGTGCAGGAGAATCTGCATAGGTGTTCGAGTGTTCGAACCGTAATGCGCAAGAAATGGTACGGAAACCCCGTATTTACATATCTGCCACTGTGTAGGAGAATCCGTATTGGAGTTCGAGTGTTCGAACCGTAATGCGCCAGAAATGGTACGGAAACCCCGTATTTACATATCTGCCACTGTGCAGGAGAATCCGTATATGTGTTCGAGTGTTCGAACCGTAACGCGCAAGAAATGGTACGGAAACCCCGTATTTACATATCTGCCACTGTGCAGGAGAATTCGTATAGGTGTTCGAGTGTTCGAACCGTAATGCGCAAGAAATGGTACGGAAACCCCGTATTTACATATCTGCCACTGTGCAGGAGAATCCGTATAGGTGTTCGAGTGTTCGAACCGTAATGCGCAAGAAATGGTACGGAAACCCCGTATTTACATATCTGCCACTGTGCAGGAGAATCCGTATTGGTGTTCGAGTGTTAGAACCGTAATGCGCAAGAAATGGTACGGAAACCCCGTATTTACATATCTGCCACTGTGCAGGAGAATCCGTATATGTGTTCGAGTGTTCGAACCGTAATGCGCAAGAAATGGTACGGAAACCCCGTATTTACATATCTGCCACTGTGCAGGAGAATTCATATAGGTGTTCGAGTGTTCGAACCGTAATGCGCAAGAATCGGTACAAAAACCCCGTATTTACATATCTGCCACTGTGCAGGATAATCCGTATAGGTGTTCAAGTGTTCGAACCGTAATGCGCAACAAATGGTACGAAAATCCCGTATTTACATATCTGCCACTGTGCAGGAGAATCCCTATAGGTGTTCGAGTGTTCGAACCGTAATGCGCAAGAAATGGTATGTAAACCCCGTATTTACATATCTACCACTGTGCAGGAGAATCTGTATAGGTGTTCGAGTGTTCGAATCGTAATGCGCAAGAAATGGTACGGAAACCCCGTATTTACATATCTGCCACTGTGTAGGAGAATCCGTATAGGTGTTCGAGTGTTCGAACTGTAATGCGCAAGAAATGGTATGTAAACCCCGTATTTACATATCTGCCACTGTGCAGGAGAATCCGTATAGGTGTTCGAGTGTTCGAACCGTAATGCGCAAGAAATGGTATGTAGACCCCGTATTTACATATCTACCACTGTGCAGGAGAATCTGTATAGGTGTTCGAGTGTTCGAACCGTAATGCGCAAGAAATGGTACGGAAACCCCGTATTTACATATCTGCCACTGTGTAGGAGAATCCGTATAGGTGTTCGAGTGTTCGAACCGTAATGCGCAAGAAATGGTACGGAAACCCCGTATTTACATATCTGCCACTGTGCAGGAGAATCCGTATAGGTGTTCGAGTGTTCGAACCGTAATGCGCAAGAAATGGTATGTAAACCCCGTATTTACATATCTACCACTGTGCAGGAGAATCTGTATAGGTGTTCGAGTGTTCGAACCGTAATGCGCAAGAAATGGTATGGAAACCCCGTATTTACATATCTACCACTGTGCAGGAGAATCTGTATAGGTGTTCGAGTGTTCGAACCGTAATGCGCAAGAAATGGTACGGAAACCCCGTATTTACATATCTGCCACTGTGCAGGAGAATCCGTATATGTGTTCGAGTGTTCGAACCGTAATGCGCAAGAAATGGTACGGAAACCCCGTATTTACATATCTGCCACTGTGCAGGAGAATCCGTATAGGTGTTCGAGTGTTCGAACCGTAATGCGCAAGAATCGGTACAGAAACCCCGTATTTACATATCTGCCACTGTGCAGGATAATCCGTATAGGTGTTCAAGTGTTCGAACCGTAATGCGCAAGAAATGGTAAGGAAACCCCGTATTTACATATCTGCCACTGTGCAGGAGAATCCGTATATGTGTTCGAGTGTTCGAACCGTAATGCGCAAGAAATGGTACGGAAACCCCGTATTTACATATCTGCCACTGTGCAGGAGAATCCGTATTGGTGTTCGAGTGTTCGAACCGTAATGCGCAAGAAATGGTACGGAAACCCCGTATTTACTTATCTGCCACTGTGCAGGAGAATCCGTATATGTGTTCGAGTGTTCGAACCGTAATGCGCAAGAAATGGTACGGAAACCCCGTATTTACATATCTGCCACTGTGCAGGAGAATTCGTATAGGTGTTCGAGTGTTCGAACCGTAATGCGCAAGAATCGGTACAGAAACCCCGTATTTACATATCTGCCACTGTGCAGGAGAATCCGATATGTGTTCTAGTGTTCAAACCGTAATGCGCAAGAAATGGTACGGAAACCCCGTATTTACATATCTGCCACTGTGCAGGAGAATCCGTATAGGTGTTCGAGTGTTCGAACCGTAATGCGCAAGAAACGGTAGAGAAACCCCGTATTTACATATCTGCCACTGTGCAGGAGAATTCGCATAGGTGTTCGAGTGTTCGAACTGTAATGCGCAACAAATGGTACGGAAACCCCGTATTTACATATCTGCCACTGTGCAGGAGAATCCGTATAGGTGTTCGAGTGTTCGAACCGTAATGCGCAAGAAATGGTATGGAAACCCCGTATTTACATATCTGCCACTGTGCAGGAGAATCCGTATAGGTGTTCGAGTGTTCGAACCGTAATGCGCAACAAATGGTACGGAAACCCCGTATTTACATATCTGCCACTGTGCAGGAGAATCCCTATAGGTGTTCGAGTGTTCGAACCGTAATGCGCAAGAAATGGTACGGAAACCCCGTATTTACATATCTGCCACTATACAGGAGAATCCGTATAGGTGTTCGAGTGTTCGAACCGTAATGCGCAAGAAACGGTACAGAAACCCCGTATTTACATATCTGCCACTGTGCAGGAGAATCCGTATAGGTGTTCGAGTGTTCGAACCGTAATGCGCAACAAATGGTACGAAAATCCCGTATTTACATATCTGCCACTGTGTAGGAGAATCCGTATAGGTGTTTGAGTGTTCGAACCGTAATGCGCAAGAAATGGTATGTAAACCCCGTATTTACATATCTGCCACCGTGCAGGAGAATCCGTATAGGTCTTCGAGTGTTCGAACCGTAATGCGCAAGAAATGGTATGTAAACCCCGTATTTACATATCTACCACTGTGCAGGAGAATCTGTATAGGTGTTCGAGTGTTCGAACCGTAATGCGCAAGAAATGGTACGGAAACCCCGTATTTACATATCTGCCACTGTGTAAGAGAATCCGTATAGGTGTTCGAGTGTTCGAACCGTAATGCGCAAGAAATGGTACGGAAACCCCGTATTTACATATCTACCACTGTGCAGGAGAATCTGTATAGGTGTCCGATTATTCGAACCGTAATGCGCAAGAAATGGTACGGAAACCCCGTATTTACATATCTACCACTGTACAGGAGAATCTGTATAGGTGTTCGAGTGTTCGAACCATAATGCGCAAGAAATGGTACGGAAACCCCGTATTTACATATCTGCCACTGTGCAGGAGAATCCGTATATGTGTTCGAGTGTTCGAACCGTAATGCGCAAGAAATGGTACGGAAACCCCGTATTTACATATCTGCCACTGTGCAGGAGAATCCGTATAGGTGTTCGAGTGTTCGAACCGTAATGCGCAAGAATCGGTACAGAAACCCCGTATTTACATATCTGCCACTGTGCAGGATAATCCGTATAGGTGTTCAAGTGTTCGAACCGTAATGCGCAAGAAATGGTAAGGAAACCCCGTATTTACATATCTGCCACTGTGCAGGAGAATCCGTATATGTGTTCGAGTGTTCGAACCGTAATGCGCAAGAAATGGCACGGAAACCCCGTATTTACATATCTGCCACTGTGCAGGAGAATCCGTATTGGTGTTCGAGGGTTCGAACCGTAATGCGCAAGAAATGGTACGGAAACCCCGTATTTACATATCTGCCACTGTGCTGGAGAATCCGTATATGTGTTCGAGTGTTCGAACCGTAATGCGCAAGAAATGGTACGGAAACCCCGTATTTACATATCTGCCACTGTGCAGGAGAATTCGTATAGGTGTTCGAGTGTTCGAACCGTAATGCGCAAGAATCGGTACAGAAACCCCGTATTTACATATCTGCCACTGTGCAGGAGAATCCGTATATGTGTCCGAGTGTTCGAACCGTAATGCGCAAGAAATGGTACGGAAACCCCGTATTTACATATCTGCCACTGTGCAGGAGAATCCGTATAGGTGTTCGAGTGTTCGAACCGTAATGCGCAAGAAATGGTACGGAAACCCCGTATTTACATATCTGCCACTGTGCAGGAGAATCCGTATAGGTGTTCGAGTGTTCGAACCGTAATACGGAAGAAATGGTACGGAAACCCCGTATTTACATATCTGCCACTGTGCAGGAGAATCCGTATATGTGTTCGAGTGTTCGAACCGTAATGCGCAAGAAATGGTACGGAAACCCCGTATTTACATATCTGCCACTGTGCAGGAGAATCCGTATATGTGTTCGAGTGTTCGAACCGTAATGCGCAAGAAATGGTACGGAAACACCGTATTTACATGTCTACCACTGTGGAGGAGAATCCGTATAGGTGTTCGAGTGTTCGAACCGTAATGCGCAAGAAATGGTATGTAA
Organism: Camellia sinensis; assembly: GCF_055761805.1. Classification (NCBI taxonomy): domain Eukaryota; kingdom Viridiplantae; phylum Streptophyta; class Magnoliopsida; order Ericales; family Theaceae; genus Camellia; species Camellia sinensis. Next base: position 5,475,196 of record NC_138965.1, read on the forward strand.
ACCCCGTATTTACATATTTACCACTGTGCAGGAAAATCTGCATAGGTGTTCGAGTGTTCGAACCGTAATGCGCGAGAAATGGTACGGAAACCCCGTATTTACATATCTGCCACTGTGCAGGAGAATCCGTATAGGTGTTCGAGTGTTCGAACCGTAATGCGCAAGAAATGGTACGGAAACCCCGTATTTACATATCTGCCACTGTACAGGAGAATCCGTATAGGTGTTCGAGTGTTCGAACCGTAATGCGCAACAAATGGTACGGAAACCCCGTATTTACATATCTGCCACTGTGCAGGAGAATCCGTATGTGTTCGAGTGTTCGAACCGTAATGCGCAAGAAATGGTACGGAAACCCCGTATTTACATATCTGCCACTGTGCAGGAGAATCCGTATAGGTGTTCGAGTGTTCGAACCGTAATGCGCAAGAATCGGTACAGAAACCCCGTATTTACATATCTGCCACTGTGCAGGATAATCCGTATAGGTGTTCAAGTGTTCGAACCGTAATGCGCAAGAAATGGTAAGGAAACCCCGTATTTACATATCTGCCACTGTGCAGGAGAATCCGTATATGTGTTCGAGTGTTCGAACCGTAATGCGCAAGAAATGGTACGGAAACCCCGTATTTACATATCTGCCACTGTGCAGGAGAATCCGTATTGGTGTTCGAGTGTTCGAACCGTAATGCGCAAGAAATGGTACGGAAACCCCGTATTTACATATCTGCCACTGTGCAGGAGAATCCGTATAGGTGTTCAAGTGTTCGAACCGTAATGCGCAAGAATCGGTACAGAAACCCCGTATTTACATATCTGCCACTGTGCAGGATAATCCGTATAGGTGTTCAAGTGTTCGAACCGTAATGCGCAAGAAATGGTAAGGAAACCCCGTATTTACATATCTGCCACTGTGCAGGAGAATCCGTATATGTGTTCGAGTGTTCGAACCGTAATGCGCAAGAAATGGCACGGAAACCCCGTATTTACATATCTGCCACTGTGCAGGAGAATCCGTATTGGTGTTCGAGGGTTCGAACCGTAATGCGCAAGAAATGGTACGGAAACCCCGTATTTACATATCTGCCACTGTGCTGGAGAATCCGTATATGTGTTCGAGTGTTCGAACCGTAATGCGCAAGAAATGGTACGGAAACCCCGTATTTACATATCTGCCACTGTGCAGGAGAATTCGTATAGGTGTTCGAGTGTTCGAACCGTAATGCGCAAGAATCGGTACAGAAACCCCGTATTTACATATCTGCCACTATGCAGGAGAATCCGTATATGTGTCCGAGTGTTCGAACCGTAATGCGCAAGAAATGGTACGGAAACCCCGTATTTACATATCTGCCACTGTGCAGGAGAATCCGTATAGGTGTTCGAGTGTTCGAACCGTAATGCGCAAGAAATGGTACGGAAACCCCGTATTTACATATCTGCCACTGTGCAGGAGAATCCGTATAGGTGTTCGAGTGTTCGAACCGTAATACGGAAGAAATGGTACGGAAACCCCGTATTTACATATCTGCCACTGTGCAGGAGAATCCGTATATGTGTTCGAGTGTTCGAACCGTAATGCGCAAGAAATGGTACGGAAACCCCGTATTTACATATCTGCCACTGTGCAGGAGAATCCGTATATGTGTTCGAGTGTTCGAACCGTAATGCGCAAGAAATGGTACGGAAACACCGTATTTACATATCTACCACTGTGGAGGAGAATCCGTATAGGTGTTCGAGTGTTCGAACCGTAATGCGCAAGAAATGGTATGTAAACCCCGTATTTACATATCTACCACTGTGCAGGAGAATCTGCATAGGTGTTCGAGTGTTCGAACCGTAATGCGCAAGAAATGGTACGGAAACCCCGTATTTACATATCTGCCACTGTGCAGGAGAATCCGTATAGGTGTTCGAGTGTTCGAACCGTAATGCGCAAGAAATGGTACGGAAACCCCGTATTTACATATCTGCCACTGTGCAGGAGAATCCGTATAGGTGTTCGAGTGTTCGAACCGTAATGCGCAACAAATGGTACGGAAACCCCGTATTTACATATCTGCCACTGTGCAGGACAATCCGTATGTGTTCGAGTGTTCGAACCGTAATGCGCAAGAAATGGTACGAAAACCCCGTATTTACATATCTGCCACTGTGCAGGAGAATCCGTATAGGTGTCCGAGTGTTCGAACCGTAATGCGCAAGAAATGGTATGTAAACCCCGTATTTACATATCTACCACTGTGCAGGAGAATCTGTATAGGTGTTCGAGTGTTCGAACCGTAATGCGCAAGAAATGGTACGGAAACCCCGTATTTACATATCTGCCACTGTGCAGGAGAATCCGTATAGGTGTTCGAGTGTTCGAACCATAATGCGCAAGAAATGGTATGGAAACCCCGTATTTACATATCTGCCACTGTGCAGGACAATCCGTATTGGTGTTCGAGTGTTCGAACCGTAATGCGCAAGAAATGGTACGGAAACCCCGTATTTACATATCTGCCACTGTGCAGGAGAATCTGTATATGTGTTCGAGTGTTCGAACCGTAATGCGCAAGAAATGGTACGTAAACCCCGTATTTACATATCTACCACTGTGCAGGAGAATCTGTATAGGTGTCCGATTATTCGAACCGTAATGCGCAAGAAATGGTACGGAAACCCCGTATTTACATATCTACCACTGTGCAGGAGAATCTGTATAAGTGTTCGAGTGTTCGAACCGTAATGCGCAAGAAATGGTACGGAAACCCCGTATTTACATATCTGCCACTGTGCAGGAGAATCCGTATATGTGTTCGAGTGTTCGAACCGTAATGCGCAAGAAATGGTACGGAAACCCCGTATTTACATATCTGCCACTGTGCAGGAGAATCCGTATAGGTGTTCGAGTGTTCGAACCGTAATGCGCAAGAAATGGTACGGAAACCCCGTATTTACATATCTGCCACTGTGCAGGAGAATCTGTATATGTGTTCGAGTGTTCGAACCGTAATGCGCAAGAAATGGTACGTAAACCCCGTATTTACATATCTCCCACTGTGCAGGAGAATCTGTATAGGTGTCCGATTATTCGAACCGTAATGCGCAAGAAATGGTACGGAAACCCCGTATTTACATATCTACCACTATGCAGGAGAATCCGTATTGGTGTTCGAGGGTTCGAACCGTAATGCGCAAGAAATGGTACGGAAACCCCGTATTTACATATCTGCCACTGTGCTGGAGAATCCGTATATGTGTTCGAGTGTTCGAACCGTAATGCGCAAGAAATGGTACGGAAACCCCGTATTTACATATCTGCCACTGTGCAGGAGAATTCGTATAGGTGTTCGAGTGTTCGAACCGTAATGCGCAAGAATCGGTACAGAAACCCCGTATTTACATATCTGCCACTGTGCAGGAGAATCCGTATATGTGTCCGAGTGTTCGAACCGTAATGCGCAAGAAATGGTACGGAAACCCCGTATTTACATATCTGCCACTGTGCAGGAGAATCCGTATAGGTGTTCAAGTGTTCGAACCGTAATGCGCAAGAAATGGTACGGAAACCCCGTATTTACATATCTGCCACTGTGCAGGAGAATCCGTATAGGTGTTCGAGTGTTCGAACCGTAATACGGAAGAAATGGTACGGAAACCCCGTATTTACATATCTGCCACTGTGCAGGAGAATCCGTATATGTGTTCGAGTGTTCGAACCGTAATGCGCAAGAAATGGTACGGAAACCCCGTATTTACATATCAGCCACTGTGCAGGAGAATCCGTATATGTGTTCGAGTGTTCGAACCGTAATGCCTTAGAAATGGTACGGAAACACCGTATTTACATATCTACCACTGTGCAGGAGAATCCGTATAGGTGTTCGAGTGTTCGAACCGTAATGCGCAAGAAATGGTATGTAAACCCCGTATTTACATATCTACCACTGTGCAGGAGAATCTGCATAGGTGTTCGAGTGTTCGAACCGTAATGCGCAAGAAATGGTACGGAAACCCCGTATTTACATATCTGCCACTGTGCAGGAGAATCCGTATAGGTGTTCGAGTGTTCGAACCGTAATGCGCAAGAAATGGTACGGAAACCCCGTATTTACATATCTGCCACTGTGCAGGAGAATCCGTATAGGTGTTCGAGTGTTCGAACCGTAATGCGCAACAAATGGTACGGAAACCCCGTATTTACATATCTGCCACTGTGCAGGACAATCCGTATGTGTTCGAGTGTTCGAACCGTAATGCGCAAGAAATGGTACGAAAACCCCGTATTTACATATCTGCCACTGTGCAGGAGAATCCGTATAGGTGTCCGAGTGTTCGAACCGTAATGCGCAAGAAATGGTATGTAAACCCCGTATTTACATATCTACCACTGTGCAGGAGAATCTGTATAGGTGTTCGAGTGTTCGAACCGTAATGCGCAAGAAATGGTACGGAAACCCCGTATTTACATATCTGCCACTGTGCAGGAGAATCCGTATAGGTGTTCGAGTGTTCGAACCATAATGCGCAAGAAATGGTATGGAAACCCCGTATTTACATATCTGCCACTGTGCAGGACAATCCGTATTGGTGTTCGAGTGTTCGAACCGTAATGCGCAAGAAATGGTACGGAAACCCCGTATTTACATATCTGCCACTGTGCAGGAGAATCTGTATATGTGTTCGAGTGTTCGAACCGTAATGCGCAAGAAATGGTACGTAAACCCCGTATTTACATATCTACCACTGTGCAGGAGAATCTGTATAGGTGTCCGATTATTCGAACCGTAATGCGCAAGAAATGGTACGGAAACCCCGTATTTACATATCTACCACTGTGCAGGAGAATCTGTATAAGTGTTCGAGTGTTCGAACCGTAATGCGCAAGAAATGGTACGGAAACCCCGTATTTACATATCTGCCACTGTGCAGGAGAATCCGTATATGTGTTCGAGTGTTCGAACCGTAATGCGCAAGAAATGGTACGGAAACCCCGTATTTACATATCTGCCACTGTGCAGGAGAATCCGTATAGGTGTTCGAGTGTTCGAACCGTAATGCGCAAGAAATGGTACGGAAACCCCGTATTTACATATCTGCCACTGTGCAGGAGAATCTGTATATGTGTTCGAGTGTTCGAACCGTAATGCGCAAGAAATGGTACGTAAACCCCGTATTTACATATCTCCCACTGTGCAGGAGAATCTGTATAGGTGTCCGATTATTCGAACCGTAATGCGCAAGAAATGGTACGGAAACCCCGTATTTACATATCTACCACTATGCAGGAGAATCCGTATTGGTGTTCGAGGGTTCGAACCGTAATGCGCAAGAAATGGTACGGAAACCCCGTATTTACATATCTGCCACTGTGCTGGAGAATCCGTATATGTGTTCGAGTGTTCGAACCGTAATGCGCAAGAAATGGTACGGAAACCCCGTATTTACATATCTGCCACTGTGCAGGAGAATTCGTATAGGTGTTCGAGTGTTCGAACCGTAATGCGCAAGAATCGGTACAGAAACCCCGTATTTACATATCTGCCACTGTGCAGGAGAATCCGTATATGTGTCCGAGTGTTCGAACCGTAATGCGCAAGAAATGGTACGGAAACCCCGTATTTACATATCTGCCACTGTGCAGGAGAATCCGTATAGGTGTTCAAGTGTTCGAACCGTAATGCGCAAGAAATGGTACGGAAACCCCGTATTTACATATCTGCCACTGTGCAGGAGAATCCGTATAGGTGTTCGAGTGTTCGAACCGTAATACGGAAGAAATGGTACGGAAACCCCGTATTTACATATCTGCCACTGTGCAGGAGAATCCGTATATGTGTTCGAGTGTTCGAACCGTAATGCGCAAGAAATGGTACGGAAACCCCGTATTTACATATCAGCCACTGTGCAGGAGAATCCGTATATGTGTTCGAGTGTTCGAACCGTAATGCCTTAGAAATGGTACGGAAACACCGTATTTACATATCTACCACTGTGCAGGAGAATCCGTATAGGTGTTCGAGTGTTCGAACCGTAATGCGCAAGAAATGGTATGTAAACCCCGTATTTACATATCTACCACTGTGCAGGAGAATCTGCATAGGTGTTCGAGTGTTCGAACCGTAATGCGCAAGAAATGGTACGGAAACCCCGTATTTACATATCTGCCACTGTGCAGGAGAATCCGTATAGGTGTTCGAGTGTTCGAACCGTAATGCGCAAGAAATGGTACAGAAACCCCGTATTTACATATCTGCCACTGTGCAGGATAATCCGTATAGGTGTTCAAGTGTTCGAACCGTAATGCGCAAGAAATGGTAAGGAAACCCCGTATTTACATATCTGCCACTGTGCAGGAGAATCCGTATATGTGTTCGAGTGTTCGAACCGTAATGCGCAAGAAATGGCACGGAAACCCCGTATTTACATATCTGCCACTGTGCAGGAGAATCCGTATTGGTGTTCGAGGGTTCGAACCGTAATGCGCAAGAAATGGTACGGAAACCCCGTATTTACATATCTGCCACTGTGCTGGAGAATCCGTATATGTGTTCGAGTGTTCGAACCGTAATGCGCAAGAAATGGTACGGAAACCCCGTATTTACATATCTGCCACTGTGCAGGAGAATTCGTATAGGTGTTCGAGTGTTCGAACCGTAATGCGCAAGAATCGGTACAGAAACCCCGTATTTACATATCTGCCACTGTGCAGGAGAATCCGTATATGTGTCCGAGTGTTCGAACCGTAATGCGCAAGAAATGGTACGGAAACCCCGTATTTACATATCTGCCACTGTGCAGGAGAATCCGTATATGTGTTCGAGTGTTCGAACCGTAATGCGCAAGAAATGGTACGGAAACCCCGTATTTACATATCTGCCACTGTGCAGGAGAATCCGTATAGGTGTTCGAGTGTTCGAACCGTAATGCGCAAGAATCGGTACAGAAACCCCGTATTTACATATCTGCCACTGTGCAGGAGAATCCGTATATGTGTTCGAGTGTTCGAACCGTAATGCGCAAGAAATGGTACGGAAACCCCGTATTTACATATCTGCCACTGTGCAGGAGAATCCGTATAGGTGTTCGAGTGTTCGAACCGTAATGCGCAAGAATCGGTACAGAAACCCCGTATTTACATATCTGCCACTGTGCAGGATAATCCGTATAGGTGTTCATGTGTTCGAACCGTAATGCGCAAGAAATGGTAAGGAAACCCCGTATTTACATATCTGCCACTGTGCAGGAGAATCCGTATATGTGTTCGAGTGTTCGAACCGTAATGCGCAAGAAATGGCACGGAAACCCCGTATTTACATATCTGCCACTGTGCAGGAGAATCCGTATTGGTGTTCGAGGGTTCGAACCGTAATGCGCAAGAAATGGTACGGAAACCCCGTATTTACATATCTGCCACTGTGCTGGAGAATCCGTATATGTGTTCGAGTGTTCGAACCGTAATGCGCAAGAAATGGTACGGAAACCCCGTATTTACATATCTGCCACTGTGCAGGAGAATTCGTATAGGTGTTCGAGTGTTCGAACCGTAATGCGCAAGAATCGGTACAGAAACCCCGTATTTACATATCTGCCACTGTGCAGGAGAATCCGTATATGTGTCCGAGTGTTCGAACCGTAATGCGCAAGAAATGGTACGGAAACCCCGTATTTACATATCTGCCACTGTGCAGGAGAATCCGTATAGGTGTTCAAGTGTTCGAACCGTAATGCGCAAGAAATGGTACGGAAACCCCGTATTTACATATCTGCCACTGTGCAGGAGAATCCGTATAGGTGTTCGAGTGTTCGAACCGTAATACGGAAGAAATGGTACGGAAACCCCGTATTTACATATCTGCCACTGTGCAGGAGAATCCGTATATGTGTTCGAGTGTTCGAACCGTAATGCGCAAGAAATGGTACGGAAACCCCGTATTTACATATCTGCCACTGTGCAGGAGAATCCGTATATGTGTTCGAGTGTTCGAACCGTAATGCCTTAGAAATGGTACGGAAACACCGTATTTACATATCTACCACTGTGCAGGAGAATCCGTATAGGTGTTCGAGTGTTCGAACCGTAATGCGCAAGAAATGGTATGTAAACCCCGTATTTACATATCTACCACTGTGCAGGAGAATCTGCATAGGTGTTCGAGTGTTCGAACCGTAATGCGCAAGAAATGGTACGGAAACCCCGTATTTACATATCTGCCACTGTGCAGGAGAATCCGTATAGGTGTTCGAGTGTTCGAACCGTAATGCGCAAGAAATGGTACAGAAACCCCGTATTTACATATCTGCCACTGTGCAGGATAATCCGTATAGGTGTTCAAGTGTTCGAACCGTAATGCGCAAGAAATGGTAAGGAAACCCCGTATTTACATATCTGCCACTGTGCAGGAGAATCCGTATATGTGTTCGAGTGTTCGAACCGTAATGCGCAATAAATGGCACGGAAACCCCGTATTTACATATCTGCCACTGTGCAGGAGAATCCGTATTGGTGTTCGAGGGTTCGAACCGTAATGCGCAAGAAATGGTACGGAAACCCCGTATTTACATATCTGCCACTGTGCAGGAGAATCCGTATAGGTGTTCGAGTGTTCGAACCGTAATGCGCAAGAAATGGTACGGAAACCCCGTATTTACATATCTGCCACTGTGCAGGAGAATTCGTATAGGTGTTCGAGTGTTCGAACCGTAATGCGCAAGAATCGGTACAGAAACCCCGTATTTACATATCTGCCACTGTGCAGGAGAATCCGTATATGTGTCCGAGTGTTCGAACCGTAATGCGCAAGAAATGGTACGGAAACCCCGTATTTACATATCTGCCACTGTGCAGGAGAATCCGTATAGGTGTTCGAGTGTTCGAACCGTAATGCGCAAGAAATGGTACGGAAACCCCGTATTTACATATCTGCCACTGTGCAGGAGAATCCGTATAGGTGTTCGAGTGTTCGAACCGTAATACGGAAGAAATGGTACGGAAACCCCGTATTTACATATCTGCCACTGTGCAGGAGAATCCGTATATGTGTTCGAGTGTTCGAACCGTAATGCGCAAGAAATGGTACGGAAACCCCGTATTTACATATCTGCCACTGTGCAGGAGAATCCGTATATGTGTTCGAGTGTTCGAACCGTAATGCGCAAGAAATGGTACGGAAACACCGTATTTACATATCTACCACTGTGGAGGAGAATCCGTATAGGTGTTCGAGTGTTCGAACCGTAATGCGCAAGAAATGGTATGTAAACCCCGTATTTACATATCTACCACTGTGCAGGAGAATCTGCATAGGTGTTCGAGTGTTCGAACCGTAATGCGCAAGAAATGGTACGGAAACCCCGTATTTACATATCTGCCACTGTGCAGGAGAATCCGTATAGGTGTTCGAGTGTTCGAACCGTAATGCGCAAGAAATGGTACGGAAACCCCGTATTTACATATCTGCCACTGTGCAGGAGAATCCGTATAGGTGTTCGAGTGTTCGAACCGTAATGCGCAACAAATGGTACGGAAACCCCGTATTTACATATCTGCCACTGTGCAGGACAATCCGTATGTGTTCGAGTGTTCGAACCGTAATGCGCAAGAAATGGTACGAAAACCCCGTATTTACATATCTGCCACTGTGCAGGAGAATCCGTATAGGTGTCCGAGTGTTCGAACCGTAATGCGCAAGAAATGGTATGTAAACCCCGTATTTACATATCTACCACTGTGCAGGAGAATCTGTATAGGTGTTCGAGTGTTCGAACCGTAATGCGCAAGAAATGGTACGGAAACCCCGTATTTACATATCTGCCACTGTGCAGGAGAATCCGTATAGGTGTTCGAGTGTTCGAACCATAATGCGCAAGAAATGGTATGGAAACCCCGTATTTACATATCTGCCACTGTGCAGGACAATCCGTATTGGTGTTCGAGTGTTCGAACCGTAATGCGCAAGAAATGGTACGGAAACCCCGTATTTACATATCTGCCACTGTGCAGGAGAATCTGTATATGTGTTCGAGTGTTCGAACCGTAATGCGCAAGAAATGGTACGTAAACCCCGTATTTACATATCTACCACTGTGCAGGAGAATCTGTATAGGTGTCCGATTATTCGAACCGTAATGCGCAAGAAATGGTACGGAAACCCGTATTTACATATCTACCACTGTGTAGGAGAATCTGTATAAGTGTTCGAGTGTTCGAACCGTAATGCGCAAGAAATGGTACGGAAACCCCGTATTTACATATCTGCCACTGTGCAGGAGAATCCGTATATGTGTTCGAGTGTTCGAACCGTAATGCGCAAGAAATGGTACGGAAACCCCGTATTTACATATCTGCCACTGTGCAGGAGAATCCGTATAGGTGTTCGAGTGTTCGAACCGTAATGCGCAAGAATCGGTACAGAAACCCCGTATTTACATATCTGCCACTGTGCAGGATAATCCGTATAGGTGTTCATGTGTTCGAACCGTAATGCGCAAGAAATGGTAAGGAAACCCCGTATTTACATATCTGCCACTGTGCAGGAGAATCCGTATATGTGTTCGAGTGTTCGAACCGTAATGCGCAAGAAATGGCACGGAAACCCCGTATTTACATATCTGCCACTGTGCAGGAGAATCCGTATTGGTGTTCGAGGGTTCGAACCGTAATGCGCAAGAAATGGTACGGAAACCCCGTATTTACATATCTGCCACTGTGCTGGAGAATCCGTATATGTGTTCGAGTGTTCGAACCGTAATGCGCAAGAAATGGTACGGAAACCCCGTATTTACATATCTGCCACTGTGCAGGAGAATTCGTATAGGTGTTCGAGTGTTCGAACCGTAATGCGCAAGAATCGGTACAGAAACCCCGTATTTACATATCTGCCACTGTGCAGGAGAATCCGTAGATGTGTCCGAGTGTTCGAACCGTAATGCGGAAGAAATGGTACGGAAACCCCGTATTTACATATCTGCCACTGTGCAGGAGAATCCGTATAGGTGTTCAAGTGTTCGAACCGTAATGCGCAAGAAATGGTACGGAAACCCCGTATTTACATATCTGCCACTGTGTAGGAGAATCCGTATAGGTGTTCGAGTGTTCGAACCGTAATACGGAAGAAATGGTACGGAAACCCCGTATTTACATATCTGCCACTGTGCAGGAGAATCCGTATATGTGTTCGAGTGTTCGAACCGTAATGCGCAAGAAATGGTACGGAAACCCCGTATTTACATATCTGCCACTGTGCAGGAGAATCCGTATATGTGTTCGAGTGTTCGAACCGTAATGCCTTAGAAATGGTACGGAAACACCGTATTTACATATCTACCACTGTGCAGGAGAATCCGTATAGGTGTTCGAGTGTTCGAACCGTAATGCGCAAGAAATGGTATGTAAACCCCGTATTTACATATCGACCACTGTGCAGGAGAATCTGCATAGGTGTTCGAGTGTTCGAACCGTAATGCGCAAGAAATGGTACGGAAACCCCGTATTTACATATCTGCCACTGTGCAGGAGAATCCGTATAGGTGTTCGAGTGTTCGAACCGTAATGCGCAAGAAATGGTACGGAAACCCCGTATTTACATATCTGCCACTGTGCAGGAGAATCCGTATAGGTGTTCGTGTGTTCGAACCGTAATGCGCAACAAATGGTACGGAAACCCCGTATTTACATATCTGCCACTGTGCAGGAGAATCCGTATGTGTTCGAGTGTTCGAACCGTAATGCGCAAGAAATGGTACGGAAACCCCGTATTTACATATCTGCCACTGTGCAGGAGAATCCGTATAGGTGTTCGAGTGTTGGAACCGTAATGCGCAAGAAATGGTATGTAAACCCCGTATTTACATATCTACCACTGTGCAGGAGAATCTGTATAGGTGTTCGAGTGTTCGAACCGTAATGCGCAAGAAATGGTACGGAAACCCCGTATTTACATATCTGCCACTGTGCAGGAGAATCCGTATAGGTGTTCGAGTGTTCGAACCATAATGCGCAAGAAATGGTATGGAAACCCCGTATTTACATATCTGCCACTGTGCAGGAGAATCCGTATTGGTGTTCGAGTGTTCGAACCGTAATGCGCAAGAAATGGTACGGAAACCCCGTATTTACATATCTGCCACTGTGCAGGAGAATCCGTATTTACATATCTGCCACTGTGCAGGAGAATCCGTATAGGTGTTCGAGTGTTCGAACCGTAATGCGCAACAAATGGTACGGAAACCCCGTATTTACATATCTGCCACTGTGCAGGAGAATCTGTATAAGTGTTCGAGTGTTCGAATCGTAATGCGCAAGAAATGGTACGGAAACCCCGTATTTACATATCTGCCACTGTGCAGGAGAATCCGTATAGGTGTTCGAGTGTTCGAACCGTAATGCGCAAGAAATGGTACGGAAACCCCGTATTTACATATCTGCCACTGTGCAGGAGAATCCGTATAGGTGTTCGAGTGTTCGAACCGTAATGCGCAACAAATGGTACGGAAACCCCGTATTTACATATCTGCCACTGTGCAGGAGAATCTGTATAAGTGTTCGAGTGTTCGAACCGTAATGTGCAAGAAATGGTACGGAAACCCCGTATTTACATATCTGCCACTGTGCAGGAGAATCCGTATATGTGTTCGAGTGTTCGAACCGTAATGCGCAAGAAATGGTACGGAAACCCCGTATTTACATATCTGCCACTGTGCAGGAGAATCCGTATAGGTGTTCGAGTGTTCGAACCGTAATGCGCAAGAATCGGTACAGAAACCCCGTATTTACATATCTGCCACTGTGCAGGATAATCCGTATAGGTGTTCAAGTGTTCGAACCGTAATGCGCAAGAAATGGTAAGGAAACCCCGTATTTACATATCTGCCACTGTGCAGGAGAATCCGTATATGTGTTCGAGTGTTCGAACCGTAATGCGCAAGAAATGGCACGGAAACCCCGTATTTACATATCTGCCACTGTGCAGGAGAATCCGTATTGGTGTTCGAGTGTTCGAACCGTAATGCGCAAGAAATGGTACGGAAACCCCGTATTTACATATCTGCCACTGTGCAGGAGAATCCGTATTTACATATCTGCCACTGTGCAGGAGAATCCGTATAGGTGTTCGAGTGTTCGAACCGTAATGCGCAACAAATGGTACGGAAACCCCGTATTTACATATCTGCCACTGTGCAGGAGAATCTGTATAAGTGTTCTAGTGTTCGAACCGTAATGCGCAAGAAATGGTACGGAAACCCCGTATTTACATATCTGCCACTGTGCAGGAGAATCCGTATAGGTGTTCGAGTGTTCGAACCGTAATGCGCAAGAAATGGTACGGAAACCCCGTATTTACATATCTGCCACTGTGCAGGAGAATCCGTATAGGTGTTCGAGTGTTCGAACCGTAATGCGCAACAAATGGTACGGAAACCCCGTATTTACATATATACCACTGTGCAGGAGAATCCGTATAGGTGTTCGAGTGTTCGAACCGTAATGCGCAAGAAATGGTACGGAAACCCCGTATTTACATATCTGCCACTGTGCAGGAGAATCTGCATAGGTGTTCGAGTGTTCGAACCGTAATGCGCAAGAAATGGTACGGAAACCCCGTATTTACATATCTGCCACTGTGCAGGAGAATCCGTATAGGTGTTCAAGTGTTCGAACCGTAATGCGCAAGAAATGGTACGGAAACCCCGTATTTACATATCTGCCACTGTGGAGGAGAATCCGTATTGGTGTTCGAGTGTTCGAACCGTAATGCGCAACAAATGGTACGGAAACCCCGTATTTACATATCTGCCACTGTGCAGGAGAATCCGTATATGTGTTCGAGTGTTCGAACCGTAATGCGCAAGAAATGGTATGGAAACCCCGTATTTACATATCTGCCACTGTGTAGGAGAATCCGTATAGGTGTTCGAGTGTTCGAACCGTAATGCGCAAGAAATGGTATGTAAACCCCGTATTTACATATCTACCACTGTGCAGGAGAATCTGTATAGGTGTTCGAGTGTTCGAACCGTAATGCGCAAGAAATGGTACGGAAACCCCGTATTTACATATCTGCCACTGTGCAGGAGAATTCGTATAGGTGTTCGAGTGTTCGAACCGTAATGCGCAAGAATCGGTACAGAAACCCCGTATTTACATATCTGCCACCGTGCAGGAGAATCCGTATATGTGTCCGAGTGTTCGAACTGTAATGCGCAAGAAATGGTACGGAAACCCCGTATTTACATATCTGCCACTGTGCAGGAGAATCCGTATAGGTGTTCGAGTGTTCGAACCGTAATGTGCAAGAAATGGTACGGAAACCCCGTATTTACATATCTGCCACTGTGCAGGAGAATCCGTATAGGTGTTCGAGTGTTCGAACCGTAATACGGAAGAAATGGTACGGAAACCCCGTATTTACATATCTGCCACTGTGCAGGAGAATCCGTATATGTGTTCGAGTGTTCGAACCGTAATGCGCAAGAAATGGTACGGAAACCCCGTATTTACATATCTGCCACTGTGCAGGAGAATCCGTATATGTGTTCGAGTGTTCGAACCGTAATGCGCAAGAAATGGTACGGAAACACCGTATTTACATATCTACCACTGTGCAGGAGAATCCGTATAGGTGTTCGAGTGTTCGAACCGTAATGCGCAAGAAATGGTATGTAAACCCCGTATTTACATATCTACCACTGTGCAGGAGAATCTGCATAGGTGTTCGAGTGTTCGAACCGTAATGCGCAAGAAATGGTACGGAAACCCCGTATTTACATATCTGCCACTGTGCAGGAGAATCCGTATAGGTGTTCAAGTGTTCGAACCGTAATGCGCAAGAAATGGTACGGAAACCCCGTATTTACATATCTGCCACTGTGGAGGAGAATCCGTATAGGTGTTCGAGTGTTCGAACCGTAATGCGCAACAAATGGTACGGAAACCCCGTATTTACATATCTGCCACTGTGCAGGAGAATCCGTATATGTGTTCGAGTGTTCGAACCGTAATGCGCAAGAAACGGTATGGAAACCCCGTATTTACATATCTGCCACTGTGCAGGAGAATCCGTATAGGTGTTCGAGTGTTCGAAACGTAATGCGCAACAAATGGTACGGAAACCCCGTATTTACATATCTGCCACTGTGCAGGAGAATCCCTATAGGTGTTCGAGTGTTCGAACTGTAATGCGCAAGAAATGGTACGGAAACCCCGTATTTACATATCTGCCACTCTGCAGGAGAATCCGTATAAGTGTTCGAGTGTTCGAACCGTAATGCGCAAGAATTGGTACAGAAACCCCGTATTTACATATATGCCACTGTGCAGGACAATCCGTATAGGTGTTCAAGTGTTCGAACCGTAATGCGCAACAAACGGTACGAAAATCCCGTATTTACATATCGGCCACTGTGCAGGAGAATCCCTATAGGTGTTCGAGTGTTCGAACCGTAATGCGCAAGAAATGGTATGTAAACCCCGTATTTACATATCTACCATTGTGCAGGAGAATCCGTATAGGTGTTCGAGTGTTCGAACCGTAATGCGCAAGAAATGGTACGGAAACCCCGTATTTACATATCTGCCACTGTGTAGGAGAATCCGTATAGGTGTTCGAGTGTTCGAACCGTAATGCGCAAGAAATGGTATGTAAACCCCGTATTTACATATCTGCCACTGTTCAGGAGAATCCGTATAGGTGTTCGAGTGTTCGAACCGTAATGCGCAAGAAATGGTATGTAAACCCCGTATTTACATATCTACCACTGTCCAGGAGAATCTGTATAGGTGTTCGAGTGTTCGAATCGTAATGCGCAAGAAATGGTACGGAAACCCCGTATTTACATATCTGCCACTGTGCAGGAGAATCCGTATTGGTGTTCGAGTGTTCGAACCGTAATGCGCAAGAAATGGTACGGAAACCCCGTATTTACATATCTGCCACTGTGCAGGAGAATCTGTATAGGTGTTCAAGTGTTCAAACCGTAATGCGCAAGAAATGGTACGGAAACCCCGTATTTACATATCTGCCACTGTGCAGGAGAATCCGTATAGGTGTTCGAGTGTTCGAACCGTAATGCGCAAGAAATGGTACGGAAACCCCGTATTTACATATCTGCCGCTGTGCAGGAGAATCCATATAGGTGTTCGAGTGTTCGAACCGTAATGCGCAAGAATCGGTACAGAAACCCCGTATTTACATATCTGCCACTGTGCAGGATAATCCGTATAGGTGTTCAAGTGTTCGAACCGTAATGCGCAAGAAATGGTACGGAAACCCCGTATTTACATATCTGCCACTGTGCAGGAGAATCCGTATATGTGTTCGAGTGTTCGAACCGTAATGCGCAAAAAATGGTACGGAAACCCCGTATTTACATATCTGCCACTGTGCAGGAGAATCCGTATAGGTGTTCGAGTGTTCGAACCGTAATGCGCAAGAATCCGTACAGAAACCCCGTATTTACATATCTGCCACTGTGCAGGATAATCCGTATAGGTGTTCAAGTGTTCTAACCGTAATGCGCAAGAAATGGTATGGAAACCCCGTATTTACATATCTGCCACTGTGCAGGAGAATCCGTATATGTGTTCGAGTGTTCGAACCGTAATGCGCAAGAAATGGTACGGAAACCCCGTATTTACATATCTGCCACTGTGTAGGAGAATCCGTATAGGTGTTCGAGTGTTCGAACCATAATGCGCAAGAAATGGTACGGAAACCCCGTATTTACATATCTGCCACTGTGCAGGAGAATCCGAATAGGTGTTCGAGTGTTCGAACCGTAATGCGCAAGAAATGGTATGTAAACCCCGTATTTACATATCTACCACTGTGCAGGAGAATCTGTATAGGTGTTCGAGTGTTCAAACCGTAATGCGCAAGAAATGGTACGGAAACCCCGTATTTACATATCTGCCACTGTGCAGGAGAATCCGTATATGTGTTCGAGTGTTCGAAACGTAATGCGCAAGAAATGGTACGGAAACCCCGTATTTACATATCTGCCACTGTGCAGGAGAATCCGTATAGGTGTTCGAGTGTTCGAACCGTAATGCGCAAGAATCGGTACAGAAACCCTGTATTTACATATCTGCCACTGTGCACGATAATCCGTATAGGTGTTCAAGTGTTCGAACCGTAATGCGCAAGAAATGGTATGGAAACCCCGTATTTACATATCTGCCACTGTGCAGGAGAATCCGTATATGTGTTCGAGTGTTCGAACCGTAATGCGCAAGAAATGGTACGGAAACCCCGTATTTACATATCTGCCACTGTGCAGGAGAATCCGTATTGGTGTTCGAGTGTTCGAACCGTAATGCGCAAGAAATGGTACGGAAACCCCGTATTTACATATCTGCCACTGTGCAGGAGAATCCGTATAGGTGTTCGAGTGTTCGAACCGTAATGCGCAAGAATCGGTACAGAAACCCCGTATTTACATATCTGCCACTGTGCAGGATAATCCGTATAGGTGTTCAAGTGTTCGAACCGTACTGCGCAAGAAATGGTATGGAAACCCCGTATTTACATATCTGCCACTGTGCAGGAGAATCCGTATAGGTGTTCGAGTGTTCGAACGGTAATGCGCAAGAAATGGCACGGAAACCCCGTATTTACATATCTGCCACTGTGCAGGAGAATCCGTATTGGTGTTCGAGTGTTCGAACCGTAATGCGCTAGAAATGGTACGGAAACCCCGTATTTACATATCTGCCACTGTGCAGGAGAATCCGTATAGGTGTTCGAGTGTTCGAACCGTAATGCGCAAGAAATGGTACGGAAACCCCGTATTTACATATCTGCCACTGTGCAGGAGAATCCGTATAGGTGTTCGAGTGTTCGAACCGTAATGCGCAAGAATCGGTACAGAAACCCCGTATTTACATATCTGCCACTGTGCAGGATAATCCGTATAAGTGTTCAAGTGTTCGAACCGTAATGCGTAAGAAATGGTATGGAAACCCCGTATTTACATATCTGCCACTGTGGAGGAGAATCCGTATATGTGTTCGAGTGTTCGAACCGTAATGCGCAAGAAATGGTACGGAAACCCCGTATTTACATATCTGCCACTGTGCAGGAGAATCCGTATTGGTGTTCGAGTGTTCGAACCGTAATGCGCAAGAAATGGTACAGAAACCCCGTATTTACATATCTGCCACTGTGCAGGAGAATCTGCATAGGTGTTCGAGTGTTCGAACCGTAATGCGCAAGAAATGGTACGGAAACCCCGTATTTACATATCTGCCACTGTGCAGGAGAATCCGTATAGGTGGTCGAGTGTTCGAACCGTAATGCGCAAGAATCGGTACAGAAACCCTGTATTTACATATTTGCCACTGTGCACGATAATCCGTATAGGTGTTCAAGTGTTCGAACCGTAATGCGCAAGAAATGGTATGGAAACCCCGTATTTACGTATCTGCCACTGTGGAGGAGAATCCGTATATGTGTTCGAGTGTTCGAACCGTAATGCGCAAGAAATGGTACAGAAACCCCGTATTTACATATCTGCCACTGTGTAGGAGAATCCGTATAGGTGTTCGAGTGTTCGAACCGTAATGCGCAAGAAATGGTATGTAAACCCCGTATTTACATATCTACCACTGTGCAGGAGAATCTGTATAGGTGTTCGAGTGTTCGAACCGTAATGCGCAAGAAATGGTACGGAAACCCCGTATTTACATATCTGCCACTGTGTAGGAGAATCCGTATATGTGTTCGAGTGTTCGAACCGTAATGCGCAAGAAATGGTACGGAAACCCCGTATTTACATATCTGCCACTGTGCAGGAGAATCCGTATAGGTGTTCGAGTGTTCGAACCGTAATGCGCAAGAATCGGTACAGAAACCCCGTATTTACATATCTGCCACAGTGCAGGATAATCCGTATAGGTGTTCAAGTGTTCGAACCGTACTGCGCAAGAAATGGTATGGAAACCCCGTATTTACATATCTGCCACTGTGCAGGAGAATCCGTATATGTGTTCGAGTGTTCGAACTGTAATGCGCAAGAAATGGCACGGAAACCCCGTATTTACATATCTGCCACTGTGCAGGAGAATCCGTATTGGTGTTCGAGTGTTCGAACCGTAATGCGCAAGAAATGGTACGGAAACCCCGTATTTACATATCTGCCACTGTGCAGGAGAATCCGTATAGGTGTTCGAGTGTTCGAACCGTAATGCGCAAGAAATGGTACGGAAACCCCGTATTTACATATCTGTAACTGTGCAGGAGAATCCGTATAGGTGTTCGAGTGTTCGAACCGTAATGCGCAAGAAATGGTACGGAAACCCCGTATTTACATATCTGCCACTGTGCAGGAGAATCCGTATAGGTGTTCGAGTGTTCGAACCGTAATGCGCAAGAATCGGTACAGAAACCCCGTATTTACATATCTGCCACTGTGCAGGATAATCCGTATAGGTGTTCAAGTGTTCGAACCGTAATGCGTAAGAAATGGTATTTAAACCCCGTATTTACATATCTGCCACTGTGCAGGAGAATCCGTATATGTGTTCGAGTGTTCAAACCGTAATGCGCAAGAAATGGTACGGAAACCCCGTATTTACATATCTGCCACTGTGTAGGAGAATCCGTATAGGTGTTCGAGTGTTCGAACCGTAATGCGCAAGAAATGGTACGGAAACCCCGTATTTACATATCTGCCACTGTGCAGGAGAATCCGTATAGGTGTTCGAGTGTTCGAACCGTAATGCGCAAGAATCGGTACAGAAACCCCGTATTTACATATCTGCCACTGTGCAGGATAATCCGTATAGGTGTTCAAGTGTTCGAACCGTACTGCGCAAGAAATGGTATGGAAACCCCGTATTTACATATCTGCCACTGTGCAGGAGAATCCGTATAGGTGTTCGAGTGTTCGAACTGTAATGCGCAAGAAATGGCACGGAAACCCCGTATTTACATATCTGCCACTGTGCAGGAGAATCCGTATTGGTGTTCGAGTGTTCGAACCGTAATGCGCTAGAAATGGTACGGAAACCCCGAATTTACATATCTGCCACTGTGCAGGAGAATCCGTATAGGTGTTCGAGTGTTCGAACCGTAATGCGCAAGAAATGGTACGGAAACCCCGTATTTACATATCTGCCACTGTGCAGGAGAATCCGTATAGGTGTTCGAGTGTTCGAACCGTAATGCGCAAGAATCGGTACAGAAACCCCGTATTTACATATCTGCCACTGTGCAGGATAATCCGTATAAGTGTTCAAGTGTTCGAACCGTAATGCGTAAGAAATGGTATGGAAACCCCGTATTTACATATCTGCCACTGTGCAGGAGAATCCGTATATGTGTTCGAGTGTTCGAACCGTAATGCGCAAGAAATGGTACGGAAACCCCGTATTTACATATCTGCCACTGTGCAGGAGAATCCGTATTGGTGTTCGAGTGTTCGAACCGTAATGCGCAAGAAATGGTACAGAAACCCCGTATTTACATATCTGCCACTGTGCAGGAGAATCTGCATAGGTGTTCGAGTGTTCGAACCGTAATGCGCAAGAAATGGTACGGAAACCCCGTATTTACATATCTGCCACTGTGCAGGAGAATCCGTATAGGTGGTCGAGTGTTCGAACCGTAATGCGCAAGAATCGGTACAGAAACCCTGTATTTACATATTTGCCACTGTGCACGATAATCCGTATAGGTGTTCAAGTGTTCGAACCGTAATGCGCAAGAAATGGTATGGAAACCCCGTATTTACGTATCTGCCACTGTGCAGGAGAATCCGTATATGTGTTCGAGTGTTCGAACCGTAATGCGCAAGAAATGGTACAGAAACCCCGTATTTACATATCTGCCACTGTGTAGGAGAATCCGTATAGGTGTTCGAGTGTTCGAACCGTAATGCGCAAGAAATGGTATGTAAACCCCGTATTTACATATCTACCACTGTGCAGGAGAATCTGTATAGGTGTTCGAGTGTTCGAACCGTAATGCGCAAGAAATGGTACGGAAACCCCGTATTTACATATCTGCCACTGTGTAGGAGAATCCGTATATGTGTTCGAGTGTTCGAACCGTAATGCGCAAGAAATGGTACGGAAACCCCGTATTTACATATCTGCCACTGTGCAGGAGAATCCGTATAGGTGTTCGAGTGTTCGAACCGTAATGCGCAAGAATCGGTACAGAAACCCCGTATTTACATATCTGCCACAGTGCAGGATAATCCGTATAGGTGTTCAAGTGTTCGAACCGTACTGCGCAAGAAATGGTATGGAAACCCCGTATTTACATATCTGCCACTGTGCAGGAGAATCCGTATATGTGTTCGAGTGTTCGAACTGTAATGCGCAAGAAATGGCACGGAAACCCCGTATTTACATATCTGCCACTGTGCAGGAGAATCCGTATTGGTGTTCGAGTGTTCGAACCGTAATGCGCAAGAAATGGTACGGAAACCCCGTATTTACATATCTGCCACTGTGCAGGAGAATCCGTATAGGTGTTCGAGTGTTCGAACCGTAATGCGCAAGAAATGGTACGGAAACCCCGTATTTACATATCTGCAACTGTGCAGGAGAATCCGTATAGGTGTTCGAGTGTTCGAACCGTAATGCGCAAGAAATGGTACGGAAACCCCGTATTTACATATCTGCCACTGTGCAGGAGAATCCGTATAGGTGTTCGAGTGTTCGAACCGTAATGCGCAAGAATCGGTACAGAAACCCCGTATTTACATATCTGCCACTGTGCAGGATAATCCGTATAGGTGTTCAAGTGTTCGAACCGTAATGCGTAAGAAATGGTATTTAAACCCCGTATTTACATATCTGCCACTGTGCAGGAGAATCCGTATATGTGTTCGAGTGTTCAAACCGTAATGCGCAAGAAATGGTACGGAAACCCCGTATTTACATATCTGCCACTGTGTAGGAGAATCCGTATAGGTGTTCGAGTGTTCGAACCGTAATGCGCAAGAAATGGTACGGAAACCCCGTATTTACATATCTGCCACTGTGCAGGAGAATCCGTATAGGTGTTCGAGTGTTCGAACCGTAATGCGCAAGAATCGGTACAGAAACCCCGTATTTACATATCTGCCACTGTGCAGGATAATCCGTATAGGTGTTCAAGTGTTCGAACCGTACTGCGCAAGAAATGGTATGGAAACCCCGTATTTACATATCTGCCACTGTGCAGGAGAATCCGTATATGTGTTCGAGTGTTCGAACTGTAATGCGCAAGAAATGGCACGGAAACCCCGTATTTACAAATCTGCCACTGTGCAGGAGAATCCGTATTGGTGTTCGAGTGTTCGAACCGTAATGCGCAAGAAATGGTACGGAAACCCCGTATTTACATATCTGCCACTGTGCAGGAGAATCCGTATAGGTGTTCGAGTGTTCGAACCGTAATGCGCAAGAAATGGTACGGAAACCCCGTATTTACATATCTGCCACTGTTCAGGAGAATCCGTATAGGTGTTCGAGTGTTCGAACCGTAATGCGCAAGAATCGGTACAGAAACCCCGTATTTACATATCTGCCACTGTGCAGGATAATCCGTATAGGTGTTCAAGTGTTCGAACCGTAATGCATAAGAAATGGTATGGAAACCCCGTATTTACATATCTGCCACTGTGCAGGAGAATCCGTATATGTGTTCGAGTGTTCGAACCGTAATGCGCAAGAAATGGTACGGAAACCCCGTATTTACATATCTGCCACTGTGCAGGAGAATCCGTATTGGTGTTCGAGTGTTCGAACCGTAATGCGCAAGAAATGGTACAGAAACCCCGTATTTACATATCTGCCACTGTGCAGGAGAATCCGTATAGGTGTTCGAGTGTTCGAACCGTAATGCGCAAGAAATGGTACGGAAACCCCGTATTTACATATCTGCCACTGTGCAGGAGAATCCGTATAGGTGGTCGAGTGTTCGAACCGTAATGCGCAAGAATCGGTACAGAAACCCTGTATTTACATATCTGCCACTGTGCACGATAATCCGTATAGGTGTTCAAGTGTTCGAACCGTAATGCGCAAGAAATGGTATGGAAACAACGTATTTACGTATCTGCCACTGTGCAGGAGAATCCGTATATGTGTTCGAGTGTTCGAACCGTAATGCGCAAGAAATGGTACAGAAACCCCGTATTTACATATCTGCCACTGTGTAGGAGAATCCGTATAGGTGTTCGAGTGTTCGAACCGTAATGCGCAAGAAATGGTACGCAAATCCCGTATTTACATATCTGCCACTGTGTAGGAGAATCCGTATAGGTATTCGAGTGTTCGAACCGTAATGCGCAAGAAATGGTATGTAAACCCCGTATTTACATATCTACCACTGTGCAGGAGAATCTGTATAGGTGTTCGAGTGTTCGAACCGTAATGCGCAAGAAATGGTACGGAAACCCCGTATTTACATATCTGCCACTGTGCAGGAGAATCCGTATAGGTGTTCGAGTGTTCGAACCGTAATGCGCAAGAATCGGTACAGAAACCCCGTATTTACATATCTGCCACTGTGCAGGATAATCCGTATAGGTGTTCAAGTGTTCGAACCGTACTGCGCAAGAAATGGTATGGAAACCCCGTATTTACATATCTGCCACTGTGCAGGAGAATCCGTATATGTGTTCGAGTGTTCGAACTGTAATGCGCAAGAAATGGCACGGAAACCCCGTATTTACATATCTGCCACTGTGCAGGAGAATCCGTATTGGTGTTCGAGTGTTCGAACCGTAATGCGCAAGAAATGGTACGGAAACCCCGTATTTACATATCTGCCACTGTGCAGGAGAATCCGTATAGGTGTTCGAGTGTTCGAACCGTAATGCGCAAGAATCGGTACAGAAACCCCGTATTTACATATCTGCCACTGTGCAGGATAATCCGTATAGGTGTTCAAGTGTTCGAACCGTAATGCGTAAGAAATGGTATTTAAACCCCGTATTTACATATCTGCCACTGTGCAGGAGAATCCGTATATGTGTTCGAGTGTTCAAACCGTAATGCGCAAGAAATGGTACGGAAACCCCGTATTTACATATCTGCCACTGTGTAGGAGAATCCGTATAGGTGTTCGAGTGTTCGAACCGTAATGCGCAAGAAATGGTACGGAAACCCCGTATTTACATATCTGCCACTGTGCAGGAGAATCCGTATAGGTGTTCGAGTGTTCGAACCGTAATGCGCAAGAATCGGTACAGAAACCCCGTATTTACATATCTGCCACTGTGCAGGATAAT
The DNA here is from genome assembly GCF_055761805.1 of Camellia sinensis. Lineage (NCBI taxonomy): Eukaryota > Viridiplantae > Streptophyta > Magnoliopsida > Ericales > Theaceae > Camellia > Camellia sinensis. The sequence continues at coordinate 5,499,409 of NC_138965.1, forward strand.
CCGTATAGGTGTTCAAGTGTTCGAACCGTACTGCGCAAGAAATGGTATGGAAACCCCGTATTTACATATCTGCCACTGTGCAGGAGAATCCGTATATGTGTTCGAGTGTTCGAACTGTAATGCGCAAGAAATGGCACGGAAACCCCGTATTTACATATCTGCCACTGTGCAGGAGAATCCGTATTGGTGTTCGAGTGTTCGAACCGTAATGCGCAAGAAATGGTACGGAAACCCCGTATTTACATATCTGCCACTGTGCAGGAGAATCCGTATAGGTGTTCGAGTGTTCGAACCGTAATGCGCAAGAAATGGTACGGAAACCCCGTATTTACATATCTGCCACTGTGCAGGAGAATCCGTATAGGTGTTCGAGTGTTCGAACCGTAATGCGCAAGAATCGGTACAGAAACCCCGTATTTACATATCTGCCACTGTGCAGGATAATCCGTATAGGTGTTCAAGTGTTCGAACCGTAATGCATAAGAAATGGTATGGAAACCCCGTATTTACATATCTGCCACTGTGCAGGAGAATCCGTATATGTGTTCGAGTGTTCGAACCGTAATGCGCAAGAAATGGTACGGAAACCCCGTATTTACATATCTGCCACTGTGCAGGAGAATCCGTATTGGTGTTCGAGTGTTCGAACCGTAATGCGCAAGAAATGGTACAGAAACCCCGTATTTACATATCTGCCACTGTGCAGGAGAATCCGTATAGGTGTTCGAGTGTTCGAACCGTAATGCGCAAGAAATGGTACGGAAACCCCGTATTTACATATCTGCCACTGTGCAGGAGAATCCGTATAGGTGGTCGAGTGTTCGAACCGTAATGCGCAAGAATCGGTACAGAAACCCTGTATTTACATATCTGCCACTGTGCACGATAATCCGTATAGGTGTTCAAGTGTTCGAACCGTAATGCGCAAGAAATGGTATGGAAACAACGTATTTACGTATCTGCCACTGTGCAGGAGAATCCGTATATGTGTTCGAGTGTTCGAACCGTAATGCGCAAGAAATGGTACAGAAACCCCGTATTTACATATCTGCCACTGTGTAGGAGAATCCGTATAGGTGTTCGAGTGTTCGAACCGTAATGCGCAAGAAATGGTACGGAAACCCCGTATTTACATATCTGCCACTGTGTAGGAGAATCCGTATAGGTGTTCGAGTGTTCGAACCGTAATGCGCAAGAAATGGTACGCAAATCCCGTATTTACATATCTGCCACTGTGTAGGAGAATCCGTATAGGTGTTCGAGTGTTCGAACCGTAATGCGCAAGAAATGGTATGTAAACCCCGTATTTACATATCTACCACTGTGCAGGAGAATCTGTATAGGTGTTCGAGTGTTCGAACCGTAATGCGCAAGAAATGGTATGGAAACCCCGTATTTACATATCTGCCACTATGCAGGAGAATCCGTATATGTGTTCGAGTGTTCGAACTGTAATGCGCAAGAAATGGCACGGAAACCCCGTATTTACATATCTGCCACTGTGCAGGAGAATCCGTATTGGTGTTCGAGTGTTCGAACCGTAATACGCAAGAAATGGTACGGAAACCCCGTATTTACATATCTGCCACTGTGCAGGAGAATCCGTATTGGTGTTCGAGTGTTCGAACCGTAATGCGCAAGAAATGGTACGGAAACCCCGTATTTACATATCTGCCACTGTGCAGGAGAATCCGTATAGGTGTTCGAGTGTTCGAACCGTAATGCGCAAGAATCGGTACAGAAACCCCGTATTTACATATCTGCCACTGTGCAGGATAATCCGTATAGGTGTTCAAGTGTTCGAACCGTACTGCGCAAGAAATGGTATGGAAACCCCGTATTTACATATCTGCCACTGTGCAGGAGAATCCGTATATGTGTTCGAGTGTTCGAACTGTAATGCGCAAGAAATGGCACGGAAACCCCGTATTTACATATCTGCCACTGTGCAGGAGAATCCGTATTGGTGTTCGAGTGTTCGAACCGTAATGCGCAAGAAATGGTACGGAAACCCCGTATTTACATATCTGCCACTGTGCAGGAGAATCCGTATAGGTGTTCGAGTGTTCGAACCGTAATGCGCAAGAATCGGTACAGAAACCCCGTATTTACATATCTGCCACTGTGCAGGATAATCCGTATAGGTGTTCAAGTGTTCGAACCGTAATGCGTAAGAAATGGTATTTAAACCCCGTATTTACATATCTGCCACTGTGCAGGAGAATCCGTATATGTGTTCGAGTGTTCAAACCGTAATGCGCAAGAAATGGTACGGAAACCCCGTATTTACATATCTGCCACTGTGTAGGAGAATCCGTATAGGTGTTCGAGTGTTCGAACCGTAATGCGCAAGAAATGGTACGGAAACCCCGTATTTACATATCTGCCACTGTGCAGGAGAATCCGTATAGGTGTTCGAGTGTTCGAACCGTAATGCGCAAGAATCGGTACAGAAACCCCGTATTTACATATCTGCCACTGTGCAGGATAATCCGTATAGGTGTTCAAGTGTTCGAACCGTACTGCGCAAGAAATGGTATGGAAACCCCGTATTTACATATCTGCCACTGTGCAGGAGAATCCGTATATGTGTTCGAGTGTTCGAACTGTAATGCGCAAGAAATGGCACGGAAACCCCGTATTTACATATCTGCCACTGTGCAGGAGAATCCGTATTGGTGTTCGAGTGTTCGAACCGTAATGCGCAAGAAATGGTACGGAAACCCCGTATTTACATATCTGCCACTGTGCAGGAGAATCCGTATAGGTGTTCGAGTGTTCGAACCGTAATGCGCAAGAAATGGTACGGAAACCCCGTATTTACATATCTGCCACTGTGCAGGAGAATCCGTATAGGTGTTCGAGTGTTCGAACCGTAATGCGCAAGAATCGGTACAGAAACCCCGTATTTACATATCTGCCACTGTGCAGGATAATCCGTATAGGTGTTCAAGTGTTCGAACCGTAATGCATAAGAAATGGTATGGAAACCCCGTATTTACATATCTGCCACTGTGCAGGAGAATCCGTATATGTGTTCGAGTGTTCGAACCGTAATGCGCAAGAAATGGTACGGAAACCCCGTATTTACATATCTGCCACTGTGCAGGAGAATCCGTATTGGTGTTCGAGTGTTCGAACCGTAATGCGCAAGAAATGGTACAGAAACCCCGTATTTACATATCTGCCACTGTGCAGGAGAATCCGTATAGGTGTTCGAGTGTTCGAACCGTAATGCGCAAGAAATGGTACGGAAACCCCGTATTTACATATCTGCCACTGTGCAGGAGAATCCGTATAGGTGGTCGAGTGTTCGAACCGTAATGCGCAAGAATCGGTACAGAAACCCTGTATTTACATATCTGCCACTGTGCACGATAATCCGTATAGGTGTTCAAGTGTTCGAACCGTAATGCGCAAGAAATGGTATGGAAACAACGTATTTACGTATCTGCCACTGTGCAGGAGAATCCGTATATGTGTTCGAGTGTTCGAACCGTAATGCGCAAGAAATGGTACAGAAACCCCGTATTTACATATCTGCCACTGTGTAGGAGAATCCGTATAGGTGTTCGAGTGTTCGAACCGTAATGCGCAAGAAATGGTACGGAAACCCCGTATTTACATATCTGCCACTGTGTAGGAGAATCCGTATAGGTGTTCGAGTGTTCGAACCGTAATGCGCAAGAAATGGTACGCAAATCCCGTATTTACATATCTGCCACTGTGTAGGAGAATCCGTATAGGTGTTCGAGTGTTCGAACCGTAATGCGCAAGAAATGGTATGTAAACCCCGTATTTACATATCTACCACTGTGCAGGAGAATCTGTATAGGTGTTCGAGTGTTCGAACCGTAATGCGCAAGAAATGGTATGGAAACCCCGTATTTACATATCTGCCACTATGCAGGAGAATCCGTATATGTGTTCGAGTGTTCGAACTGTAATGCGCAAGAAATGGCACGGAAACCCCGTATTTACATATCTGCCACTGTGCAGGAGAATCCGTATTGGTGTTCGAGTGTTCGAACCGTAATACGCAAGAAATGGTACGGAAACCCCGTATTTACATATCTGCCACTGTGCAGGAGAATCCGTATAGGTGTTCGAGTGTTCGAACCGTAATGCGCAAGAAATGGTATGTAAACCCCGTATTTACATATCTACCACTGTGCAGGAGAATCTGTATAGGTGTTCGAGTGTTCGGACCGTAATGCGCAAGAAATGGTACGGAAACCCCGTAGTTACATATCTGCCACTGTGCAGGAGAATCCGTATATGTGTTCGAGTGTTCGAACCGTAATGCGCAAGAAATGGTACGGAAACCCCGTATTTACATATCTGCCACTGTGCAGGAGAATCCGTATAGGTGTTCGAGTGTTCGAACCGTAATGCGCAAGAAATGGTACGGAAACCCCGTATTTACATATCTGCCACTGTGTAGGAGAATCCGTATAGGTGTTCGAGTGTTCGAACCGTAATGCGCAAGAAATAGAATGTAAACCCCGTATTTACATATCTACCACTGTGCAGGAGAATCTGTATAGGTGTTCGAGTGTTCGAACCGTAATGCGCAAGAAATGGTACGGAAACCCCGTATTTACATATCTGCCACTGTGCAGGAGAATCCATATATGTGTTCGAGTGTTCGAACCGTAATGCGCAAGAAATGGTACGAAAACCCCGTATTTACATATCTGCCACTGTGCAGGAGATTCCGTATAGGTGTTCGAGTGTTCGAACCGTAATGCGCAAGAAATGGTACGGAAACCCCGTGTTTACATATCTGCCACTGTGCAGGAGAATCCGTATAGGTGTTCGAGTGTTCGAACCGTAATGCGCAAGAATCGGTACAGAAACCCCGTATTTACATATCTGCCACTGTGCAGGATAATCCGTATAGGTGTTCAAGTGTTCGAACCGTAATGCGCAACAAACGGTACGAAAATCCCGTATTTACATATCTGCCACTGTGCAGGAGAATCCCTATAGGTGTTCGAGTGTTCGAACCGTAATGCGCAAGAAATAATATGTAAACCCCGTATTTACATATCTACCACTGTGCAGAAGAATCTGTATAGGTGTTCGAGTGTTCGAACCGTAATGCGCAAGAAATGCTACGGAAACCCCGTATTTACATATCTGCCACTGTGTAGGAGAATCCGTATAGGTGTTCGAGTGTTCGAACCGTAATGCGCAAGAAATGGTATGTAAACCCCGTATTTACATATCTGCCACTGTGCAGGAGAATCCGTATAGGTGTTCGAGTGTTCGAACCGTAATGCGCAAGAAATGGTATGTAAACCCCGTATTTACATATCTACCACTGTGCAGGAGAATCTGTATAGGTGTTCGAGTGTTCGAACCGTAATGCGCAAGAAATGGTACGGAAACCCCGTATTTACATATCTGCCACTGTGTAGGAGAATCCGTATAGGTGTTCGAGTGTTCGAACCGTAATGCGCAAGAAATGGTACGGAAACCCCGTATTTACATATCTGCCCCTGTGCAGGAGAATCCGTATAGGTGTTCGAGTGTTCGAACCGTAATGCGCAAGAAATGGTACGGAAACCCCGAATTTACATATCTACCACTGTGCCGGAGAATCTGTATAGGTGTTCGAGTGTTCGAACCGTAATGCTCAAGAAATGGTACGGAAACCCCGTATTTACATATCTGCCACTGTGCAGGAGAATCCGTATATGTGTTCGAGTGTTCGAACCGTAATGCGCAAGAAATGGTACGGAAACCCCGTATTTACATATCTGCCACTGTGCAGGAGAATCCGTATTGGTGTTCGAGTGTTCGAACCGTAATGCGCAAGAAATGGTACGGAAACCCCGTATTTACATATCTGCCACTGTGCAGGAGAATCCGTATATGTGTTCGAGTGTTCGAACCGTAATGCGCAAGAAATGGTACGGAAACCCCGTATTTACATATCTGCCACTGTGCAGGAGAATTCGTATAGGTGTTCGAGTGTTCGAACCGTAATGCGCAAGAATCGGTACAGAAACCCCGTATTTACATATCTGCCACTGTGCAGGAGAATCCGTATAGGTGTTCGAGTGTTCGAACCGTAATGCGCAAGAAATGGTACGGAAACCCCGTATTTACATATCTGCCACTGTGCAGGAGAATCCGTATAGGTGTTCGAGTGTTCGAACCGTAATGCGCAAGAAATGGTACGGAAACCCCGTATTTACATATCTGCCACTGTGCAGGAGAATCCGTATAGGTGTTCGAGTGTTCGAACCATAATACGCAAGAAATGGTACGGAAACCCCGTATTTACATATCTGCCACTGTGCAGGAGAATCCGTATAGGTGTTCGAGTGTTCGAACCGTAATGCGCAAGAAATGGTATGTAAACCCCGTATTTACATATCTACCACTGTGCAGGAGAATCTGTATAGGTGTTCGAGTGTTCGGACCGTAATGCGCAAGAAATGGTACGGAAACCCCGTAGTTACATATCTGCCACTGTGCAGGAGAATCCGTATATGTGTTCGAGTGTTCGAACCGTAATGCGCAAGAAATGGTACGGAAACCCCGTATTTACATATCTGCCACTGTGCAGGAGAATCCGTATAGGTGTTCGAGTGTTCGAACCGTAATGCGCAAGAATCGGTACAGAAACCCCGTATTTACATATCTACCACTGTGCAGGAGAATCTGTATAGGTGTTCGAGTGTTCGGACCGTAATGCGCAAGAAATGGTACGGAAACCCCGTAGTTACATATCTGCCACTGTGCAGGAGAATCCGTATATGTGTTCGAGTGTTCGAACCGTAATGCGCAAGAAATGGTACGGAAACCCCGTATTTACATATCTGCCACTGTGCAGGAGAATCCGTATAGGTGTTCGAGTGTTCGAACCGTAATGCGCAAGAATCGGTACAGAAACCCCGTATTTACATATCTGCCACTGTGCAGGAGAATCCGTATAGGTGTTCGAGTGTTCGAACCATAATACGCAAGAAATGGTACGGAAACCCCGTAGTTACATATCTGCCACTGTGCAGGAGAATCCGTATATGTGTTCGAGTGTTCGAACCGTAATGCGCAAGAAATGGTACGGAAACCCCGTATTTACATATCTGCCACTGTGCAGGAGAATCCGTATAGGTGTTCGAGTGTTCGAACCGTAATGCGCAAGAATCGGTACAGAAACCCCGTATTTACATATCTGCCACTATGCAGGAGAATCCGTATAGGTGTTCGAGTGTTCGAACCGTAATGCGCAAGAATCGGTACAGAAACCCCGTATTTCCATATCTGCCACTGTGCAGGATAATCCGTATAGGTGTTCAAGTGTTCGAACCATACTGCGCAAGAAATGGTATGGAAACCCCGTATTTACATATCTGCCACTGTGCTGGAGAATCCGTATATGTGTTCGAGTGTTCGAACCGTAATACGCAAGAAATGGTACGGAAACCCCGTATTTACATATCTGCCACTGTGCAGGAGAATCCGTATAGGTGTTCGAGTGTTCGAACCGTAATGCGCAAGAAATGGTACGGAAACCCCGTATTTACATATCTGCCACTGTGCGGTAGAATCCGTATAGGTGTTCGAGTGTTCGAACCGTAATGCGCAAGAAATGGTATGTAAACCCCGTATTTACATATCTACCACTGTGCAGGAGAATCTGTATAGGTGTTCGAGTGTTCGAACCGTAATGCGCAAGAAATGGTACGGAAACCCCGTATTTACATATCTGCCACTGTGCAGGAGAATCCGTATATGTGTTCGAGTGTTCGAACCGTAATGCGCAAGAAATGGTACGGAAACCCCGTATTTACATATCTGCCACTGTGCAGGAGAATCCGTATAGGTGTTCGAGTGTTCGAACCGTAATGCGCAAGAATCGGTACAGAAACCCCGTATTTACATATCTGCCACAGTGCAGGATAATCCGCATAGGTGTTCAAGTGTTCGAACCGTACTGCGCAAGAAATGGTATGGAAACCCCGTATTTACATATCTGCCACTGTGCAGGAGAATCCGTATATGTGTTCGAGTGTTCGAACTGTAATGCGCAAGAAATGGCACGGAAACCCCGTTTTTACATATCTGCCACTGTGCAGGAGAATCCGTATTGGTGTTCGAGTGTTCGAACCGTAATGCGCAAGAAATGGTACGGAAACCCCGTATTTACATATCTGCCACTGTGCAGGAGAATCCGTATAGGTGTTCGAGTGTTCGAACCGTAATGCGCAAGAAATGGTATGTAAACCCCGTATTTACATATCTACCACTGTGCAGGAGAATCTGTATAGGTGTTCGAGTGTTCGAACCGTAATGCGCAAGAAATGGTACGGAAACCCCGTATTTACATATCTGCCACTGTGTAGGAGAATCCGTATAGGTGTTCGAGTGTTCGAACCGTAATGCGCAAGAAATGGTACGGAAACCCCGTATTTACATATCTGCCACTGTGCAGGAGAATCCGTATAGGTGTTCGAGTGTTCGAACCGTAATGCGCAAGAAATGGTATGTAAACCCCGAATTTACATATCTACCACTGTGCAGGAGAATCTGTATAGGTGTTCGAGTGTTCGAACCGTAATGCCCAAGAAATGGTACGGAAACCCCGTATTTACATATCTGCCACTGTGCAGGAGAATCCGTATATGTGTTCGAGTGTTCGAACCGTAATGCGCAAGAAATGGTACGGAAACCCCGTACTTACATATCTTCCACTGTGCAGGATAATCCGTATAGGTGTTCGAGTGTTCGAACCGTAATGCGCAAGAATCGGTACAGAAACCCCGTATTTACATATCTGCCACTATGCAGGATAATCCGTATAGGTGTTCAAGTGTTCGAACCGTAATGCGCAAGAAATGGTATGGAAACCCCGTATTTACATATCTGCCACTGTGCAGGAGAATCCGTATATGTGTTCGAGTGTTCGAACCGTAATGCGCAAGAAATGGTACGGAAACCCCGCATTTACATATCTGCCACTGTGCAGGAGAATCCGTATTGGTGTTCGAGTGTTCGAACCGTAATGCGCAAGAAATGGTACGGAAACCCCGTATTTACATATCTGCCACTGTGCAGGAGAATCCGTATAGGTGTTCGAGTGTTCGAACCGTAATGCGCAAGAAATGGTACGGAAACCCCGTATTTACATATCTGCCACTGTGCAGGAGAATTCGTGTAGGTGTTCGAGTGTTCGAACCGTAATGCGCAAGAAATGGTACGGAAACCCCGTATTTACATATCTGCCACTGTGCAGGAGAATCCGTATAGGTGTTCGAGTGTTCGAACCGTAATGCGCAAGAATCGGTACAGAAACCCCGTATTTACATATCTACCACTGTGCAGGAGAATCTGAATAGGTGTTCGAGTGTTCGGACCGTAATGCGCAAGAAATGGTACGGAAACCCCGTAGTTACATATCTGCCACTGTGCAGGAGAATCCGTATATGTGTTCGAGTGTTCGAACCGTAATGCGCAAGAAATGGTACGGAAACCCCGTATTTACATATCTGCCACTGTGCAGGAGAATCCGTATAGGTGTTCGAGTGTTCGAACCGTAATGCGCAAGAAATGGTATGTAAACCCCGTATTTACATATCTACCACTGTGCAAGAGAATCTGTATAGGTGTTCGAGTGTTCGAACCGTAATGCGCAAGAAATGGTACCGAAACCCCGTATTTACATATCTGCCACTGTGCAGGAGAATCCGTATATGTGTTCGAGTGTTCGAACCGTAATGCGCAACAAATGGTACGGAAACCCCGTATTTACATATCTGCCACTGTGCAGGAGAATCCGTATAGGTGTTCGAGTGTTCGAACCGTAATGCGCAAGAATCGGTACAGAAACCCCGTATTTACATATCTGCCACAGTGCAGGATAATCCGTATAGGTGTTCAAGTGTTCGAACCGTACTGCGCAAGAAATGGTATGGAAACCCCGTATTTATATATCTGCCACTGTGCAGGAGAATCCGTATATGTGTTCGAGTGTTCGAACTGTAATGCGCAAGAAATGGCACGGAAACCCCGTATTTACATATCTGCCACTGTGCAGGAGAATCCGTATTGGAGTTCGAGTGTTCGAACCGTAATGCGCAAGAAATGGTACGGAAACCCCGTATTTACATATCTGCCACTGTGCAGGAGAATCCGTATAGGTGTTCGAGTGTTCGAACCGTAATGCGCAAGAAATGGTACGGAAACCCCGTATTTACATATCTGCCACTGTGCAGGAGAATCCGTATAGGTGTTCGAGTGTTCGAACCGTAATGCGCAAGAATCGGTACAGAAACCCCGTATTTACATATCTGCCACTGTGCAGGATAATCCGTATAGGTGTTCAAGTGTTCGAACCGTAATGCGTAAGAAATGGTATGGAAACCCCGTATTTACATATCTGCCACTGTGCAGGAGAATCCGTATATGTGTTCGAGTGTTCGAACCGTAATGCGCAAGAAATGGTACGGAAACCCCGTATTTACATATCTGCCACTGTGTAGGAGAATCCGTATAGGTGTTCGAGTGTTCGAACCGTAATGCGCAAGAAATGGTACGGAAACCCCATATTTACATATCTGCCACTGTGCAGGAGAATCCGTATATGTGTTCGAGTGTTCGAACTGTAATGCGCAAGAAATGGCACGGAAACCCCGTATTTACATATCTGCCACTATGCAGGAGAATCCGTATTGGTGTTCGAGTGTTCGAACCGTAATGCGCAAGAAATGGTACGGAAACCCCGTATTTACATATCTGCCACTGTGCAGGAGAATCCGTATAGGTGTTCGAGTGTTCGAACCGTAATGCGCAAGAAATGGTACGGAAACCCCGTATTTACATATCTGCCACTGTGCAGGAGAATCCGTATAGGTGTTCGAGTGTTCGAACCGTAATGCGCAAGAATCGGTACAGAAACCCCGTATTTACATAACTGCCACTGTGCAGGATAATCCGTATAGGTGTTCAAGTGTTCGAACCGTAATGCGTAAGAAATGGTATGGAAACCCCGTATTTACATATCTGCCACTGTGCAGGAGAATCCGTATATGTGTTCGAGTGTTCGAACCGTAATGCGCAAGAAATGGTACGGAAACCCCGTATTTACATATCTGCCACAGTGTAGGAGAATCCGTATAGGTGTTCGAGTGTTCGAACCGTAATGCGCAAGAAATGGTACGGAAACCCCGTATTTACATATCTGCCACTGTGCAGTAGAATCCGTATAGGTGTTCGAGTGTTCGAACCGTAATGCGCAAGAAATGGTATGTAAACCCCGTATTTACATATCTACCACTGTGCAGGAGAATCTGTATAGGTGTTCGAGTGTTCGAACCGTAATGCGCAAGAAATGGTACGGAAACCCCGTATTTACATATCTGCCACTGTGCAGGAGAATCCGTATATGTGTTCGAGTGTTCGAACCGTAATGCGCAAGAAATGGTACGGAAACCCCGTATTTACATATCTGCCACTGTGCAGGAGAATCCGTATAGGTGTTCGAGTGTTCGAACCGTAATGCACAAGAATCGGTACAGAAACCCCGTATTTACATATCTGCCACTGTGCAGGATAATCCGTATAGGTGTTCAAGTGTTCGAACCGTAATGCGCAAGAAATGGTATGGAAACCCCGTATTTACATATCTGCCACTGTGCAGGAGAATCCGTATATGTGTTCGAGTGTTCGAACCGTAATGCGCAAGAAATGGTACGGAAACCCCGTATTTACATATCTGCCACTGTGCAGGAGAATCCGTATTGGTGTTCGAGTGTTCGAACCGTAATGCGCAAGAAATGGTACGGAAACCCCGTATTTACATATCTGCCACTGTGCAGGAGAATCCGTATATGTGTTCGAGTGTTCGAACCGTAATGCGCAAGAAATGGTACGGAAACCCCGTATTTACATATCTGCCACTGTGCAGGAGAATCCGTATAGGTGTTCGAGTGTTCGAACCGTAATGCGCAAGAATCGGTACAGAAACCCCGTATTTACATATCTGCCACTGTGTAGGAGAATCCGTATATGTGTTCGAGTGTTCGAACCGTAATGCGCAAGAAATGGTACGGAAACCCCGTATTTACATATCTGCCACTGTGCAGGAGAATCCGTATATGTGTTCGAGTGTTCGAACCGTAATGCGCAAGAAATGGTACGAAAACCCCGTATTTACATATCTGCCACTGTGCAGGAGAATCCGTATAGGTGTTCGAGTGTTCGAACCGTAATACGCAAGAAATGGTACGGAAACCCCATATTTACATATCTGCCACTGTGGAGGAGAATCCGTATAGGTGTTCGAGTGTTCGAACCGTAATGCGCCAGAAATGGTATGGAAACCCCGTATTTACATATCTGCCACTGTGCAGGAGAATCCGTATTGGTGTTCGAGTGTTCGAACCGTAATGCGCAAGAAATGGTACGGAAACCCCGTATTTACATATCTGCCACTGTGCAGGAGAATCCGTATACGTGTTCGAGTGTTCGAACCGTAATGCGCAAGAAATGGTACGGAAACCCCGTATTTACATATCTGCCACTGTGCAGGAGAATCCGTATATTTGTTCGAGTGTTCGAACCGTAATGCGCAAGAAATTGTACGGAAACCCCGTATTTACATATCTGCCACTGTGCAGGAGAATCCGTATATGTGTTCGAGTGTTCGAACCGTAATGCGCAAGAAATGGTACGGAAACCCCGTATTTACATATCTGCCACTGTGCAGGAGAATCCGTATAGGTGTTCGAGTGTTCGAACCGTAATACGCAAGAAATGGTACGGAAACCCCATATTTACATATCTGCCACTGTGGAGGAGAATCCGTATAGGTGTTCGAGTGTTCGAACCGTAATGCGCAAGAAATGGTATGGAAACCCCGTATTTACATATCTGCCACTGTGCAGGAGAATCCGTATTGGTGTTCGAGTGTTCGAACCGTAATGCGCAAGAAATGGTACGGAAACCCCGTATTTACATATCTGCCACTGTGCAGGAGAATCCGTATACGTGTTCGAGTGTTCGAACCGTAATGCGCAAGAAATGGTACGGAAACCCCGTATTTACATATCTGCCACTGTGCAGGAGAATTTGTATAGGTGTTCGAGTGTTCGAACCGTAATGCGCAAGAAATGGTACGGAAACCCCGTATTTACATATCTGCCACTGTACAGGAGAATCTGTATAGGTGTTCGAGTGTTCGAACCGTAATGCGCAAGAAATGGTAAGGAAACCCCGTATTTATATATCTGCCACTGTGCAGGAGAATCCGTATAGGTGTTCGAGTGTTCGAACCGTAATGCGCAAGAAATGGTATGGAAACCCCGTATTTACATATCTGCCACTGTGCAGGAGAATCCGTATAGGTGTTCGAGTGTTCGAACCGTAATGCGCAAGAATCGGTATAGAAACCCCGTATTTACATATCTGCCACTGTGCAGGATAATCCGTATAGGTGTTCAAGTGTTCGAACCGTACTGCGCAAGAAATGGTATGGAAACCCCGTATTTACATATCTGCCACTGTGCAGGAGAATCCGTATATGTGTTCGAGTGTTCGAACTGTAATGCGCAAGAAATGGCACGGAAACCCCGTATTTACATATCTGCCACTGTGCAGGAGAATCCGTATTGGTGTTCGAGTGTTCGAACCGTAATGCGCAAGAAATGGTACGGAAACCCCGTATTTACATATGTGCCACTGTGCGGGAGAATCCGTATAGGTGTTCGAGTGTTCGAACCGTAATGCGCAAGAAATGGTACGGAAACCCCGTATTTACATATCTGCCACTGTGCAGGAGAATCCGTATAGGTGTTCGAGTGTTCGAACCGTAATGCGCAAGAATCGGTACAGAAACCCCGTATTTACATATCTGCCACTGTGCAGGATAATCCGTATAGGTGTTCAAGTGTTCGAACCGTAATGCGTAAGAAATGGTATGGAAACCCCGTATTTACATATCTGCCACTGTGCAGGAGAATCCGTATATGTGTTCGAGTGTTCGGACCGTAATGCGCAAGAAATGGTACGGAAACCCCGTATTTACATATCTGCCACTGTGTAGGAGAATCCGTATAGGTGTTCGAGTGTTCGAACCGTAATGCGCAAGAAATGGTACGGAAACCCCGTATTTACATATCTGCCACTGTGCAGTAGAATCCGTATAGGTGTTCGAGTGTTCGAACCGTAATGCGCAAGAAATGGTATGTAAACCCCGTATTTACATATCTACCACTGTGCAGGAGAATCTGTATAGGTGTTCGAGTGTTCGAACCGTAATGCGCAAGAAATGGTACGGAAACCCCGTATTTACATATCTGCCACTGTGCAGGAGAATCCGTATATGTGTTCGAGTGTTCGAACCGTAATGCGCAAGAAATGGTACGGAAACACCGTATTTACATATCTGCCACTGTACAGGAGAATTCGTATAGGTGTTCGAGTGTTCGAACCGTAATGCGCAAGAAATGGTACGGAAACCCCGTATTTACATATCTGCCACTGTGCAGGAGAATCCGTATAGGTGTTCGAGTGTTCGAACCGTAATGCGCAAGAAATGGTACGGAAACCCCGTATTTACATATCTGCCACTGTGCAGGAGAATCCGTATAGGTGTTCGAGTGTTCGAACCGTAATGCGCAAGAAATGGTACGGAAACCCCGTATTTACATATCTGCCACTGTGCAGGAGAATCCGTATTGGTGTTCGAGTGTTCGAACCGTAATGCGCAAGAAATGGTACGGAAACCCCGTATTTACATATCTGCCACTGTGTAGGAGAATCCGTATATGTGTTCGAGTGTTCGAACCGTAATGCGCAAGAAATGGTACGGAAACCCCGTATTTACATATCTGCCACTGTGCAGGAGAATTCGTATAGGTGTTCGAGTGTTCGAACCGTAATGCGCAAGAAATGGCACGGAAACCCCGTATTTACATATCTGCCACTGTGCAGCAGAATCCGTATAGGTGTTCGAGTGTTCGAACCGTAATGCGCAAGAAACGGTACGGAAACCCCGTATTTACATATCTGCCACTATGCAGGAGAATCCGTATAGGTGTTCGAGTGTTCGAACCGTAATGCGCAAGAAATGGTACGGAAACACCGTATTTACATATCTACCACTGTGCAGGAGAATCCGTATAGGTGTCCGAGTGTTCGAACCGAAATGCGCAAGAAACGGTACAGAAACCCCGTATTTACATATCTGCCACTGTGCAGGAGAATCCGTATAGGTGTTCGAGTGTTCGAACCGTAGTGCGCAAGAAATGGTACGGAAACCCCGTATTTACATATCTGCCACTGTGCAGGAGAATTCGTATAGGTGTTCGAGTGTTCGAACCGTAGTGCGCAAGAAATGGATTTACATATCTGCCACTGTGCAGGAGAATTCGTATAGGTGTTCGAGTGTTCGAACCGTAATGCGCAAGAAATGGTACGGAAACCCCGTATTTACATATCTGCCACTGTGCAGGAGAATCCGTATAGGTGTTCGAGTGTTCGAACCGTAATGCGCAAGAAATGGTACGGAAACCCCGTATTTACATATCTGCCACTGTGCAGGAGAATCCGTATTGGTGTTCGAGTGTTCGAACCGTAATGCGCAAGAAATGGTACGGAAACCCCGTATTTACATATCTGCCACTGTGCAGGAGAATCCGTATATGTGTTCGAGTGTTCGAACCGTAATGCGCAAGAAATGGTACGGAAACCCCGTATTTACATATCTGCCACTGTGCAGGAGAATTCGTATAGGTGTTCGAGTGTTCGAACCGTAATGCGCAAGAAATGGTACGGAAACCCCGTATTTACATATCTGCCACTGTGCAGGAGAATCCGTATAGGTGTTCGAGTGTTCGAACCGTAATGCGCAAGAAATGGTACGGAAACCCCGTATTTACATATCTGCCACTGTGCAGGAGAATCCGTATATGTGTTCGAGTGTTCGAACCGTAATGCGCAAGAAATGGTACGGAAACCCCGTATTTACATATCTGCCACTGTGCAGGAGAATTCGTATAGGTGTTCGAGTGTTCGAACCGTAATGCGCAAGAAATGGTACGGAAACCCCGTATTTACATATCTGCCACTGTGCAGGAGAATCCGTATAGGTGTTCGAGTGTTCGAACCGTAATGCGCAAGAAATGGTACGGAAACCCCGTATTTACATATCTGCCACTGTGCAGGAGAATCCGTATAGGTGTTCGAGTGTTCGAACCGTAATGCGCAAGAAATGGTACGGAAACCCCGTATTTACATATCTGCCACTGTGCAGGAGAATCCGTATTGGTGTTCGAGTGTTCGAACCGTAATGCGCAAGAATCGGTACAGAAACCCCGTATTTTCATATCTGCCACTGTGCAGGATAATCCGATAGGTGTTCAAGTGTTCGAACCGTAATGCGCAAGAAATGGTATGGAAACCCCGTATTTACATATCTGCCACTGTGCAGGAGAATCCGCATATGTGTTCGAATGTTCGAACCGTAATGCGCAAGAAATGGTACAGAAACCCCGTATTTACATATCTGCCACTGTGCAGGAGAATCCGTATAGGTGATTGAGTGTTCGAACCGTAATGCGCAAGAATCGGTACAGAAACCCCGTATTTACATATTTGCCACTGTGCAGGATAATCCGATAGGTGTTCGAGTGTTCGAACCGTAATGCGCAAGAAATGGTACAGAAACCCCGTATTTACATATCTGCCACTGTGCAGGAGAATCCGTATAGGTGATCGAGTGTTCGAACCGTAATGCGCAAGAATCGGTACAGAAACCCCGTATTTACATATCTGCCACTGTGCAGGATAATCCGATAGGTGTTCAAGTGTTCGAACCGTAATGCGCAAGAAATGGTATGGAAACCCCGTATTTACATATCTGCCACTGTGCAGGAGAATCCGCATATGTGTTCGAGTGTTCGAACCGTAATGCGCAAGAATCGGTACAGAAACCCCGTATTTACATATCTGCCACTGTGCAGGATAATCCGATAGGTGTTCAAGTGTTCGAACCGTACTGCGCAAGAAATGGTATGGAAACCCCGTATTTACATATCTGCCACTGTGCAGGAGAATCCGTATATGTGTTCGAGTGTTCGAACTGTAATGCGCAAGAAATGGCACGGAAACCCCGTATTTACATATCTGCCACTGTGCAGGAGAATCCGTATTGGTGTTCGAGTGTTCGAACCGTAATGCGCAAGAAATGGTACGGAAACCCCGTATTTACATATCTGCCACTGTGCAGGAGAATCCGTATAGGTGTTCGAGTGTTCGAACCGTAATGCGCAAGAAATGGTACGGAAACCCCGTATTTACATATCTGCCACTGTGCAGGAGAATCCGTATAGGTGTTCGAGTGTTCGAACCGTAATGCGCAAGAAATGGTACGGAAACCCCGTATTTACATATCTGCCACTGTGCAGGAGAATCCGTATTGGTGTTCGAGTGTTCGAACCGTAATGCGCAAGAAATGGTACGGAAACCCCGTATTTACATATCTGCCACTGTGCAGGAGAATCCGTATATGTGTTCGAGTGTTCGAACCGTAATGCGCAAGAAATGGTACGGAAACCCCGTATTTACATATCTGCCACTGTGCAGGAGAATCCGTATAGGTGTTCGAGTGTTCGAACCGTAATGCGCAAGAATCGGTACAGAAACCCCGTATTTACATATCTGCCACTGTGTAGGAGAATCCGTATATGTGTTCGAGTGTTCGAACCGTAATGCGCAAGAAATGGTACGGAAACCCCGTATTTACATATCTGCCACTGTGCAGGAGAATCCGTATATGTGTTCGAGTGTTCGAACCGTAATGCGCAAGAAATGGTACGGAAACCCCGTATTTACATATCTGCCACTGTGCAGGAGAATCCGTATAGGTGTTCGAGTGTTCGAACCGTAATGCGCAAGAATCGGTACAGAAACCCCGTATTTACATATCTGCCACTGTGTAGGAGAATCCGTATATGTGTTCGAGTGTTCGAACCGTAATGCGCAAGAAATGGTACGGAAACCCCGTATTTACATATCTGCCACTGTGCAGGAGAATCCGTATATGTGTTCGAGTGTTCGAACCGTAATGCGCAAGAAATGGTACGGAAACCCCGTATTTACATATCTGCCACTGTGGAGGAGAATCCGTATAGGTGTTCGAGTGTTCGAACCGTAATGCGCAAGAAATGGCATGGAAACCCCGTATTTACATATCTGCCACTGTGCAGGAGAATCCGTATTGGTGTTCGAGTGTTCGAACCGTAATGCGCAAGAAATGGTACGGAAACCCCGTATTTACATATCTGCCACTGTGCAGGAGAATCCGTATACGTGTTCGAGTGTTCGAACCGTAATGCGCAAGAAATGGTACGGAAACCCCGTATTTACATATCTGCCACTGTGCAGGAGAATCCGTATATGTGTTCGAGTGTTCGAACCGTAACGCGCAACAAATGGTACGGAAACCCCGTATTTACATATCTGCCACTGTGCAGGAGAATCCGTATATGTGTTCGAGTGTTCGAACCGTAATGCGCAAGAAATGGTACGGAAACCCCGTATTTACATATCTGCCACTGTGCAGGAGAATCCGTATTGGTGTTCGAGTGTTCGAACCGTAATGCGCAAGAAATGGTACGGAAACCCCGTATTTACATATCTGCCACTGTGCAGGAGAATCCGTATACGTGTTCGAGTGTTCGAACCGTAATGCGCAAGAAATGGTACGGAAACCCCGTATTTACATATCTGCCACTGTGCAGGAGAATCCGTATATGTGTTCGAGTGTTCGAACCGTAATGCGCAAGAAATGGTACGGAAACCCCGTATTTACATATCTGCCACTGTGCAGGAGAATCCGTATATGTGTTCGAGTGTTCGAACCGTAATGCGCAAGAAATGGTACGGAAACCCCGTATTTACATATCTGCCACTGTGCAGGAGAATCCGTATAGGTGTTCGAGTGTTCGAACCGTAATACGCAAGAAATGGTACGGAAACCCCATATTTACATATCTGCCACTGTGGAGGAGAATCCGTATAGGTGTTCGAGTGTTCGAACCGTAATGCGCAAGAAATGGTATGGAAACCCCGTATTTACATATCTGCCACTGTGCAGGAGAATCCGTATTGGTGTTCGAGTGTTCGAACCGTAATGCGCAAGAAATGGTACGGAAACCCCGTATTTACATATCTGCCACTGTGCAGTAGAATCCGTATAGGTGTTCGAGTGTTCGAACCGTAATGCGCAAGAAATGGCATGGAAATCCCGTATTTACATATCTGCCACTGTGCAGGAGAATCCGTATTGGTGTTCGAGTGTTCGAACCGTAATGCGCAAGAAATGGTACGGAAACCCCGTATTTACATATCTGCCACTGTGCAGGAGAATCCGTATACGTGTTCGAGTGTTCGAACCGTAATGCGCAAGAAATGGTACGGAAACCCCGTATTTACATATCTGCCACTGTGCAGGAGAATCCGTATATGTGTTCGAGTGTTCGAACCGTAATGCGCAACAAATGGTACGGAAACCCCGTATTTACATATCTGCCACTGTGCAGGAGAATCCGTATATGTGTTCGAGTGTTCGAACCGTAATGCGCAAGAAATGGTACGGAAACCCCGTATTTACATATCTGCCACTGTGCAGGAGAATCCGTATAGGTGTTCGAGTGTTCGAACCGTAATACGCAAGAAATGGTACGGAAACCCCATATTTACATATCTGCCACTGTGGAGGAGAATCCGTATAGGTGTTCGAGTGTTCGAACCGTAATGCGCAAGAAATGGTATGGAAACCCCGTATTTACATATCTGCCACTGTGCAGGAGAATCCGTATTGGTGTTCGAGTGTTCGAACCGTAATGCGCAAGAAATGGTACGGAAACCCCGTATTTACATATCTGCCACTGTGCAGGAGAATCCGTATACGTGTTCGAGTGTTCGAACCGTAATGCGCAAGAAATGGTACGGAAACCCCGTATTTACATATCTGCCACTGTGCAGGAGAATCCGTATATGTGTTCGAGTGTTCGAACCGTAATGCGCAAGAAATGGTACGGAAACCCCGTATTTACATATCTGCCACTGTGCAGGAGAATCCGTATATGTGTTCGAGTGTTCGAACCGTAATGCGCAAGAAATGGTACGGAAACCCCGTATTTACATATCTGCCACTGTGCAGGAGAATCCGTATAGGTGTTCGAGTGTTCGAACCGTAATGCGCAAGAAATGGTACGGAAACCCCATATTTACATATCTGCCACTGTGGAGGAGAATCCGTATAGGTGTTCGAGTGTTCGAACCGTAATGCGCAAGAAATGGTATGGAAACCCCGTATTTACATATCTGCCACTGTGCAGGAGAATCCGTATTGGTGTTCGAGTGTTCGAACCGTAATGCGCAAGAAATGGTACGGAAACCCCGTATTTACATATCTGCCACTGTGCAGGAGAATCCGTATACGTGTTCGAGTGTTCGAACCGTAATGCGCAAGAAATGGTACGGAAACCCCGTATTTACATATCTGCCACTGTGCAGGAGAATTTGTATAGGTGTTCGAGTGTTCGAACCGTAATGCGCAAGAAATGGTACGGAAACCCCGTATTTACATATCTGCCACTGTACAGGAGAATCTGTATAGGTGTTCGAGTGTTCGAACCGTAATGCGCAAGAAATGGTATGTAAACCCCGTATTTACATATCTACCACTGTGCAGGAGAATCTGTATAGGTGTTCGAGTGTTCGAACCGTAATGCGCAAGAAATGGTACGGAAACCCCGTATTTACATATCTGCCACTATGCAGGAGAATCCGTATATGTGTTCGAGTGTTCGAACCGTAATGCGCAAGAAATGGTACGGAAACCCCGTATTTACATATCTGCCACTGTGCAGGAGAATCCGTATAGGTGTTCGAGTGTTCGAACCGTAATGCACAAGAATCGGTACAGAAACCCCGGATTTACATATCTGCCACTGTGCAGGATAATCCGTATAGGTGTTCAAGTGTTCGAACCGTAATGCGCAAGAAATGGTATGGAAACCCCGTATTTACATATCTGCCACTGTGCAGGAGAATCCGTATATGTGTTCGAGTGTTCGAACCGTAATGCGCAAGAAATGGTACGGAAACCCCGTATTTACATATCTGCCACTGTGCAGGAGAATCCGTATTGGTGTTCGAGTGTTCGAACCGTAATGCGCAAGAAATGGTACGGAAACCCCGTATTTACATATCTGCCACTGTGCAGGAGAATCCGTATATGTGTTCGAGTGTTCGAACCGTAATGCGCAAGAAATGGTACGGAAACCCCGTATTTACATATCTGCCACTGTGCAGGAGAATCCGTATAGGTGTTCGAGTGTTCGAACCGTAATGCGCAAGAATCGGTACAGAAACCCCGTATTTACATATCTGCCACTGTGTAGGAGAATCCATATATGTGTTCGAGTGTTCGAACCGTAATGCGCAAGAAATGGTACGGAAACCCCGTATTTACATATCTGCCACTGTGCAGGAGAATCCGTATATGTGTTCGAGTGTTCGAACCGTAATGCGCAAGAAATGGTACGGAAACCCCGTATTTACATATCTGCCACTGTGCAGGAGAATCCGTATAGGTGTTCGAGTGTTCGAACCGTAATACGCAAGAAATGGTACGGAAACCCCTTATTTACATATCTGCCACTGTGGAGGAGAATCCGTATAGGTGTTCGAGTGTTCGAACCGTAATGCGCAAGAAATGGCATGGAAACCCCGTATTTACAAATCTGCCACTGTGCAGGAGAATCCGTATTGGTGTTCGAGTGTTCGAACCGTAATGCGCAAGAAATGGTACGGAAACCCCGTATTTACATATCTGCCACTGTGCAGGAGAATCCGTATACGTGTTCGAGTGTTCGAACCGTAATGCGCAAGAAATGGTACGGAAACCCCGTATTTACATATCTGCCACTGTGCAGGAGAATCCGTATATGTGTTCGAGTGTTCGAACCGTAACGCGCAACAAATGGTACGGAAACCCCGTATTTACATATCTGCCACTGTGCAGGAGAATCCGTATATGTGTTCGAGTGTTCGAACCGTAATGCGCAAGAAATGGTACGGAAACCCCGTATTTACATATCTGCCACTGTGCAGGAGAATCCGTATAGGTGTTCG
This sequence comes from Camellia sinensis, assembly GCF_055761805.1. Lineage (NCBI taxonomy): Eukaryota > Viridiplantae > Streptophyta > Magnoliopsida > Ericales > Theaceae > Camellia > Camellia sinensis. The sequence continues at coordinate 5,521,567 of NC_138965.1, forward strand.
AGTGTTCGAACCGTAATACGCAAGAAATGGTACGGAAACCCCATATTTACATATCTGCCACTGTGGAGGAGAATCCGTATAGGTGTTCGAGTGTTCGAACCGTAATGCGCAAGAAATGGTATGGAAACCCCGTATTTACATATCTGCCACTGTGCAGGAGAATCCGTATTGGTGTTCGAGTGTTCGAACCGTAATGCGCAAGAAATGGTACGGAAACCCCGTATTTACATATCTGCCACTGTGCAGGAGAATCCGTATATGTGTTCGAGTGTTCGAACCGTAATGCGCAAGAAATGGTACGGAAACCCCGTATTTACATATCTGCCACTGTGCAGGAGAATCCGTATAGGTGTTCGAGTGTTCGAACCGTAATGCGCAAGAAATGGTACGGAAACCCCGTATTTACATATCTGCCACTGTGCAGGAGAATCCGTATTGGTGTTCGAGTGTTCGAACCGTAATGCGCAAGAATCGGTACAGAAACCCCGTATTTACATATCTGCCACTGTGCAGGATAATCCGATAGGTGTTCAAGTGTTCGAACCGTAATGCGCAAGAAATGGTATGGAAACCCCGTATTTACATATCTGCCACTGTGCAGGAGAATCCGCATATGTGTTCGAATGTTCGAACCGTAATGCGCAAGAAATGGTACAGAAACCCCGTATTTACATATCTGCCACTGTGCAGGAGAATCCGTATAGGTGATTGAGTGTTCGAACCGTAATGCGCAAGAATCGGTACAGAAACCCCGTATTTACATATCTGCCACTGTGCAGGATAATCCGATAGGTGTTCGAGTGTTCGAACCGTAATGCGCAAGAAATGGTACAGAAACCCCGTATTTACAAATCTGCCACTGTGCAGGAGAATCCGTATAGGTGATCGAGTGTTCGAACCGTAATGCGCAAGAATCGGTACAGAAACCCCGTATTTACATATCTGCCACTGTGCAGGATAATCCGATAGGTGTTCAAGTGTTCGAACCGTAATGCGCAAGAAATGGTATGGAAACCCCGTATTTACATATCTGCCACTGTGCAGGAGAATCCGCATATGTGTTCGAGTGTTCGAACCGTAATGCGCAAGAATCGGTACAGAAACCCCGTATTTACATATCTGCCACTGTGCAGGATAATCCGATAGGTGTTCAAGTGTTCGAACCGTACTGCGCAAGAAATGGTATGGAAACCCCGTATTTACATATCTGCCACTGTGCAGGAGAATCCGTATATGTGTTCGAGTGTTCGAACTGTAATGCGCAAGAAATGGCACGGAAACCCCGTATTTACATATCTGCCACTGTGCAGGAGAATCCGTATTGGTGTTCGAGTGTTCGAACCGTAATGCGCAAGAAATGGTACGGAAACCCCGTATTTACATATCTGCCACTGTGCAGGAGAATCCGTATAGGTGTTCGAGTGTTCGAACCGTAATGCGCAAGAAATGGTACGGAAACCCCGTATTTACATATCTGCCACTGTGCAGGAGAATCCGTATAGGTGTTCGAGTGTTCGAACCGTAATGCGCAAGAAATGGTACGGAAACCCCGTATTTACATATCTGCCACTGTGCAGGAGAATCCGTATTGGTGTTTGAGTGTTCGAACCGTAATGCGCAAGAAATGGTACGGAAACCCCGTATTTACATATCTGCCACTGTGCAGGAGAATCCGTATATGTGTTCGAGTGTTCGAACCGTAATGCGCAAGAAATGGTACGGAAACCCCGTATTTACATATCTGCCACTGTGCAGGAGAATCCGTATAGGTGTTCGAGTGTTCGAACCGTAATGCGCAAGAATCGGTACAGAAACCCCGTATTTACATATCTGCCACTGTGTAGGAGAATCCGTATATGTGTTCGAGTGTTCGAACCGTAATGCGCAAGAAATGGTATGGAAACCCCGTATTTACATATCTGCCACTGTGCAGGAGAATCCGTATTGGTGTTCGAGTGTTCGAACCGTAATGCGCAAGAAATGGTACGGAAACCCCGTATTTACATATCTGCCACTGTGCAGTAGAATCCGTATAGGTGTTCGAGTGTTCGAACCGTAATGCGCAAGAAATGGCATGGAAACCCCGTATTTACATATCTGCCACTGTGCAGGAGAATCCGTATTGGTGTTCGAGTGTTCGAACCGTAATGCGCAAGAAATGGTACGGAAACCCCGTATTTACATATCTGCCACTGTGCAGGAGAATCCGTATACGTGTTCGAGTGTTCGAACCGTAATGCGCAAGAAATGGTACGGAAACCCCGTATTTACATATCTGCCACTATGCAGGAGAATCCGTATATGTGTTCGAGTGTTCGAACCGTAATGCGCAACAAATGGTACGGAAACCCCGTATTTACATATCTGCCACTGTGCAGGAGAATCCGTATATGTGTTCGAGTGTTCGAACCGTAATGCGCAAGAAATGGTACGGAAACCCCGTATTTACATATCTGCCACTGTGCAGGAGAATCCGTATAGGTGTTCGAGTGTTCGAACCGTAATACGCAAGAAATGGTACGGAAACCCCATATTTACATATCTGCCACTGTGGAGGAGAATCCGTATAGGTGTTCGAGTGTTCGAACCGTAATGCGCAAGAAATGGTATGGAAACCCCGTATTTACATATCTGCCACTGTGCAGGAGAATCCGTATTGGTGTTCGAGTGTTCGAACCGTAATGCGCAAGAAATGGTACGGAAACCCCGTATTTACATATCTGCCACAGTGCAGGAGAATCCGTATACGTGTTCGAGTGTTCGAACCGTAATGCGCAAGAAATGGTACGGAAACCCCGTATTTACATATCTGCCACTGTGCAGGAGAATCCGTATATGTGTTCGAGTGTTCGAACCGTAATGCGCAAGAAATGGTACGGAAACCCCGTATTTACATATCTGCCACTGTGCAGGAGAATCCGTATATGTGTTCGAGTGTTCGAACCGTAATGCGCAAGAAATGGTACGGAAACCCCGTATTTACATATCTGCCACTGTGCAGGAGAATCCGTATAGGTGTTCGAGTGTTCGAACCGTAATGCGCAAGAAATGGTACGGAAACCCCATATTTACATATCTGCCACTGTGGAGGAGAATCCGTATAGGTGTTCGAGTGTTCGAACCGTAATGCGCAAGAAATGGTATGGAAACCCCGTATTTACATATCTGCCACTGTGCAGGAGAATCCGTATTGGTGTTTGAGTGTTCGAACCGTAATGCGCAAGAAATGGTACGGAAACCCCGTATTTACATATCTGCCACTGTGCAGGAGAATCCGTATACGTGTTCGAGTGTTCGAACCGTAATGCGCAAGAAATGGTACGGAAACCCCGTATTTACATATCTGCCACTGTGCAGGAGAATTTGTATAGGTGTTCGAGTGTTCGAACCGTAATGCGCAAGAAATGGTACGGAAACCCCGTATTTACATATCTGCCACTGTACAGGAGAATCTGTATAGGTGTTCGAGTGTTCGAACCGTAATGCGCAAGAAATGGTATGTAAACCCCGTATTTACATATCTACCACTGTGCAGGAGAATCTGTATAGGTGTTCGAGTGTTCGAACCGTAATGCGCAAGAAATGGTACGGAAACCCCGTATTTACATATCTGCCACTATGCAGGAGAATCCGTATATGTGTTCGAGTGTTCGAACCGTAATGCGCAAGAAATGGTACGGAAACCCCGTATTTACATATCTGCCACTGTGCAGGAGAATCCGTATAGGTGTTCGAGTGTTCGAACCGTAATGCACAAGAATCGGTACAGAAACCCCGTATTTACATATCTGCCACTGTGCAGGATAATCCGTATAGGTGTTCAAGTGTTCGAACCGTAATGCGCAAGAAATGGTATGGAAACCCCGTATTTACATATCTGCCACTGTGCAGGAGAATCCGTATATGTGTTCGAGTGTTCGAACCGTAATGCGCAAGAAATGGTACGGAAACCCCGTATTTACATATCTGCCACTGTGCAGGAGAATCCGTATTGGTGTTCGAGTGTTCGAACCGTAATGCGCAAGAAATGGTACGGAAACCCCGTATTTACATATCTGCCACTGTGCAGGAGAATCCGTATATGTGTTCGAGTGTTCGAACCGTAATGCGCAAGAAATGGTACGGAAACCCCGTATTTACATATCTGCCACTGTGCAGGAGAATCCGTATAGGTGTTCGAGTGTTCGAACCGTAATGCGCAAGAAATGGTACGGAAACCCCGTATTTACATATCTGCCACTGTGCAGGAGAATCCGTATTGGTGTTCGAGTGTTCGAACCGTAATGCGCAAGAATCGGTACAGAAACCCCGTATTTACATATCTGCCACTGTGCAGGATAATCCGATAGGTGTTCAAGTGTTCGAACCGTAATGCGCAAGAAATGGTATGGAAACCCCGTATTTACATATCTGCCACTGTGCAGGAGAATCCGCATATGTGTTCGAATGTTCGAACCGTAATGCGCAAGAAATGGTACAGAAACCCCGTATTTACATATCTGCCACTGTGCAGGAGAATCCGTATAGGTGATTGAGTGTTCGAACCGTAATGCGCAAGAATCGGTACAGAAACCCCGTATTTACATATCTGCCACTGTGCAGGATAATCCGATAGGTGTTCGAGTGTTCGAACCGTAATGCGCAAGAAATGGTACAGAAACCCCGTATTTACAAATCTGCCACTGTGCAGGAGAATCCGTATAGGTGATCGAGTGTTCGAACCGTAATGCACAAGAATCGGTACAGAAACCCCGTATTTACATATCTGCCACTGTGCAGGATAATCCGATAGGTGTTCAAGTGTTCGAACCGTAATGCGCAAGAAATGGTATGGAAACCCCGTATTTACATATCTGCCACTGTGCAGGAGAATCCGCATATGTGTTCGAGTGTTCGAACCGTAATGCGCAAGAATCGGTACAGAAACCCCGTATTTACATATCTGCCACTGTGCAGGATAATCCGATAGGTGTTCAAGTGTTCGAACCGTACTGCGCAAGAAATGGTATGGAAACCCCGTATTTACATATCTGCCACTGTGCAGGAGAATCCGTATATGTGTTCGAGTGTTCGAACTGTAATGCGCAAGAAATGGCACGGAAACCCCGTATTTACATATCTGCCACTGTGCAGGAGAATCCGTATTGGTGTTCGAGTGTTCGAACCGTAATGCGCAAGAAATGGTACGGAAACCCCGTATTTACATATCTGCCACTGTGCAGGAGAATCCGTATAGGTGTTCGAGTGTTCGAACCGTAATGCGCAAGAAATGGTACGGAAACCCCGTATTTACATATCTGCCACTGTGCAGGAGAATCCGTATAGGTGTTCGAGTGTTCGAACCGTAATGCGCAAGAAATGGTACGGAAACCCCGTATTTACATATCTGCCACTGTGCAGGAGAATCCGTATTGGTGTTCGAGTGTTCGAACCGTAATGCGCAAGAAATGGTACGGAAACCCCGTATTTACATATCTGCCACTGTGCAGGAGAATCCGTATATGTGTTCGAGTGTTCGAACCGTAATGCGCAAGAAATGGTACGGAAACCCCGTATTTACATATCTGCCACTGTGCAGGAGAATCCGTATAGGTGTTCGAGTGTTCGAACCGTAATGCGCAAGAATCGGTACAGAAACCCCGTATTTACATATCTGCCACTGTGTAGGAGAATCCGTATATGTGTTCGAGTGTTCGAACCGTAATGCGCAAGAAATGGTATGGAAACCCCGTATTTACATATCTGCCACTGTGCAGGAGAATCCGTATTGGTGTTCGAGTGTTCGAACCGTAATGCGCAAGAAATGGTACGGAAACCCCGTATTTACATATCTGCCACTGTGCAGTAGAATCCGTATAGGTGTTCGAGTGTTCGAACCGTAATGCGCAAGAAATGGCATGGAAACCCCGTATTTACATATCTGCCACTGTGCAGGAGAATCCGTATTGGTGTTCGAGTGTTCGAACCGTAATGCGCAAGAAATGGTACGGAAACCCCGTATTTACATATCTGCCACTGTGCAGGAGAATCCGTATACGTGTTCGAGTGTTCGAACCGTAATGCGCAAGAAATGGTACGGAAACCCCGTATTTACATATCTGCCACTGTGCAGGAGAATCCGTATATGTGTTCGAGTGTTCGAACCGTAATGCGCAACAAATGGTACGGAAACCCCGTATTTACATATCTGCCACTGTGCAGGAGAATCCGTATATGTGTTCGAGTGTTCGAACCGTAATGCGCAAGAAATGGTACGGAAACCCCGTATTTACATATCTGCCACTGTGCAGGAGAATCCGTATAGGTGTTCGAGTGTTCGAACCGTAATACGCAAGAAATGGTACGGAAACCCCATATTTACATATCTGCCACTGTGGAGGAGAATCCGTATAGGTGTTCGAGTGTTCGAACCGTAATGCGCAAGAAATGGTATGGAAACCCCGTATTTACATATCTGCCACTGTGCAGGAGAATCCGTATTGGTGTTCGAGTGTTCGAACCGTAATGCGCAAGAAATGGTACGGAAACCCCGTATTTACATATCTGCCACAGTGCAGGAGAATCCGTATACGTGTTCGAGTGTTCGAACCGTAATGCGCAAGAAATGGTACGGAAACCCCGTATTTACATATCTGCCACTGTGCAGGAGAATCCGTATATGTGTTCGAGTGTTCGAACCGTAATGCGCAAGAAATGGTACGGAAACCCCGTATTTACATATCTGCCACTGTGCAGGAGAATCCGTATATGTGTTCGAGTGTTCGAACCGTAATGCGCAAGAAATGGTACGGAAACCCCGTATTTACATATCTGCCACTGTGCAGGAGAATCCGTATAGGTGTTCGAGTGTTCGAACCGTAATGCGCAAGAAATGGTACGGAAACCCCATATTTACATATCTGCCACTGTGGAGGAGAATCCGTATAGGTGTTCGAGTGTTCGAACCGTAATGCGCAAGAAATGGTATGGAAACCCCGTATTTACATATCTGCCACTGTGCAGGAGAATCCGTATTGGTGTTCGAGTGTTCGAACCGTAATGCGCAAGAAATGGTACGGAAACCCCGTATTTACATATCTGCCACTGTGCAGGAGAATCCGTATACGTGTTCGAGTGTTCGAACCGTAATGCGCAAGAAATGGTACGGAAACCCCGTATTTACATATCTGCCACTGTGCAGGAGAATTTGTATAGGTGTTCGAGTGTTCGAACCGTAATGCGCAAGAAATGGTACGGAAACCCCGTATTTACATATCTGCCACTGTACAGGAGAATCTGTATAGGTGTTCGAGTGTTCGAACCGTAATGCGCAAGAAATGGTATGTAAACCCCGTATTTACATATCTACCACTGTGCAGGAGAATCTGTATAGGTGTTCGAGTGTTCGAACCGTAATGCGCAAGAAATGGTACGGAAACCCCGTATTTACATATCTGCCACTATGCAGGAGAATCCGTATATGTGTTCGAGTGTTCGAACCGTAATGCGCAAGAAATGGTACGGAAACCCCGTATTTACATATCTGCCACTGTGCAGGAGAATCCGTATAGGTGTTCGAGTGTTCGAACCGTAATGCACAAGAATCGGTACAGAAACCCCGTATTTACATATCTGCCACTGTGCAGGATAATCCGTATAGGTGTTCAAGTGTTCGAACCGTAATGCGCAAGAAATGGTATGGAAACCCCGTATTTACATATCTGCCACTGTGCAGGAGAATCCGTATATGTGTTCGAGTGTTCGAACCGTAATGCGCAAGAAATGGTACGGAAACCCCGTATTTACATATCTGCCACTGTGCAGGAGAATCCGTATTGGTGTTCGAGTGTTCGAACCGTAATGCGCAAGAAATGGTACGGAAACCCCGTATTTACATATCTGCCACTGTGCAGGAGAATCCGTATATGTGTTCGAGTGTTCGAACCGTAATGCGCAAGAAATGGTACGGAAACCCCGTATTTACATATCTGCCACTGTGCAGGAGAATCCGTATAGGTGTTCGAGTGTTCGAACCGTAATGCGCAAGAATCGGTACAGAAACCCCGTATTTACATATCTGCCACTGTGTAGGAGAATCCGTATATGTGTTCGAGTGTTCGAACCGTAATGCGCAAGAAATGGTACGGAAACCCCGTATTTACATATCTGCCACTGTGCAGGAGAATCCGTATATGTGTTCGAGTGTTCGAACCGTAATGCGCAAGAAATGGTACGGAAACCCCGTATTTACATATCTGCCACTGTGCAGGAGAATCCGTATAGGTGTTCGAGTGTTCGAACCGTAATACGCAAGAAATGGTACGGAAACCCCATATTTACATATCTGCCACTGTGGAGGAGAATCCGTATAGGTGTTCGAGTGTTCGAACCGTAATGCGCAAGAAATGGTATGGAAACCCCGTATTTACATATCTGCCACTGTGCAGGAGAATCCGTATTGGTGTTCGAGTGTTCGAACCGTAATGCGCAAGAAATGGTACGGAAACCCCGTATTTACATATCTGCCACTGTGCAGGAGAATCCGTATACGTGTTCGAGTGTTCGAACCGTAATGCGCAAGAAATGGTACGGAAACCCCGTATTTACATATCTGCCACTGTGCAGGAGAATCCGTATATGTGTTCGAGTGTTCGAACCGTAATGCGCAAGAAATGGTACGGAAACCCCGTATTTACATATCTGCCACTGTGCAGGAGAATCCGTATATGTGTTCGAGTGTTCGAACCGTAATGCGCAAGAAATGGTACGGAAACCCCGTATTTACATATCTGCCACTGTGCAGGAGAATCCGTATAGGTGTTCGAGTGTTCGAACCGTAATACGCAAGAAATGGTACGGAAACCCCATATTTACATATCTGCCACTGTTGAGGAGAATCCGTATAGGTGTTCGAGTGTTCGAACCGTAATGCGCAAGAAATGGTATGGAAACCCCGTATTTACATATCTGCCACTGTGCAGGAGAATCCGTATTGGTGTTCGAGTGTTCGAACCGTAATGCGCAAGAAATGGTACGGAAACCCCGTATTTACATATCTGCCACTGTGCAGTAGAATCCGTATAGGTGTTCGAGTGTTCGAACCGTAATGCGCAAGAAATGGCATGGAAACCCCGTATTTACATATCTGCCACTGTGCAGGAGAATCCGTATTGGTGTTCGAGTGTTCGAACCGTAATGCGCAAGAAATGGTACGGAAACCCCGTATTTACATATCTGCCACTGTGCAGGAGAATCCGTATACGTGTTCGAGTGTTCGAACCGTAATGCGCAAGAAATGGTACGGAAACCCCGTATTTACATATCTGCCACTGTGCAGGAGAATCCGTATATGTGTTCGAGTGTTCGAACCGTAATGCGCAACAAATGGTACGGAAACCCCGTATTTACATATCTGCCACTGTGCAGGAGAATCCGTATATGTGTTCGAGTGTTCGAACCGTAATGCGCAAGAAATGGTACGGAAACCCCGTATTTACATATCTGCCACTGTGCAGGAGAATCCGTATAGGTGTTCGAGTGTTCGAACCGTAATACGCAAGAAATGGTACGGAAACCCCATATTTACATATCTGCCACTGTGGAGGAGAATCCGTATAGGTGTTCGAGTGTTCGAACCGTAATGCGCAAGAAATGGTATGGAAACCCCGTATTCACATATCTGCCACTGTGCAGGAGAATCCGTATTGGTGTTCGAGTGTTCGAACCGTAATGCGCAAGAAATGGTACGGAAACCCCGTATTTACATATCTGCCACTGTGCAGGAGAATCCGTATACGTGTTCGAGTGTTCGAACCGTAATGCGCAAGAAATGGTACGGAAACCCCGTATTTACATATCTGCCACTGTGCAGGAGAATCCGTATATGTGTTCGAGTGTTCGAACCGTAATGCGCAAGAAATGGTACGGAAACCCCGTATTTACATATCTGCCACTGTGCAGGAGAATCCGTATATGTGTTCGAGTGTTCGAACCGTAATGCGCAAGAAATGGTACGGAAACCCCGTATTTACATATCTGCCACTGTGCAGGAGAATCCGTATAGGTGTTCGAGTGTTCGAACCGTAATGCGCAAGAAATGGTACGGAAACCCCATATTTACATATCTGCCACTGTGGAGGAGAATCCGTATAGGTGTTCGAGTGTTCGAACCGTAATGCGCAAGAAATGGTATGGAAACCCCGTATTTACATATCTGCCACTGTGCAGGAGAATCCGTATTGGTGTTCGAGTGTTCGAACCGTAATGCGCAAGAAATGGTACGGAAACCCCGTATTTACATATCTGCCACTGTGCAGGAGAATCCGTATACGTGTTCGAGTGTTCGAACCGTAATGCGCAAGAAATGGTACGGAAACCCCGTATTTACATATCTGCCACTGTGCAGGAGAATTTGTATAGGTGTTCGAGTGTTCGAACCGTAATGCGCAAGAAATGGTACGGAAACCCCGTATTTACATATCTGCCACTGTACAGGAGAATCTGTATAGGTGTTCGAGTGTTCGAACCGTAATGCGCAAGAAATGGTAAGGAAACCCCGTATTTACATATCTGCCACTGTGCAGGAGAATCCGTATAGGTGTTCGAGTGTTCGAACCGTAATGCGCAAGAAATGGTATGGAAACCCCGTATTTACATATCTGCCACTGTGCAGGAGAATCCGTATAGGTGTTCGAGTGTTCGAACCGTAATGCGCAAGAATCGGTATAGACACCCCGTATTTACATATCTGCCACTGTGCAGGATAATCCGTATAGGTGTTCAAGTGTTCGAACCGTACTGCGCAAGAAATGGTATGGAAACCCCGTATTTACACATCTGCCACTGTGCAGGAGAATCCGTATATGTGTTCGAGTGTTCGAACTGTAATGCGCAAAAAATGGCATGGAAACCCCGTATTTACATATCTGCCACTGTGCAGGAGAATCCGTATTGGTGTTCGAGTGTTCGAACCGTAATGCGCAAGAAATGGTACGGAAACCCCGTATTTACATATCTGCCACTGTGCAGGAGAATCCGTATAGGTGTTCGAGTGTTCGAACCGTAATGCGCAAGAAATGGTACGGAAACCCCGTATTTACATATCTGCCACTGTGCAGGAGAATCCGTATAGGTGTTCGAGTGTTCGAACCGTAATGCGCAAGAATCGGTACAGAAACCCCGTATTTACATATCTGCCACTGTGCAGGATAATCCGTATAGGTGTTCAAGTGTTCGAACCGTAATGCGTAAGAAATGGTATGGAAACCCCGTATTTACATATCTGCCACTGTGCAGGAGAATCCGTATATGTGTTCGAGTGTTCGAACCGTAATGCGCAAGAAATGGTACGGAAACCCCGTATTTACATATCTGCCACGGTGTAGGAGAATCCGTATAGGTGTTCGAGTGTTCGAACCGTAATGCGCAAGAAATGGTACGGAAACCCCGTATTTACATATCTGCCACTGTGCAGTAGAATCCGTATAGGTGTTCGAGTGTTCGAACCGTAATGCGCAAGAAATGGTATGTAAACCCCGTATTTACATATCTACCACTGTGCAGGAGAATCTGTATAGGTGTTCGAGTGTTCGAACCGTAATGCGCAAGAAATGGTACGGAAACCCCGTATTTACATATCTGCCACTGTGCAGGAGAATCCGTATATGTGTTCGAGTGTTCGAACCGTAATGCGCAAGAAATGGTACGGAAACCCCGTATTTACATATCTGCCACTGTACAGGAGAATTCGTATAGGTGTTCGAGTGTTCGAACCGTAATGCGCAAGAAATGGTACGGAAACCCCGTATTTACATATCTGCCACTGTGCAGGAGAATCCGTACAGGTGTTCGAGTGTTCGAACCGTAATGCGCAAGAAATGGTACGGAAACCCCGTATTTACATATCTGCCACTGTGCAGGAGAATCCGTATAGGTGTTCGAGTGTTCGAACCGTAATGTGCAAGAAATGGTACGGAAACCCCGTATTTACATATCTGCCACGGTGCAGGAGAATCCGTATTGGTGTTCGAGTGTTCGAACCGTAATGCGCAAGAAATGGTACGGAAACCCCGTATTTACATATCTGCCACTGTGCAGGAGAATCCGTATATGTGTTCGAGTGTTCGAACCGTAATGCGCAAGAAATGGTACGGAAACCCCGTATTTACATATCTGCCACTGTGCAGGAGAATTCGTATAGGTGTTCGAGTGTTCGAACCGTAATGCGCAAGAAATGGCACGGAAACCCCGTATTTACATATCTGCCACTGTGCAGCAGAATCCGTATAGGTGTTCGAGTGTTCGAACCGTAATGCGCAAGAAACGGTACGGAAACCCCGTATTTACATATCTGCCACTGTGCAGGAGAATCCGTATAGGTGTTCGAGTGTTCGAACCGTAATGCGCAAGAAATGGTACGGAAACACCGTATTTACATATCTACCACTGTGCAGGAGAATCCGTATAGGTGTCCGAGTGTTCGAACCGAAATGCGCAAGAAACGGTACAGAAACCCTGTATTTACATATCTGCCACTGTGCAGGAGAATCCGTATAGGTGTTCGAGTGTTCGAACCGTAATGCGCAAGAAATGGTACGGAAACCCCGTATTTACATATCTGCCACTGTGCAGGAGAATCCGTATATGTGTTCGAGTGTTCGAACCGTAATGCGCAAGAAATGGTACGGAAACCCCGTATTTACATATCTGCCACTGTGCAGGAGAATTCGTATAGGTGTTCGAGTGTTCGAACCGTAATGCGCAAGAAATGGTACGGAAACCCCGTATTTACATATCTGCCACTGTGCAGGAGAATCCGTATATGTGTTCGAGTGTTCGAACCGTAATGCGCAAGAAAATGGTACGGAAACCCCGTATTTACATATCTGCCACTGTGCAGGAGAATTCGTATAGGTGTTCGAGTGTTCGAACCGTAATGCGCAAGAAATGGTACGGAAACCCCGTATTTACATATCTGCCACTGTGCAGGAGAATCCGTATAGGTGTTCGAGTGTTCGAACCGTAATGCGCAAGAAATGGTACGGAAACCCCGTATTTACATATCTGCCACTGTGCCGGAGAATCCGTATTGGTGTTCGAGTGTTCGAACCGTAATGCGCAAGAAATGGTACGGAAACCCCGTATTTACATATCTGCCACTGTGCAGGAGAATCCGTATATGTGTTCGTGTGTTCGAACCGTAATGCGCAAGAAATGGTACGGAAACCCCGTATTTACATATCTGCCACTGTGCAGGAGAATTCGTATAGGTGTTCGAGTGTTCGAACCGTAATGCGCAAGAAATGGTACGGAAACCCCGTATTTACATATCTGCCACTGTGCAGGAGAATCCGTATAGGTGTTCGAGTGTTCGAACCGTAATGCGCAAGAAATGGTACGGAAACACCGTATTTACATATCTACCACTGTGCAGGAGAATCCGTATAGGTGTCCGAGTGTTCGAACCGAAATGCGCAAGAAACGGTACAGAAACCCCGTATTTACATATCTGCCACTGTGCAGGAGAATCCGTATAGGTGTTCGAGTGTTCGAACCGTAATGCGCAAGAAATGGTACGGAAACCCCGTATTTACATATCTGCCACTGTGCAGGAGAATCCGTATATGTGTTCGAGTGTTCGAACCGTAATGCGCAAGAAATGGTACGGAAACCCCGTATTTACATATCTGCCACTGTGCAGGAGAATTCGTATAGGTGTTCGAGTGTTCGAACCGTAATGCGCAAGAAATGGTACGGAAACCCCGTATTTACATATCTGCCACTGTGCAGGAGAATCCGTATATGTGTTCGAGTGTTCGAACCGTAATGCGCAAGAAAATGGTACGGAAACCCCGTATTTACATATCTGCCACTGTGCAGGAGAATTCGTATAGGTTTTCGAGTGTTCGAACCGTAATGCGCAAGAAATGGTACGGAAACCCCGTATTTACATATCTGCCACTGTGCAGGAGAATCCGTATAGGTGTTCGAGTGTTCGAACCGTAATGCGCAAGAAATGGTACGGAAACCCCGTATTTACATATCTGCCACTGTGCAGGAGAATCCGTATTGGTGTTCGAGTGTTCGAACCGTAATGCGCAAGAAATGGTACGGAAACCCCGTATTTACATATCTGCCACTGTGCAGGAGAATCCGTATATGTGTTCGAGTGTTCGAACCGTAATGCGCAAGAAATGGTACGGAAACCCCATATTTACATATCTGCCACTGTGCAGGAGAATTCGTATAGGTGTTCGAGTGTTCGAACCGTAATGCGCAAGAAATGGTACGGAAACCCCGTATTTACATATCTGCCACTGTGCAGGAGAATCCGTATAGGTGTTCGAGTGTTCGAACCGTAATGCGCAAGAAATGGTACGGAAACACCGTATTTACATATCTACCACTGTGCAGGAGAATCCGTATAGGTGTCCGAGTGTTCGAACCGAAATGCGCAAGAAACGGTACAGAAACCCTGTATTTACATATCTGCCACTGTGCAGGAGAATCCGTATAGGTGTTCGAGTGTTCGAACCGTAATGCGCAAGAAATGGTACGGAAACCCCGTATTTACATATCTGCCACTGTGCAGGAGAATCCGTATATGTGTTCGAGTGTTCGAACCGTAATGCGCAAGAAATGGTACGGAAACCCCGTATTTACATATCTGCCACTGTGCAGGAGAATTCGTATAGGTGTTCGAGTGTTCGAACCGTAATGCGCAAGAAATGGTACGGAAACCCCGTATTTACATATCTGCCACTGTGCAGGAGAATCCGTATATGTGTTCGAGTGTTCGAACCGTAATGCGCAAGAAAATGGTACGGAAACCCCGTATTTACATATCTGCCACTGTGCAGCAGAATCCGTATAGGTGTTCGAGTGTTCGAACCGTAGTGCGCAAGAAATGGTACGGAAACCCCGTATTTACATATCTGCCACTGTGCAGGAGAATCCGTATAGGTGTTCGAGTGTTCGAACCGTAATGCGCAAGAAATGGTACGGAAACCCCGTATTTACATATCTGCCACTGTGCAGGAGAATCCGTATTGGTGTTCGAGTGTTCGAACCGTAATGCGCAAGAAATGGTACGGAAACCCCGTATTTACATATCTGCCACTGTGCAGGAGAATCCGTATATGTGTTCGTGTGTTCGAACCGTAATGCGCAAGAAATGGTACGGAAACCCCGTATTTACATATCTGCCACTGTGCAGGAGAATTCGTATAGGTGTTCCAGTGTTCGAACCGTAATGCGCAAGAAATGGTACGGAAACCCCGTATTTACATATCTGCCACTGTGCAGGAGAATCCGTATAGGTGTTCGAGTGTTCGAACCGTAATGCGCAAGAAATGGTACGGAAACACCGTATTTACATATCTACCACTGTGCAGGAGAATCCGTATAGGTGTCCGAGTGTTCGAACCGAAATGCGCAAGAAACGGTACAGAAACCCCGTATTTACATATCTGCCACTGTGCAGGAGAATCCGTATAGGTGTTCGAGTGTTCGAACCGTAATGCGCAAGAAATGGTACGGAAACCCCGTATTTACATATCTGCCACTGTGCAGGAGAATCCGTATATGTGTTCGAGTGTTCGAACCGTAATGCGCAAGAAATGGTACGGAAACCCCGTATTTACATATCTGCCACTGTGCAGGAGAATTCGTATAGGTGTTCGAGTGTTCGAACCGTAATGCGCAAGAAATGGTACGGAAACCCCGTATTTACATATCTGCCACTGTGCAGGAGAATCCGTATATGTGTTCGAGTGTTCGAACCGTAATGCGCAAGAAAATGGTACGGAAACCCCGTATTTACATATCTGCCACTGTGCAGGAGAATTCGTATAGGTATTCGAGTGTTCGAACCGTAATGCGCAAGAAATGGTACGGAAACCCCGTATTTACATATCTGCCACTGTGCAGGAGAATCCGTATAGGTGTTCGAGTGTTCGAACCGTAATGCGCAAGAAATGGTACGGAAACCCCGTATTTACATATCTGCCACTGTGCAGGAGAATCCGTATTGGTGTTCGAGTGTTCGAACCGTAATGCGCAAGAAATGGTACGGAAACCCCGTATTTACATATCTGCCACTGTGCAGGAGAATCCGTATATGTGTTCGAGTGTTCGAACCGTAATGCGCAAGAAATGGTACGGAAACCCCATATTTACATATCTGCCACTGTGCAGGAGAATTCGTATAGGTGTTCGAGTGTTCGAACCGTAATGCGCAAGAAATGGTACGGAAACCCCGTATTTACATATCTGCCACTGTGCAGGAGAATCCGTATAGGTGTTCGAGTGTTCGAACCGTAATGCGCAAGAAATGGTACGGAAACCCCGTATTTACATATCTGCCACTGTGCAGGAGAATCCGTATATGTGTTCGAGTGTTCGAACCGTAATGCGCAAGAAATGGTACGGAAACCCCGTATTTACATATCTGCCACTGTGCAGGAGAATTCGTATAGGTGTTCGAGTGTTCGAACCGTAATGCGCAAGAAATGGTACGGAAACCCCGTATTTACATATCTGCCACTGTGCAGGAGAATCCGTATAGGTGTTCGAGTGTTCGAACCGTAATGCGCAAGAAATGGTACGGAAACCCCGTATTTACATATCTGCCACTGTGCAGGAGAATCCGTATAGGTGTTCGAGTGTTCGAACCGTAATGCGCAAGAAATGGTACGGAAACCCCGTATTTACATATCTGCCACTGTGCAGGAGAATCCGTATTGGTGTTCGAGTGTTCGAACCGTAATGCGCAAGAAATGGTACGGAAACCCCGTATTTACATATCTGCCACTGTGCAGGAGAATCCGTATATGTGTTCGAGTGTTCGAACCGTAATGCGCAAGAAATGGTACGGAAACCCCGTATTTACATATCTGCCACTGTGCAGGAGAATTCGTATAGGTGTTCGAGTGTTCGAACCGTAATGCGCAAGAAATGGCACGGAAACCCCGTATTTACATATCTGCCACTGTGCAGCAGAATCCGTATAGGTGTTCGAGTGTTCGAACCGTAATGCGCAAGAAACGGTACGGAAACCCCGTATTTACATATCTGCCACTGTGCAGGAGAATCCGTATAGGTGTTCGAGTGTTCGAACCGTAATGCGCAAGAAATGGCACGGAAACACCGTATTTACATATCTACCACTGTGCAGGAGAATCCGTATAGGTGTCCGAGTGTTCGAACCGAAATGCGCAAGAAACGGTACAGAAACCCCGTATTTACATATCTGCCACTGTGCAGGAGAATCCGTATAGGTGTTCGAGTGTTCGAACCGTAATGCGCAAGCAATGGTACGGAAACCCCGTATTTACATATCTGCCACTGTGCAGGAGAATCCGTATATGTGTTCGAGTGTTCGAACCGTAATGCGCAAGAAATGGTACGGAAACCCCGTATTTACATATCTGCCACTGTGCAGGAGAATTCGTGTAGGTGTTCGAGTGTTCGAACCGTAATGCGCAAGAAATGGTACGGAAACCCCGTATTTACATATCTGCCACTGTGCAGGAGAATCCGTATATGTGTTCGAGTGTTCGAACCGTAATGCGCAAGAAAATGGTACGGAAATCCCGTATTTACATATCTGCCACTGTGCAGGAGAATTCGTATAGGTGTTCGAGTGTTCGAACCGTAATGCGCAAGAAATGGTACGGAAACCCCGTATTTACATATCTGCCACTGTGCAGGAGAATCCGTATAGGTGTTCGAGTGTTCGAACCGTAATGCGCTAGAAATGGTACGGAAACCCCGTATTTACATATCTGCCACTGTGCAGGAGAATCCGTATTGGTGTTCGAGTGTTCGAACCGTAATGCGCAAGAAATGGTACGGAAACCCCGTATTTACATATCTGCCACTGTGCAGGAGAATCCGTATATGTGTTCGAGTGTTCGAACCGTAATGCGCAAGAAATGGTACGGAAACCCCGTATTTACACATCTGCCACTGTGCAGGAGAATTCGTATAGGTGTTCGAGTGTTCGAACCGTAATGCGCAAGAAATGGTACGGAAACCCCGTATTTACATATCTGCCACTGTGCAGGAGAATCCGTATAGGTGTTCGAGTGTTCGAACCGTAATGCGCAAGAAATGGTACGGAAACCCCGTATTTACATATCTGCCACTGTGCAGGATAATCCGTATAGGTGTTCAAGTGTTCGAACCGTAATGCGCAAGAAATGGTACGGAAACCCCGTATTTACATATCTGCCACTGTGCAGGAGAATTCGTATAGGTGTTCGAGTGTTCGAACCGTAATGCGCAAGAAATGGTACGGAAACCCCGTATTTACATATCTGCCACTGTGCAGGAGAATCCGTATAGGTGTTCGAGTGTTCGAACCGTAATGCGCAAGAAATGGTACGGAAACCCCGTATTTACATATCTGCCACTGTGCAGGAGAATCCGTATAGGTGTTCGAGTGTTCGAACCGTAATGCGCAAGAAATGGTACGGAAACCCCGTATTTACATATCTGCCACTGTGCAGGAGAATCCGTATTGGTGTTCGAGTGTTCGAACCGTAATGCGCAAGAATCGGTACAGAAACCCCGTATTTACATATCTGCCACTGTGCAGGATAATCCGATAGGTGTTCAAGTGTTCGAACCGTAATGCGCAAGAAATGGTACGGAAACCCCGTATTTACATATCTGCCACTGTGCAGGAGAATCCGCATATGTGTTCGAGTGTTCGAACCGTAATGCGCAAGAAATGGTACAGAAACCCCGTATTTACATATCTGCCACTGTGCAGGAGAATCCGTATAGGTGATCGAGTGTTCGAACCGTAATGCGCAAGAATCGGTACAGAAACCCCGTATTTACATATCTGCCACTGTGCAGGATAATCCGATAGGTGTTCGAGTGTTCGAACCGTAATGCGCAAGAAATGGTACAGAAACCCCGTATTTACATATCTGCCACTGTGCAGGAGAATCCGTATAGGTGATCGAGTGTTCGAACCGTAATGCGCAAGAATCGGTACAGAAACCCCGTATTTACATATCTGCCACTGTGCAGGATAATCCGATAGGTGTTCAAGTGTTCGAACCGTAATGCGCAAGAAATGGTATGGAAACCCCGTATTTACATATCTGCCACTGTGCAGGAGAATCCGCATATGTCTTCGAGTGTTCGAACCGTAATGCGCAAGAAATGGTACAGAAACCCCGTATTTACATATCTGCCACTGTGCAGGAGAATCCGTATTGGTGTTCGAGTGTTCGAACCGTAATGCGCAAGAAATGGTACGGAAACCCGGTATTTACATATCTGCCACTGTGCAGGAGAATCCGTATATGTGTTCGAGTGTTCGAACCGTAATGCGCAAGAAATGGTACGGAAACCCCGTATTTACATATCTGCCACTGTGCAGGAGAATTCGTATAGGTGTTCGAGTGTTCGAACCGTAATGCGCAAGAATCGGTACAGAAACCCCGTATCTACATATCTGCCACTGTGCAGGAGAATCCGTATATGTGTTCGAGTGTTCGAACCGTAATGCGCAAGAAATGGTACGGAAACCCCGTATTTACATATCTGCCACTGTGCAGGAGAATCCGTATAGGTGTTCGAGTGTTCGAACCGTAATGCGCAAGAAATGGTACGGAAACCCCGTATTTACATATCTGCCACTGTGCAGGAGAATCCGTATAGGTGTTCGAGTGTTCGAACCGTAATACGCAAGAAATGGTACGGAAACCCCGTATTTACATATCTGCCACTGTGCAGGAGAATCCGTATAGGTGTTCGAGTGTTCGAACCGTAATGCGCAAGAAATGGTATGGAAACCCCGTATTTACATATCTGCCATTGTGCAGGAGAATCCGTATTGGTGTTCGAGTGTTCGAACCGTAATGCGCAAGAAATGGTACGGAAACCCCGTATTTACATATCTGCCACTGTGCAGGAGAATCCGTATATGTGTTCGAGTGTTCGAACCGTAATGCGCAAGAAAATGGTACGGAAACCCCGTATTTACATATCTGCCACTGTGCAGGAGAATTCGTATAGGTGTTCGAGTGTTCGAACCGTAATGCGCTAGAAATGGTACGGAAACCCCGTATTTACGTATCTGCCCCTGTGCAGGAGAATCTGTATAGGTGTTCGAGTGTTCGAACCGTAATGCGCAAGAAATGGTACGGAAACCCCGTATTTACATATCTGCCACTGTGCAGGAGAATCCGTATAGGTGTTCGAGTGTTCGAACCGTAATGCGCAAGAAATGGTATGTAAACCCCGTATTTACATATCTACCACTGTGCAGGAGAATCTGTATAGGTGTTCGAGTGTTCGAACCGTAATGCGCAAGAAATGGTACGGAAACCCCGTATTTACATATCTGCCACTGTGCAGGAGAATCCGTATATGTGTTCGAGTGTTCGAACCGTAATGCGCAAGAAATGGTACGGAAACCCCGTATTTACATATCTGCCACAGTGCAGGAGAATCCGTATATGTGTTCGAGTGTTCGAACCGTAATGCGCAAGAAAATGGTACGGAAACCCCGTATTTACATATCTGCCACTGTGCAGGAGATTTCGTATAGGTGTTCGAGTGTTCGAACCGTAATGCGCTAGAAATGGTACAGAAACCCCGTATTTACGTATCTGCCACTGTGCAGGAGAATCCGTATAGGTGTTCGAGTGTTCGAACCGTAATGCGCCAGAAATGGTACGGAAACCCCGTATTTACATATCTGCCACTGTGCAGGAGAATCCGTATAGGTGTTCGAGTGTTCGAACCGTAATGCGCAAGAAATGGTATGTAAACCCCGTATTTACATATCTACCACTGTGCAGGAGAATCTGTATAGGTGTTCGAGTGTTCGAACCGTAATGCGCAAGAAATGGTACGGAAACCCCGTATTTACATATCTGCCACTGTGCAGGAGAATCCGTATATGTGTTCGAGTGTTCGAACCGTAATGCGCAAGAAATGGTACGGAAACCCCGTATTTACATATCTGCCACTGTGCAGGAGAATTCGTATAGGTGTTCGAGTGTTCGAACCGTAATGCGCAAGAAATGGTACGGAAACCCCGTATTTACATATCTGCCACTGTGCAGGAGAATCCGTATAGGTGTTCGAGTGTTCGAACCGTAATGCGCAAGAAATGGTACGGAAACACCGTATTTACATATCTGCCACTGTGCAGGAGAATCCGTATAGGTGTCCGAGTGTTCGAACCGAAATGCGCAAGAAACGGTACAGAAACCCCGTATTTACATATCTGCCACTGTGCAGGAGAATCCGTACAGGTGTTCGAGTGTTCGAACCGTAATGCGCAAGAAATGGTACGGAAACCCCGTATTTACATATCTGCCACTGTGCAGGAGAATCCGTATATGTGTTCGAGTGTTCGAACCGTAATGCGCAAGAAATGGTACGGAAACCCCGTATTTACATATCTGCCACTGTGCAGGAGAATTCGTATAGGTGTTCGAGTGTTCGAACCGTAATGCGCAAGAAATGGTATGGAAACCCCGTATTTACATATCTGCCACTGTGCAGGAGAATCCGTATATGTGTTCGAGTGTTCGAACCGTAATGCGCAAGAAAATGGTACGGAAACCCCGTATTTACATATCTGCCACTGTGCAGGAGAATTTGTATAGGTGTTCGAGTGTTCGAACCGTAATGCGCAAGAAATGGTACGGAAACCCCGTATTTACATATCTGCCACTGTGCAGGAGAATCCGTATAGGTGTTCGAGTGTTCGAACCGTAATACGCAAGAAATGGTACGGAAACCCCGTATTTACATATCTGCCACTGTGCAGGAGAATCCGTATAGGTGTTCGAGTGTTCGAACCGTAATGCGCAAGAAATGGTATGGAAACCCCGTATTTACATATCTGCCATTGTGCAGGAGAATCCGTATTGGTGTTCGAGTGTTCGAACCGTAATGCGCAAGAAATGGTACGGAAACCCCGTATTTACATATCTGCCACTGTGCAGGAGAATCCGTATATGTGTTCGAGTGTTCGAACCGTAATGCGCAAGAAAATGGTACGGAAACCCCGTATTTACATATCTGCCACTGTGCAGGAGAATCCGTATAGGTGTTCGAGTGTTCGAACCGTAATGCGCTAGAAATGGTACGGAAACCCCGTATTTACGTATCTGCCACTGTGCGGGAGAATCCGTATAGGTGTTCGAGTGTTCGAACCGTAATGCGCAAGAAATGGTACGGAAACCCCGTATTTACATATCTGCCACTGTGCCGGAGAATCCGTATAGGTGTTCGAGTGTTCGAACCGTAATGCGCAAGAAATGGTACGGAAACCCCGTATTTACATATCTGCCACTGTGCAGGAGAATCCGTATAGGTGTTCAAGTGTTCGAACCGTAATGCGCAAGAAATGGTACGGAAACCCCGTATTTACATATCTGCCACTGTGCAGGAGAATCCGTATATGTGTTCGAGTGTTCGAACCGTAATGCGCAAGAAATGGTACGGAAACCCCGTATTTACATATCTGCCACTGTGCAGGAGAATTCGTATAGGTGTTCGAGTGTTCGAACCGTAATGCGCAAGAAATGGTACGGAAACCCCGTATTTACATATCTGCCACTGTGCAGGAGAATCCGTATATGTGTTCGAGTGTTCGAACCGTAATGCACAAGATATGGTACGGAAACCCCGTATTTACATATCTGCCACTGTGCAGGAGAATTCGTATAGGTGTTCGAGTGTTCGAACCGTAATGCGCAAGAAATGGCACGGAAACCCCGTATTTACATATCTGCCACTGTGCAGCAGAATCCGTATAGGTGTTCGAGTGTTCGAACCGTAATGCGCAAGAAATGGTACGGAAACCCCGTATTTACATATCTGCCATTGTGCAGGAGAATCCGTATAGGTGTTCGAGTGTTCGACCCGTAATGCGCAAGAAATGGTACGGAAACCCCGTATTTACATATCTGCCACTGTGCAGGAGAATCCGTATTGGTGTTCGAGTGTTCGAACCGTAATGCGCAAGAAATGGTACGGAAACCCCGTATTTACATATCTGCCACTGTGCAGGAGAATCCGTATATGTGTTCGAGTGTTCGAACCGTAATGCACAAGATATGGTACGGAAACCCCGTATTTACATATCTGCCACTGTGCAGGAGAATTCGTATAGGTGTTCGAGTGTTCGAACCGTAATGCGCAAGAAATGGCACGGAAACCCCGTATTTACATATCTGCCACTGTGCAGGAGAATCCGTATATGTGTTCGAGTGTTCGAACCGTAATGCGCAAGAAAATGGTACGGAAACCCCGTATTTACATATCTGCCACTGTGCAGGAGAATCCGTATAGGTGTTCGAGTGTTCGAACCGTAATGCGCTAGAAATGGTACGGAAACCCCGTATTTACGTATCTGCCACTGTGCGGGAGAATCCGTATAGGTGTTCGAGTGTTCGAACCGTAATGCGCAAGAAATGGTACGGAAACCCCGTATTTACATATCTGCCACTGTGCCGGAGAATCCGTATAGGTGTTCGAGTGTTCGAACCGTAATGCGCAAGAAATGGTACGGAAACCCCGTATTTACATATCTGCCACTGTGCAGGAGAATCCGTATAGGTGTTCAAGTGTTCGAACCGTAATGCGCAAGAAATGGTACGGAAACCCCGTATTTACATATCTGCCACTGTGCAGGAGAATCCGTATATGTGTTCGAGTGTTCGAACCGTAATGCGCAAGAAATGGTACGGAAACCCCGTATTTACATATCTGCCACTGTGCAGGAGAATTCGTATAGGTGTTCGAGTGTTCGAACCGTAATGCGCAAGAAATGGTACGGAAACCCCGTATTTACATATCTGCCACTGTGCAGGAGAATCCGTATATGTGTTCGAGTGTTCGAACCGTAATGCACAAGATATGGTACGGAAACCCCGTATTTACATATCTGCCACTGTGCAGGAGAATTCGTATAGGTGTTCGAGTGTTCGAACCGTAATGCGCAAGAAATGGCACGGAAACCCCGTATTTACATATCTGCCACTGTGCAGCAGAATCCGTATAGGTGTTCGAGTGTTCGAACCGTAATGCGCAAGAAATGGTACGGAAACCCCGTATTTACATATCTGCCATTGTGCAGGAGAATCCGTATAGGTGTTCGAGTGTTCGACCCGTAATGCGCAAGAAATGGTACGGAAACCCCGTATTTACATATCTGCCACTGTGCAGGAGAATCCGTATTGGTGTTCGAGTGTTCGAACCGTAATGCGCAAGAAATGGTACGGAAACCCCGTATTTACATATCTGCCACTGTGCAGGAGAATCCGTATATGTGTTCGAGTGTTCGAACCGTAATGCACAAGATATGGTACGGAAACCCCGTATTTACATATCTGCCACTGTGCAGGAGAATTCGTATAGGTGTTCGAGTGTTCGAACCGTAATGCGCAAGAAATGGCACGGAAACCCCGTATTTACATATCTGCCACTGTGCAGGAGAATCCGTATATGTGTTCGAGTGTTCGAACCGTAATGCGCAAGAAATGGTACGGAAACCCCGTATTTACATATCTGCCACTGTGCAGGAGAATTCGTATAGGTGTTCGAGTGTTCGAACCGTAATGCGCAAGAAATGGTACGGAAACCCCGTATTTACATATCTGCCACTGTGCAGGAGAATCCGTATATGTGTTCGAGTGTTCGAACCGTAATGCGCAAGAAAATGGTACGGAAACCCCGTATTTACATATCTGCCACTGTGCAGGAGAATTTGTATAGGTGTTCGAGTGTTCGAACCGTAATGCGCAAGAAATGGTACGGAAACTCCGTATTTACATATCTGCCACTGTGCAGGAGAATCCGTATAGGTGTTCGAGTGTTCGAACCGTAATACGCAAGAAATGGTACGGAAACCCCGTATTTACATATCTGCCACTGTGCAGGAGAATCCGTATAGGTGTTCGAGTGTTCGAACCGTAATGCGCAAGAAATGGTATGGAAACCCCGTATTTACATATCTGCCATTGTGCAGGAGAATCCGTATTGGTGTTCGAGTGTTCGAACCGTAATGCGCAAGAAATGGTACGGAAACCCCGTATTTACATATCTGCCACTGTGCAGGAGAATCCGTATATGTGTTCGAGTGTTCGAACCGTAATGCGCAAGAAAATGGTACGGAAACCCCGTATTTACATATCTGCCACTGTGCAGGAGAATCCGTATAGGTGTTCGAGTGTTCGAACCGTAATGCGCTAGAAATGGTACGGAAACCCCGTATTTACGTATCTGCCACTGTGCAGGAGAATCCGTATAGGTGTTCGAGTGTTCGAACCGTAATGCGCAAGAAATGGTACGGAAACCCCGTATTTACATATCTGCCACTGTGCAGGAGAATCCGTATAGGTGTTCGAGTGTTCGAACCGTAATGCGCAAGAAATGGTACGGAAACCCCGTATTTACATATCTGCCACTGTGCAGGAGAATCCGTATAGGTGTTCGAGTGTTCGAACCGTAATGCGCAAGAAATGGTACGGAAACCCCGTATTTACATATCTGCCACTGTGCAGGAGAATCCGTATATGTGTTCGAGTGTTCGAACCGTAATGCGCAAGAAATGGTACGGAAACCCCGTATTTACATATCTGCCACTGTGCAGGAGAATTCGTATAGGTGTTCGAGTGTTCGAACCGTAATGCGCAAGAAATGGTACGGAAACCCCGTATTTACATATCTGCCACTGTGCAGGAGAATCCGTATATGTGTTCGAGTGTTCGAACCGTAATGCACAAGATATGGTACGGAAACCCCGTATTTACATATCTGCCACTGTGCAGGAGAATTCGTATAGGTGTTCGAGTGTTCGAACCGTAATGCGCAAGAAATGGCACGGAAACCCCGTATTTACATATCTGCCACTGTGCAGCAGAATCCGTATAGGTGTTCGAGTGTTCGAACCGTAATGCGCAAGAAATGGTACGGAAACCCCGTATTTACATATCTGCCACTGTGCAGGAGAATCCGTATAGGTGTTCGAGTGTTCGAACCGTAATGCGCAAGAAATGGTACGGAAACCCCGTATTTACATATCTGCCACTGTGCAGGAGAATCCGTATTGGTGTTCGAGTGTTCGAACCGTAATGCGCAAGAAATGGTACGGAAACCCCGTATTTACATATCTGCCACTGTGCAGGAGAATCCGTATATGTGTTCGAGTGTTCGAACCGTAATGCACAAGATATGGTACGGAAACCCCGTATTTACATATCTGCCACTGTGCAGGAGAATTCGTATAGGTGTTCGAGTGTTCGAACCGTAATGCGCAAGAAATGGCACGGAAACCCCGTATTTACATTTCTGCCACTGTGCAGCAGAATCCGTATAGGTGTTCGAGTGTTCGAACCGTAATGCGCAAGAAATGGTACGGAAACCCCGTATTTACATATCTGCCACTGTGCAGGAGAATCCGTATAGGTGTTCGAGTGTTCGAACCGTAATGCGCAACAAATGGTACGGAAACCCCGTATTTACATATCTGCCACTGTGCAGGAGAATCCGTATAGGTGTTCGAGTGTTCGAACCGTAATGCGCAAGAAATGGTATGTAAACCCCGTATTTACATATCTACCACTGTCCAGGAGAATCTGTATAGGTGTTCGAGTGTTCGAACCGTAATGCGCAAGAAATGGTACGGAAACCCCGAATTTACATATCTGCCACTGTGCAGGAGAATCCGTATAGGTGTTCGAGTGTTCGAACCGTAATTCGCAAGAAACGGTACAGAAACCCCGTATTTACTTATCTGCCACTGTGCAGGAGAATCTGTAAAGGTGTTCGAGTGTTCGAACCGTAATGCGCAAGAAATGGTACGGAAATCCCGTATTTACATATCTGCCACTGTGCCGGAGAATCTGTATAGGTGTTCGAGTGTTCGAACCGTAATGCGCAAGAAATGGTACGGAAACACCGTATTTACATATCTACCACTGTGCAGGAGAATCCGTATAGGTGTCTGAGTGTTCGAACCGAAATGCGCAAGAAATGGTACGGAAACCCCGTATTTACATATCTGCCACTGTGCAGGAGAATCCGTATAGGTGTTCGAGTGTTCGAACCGTAATGCGCAAGAAATGGTACGGAAACCCCGTATTTACATATCTGCCACTGTGCAGGAGAATCCGTATTGGTGTTCGAGTGTTCGAACCGTAATGCGCAAGAAATGGTACGGAAACCCCGTATTTACATATCTGCCACTGTGCAGGAGAATCCGTATATGTGTTCGAGTGTTCGAACCGTAATGCCCAAGATATGGTACGGAAACCCCGTATTTACATATCTGCCACTGTGTAGGAGAATTCGTATAGGTGTTCGAGTGTTCGAACCGTAATGCGCAAGAAATGGCACGGAAACCCGGTATTTACATATCTGCCACTGTGCAGCAGAATCCGTATAGGTGTTCGAGTGTTCGAACCGTAATGCGCAAGAAATGGTACGGAAACACCGTATTTACATATCTACCACTGTGCAGGAGAATCCGTATAGGTGTCTGAGTGTTCGAACCGAAATGCGCAAGAAACGGTACAGAAATCCCGTATTTACATATCTGCCACTGTGCAGGAGAATCCGTATAGGTGTTCGAGTGTTCGAACCGTAATGCGCAACAAATGGTACGGAAACCCCGTATTTACATATCTGCCACTGTGCAGGAGAATCCGTATAGGTGTTCGAGTGTTCGAACCGTAATGTGCAAGAAATGGTACGGAAACCCCGTATTTACATATCTGCCACTGTGCAGGAGAATTCGTATAGGTGTTCGAGTGTTCGAACCGTAATGCGCAAGAAATGGCACGGAAACCCCGTATTTACATATCTGCCACTGTGCAGCAGAATCCGTATAGGTGTTCGAGTGTTCGAACCGTAATGCGCAAGAAATGGTACGGAAACCCCGTATTTACATATCTGCCACTGTGCAGGAGAATCCGTATAGGTGTTCGAGTGTTCGAACCGTAATGCGCAAGAAATGGTACGGAAACACCGTATTTACATATCTACCACTGTGCAGGAGAATCCGTATAGGTGTCTGAGTGTTCGAACCGAAATGCGCAAGAAACGGTACAGAAATCCCGTATTTACATATCTGCCACTGTGCAGGAGAATCCGTATAGGTGTTCGAGTGTTCGAACCGTAATGCGCAACAAATGGTACGGAAACCCCGTATTTACATATCTGCCACTGTGCAGGAGAATCCGTATAGGTGTTCGAGTGTTCGAACCGTAATGTGCAAGAAATGGTAGGTAAACCCCGTATTTACATATCTACCACTGTGCAGGAGAATCTGTATAGGTGTTCGAGTGTTCGAACCGTAATGCGCAAGAAATGGTACGGAAACCCCGAATTTACATATCTGCCACTGTGCAGGAGAATCCGTATAGGTGTTCGAGTGTTCGAACCGTAATTCGCAAGAAACGGTACAGAAACCTCGTATTTACATATCTGTCACTGTGCAGGAGAATCTGTAAAGGTGTTCGAGTGTTCGAACCGTAATGCGCAAGAAATGGTACGGAAACCCCGTATTTACATATCTGCCACTGTGCAGGAGAATCCGTATAGGTGTTCGAGTGTTCGAACCGTAATGCGCAAGAAATGGTACGGAAACACCGTATTTACATATCTACCACTGTGCAGGAGAATCCGTATAGGTGTCTGAGTGTTCGAACCGAAATGCGCAAGAAACGGTACAGAAACCCCGTATTTACATATCTGCCACTGTGCAGGAGAATCCGTATAGGTGTTCGAGTGTTCGAACCGTAATGCGCAACAAATGGTACGGAAACCCCGTATTTACATATCTGCCACTGTGCAGGAGAATCCGTATAGGTGTTCGAGTGTTCGAACCGTAATGCGCAAGAAATGGTATGTAAACCCCGTATTTACATATCTACCACTGTGCAGGAGAATCTGTATAGGTGTTCGAGTGGTCGAACCATAATACGCAAGAAATGGTACGGAAACCCCGTATTTACATATCTGCCACTGTGCAGGAGAATCCGTATAGGTGTTCGAGTGTTCGAACCGTAATGCGCAACAAATGGTACGGAAACCCCGTATTTACATATCTGCCACTGTGCAGGAGAATCCGTATAGGTGTTCGAGTGTTCGAACCGTAATGTGCAAGAAATGGTATGTAAACCCCGTATTTACATATCTACCACTGTGCAGGAGAATCTGTATAGGTGTTCGAGTGTTCGAACCGTAATGCGCAAGAAATGGTACGGAAACCCCGTATTTACATATCTGCCACTGTGCAGGAGAATCCGTATATGTGTTCGAGTGTTCGAACCGTAATGCGCAAGAAATGGTACGGAAACCCCGTATTTACATATCTGCCACTGTGCAGGAGAATTCGTATAGGTGTTCGAGTGTTCGAACCGTAATGCGCAAGAAATGGTACGGAAACCCCGTATTTACATATCTGCCACTGTGCAGGAGAATCCGTATATGTGTTCGAGTGTTCGAACCGTAATGCACAAGATATGGTACGGAAACCCCGTATTTACATATCTGCCACTGTGCAGGAGAATTCGTATAGGTGTTCGAGTGTTCGAACCGTAATGCGCAAGAAATGGCACGGAAACCCCGTATTTACATATCTGCCACTGTGCAGCAGAATCCGTATAGGTGTTCGAGTGTTCGAACCGTAATGCGCAAGAAATGGTACGGAAACCCCGTATTTACATATCTGCCACTGTGCAGGAGAATCCGTATAGGTGTTCGAGTGTTCGAACCGTAATGCGCAAGAAATGGTACGGAAACCCCGTATTTACATATCTGCCACTGTGCAGGAGAATCCGTATTGGTGTTCGAGTGTTCGAACCGTAATGCGCAAGAAATGGTACGGAAACCCCGTATTTACATATCTGCCACTGTGCAGGAGAATCCGTATATGTGTTCGAGTGTTCGAACCGTAATGCACAAGATATGGTACGGAAACCCCGTATTTACATATCTGCCACTGTGCAGGAGAATTCGTATAGGTGTTCGAGTGTTCGAACCGTAATGCGCAAGAAATGGCACGGAAACCCCGTATTTACATATCTGCCACTGTGCAGCAGAATCCGTATAGGTGTTCGAGTGTTCGAACCGTAATGCGCAAGAAATGGTACGGAAACCCCGTATTTACATATCTGCCACTGTGCAGGAGAATCCGTATAGGTGTTCGAGTGTTCGAACCGTAATGCGCAACAAATGGTACGGAAACCCCGTATTTACATATCTGCCACTGTGCAGGAGAATCCGTATAGGTGTTCGAGTGTTCGAACCGTAATGCGCAAGAAATGGTATGTAAACCCCGTATTTACATATCTACCACTGTGCAGGAGAATCTGTATAGGTGTTCGAGTGTTCGAACCGTAATGCGCAAGAAATGGTACGGAAACACCGAATTTACATATCTGCCACTGTGCAGGAGAATCCGTATAGGTGTTCGAGTGTTCGAACCGTAATTCGCAAGAAACGGTACAGAAACCCCGTATTTACTTATCTGCCACTGTGCAGGAGAATCTGTAAAGGTGTTCGAGTGTTCGAACCGTAATGCGCAAGAAATGGTACGGAAATCCCGTATTTACATATCTGCCACTGTGCCGGAGAATCTGTATAGGTGTTCGAGTGTTCGAACCGTAATGCGCAAGAAATGGTACGGAAACACCGTATTTACATATCTACCACTGTGCAGGAGAATCCGTATAGGTGTCTGAGTGTTCGAACCGAAATGCGCAAGAAATGGTACGGAAACCCCGTATTTACATATCTGCCACTGTGCAGGAGAATCCGTATAGGTGTTCGAGTGTTCGAACCGTAATGCGCAAGAAATGGTACGGAAACCCCGTATTTACATATCTGCCACTGTGCAGGAGAATCCGTATTGGTGTTCGAGTGTTCGAACCGTAATGCGCAAGAAATGGTACGGAAACCCCGTATTTACATATCTGCCACTGTGCAGGAGAATCCGTATATGTGTTCGAGTGTTCGAACCGTAATGCCCAAGATATGGTACGGAAAACCCGTATTTACATATCTGCCACTGTGTAGGAGAATTCGTATAGGTGTTCGAGTGTTCGAACCGTAATGCGCAAGAAATGGCACGGAAACCCGGTATTTACATATCTGCCACTGTGCAGCAGAATCCGTATAGGTGTTCGAGTGTTCGAACCGTAATGCGCAAGAAATGGTACGGAAACACCGTATTTACATATCTACCACTGTGCAGGAGAATCCGTATAGGTGTCTGAGTGTTCGAACCGAAATGCGCAAGAAACGGTACAGAAATCCCGTATTTACATATCTGCCACTGTGCAGGAGAATCCGTATAGGTGTTCGAGTGTTCGAACCGTAATGCGCAACAAATGGTACGGAAACCCCGTATTTACATATCTGCCACTGTGCAGGAGAATCCGTATAGGTGTTCGAGTGTTCGAACCGTAATGTGCAAGAAATGGTACGGAAACCCCGTATTTACATATCTGCCACTGTGCAGGAGAATTCGTATAGGTGTTCGAGTGTTCGAACCGTAATGCGCAAGAAATGGCACGGAAACCCCGTATTTACATATCTGCCACTGTGCAGCAGAATCCGTATAGGTGTTCGAGTGTTCGAACCGTAATGCGCAAGAAATGGTACGGAAACCCCGTATTTACATATCTGCCACTGTGCAGGAGAATCCGTATAGGTGTTCGAGTGTTCGAACCGTAATGCGCAAGAAATGGTACGGAAACACCGTATTTACATATCTACCACTGTGCAGGAGAATCCGTATAGGTGTCTGAGTGTTCGAACCGAAATGCGCAAGAAACGGTACAGAAATCCCATATTTACATATCTGCCACTGTGCAGGAGAATCCGTATAGGTGTTCGAGTGTTCGAACCGTAATGCGCAACAAATGGTACGGAAACCCCGTATTTACATATCTGCCACTGTGCAGGAGAATCCGTATAGGTGTTCGAGTGTTCGAACCGTAATGTGCAAGAAATGGTATGTAAACCCCGTATTTACATATCTACCACTGTGCAGGAGAATCTGTATAGGTGTTCGAGTGTTCGAACCGTAATGCGCAAGAAATGGTACGGAAACCCCGAATTTACATATCTGCCACTGTGCAGGAGAATCCGTATAGGTGTTCGAGTGTTCGAACCGTAATTCGCAAGAAACGGTACAGAAACCCCGTATTTACATATCTGTCACTGTGCAGGAGAATCTGTAAAGGTGTTCGAGTGTTCGAACCGTAATGCGCAAGAAATGGTACGGAAACCCCGTATTTACATATCTGCCACTGTGCAGGAGAATCCGTATAGGTGTTCGAGTGTTCGAACCGTAATGCGCAAGAAATGGTACGGAAACACCGTATTTACATATCTACCACTGTGCAGGAGAATCCGTATAGGTGTCTGAGTGTTCGAACCGAAATGCGCAAGAAACGGTACAGAAACCCCGTATTTACATATCTGCCACTGTGCAGGAGAATCCGTATAGGTGTTCGAGTGTTCGAACCGTAATGCGCAACAAATGGTACGGAAACCCCGTATTTACATATCTGCCACTGTGTAGGAGAATCCGTATAGGTGTTCGAGTGTTCGAACCGTAATGCGCAAGAAATGGTATGTAAACCCCGTATTTACATATCTACCACTGTGCAGGAGAATCTGTATAGGTGTTCGAGTGTTCGAACCATAATACGCAAGAAATGGTACGGAAACCCCGTATTTACATATCTGCCACTGTGCAGGAGAATCCGTATAGGTGTTCGAGTGTTCGAACCGTAATGCGCAACAAATGGTACGGAAACCCCGTATTTACATATCTGCCACTGTGCAGGAGAATCCGTATAGGTGTTCGAGTGTTCGAACCGTAATGTGCAAGAAATGGTATGTAAACCCCGTATTTACATATCTACCACTGTGCAGGAGAATCTGTATAGGTGTTCGAGTGTTCGAACCGTAATGCGCAAGATATGGTACGGAAACCCCGTATTTACATATCTGCCACTGTGTAGGAGAATTCGTATAGGTGTTCGAGTGTTCGAACCGTAATGCGCAAGAAATGGTACGGAAACCCCGTATTTACATATCTGCCACTGTGCAGCAGAATCCGTATAGGTGTTCGAGTGTTCGAACCGTAATGCGCAAGAAATGGTACGGAAACCCCGTATTTACATATCTGCCACTGTGCAGGAGAATCCGTATAGGTGTTCGAGTGTTCGAACCGTAATGCGCAAGAAATGGTACGGAAACACCGTATTTACATATCTACCACTGTGCAGGAGAATCCGTATAGGTGTCTGAGTGTTTGAACCGAAATGCGCAAGAAACGGTACAGAAATCCCGTATTTACATATCTGCCACTGTGCAGGAGAATCCGTATAGGTGTTCGAGTGTTCGAACCGTAATGCGCAACAAATGGTACGGAAACCCCGTATTTACATATCTGCCACTGTGCAGGAGAATTCGTATAGGTGTTCGAGTGTTCGAACCGTAATGTGCAAGAAATGGTATGTAAACCCCGTATTTACATATCTACCACTGTGCAGGAGAATCTGTATAGGTGTTCGAGTGTTCGAACCGTAATGCGCAAGAAATGGTACGGAAACCCCGAATTTACATATCTGCCACTGTGCAGGAGAATCCGTATAGGTGTTCGAGTGTTCGAACCGTAATTCGCAAGAAACGGTACAGAAACCCCGTATTTACATATCTGCCACTGTGCAGGAGAATCTGTAAAGGTGTTCGAGTGTTCGAACCGTAATGCGCAAGAAATGGTACGGAAATCCCGTATTTACATATCTGCCACTGTGCCGGAGAATCTGTATAGGTGTTCGAGTGTTCGAACCGTAATGCGCAAGAAATGGTACGGAAACCCCGTATTTACATATCTGCCACTGTGCAGGAGAATCCGTATAGGTGTTCGAGTGTTCGAACCGTAATGCTCAAGAAACGGTATAGAAACCCCGTATTTACATATCTACCACTGTGCAGGAGAATCCGTATAGGTGTTCGAGTGTTCAAACTGTAATGCGCAAGAAATGGTACGGAAACCCCGTATTTACATATCTGCCACTGTGCAGGAGAATCCGTATAGGTGTTCGAGTGTTCGAACCGTAATGCGCAAGAAATGGTACGGAAACCCCGTATTTACATATCTGCCACTGTGCAGGAGAATCCGTATAGGTGTTCGAGTGTTCGAACCGTAATGCGCAAGAAATGGTACGGAAACCCCGTATTTACATATCTGCCACTGTGCAGGAGAATCCGTATAGGTGTTCGAGTGTTCGAACCGTAATGCGCAAGAAATGGTACGGAAACCCCGTATTTACATAACTGCCACTGTGCAGGAGAATCCGTATAGGTGTTCGAGTGTTCGAACCGTAATGCGCAAGAAATGGTACGGAAACCCCGTATTTACATATCTGCCACTGTGCAGGAGAATCCGTATTGGTGTTCGAGTGTTCGAACCGTAATGCGCAAGAAATGGTACGGAAACCCCGTATTTACATATCTGCCACTGTGCAGGAGAATCCGTATATGTGTTCGAGTGTTCGAACCGTAATGCACAAGAAATGGTACGGAAACCCCGTATTTACATATCTGCCACTGTGCAGGAGAATTCGTATACGTGTTCGAGTGTTCGAACCGTAATGCGCAAGAAATGGCACGGAAACCCCGTATTTACATATCTGCCACTGTGCAGGAGAATCCGTATAGGTGTTCGAGTGTTCGAACCGTAATGCGCAACAAATGGTACGGAAACCCCGTATTTACATATCTGCCACTGTGCAGGAGAATCCGTATAGGTGTTCGAGTGTTCGAACCGTAATGCGCAAGAAATGGTATGTAAACCCCGTATTTACATATCTACCACTGTGCAGGAGAATCTGTATAGGTGTTCGAGTGTTCGAACCATAATACGCAAGAAATGGTACGGAAACCCCGTATTTACATATCTGCCACTGTGCAGGAGAATCCGTATAGGTGTTCGAGTGTTCGAACCGTAATGCGCAACAAATGGTACGGAAACCCCGTATTTACATATCTGCCACTGTGCAGGAGAATCCGTATAGGTGTTCGAGTGTTCGAACCGTAATGTGCAAGAAATGGTATGTAAACCCCGTATTTACATATCTACCACTGTGCAGGAGAATCTGTATAGGTGTTCGAGTGTTCGAACCGTAATGCGCAAGATATGGTACGGAAACCCCGTATTTACATATCTGCCACTGTGTAGGAGAATTCGTATAGGTGTTCGAGTGTTCGAACCGTAATGCGCAAGAAATGGTACGGAAACCCCGTATTTACATATCTGCCACTGTGCAGCAGAATCCGTATAGGTGTTCGAGTGTTCGAACCGTAATGCGCAAGAAATGGTACGGAAACCCCGTATTTACATATCTGCCACTGTGCAGGAGAATCCGTATAGGTGTTCGAGTGTTCGAACCGTAATGCGCAAGAAATGGTACGGAAACACCGTATTTACATATCTACCACTGTGCAGGAGAATCCGTATAGGTGTCTGAGTGTTTGAACCGAAATGCGCAAGAAACGGTACAGAAATCCCGTATTTACATATCTGCCACTGTGCAGGAGAATCCGTATAGGTGTTCGAGTGTTCGAACCGTAATGCGCAACAAATGGTACGGAAACCCCGTATTTACATATCTGCCACTGTGCAGGAGAATCCGTATAGGTGTTCGAGTGTTCGAACCGTAATGTGCAAGAAATGGTATGTAAACCCCGTATTTACATATCTACCACTGTGCAGGAGAATCTGTATAGGTGTTCGAGTGTTCGAACCGTAATGCGCAAGAAATGGTACGGAAACCCCGAATTTACATATCTGCCACTGTGCAGGAGAATCCGTATAGGTGTTCGAGTGTTCGAACCGTAATTCGCAAGAAACGGTACAGAAACCCCGTATTTACATATCTGCCACTGTGCAGGAGAATCTGTAAAGGTGTTCGAGTGTTCGAACCGTAATGCGCAAGAAATGGTACGGAAATCCCGTATTTACATATCTGCCACTGTGCCGGAGAATCTGTATAGGTGTTCGAGTGTTCGAACCGTAATGCGCAAGAAATGGTACGGAAACCCCGTATTTACATATCTGCCACTGTGCAGGAGAATCCGTATAGGTGTTCGAGTGTTCGAACCGTAATGCACAAGAAACGGTATAGAAACCCCGTATTTACATATCTACCACTGTGCAGGAGAATCCGTATAGGTGTTCGAGTGTTCAAACTGTAATGCGCAAGAAATGGTACGGAAACCCCGTATTTACATATCTGCCACTGTGCAGGAGAATCCGTATAGGTGTTCGAGTGTTCGAACCGTAATGCGCAAGAAATGGTACGGAAACCCCGTATTTACATATCTGCCACTGTGCAGGAGAATCCGTATAGGTGTTCGAGTGTTCGAACCGTAATGCGCAAGAAATGGTACGGAAACCCCGTATTTACATATCTGCCACTGTGCAGGAGAATCCGTATAGGTGTTCGAGTGTTCGAACCGTAATGCGCAAGAAATGGTACGGAAACCCCGTATTTACATAACTGCCACTGTGCAGGAGAATCCGTATAGGTGTTCGAGTGTTCGAACCGTAATGCGCAAGAAATGGTACGGAAACCCCGTATTTACATATCTGCCACTGTGCAGGAGAATCCGTATTGGTGTTCGAGTGTTCGAACCGTAATGCGCAAGAAATGGTACGGAAACCCCGTATTTACATATCTGCCACTGTGCAGGAGAATCCGTATATGTGTTCGAGTGTTCGAACCGTAATGCACAAGAAATGGTACGGAAACCCCGTATTTACATATCTGCCACTGTGCAGGAGAATTCGTATACGTGTTCGAGTGTTCGAACCGTAATGCGCAAGAAATGGCACGGAAACCCCGTATTTACATATCTGCCACTGTGCAGCAGAATCCGTATAGGTGTTCGAGTGTTCGAACCGTAATGCGCAAGAAATGGTACGGAAACCCCGTATTTACATATCTGCCACTGTGCAGGAGAATCCGTATAGGTGTTCGAGTGTTCGAACCGTAATGCGCAAGAAATGGTACGGAAACACCGTATTTACATATCTACCACTGTGCAGGAGAATCCGTATAGGTGTCCGAGTGTTCGAACCGAAATGCGCAAGAAACGGTACAGAAACCCCGTATTTACATATCTGCCACTGTGCAGGAGAATCCGTATAGGTGTTCGAGTGTTCGAACCGTAATGCGCAAGAAATGGTACGGAAACCCCGTATTTACATATCTGCCACTGTGCAGGAGAATCCGTATGTGTTCGAGTGTTCGAACCGTAATGCGCAAGAAATGGTACGGAAACCCCGTATTTACATATCTGCCACTGTGCAGGAGAATTCGTATAGGTGTTCGAGTGTTCGAACCGTAATGCGCAAGAAATGGTACGGAAACCCCGTATTTACATATCTGCCACTGTGCAGGAGAATCCGTATAGGTGTTCGAGTGTTCGAACCGTAATGCGCAAGAAATGGTACGGAAACCCCGTATTTACATATCTGCCACTGTGCAGGAGAATCCGTATTGTTGTTCGAGTGTTCGAACCGTAATGCGCAAGAAATGGTACGGAAACCCCGTATTTACATATCTGCCACTGTGCAGGAGAATCCGTATATGTGTTCGAGTGTTCGAACCGTAATGCACAAGAAATGGTACGGAAACCACGTATTTACATATCTGCCACTGTGCAGGAGAATTCATATAGGTGTTCGAGTGTTCGAACCGTAATGCGCAAGAAATGGCACGGAAACCCCGTATTTACATATCTGCCACTGTGCAGGAGAATCCGTATAGGTGTTCGAGTGTTCGAACCGTAATGCGCAACAAATGGTACGGAAACCCCGTATTTACATATCTGCCACTGTGCAGGAGAATCCGTATAGGTGTTCGAGTGTTCGAACCGTAATGCGCAAGAAATGGTATGTAAACACCGTATTTACATATCTACCACTGTGCAGGAGAATCCGTATAGGTGTTCGAGTGTTCGAACCGTAATGCGCAAGAAATGGTACGGAAACACCGAATTTACATATCTGCCACTGTGCAGGAGAATCCGTATAGGTGTTCGAGTGTTCGAACCGTAATTCGCAAGAAACGGTACAGAAACCCCGTATTTACTTATCTGCCACTGTGCAGGAGAATCTGTAAAGGTGTTCGAGTGTTCGAACCGTAATGCGCAAGAAATGGTACGGAAATCCCGTATTTACATATCTGCCACTGTGCCGGAGAATCTGTATAGGTGTTCGAGTGTTCGAACCGTAATGCGCAAGAAATGGTACGGAAACACCGTATTTACATATCTACCACTGTGCAGGAGAATCCGTATAGGTGTCTGAGTGTTCGAACCGAAATGCGCAAGAAATGGTACGGAAACCCCGTATTTACATATCTGCCACTGTGCAGGAGAATCCGTATAGGTGTTCGAGTGTTCGAACCGTAATGCGCAAGAAATGGTACGGAAACCCCGTATTTACATATCTGCCACTGTGCAGGAGAATCCGTATTGGTGTTCGAGTGTTCGAACCGTAATGCGCAAGAAATGGTACGGAAACCCCGTATTTACATATCTGCCACTGTGCAGGAGAATCCGTATATGTGTTCGAGTGTTCGAACCGTAATGCCCAAGATATGGTACGGAAACCCCGTATTTACATATCTGCCACTGTGTAGGAGAATTCGTATAGGTGTTCGAGTGTTCGAACCGTAATGCGCAAGAAATGGCACGGAAACCCGGTATTTACATATCTGCCACTGTGCAGCAGAATCCGTATAGGTGTTCGAGTGTTCGAACCGTAATGCGCAAGAAATGGTACGGAAACACCGTATTTACATATCTACCACTGTGCAGGAGAATCCGTATAGGTGTCTGAGTGTTCGAACCGAAATGCGCAAGAAACGGTACAGAAATCCCGTATTTACATATCTGCCACTGTGCAGGAGAATCCGTATAGGTGTTCGAGTGTTCGAACCGTAATGCGCAACAAATGGTACGGAAACCCCGTATTTACATATCTGCCACTGTGCAGGAGAATCCGTATAGGTGTTCGAGTGTTCGAACCGTAATGTGCAAGAAATGGTACGGAAACCCCGTATTTACATATCTGCCACTGTGCAGGAGAATTCGTATAGGTGTTCGAGTGTTCGAACCGTAATGCGCAAGAAATGGCACGGAAACCCCGTATTTACATATCTGCCACTGTGCAGCAGAATCCGTATAGGTGTTCGAGTGTTCGAACCGTAATGCGCAAGAAATGGTACGGAAACCCCGTATTTACATATCTGCCACTGTGCAGGAGAATCCGTATAGGTGTTCGAGTGTTCGAACCGTAATGCGCAAGAAATGGTACGGAAACACCGTATTTACATATCTACCACTGTGCAGGAGAATCCGTATAGGTGTCTGAGTGTTCGAACCGAAATGCGCAAGAAACGGTACAGAAATCCCGTATTTACATATCTGCCACTGTGCAGGAGAATCCGTATAGGTGTTCGAGTGTTCGAACCGTAATGCGCAACAAATGGTACGGAAACCCCGTATTTACATATCTGCCACTGTGCAGGAGAATCCGTATAGGTGTTCGAGTGTTCGAACCGTAATGTGCAAGAAATGGTATGTAAACCCCGTATTTACATATCTACCACTGTGCAGGAGAATCTGTATAGGTGTTCGAGTGTTCGAACCGTAATGCGCAAGAAATGGTACGGAAACCCCGAATTTACATATCTGCCACTGTGCAGGAGAATCCGTATAGGTGTTCGAGTGTTCGAACCGTAATTCGCAAGAAACGGTACAGAAACCCCGTATTTACATATCTGTCACTGTGCAGGAGAATCTGTAAAGGTGTTCGAGTGTTCGAACCGTAATGCGCAAGAAATGGTACGGAAACCCCGTATTTACATATCTGCCACTGTGCAGGAGAATCCGTATAGGTGTTCGAGTGTTCGAACCGTAATGCGCAAGAAATGGTACGGAAACACCGTATTTACATATCTACCACTGTGCAGGAGAATCCGTATAGGTGTCTGAGTGTTCGAACCGAAATGCGCAAGAAACGGTACAGAAACCCCGTATTTACATATCTGCCACTGTGCAGGAGAATCCGTATAGGTGTTCGAGTGTTCGAACCGTAATGCGCAACAAATGGTACGGAAACCCCGTATTTACATATCTGCCACTGTGCAGGAGAATCCGTATAGGTGTTCGAGTGTTCGAACCGTAATGCGCAAGAAATGGTATGTAAACCCCGTATTTACATATCTACCACTGTGCAGGAGAATCTGTATAGGTGTTCGAGTGTTCGAACCATAATACGCAAGAAATGGTACGGAAACCCCGTATTTACATATCTGCCACTGTGCAGGAGAATCCGTATAGGTGTTCGAGTGTTCGAACCGTAATGCGCAACAAATGGTACGGAAACCCCGTATTTACATATCTGCCACTGTGCAGGAGAATCCGTATAGGTGTTCGAGTGTTCGAACCGTAATGTGCAAGAAATGGTATGTAAACCCCGTATTTACATATCTACCACTGTGCAGGAGAATCTGTATAGGTGTTCGAGTGTTCGAACCGTAATGCGCAAGATATGGTACGGAAACCCCGTATTTACATATCTGCCACTGTGTAGGAGAATTCGTATAGGTGTTCGAGTGTTCGAACCGTAATGCGCAAGAAATGGTACGGAAACCCCGTATTTACATATCTGCCACTGTGCAGCAGAATCCGTATAGGTGTTCGAGTGTTCGAACCGTAATGCGCAAGAAATGGTACGGAAACCCCGTATTTACATATCTGCCACTGTGCAGGAGAATCCGTATAGGTGTTCGAGTGTTCGAACCGTAATGCGCAAGAAATGGTACGGAAACACCGTATTTACATATCTACCACTGTGCAGGAGAATCCGTATAGGTGTCTGAGTGTTTGAACCGAAATGCGCAAGAAACGGTACAGAAATCCCGTATTTACATATCTGCCACTGTGCAGGAGAATCCGTATAGGTGTTCGAGTGTTCGAACCGTAATGCGCAACAAATGGTACGGAAACCCCGTATTTACATATCTGCCACTGTGCAGGAGAATCCGTATAGGTGTTCGAGTGTTCGAACCGTAATGTGCAAGAAATGGTATGTAAACCCCGTATTTACATATCTACCACTGTGCAGGAGAATCTGTATAGGTGTTCGAGTGTTCGAACCGTAATGCGCAAGAAATGGTACGGAAACCCCGAATTTACATATCTGCCACTGTGCAGGAGAATCCGTATAGGTGTTCGAGTGTTCGAACCGTAATTCGCAAGAAACGGTACAGAAACCCCGTATTTACATATCTGCCACTGTGCAGGAGAATCTGTAAAGGTGTTCGAGTGTTCGAACCGTAATGCGCAAGAAATGGTACGGAAATCCCGTATTTACATATCTGCCACTGTGCCGGAGAATCTGTATAGGTGTTCGAGTGTTCGAACCGTAATGCGCAAGAAATGGTACGGAAACCCCGTATTTACATATCTGCCACTGTGCAGGAGAATCCGTATAGGTGTTCGAGTGTTCGAACCGTAATGCACAAGAAACGGTATAGAAACCCCGTATTTACATATCTACCACTGTGCAGGAGAATCCGTATAGGTGTTCGAGTGTTCAAACTGTAATGCGCAAGAAATGGTACGGAAACCCCGTATTTACATATCTGCCACTGTGCAGGAGAATCCGTATAGGTGTTCGAGTGTTCGAACCGTAATGCGCAAGAAATGGTACGGAAACCCCGTATTTACATATCTGCCACTGTGCAGGAGAATCCGTATAGGTGTTCGAGTGTTCGAACCGTAATGCGCAAGAAATGGTACGGAAACCCCGTATTTACATATCTGCCACTGTGCAGGAGAATCCGTATAGGTGTTCGAGTGTTCGAACCGTAATGCGCAAGAAATGGTACGGAAACCCCGTATTTACATAACTGCCACTGTGCAGGAGAATCCGTATAGGTGTTCGAGTGTTCGAACCGTAATGCGCAAGAAATGGTACGGAAACCCCGTATTTACATATCTGCCACTGTGCAGGAGAATCCGTATTGGTGTTCGAGTGTTCGAACCGTAATGCGCAAGAAATGGTACGGAAACCCCGTATTTACATATCTGCCACTGTGCAGGAGAATCCGTATATGTGTTCGAGTGTTCGAACCGTAATGCACAAGAAATGGTACGGAAACCCCGTATTTACATATCTGCCACTGTGCAGGAGAATTCGTATACGTGTTCGAGTGTTCGAACCGTAATGCGCAAGAAATGGCACGGAAACCCCGTATTTACATATCTGCCACTGTGCAGCAGAATCCGTATAGGTGTTCGAGTGTTCGAACCGTAATGCGAAAGAAATGGTACGGAAACCCCGTATTTACATATCTGCCACTGTGCAGGAGAATCCGTATAGGTGTTCGAGTGTTCGAACCGTAATGCGCAAGAAATGGTACGGAAACACCGTATTTACATATCTACCACTGTGCAGGAGAATCCGTATAGGTGTCCGAGTGTTCGAACCGAAATGCGCAAGAAACGGTACAGAAACCCCGTATTTACATATCTGCCACTGTGCAGGAGAATCCGTATAGGTGTTCGAGTGTTCGAACCGTAATGCGCAAGAAATGGTACGGAAACCCCGTATTTACATATCTGCCACTGTGCAGGAGAATCCGTATGTGTTCGAGTGTTCGAACCGTAATGCGCAAGAAATGGTACGGAAACCCCGTATTTACATATCTGCCACTGTGCAGGAGAATTCGTATAGGTGTTCGAGTGTTCGAACCGTAATGCGCAAGAAATGGTACGGAAACCCCGTATTTACATATCTGCCACTGTGCAGGAGAATCCGTATAGGTGTTCGAGTGTTCGAACCGTAATGCGCAAGAAATGGTACGGAAACCCCGTATTTACATATCTGCCACTGTGCAGGAGAATCCGTATTGTTGTTCGAGTGTTCGAACCGTAATGCGCAAGAAATGGTACGGAAACCCCGTATTTACATATCTGCCACTGTGCAGGAGAATCCGTATATGTGTTCGAGTGTTCGAACCGTAATGCACAAGAAATGGTACGGAAACCACGTATTTACATATCTGCCACTGTGCAGGAGAATTCATATAGGTGTTCGAGTGTTCGAACCGTAATGCGCAAGAAATGGCACGGAAACCCCGTATTTACATATCTGCCACTGTGCAGGAGAATCCGTATAGGTGTTCGAGTGTTCGAACCGTAATGCGCAACAAATGGTACGGAAACCCCGTATTTACATATCTGCCACTGTGCAGGAGAATCCGTATAGGTGTTCGAGTGTTCGAACCGTAATGCGCAAGAAATGGTATGTAAACACCGTATTTACATATCTACCACTGTGCAGGAGAATCCGTATAGGTGTTCGAGTGTTCGAACCGTAATGCGCAAGAAATGGTACGGAAACACCGAATTTACATATCTGCCACTGTGCAGGAGAATCCGTATAGGTGTTCGAGTGTTCGAACCGTAATTCGCAAGAAACGGTACAGAAACCCCGTATTTACTTATCTGCCACTGTGCAGGAGAATCTGTAAAGGTGTTCGAGTGTTCGAACCGTAATGCGCAAGAAATGGTACGGAAATCCCGTATTTACATATCTGCCACTGTGCCGGAGAATCTGTATAGGTGTTCGAGTGTTCGAACCGTAATGCGCAAGAAATGGTACGGAAACACCGTATTTACATATCTACCACTGTGCAGGAGAATCCGTATAGGTGTCTGAGTGTTCGAACCGAAATGCGCAAGAAATGGTACGGAAACCCCGTATTTACATATCTGCCACTGTGCAGGAGAATCCGTATAGGTGTTCGAGTGTTCGAACCGTAATGCGCAAGAAATGGTACGGAAACCCCGTATTTACATA
This sequence comes from Camellia sinensis, assembly GCF_055761805.1. Taxonomy (NCBI): domain Eukaryota; kingdom Viridiplantae; phylum Streptophyta; class Magnoliopsida; order Ericales; family Theaceae; genus Camellia; species Camellia sinensis. The sequence continues at coordinate 5,565,494 of NC_138965.1, forward strand.
TCTGCCACTGTGCAGGAGAATCCGTATTGGTGTTCGAGTGTTCGAACCGTAATGCGCAAGAAATGGTACGGAAACCCCGTATTTACATATCTGCCACTGTGCAGGAGAATCCGTATATGTGTTCGAGTGTTCGAACCGTAATGCCCAAGATATGGTACGGAAACCCCGTATTTACATATCTGCCACTGTGTAGGAGAATTCGTATAGGTGTTCGAGTGTTCGAACCGTAATGCGCAAGAAATGGCACGGAAACCCGGTATTTACATATCTGCCACTGTGCAGCAGAATCCGTATAGGTGTTCGAGTGTTCGAACCGTAATGCGCAAGAAATGGTACGGAAACACCGTATTTACATATCTACCACTGTGCAGGAGAATCCGTATAGGTGTCTGAGTGTTCGAACCGAAATGCGCAAGAAACGGTACAGAAATCCCGTATTTACATATCTGCCACTGTGCAGGAGAATCCGTATAGGTGTTCGAGTGTTCGAACCGTAATGCGCAACAAATGGTACGGAAACCCCGTATTTACATATCTGCCACTGTGCAGGAGAATCCGTATAGGTGTTCGAGTGTTCGAACCGTAATGTGCAAGAAATGGTACGGAAACCCCGTATTTACATATCTGCCACTGTGCAGGAGAATTCGTATAGGTGTTCGAGTGTTCGAACCGTAATGCGCAAGAAATGGCACGGAAACCCCGTATTTACATATCTGCCACTGTGCAGCAGAATCCGTATAGGTGTTCGAGTGTTCGAACCGTAATGCGCAAGAAATGGTACGGAAACCCCGTATTTACATATCTGCCACTGTGCAGGAGAATCCGTATAGGTGTTCGAGTGTTCGAACCGTAATGCGCAAGAAATGGTACGGAAACACCGTATTTACATATCTACCACTGTGCAGGAGAATCCGTATAGGTGTCTGAGTGTTCGAACCGAAATGCGCAAGAAACGGTACAGAAATCCCGTATTTACATATCTGCCACTGTGCAGGAGAATCCGTATAGGTGTTCGAGTGTTCGAACCGTAATGCGCAACAAATGGTACGGAAACCCCGTATTTACATATCTGCCACTGTGCAGGAGAATCCGTATAGGTGTTCGAGTGTTCGAACCGTAATGTGCAAGAAATGGTATGTAAACCCCGTATTTACATATCTACCACTGTGCAGGAGAATCTGTATAGGTGTTCGAGTGTTCGAACCGTAATGCGCAAGAAATGGTACGGAAACCCCGAATTTACATATCTGCCACTGTGCAGGAGAATCCGTATAGGTGTTCGAGTGTTCGAACCGTAATTCGCAAGAAACGGTACAGAAACCCCGTATTTACATATCTGTCACTGTGCAGGAGAATCTGTAAAGGTGTTCGAGTGTTCGAACCGTAATGCGCAAGAAATGGTACGGAAACCCCGTATTTACATATCTGCCACTGTGCAGGAGAATCCGTATAGGTGTTCGAGTGTTCGAACCGTAATGCGCAAGAAATGGTACGGAAACACCGTATTTACATATCTACCACTGTGCAGGAGAATCCGTATAGGTGTCTGAGTGTTCGAACCGAAATGCGCAAGAAACGGTACAGAAACCCCGTATTTACATATCTGCCACTGTGCAGGAGAATCCGTATAGGTGTTCGAGTGTTCGAACCGTAATGCGCAACAAATGGTACGGAAACCCCGTATTTACATATCTGCCACTGTGCAGGAGAATCCGTATAGGTGTTCGAGTGTTCGAACCGTAATGCGCAAGAAATGGTACAGAAACCCCGTATTTACATATCTGTCACTGTGCAGGAGAATCTGTAAAGGTGTTCGAGTGTTCGAACCGTAATGCGCAAGAAATGGTACGGAAACCCCGTATTTACATATCTGCCACTGTGCAGGAGAATCCGTATAGGTGTTCGAGTGTTCGAACCGTAATGCGCAAGAAATGGTATGTAAACACCGTATTTACATATCTACCACTGTGCAGGAGAATCCGTATAGGTGTTCGAGTGTTCGAACCGTAATGCGCAAGAAATGGTACGGAAACACCGAATTTACATATCTGCCACTGTGCAGGAGAATCCGTATAGGTGTTCGAGTGTTCGAACCGTAATTCGCAAGAAACGGTACAGAAACCCCGTATTTACTTATCTGCCACTGTGCAGGAGAATCTGTAAAGGTGTTCGAGTGTTCGAACCGTAATGCGCAAGAAATGGTACGGAAATCCCGTATTTACATATCTGCCACTGTGCCGGAGAATCTGTATAGGTGTTCGAGTGTTCGAACCGTAATGCGCAAGAAATGGTACGGAAACACCGTATTTACATATCTACCACTGTGCAGGAGAATCCGTATAGGTGTCTGAGTGTTCGAACCGAAATGCGCAAGAAACGGTACAGAAATCCCGTATTTACATATCTGCCACTGTGCAGGAGAATCCGTATAGGTGTTCGAGTGTTCGAACCGTAATGCGCAACAAATGGTACGGAAACCCCGTATTTACATATCTGCCACTGTGCAGGAGAATCCGTATAGGTGTTCGAGTGTTCGAACCGTAATGTGCAAGAAATGGTATGTAAACCCCGTATTTACATATCTACCACTGTGCAGGAGAATCTGTATAGGTGTTCGAGTGTTCGAACCGTAATGCGCAAGAAATGGTACGGAAACCCCGAATTTACATATCTGCCACTGTGCAGGAGAATCCGTATAGGTGTTCGAGTGTTCGAACCGTAATTCGCAAGAAACGGTACAGAAACCCCGTATTTACATATCTGTCACTGTGCAGGAGAATCTGTAAAGGTGTTCGAGTGTTCGAACCGTAATGCGCAAGAAATGGTACGGAAACCCCGTATTTACATATCTGCCACTGTGCAGGAGAATCCGTATAGGTGTTCGAGTGTTCGAACCGTAATGCGCAAGAAATGGTACGGAAACACCGTATTTACATATCTACCACTGTGCAGGAGAATCCGTATAGGTGTCTGAGTGTTCGAACCGAAATGCGCAAGAAACGGTACAGAAACCCCGTATTTACATATCTGCCACTGTGCAGGAGAATCCGTATAGGTGTTCGAGTGTTCGAACCGTAATGCGCAACAAATGGTACGGAAACCCCGTATTTACATATCTGCCACTGTGCAGGAGAATCCGTATAGGTGTTCGAGTGTTCGAACCGTAATGCGCAAGAAATGGTATGTAAACCCCGTATTTACATATCTACCACTGTGCAGGAGAATCTGTATAGGTGTTCGAGTGTTCGAACCATAATACGCAAGAAATGGTACGGAAACCCCGTATTTACATATCTGCCACTGTGCAGGAGAATCCGTATAGGTGTTCGAGTGTTCGAACCGTAATGCGCAACAAATGGTACGGAAACCCCGTATTTACATATCTGCCACTGTGCAGGAGAATCCGTATAGGTGTTCGAGTGTTCGAACCGTAATGTGCAAGAAATGGTATGTAAACCCCGTATTTACATATCTACCACTGTGCAGGAGAATCTGTATAGGTGTTCGAGTGTTCGAACCGTAATGCGCAAGATATGGTACGGAAACCCCGTATTTACATATCTGCCACTGTGTAGGAGAATTCGTATAGGTGTTCGAGTGTTCGAACCGTAATGCGCAAGAAATGGTACGGAAACCCCGTATTTACATATCTGCCACTGTGCAGCAGAATCCGTATAGGTGTTCGAGTGTTCGAACCGTAATGCGCAAGAAATGGTACGGAAACCCCGTATTTACATATCTGCCACTGTGCAGGAGAATCCGTATAGGTGTTCGAGTGTTCGAACCGTAATGCGCAAGAAATGGTACGGAAACACCGTATTTACATATCTACCACTGTGCAGGAGAATCCGTATAGGTGTCTGAGTGTTTGAACCGAAATGCGCAAGAAACGGTACAGAAATCCCGTATTTACATATCTGCCACTGTGCAGGAGAATCCGTATAGGTGTTCGAGTGTTCGAACCGTAATGCGCAACAAATGGTACGGAAACCCCGTATTTACATATCTGCCACTGTGCAGGAGAATCCGTATAGGTGTTCGAGTGTTCGAACCGTAATGTGCAAGAAATGGTATGTAAACCCCGTATTTACATATCTACCACTGTGCAGGAGAATCTGTATAGGTGTTCGAGTGTTCGAACCGTAATGCGCAAGAAATGGTACGGAAACCCCGAATTTACATATCTGCCACTGTGCAGGAGAATCCGTATAGGTGTTCGAGTGTTCGAACCGTAATTCGCAAGAAACGGTACAGAAACCCCGTATTTACATATCTGCCACTGTGCAGGAGAATCTGTAAAGGTGTTCGAGTGTTCGAACCGTAATGCGCAAGAAATGGTACGGAAATCCCGTATTTACATATCTGCCACTGTGCCGGAGAATCTGTATAGGTGTTCGAGTGTTCGAACCGTAATGCGCAAGAAATGGTACGGAAACCCCGTATTTACATATCTGCCACTGTGCAGGAGAATCCGTATAGGTGTTCGAGTGTTCGAACCGTAATGCACAAGAAACGGTATAGAAACCCCGTATTTACATATCTACCACTGTGCAGGAGAATCCGTATAGGTGTTCGAGTGTTCAAACTGTAATGCGCAAGAAATGGTACGGAAACCCCGTATTTACATATCTGCCACTGTGCAGGAGAATCCGTATAGGTGTTCGAGTGTTCGAACCGTAATGCGCAAGAAATGGTACGGAAACCCCGTATTTACATATCTGCCACTGTGCAGGAGAATCCGTATAGGTGTTCGAGTGTTCGAACCGTAATGCGCAAGAAATGGTACGGAAACCCCGTATTTACATATCTGCCACTGTGCAGGAGAATCCGTATAGGTGTTCGAGTGTTCGAACCGTAATGCGCAAGAAATGGTACGGAAACCCCGTATTTACATAACTGCCACTGTGCAGGAGAATCCGTATAGGTGTTCGAGTGTTCGAACCGTAATGCGCAAGAAATGGTACGGAAACCCCGTATTTACATATCTGCCACTGTGCAGGAGAATCCGTATTGGTGTTCGAGTGTTCGAACCGTAATGCGCAAGAAATGGTACGGAAACCCCGTATTTACATATCTGCCACTGTGCAGGAGAATCCGTATATGTGTTCGAGTGTTCGAACCGTAATGCACAAGAAATGGTACGGAAACCCCGTATTTACATATCTGCCACTGTGCAGGAGAATTCGTATACGTGTTCGAGTGTTCGAACCGTAATGCGCAAGAAATGGCACGGAAACCCCGTATTTACATATCTGCCACTGTGCAGGAGAATCCGTATAGGTGTTCGAGTGTTCGAACCGTAATGCGCAACAAATGGTACGGAAACCCCGTATTTACATATCTGCCACTGTGCAGGAGAATCCGTATAGGTGTTCGAGTGTTCGAACCGTAATGCGCAAGAAATGGTATGTAAACCCCGTATTTACATATCTACCACTGTGCAGGAGAATCTGTATAGGTGTTCGAGTGTTCGAACCATAATACGCAAGAAATGGTACGGAAACCCCGTATTTACATATCTGCCACTGTGCAGGAGAATCCGTATAGGTGTTCGAGTGTTCGAACCGTAATGCGCAACAAATGGTACGGAAACCCCGTATTTACATATCTGCCACTGTGCAGGAGAATCCGTATAGGTGTTCGAGTGTTCGAACCGTAATGTGCAAGAAATGGTATGTAAACCCCGTATTTACATATCTACCACTGTGCAGGAGAATCTGTATAGGTGTTCGAGTGTTCGAACCGTAATGCGCAAGATATGGTACGGAAACCCCGTATTTACATATCTGCCACTGTGTAGGAGAATTCGTATAGGTGTTCGAGTGTTCGAACCGTAATGCGCAAGAAATGGTACGGAAACCCCGTATTTACATATCTGCCACTGTGCAGCAGAATCCGTATAGGTGTTCGAGTGTTCGAACCGTAATGCGCAAGAAATGGTACGGAAACCCCGTATTTACATATCTGCCACTGTGCAGGAGAATCCGTATAGGTGTTCGAGTGTTCGAACCGTAATGCGCAAGAAATGGTACGGAAACACCGTATTTACATATCTACCACTGTGCAGGAGAATCCGTATAGGTGTCTGAGTGTTTGAACCGAAATGCGCAAGAAACGGTACAGAAATCCCGTATTTACATATCTGCCACTGTGCAGGAGAATCCGTATAGGTGTTCGAGTGTTCGAACCGTAATGCGCAACAAATGGTACGGAAACCCCGTATTTACATATCTGCCACTGTGCAGGAGAATCCGTATAGGTGTTCGAGTGTTCGAACCGTAATGTGCAAGAAATGGTATGTAAACCCCGTATTTACATATCTACCACTGTGCAGGAGAATCTGTATAGGTGTTCGAGTGTTCGAACCGTAATGCGCAAGAAATGGTACGGAAACCCCGAATTTACATATCTGCCACTGTGCAGGAGAATCCGTATAGGTGTTCGAGTGTTCGAACCGTAATTCGCAAGAAACGGTACAGAAACCCCGTATTTACATATCTGCCACTGTGCAGGAGAATCTGTAAAGGTGTTCGAGTGTTCGAACCGTAATGCGCAAGAAATGGTACGGAAATCCCGTATTTACATATCTGCCACTGTGCCGGAGAATCTGTATAGGTGTTCGAGTGTTCGAACCGTAATGCGCAAGAAATGGTACGGAAACCCCGTATTTACATATCTGCCACTGTGCAGGAGAATCCGTATAGGTGTTCGAGTGTTCGAACCGTAATGCACAAGAAACGGTATAGAAACCCCGTATTTACATATCTACCACTGTGCAGGAGAATCCGTATAGGTGTTCGAGTGTTCAAACTGTAATGCGCAAGAAATGGTACGGAAACCCCGTATTTACATATCTGCCACTGTGCAGGAGAATCCGTATAGGTGTTCGAGTGTTCGAACCGTAATGCGCAAGAAATGGTACGGAAACCCCGTATTTACATATCTGCCACTGTGCAGGAGAATCCGTATAGGTGTTCGAGTGTTCGAACCGTAATGCGCAAGAAATGGTACGGAAACCCCGTATTTACATATCTGCCACTGTGCAGGAGAATCCGTATAGGTGTTCGAGTGTTCGAACCGTAATGCGCAAGAAATGGTACGGAAACCCCGTATTTACATAACTGCCACTGTGCAGGAGAATCCGTATAGGTGTTCGAGTGTTCGAACCGTAATGCGCAAGAAATGGTACGGAAACCCCGTATTTACATATCTGCCACTGTGCAGGAGAATCCGTATTGGTGTTCGAGTGTTCGAACCGTAATGCGCAAGAAATGGTACGGAAACCCCGTATTTACATATCTGCCACTGTGCAGGAGAATCCGTATATGTGTTCGAGTGTTCGAACCGTAATGCACAAGAAATGGTACGGAAACCCCGTATTTACATATCTGCCACTGTGCAGGAGAATTCGTATACGTGTTCGAGTGTTCGAACCGTAATGCGCAAGAAATGGCACGGAAACCCCGTATTTACATATCTGCCACTGTGCAGCAGAATCCGTATAGGTGTTCGAGTGTTCGAACCGTAATGCGCAAGAAATGGTACGGAAACCCCGTATTTACATATCTGCCACTGTGCAGGAGAATCCGTATAGGTGTTCGAGTGTTCGAACCGTAATGCGCAAGAAATGGTACGGAAACACCGTATTTACATATCTACCACTGTGCAGGAGAATCCGTATAGGTGTCCGAGTGTTCGAACCGAAATGCGCAAGAAACGGTACAGAAACCCCGTATTTACATATCTGCCACTGTGCAGGAGAATCCGTATAGGTGTTCGAGTGTTCGAACCGTAATGCGCAAGAAATGGTACGGAAACCCCGTATTTACATATCTGCCACTGTGCAGGAGAATCCGTATGTGTTCGAGTGTTCGAACCGTAATGCGCAAGAAATGGTACGGAAACCCCGTATTTACATATCTGCCACTGTGCAGGAGAATTCGTATAGGTGTTCGAGTGTTCGAACCGTAATGCGCAAGAAATGGTACGGAAACCCCGTATTTACATATCTGCCACTGTGCAGGAGAATCCGTATAGGTGTTCGAGTGTTCGAACCGTAATGCGCAAGAAATGGTACGGAAACCCCGTATTTACATATCTGCCACTGTGCAGGAGAATCCGTATTGTTGTTCGAGTGTTCGAACCGTAATGCGCAAGAAATGGTACGGAAACCCCGTATTTACATATCTGCCACTGTGCAGGAGAATCCGTATATGTGTTCGAGTGTTCGAACCGTAATGCACAAGAAATGGTACGGAAACCACGTATTTACATATCTGCCACTGTGCAGGAGAATTCATATAGGTGTTCGAGTGTTCGAACCGTAATGCGCAAGAAATGGCACGGAAACCCCGTATTTACATATCTGCCACTGTGCAGCAGAATCCGTATAGGTGTTCGAGTGTTCGAACCGTAATGCGCAAGAAATGGTACGGAAACCCCGTATTTACATATCTGCCACTGTGCAGGAGAATCCGTATAGGTGTTCGAGTGTTCGAACCGTAATGCGCAAGAAATGGTACGGAAACACCGTATTTACATATCTACCACTGTGCAGGAGAATCCGTATAGGTGTCTGAGTGTTCGAACCGAAATGCGCAAGAAACGGTACAGAAACCCCGTATTTACATATCTGCCACTGTGCAGGAGAATCCGTATAGGTGTTCGAGTGTTCGAACCGTAATGCGCAACAAATGGTACGGAAACCCCGTATTTACATATCTGCCACTGTGCAGGAGAATCCGTATAGGTGTTCGAGTGTTCGAACCGTAATGTGCAAGAAATGGTATGTAAACCCCGTATTTACATATCTACCACTGTGCAGGAGAATCTGTATAGGTGTTCGAGTGTTCGAACCGTAATGCGCAAGAAATGGTACGGAAACCCCGTATTTACATATCTGCCACTGTGCAGGAGAATCCGTATAGGTGTTCGAGTGTTCGAACCGTAATGCGCAAGAAATGGTACGGAAACCCCGTATTTACATATCTGCCACTGTGCAGGAGAATCCGTATAGGTGTTCGAGTGTTCGAACCGTAATGCGCAAGAAATGGTACGGAAACCCCGTATTTACATATCTGCCACTGTGCAGGAGAATCCGTATAGGTGTTCGAGTGTTCGAACCGTAATGCGCAAGAAATGGTACGGAAACCCCGTATTTACATATCTGCCACTGTGCAGGAGAATCCGTATTGGTGTTCGAGTGTTCGAACCGTAATGCGCAAGAAATGGTACGGAAACCCCGTATTTACATATCTGCCACTGTGCAGGAGAATCCGTATATGTGTTCGAGTGTTCGAACCGTAATGCACAAGAAATGGTACGGAAACCCCGTATTTACATATCTGCCACTGTGCAGGAGAATTCGTATAGGTGTTCGAGTGTTCGAACCGTAATGCGCAAGAAATGGCACGGAAACCCCGTATTTACATATCTGCCACTGTGCAGCAGAATCCGTATAGGTGTTCGAGTGTTCGAACCGTAATGCGCAAGAAATGGTACGGAAACCCCGTATTTACATATCTGCCACTGTGCAGGAGAATCCGTATAGGTGTTCGAGTGTTCGAACCGTAATGCGCAAGAAATGGTACGGAAACACCGTATTTACATATCTACCACTGTGCAGGAGAATCCGTATAGGTGTCCGAGTGTTCGAACCGAAATGCGCAAGAAATGGTACAGAAACCCCGTATTTACATATCTGCCACTGTGCAGGAGAATCCGTATAGGTGTTCGAGTGTTCGAACCGTAATGCGCAAGAAATGGTACGGAAACCCCGTATTTACATATCTGCCACTGTGCAGGAGAATCCGTATATGTGTTCGAGTGTTCGAACCGTAATGCGCAAGAAATGGTACGGAAACCCCGTATTTACATATCTGCCACTGTGCAGGAGAATTCGTATAGGTGTTCGAGTGTTCGAACCGTAATGCGCAAGAAATGGTACGGAAACCCCGTATTTACATATCTGCCACTGTGCAGGAGAATCCGTATATGTGTTCGAGTGTTCGAACCGTAATGCGCAAGAAATGGTACGGAAACCCCGTATTTACATATCTGCCACTGTGCAGGAGAATTCGTATAGGTGTTCGAGTGTTCGAACCGTAATGCGCAAGAAATGGTACGGAAACCCCGTATTTACATATCTGCCACTGTGCAGGAGAATCCGTATATGTGTTCGAGTGTTCGAACCGTAATGCGCAAGAAATGGTACGGAAACCCCGTATTTACATATCTGCCACTGTGCAGGAGAATTCGTATAGGTGTTCGAGTGTTCGAACCGTAATGCGCAAGAAATGGTACGGAAACCCCGTATTTACATATCTGCCACTGTGCAGGAGAATCCGTATAGGTGTTCGAGTGTTCGAACCGTAATGCGCAAGAAATGGTACGGAAACCCCGTATTTACATATCTGCCACTGTGCAGGAGAATCCGTATTGGTGTTCGAGTGTTCGAACCGTAATGCGCAAGAAATGGTACGGAAACCCCGTATTTACATATCTGCCACTGTGCAGGAGAATCCGTATAGGTGTTCGAGTGTTCGAACCGTAATTCGCAAGAAACGGTATAGAAACCCCGTATTTACATATCTGCCACTGTGCAGGAGAATCTGTAAAGGTGTTCGAGTGTTCGAACCGTAATGCGCAAGAAATGGTACGGAAATCCCGTATTTACATATCTGCCACTGTGCCGGAGAATCTGTATAGGTGTTCGAGTGTTCGAACCGTAATGCGCAAGAAATGGTACGGAAACCCCGTATTTACATATCTGCCACTGTGCAGGAGAATCCGTATAGGTGTTCGAGTGTTCGAACCGTAATGCGCAAGAAATGGTACGGAAACCCCGTATTTACATATCTGCCACTGTGCAGGAGAATCCGTATATGTGTTCGAGTGTTCGAACCGTAATGCACAAGAAATGGTACGGAAACCCCGTATTTACATATCTGCCACTGTGCAGGAGAATCCGTATAGGTGTTCGAGTGTTCGAACCGTAATGCGCAAGAAATGGTACGGAAACCCCGTATTTACATATCTGCCACTGTGCAGGAGAATTCGTATAGGTGTTCGAGTGTTCGAACCGTAATGCGCAAGAAATGGCACGGAAACCCCGTATTTACATATCTGCCACTGTGCAGCAGAATCCGTATAGGTGTTCGAGTGTTCGAACCGTAATGCGCAAGAAATGGTACGGAAACCCCGTATTTACATATCTGCCACTGTGCAGGAGAATCCGTATAGGTGTTCGAGTGTTCGAACCGTAATGCGCAAGAAATGGTACGGAAACACCGTATTTACATATCTACCACTGTGCAGGAGAATCCGTATAGGTGTCCGAGTGTTCGAACCGAAATGCGCAAGAAATGGTACAGAAACCCCGTATTTACATATCTGCCACTGTGCAGGAGAATCCGTATAGGTGTTCGAGTGTTCGAACCGTAATGCGCAAGAAATGGTACGGAAACCCCGTATTTACATATCTGCCACTGTGCAGGAGAATCCGTATATGTGTTCGAGTGTTCGAACCGTAATGCGCAAGAAATGGTACGGAAACCCCGTATTTACATATCTGCCACTGTGCAGGAGAATTCGTATAGGTGTTCGAGTGTTCGAACCGTAATGCGCAAGAAATGGTACGGAAACCCCGTATTTACATATCTGCCACTGTGCAGGAGAATCCGTATATGTGTTCGAGTGTTCGAACCGTAATGCGCAAGAAATGGTACGGAAACCCCGTATTTACATATCTGCCACTGTGCAGGAGAATTCGTATAGGTGTTCGAGTGTTCGAACCGTAATGCGCAAGAAATGGTACGGAAACCCCGTATTTACATATCTGCCACTGTGCAGGAGAATCCGTATATGTGTTCGAGTGTTCGAACCGTAATGCGCAAGAAATGGTACGGAAACCCCGTATTTACATATCTGCCACTGTGCAGGAGAATTCGTATAGGTGTTCGAGTGTTCGAACCGTAATGCGCAAGAAATGGTACGGAAACCCCGTATTTACATATCTGCCACTGTGCAGGAGAATCCGTATAGGTGTTCGAGTGTTCGAACCGTAATGCGCAAGAAATGGTACGGAAACCCCGTATTTACATATCTGCCACTGTGCAGGAGAATCCGTATTGGTGTTCGAGTGTTCGAACCGTAATGCGCAAGAAATGGTACGGAAACCCCGTATTTACATATCTGCCACTGTGTAGGAGAATCCGTATATGTGTTCGAGTGTTCGAACCGTAATGCACAAGAAATGGTACGGAAACCCCGTATTTACATATCTGCCACTGTGCAGGAGAATTCATATAGGTGTTCGAGTGTTCGAACCGTAATGCGCAAGAAATGGCACGGAAACCCCGTCTTTACATATCTGCCACTGTGCAGCAGAATCCGTATAGGTGTTCGAGTGTTCGAACCGTAATGCGCAAGAAATGGTACGGAAACCCCGTACTTACATATCTGCCACTGTGCAGGAGAATCCGTATAGGTGTTCGAGTGTTCGAACCGTAATGCGCAAGAAATGGTACGGAAATCCCGTATTTACATATCTGCCACTGTGCCGGAGAATCTGGATAGGTATTCGAGTGTTCGAACCGTAATGCGCAAGAAATGGTACGGAAACCCCGTATTTACATATCTGCCACTGTGCAGGAGAATCCGTATAGGTGTTCGAGTGTTCGAACCGTAATGCGCAAGAAATGGTATGTAAACCCCGTATTTACATATCTACCACTGTGCAGGAGAATCTGTATAGGTGTTCGAGTGTTCGAACCGTAATGCGCAAGAAATGGTACGGAAACCCCGAATTTACATATCTGCCACTGTGCAGGAGAATCCGTATAGGTGTTCGAGTGTTCGAACCGTAATTCGCAAGAAACGGTACCGAAACCCCGTATTTACATATCTGCCACTGTGCAGGAGAATCTGTAAAGGTGTTCGAGTGTTCGAACCGTAATGCGCAAGAAATGGTACGGAAATCCCGTATTTACATATCTGCCACTGTGCCGGAGAATCTATATAGGTGTTCGAGTGTTCGAACCGTAATGCGCAAGAAATGGTACGGAAACCCCGTATTTACATATCTGCCACTGTGCAGGAGAATCCGTATAGGTGTTCGAGTGTTCGAACCGTAATGCACAAGAAACGGTATAGAAACCCCGTATTTACATATCTACCACTGTGCACGAGAATCCGTATAGGTGTTCGAGTGTTCAAACTGTAATGCGCAAGAAATGGTACGGAAACCCCGTATTTACATATCTGCCACTGTGCAGGAGAATCCGTATAGGTGTTCGAGTGTTCGAACCGTAATGCGCAAGAAATGGTACGGAAACCCTGTATTTACATATCTGCCACTGTGCAGGAGAATCCGTATAGGTGTTCGAGTGTTCGAACCGTAATGCGCAAGAAATGGTACGGAAAACCCGTATTTACATATCTGCCACTGTGCAGGAGAATCCGTATAGGTGTTCCAGTGTTCGAACCGTAATGCGTGAGATATGGCATGTAAACTCCATATTTACATATCTGCCACCGTGCAGGAGAATCCGTATAGGTGTTCGAGTGTTCGAACCGTAATGCGTGAGAAATGGTACGGAAACCCCGAATTTACATATCTGCCACTGTGCAGGAGAATCCGTATAGGTGTTCGAGTGCTCGAACCGTAATGCGCAAGAAATGTTACGGAAATCCCGTATTTACATATCTGCCACTGTGCAGGAGAATCTGTACAGGTGTTCGAGTGTTCGAACCGTAATGCGCAAGAAATGGCACGGAAACCCCGTATTTACATATCTGCCACTGTGCAGGAGAATCCGTATAGGTGTTCCAGTGTTCGAACCGTAATGCGTGAGAAATGGCACGTAAACCCCGTATTTTCATATCTGCCACAGTGCAGGAGAATCCTTATAGGTGTTCGAGTGTTCGAACCGTAATGCGCAAGAAATGGTATGTAAACCCCGTATTTACATATCTACCACTGTGCAGGAGAATCTGTATAGGTGTTCGAGTGTTCGAACCGTAATGCGCAAGAAATGGTACGGAAACCCCGAATTTACATATCTGCCACTGTGCAGGAGAATCTGTATAGGTGTTCGAGTGTTCGAACCGTAATTCGCAAGAAACGGTACAGAAACCCCGTATTTACATATCTGCCACTGTGCAGGAGAATCTGTAAAGGTGTTCGAGTGTTCGAACCGTAATGCGCAAGAAATGGTACGGAAATCCCGTATTTACATATCTGCCACTGTGCCGGAGAATCTGTATAGGTGTTCGAGTGTTCGAACCGTAATGCGCAAGAAATGGTACGGAAACCCCGTATTTACATATCTGCCACTGTGCAGGAGAATCCGTATAGGTGTTCCAGTGTTCGAACCGTAATGCACAAGAAACGGTATAGAAACCCCGTATTTACATATCTAACACTGTGCACGAGAATCCGTATAGGTGTTCGAGTGTTCAAACTGTAATGCGCAAGAAATGGTACGGAAACCCCGTATTTACATATCTGCCACTGTGCAGGAGAATCCGTATAGGTGTTCGAGTGTTCGAACCGTAATGCGCAAGAAATGGTACGGAAACCCTGTATTTACATATCTGCCACTGTGCAGGAGAATCCGTATAGGTGTTCGAGTGTTCGAACCGTAATGCGCAAGAAATGGTACGGAAAACCCGTATTTACATATCTGCCACTGTGCAGGAGAATCCGTATAGGTGTTCCAGTGTTCGAACCGTAATGCGTGAGATATGGCATGTAAACCCCATATTTACATATCTGCCACCGTGCAGGAGAATCCGTATAGGTGTTCGAGTGTTCGAACCGTAATGCGTGAGAAATGGTACGGAAACCCCGAATTTACATATCTGCCACTGTGCAGGAGAATCCGTATAGGTGTTCGAGTGCTCGAACCGTAATGCGCAAGAAATGTTACGGAAATCCCGTATTTACATATCTGCCACTGTGCAGGAGAATCTGTACAGGTGTTCGAGTGTTCGAACCGTAATGCGCAAGAAATGGCACGGAAACCCCGTATTTACATATCTGCCACTGTGCAGGAGAATCCGTATAGGTGTTCCAGTGTTCGAACCGTAATGCGTGAGAAATGGCACGTAAACCCCGTATTTTCATATCTGCCACAGTGCAGGAGAATCCTTATAGGTGTTCGAGTGTTAGGACCGTAATGCGTGAGAAATGGTATGTAAACCACGTATTTACATATCTGCCACTGTGCAGGAGAATCCGTATAGGTGTTCGAGTGTTCGAACCGTAATGCGCAAGAAATGGTACGGAAACCCCGAATTTACATATCTGCCACTGTGCAGGAGAATCCGTATAGGTGTTCGAGTGTTCGAACCGTAATGCGCAAGAAATGGTACAGAAACCCCGTATTTACATATCTGCCACTGTGCAGGAGAATCCGTATAGGTGTTCGAGTGTTCGAACCGTAATGCGCAAGAAATGGTACGGAAACCCCGTATTTACATATCTGCCACTGTGCAGGAGAATCCGTATAGGTGTTCGAGTGTTCGAACCGTAATGCACAAGAAACGGTACAGAAATCCCGTATTGACATATCTGCCACTGTGCAGCAGAATCCGTATAGGTGTTCGAGTGTTCGCACGGTAATGCGCAACAAATGGTACGGAAACCCCGTATTTACATATCTGCCACTGTGCAGCAGAATCCTTATAGGTGTTCGAGTGTTCGAACCGTAATGCGCAAGAAATGGTATGTAAACCCCGTATTTACATATCTACCACTGTGCAGGAGAATCTGTATAGGTGTTCGAGTGTTCGAACCGTAATGCGCAAGAAATGGTACGGAAACCCCGAATTTACATATCTGCCACTGTGCAGGAGAATCTGTATAGGTGTTCGAGTGTTCGAACCGTAATTCGCAAGAAACGGTACAGAAACCCCGTATTTACATATCTGCCACTGTGCAGGAGAATCTGTAAAGGTGTTCGAGTGTTCGAACCGTAATGCGCAAGAAATGGTACGGAAATCCCGTATTTACATATCTGCCACTGTGCCGGAGAATCTGTATAGGTGTTCGAGTGTTCGAACCGTAATGCGCAAGAAATGGTACGGAAACCCCGTATTTACATATCTGCCACTGTGCAGGAGAATCCGTATAGGTGTTCCAGTGTTCGAACCGTAATGCACAAGAAACGGTATAGAAACCCCGTATTTACATATCTACCACTGTGCACGAGAATCCGTATAGGTGTTCGAGTGTTCAAACTGTAATGCGCAAGAAATGGTACGGAAACCCCGTATTTACATATCTGCCACTGTGCAGGAGAATCCGTATAGGTGTTCGAGTGTTCGAACCGTAATGCGCAAGAAATGGTACGGAAACCCTGTATTTACATATCTGCCACTGTGCAGGAGAATCCGTATAGGTGTTCGAGTGTTCGAACCGTAATGCGCAAGAAATGGTACGGAAAACCCGTATTTACATATCTGCCACTGTGCAGGAGAATCCGTATAGGTGTTCCAGTGTTCGAACCGTAATGCGTGAGATATGGCATGTAAACCCCATATTTACATATCTGCCACCGTGCAGGAGAATCCGTATAGGTGTTCGAGTGTTCGAACCGTAATGCGTGAGAAATGGTACGGAAACCCCGAATTTACATATCTGCCACTGTGCAGGAGAATCCGTATAGGTGTTCGAGTGCTCGAACCGTAATGCGCAAGAAATGTTACGGAAATCCCGTATTTACATATCTGCCACTGTGCAGGAGAATCTGTACAGGTGTTCGAGTGTTCGAGCCGTAATGCGCAAGAAATGGCACGGAAACCCCGTATTTACATATCTGCCACTGTGCAGGAGAATCCGTATAGGTGTTCCAGTGTTCGAACCGTAATGCGTGAGAAATGGCACGTAAACCCCGTATTTTCATATCTGCCACAGTGCAGGAGAATCCTTATAGGTGTTCGAGTGTTAGGACCGTAATGCGTGAGAAATGGTATGTAAACCACGTATTTACATATCTGCCACTGTGCAGGAGAATCCGTATAGGTGTTCGAGTGTTCGAACCGTAATGCGCAAGAAATGGTACGGAAACCCCGAATTTACATATCTGCCACTGTGCAGGAGAATCCGTATAGGTGTTCGAGTGTTCGAACCGTAATGCGCAAGAAATGGTACAGAAACCCCGTATTTACATATCTGCCACTGTGCAGGAGAATCCGTATAGGTGTTCGAGTGTTCGAACCGTAATGCGCAAGAAATGGTACGGAAACCCCGTATTTACATATCTGCCACTGTGCAGGAGAATCCGTATAGGTGTTCGAGTGTTCGAACCGTAATGCACAAGAAACGGTACAGAAATCCCGTATTGACATATCTGCCACTGTGCAGCAGAATCCGTATAGGTGTTCGAGTGTTCGCACGGTAATGCGCAACAAATGGTACGGAAACCCCGTATTTACATATCTGCCACTGTGCAGGAGAATCCGTATAGGTGTTCGAGTGTTCGAACCGTAATGCGCAAGAAATGGTATGGAAACCCCGTATTTACATATCTGCCACTGTGCAGGAGAATCCGTATAGGTGTTCGAGTGTTCGAACCGTAATGCGCAAGAAATGGTACGGAAACCCCGTATTTACATATCTGCCACTGTGCAGGAGAATCCATATAGGTGTTCGAGTGTTCGAACCGTAATGCGCAAGAAATGGTACGGAAACCCCGTATTTGCATATCTGCCACTGTGCAGGAGAATCCGTATAGGTGTTCGGGTGTTCGAACCGTAATGCGCAAGAAATGGTACGGAAACCCCGTATTTACATATCTGCCACTGTGCAGGAGAATCCGTTTAGGTGTTCCAGTGTTCGAACCGTAATGCGTGAGAAATGGCATGTAAACCCCGTATTTACATATCTGCCACAGTGCAGGAGAATCCGTACAGGTGTTCGAGTGTTCGAATCGTAATGCGTGAGAAATGGTATGTAAACCCCGTATTTACATATCTGCCACTGTGCAGGAGAATCCGTACAGGTGTTCGAGTGTTCGAACCGTAATGCGTAAGAAATGGTACGGAAACCCCGAATTTACATATCTGCCACTGTGCCGGAGAATCCGTATAGGTGTTCGAGTGTTCGAACCGTAATGCGTAAGAAATGGTATGGAAACCCCGTATTTACATATCTGCCACTGTGCAGGAGAATCCATATAGGTGTTCGAGTGTTCGAACCGTAATGCGCAAGAAATGGTACGGAAACCCCGTATTTACATATCTGCCACTGTGCAGGAGAATCTGTATAGGTGTTCGAGTGTTCGAATCGTAATGCGCAAGAAATGGTACGGAAACCCCGTATTTACATATCTGCCACTGTGCAGGAGAATCCGTATAGGTGTTCGAGTGTTCGAACCGTAATGCGCAAGAAATGGTATGGAAACCCCGTATTTACATATCTGCCACTGTGCAGGAGAATCCGTATAGGTGTTCGAGTGTTCGAACCGTAATGCGTGAGAAATGGTGTGTAAACCCCGTATTTACATATCTGCCACTGTGCAGAAGAATCCGTACAGGTGTTCGAGTGTTCGAACCGTAATGCGCAAGAAATGGTACGGAAACCCCGAATTTACATATCTGCCACTGTGCAGGAGAATCCGTATAGGTGTTCGAGTGTTCGAACCGTAATGCGTAAGAAATGGTATGGAAACCCCGTATTTACATATCTGCCACTGTGCAGGAGAATCCATATAGGTGTTCGAGTGTTCGAACCGTAATGCGCAAGAAATGGTACGGAAACCCCGTATATACATATCTGCCACTGTGCAGGAGAATCTGTATAGGTGTTCGAGTGTTCGAACCGTAATGCGCAAGAAATGGTACGGAAACCCCGTATTTACATATCTGCCACTGTGCAGGAGAATCTATATAGGTGTTCGAGTGTTCGAACCGTAATGCGCAACAAATGGTACGGAAACCCCGTATTTACATATCTGCCACTGTGCAGGAGAATCCGTATAGGTGTTCGAGTGTTCGAACCGTAATGCGCAACAAATGGTACGGAAACCCCGTATTTACATATCTGCCACTGTGCAGGAGAATCCCTATAGGTGGTCGAGTGTTCGAACCGTAATGCGCAAGAAATGGTATGTAAACCCCGTATTTACATATCTACCACTGTACAGGAAAATCTGTATAGGTGTTCGAGTGTTCGAACCGTAATGCGCAAGAAATGGTACGGAAACCCCGTATTTACATATCTGCCACTGTGTGCGGAGAATCTGTATAGGTGTTCGAGTGTTCGAACCGTAATGCGCAAGAAATGGTACGGAAACCCCGTATTTACATATCTGCCACTGTGCAGGAGAATCCGTATAGGTGTTCGAGTGTTCGAACCGTAATGCGCAAGAAATGGTACGGAAACCCCGTATTTACATATCTGCCACTGTGCAGGAGAATCAGTATAGGTGTTCGAGTGTTCGAACCGTAATGCGCAAGAAATGGTACAGAAACCCCGTATTTACATATCTGCCACTGTGCAGGAGAATCTGTATAGGTGTTCGAGTGTTCGAACCGTAATGCGCAAGAAATGGTACGGAAACCCCGTATTTACATATCTGCCACTGTGCAGGAGAATCCGTATAGGTGTTCGAGTGTTCGAACCGTAATGCACAAGAAACGGTACAGAAACCCCGTATTTACATATCCGCCACTGTGCAGGAGAATCCGTATAGGTGTTCGAGTGTTCGAACTATAATGCGCAACAAATGGTACGGAAACCCCGTATTTACATATCTGCCACTGTGCAGGAGAATCCGTATAGGTGTTCGAGTGTTCGAACCGTAATGCGCAAGAAATGGTATGGAAACCCCGTATTTACATATCTGCCACTGTGCAGGAGAATCCGTATAGGTGTTCGAGTGTTCGAACCGTAATGCGCAAGAAATGGTACGGAAACCCCGTATTTACATATCTGCCACTGTGCAGGAGAATCCGTATAGGTGTTCCAGTGTTCGAACCGTAATGCGTGAGATATGGCATGTAAACCCCATATTTACATATCTGCCACCGTGCAGGAGAATCCGTATAGGTGTTCGAGCGTTCGAACCGTAATGCGTGAGAAATGGTACGGAAACCCCGAATTTACATATCTGCCACTGTGCAGGAGAATCCGTATAGGTGTTCGAGTGCTCGAACCGTAATGCGCAAGAAATGTTACGGAAATCCCGTATTTACATATCTGCCACTGTGCAGGAGAATCTGTACAGGTGTTCGAGTGTTCGAACCGTAATGCGCAAGAAATGGTACGGAAACCCCGTATTTACATATCTGCCACTGTGCAGGAGAATCCGTATAGGTGTTCCAGTGTTCGAACCGTAATGCGTGAGAAATGGCACGTAAACCCCGTATTTTCATATCTGCCACAGTGCAGGAGAATCCTTATAGGTGTTCGAGTGTTAGGACCGTAATGCGTGAGAAATGGTATGTAAACCCCGTATTTACATATCTGCCACTGTGCAGGAGAATCCGTATAGGTGTTCGAGTGTTCGAACCGTAATGCGCAAGAAATGGTACGGAAACCCCGAATTTACATATCTGCCACTGTGCAGGAGAATCCGTATAGGTGTTCGAGTGTTCGAACCGTAATGCGCTAGAAACGGTACAGAAACCCCGTATTTACATATCTGCCACTGTGCAGGAGAATCCGTATAGGTGTTCGAGTGTTCGAACCGTAATGCGCAACAAATGGTACGGAAACCCCGTATTTACATATCTGCCACTGTGCAGGAGAATCTGTATAGGTGTTCGAGTGTTCGAACCGTAACGCGCAAGAAATGGTACGGAAACCCCGTATTTACATATCTGCCACTGTGCAGGAGAATCCGTATAGGTGTTCGAGTGTTCGAACCGTAATGCACAAGAAACGGTACAGAAATCCCGTATTGACATATCTGCCACTGTGCAGGAGAATCCGTATAGGTGTTCGAGTGTTCGCATGGTAATGCGCAACAAATGGTACGGAAACCCCGTATTTACATATCTGCCACTGTGCAGGAGAATCCGTATAGGTGTTCGAGTGTTCGAATCGTAATGCGCAAGAAATGGTATGGAAACCCCGTATTTACATATCTGCCACTGTGCAGGAGAATCAGTATAGGTGTTCGAGTGTTCGAACCGTAATGCGCAAGAAATGGTACGGAAACCCCGTATTTACATATCTGCCACTGTGCAGGAGAATCCATATAGGTGTTCGAGTGTTCGAACCGTAATGCGCAAGAAATGGTACGGAAACCCCGTATTTGCATATCTGCCACTGTGCAGGAGAATCCGTATAGGTGTTCGGGTGTTCGAACCGTAATGCGCAAGAAATGGTACGGAAACCCCGTATTTACATATCTGCCACTGTGCAGGAGAATCCGTATAGGTGTTCCAGTGTTCGAACCGTAATGCGTGAGAAATGGCATGTAAACCCCGTATTTACATATCTGCCACAGTGCAGGAGAATCCGTACAGGTGTTCGAGTGTTCGAACCATAATGCGTGAGAAATGGTATGTAAACCCCGTATTTACATATCTGCCACTGTGCAGGAGAATCCGTACAGGTGTTCGAGTGTTCGAACCGTAAGGCGCAAGAAATGGTACGGAAACCCCGAATTTACATATCTGCCACTGTGCCGGAGAATCCGTATAGGTGTTCGAGTGTTCGAACCGTAATGCGTAAGAAATGGTATGGAAACCCCGTATTTACATATCTGCCACTGTGCAGGAGAATCCTTATAGGTGTTCGAGTGTTCGAACCGTAATGCGCAAGAAATGGTACGGAAACCCCGTATTTACATATCTGCCACTGTGCAGGAGAATCTGTATAGGTGTTCGAGTGTTCGAATCGTAATGCGCATAAAATGGTACGGAAACCCCGTATTTACATATCTGCCACTGTGCAGGAGAATCCGTATAGGTGTTCGAGTGTTCGAACCGTAATGCGCAAGAAATGGTATGGAAACCCCGTATTTACATATCTGCCACTGTGCAGGAGAATCCGTATAGGTGTTCCAGTGTTCGAACCGTAATGCGTGAGAAACGGTATGTAAACCCCGTATTTACATATCTGCCACAGTGCAGGAGAATCCGTATAGGTGTTCGAGTGTTCGAACCGTAATGCGTGAGAAATGGTGTGTAAACCCCGTATTTACATATCTGCCACTGTGCAGGAGAACTCGTACAGGTGTTCGAGTGTTCGAACCGTAATGCGCAAGAAATGGTACGGAAACCCCGAATTTACATATCTGCCACTGTGCAGGAGAATCCGTATAGGTGTTCGAGTGTTCGAACCGTAATGCGTAAGAAATGGTATGGAAACCCCGTATTTACATATCTGCCACTGTGCAGGAGAATCCATATAGGTGTTCGAGTGTTCGAACCGTAATGCGCAAGAAATGGTACGGAAACCCCGTATATACATATCTGCCACTGTGCAGGAGAATCTGTATAGGTGTTCGAGTGTTCGAACCGTAATGCGCAAGAAATGGTACGGAAACCCCGTATTTACATATCTGCCACTGTGCAGGAGAATCTATATAGGTGTTCGAGTGTTCGAACCGTAATGCGCAACAAATGGTACGGAAACCCCGTATTTACATATCTGCCACTGTGCAGGAGAATCCGTATAGGTGTTCGAGTGTTCGAACCGTAATGCGCAACAAATGGTACGGAAACCCCGTATTTACATATCTGCCACTGTGCAGGAGAATCCCTATAGGTGTTCGAGTGTTCGAACCGTAATGCGCAAGAAATGGTATGTAAACCCCGTATTTACATATCTACCACTGTACAGGAAAATCTGTATAGGTGTTCGAGTGTTCGAACCGTAACGCGCAAGAAATGGTACGGAAACCCCGTATTTACATATCTGCCACTGTGCAGGAGAATCTGTATAGGTGTTCGAGTGTTCGAACCGTAATGCGCAAGAAATGGTACGGAAACCCCGTATTTACATATCTGCCACTGTGCAGGAGAATCCGTATAGGTGTTCGAGTGTTCGAACCGTAATGCGCAAGAAATGGTACGGAAACCCCGTATTTACATATCTGCCACTGTGCAGGAGAATCAGTATAGGTGTTCGAGTGTTCGAACCGTAATGCGCAAGAAATGGTACGGAAACCCCGTATTTACATATCTGCCACTGTGCAGGAGAATCTGTATAGGTTTTCGAGTGTTCGAACCGTAATGCGCAAGAAATGGTACGGAAACCCCGTATTTACATATCTGCCACTGTGCAGGAGAATCCGTATAGGTGTTCGAGTGTTCGAACCGTAATGCACAAGAAACGGTACAGAAACCCCGTATTTACATATCCGCCACTGTGCAGGAGAATCCGTATAGGTGTTCGAGTGTTCGAACTATAATGCGCAACAAATGGTACGGAAACCCCGTATTTACACATCTGCCACTGTGCAGGAGAATCCGTATAGGTGTTCGAGTGTTCGAACCGTAATGCGCAAGAAATGGTATGGAAACCCCGTATTTACATATCTGCCACTGTGCAGGAGAATCAGTATAGGTGTTCGAGTGTTCGAACCGTAATGCGCAAGAAATGGTACGGAAACCCCGTATTTACATATCTGCCACTGTGCAAGAGAATCTGTATAGGTGTTCGAGTGTTCGAACCGTAATGCGCAAGAAATGGTACGGAAACCCCGTATTTACATATCTGCCACTGTGCAGGAGAATCCGTATAGGTGTTCGAGTGTTCGAACCGTAATGCACAAGAAACGGTACAGAAACCCCGTATTTACATATCCGCCACTGTGCAGGAGAATCCGTATAGGTGTTCGAGTGTTCGAACTATAATGCGCAACAAATGGTACGGAAACCCCGTATTTACATATCTGCCACTGTGCAGGAGAATCCGTATAGGTGTTCAAGTGTTCGAACCGTAATGCGCAAGAAATGGTATGGAAACCCCGTATTTACATATCTGCCACTGTGCAGGAGAATCCGTATAGGTGTTCGAGTGTTCGAACCGTAATGCGCAAGAAATGGTACGGAAACCCCGTATTTACATATCTGCCACTGTGCAGGAGAATCTATATAGGTGTTCGAGTGTTCGAACCGTAATGCGCAACAAATGGTACGGAAACCCCGTATTTACATATCTGCCACTGTGCAGGAGAATCCGTATAGGTGTTCGAGTGTTCGAACCGTAATGCGCAACAAATGGTACGGAAACCCCGTATTTACATATCTGCCACTGTGCAGGAGAATCCCTATAGGTGTTCGAGTGTTCGAACCGTAATGCGCAAGAAATGGTATGTAAACCCCGTATTTACATATCTACCACTGTACAGGAAAATCTGTATAGGTGTTCGAGTGTTCGAACCGTAACGCGCAAGAAATGGTACGGAAACCCCGTATTTACATATCTGCCACTGTGCAGGAGAATCTGTATAGGTGTTCGAGTGTTCGAACCGTAATGCGCAAGAAATGGTACGGAAACCCCGTATTTACATATCTGCCACTGTGCAGGAGAATCCGTATAGGTGTTCGAGTGTTCGAACCGTAATGCGCAAGAAATGGTACGGAAACCCCGTATTTACATATCTGCCACTGTGCAGGAGAATCAGTATAGGTGTTCGAGTGTTCGAACCGTAATGCGCAAGAAATGGTACGGAAACCCCGTATTTACATATCTGCCACTGTGCAGGAGAATCTGTATAGGTTTTCGAGTGTTCGAACCGTAATGCGCAAGAAATGGTACGGAAACCCCGTATTTACATATCTGCCACTGTGCAGGAGAATCCGTATAGGTGTTCGAGTGTTCGAACCGTAATGCACAAGAAACGGTACAGAAACCCCGTATTTACATATCCGCCACTGTGCAGGAGAATCCGTATAGGTGTTCGAGTGTTCGAACTATAATGCGCAACAAATGGTACGGAAACCCCGTATTTACACATCTGCCACTGTGCAGGAGAATCCGTATAGGTGTTCGAGTGTTCGAACCGTAATGCGCAAGAAATGGTATGGAAACCCCGTATTTACATATCTGCCACTGTGCAGGAGAATCAGTATAGGTGTTCGAGTGTTCGAACCGTAATGCGCAAGAAATGGTACGGAAACCCCGTATTTACATATCTGCCACTGTGCAAGAGAATCTGTATAGGTGTTCGAGTGTTCGAACCGTAATGCGCAAGAAATGGTACGGAAACCCCGTATTTACATATCTGCCACTGTGCAGGAGAATCCGTATAGGTGTTCGAGTGTTCGAACCGTAATGCACAAGAAACGGTACAGAAACCCCGTATTTACATATCCGCCACTGTGCAGGAGAATCCGTATAGGTGTTCGAGTGTTCGAACTATAATGCGCAACAAATGGTACGGAAACCCCGTATTTACATATCTGCCACTGTGCAGGAGAATCCGTATAGGTGTTCAAGTGTTCGAACCGTAATGCGCAAGAAATGGTATGGAAACCCCGTATTTACATATCTGCCACTGTGCAGGAGAATCCGTATAGGTGTTCGAGTGTTCGAACCGTAATGCGCAAGAAATGGTACGGAAACCCCGTATTTACATATCTGCCACTGTGCAGGAGAATCCATATAGGTGTTCGAGTGTTCGAACCGTAATGCGGAAGAAATGGTACGAAAACCCCGTATTTACATATCTGCCACTGTGCAGGAGAATCTGTATAGGTGTTCGGGTGTTCGAACCGTAATGCGCAAGAAATGGTACGGAAACCCCGTATTTACATATTTGCCACTGTGCAGGAGAATCCATATAGGTGTTCGAGTGTTCGAACCGTAATGCGCAAGAAATGGTACGGAAACCGCGTATTTACATATCCGCCACTGTGCAGGAGAATCCGTATAGGTGTTCCAGTCTTCGAACCGTAATGCGTGAGAAATGGCAGGTAAACCCCGTATTTACATATCTGCCACCGTGCAGGAGAATCCGTATAGGTGTTCGTGTGTTCGAACCGTAATGCGTGAGAAATGGTATGCAAACCCCGTATTTACATATCTGCCACTGTGCAGGAGAATCCGTATAGGTGTTCGAGTGTTCGAACCGTAATGCGTGAGAAATGGTGTGTAAACCCCGTATTTACATATCTGCCACTGTGCAGGAGAACTCGTACAGGTGTTCGAGTGTTCGAACCGTAATGCGCAAGAAATGGTACGGAAACCCCGAATTTACATATCTGCCACTGTGCAGGAGAATCCGTATAGGTGTTCGAGTGTTCGAACCGTAATGCGTAAGAAATGGTATGGAAACCCCGTATTTACATATCTGCCACTGTGCAGGAGAATCCATATAGGTGTTCGAGTGTTCGAACCGTAATGCGCAAGAAATGGTACGGAAACCCCGTATATACATATCTGCCACTGTGCAGGAGAATCTGTATAGGTGTTCGAGTGTTCGAACCGTAATGCGCAAGAAGTGGTACGGAAACCCCGTATTTACATATCTGCCACTGTGCAGGAGAATCTATATAGGTGTTCGAGTGTTCGAACCGTAATGCGCAACAAATGGTACGGAAACCCCGTATTTACATATCTGCCACTGTGCACGAGAATCCGTATAGGTGTTCGAGTGTTCGAACCGTAATGCGCAACAAATGGTACGGAAACCCCGTATTTACATATCTGCCACTGTGCAGGAGAATCCCTATAGGTGTTCGAGTGTTCGAACCGTAATGCGCAAGAAATGGTATGTAAACCCCGTATTTACATATCTACCACTGTACTGGAAAATCTGTATGGGTGTTCGAGTGTTCGAACCGTAACGCGCAAGAAATGGTACGGAAACCCCGTATTTACATATCTGCCACTGTGCAGGAGAATCTGTATAGGTGTTCGAGTGTTCGAACCGTAATGCGCAAGAAATGGTACGGAAACCCCGTATTTACATATCTGCCACTGTGCAGGAGAATCCGTATAGGTGTTCGAGTGTTCGAACCGTAATGCGCAAGAAATGGTACAGAAACCCTGTATTTACATATCTGCCACTGTGCAGGAGAATCCGTATAGGTGTTCGAGTGTTCGAACCGTAATGCGTGAGAAATGGCACGTAAACCCCGTATTTTCATATCTGCCACAGTGCAGGAGAATCCGTATAGGTGTTCGAGTGTTCGGACCGTAATGCGTGAGAAATGGTATGTAAACCCCGTATTTACATATCTGCCACTGTGCAGGAGAATCCGTATAGGTGTTCGAGTGTTCGAACCGTAATGCGCAAGAAATGGTACGGAAACCCCGAATTTACATATCTGCCACTGTGCAGGAGAATCCGTATAGGTGTTCGAGTGTTCGAACCGTAATGCGCAAGAAACGGTACAGAAACCCCGTATTTACATATCTGCCACTGTGCAGGAGAATCCGTATAGGTGTTCGAGTGTTCGAACCGTAATGCGCAAGAAATGGTACGGAAACCCCGTATTTACATATCTGCCACTGTGCAGGAGAATCCGTATAGGTGTTCCAGTGTTCGAACCGTAATGCGTGAGAAATGGCACGTAAACCCCGTATTTTCATATCTGCCACAGTGCAGGAGAATCCGTATAGGTGTTCGAGTCTTCGGACCGTAATGCGTGAGAAATGGTATGTAAACCCCGTATTTACATATCTGCCACTGTGCAGGAGAATCCGTATAGGTGTTCGAGTGTTCGAACCGTAATGCGCAAGAAATGGTACGGAAACCCCGAATTTACATATCTGCCACTGTGCAGGAGAATCCGTATAGGTGTTCGAGTGTTCGAACCGTAATGCGCAAGAAACGGTACAGAAACCCCGTATTTACATATCTGCCACTGTGCAGGAGAATCCGTATAGGTGTTCGAGTGTTCGAACCGTAATGCGCAACAAATGGTACGGAAACCCCGTATTTACATATCTGCCACTGTGCAGGAGAATCTGTATAGGTGTTCGAGTCTTCGAACCGTAACGCGCAAGAAATGGTACGGAAACCCCGTATTTACATATCTGCCACTGTGCAGGAGAATCCGTATAGGTGTTCGAGTGTTCGAACCGTAATGCACAAGAAACGGTACAGAAATTCCGTATTGACATATCTGCCACTGTGCAGGAGAATCCGTATAGGTGTTCGAGTGTTCGCACGGTAATGCGCAACAAATGGTACGGAAACCCCGTATTTACATATCTGTCACTGTGCAGGAGAATCCGTATAGGTGTTCGAGTGTTCGAACCGTAATGCGCAAGAAATGGTATGGAAACCCCGTATTTACATATCTGCCACTGTGCAGGAGAATCCGTATAGGTGTTCGAGTGTTCGAACCGTAACGTGCAAGAAATGGTACGGAAACCCCGTATTTACATATCTGCCACTGTGCAGGAGAATCCATATAGGTGTTCGAGTGTTCGAACCGTAATGCGCAAGAAATGGTACGGAAACCCCGTATTTGCATATCTGCCACTGTGCAGGAGAATCCGTATAGGTGTTCGGGTGTTCGAACCGTAATGCGCAAGAAATGGTACGGAAACCCCGTATTTACATATCTGCCACTGTGCAGGAGAATCCGTATAGGTGTTCCAGTGTTCGAACCGTAATGCGTGAGAAATGGCATGTAAACCCCGTATTTACATATCTGCCACAGTGCAGGAGAATCCGTACAGGTGTTCGAGTGTTCGAACCGTAATGCGTGAGAAATGGTATGTAAACCCCGTATTTACATATCTGCCACTGTGCAGGAGAATCCGTACAGGTGTTCGAGTGTTCGAACCGTAATGCGCAAGAAATGGTACGGAAACCCCGAATTTACATATCTGCCACTGTGCAGGAGAATCCGTATAGGTGTTCGAGTGTTCGAACCATAATGCGCAAGAAATGGTACGGAAACCCCGTATTTACATATCTGCCACTGTGCAGGAGAATCCGTATAGGTGTTCGAGTGTTCGAACCGTAATGCGCAAGAAATGGTACGGAAACCCCGTATTTACATATCTGCCACTGTGCAGGAGAATCTGTATAGGTGTTCGAGTGTTCGAACCGTAATGCGCAAGAAATGGTACGGAAACCCCGTATTTACATATCTGCCACTGTGCAGGAGAATCCGTATAGGTGTTCCAGTGTTCGAACCGTAATGCGTGAGAAATGGTATGTAAACCCCGTATTTACATATCTGCCACTGTGTAGGAGAATCCGACAGGTGTTCGAGTGTTCGAACCGTAATGCGCAAGAAATGGTACGGAAACCCCGAATTTACATATCTGCCACTGTGCAGGAGAATCCGTATAGCTGTTCGAGTGTTCGAACCGTAATGCGCAAGAAACGGTACAGAAACCCCGTATTTACATATCTGCCACTGTGCAGGAGAATCCGTATAGGTGTTCGAGTGTTCGAACCGTAATGCGCAACAAATGGTACGGAAACCCCGTATTTACATATCTGCCACTGTGCAGGAGAATCTGTATAGGTGTTCGAGTCTTCGAACCGTAACGCGCAAGAAATGGTACGGAAACCTCGTATTTACATATCTGCCACTGTGCAGGAGAATCCGTATAGGTGTTCGAGTGTTCGAACCGTAATGCACAAGAAACGGTACAGAAATTCCGTATTGACATATCTGCCACTGTGCAGGAGAATCCGTATAGGTGTTCGAGTGTTCGCACGGTAATGCGCAACAAATGGTACGGAAACCCCGTATTTACATATCTGCCACTATGCAGGAGAATCCGTATAGGTGTTCGAGTGTTCGAACCGTAATGCGCAAGAAATGGTATGGAAACCCCGTATTTACATATCTGCCACTGTGCAGGAGAATCCGTATAGGTGTTCGAGTGTTCGAACCGTAATGCGCAAGAAATGGTACGGAAACCCCGTATTTACATATCTGCCACTGTGCAGGAGAATCCATATAGGTGTTCGAGTGTTCGAACCGTAATGCGCAAGAAATGGTACGGAAACCCCGTATTTGCATATCTGCCACTGTGCAGGAGAATCCGTATAGGTGTTCGGGTGTTCGAACCGTAATGCGCAAGAAATGGTACGGAAACCCCGTATTTACATATCTGCCACTGTGCAGGAGAATCCGTATAGGTGTTCCAGTGTTCGAACCGTAATGCGTGAGAAATGGCATGTAAACCCCGTATTTACATATCTGCCACAGTGCAGGAGAATCCGTACAGGTGTTCGAGTGTTCGAACCGTAATGCGTGAGAAATGGTATGTAAACCCCGTATTTACATATCTGCCACTGTGCAGGAGAATCCGTACAGGTGTTCGAGTGTTCGAACCGTAATGCGCAAGAAATGGTACGGAAACCCCGAATTTACATATCTGCCACTGTACAGGAGAATCCGTATAGGTGTTCGAGTGTTCGAACCGTAATGCGCAAGAAATGGTACGGAAACCCCGTATTTACATATCTGCCACTGTGCAGGAGAATCCGTATAGGTGTTCGAGTGTTCGAACCGTAATGCGCAAGAAATGGTACGGAAACCCCGTATTTACATATCTGCCACTGTGCAGGAGAATCCGTATAGGTGTTCGAGTGTTCGAACCGTAATGCGCAAGAAATGGTATGGAAACCCCGTATTTACATATCTGCCACTGTGCAGGAGAATCCGTATAGGTGTTCGAGTGTTCGAACCGTAACGCGCAAGAAATGGTACGGAAACCCCGTATTTACATATCTGCCACTGTGCAGGAGAATCCATATAGGTGTTCGAGTGTTCGAACCGTAATGCGCAAGAAATGGTACGGAAACCCCGTATTTGCATATCTGCCACTGTGCAGGAGAATCCGTATAGGTGTTCGGGTGTTCGAACCGTAATGCGCAAGAAATGGTACGGAAACCCCGTATTTACATATCTGCCACTGTGCAGGAGAATCCGTATAGGTGTTCCAGTGTTCGAACCGTAATGCGTGAGAAATGGCATGTAAACCCCGTATTTACATATCTGCCACAGTGCAGGAGAATCCGTACAGGTGTTCGAGTGTTCGAACCGTAATGCGTGAGAAATGGTATGTAAACCCCGTATTTACATATCTGCCACTGTGCAGGAGAATCCGTACAGGTGTTCGAGTGTTCGAACCGTAATGCGCAAGAAATGGTACGGAAACCCCGAATTTACATATCTGCCACTGTGCAGGAGAATCCGTATAGGTGTTCGAGTGTTCGAACCGTAATGCGCAAGAAATGGTACGGAAACCCCGTATTTACATATCTGCCACTGTGCAGGAGAATCCGTATAGGTGTTCGAGTGTTCGAACCGTAATGCGCAAGAAATGGTACGGAAACCCCGTATTTACATATCTGCCACTGTGCAGGAGAATCTGTATAGGTGTTCGAGTGTTCGAACCGTAACGCGCAAGAAATGGTACGGAAACCCCGTATTTACATATCTGCCACTGTGCAGGAGAATCCGTATAGGTGTTCCAGTGTTCGAACCGTAATGCGTGAGAAATGGTATATAAACCCCGTATTTACATATCTGCCACTGTGTACGAGAATCCGACAGGTGTTCGAGTGTTCGAACCGTAATGCGCAAGAAATGGTACGGAAACCCCGAATTTACATATCTGCACTGTGCAGGAGAATCCGTATAGGTGTTCGAGTGTTCGAACCGTAATGCGCAAGAAACGGTACAGAAACCCCGTATTTACATATCTGCCACTGTGCAGGAGAATCCGTATAGGTGTTCGAGTGTTCGAACCGTAATGCGCAACAAATGGTACGGAAACCCCGTATTTACATATCTGCCACTGTGCAGGAGAATCTGTATAGGTGTTCGAGTCTTCGAACCGTAACGCGCAAGAAATGGTACGGAAACCCCGTAGTTACATATCTGCCACTGTGCAGGAGAATCCGTATAGGTGTTCGAGTGTTCGAACCGTAATGCACAAGAAACGGTACAGAAATTCCGTATTGACATATCTGCCACTGTGCAGGAGAATCCGTATAGGTGTTCGAGTGTTCGCACGGTAATGCGCAACAAATGGTACGGAAACCCCGTATTTACATATCTGCCACTGTGCAGGAGAATCCGTATAGGTGTTCGAGTGTTCGAACCGTAATGCGCAAGAAATGGTATGGAAACCCCGTATTTACATATCTGCCACTGTGCAGGAGAATCCGTATAGGTGTTCGAGTGTTCGAACCGTAATGCCCAAGAAATGGTACGGAAACCCCGTATTTACATATCTGCCACTGTGCAGGAGAATCCATATAGGTGTTCGAGTGTTCGAACCGTAATGCGCAAGAAATGGTACAGAAACCCCGTATTTGCATATCTGCCACTGTGCAGGAGAATCCGTATAGGTGTTCGGGTGTTCGAACCGTAATGCGCAAGAAATGGTACGGAAACCCCGTATTTACATATCTGCCACTGTGCAGGAGAATCCGTATAGGTGTTCCAGTGTTCGAACCGTAATGCGTGAGAAATGGCATGTAAACCCCGTATTTACATATCTGCCACAGTGCAGGAGAATCCGTACAGGTGTTCGAGTTTTCGAACCGTAATGCGTGAGAAATGGTATGTAAACCCCGTATTTACATATCTGCCACTGTGCAGGAGAATCCGTACAGGTGTTCGAGTGTTCGAACCGTAATGCGCAAGAAATGGTACGGAAACCCCGAATTTACATATCTGCCACTGTGCAGGAGAATCCGTATAGGTGTTCGAGTGTTCGAACCGTAATGCGCAAGAAATGGTACGGAAACCCCGTATTTACATATCTG
Source organism: Camellia sinensis (assembly GCF_055761805.1). Classification (NCBI taxonomy): domain Eukaryota; kingdom Viridiplantae; phylum Streptophyta; class Magnoliopsida; order Ericales; family Theaceae; genus Camellia; species Camellia sinensis. Next base: position 5,598,157 of record NC_138965.1, read on the forward strand.
CCACTGTGCAGGAGAATCCGTATAGGTGTTCGAGTGTTCGAACCGTAATGCGCAAGAAATGGTACGGAAACCCCGTATTTACATATCTGCCACTGTGCAGGAGAATCCGTATAGGTGTTCGAGTGTTCGAACCGTAATGCGCAAGAAATGGTATGGAAACCCCGTATTTACATATCTGCCACTGTGCAGGAGAATCCGTATAGGTGTTCGAGTGTTCGAACCGTAACGCGCAAGAAATGGTACGGAAACCCCGTATTTACATATCTGCCACTGTGCAGGAGAATCCATATAGGTGTTCGAGTGTTCGAACCGTAATGCGCAAGAAATGGTACGGAAACCCCGTATTTGCATATCTGCCACTGTGCAGGAGAATCCGTATAGGTGTTCGGGTGTTCGAACCGTAATGCGCAAGAAATGGTACGGAAACCCCGTATTTACATATCTGCCACTGTGCAGGAGAATCCGTATAGGTGTTCCAGTGTTCGAACCGTAATGCGTGAGAAATGGCATGTAAACCCCGTATTTACATATCTGCCACAGTGCAGGAGAATCCGTACAGGTGTTCGAGTGTTCGAACCGTAATGCGTGAGAAATGGTATGTAAACCCCGTATTTACATATCTGCCACTGTGCAGGAGAATCCGTACAGGTGTTCGAGTGTTCGAACCGTAATGCGCAAGAAATGGTACGGAAACCCCGAATTTACATATCTGCCACTGTGCAGGAGAATCCGTATAGGTGTTCGAGTGTTCGAACCGTAATGCGCAAGAAATGGTACGGAAACCCCGTATTTACATATCTGCCACTGTGCAGGAGAATCCGTATAGGTGTTCGAGTGTTCGAACCGTAATGCGCAAGAAATGGTACGGAAACCCCGTATTTACATATCTGCCACTGTGCAGGAGAATCTGTATAGGTGTTCGAGTGTTCGAACCGTAACGCGCAAGAAATGGTACGGAAACCCCGTATTTACATATCTGCCACTGTGCAGGAGAATCCGTATAGGTGTTCCAGTGTTCGAACCGTAATGCGTGAGAAATGGTATATAAACCCCGTATTTACATATCTGCCACTGTGTACGAGAATCCGACAGGTGTTCGAGTGTTCGAACCGTAATGCGCAAGAAATGGTACGGAAACCCCGAATTTACATATCTGCCACTGTGCAGGAGAATCCGTATAGGTGTTCGAGTGTTCGAACCGTAATGCGCAAGAAACGGTACAGAAACCCCGTATTTACATATCTGCCACTGTGCAGGAGAATCCGTATAGGTGTTCGAGTGTTCGAACCGTAATGCGCAACAAATGGTACGGAAACCCCGTATTTACATATCTGCCACTGTGCAGGAGAATCTGTATAGGTGTTCGAGTCTTCGAACCGTAACGCGCAAGAAATGGTACGGAAACCCCGTAGTTACATATCTGCCACTGTGCAGGAGAATCCGTATAGGTGTTCGAGTGTTCGAACCGTAATGCACAAGAAACGGTACAGAAATTCCGTATTGACATATCTGCCACTGTGCAGGAGAATCCGTATAGGTGTTCGAGTGTTCGCACGGTAATGCGCAACAAATGGTACGGAAACCCCGTATTTACATATCTGCCACTGTGCAGGAGAATCCGTATAGGTGTTCGAGTGTTCGAACCGTAATGCGCAAGAAATGGTATGGAAACCCCGTATTTACATATCTGCCACTGTGCAGGAGAATCCGTATAGGTGTTCGAGTGTTCGAACCGTAATGCCCAAGAAATGGTACGGAAACCCCGTATTTACATATCTGCCACTGTGCAGGAGAATCCATATAGGTGTTCGAGTGTTCGAACCGTAATGCGCAAGAAATGGTACAGAAACCCCGTATTTGCATATCTGCCACTGTGCAGGAGAATCCGTATAGGTGTTCGGGTGTTCGAACCGTAATGCGCAAGAAATGGTACGGAAACCCCGTATTTACATATCTGCCACTGTGCAGGAGAATCCGTATAGGTGTTCCAGTGTTCGAACCGTAATGCGTGAGAAATGGCATGTAAACCCCGTATTTACATATCTGCCACAGTGCAGGAGAATCCGTACAGGTGTTCGAGTTTTCGAACCGTAATGCGTGAGAAATGGTATGTAAACCCCGTATTTACATATCTGCCACTGTGCAGGAGAATCCGTACAGGTGTTCGAGTGTTCGAACCGTAATGCGCAAGAAATGGTACGGAAACCCCGAATTTACATATCTGCCACTGTGCAGGAGAATCCGTATAGGTGTTCGAGTGTTCGAACCGTAATGCGCAAGAAATGGTACGGAAACCCCGTATTTACATATCTGCCACTGTGCAGGAGAATCCGTATAGGTGTTCGAGTGTTCGAACCGTAATGCGCAAGAAATGGTACGGAAACCCCGTATTTACATATCTGCCACTGTGCAGGAGAATCCGTATAGGTGTTCGAGTGTTCGAACCGTAATGCGCAAGAAATGGTATGGAAACCCCGTATTTACATATCTGCCACTGTGCAGGAGAATCCGTATAGGTGTTCGAGTGTTCGAACCGTAACGCGCAAGAAATGGTACGGAAACCCCGTATTTACATATCTGCCACTGTGCAGGAGAATCCATATAGGTGTTCGAGTGTTCGAACCGTAATGCGCAAGAAATGGTACTGAAACCCCGTATTTGCATATCTGCCACTGTGCAGGAGAATCCGTATAGGTGTTCGGGTGTTCGAACCGTAATGCGCAAGAAATGGTACGGAAACCCCGTATTTACATATCTGCCACTGTGCAGGAGAATCCGTATAGGTGTTCCAGTGTTCGAACCGTAATGCGTGAGAAATGGCATGTAAACCCCATATTTACATATCTGCCACAGTGCAGGAGAATCCGTACAGGTGTTCGAGTGTTCGAACCGTAATGCGTGAGAAATGGTATGTAAACCCCGTATTTACATATCTGCCACTGTGCAGGAGAATCCGTACAGGTGTTCGAGTGTTCGAACCGTAATGCGCAAGAAATGGTACGGAAACCCCGAATTTACATATCTGCCACTGTGCAGGAGAATCCGTATAGGTGTTCGAGTGTTCGAACCGTAATGCGCAAGAAATGGTACGGAAACCCCGTATTTACATATCTGCCACTGTGCAGGAGAATCCGTATAGGTGTTCGAGTGTTCGAACCGTAATGCGCAAGAAATGGTACGGAAACCCCGTATTTACATATCTGCCACTGTGCAGGAGAATCTGTATAGGTGTTCGAGTGTTCGAACCGTAATGCGCAAGAAATGGTACGGAAACCCCGTATTTACATATCTGCCACTGTGCAGGAGAATCCGTATAGGTGTTCCAGTGTTCGAACCGTAATGCGTGAGAAATGGTATATAAACCCCGTATTTACATATCTGCCACTGTGTAGGAGAATCCGACAGGTGTTCGAGTGTTCGAACCGTAATGCGCAAGAAATGGTACGGAAACCCCGAATTTACATATCTGCCACTGTGCAGGAGAATCCGTATAGGTGTTCGAGTGTTCGAACCGTAATGCGCAAGAAACGGTACAGAAACCCCGTATTTACATATCTACCACTGTGCAGGAGAATCCGTATAGGTGTTCGAGTGTTCGAACCGTAATGCGCAACAAATGGTACGGAAACCCCGTATTTACATATCTGCCACTGTGCAGGAGAATCTGTATAGGTGTTCGAGTCTTCGAACCGTAACGCGCAAGAAATGGTACGGAAACCCCGTATTTACATATCTGCCACTGTGCAGGAGAATCCGTATAGGTGTTCGAGTGTTCGAACCGTAATGCACAAGAAACGGTACAGAAATTCCGTATTGACATATCTGCCACTGTGCAGGAGAATCCGTATAGGTGTTCGAGTGTTCGCACGGTAATGCGCGACAAATGGTACGGAAACCCCGTATTTACATATCTGTCACTGTGCAGGAGAATCCGTATAGGTGTTCGAGTGTTCGAACCGTAATGCGCAAGAAATGGTATGGAAACCCCGTATTTACATATCTGCCACTGTGCAGGAGAATCCGTATAGGTGTTCGAGTGTTCGAACCGTAATGCGCAAGAAATGGTACGGAAACCCCGTATTTACATATCTGCCACTGTGCAGGAGAATCCATATAGGTGTTCGAGTGTTCGAACCGTAATGCGCAAGAAATGGTACGGAAACCCCGTATTTGCATATCTGCCACTGTGCAGGAGAATCCGTATAGGTGTTCGGGTGTTCGAACCGTATTGCGCAAGAAATGGTACGGAAACCCCGTATTTACATATCTGCCACTGTGCAGGAGAATCCGTATAGGTGTTCCAGTGTTCGAACCGTAATGCGTGAGAAATGGCATGTAAACCCCGTATTTACATATCTGCCACAGTGCAGGAGAATCCGTACAGGTGTTCGAGTGTTCGAACCGTAATGCGTGAGAAATGGTATGTAAACCCCGTATTTACATATCTGCCACTGTGCAGGAGAATCCGTACAGGTGTTCGAGTGTTCGAACCGTAATGCGCAAGAAATGGTACGGAAACCCCGAATTTACATATCTGCCACTGGGCAGGAGAATCCGTATAGGTGTTCGAGTGTTCGAACCGTAATGCGCAAGAAATGGTACGGAAACCCCGTATTTACATATCTGCCACTGTGCAGGAGAATCCGTATAGGTGTTCGAGTGTTCGAACCGTAATGCGCAAGAAATGGTACGGAAACCCCGTATTTACATATCTGCCACTGTGCAGGAGAATCTGTATAGGTGTTCGAGTGTTCGAACCGTAATGCGCAAGAAATGGTACGGAAACCCCGTATTTACATATCTGCCACTGTGCAGGAGAATCCGTATAGGTGTTCCAGTGTTCGAACCGTAATGCGTGAGAAATGGTATGTAAACCCCGTATTTACATATCTGCCACTGTGCAGGAGAATCCGACAGGTGTTCGAGTGTTCGAACCGTAATGCGCAAGAAATGGTACGGAAACCCCGAATTTACATATCTGCCACTGTGCAGGAGAATCCGTATAGGTGTTCGAGTGTTCGAACCGTAATGCGCAACAAATGGTATGGAAACCCCGTATTTACATATCTGCCACTGTGCAGGAGAATCTGTATAGGTGTTCGAGTCTTCGAACCGTAACGCGCAAGAAATGGTACGGAAACCCCGTATTTACATATCTGCCACTGTGCAGGAGAATCCGTACAGGTGTTCGAGTGTTCGAACCGTAATGCACAAGAAACGGTACAGAAATTCCGTATTGACATATCTGCCACTGTGCAGGAGAATCCGTATAGGTGTTCGAGTGTTCGCACGGTAATGCGCAACAAATGGTACGGAAACCCCGTATTTACATATCTGCCACTGTGCAGGAGAATCCGTATAGGTGTTCGAGTGTTCGAACCGTAATGCGCAAGAAATGGTATGGAAACCCCGTATTTACATATCTGCCACTGTGCAGGAGAATCCGTATAGGTGTTCGAGTGTTCGAACCGTAATGCGCAAGAAATGGTACGGAAACCCCGTATTTACATATCTGCCACTGTGCAGGAGAATCCATATAGGTGTTCGAGTGTTCGAACCGTAATGCGCAAGAAATGGTACGGAAACCCCGTATTTGCATATCTGCCACTGTGCAGGAGAATCCGTATAGGTGTTCGGGTGTTCGAACCGTAATGCGCAAGATATGGTACGGAAACCCCGTATTTACATATCTGCCACTGTGCAGGAGAATCCGTAGAGGTGTTCCAGTGTTCGAACCGTAATGCGTGAGAAATGGCATGTAAACCCCGTATTTACATATCTGCCACAGTGCAGGAGAATCCGTACAGGTGTTCGAGTGTTCGAACCGTAATGCGTGAGAAATGGTATGTAAACTCCGTATTTACATATCTGCCACTGTGCAGGAGAATCCGTACAGGTGTTCGAGTGTTCGAACCGTAATGCGCAAGAAATGGTACGGAAACCCCGAATTTACATATCTGCCACTGTGCAGGAGAATCCGTATAGGTGTTCGAGTGTTCGAACCGTAATGCGCAAGAAATGGTACGGAAACCCCGTATTTACATATCTGCCACTGTGCAGGAGAATCCGTATAGGTGTTCGAGTGTTCGAACCGTAATGCGCAAGAAATGGTACGGAAACCCCGTATTTACATATCTGCCACTGTGCAGGAGAATCTGTATAGGTGTTCGAGTGTTCGAACCGTAATGCGCAAGAAATGGTACGGAAACCCCGTATTTACATATCTGCCACTGTGCAGGAGAATCCGTATAGGTGTTCCAGTGTTCGAACCGTAATGCGTGAGAAATGGTATGTAAACCCCGTATTTACATATCTGCCACTGTGCAGGAGAATCCGACAGGTGTTCGAGTGTTCGAACCGTAATGCGCAAGAAATGGTACGGAAACCCCGAATTTACATATCTGCCACTGTGCAGGAGAATCCGTATAGGTGTTCGAGTGTTCGAACCGTAATGCGCAAGAAACGGTACAGAAACCCCGTATTTACATATCTGCCACTGTGCAGGAGAATCCGTATAGGTGTTCGAGTGTTCGAACCGTAATGCGCAACAAATGGTACGGAAACCCCGTATTTACATATCTGCCACTGTGCAGGAGAATCTGTATAGGTGTTCGAGTCTTCGAACCGTAACGCGCAAGAAATGGTACGGAAACCCCGTATTTACATATCTGCCACTGTGCAGGAGAATCCGTATAGGTGTTCGAGTGTTCGAACCGTAATGCACAAGAAACGGTACAGAAATTCCGTATTGACATATCTGCCACTGTGCAGGAGAATCCGTATAGGTGTTCGAGTGTTCGCACGGTAATGCGCAACAAATGGTACGGAAACCCCGTATTTACATATCTGTCACTGTGCAGGAGAATCCGTATAGGTGTTCGAGTGGTCGAACCGTAATGCGCAAGAAATGGTATGGAAACCCCGTATTTACATATCTGCCACTGTGCAGGAGAATCCGTATAGGTGTTCGAGTGTTCGAACCGTAATGCGCAAGAAATGGTACGGAAACCCCGTATTTACATATCTGCCACTGTGCAGGAGAATCCATATAGGTGTTCGAGTGTTCGAACCGTAATGCGCAAGAAATGGTACGGAAACCCCGTATTTGCATATCTGCCACTGTGCAGGAGAATCCGTATAGGTGTTCGGGTGTTCGAACCGTATTGCGCAAGAAATGGTACGGAAACCCCGTATTTACATATCTGCCACTGTGCAGGAGAATCCGTATAGGTGTTCCAGTGTTCGAACCGTAATGCGTGAGAAATGGCATGTAAACCCCGTATTTACATATCTGCCACAGTGCAGGAGAATCCGTACAGGTGTTCGAGTGTTCGAACCGTAATGCGTGAGAAATGGTATGTAAACCCCGTATTTACATATCTGCCACTGTGCAGGAGAATCCGTACAGGTGTTCGAGTGTTCGAACCGTAATGCGCAAGAAATGGTACGGAAACCCCGAATTTACATATCTGCCACTGGGCAGGAGAATCCGTATAGGTGTTCGAGTGTTCGAACCGTAATGCGCAAGAAATGGTACGGAAACCCCGTATTTACATATCTGCCACTGTGCAGGAGAATCCGTATAGGTGTTCGAGTGTTCGAACCGTAATGCGCAAGAAATGGTACGGAAACCCCGTATTTACATATCTGCCACTGTGCAGGAGAATCTGTATAGGTGTTCGAGTGTTCGAACCGTAATGCGCAAGAAATGGTACGGAAACCCCGTATTTACATATCTGCCACTGTGCAGGAGAATCCGTATAGTTGTTCCAGTGTTCGAACCGTAATGCGTGAGAAATGGTATGTAAACCCCGTATTTACATATCTGCCACTGTGCAGGAGAATCCGACAGGTGTTCGAGTGTTCGAACCGTAATGCGCAAGAAATGGTACGGAAACCCCGAATTTACATATCTGCCACTGTGCAGGAGAATCCGTATAGGTGTTCGAGTGTTCGAACCGTAATGCGCAACAAATGGTACGGAAACCCCGTATTTACATATCTGCCACTGTGCAGGAGAATCTGTATAGGTGTTCGAGTCTTCGAACCGTAACGCGCAAGAAATGGTACGGAAACCCCGTATTTACATATCTGCCACTGTGCAGGAGAATCCGTATAGGTGTTCGAGTGTTCGAACCGTAATGCACAAGAAACGGTACAGAAATTCCGTATTGACATATCTGCCACTGTGCAGGAGAATCCGTATAGGTGTTCGAGTGTTCGCACGGTAATGCGCAACAAATGGTACGGAAACCCCGTATTTACATATCTGCCACTGTGCAGGAGAATCCGTATAGGTGTTCCAGTGTTCGAACCGTAATGCGTGAGAAATGGTATGTAAACCCCGTATTTACATATCTGCCACTGTGCAGGAGAATCCGACAGGTGTTCGAGTGTTCGAACCGTAATGCGCAAGAAATGGTACGGAAACCCCGAATTTACATATCTGCCACTGTGCAGGAGAATCCGTATAGGTGTTCGAGTGTTCGAACCGTAATGCGCAAGAAACGGTACAGAAACCCCGTATTTACATATCTGCCACTGTGCAGGAGAATCCGTATAGGTGTTCGAGTGTTCGAACCGTAATGCGCAACAAATGGTACGGAAACCCCGTATTTACATATCTGCCACTGTGCAGGAGAATCTGTATAGGTGTTCGAGTCTTCGAACCGTAACGCGCAAGAAATGGTACGGAAACCCCGTATTTACATATCTGCCACTGTGCAGGAGAATCCGTATAGGTGTTCGAGTGTTCGAACCGTAATGCACAAGAAACGGTACAGAAATTCCGTATTGACATATCTGCCACTGTGCAGGAGAATCCGTATAGGTGTTCGAGTGTTCGCACGGTAATGCGCAACAAATGGTACGGAAACCCCGTATTTACATATCTGTCACTGTGCAGGAGAATCCGTATAGGTGTTCGAGTGGTCGAACCGTAATGCGCAAGAAATGGTATGGAAACCCCGTATTTACATATCTGCCACTGTGCAGGAGAATCCGTATAGGTGTTCGAGTGTTCGAACCGTAATGCGCAAGAAATGGTACGGAAACCCCGTATTTACATATCTGCCACTGTGCAGGAGAATCCATATAGGTGTTCGAGTGTTCGAACCGTAATGCGCAAGAAATGGTACGGAAACCCCGTATTTGCATATCTGCCACTGTGCAGGAGAATCCGTATAGGTGTTCGGGTGTTCGAACCGTATTGCGCAAGAAATGGTACGGAAACCCCGTATTTACATATCTGCCACTGTGCAGGAGAATCCGTATAGGTGTTCCAGTGTTCGAACCGTAATGCGTGAGAAATGGCATGTAAACCCCGTATTTACATATCTGCCACAGTGCAGGAGAATCCGTACAGGTGTTCGAGTGTTCGAACCGTAATGCGTGAGAAATGGTATGTAAACCCCGTATTTACATATCTGCCACTGTGCAGGAGAATCCGTACAGGTGTTCGAGTGTTCGAACCGTAATGCGCAAGAAATGGTACGGAAACCCCGAATTTACATATCTGCCACTGGGCAGGAGAATCCGTATAGGTGTTCGAGTGTTCGAACCGTAATGCGCAAGAAATGGTACGGAAACCCCGTATTTACATATCTGCCACTGTGCAGGAGAATCCGTATAGGTGTTCGAGTGTTCGAACCGTAATGCGCAAGAAATGGTACGGAAACCCCGTATTTACATATCTGCCACTGTGCAGGAGAATCTGTATAGGTGTTCGAGTGTTCGAACCGTAATGCGCAAGAAATGGTACGGAAACCCCGTATTTACATATCTGCCACTGTGCAGGAGAATCCGTATAGTTGTTCCAGTGTTCGAACCGTAATGCGTGAGAAATGGTATGTAAACCCCGTATTTACATATCTGCCACTGTGCAGGAGAATCCGACAGGTGTTCGAGTGTTCGAACCGTAATGCGCAAGAAATGGTACGGAAACCCCGAATTTACATATCTGCCACTGTGCAGGAGAATCCGTATAGGTGTTCGAGTGTTCGAACCGTAATGCGCAACAAATGGTACGGAAACCCCGTATTTACATATCTGCCACTGTGCAGGAGAATCTGTATAGGTGTTCGAGTCTTCGAACCGTAACGCGCAAGAAATGGTACGGAAACCCCGTATTTACATATCTGCCACTGTGCAGGAGAATCCGTATAGGTGTTCGAGTGTTCGAACCGTAATGCACAAGAAACGGTACAGAAATTCCGTATTGACATATCTGCCACTGTGCAGGAGAATCCGTATAGGTGTTCGAGTGTTCGCACGGTAATGCGCAACAAATGGTACGGAAACCCCGTATTTACATATCTGCCACTGTGCAGGAGAATCCGTATAGGTGTTCCAGTGTTCGAACCGTAATGCGTGAGAAATGGTATGTAAACCCCGTATTTACATATCTGCCACTGTGCAGGAGAATCCGACAGGTGTTCGAGTGTTCGAACCGTAATGCGCAAGAAATGGTACGGAAACCCCGAATTTACATATCTGCCACTGTGCAGGAGAATCCGTATAGGTGTTCGAGTGTTCGAACCGTAATGCGCAAGAAACGGTACAGAAACCCCGTATTTACATATCTGCCACTGTGCAGGAGAATCCGTATAGGTGTTCGAGTGTTCGAACCGTAATGCGCAACAAATGGTACGGAAACCCCGTATTTACATATCTGCCACTGTGCAGGAGAATCTGTATAGGTGTTCGAGTCTTCGAACCGTAACGCGCAAGAAATGGTACGGAAACCCCGTATTTACATATCTGCCACTGTGCAGGAGAATCCGTATAGGTGTTCGAGTGTTCGAACCGTAATGCACAAGAAACGGTACAGAAATTCCGTATTGACATATCTGCCACTGTGCAGGAGAATCCGTATAGGTGTTCGAGTGTTCGCACGGTAATGCGCAACAAATGGTACGGAAACCCCGTATTTACATATCTGTCACTGTGCAGGAGAATCCGTATAGGTGTTCGAGTGGTCGAACCGTAATGCGCAAGAAATGGTATGGAAACCCCGTATTTACATATCTGCCACTGTGCAGGAGAATCCGTATAGGTGTTCGAGTGTTCGAACCGTAATGCGCAAGAAATGGTACGGAAACCCCGTATTTACATATCTGCCACTGTGCAGGAGAATCCATATAGGTGTTCGAGTGTTCGAACCGTAATGCGCAAGAAATGGTACGGAAACCCCGTATTTGCATATCTGCCACTGTGCAGGAGAATCCGTATAGGTGTTCGGGTGTTCGAACCGTATTGCGCAAGAAATGGTACGGAAACCCCGTATTTACATATCTGCCACTGTGCAGGAGAATCCGTATAGGTGTTCCAGTGTTCGAACCGTAATGCGTGAGAAATGGCATGTAAACCCCGTATTTACATATCTGCCACAGTGCAGGAGAATCCGTACAGGTGTTCGAGTGTTCGAACCGTAATGCGTGAGAAATGGTATGTAAACCCCGTATTTACATATCTGCCACTGTGCAGGAGAATCCGTACAGGTGTTCGAGTGTTCGAACCGTAATGCGCAAGAAATGGTACGGAAACCCCGAATTTACATATCTGCCACTGGGCAGGAGAATCCGTATAGGTGTTCGAGTGTTCGAACCGTAATGCGCAAGAAATGGTACGGAAACCCCGTATTTACATATCTGCCACTGTGCAGGAGAATCCGTATAGGTGTTCGAGTGTTCGAACCGTAATGCGCAAGAAATGGTACGGAAACCCCGTATTTACATATCTGCCACTGTGCAGGAGAATCTGTATAGGTGTTCGAGTGTTCGAACCGTAATGCGCAAGAAATGGTACGGAAACCCCGTATTTACATATCTGCCACTGTGCAGGAGAATCCGTATAGTTGTTCCAGTGTTCGAACCGTAATGCGTGAGAAATGGTATGTAAACCCCGTATTTACATATCTGCCACTGTGCAGGAGAATCCGACAGGTGTTCGAGTGTTCGAACCGTAATGCGCAAGAAATGGTACGGAAACCCCGAATTTACATATCTGCCACTGTGCAGGAGAATCCGTATAGGTGTTCGAGTGTTCGAACCGTAATGCGCAACAAATGGTACGGAAACCCCGTATTTACATATCTGCCACTGTGCAGGAGAATCTGTATAGGTGTTCGAGTCTTCGAACCGTAACGCGCAAGAAATGGTACGGAAACCCCGTATTTACATATCTGCCACTGTGCAGGAGAATCCGTATAGGTGTTCGAGTGTTCGAACCGTAATGCACAAGAAACGGTACAGAAATTCCGTATTGACATATCTGCCACTGTGCAGGAGAATCCGTATAGGTGTTCGAGTGTTCGCACGGTAATGCGCAACAAATGGTACGGAAACCCCGTATTTACATATCTGCCACTGTGCAGGAGAATCCGTATAGGTGTTCCAGTGTTCGAACCGTAATGCGTGAGAAATGGTATGTAAACCCCGTATTTACATATCTGCCACTGTGCAGGAGAATCCGACAGGTGTTCGAGTGTTCGAACCGTAATGCGCAAGAAATGGTACGGAAACCCCGAATTTACATATCTGCCACTGTGCAGGAGAATCCGTATAGGTGTTCGAGTGTTCGAACCGTAATGCGCAAGAAACGGTACAGAAACCCCGTATTTACATATCTGCCACTGTGCAGGAGAATCCGTATAGGTGTTCGAGTGTTCGAACCGTAATGCGCAACAAATGGTACGGAAACCCCGTATTTACATATCTGCCACTGTGCAGGAGAATCTGTATAGGTGTTCGAGTCTTCGAACCGTAACGCGCAAGAAATGGTACGGAAACCCCGTATTTACATATCTGCCACTGTGCAGGAGAATCCGTATAGGTGTTCGAGTGTTCGAACCGTAATGCACAAGAAACGGTACAGAAATTCCGTATTGACATATCTGCCACTGTGCAGGAGAATCCGTATAGGTGTTCGAGTGTTCGCACGGTAATGCGCAACAAATGGTACGGAAACCCCGTATTTACATATCTGTCACTGTGCAGGAGAATCCGTATAGGTGTTCGAGTGTTCGAACCGTAATGCGCAAGAAATGGTATGGAAACCCCGTATTTACATATCTGCCACTGTGCAGGAGAATCCGTATAGGTGTTCGAGTGTTCGAACCGTAATGCGCAAGAAATGGTACGGAAACCCCGTATTTACATATCTGCCACTGTGCAGGAGAATCCATATAGGTGTTCGAGTGTTCGAACCGTAATGCGCAAGAAATGGTACGGAAACCCCGTATTTGCATATCTGCCACTGTGCAGGAGAATCCGTATAGGTGTTCGGGTGTTCGAACCGTATTGCGCAAGAAATGGTACGGAAACCCCGTATTTACATATCTGCCACTGTGCAGGAGAATCCGTATAGGTGTTCCAGTGTTCGAACCGTAATGCGTGAGAAATGGCATGTAAACCCCGTATTTACATATCTGCCACAGTGCAGGAGAATCCGTACAGGTGTTCGAGTGTTCGAACCGTAATGCGTGAGAAATGGTATGTAAACCCCGTATTTACATATCTGCCACTGTGCAGGAGAATCCGTACAGGTGTTCGAGTGTTCGAACCGTAATGCGCAAGAAATGGTACGGAAACCCCGAATTTACATATCTGCCACTGGGCAGGAGAATCCGTATAGGTGTTCGAGTGTTCGAACCGTAATGCGCAAGAAATGGTACGGAAACCCCGTATTTACATATCTGCCACTGTGCAGGAGAATCCGTATAGGTGTTCGAGTGTTCGAACCGTAATGCGCAAGAAATGGTACGGAAACCCCGTATTTACATATCTGCCACTGTGCAGGAGAATCTGTATAGGTGTTCGAGTGTTCGAACCGTAATGCGCAAGAAATGGTACGGAAACCCGTATTTACATATCTGCCACTGTGCAGGAGAATCCGTATAGGTGTTCCAGTGTTCGAACCGTAATGCGTGAGAAATGGTATGTAAACCCCGTATTTACATATCTGCCACTGTGCAGGAGAATCCGACAGGTGTTCGAGTGTTCGAACCGTAATGCGCAAGAAATGGTACGGAAACCCCGAATTTACATATCTGCCACTGTGCAGGAGAATCCGTATAGGTGTTCGAGTGTTCGAACCGTAATGCGCAACAAATGGTACGGAAACCCCGTATTTACATATCTGCCACTGTGCAGGAGAATCTGTATAGGTGTTCGAGTCTTCGAACCGTAACGCGCAAGAAATGGTACGGAAACCCCGTATTTACATATCTGCCACTGTGCAGGAGAATCCGTATAGGTGTTCGAGTGTTCGAACCGTAATGCACAAGAAACGGTACAGAAATTCCGTATTGACATATCTGCCACTGTGCAGGAGAATCCGTATAGGTGTTCGAGTGTTCGCACGGTAATGCGCAACAAATGGTACGGAAACCCCGTATTTACATATCTGCCACTGTGCAGGAGAATCCGTATAGGTGTTCGAGTGTTCGAACCGTAATGCGCAAGAAATGGTAAGGAAACCCCGTATTTACATATCTGCCACTGTGCAGGAGAATCCGTATAGGTGTTCGAGTGTTCGAACCGTAATGCGCAAGAAATGGTACGGAAACCCCGTATTTACATATCTGCCACTGTGCAGGAGAATCCATATAGGTGTTCGAGTGTTCGAACCGTAATGCGCAAGAAATGGTACGGAAACCCCGTATTTGCATATCTGCCACTGTGCAGGAGAATCCGTATAGGTGTTCGGGTGTTCGAACCGTAATGCGCAAGAAATGGTACGGAAACCCCGTATTTACATATCTGCCACAGTGCAGGAGAATCCGTACAGGTGTTCCAGTGTTCGAACCGTAATGCGTGAGAAATGGTATGTAAACTCCGTATTTACATATCTGCCACTGTGCAGGAGAATCCGTACAGGTGTTCGAGTGTTCGAACCGTAATGCGCAAGAAATGGTACGGAAACCCCGAATTTACATATCTGCCACTGTGCAGGAGAATCCGTATAGGTGTTCGAGTGTTCGAACCGTAATGCGCAAGAAATGGTACGGAAACCCCGTATTTACATATCTGCCACTGTGCAGGAGAATCCGTATAGGTGTTCGAGTGTTCGAACCGTAATGCGCAAGAAATGGTACGGAAACCCCGTATTTACATATCTGCCACTGTGCAGGAGAATCTGTATAGGTGTTCGAGTGTTCGAACCGTAATGCGCAAGAAATGGTACGGAAACCCCGTATTTACATATCTGCCACTGTGCAGGAGAATCCGTATAGGTGTTCCAGTGTTCGAACCGTAATGCGTGAGAAATGGTATGTAAACCCCGTATTTACATATCTGCCACTGTGCAGGAGAATCCGACAGGTGTTCGAGTGTTCGAACCGTAATGCGCAAGAAATGGTACGGAAACCCCGAATTTACATATCTGCCACTGTGCAGGAGAATCCGTATAGGTGTTCGAGTGTTCGAACCGTAATGCGCAAGAAACGGTACAGAAACCCCGTATTTACATATCTGCCACTGTGCAGGAGAATCCGTATAGGTGTTCGAGTGTTCGAACCGTAATGCGCAACAAATGGTACGGAAACCCCGTATTTACATATCTGCCACTGTGCAGGAGAATCTGTATAGGTGTTCGAGTCTTCGAACCGTAACGCGCAAGAAATGGTACGGAAACCCCGTATTTACATATCTGCCACTGTGCAGGAGAATCCGTATAGGTGTTCGAGTGTTCGAACCGTAATGCACAAGAAACGGTGCAAAAATTCCGTATTGACATATCTGCCACTGTGCAGGAGAATCCGTATAGGTGTTCGAGTGTTCGCACGGTAATGCGCAACAAATGGTACGGAAACCCCGTATTTACATATCTGCCACTGTGCAGGAGAATCCGTATAGGTGTTCGAGTGTTCGAACCGTAATGCGCAAGAAATGGTATGGAAACCCCGTATTTACATATCTGCCACTGTGCAGGAGAATCCGTATAGGTGTTCGAGTGGTCGAACCGTAATGCGCAAGAAATGGTACGGAAACCCCGTATTTACATATCTGCCACTGTGCAGGAGAATCCATATAGGTGTTCGAGTGTTCGAACCGTAATGCGCAAGAAATGGTACGGAAACCCCGTATTTGCATATCTGCCACTGTGCAGGAGAATCCGTATAGGTGTTCGGGTGTTCGAACCGTAATGCGCAAGAAATGGTACGGAAACCCCGTATTTACATATCTGCCACTGTGCAGGAGAATCCGTAAAGGTGTTCCAGTGTTCGAACCGTAATGCGTGAGAAATGGCATGTAAACCCCGTATTTACATATCTGCCACAGTGCAGGAGAATCCGTACAGGTGTTCGAGTGTTCGAACCGTAATGCGTGAGAAATGGTATGTAAACCCCGTATTTACATATCTGCCACTGTGCAGGAGAATCCGTACAGGTGTTCGAGTGTTCGAACCGTAATGCGCAAGAAATGGTACGGAAACCCCGAATTTACATATCTGCCACTGTGCAGGAGAATCCGTATAGGTGTTCGAGTGTTCGAACCGTAATGCGCAAGAAATGGTACGGAAACCCCGTATTTACATATCTGCCACTGTGCAGGAGAATCCGTATAGGTGTTCGAGTGTTCGAACCGTAATGCGCAAGAAATGGTACGGAAACCCCGTATTTACATATCTGCCACTGTGCAGGAGAATCTGTATAGGTGTTCGAGTGTTCGAACCGTAATGCGCAAGAAATGGTACGGAAACCCCGTATTTACATATCTGCCACTGTGCAGGAGAATCCGTATAGGTGTTCCACTGTTCGAACCGTAATGCGTGAGAAATGGTATGTAAACCCCGTATTTACATATCTGCCACTGTGCAGGAGAATCCGACAGGTGTTCGAGTGTTCGAACCGTAATGCGCAAGAAATGGTATGGAAACCCCGTATTTACATTTCTGCCACTGTGCAGGAGAATCCATATAGGTGTTCGAGTGTTCGAACCGTAATGCGCAAGAAATGGTACGGAAACCCCGTATTTACATATCTGCCACTCTGCAGGAGAATCTGTATAGGTGTTCGAGTGTTCGAACCGTAATGCGCAAGAAACGGTACCGAAACCCCGTATTTACATATCTGCCACTGTGCAGGAGAATCCGTATAGGTGTTCGAGTGTTCGAACTGTAATGCGCAACAAATGGTACGGAAACCCCGTATTTACATATCTGCCACTGTGCAGGAGAATCCGTATAGGTGTTCGACTGTTCGAACCGTAATGCGCAAGAAATGGTATGGAAACCCCGTATTTACATATCTGCCACTGTGCAGGAGAATCCGTATAGGTGTTCGAGTGTTCGAACCGTAATGCGCAAGAAATGGTACGGAAACCCCGTATTTACATATCTGCCACTGTGCAGGAGAATCCGTATAGGTGTTCCAGTGTTCGAACCGTAATGCGTGAGAAATGGCATGTAAACCCCGTATTTACATATCTGCCACAGTGCAGGAGAATCCGTACAGGTGTTCGAGTGTTCGAACCGTAATGCGTGAGAAATGGTATGTAAACCCCGTATTTACATATCTGCCACTGTGCAGGAGAATCCGTATAGGTGTTCGAGTTTTCGAACCGTAATGCGCAAGAAATGGTACAGAAACCCCGAATTTACATATCTGCCACTGTGCAGGAGAATCCGTATAGGTGTTCGAGTGTTCGAACCGTAACGCGCAAGAAACGGTACAGAAACCCCGTATTTACATATCTGCCACTGTGCAGGAGAATCTGTATAGGTGTTCGAGTGTTCGAACCGTAATGCGCAACAAATGGTACGGAAACCCCGTATTTACATATCTGCCACTGTGCAGGAGAATCTGTATAGGTGTTCGAGTGTTCGAACCGTAACGCGCAAGAAATGGTACGGAAACCCCGTATTTACATATCTGCCACTGTGCAGGAGAATCCGTATAGGTGTTCGAGTGTTCGAACCGTAATGCACAAGAAACGGTACAGAAATCCCGTATTGACATATCTGCCACTGTGCAGGAGAATCCGTATAGGTGTTCGAGTGTTCGCACAGTAATGCGCAACAAATGGTACGGAAACCCCGTATTTACATATCTGCCACTGTGCAGGAGAATCCGTATAGGTGTTCGAGTGGTCGAACCGTAATGCGCAAGAAATGGTACGGAAACCCCGTATTTACATATCTGCCACTGTGCAGGAGAATCCATATAGGTGTTCGAGTGTTCGAACCGTAATGCGCAAGAAATGGTACGGAAACCCCGTATTTGCATATCTGCCACTGTGCAGGAGAATCCGTATAGGTGTTCGGGTGTTCGAACCGTAATGCGCAAGAAATGGTACGGAAACCCCGTATTTACATATCTGCCACTGTGCAGGAGAATCCGTAAAGGTGTTCCAGTGTTCGAACCGTAATGCGTGAGAAATGGCATGTAAACCCCGTATTTACATATCTGCCACAGTGCAGGAGAATCCGTACAGGTGTTCGAGTGTTCGAACCGTAATGCGTGAGAAATGGTATGTAAACCCCGTATTTACATATCTGCCACTGTGCAGGAGAATCCGTACAGGTGTTCGAGTGTTCGAACCGTAATGCGCAAGAAATGGTACGGAAACCCCGAATTTACATATCTGCCACTGTGCAGGAGAATCCGTATAGGTGTTCGAGTGTTCGAACCGTAATGCGCAAGAAATGGTACGGAAACCCCGTATTTACATATCTGCCACTGTGCAGGAGAATCCGTATAGGTGTTCGAGTGTTCGAACCGTAATGCGCAAGAAATGGTACGGAAACCCCGTATTTACATATCTGCCACTGTGCAGGAGAATCTGTATAGGTGTTCGAGTGTTCGAACCGTAATGCGCAAGAAATGGTACGGAAACCCCGTATTTACATATCTGCCACTGTGCAGGAGAATCCGTATAGGTGTTCCACTGTTCGAACCGTAATGCGTGAGAAATGGTATGTAAACCCCGTATTTACATATCTGCCACTGTGCAGGAGAATCCGACAGGTGTTCGAGTGTTCGAACCGTAATGCGCAAGAAATGGTATGGAAACCCCGTATTTACATTTCTGCCACTGTGCAGGAGAATCCATATAGGTGTTCGAGTGTTCGAACCGTAATGCGCAAGAAATGGTACGGAAACCCCGTATTTACATATCTGCCACTCTGCAGGAGAATCTGTATAGGTGTTCGAGTGTTCGAACCGTAATGCGCAAGAAACGGTACCGAAACCCCGTATTTACATATCTGCCACTGTGCAGGAGAATCCGTATAGGTGTTCGAGTGTTCGAACTGTAATGCGCAACAAATGGTACGGAAACCCCGTATTTACATATCTGCCACTGTGCAGGAGAATTCGTATAGGTGTTCGACTGTTCGAACCGTAATGCGCAAGAAATGGTATGGAAACCCCGTATTTACATATCTGCCACTGTGCAGGAGAATCCGTATAGGTGTTCGAGTGTTCGAACCGTAATGCGCAAGAAATGGTACGGAAACCCCGTATTTACATATCTGCCACTGTGCAGGAGAATCCGTATAGGTGTTCCAGTGTTCGAACCGTAATGCGTGAGAAATGGCATGTAAACCCCGTATTTACATATCTGCCACAGTGCAGGAGAATCCGTACAGGTGTTCGAGTGTTCGAACCGTAATGCGTGAGAAATGGTATGTAAACCCCGTATTTACATATCTGCCACTGTGCAGGAGAATCCGTATAGGTGTTCGAGTTTTCGAACCGTAATGCGCAAGAAATGGTACAGAAACCCCGAATTTACATATCTGCCACTGTGCAGGAGAATCCGTATAGGTGTTCGAGTGTTCGAACCGTAACGCGCAAGAAACGGTACAGAAACCCCGTATTTACATATCTGCCACTGTGCAGGAGAATCTGTATAGGTGTTCGAGTGTTCGAACCGTAATGCGCAACAAATGGTACGGAAACCCCGTATTTACATATCTGCCACTGTGCAGGAGAATCTGTATAGGTGTTCGAGTGTTCGAACCGTAACGCGCAAGAAATGGTACGGAAACCCCGTATTTACATATCTGCCACTGTGCAGGAGAATCCGTATAGGTGTTTGAGTGTTCGAACCGTAATGCACAAGAAACGGTACAGAAATCCCGTATTGACATATCTGCCACTGTGCAGGAGAATCCGTATAGGTGTTCGAGTGTTCGCACAGTAATGCGCAACAAATGGTACGGAAACCCCGTATTTACATATCTGCCACTGTGTAGGAGAATCCGTATAGGTGTTCGAGTGTTCGAACCGTAATGCGCAAGAAATGGTATGGAAACCCCGTATTTACATATCTGCCACTGTGCAGGAGAATCCGTATAGGTGTTCGAGTGTTCGAACCGTAATGCGCAAGAAATGGTACGGAAACCCCGTATTTACATATCTGCCACTGTGCAGGAGAATCCATATAGGTGTTCGAGTGTTCGAACCGTAATGCGCAAGAAATGGTACGGAAACCCCGTATTTACATATCTGCCACTGTGCAGGAGAATCCGTATAGGTGTTCGGGTGTTCGAACCGTAATGCGCAAGAAATGGTACGGAAACCCCGTATTTACATATCTGCCACTGTGCAAGAGAATCCGTATAGGTGTTCCAGTGTTCGAACCGTAATACGAGAGAAATGGCATGTAAACCCCGTATTTACATATCTGCCACAGTGCAGGAGAATCCGTATAGGTGTTCGAGTGTTCGAACCGTAATGCGTGAGAAATGGTATGTAAACCCCGTATTTACATATCTGCCACTGTGCACGAGAATTCGACAGGTGTTCGAGTGTTCGAACCGTAACGCGCAAGAAATGGTACGGAAACCCCGAATTTACATATCTGCCACTGTGCAGGAGAATCCGTATAGGTGTTCGAGTGTTCGAACCGTAATGCGTAAGAAATGGTATGGAAACCCCGTATTTACATATCTGCCACTGTGCAGGAGAATCCATATAGGTGTTCGAGTGTTCGAACCGTAATGCGCAAGAAATGGTACGGAAACCCCGTATATACATATCTGCCACTGTGCAGGAGAATCTGTATAGGTGTTCGAGTGTTCGAATCGTAATGCGCAAGAAATGGTACGGAAACCCCGTATTTGCATATCTGCCACTGTGCAGGAGAATCCGTATAGGTGTTCGGGTGTTCGAACCGTAATGCGCAAGAAATGGTACGGAAACCCCGTATTTACATATCTGCCACTGTGCAGGAGAATCCGTATAGGTGTTCCAGTGTTCGAACCGTAATGCGTGAGAAATGGCATGTAAACCCCGTATTTACATATCTGCCACAGTGCAGGAGAATCCGTACAGGTGTTCGAGTGTTCGAACCGTAATGCGTGAGAAATGGTATGTAAACCCCGTATTTACATATCTGCCACTGTGCAGGAGAATCCGTACAGGTGTTCGAGTGTTCGAACCGTAATGCGCAAGAAATGGTAGGAAACCCTAAATTTACATATCTGCCACTGTGCAGGAGAATCCATATAGGTGCTCGAGTGTTCGAACCGTAATGCGCAAGAAATGGTACGGAAACCCCGTATTTACATATCTGCCACTGTGCAGGAGAATCCGTATAGGTGTTCGAGTGTTCGAACCGTAATGCGCAAGAAATGGTACAGAAACCCCGTATTTACATATCTGCCACTGTGCAGGAGAATCTGTATAGGTGTTCGAGTGTTCGAACCGTAATGCGCAAGAAATGGTACGGAAACCCCGTATTTACATATCTGCCACTGTGCAGGAGAATCCATATAGGTGTTCCAGTGTTCGAACCGTAATGCGTGAGAAATGGTATGTAAACCCCGTATTTACATATCTGCCACTGTGCAGGAGAATCCGACAGGTGTTCGAGTGTTCGAACCGTAATGCGCAAGAAATGGTATGGAAACCCCGTATTTACATTTCTGCCACTGTGCAGGAGAATCCATATAGGTGTTCGAGTGTTCGAACCGTAATGCGCAAGAAATGGTACGGAAACCCCGTATTTACATATCTGCCACTGTGCAGGAGAATCTGTATAGGTGTTCGAGTGTTCGAACCGTAATGCGCAAGAAACGGTACCGAAACCCCGTATTTACATATCTGCCACTGTGCAGGAGAATCCGTATAGGTGTTCGAGTGTTCGAACTGTAATGCGCAACAAATGGTACGGAAACCCCGTATTTACATATCTGCCACTGTGCAGGAGAATCCGTATAGGTGTTCGACTGTTCGAACCGTAATGCGCAAGAAATGGTATGGAAACCCCGTATTTACATATCTGCCACCATGCAGGAGAATCCGTATAGGTGTTCGAGTGTTCGAACCGTAATGCGCAAGAAATGGTACGGAAACCCCGTATTTACATATCTGCCACTGTGCAGGAGAATCCGTATAGGTGTTCCAGTGTTCGAACCGTAATGCGTGAGAAATGGCATGTAAACCCCGTATTTACATATCTGCCACCGTGCAGGAGAATCCGTATAGGTGTTCGAGTGTTCGAACCGTAATGCGTGAGAAATGGTATGTAAACCCCGTATTTACATATCTGCCACTGTGCAGGAGAATCCGTATAGGTGTTCGAGTTTTCGAACCGTAATGCGCAAGAAATGGTACAGAAACCCCGAATTTACATAACTGCCACTGTGCAGGAGAATCCGTATAGGTGTTCGAGTGTTCGAACCGTAATGCGCAAGAAACGGTACAGAAACCCCGTATTTACATATCTGCCACTGTGCAGGAGAATCCGTATAGGTGTTCGAGTGTTCGAACCGTAATGCGCAACAAATGGTACGGAAACCCCGTATTTACATATCTGCCACTGTGCAGGAGAATCTGTATAGGTGTTCGAGTGTTCGAACCGTAACGCGCAAGAAATGGTACGGAAACCCCGTATTTACATATCTGCCACTGTGCAGGAGAATTCGTATAGGTGTTCGAGTGTTCGAACCGTAATGCACAAGAAACGGTACAGAAATCCTGTATTGACATATCTGCCACTGTGGAGGAGAATCCGTATAGGTGTTCGAGTGTTCGCACAGTAATGCGCAACAAATGGTACAGAAACCCCGTATTTACATATCTGCCACTGTGTAGGAGAATCCGTATAGGTGTTCGAGTGTTCGAACCGTAATGCGCAAGAAATGGTATGGAAACCCCGTATTTACATATCTGCCACTGTGCAGGAGAATCCGTATAGGTGTTCGAGTGTTTGAACCGTAATGCGCAAGAAATGGTACGGAAACCCCGTATTTACATATCTGCCACTGTGCAGGAGAATCCGTATAGGTGTTCCAGTGTTCGAACCGTAATGCGTGAGAAATGGCATGTAAACCCCGTATTTACATATCTGCCACCGTGCAGGAGAATCCGTATAGGTGTTCGAGTGTTCGAACCGTAATGCGTTAGAAATGGTATGTAAACCCCGTATTTACATATCTGCCACTGTGCAGGAGAATCCGTATAGGTGTTCGAGTTTTCGAACCGTAATGCGCAAGAAATGGTACAGAAACCCCGAATTTACATATCTGCCACTGTGCAGGAGAATCCGTATAGGTGTTCGAGTGTTCGAACCGTAATGCGCAAGAAACGGTACAGAAACCCCGTATTTACATATCTGCCACTGTGCTGGAGAATCCGTATAGGTGTTCGAGTGTTCGAACCGTAATGCGCAACAAATGGTACGGAAACCCCGTATTTACATATCCGCCACTGTGCAGGAGAATCTGTATAGGTGTTCGAGTGTTCGAATCGTAACGCGCAAGAAATGGTACGGAAACCCCGTATTTACATATCTGCCACTGTGCAGGAGAATCCATATAGGTGTTCGAGTGTTCGAACCGTAATGCACAAGAAACGGTACAGAAATCCCGTATTGACATATCTGCCACTGTGCAGGAGAATCCGTATAGGTGTTCGAGTGTTCGCACAGTAATGCGCAACAAATGGTACGGAAACCCCGTATTTACATATCTGCCACTGTGTAGGAGAATCCGTATAGGTGTTCGAGTGTTCGAACCGTAATGCGCAAGAAATGGTATGGAAATCCCGTATTTACATATCTGCCACTGTGCAGGAGAATCCGTATAGGTGTTCGAGTGTTCGAACCGTAATGCGCAAGAAATGGTACGGAAACCCCGTATTTACATATCTGCCACTGTGCAGGAGAATCCATATAGGTGTTCGAGTGTTCGAACCGTAATGCGCAAGAAATGGTACGGAAACCCCGTATTTACATATCTGCCACTGTGCAGGAGAATCCGTATAGGTGTTCCAGTGTTCGAACCGTAATACGTGAGAAATGGCATGTAAACCCCGTATTTACATATCTGCCACAGTGCAGGAGAATCCGTATAGGTGTTCGAGTGTTCGAACCGTAATGCGTGAGAAATGGTATGTAAACCCCGTATTTACATATCTGCCACTGTGTAGGAGAATCCGTATAGGTGTTCGAGTGTTCGAACCGTAATGCGTATGAAATGGTATGGAAACCCCGTATTTACATATCTGCCACTGTGCAGGAGAATCCATATAGGTGTTCGAGTGTTCGAACCGTAATGCGCAAGAAATGGTACGGAAACCCCGTATGTACATATCTGCCACTGTGCAGGAGAATCTGTATAGGTGTTCGGGTGTTCGAACCGTAATGCGCAAGAAATGGTACGGAAACCCCGTATTTACATATTTGCCACTGTGCAGGAGAATCCGTATAGGTGTTCCAGTGTTCGAACCGTAATGCGTGAGAAATGGCATGTAAACCCCGTATTTACATATCTGCCACAATGCAGGAGAATCCGTACAGGTGTTCGAGTGTTCGAACCGTAATGCGTGAGAAATGAGTTGTAAACCCCGTATTTACATATCTGCCACTGTGCAGGAGAATCCGTACAGGTGTTCGAGTGTTCGAACCGTAATGCGCAAGAAATGGTACGGAAACCCCGAATTTACATATCTGCCACTGTGCAGGAGAATCCGTATAGGTGTTCGAGTGTTCGAACCGTAATGCGCAAGAAATGGTATGGAAACCCCGTATTTACATATCTGCCACTGTGCAGGAGAATCCGTATAGGTGTTCCAGTGTTCGAACCGTAATGCGTGAGAAATGGCATGTAAACCCCGTATTTACATATCTGCCACAGTGCAGGAGAATCCGTATAGGTGTTCGAGTGTTCGAACCGTAATGCGTGAGAAATGGTATGTAAACCCCGTATTTACATATCTGCCACTGTGCAGGAGAATCCGTACAGGTGTTCGAGTGTTCGAACCGTAATGCGCAAGAAATGGTACGGAAACCCCGAATTTACATATCTGCCACTGTGCAGGAGAATCCGTATAGGTGTTCGAGTGTTCGAACCGTAATGCGTAAGAAATGGTAGGGAAACCCCGTATTTACATATCTGCCACTGTGCTGGAGAATCCATATAGGTGTTCGAGTGTTCGAACCGTAATGCGCAAGAAATGGTACGGAAACCCCGTATTTACATATCTGCCACTGTGCAGGAGAATCTGTATAGGTGTTCGAGTGTTCGAACCGTAATGCGCAATAAATGGTACGGAAACCCCGTCTTTACATATCTGCCACTGTGCAGGAGAATCTGTATAGGTGTTCGAGTGTTCGAACCGTAATGCGCAAGAAATGGTACGGAAACCCCGTATTGACATATCTGCCACTGTGCAGGAGAATCCGTATAGGTGTTCGAGTGTTCGAACCGTAATGCGCAAGAAATGGTATGGAAACCCCGTATTTACATTTATGCCACTATGCAGGAGAATCCATATAGGTGTTCGAGTGTTCGGACCGTAATGCGCAAGAAATGGTACGGAAACCCCGTATTTACATATCTGCCACTGTGCAGGAGAATCTGTATAGGTGTTCGAGTGTTCGAACCGTAATGCGCGAGAAACGGTACAGAAACCCCGTATTTACATATCTGCCACTGTGGAGGAGAATCCGTATAGGTGTTCGAGTGTTCGAACTGTAATGCGCAACAAATGGTACGGAAACCCCGTATTTACATATCTGCCACTGTGCAGGAGAATCCGTATAGGTGTTCCAGTGTTCGAACCGTAATGCGTGAGAAATGGCATGTAAACCCCGTATTTACATATCTGCCACCGTGCAGGAGAATCCGTATAGGTGTTCGAGTGTTCGAACCGTAATGCGTGAGAAATGGTATGTAAACCCCGTATTTACATATCTGTCACTGTGCAGGAGAATCCGAATAGGTGTTCGAGTGTTCGAACCGTAATGCGCAAGAAATGGTACAGAAACCCCGAATTTACATATCTGCCACTGTGCAGGAGAATCCGTATAGGTGTTCGAGTGTTCGAACCTTAATGCGTAAGAAACGGTACAGATACCCCGTATTTACATATCTACCACTGTGCAGGAGAATCCGTATAGGTGTTCGAGTGTTCGAACCGTAATGCGCAAGAAATGGTACGGAAACCCCGTATTTACATATCTGCCACTGTGCAGGAGAATCTGTATAGGTGTTCGAGTGTTCGAACCGTAACGCGCAAGAAATGGTACGGAAACCCCGTATTTACATATCTGCCACTGTGCAGGAGAATCCGTATAGGTGTTCGAGTGTTCGAACCGTAATGCACAAGAAACGGTACAGAAATCCCGTATTGACATATCTGCCACTGTGCAGGAGAATCCATATAGGTGTTCGAGTGTTCGCACAGTAATGCGCAACAAATGGTACAGAAACCCCGTATTTACATATCTGCCACTGTGTAGGAGAATCCGTATAGGTGTTCGAGTGTTCGAACCGTAATGCGCAAGAAATGGTATGGAAACCCCGTATTTACATATCAGCCACTGTGCAGGAGAATCCATATAGGTGTTCGAGTGTTCGGACCGTAATGCGCAAGAAATGGTACGGAAACCCCGTATTTACATATCTGCCACTGTGCAGGAGAATCTGTATAGGTGTTCGAGTGTTCGAACCGTAATGCGCGAGAAACGGTACAGAAACCCCGTATTTACATATCTGCCACTGTGGAGGAGAATCCGTATAGGTGTTCGAGTGTTCGAACTGTAATGCGCAACAAATGGTACGGAAACCCCGTATTTACATATCTGCCACTGTGCAGGAGAATCCGTATAGGTGTTCCAGTGTTCGAACCGTAATGCGTGAGAAATGGCATGTAAACCCCGTATTTACATATCTGCCACCGTGCAGGAGAATCCGTATAGGTGTTCGAGTGTTCGAACCGTAATGCGTGAGAAATGGTATGTAAACCCCGTATTTACATATCTGTCACTGTGCAGGAGAATCCGAATAGGTGTTCGAGTGTTCGAACCGTAATGCGCAAGAAATGGTACAGAAACCCCGAATTTACATATCTGCCACTGTGCAGGAGAATCCGTATAGGTGTTCGAGTGTTCGAACCTTAATGCGTAAGAAACGGTACAGATACCCCGTATTTACATATCTACCACTGTGCAGGAGAATCCGTATAGGTGTTCGAGTGTTCGAACCGTAATGCGCAAGAAATGGTACGGAAACCCCGTATTTACATATCTGCCACTGTGCAGGAGAATCTGTATAGGTGTTCGAGTGTTCGAACCGTAACGCGCAAGAAATGGTACGGAAACCCCGTATTTACATATCTGCCACTGTGCAGGAGAATCCGTATAGGTGTTCGAGTGTTCGAACCGTAATGCACAAGAAACGGTACAGAAATCCCGTATTGACATATCTGCCACTGTGCAGGAGAATCCATATAGGTGTTCGAGTGTTCGCACAGTAATGCGCAACAAATGGTACAGAAACCCCGTATTTACATATCTGCCACTGTGTAGGAGAATCCGTATAGGTGTTCGAGTGTTCGAACCGTAATGCGCAAGAAATGGTATGGAAACCCCGTATTTACATATCAGCCACTGTGCAGGAGAATCCATATAGGTGTTCGAGCGTTCGAACCGTAATGCGCAAGAAATGGTACGGAAACCCCGTATTTACATATCTGCCACTGTGCAGGAGAATCCATATAGGTGTTCGAGTGTTCGAACCGTAATGCGCAAGAAATGGTACGGAAACCCCGTATTTACATATCTGCCACTGTGCAGGAGAATCCGTATAGGTGTTCGGGTGTTCGAACCGTAATGCGCAAGAAATGGTACGGAAACCCCGTATTTACATATCTGCCACTGTGCAGGAGAATCCGTATAGGTGTTCCAGTGTTCGAACCGTAATACGTGAGAAATGGCACGTAAACCCCGTATTTACATATCTGCCACTGTGTAGGAGAATCCGTATAGGTGTTCGAGTGTTCGAACCGTAATGCACAAGAAACGGTACAGAAATCCCGTATTGACATATCTGCCACTGTGCAGGAGAATCCGTATAGGTGTTCGAGTGTTCGCACAGTAATGCGCAACAAATGGTACGGAAACCCCGTATTTACATATCTGCCACTGTGTAGGAGAATCCGTATAGGTGTTCGAGTGTTCGAACCGTAATGCGCAAGAAATGGTATGGAAACCCCGTATTTACATATCTGCCACTGTGCAGGAGAATCCGTATAGGTGTTCGAGTGTTCGAACCGTAATGCGCAAGAAATGGTACGGAAACCCCGTATTTACATATCTGCCACTGTGCAGGAGAATCCGTATAGGTGTTCGAGTGTTCGAACCGTAATGCGCAAGAAATGGTACGGAAACCCCGTATTTACATATCTGCCACTGTGCAGGAGAATCCGTATAGGTGTTCGGGTGTTCGAACCGTAATGCGCAAGAAATGGTACGGAAACCCCGTATTTACATATCTGCCACTGTGCAGGAGAATCCGTATAGGTGTTCCAGTGTTCGAACCGTAATACGTGAGAAATGGCATGTAAACCCCGTATTTACATATCTGCCACAGTGCAGGAGAATCCGTATAGGTGTTCGAGTGTTCGAACCGTAATGCGTGAGAAATGGTATGTAAACCCCGTATTTACATATCTGCCACTGTGCAGGAGAATCCGTATAGGTGTTCGGGTGTTCGAACCGTAATGCGCAAGAAATGGTACGGAAACCCCGTATATACATATCTGCCACTGTGCAGGAGAATCTGTATAGGTGTTCGAGTGTTCGAATCGTAATGCGCAAGAAATGGTACGGAAACCCCGTATTTGCATATCTGCCACTGTGCAGGAGAATCCGTATAGGTGTTCGGGTGTTCGAACCGTAATGCGCAAGAAATGGTACGGAAACCCCGTATTTACATATCTGCCACTGTGCAGGAGAATCCGTATAGGTGTTCGAGTGTTCGAACTGTAATGCGCAACAAATGGTACGGAAACCCCGTATTTACATATCTGCCACTGTGCAGGAGAATCCGTATAGGTGTTCGACTGTTCGAACCGTAATGCGCAAGAAATGGTATGGAAACCCCGTATTTACATATCTGCCACCGTGCAGGAGAATCCGTATAGGTGTTCGAGTGTTCGAACCGTAATGCGCAAGAAATGGTACGGAAACCCCGTATTTACATATCTGCCACTGTGCAGGAGAATCCGTATAGGTGTTCCAGTGTTCGAACCGTAATGCGTGAGAAATGGCATGTAAACCCCGTATTTACATATCTGCCACCGTGCAGGAGAATCCGTATAGGTGTTCGAGTGTTCGAACCGTAATGCGTGAGAAATGGTATGTAAACCCCGTATTTACATATCTGCCACAGTGCAGGAGAATCCGTATAGGTGTTCGAGTTTTCGAACCGTAATGCGCAAGAAATGGTACAGAAACCCCGAATTTACATAACTGCCACTGTGCAGGAGAATCCGTATAGGTGTTCGAGTGTTCGAACCGTAATGCGCAAGAAATGGTACGGAAACCCCGTATTGACATATCTGCCACTGTGCAGGAGAATCCGTATAGGTGTTCGAGTGTTCGAACCGTAATGCGCAAGAAATGGTATGGAAACCCCGTATTTACATTTATGCCACTATGCAGGAGAATCCATATAGGTGTTCGAGTGTTCGGACCGTAATGCGCAAGAAATGGTACGGAAACCCCGTATTTACATATCTGCCACTGTGCAGGAGAATCTGTATAGGTGTTCGAGTGTTCGAACCGTAATGCGCGAGAAACGGTACAGAAACCCCGTATTTACATATCTGCCACTGTGGAGGAGAATCCGTATAGGTGTTCGAGTGTTCGAACCGTAATGCGCAACAAATGGTACGGAAACCCCGTATTTACATATCTGCCACTGTGCAGGAGAATCTGTATAGGTGTTCGAGTGTTCGAACCGTAACGCGCAAGAAATGGTACGGAAACCCCGTATTTACATATCTGCCACTGTGCAGGAGAATCCGTATAGGTGTTCGAGTGTTCGAACCGTAATGCACAAGAAACGGTACAGAAATCCCGTATTGACATATCTGCCACTGTGCAGGAGAATCCGTATAGGTGTTCGAGTGTTCGCACAGTAATGCGCAACAAATGGTACGGAAACCCCGTATTTACATATCTGCCACTGTGTAGGAGAATCCGTATAGGTGTTCGAGTGTTCGAACCGTAATGCGCAAGAAATGGTATGGAAACCCCGTATTTACATATCTGCCACTGTGTAGGAGAATCCGTATAGGTGTTCGAGTGTTTGAACCGTAATGCGCAAGAAATGGTACGGAAACCCCGTATTTACATATCTGCCACTGTGCAGGAGAATCCGTATAGGTGTTCCAGTGTTCGAACCGTAATGCGTGAGAAATGGCATGTAAACCCCGTATTTACATATCTGCCACCGTGCAGGAGAATCCGTATAGGTGTTCGAGTGTTCGAACCGTAATGCGCAAGAAATGGTACGGAAACCCCGTATTTACATATCAGCCACTGTGCAGGAGAATCCGCATAGGTGTTCGAGTTTTCGAACCGTAATGCGCAAGAAATGGTACGGAAACCCCGTATTTACATATCTGCCACTGTGCAGGAGAATCCGTATAGGTGTTCGAGTGTTCGAACCGTAATGCGCAAGAAATGGTACGGAAACCCCGTATTTACATATCTGCCACTGTGCAGGAGAATCCGTATAGGTGTTCTAGTGTTCGAACCGTAATACGTGAGAAATGGCATGTAAACCCCGTATTTACATATCTGCCACTGTGTAGGAGAATCCGTATAGGTGTTCGAGTGTTCGAACCGTAATGCACAAGAAACGGTACAGAAATCCCGTATTGACATATCTGCCACTGTGCAGGAGAATCCGTATATGTGTTCGAGTGTTCGCACAGTAATGCGCAACAAATGGTACGGAAACCCCGTATTTACATATCTGCCACTGTGGAGGAGAATCCGTATAGGTGTTCGAGTGTTCGAACCGTAATGCGCAAGAAATGGTATGGAAACGCCGTATTTACATATCTGCCACTGTGCAGGAGAATCCGTATAGGTGTTCGAGTGTTCGAACCGTAATGCGCAAGAAATGGTACGGAAACCCCGTATTTACATATCTGCCACTGTGCAGGAGAATCCATATAGGTGTTCGAGTGTTCGAACCGTAATGCGCAAGAAATGGTACGGAAACCCCGTATTTACATATCTGCCACTGTGCAGGAGAATCCGTATAGGTGTTCGGGTGTTCGAACCGTAATGCGCAAGAAATGGTACGGAAACCCTGTATTTACATATCTGCCACTGTGCAGGAGGATCCGTATAAGTGTTCCAGTGTTCGAACCGTAATACGTGAGAAATGGCATGTAAACCCCGTATTTACATATCTGCCACAGTGCAGGAGAATCCGTATAGGTGTTCGAGTGTTCGAACCGTAATGCGTGAGAAATGGTATGTAAACCCCGTATTTACATATCTGCCACTGTGCACGAGAATCCGACAGGTGTTCGAGTGTTCGAACCGTAACGCGCAAGAAATGGTACGGAAACCCCGAATTTACATATCTGCCACTGTGCAGGAGAATCCGTATAGGTGTTCGAGTGTTCGAACCGTAATGCGTAAGAAATGGTATGGAAACCCCGTATTTACATATCTGCCACTGTGCAGGAGAATCCATATAGGTGTTCGTGTGTTCGAACCGTAATGCGCAATAAATGGTACGGAAACCCCGTATGTACATATCTGCAACTGTGCAGGAGAATCTGTATAGGTGTTCGGGTGTTCGAACCGTAATGCGCAAGAAATGGTACGGAAACCCCGTATTTACATATTTGCCACTGTGCAGGAGAATCCGTATAGGTGTTCCAGTGTTCGA
This sequence comes from Camellia sinensis, assembly GCF_055761805.1. Lineage (NCBI taxonomy): Eukaryota > Viridiplantae > Streptophyta > Magnoliopsida > Ericales > Theaceae > Camellia > Camellia sinensis. The sequence continues at coordinate 5,630,308 of NC_138965.1, forward strand.
ACCGTAATGCGTGAGAAATGGCATGTAAACCCCGTATTTACATATCTGCCACCGTGCAGGAGAATCCGTACAGGTGTTCGAGTGTTCGAACCGTAATGCGTGAGAAATGGTATGTAAACCCCGTATTTACATATCTGCCACTGTGCAAGAGAATCCGTACAGGTGTTCGAGAGTACGAACCGTAATGCGCAAGAAATGGTACGGAAACCCCGAATTTACATATCTGCCACTGTGCAGGAGAATCCGTATAGGTGTTCGAGTGTTCGAACCGTAATGCGCAAGAAATGGTAAGGAAACCCCGTATTTACATATCTGCCACTGTGTAGGAGAATCCGTATAGGTGTTCCAGTGTTCGAACCGTAATGCGTGAGAAATGGCATGTAAACCCCGTATTTACATATCTGCCACAGTGCAGGAGAATCCGTATAGGTGTTCGAGTGTTCGAACCGTAATGCGTGAGAAATGGTATGTAAACCCCGTATTTACATATCTGCCACTGTGCAGGAGAATCCGTACAGGTGTTCGAGTGTTCGAACCGTAATGCGCAAGAAATGGTACGGAAACCCCGAATTTACATATCTGCCACTGTGCAGGAGAATCCGTATAGGTGTTCGAGTGTTCGAACCGTAATGCGTAAGAAATGGTAGGGAAACCCCGTATTTACATATCTGCCACTGTGCAGGAGAATCCATATAGGTGTTCGAGTGTTCGAACCGTAATGCGCAAGAAATGGTACGGAAACCCGGTATTTACATATCTGCCACTGTGCAGGAGAATCTGTATAGGTGTTCGAGTGTTCGAACCGTAATGCGCAATAAATGGTACGGAAACCCCGTATTTACATATCTGCCACTGTGCAGGAGAATCTGTATAGGTGTTCGAGTGTTCGAACCGTAATGCGCAAGAAATGGTACGGAAACCCCGTATTGACATATCTGCCACTGTGCAGGAGAATCCGTATAGGTGTTCGAGTGTTCGAACCGTAATGCGCAAGAAATGGTATGGAAACCCCATATTTACATTTATGCCACTATGCAGGAGAATCCATATAGGTGTTCGAGTGTTCGAACCGTAATGCGCAAGAAATGGTACGGAAACCCCGTATTTACATATCTGCCACTGTGCAGGAGAATCTGTATAGGTGTTCGAGTGTTCGAACCGTAATGCGCGAGAAATGGTACAGATACCCCGTATTTACATATCTGCCACTGTGGAGGAGAATCCGTATAGGTGTTCGAGTGTTCGAACTGTAATGCGCAACAAATGGTACGGAAACCCCGTATTTACATACCTGCCACTGTGCAGGAGAATCCGTATAGGTGTTCGAGTGTTCGAACCGTAATGCGCAAGAAATGGTATGGAAACCCCGTATTTACATATCTGCCACTGTGCAGGAGAATCCGTATATGTGTTCGAGTGTTCGAACCGTAATGCGCAAGAAATGGTACGGAAACCCCGTATTTACATATCTGCCACTGTGCAGGACAATCCGTATTGGTGTTCCAGTGTTCGAACCGTAATGCGTGAGAAATGGCATGTAAACCCCGTATTTACATATCTGCCACCGTGCAGGAGAATCCGTATAGGTGTTCGAGTGTTCGAACCGTAATGCGTGAGAAATGGTATGTAAACCCCGTATTTACATATCTGCCACTGTGCAGGAGAATCCGTATAGGTGTTCGAGTGTTCGAACCGTAATACGCAAGAAATGGTACAGAAACCCCGAATTTACATATCTGCCACTGTGCAGGAGAATCCGTATAGGTGTTCGAGTGTTCGAACCTTAATGCGTAAGAAACGGTACAGAAACCCCGTATTTACATATCTAGCACTGTGCAGGAGAATCCGTATAGGTGTTCGAGTGTTCGAACCGTAATGCGCAAGAAATGGTACGGAAACCCCGTATTTACATATCTGCCACTGTGCAGGAGAATCTGTATAGGTGTTCGAGTGTTCGAACCGTAACGCGCAAGAAATGGTACGGAAACCCCGTATTTACATATCTGCCACTGTGTAGGAGAATCCGTATAGGTGTTCGAGTGTTCGAACCGTAATGCACAAGAAACGGTACAGAAATCCCGTATTGACATATCTGCCACTGTGCAGGAGAATCCATATAGGTGTTCGAGTGTTCGCACAGTAATGCGCAACAAATGGTACAGAAACCCCGTATTTACATATCTGCCACTGTGTAGGAGAATCCGTATAGGTGTTCGAGTGTTCGAACCGTAATGCGCAAGAAATGGTATGGAAACCCCGTATTTACATATCTGCCACTGTGCAGGAGAATCCGTATAGGTGTTCGAGTGTTCGAACCGTAATGCGCAAGAAATGGTACGGAAACCCCGTATTTACATATCAGCCACTGTGCAGGAGAATCCATATAGGTGTTCGAGTGTTCGAACCGTAATGCGCAAGAAATGGTACGGAAACCCCGAATTTACATATCTGCCACTGTGCAGGAGAATCCGTATAGGTGTTCCAGTGTTCGAACCGTAATGCATGAGAAATGGCATGTAAACCCCGTATTTACATATCTGCCACTGTGCAGGAGAATCCGTATAGGTGTTCGGGTGTTCGAACCGTAATGCGCAAGAAATGGTACGGAAACCCCGTATTTACATATCTGCCACTGTGCAGGAGAATCCGTATAGGTGTTCCAGTGTTCGAACCGTAATACGTGAGAAATGGCATGTAAACCCCGTATTTACATATCTGCCACAGTGCAGGAGAATCCGTATAGGTGTTCGAGTGTTCGAACCGTAATGCGTGAGAAATGGTATGTAAACCCCGTATTTACATATCTGCCACTGTGCACGAGAATCCGACAGGTGTTCGAGTGTTCGGACCGTAATGCGTGAGAAATGGTATGTAAACCCCGTATTTACATATCTGCCACTGTGCAGGAGAATCCGTATAGGTGTTCGAGTGTTCGAACCGTAATGCGCAAGAAATGGTACAGAAACCCCGAATTTACATATCTGCCACCGTGCAGGAGAATCCGTATAGGTGTTCCAGTGTTCGAACCGTAATACGTGAGAAATGGAATGTAAACCCCGTATTTACATATCTGCCACAGTGCAGGAGAATCCGTATAGGTGTTCGAGTGTTCGAACCGTAATGCGTGAGAAATGGTATGTAAACCCCGTATTTACATATCTGCCACTGTGCACGAGAATCCGACAAGTGTTCGAGTGTTCGAACCGTAACGCGCAAGAAATGGTACGGAAACCCCGAATTTACATATCTGCCACTGTGCAGGAGAATCCGTATAGGTGTTCGAGTGTTCGAACCGTAATGCGTAAGAAATGGTATGGAAACCCCGTATTTACATATCTGCCACTGTGTAGGAGAATCCATATAGGTGTTCGAGTGTTCGAACCGTAATGCGCAAGAAATGGTACGGAAACCCCGTATATACATATCTGCCACTGTGCAGGAGAATCTGTATAGGTGTTCGAGTGTTCGAAACGTGATGCGCAAGAAATGGTACGGAAACCCCGTATTTGCATATCTGCCACTGTGCAGGAGAATCCGTATAGGTGTTCGGGTGTTCGAACCGTAATGCGCAAGAAATGGTACGGAAACCCCGTATTTACATATTTGCCACTGTGCAGGAGAATCCGTATAGGTGTTCCAGTGTTCGAACCGTAATGCGTGAGAAATGGCATGTAAACCCCGTATTTACATATCTGCCACAGTGCAGGAGAATCCGTACAGGTGTTCGAGTGTTCGAACCGTAATGCGTGAGAAATGGTATGTAAACCCCGTATTTACATATCTGCCACTGTGCAGGAGAATCCGTACAGGTGTTCGAGTGTTCGAACCGTAATGCGCAAGAAATGGTACGGAAACCCCGAATTTACATATCTGCCACTGTGCAGGAGAATCCGTATAGGTGTTCCAGTGTTCGAACCGTAATGCATGAGAAATGGCATGTAAACCCCGTATTTACATATCTGCCACAGTGCAGGAGAATCCGTATAGGTGTTCGAGTGTTCGAACTGTAATGCGCAACAAATGGTACGGAAACCCCGTATTTACATACCTGCCACTGTGCAGGAGAATCCGTATAGGTGTTCGAGTGTTCGAACCGTAATGCGCAAGAAATGGTATGGAAACCCCGTATTTACATATCTGCCACTGTGCAGGAGAATCCGTATTGGTGTTCGAGTGTTCGAACCGTAATGCGCAAGAAATGGTACGGAAACCCCGTATTTACATATCAGCCACTGTGCAGGAGAATCCATATAGGTGTTCGAGTGTTCGAACCGTAATGCGCAAGAAATGGTACGGAAACCCCGAATTTACATATCTGCCACTGTGCAGGAGAATCCGTATAGGTGTTCCAGTGTTCGAACCGTAATGCATGAGAAATGGCATGTAAACCCCGTATTTACATATCTGCCACTGTGCAGGAGAATCCGTATAGGTGTTCGGGTGTTCGAACCGTAATGCGCAAGAAATGGTACGGAAACCCCGTATTTACATATCTGCCACTGTGCAGGAGAATCCGTATAGGTGTTCCAGTGTTCGAACCGTAATACGTGAGAAATGGCATGTAAACCCCGTATTTACATATCTGCCACAGTGCAGGAGAATCCGTATAGGTGTTCGAGTGTTCGAACCGTAATGCGTGAGAAATGGTATGTAAACCCCGTATTTACATATCTGCCACTGTGCACGAGAATCCGACAGGTGTTCGAGTGTTCGGACCGTAATGCGTGAGAAATGGTATGTAAACCCCGTATTTACATATCTGCCACTGTGCAGGAGAATCCGTATAGGTGTTCGAGTGTTCGAACCGTAATGCGCAAGAAATGGTACAGAAACCCCGAATTTACATATCTGCCACCGTGCAGGAGAATCCGTATAGGTGTTCCAGTGTTCGAACCGTAATACGTGAGAAATGGAATGTAAACCCCGTATTTACATATCTGCCACAGTGCAGGAGAATCCGTATAGGTGTTCGAGTGTTCGAACCGTAATGCGTGAGAAATGGTATGTAAACCCCGTATTTACATATCTGCCACTGTGCACGAGAATCCGACAAGTGTTCGAGTGTTCGAACCGTAACGCGCAAGAAATGGTACGGAAACCCCGAATTTACATATCTGCCACTGTGCAGGAGAATCCGTATAGGTGTTCGAGTGTTCGAACCGTAATGCGTAAGAAATGGTATGGAAACCCCGTATTTACATATCTGCCACTGTGTAGGAGAATCCATATAGGTGTTCGAGTGTTCGAACCGTAATGCGCAAGAAATGGTACGGAAACCCCGTATATACATATCTGCCACTGTGCAGGAGAATCTGTATAGGTGTTCGAGTGTTCGAAACGTGATGCGCAAGAAATGGTACGGAAACCCCGTATTTGCATATCTGCCACTGTGCAGGAGAATCCGTATAGGTGTTCGGGTGTTCGAACCGTAATGCGCAAGAAATGGTACGGAAACCCCGTATTTACATATTTGCCACTGTGCAGGAGAATCCGTATAGGTGTTCCAGTGTTCGAACCGTAATGCGTGAGAAATGGCATGTAAACCCCGTATTTACATATCTGCCACAGTGCAGGAGAATCCGTACAGGTGTTCGAGTGTTCGAACCGTAATGCGTGAGAAATGGTATGTAAACCCCGTATTTACATATCTGCCACTGTGCAGGAGAATCCGTACAGGTGTTCGAGTGTTCGAACCGTAATGCGCAAGAAATGGTACGGAAACCCCGAATTTACATATCTGCCACTGTGCAGGAGAATCCGTATAGGTGTTCCAGTGTTCGAACCGTAATGCATGAGAAATGGCATGTAAACCCCGTATTTACATATCTGCCACAGTGCAGGAGAATCCGTATAGGTGTTCGAGTGTTCGAACTGTAATGCGCAACAAATGGTACGGAAACCCCGTATTTACATACCTGCCACTGTGCAGGAGAATCCGTATAGGTGTTCGAGTGTTCGAACCGTAATGCGCAAGAAATGGTATGGAAACCCCGTATTTACATATCTGCCACTGTGCAGGAGAATCCGTATAGGTGTTCGAGTGTTCGAACCGTAATGCGCAAGAAATGGTACGGAAACCCCGTATTTGCATATCTGCCACTGTGCAGGACAATCCGTATAGGTGTTCCAGTGTTCGAACCGTAATGCGTGAGAAATGGCAAGTAAACCCCGTATTTACATATCTGCCACCGTGCAGGAGAATCCGTATAGGTGTTCGAGTGTTCGAACCGTAATGCGTGACAAATGGTATGTAAACCCCGTATTTACATATCTGCCACTGTGCTGGAGAATCCGTACAGGTGTTCGAGTGTTCGAACCGTAATGCGCAAGAAATGGTACAGAAACCCCGAATTTAAATATCTGCCACTGTGCAGGAGAATCCGGATAGGAGTTCGAGTGTTCGAACCGTAATGCGCAAGAAACGGTACAGAAACCCCGTATTTACATATCTACCACTGTGCAGGAGAATCCGTATAGGTGTTCGAGTGTTCGAACCGTAATGCGCAAGAAATGGTACGGAAACCCCGTATTTACATATCTGCCACTGTGCAGGAGAATCTGTATAGGTGTTCGAGTGTTCGAACCGTAACGCGCAAGAAATGGTACGGAAACCCCGTATTTACATATCTGCCACTGTGCAGGAGAATCCGTATAGGTGTTCGAGTGTTCGAACCGTAATGCACAAGAAACGGTACAGAAATCCCGTATTGACATATCTGCCACTGTGCAGGAGAATCCATATAGGTGTTCGAGTGTTCGCACAGTAATGCGCAACAAATGGTACAGAAACCCCGTATTTACATATCTGCCACTGTGTAGGAGAATCCGTATAGGTGTTCGAGTGTTCGAACCGTAATGCGCAAGAAATGGTATGGAAACCCCGTATTTACATATCTGCCACTGTGCAGGAGAATCCGTATAGGTGTTCGAGTGTTCGAACCGTAATGCGCAAGAAATGGTACGGAAACCCCGTATTTACATATCTGCCACTGTGCAGGAGAATCCATATAGGTGTTCGAGTGTTCGAACCGTAATGCGCAAGAAATGGTACGGAAACCCCGTATTTACATATCTGCCACTGTGCAGGAGAATCCGTATAGGTGTTCGGGTGTTCGAACCGTAATGCGGAAGAAATGGTACGGAAACCCCGTATTTACATATCTGCCACTGTGCAGGAGAATCCGTATAGGTGTTCCAGTGTTCGAACCGTAATACGTGAGAAATGGCATGTAAACCCCGTATTTACATATCTGCCACAGTGCAGGAGAATCCGTCTAGGTGTTCGAGTGTTCGAACCGTAATGCGTGAGAAATGGTATGTAAACCCCGTATTTACATATCTGCCACTGTGCACGAGAATCCGACAGGTGTTCGAGTGTTCGAACCGTAATGCGTGAGAAATGGTATGTAAACCCCGTATTTACATATCTGCCACTGTGCAGGAGAATCCGTATAGGTGTTCGAGTGTTCGAACCGTAATGCGCAAGAAATGGTACAGAAACCCCGAATTTACATATCTGCCACCGTGCAGGAGAATCCGTATAGGTGTTCCAGTGTTCGAACCGTAATACGTGAGAAATGGCATGTAAACCCCGTATTTACATATCTGCCACAGTGCAGGAGAATCCGTATAGGTGTTCGAGTGTTCGAACCGTAATGCGTGAGAAATGGTATGTAAATCCCGTATTTACATATCTGCCACTGTGCACGAGAATCCGACAGGTGTTCGAGTGTTCGAACCGTAACGCGCAAGAAATGGTACGGAAACCCCGAATTTACATATCTGCCACTGTGCAGGAGAATCCGTATAGGTGTTCGAGTGATCGAACCGTAAAGCGTAAGAAATGGTATGGAAACCCCGTATTTACATATCTGCCACTGTGCAGGAGAATCCATATAGGTGTTCGAGTGTTCGAACCGTAATGCGCAAAAAATGGTACGGAAACCCCGTATATACATATCTGCCACTGTGCAGGAGAATCTGTATAGGTGTTCGAGTGTTCGAAACGTGATGCGCAAGAAATGGTACGGAAACCCCGTATTTGCATATCTGCCACTGTGCAGGAGAATCCGTATAGGTGTTCGGGTGTTCGAACCGTAATGCGCAAGAAACGGTACAGAAACCCCGTATTTACATATCTACCACTGTGCAGGAGAATCCGTATAGGTGTTCGAGTGTTCGAACCGTAATGCGCAAGAAATGGTACGGAAACCCCGTATTTACATATCTGCCACTGTGCAGGAGAATCTGTATAGGTGTTCGAGTGTTCGAACCGTAACGCGCAAGAAATGGTACGGAAACCCCGTATTTACATATCTGCCACTGTGCAGGAGAATCCGTATAGGTGTTCGAGTGTTCGAACCGTAATGCACAAGAAACGGTACAGAAATCCCGTATTGACATATCTGCCACTGTGCAGGAGAATCCGTATAGGTGTTCGAGTGTTCGCACAGTAATGCGCAACAAATGGTACAGAAACCCCGTATTCACATATCTGCCACTGTGTAGGAGAATCCGTATAGGTGTTCGAGTGTTCGAACCGTAATGCGCAAGAAATGGTATGGAAACCCCGTATTTACATATCTGCCACTGTGCAGGAGAATCCGTATAGGTGTTCGAGTGTTCGAACCGTAATGCGCAAGAAATGGTACGGAAACCCCGTATTTACATATCTGCCACTGTGCAGGAGAATCCATATAGGTGTTCGAGTGTTCGAACCGTAATGCGCCAGAAATGGTACGGAAACCCCGTATTTACATATCTGCCACTGTGCAAGAGAATCCGTATAGGTGTTCGGCTGTTCGAACCGTAATGCGCAAGAAATGGTACGGAAACCCCGTATTTACATATCTGCCACTGTGCAGGAGAATCCGTATAGGTGTTCCAGTGTTCGAACCGTAATGCGTGAGAAATGGCATGTAAACCCCGTATTTACATATCTGCCACAGTGCAGTAGAATCCGTATAGGTGTTCGAGTGTTCGAACCGTAATGCGTGAGAAATGGTATGTAAACCCCGTATTTACATATCTGCCACAGTGCAGGAGAATCCGTACAGGTGTTCGAGTGTTCGAACCGTAATGCGCAAGAAATGGTACGGAAACCCCGAATTTACATATCTGCCACTGTGCAGGAGAATCCGTATAGGTGTTCGAGTGTTCGAACCGTAATGCGTAAGAAATGGTAGGGAAACCCCGTATTTACATATCTGCCACTGTGAAGGAGAATCCATATAGGTGTTCGAGTGTTCGAAACGTGATGCGCAAGAAATGGTACGGAAACCCCGTATTTGCATATCTGCCACTGTGCAGGAGAATCCGTATAGGTGTTCGGGTGTTCGAACCGTAATGCGCAAGAAACGGTACAGAAACCCCGTATTTACATATCTACCACTGTGCAGGAGAATCCGTATAGGTGTTCGAGTGTTCGAACCGTAATGCGCAAGAAATGGTACGGAAACCCCGTATTTACATATCTGCCACTGTGTAGGAGAATCTGTATAGGTGTTCGAGTGTTCGAACCGTAACGCGCAAGAAATGGTACGGAAACCCCGTATTTACATATCTGCCACTGTGCAGGAGAATCCGTATAGGTGTTCGAGTGTTCGAACCGTAATGCACAAGAAACGGTACAGAAATCCCGTATTGACATATCTGCCACTGTGCAGGAGAATCCGTATAGGTGTTCGAGTGTTCGCACAGTAATGCGCAACAAATGGTACAGAAACCCCGTATTCACATATCTGCCACTGTGTAGGAGAATCCGTATAGGTGTTCGAGTGTTCGAACCGTAATGCGCAAGAAATGGTATGGAAACCCCGTATTTACATATCTGCCACTGTGCAGGAGAATCCGTATAGGTGTTCGAGTGTTCGAACCGTAATGCGCAAGAAATGGTACGGAAACCCCGTATTTACATATCTGCCACTGTGCAGGAGAATCCATATAGGTGTTCGAGTGTTCGAACCGTAATGCGCCAGAAATGGTACGGAAACCCCGTATTAACATATCTGCCACTGTGCAAGAGAATCCGTATAGGTGTTCGGCTGTTCGAACCGTAATGCGCAAGAAATGGTACGGAAACCCCGTATTTACATATCTGCCACTGTGCAGGAGAATCCGTATAGGTGTTCCAGTGTTCGAACCGTAATGCGTGAGAAATGGCATGTAAACCCCGTATTTACATATCTGCCACAGTGCAGTAGAATCCGTATAGGTGTTCGAGTGTTCGAACCGTAATGCGTGAGAAATGGTATGTAAACCCCGTATTTACATATCTGCCACTGTGCAGGAGAATCCGTACAGGTGTTCGAGTGTTCGAACCGTAATGCGCAAGAAATGGTACGGAAACCCCGAATTTACATATCTGCCACTGTGCAGGAGAATCCGTATAGGTGTTCGAGTGTTCGAACCGTAATGCGTAAGAAATGGTAGGGAAACCCCGTATTTACATATCTGCCACTGTGCAGGAGAATCCATATAGGTGTTCGAGTGTTCGAACCGTAATGCGCAAGAAATGGTACGGAAACCCCGTATTTACATATCTGCCACTGTGCAGGAGAATCTATATAGGTGTTCGAGTGTTCGAACCGTAATGCGCAAGAAATGGTACGGAAACCCCGTATTGACATATCTGCCACTGTGCAGGAGAATCCGTATAGGTGTTCGAGTGTTCGAACCGTAATGCGCAAGAAATGGTATGGAAACCCCGTATTTACATTTATGCCACTATGCAGGAGAATCCATATAGGTGTTCGAGTGTTCGAACCGTAATGCGCAAGAAATGGTACGGAAACCCCGTATTTACATATCTGCCACTGTGCAGGAGAATCTGTATAGGTGTTCGAGTGTTCGAACCGTAATGCGCAAGAAACGGTACAGAAACCCCGTATTTACATATCAGCCACTGTGCAGGAGAATCCGTATAGGTGTTCGAGTGTTCGAACTGTAATGCGCAACAAATGGTACGGAAACCCCGTATTTACATACCTGCCACTGTGCTGGAGAATCCGTATAGGTGTTCGAGTGTTCGAACCGTAATGCGCAAGAAATGGTATGGAAACCCCGTATTTACATATCTGCCACTGTGCAGGAGAATCCGTATAGGTGTTCGAGTGTTCGAACCGTAATGCGCAAGAAATGGTACGGAAACCCCGTATTTACATATCTGCCACTGTGCAGGACAATCCGTATAGGTGTTCCAGTGTTCGAACCGTAATGCGTGAGAAATGGCATGTAAACCCCGTATTTACATATCTGCCACCGTGCAGGAGAATCCGTATAGGTGTTCGAGTGTTCGAACCGTAATGCGTGTGAAATGGTATGTAAACCCCGTATTTACATATCTGCCACTGTGCAGGAGAATCCGTATAGGTGTTCGAGTGTTCGAACCATAATGCGTGAGAAATGGTATGTAAACCCCGTATTTAGATATCTGCCACTGTGCAGGAGAATCCGTACAGGTGTTCGAGTGTTCGAACCGTAATGCGCAAGAAATGGTACGGAAACCCCGAATTTACATATCTGCCACTATGCAGGAGAATCCGTATAGGTGTTCGAGTGTTCGAACCGTAATGCGTAAGAAATGGTAGGGAAACCCCGTATTTACATATCTGCCACTGTGCAGGAGAATCCATATAGGTGTTCGAGTGTTCGAACCGTAATGCGCAAGAAATGGTACGGAAACCCCGTATTTACATATCTGCCACTGTGCAAGAGAATCTGTATAGGTGTTCGAGTGTTCGAACCGTAATGCGCAATAAATGGTACGGAAACCCCGTATTTACATATCTGCCACTGTGCAGGAGAATCTGTATAGGTGTTCGAGTGTTCGAACCGTAATGCGCAAGAAATGGTACGGAAACCCCGTATTGACATATCTGCCACTGTGCAGGAGAATCCGTATAGGTGTTCGAGTGTTCGAACCGTAATGCGCAAGAAATGGTATGGAAACCCCGTATTTACATTTATGCCACTATGCAGGAGAATCCATATAGGTGTTCGAGTGTTCGAACCGTAATGCGCAAGAAATGGTACGGAAACCCCGTATTTACATATCTGCCACTGTGCAGGAGAATCTGTATAGGTGTTCGAGTGTTCGAACCGTAATGCGCAAGAAACGGTACAGAAACCCCGTATTTACATATCAGCCACTGTGCAGGAGAATCCGTATAGGTGTTCGAGTGTTCGAACTGTAATGCGCAACAAATGGTACGGAAACCCCGTATTTACACACCTGCCACTGTGCAGGAGAATCCGTATAGGTGTTCGAGTGTTCGAACCGTAATGCGCAAGAAATGGTATGGAAACCCCGTATTTACATATCTGCCACTGTGCAGGAGAATCCGTATAGGTGTTCGAGTGTTCGAACCGTAATGCGCAAGAAATGGTACGGAAACCCCGTATTTACATATCTGCCACTGTGCAGGACAATCCGTATAGGTGTTCCAGTGTTCGAACCGTAATGCGTGAGAAATGGCGTGTAAACCCCGTATTTACATATCTGCCACCGTGCAGGAGAATCCGTATAGGTGTTCGAGTGTTCGAACCGTAATGCGTGTGAAATGGTATGTAAACCCCGTATTTACATATCTGCCACTGTGCAGGAGAATCTGTATAGGTGTTCGAGTGTTCGAACCATAAGGCGCAAGAAATGGTACAGAAACCCCGAATTTACATATCTGCCACTGTGCAGGAGAATCCGTATAGGTGTTCGAGTGTTCGAACCGTAATGCGCAAGAAACGGTACAGAAACCCCGTATATACATATCTACCACTGTGCAGGAGAATCCGTATAGGTGTTCGAGTGTTCGAACCGTAATGCGCAAGAAATGGTACGGAAACCCCGTATTTACATATCTGCCACTGTGCAGGAGAATCTGTATAGGTGTTCGAGTGTTCGAACCGTAACGCACAAGAAATGGTACGGAAACCCCGTATTTACATATCTGCCACTGTGCAGGAGAATCTGTATAGGTGTTCGAGTGTTCGAACCGTAAGGCGCAAGAAATGGTACGGAAACCCCGTATTGACATATCTGCCACTGTGCAGGAGAATCCGTATAGGTGTTCGAGTGTTCGAACCGTAATGCACAAGAAACGGTACAGAAATCCCGTATTGACATATCTGCCACTGTGCAGGAGAATCCATATAGGTGTTCGAGTGTTCGCACAGTAATGCGCAACAAATGGTACAGAAACCCCGTATTTACATATCTGCCACTGTGTAGGAGAATCCGTATAGGTGTTCGAGTGTTCGAACCGTAATGCGCAAGAAATGGTATGGAAACCCCGTATTTACATATCTGCCACTGTGCAGGAGAATCCGTATAGGTGTTCGAGTGTTCGAACCGTAATGCGCAAGAAATGGTACGGAAACCCCGTATTTACATATCTGCCACTGTGCAGGAGAATCCATATAGGTGTTCGAGTGTTCGAACCGTAATGCGCAAGAAATGGTACGGAAACCCCGTATTTACATATCTGCCACTGTGCAGGAGAATCCGTATAGGTGTTCGGGTGTTCGAACCGTAATGCGGAAGAAATGGTACGGAAACCCCGTATTTACATATCTGCCACTGTGCAGGAGAATCCGTATAGGTGTTCCAGTGTTCGAACCGTAATACGTGAGAAATGGCATGTAAACCCCGTATTTACATATCTGCCACAGTGCAGGAGAATCCGTCTAGGTGTTCGAGTGTTCGAACCGTAATGCGTGAGAAATGGTATGTAAACCCCGTATTTACATATCTGCCACTGTGCACGAGAATCCGACAGGTGTTCGAGTGTTCGAACCGTAATGCGTGAGAAATGGTATGTAAACCCCGTATTTACATATCTGCCACTGTGCAGGAGAATCCGTATAGGTGTTCGAGTGTTCGAACCGTAATGCGCAAGAAATGGTACAGAAACCCCGAATTTACATATCTGCCACCGTGCAGGAGAATCCGTATAGGTGTTCCAGTGTTCGAACCGTAATACGTGAGAAATGGCATGTAAACCCCGTATTTACATATCTGCCACAGTGCAGGAGAATCCGTATAGGTGTTCGAGTGTTCGAACCGTAATGCGTGAGAAATGGTATGTAAATCCCGTATTTACATATCTGCCACTGTGCACGAGAATCCGACAGGTGTTCGAGTGTTCGAACCGTAACGCGCAAGAAATGGTACGGAAACCCCGAATTTACATATCTGCCACTGTGCAGGAGAATCCGTATAGGAGTTCGAGTGATCGAACCGTAAAGCGTAAGAAATGGTATGGAAACCCCGTATTTACATATCTGCCACTGTGCAGGAGAATCCATATAGGTGTTCGAGTGTTCGAACCGTAATGCGCAAAAAATGGTACGGAAACCCCGTATATACATATCTGCCACTGTGCAGGAGAATCTGTATAGGTGTTCGAGTGTTCGAAACGTGATGCGCAAGAAATGGTACGGAAACCCCGTATTTGCATATCTGCCACTGTGCAGGAGAATCCGTATAGGTGTTCGGGTGTTCGAACCGTAATGCGCAAGAAACGGTACAGAAACCCCGTATTTACATATCTACCACTGTGCAGGAGAATCCGTATAGGTGTTCGAGTGTTCGAACCGTAATGCGCAAGAAATGGTACGGAAACCCCGTATTTACATATCTGCCACTGTGCAGGAGAATCTGTATAGGTGTTCGAGTGTTCGAACCGTAACGCGCAAGAAATGGTACGGAAACCCCGTATTTACATATCTGCCACTGTGCAGGAGAATCCGTATAGGTGTTCGAGTGTTCGAACCGTAATGCACAAGAAACGGTACAGAAATCCCGTATTGACATATCTGCCACTGTGCAGGAGAATCCGTATAGGTGTTCGAGTGTTCGCACAGTAATGCGCAACAAATGGTACAGAAACCCCGTATTCACATATCTGCCACTGTGTAGGAGAATCCGTATAGGTGTTCGAGTGTTCGAACCGTAATGCGCAAGAAATGGTATGGAAACCCCGTATTTACATATCTGCCACTGTGCAGGAGAATCCGTATAGGTGTTCGAGTGTTCGAACCGTAATGCGCAAGAAATGGTACGGAAACCCCGTATTTACATATCTGCCACTGTGCAGGAGAATCCATATAGGTGTTCGAGTGTTCGAACCGTAATGCGCCAGAAATGGTACGGAAACCCCGTATTTACATATCTGCCACTGTGCAAGAGAATCCGTATAGGTGTTCGGCTGTTCGAACCGTAATGCGCAAGAAATGGTACGGAAACCCCGTATTTACATATCTGCCACTGTGCAGGAGAATCCGTATAGGTGTTCCAGTGTTCGAACCGTAATGCGTGAGAAATGGCATGTAAACCCCGTATTTACATATCTGCCACAGTGTAGTAGAATCCGTATAGGTGTTCGAGTGTTCGAACCGTAATGCGTGAGAAATGGTATGTAAACCCCGTATTTACATATCTGCCACAGTGCAGGAGAATCCGTACAGGTGTTCGAGTGTTCGAACCGTAATGCGCAAGAAATGGTACGGAAACCCCGAATTTACATATCTGCCACTGTGCAGGAGAATCCGTATAGGTGTTCGAGTGTTCGAACCGTAATGCGTAAGAAATGGTAGGGAAACCCCGTATTTACATATCTGCCACTGTGAAGGAGAATCCATATAGGTGTTCGAGTGTTCGAAACGTGATGCGCAAGAAATGGTACGGAAACCCCGTATTTGCATATCTGCCACTGTGCAGGAGAATCCGTATAGGTGTTCGGGTGTTCGAACCGTAATGCGCAAGAAACGGTACAGAAACCCCGTATTTACATATCTACCACTGTGCAGGAGAATCCGTATAGGTGTTCGAGTGTTCGAACCGTAATGCGCAAGAAATGGTACGGAAACCCCGTATTTACATATCTGCCACTGTGTAGGAGAATCTGTATAGGTGTTCGAGTGTTCGAACCGTAACGCGCAAGAAATGGTACGGAAACCCCGTATTTACATATCTGCCACTGTGCAGGAGAATCCGTATAGGTGTTCGAGTGTTCGAACCGTAATGCACAAGAAACGGTACAGAAATCCCGTATTGACATATCTGCCACTGTGCAGGAGAATCCGTATAGGTGTTCGAGTGTTCGCACAGTAATGCGCAACAAATGGTACAGAAACCCCGTATTCACATATCTGCCACTGTGTAGGAGAATCCGTATAGGTGTTCGAGTGTTCGAACCGTAATGCGCAAGAAATGGTATGGAAACCCCGTATTTACATATCTGCCACTGTGCAGGAGAATCCGTATAGGTGTTCGAGTGTTCGAACCGTAATGCGCAAGAAATGGTACGGAAACCCCGTATTTACATATCTGCCACTGTGCAGGAGAATCCATATAGGTGTTCGAGTGTTCGAACCGTAATGCGCAAGAAATGGTACGGAAACCCCGAATTTACATATCTGCCACTGTGCAGGAGAATCCGTATAGGTGTTCCAGTGTTCGAACCGTAATGCATGAGAAATGGCATGTAAACCCCGTATTTACATATCTGCCACAGTGCAGGAGAATCCGTATAGGTGTTCGAGTGTTCGAACTGTAATGCGCAACAAATGGTACGGAAACCCCGTATTTACATACCTGCCACTGTGCAGGAGAATCCGTATAGGTGTTCGAGTGTTCGAACCGTAATGCGCAAGAAATGGTATGGAAACCCCGTATTTACATATCTGCCACTGTGCAGGAGAATCCGTATAGGTGTTCGAGTGTTCGAACCGTAATGCGCAAGAAATGGTACGGAAACCCCGTATTTACATATCTGCCACTGTGCAGGACAATCCGTATAGGTGTTCCAGTGTTCGAACCGTAATGCGTGAGAAATGGCATGTAAACCCCGTATTTACATATCTGCCACCGTGCAGGAGAATCCGTATAGGTGTTCGAGTGTTCGAACCGTAATGCGTGTGAAATGGTATGTAAACCCCGTATTTACATATCTGCCACTGTGCAGGAGAATCCGTATAGGTGTTCGAGTGTTCGAACCATAATGCGTGAGAAATGGTATGTAAACCCCGTATTTACATATCTGCCACTGTGCAGGAGAATCCGTACAGGTGTTCGAGTGTTCGAACCGTAATGCGCAAGAAATGGTACGGAAACCCCGAATTTACATATCTGCCACTGTGCAGGAGAATCCGTATAGGTGTTCGAGTGTTCGAACCGTAATGCGTAAGAAATGGTAGGGAAACCCCGTATTTACATATCTGCCACTGTGCAGGAGAATCCATATAGGTGTTCGAGTGTTCGAACCGTAATGCGCAAGAAATGGTACGGAAACCCCGTATTTACATATCTGCCACTGTGCAGGAGAATCTGTATAGGTGTTCGAGTGTTCGAACCGTAATGCGCAATAAATGGTACGGAAACCCCGTATTTACATATCTGCCACTGTGCAGGAGAATCTGTATAGGTGTTCGAGTGTTCGAACCGTAATGCGCAAGAAATGGTACGGAAACCCCGTATTGACATATCTGCCACTGTGCAGGAGAATCCGTATAGGTGTTCGAGTGTTCGAACCGTAATGCGCAAGAAATGGTATGGAAACCCCGTATTTACATTTATGCCACTATGCAGGAGAATCCATATAGGTGTTCGAGTGTTCGAACCGTAATGCGCAAGAAATGGTACGGAAACCCCGTATTTACATATCTGCCACTGTGCAGGAGAATCTGTATAGGTGTTCGAGTGTTCGAACCGTAATGCGCAAGAAACGGTACAGAAACCCCGTATTTACATATCAGCCACTGTGCAGGAGAATCCGTATAGGTGTTCGAGTGTTCGAACTGTAATGCGCAACAAATGGTACGGAAACCCCGTATTTACACACCTGCCACTGTGCAGGAGAATCCGTATAGGTGTTCGAGTGTTCGAACCGTAATGCGCAAGAAATGGTATGGAAACCCCGTATTTACATATCTGCCACTGTGCAGGAGAATCCGTATAGGTGTTCGAGTGTTCGAACCGTAATGCGCAAGAAATGGTACGGAAACCCCGTATTTACATATCTGCCACTGTGCAGGACAATCCGTATAGGTGTTCCAGTGTTCGAACCGTAATGCGTGAGAAATGGCGTGTAAACCCCGTATTTACATATCTGCCACCGTGCAGGAGAATCCGTATAGGTGTTCGAGTGTTCGAACCGTAATGCGTGTGAAATGGTATGTAAACCCCGTATTTACATATCTGCCACTGTGCAGGAGAATCTGTATAGGTGTTCGAGTGTTCGAACCATAAGGCGCAAGAAATGGTACAGAAACCCCGAATTTACATATCTGCCACTGTGCAGGAGAATCCGTATAGGTGTTCGAGTGTTCGAACCGTAATGCGCAAGAAACGGTACAGAAACCCCGTATATACATATCTACCACTGTGCAGGAGAATCCGTATAGGTGTTCGAGTGTTCGAACCGTAATGCGCAAGAAATGGTACGGAAACCCCGTATTTACATATCTGCCACTGTGCAGGAGAATCTGTATAGGTGTTCGAGTGTTCGAACCGTAACGCGCAAGAAATGGTACGGAAACCCCGTATTTACATATCTGCCACTGTGCAGGAGAATCTGTATAGGTGTTCGAGTGTTCGAACCGTAATGCGCAAGAAATGGTACGGAAACCCCGTATTGACATATCTGCCACTGTGCAGGAGAATCCGTATAGGTGTTCGAGTGTTCGAACCGTAATGCGCAAGAAATGGTATGGAAACCCCGTATTTACATTTATGCCACTATGCAGGAGAATCCATATAGGTGTTCGAGTGTTCGAACCGTAATGCGCAAGAAATGGTACGGAAACCCCGTATTTACATATCTGCCACTGTGCAGGAGAATCTGTATAGGTGTTCGAGTGTTCGAACCGTAATGCGCAAGAAACGGTACCGAAACCCCGTATTTACAAATCAGCCACTGTGCAGGAGAATCCGTATAGGTGTTCGAGTGTTCGAACTGTAATGCGCAACAAATGGTACGGAAACCCCGTATTTACATACCTGCCACTGTGCAGGAGAATCCGTATAGGTGTTCGAGTGTTCGAACCGCAATGCGCAAGAAATGGTATGGAAACCCCGTATTTACATATCTGCCACTGTGCAGGAGAATCCGTATAGGTGTTCGAGTGTTCGAACCGTAATGCGCAAGAAATGGTACGGAAACCCCGTATTTACATATCTGCCACTGTGCAGGACAATCCGTATAGGTGTTCCAGTGTTCGAACCGTAATGCGTGAGAAATGGCATGTAAACCCCGTATTTACATATCTGCCACCGTGCAGGAGAATCCGTATAGGTGTTCGAGTGTTCGAACCGTAATGCGTGTGAAATGGTATGTAAACCCCGTATTTACATATCTGCCACTGTGCAGGAGAATCCGTATAGGTGTTCGAGTGTTCGAACCGTAATGCGTGAGAAATGGTATGTAAACCCCGTATTTACATATCTGCCACTGTGCAGGAGAATCCGTACAGGTGTTCGAGTGTTCGAACCGTAATGCGCAAGAAATGGTACGGAAACCCCGAATTTACATATCTGCCACTGTGCAGGAGAATCCGTATAGGTGTTCGAGTGTTCGAACCGTAATGCGTAAGAAATGGTAGGGAAACCCCGTATTTACATATCTGCCACTGTGCAGGAGAATCCATATAGGTGTTCGAGTGTTCGAACCGTAATGCGCAAGAAATGGTACGGAAACCCCGTATTTACATATCTGCCACTGTGCAGGAGAATCCGTACAGGTGTTCGAGTGTTCGAACCGTAATGCGCAATAAATGGTACGGAAACCCCGTATTTACATATCTGCCACTGTGCAGGAGAATCTGTATAGGTGTTCGAGTGTTCGAACCGTAATGCGCAAGAAATGGTACGGAAACCCCGTATTGACATATCTGCCACTGTGCAGGAGAATCCGTATAGGTGTTCGAGTGTTCGAACCGTAATGCGCAAGAAATGGTATGGAAACCCCGTATTTACATTTATGCCACTATGCAGGAGAATCCATATAGGTGTTCGAGTGTTCGAACCGTAATGCGCAAGAAATGGTACGGAAACCCCGTATTTACATATCTGCCACTGTGCAGGAGAATCTGTATAGGTGTTCGAGTGTTCGAACCGTAATGCGCAAGAAACGGTACAGAAACCCCGTATTTACATATTAGCCACTGTGCAGGAGAATCCGTATAGGTGTTCGAGTGTTCGAACTGTAATGCGCAACAAATGGTACGGAAACCCCGTATTTACACACCTGCCACTGTGCAGGAGAATCCGTATAGGTGTTCGAGTGTTCGAACCGTAATGCGCAAGAAATGGTATGGAAACCCCGTATTTACATATCTGCCACTGTGCAGGAGAATCCGTATAGGTGTTCGAGTGTTCGAACCGTAATGCGCAAGAAATGGTACGGAAACCCCGTATTTACATATCTGCCACTGTGCAGGACAATCCGTATAGGTGTTCCAGTGTTCGAACCGTAATGCGTGAGAAATGGCGTGTAAACCCCGTATTTACATATCTGCCACCGTGCAGGAGAATCCGTATAGGTGTTCGAGTGTTCGAACCGTAATGCGTGTGAAATGGTATGTAAACCCCGTATTTACATATCTGCCACTGTGCAGGAGAATCCGTATTGGTGTTCGAGTGTTCGAACCATAAGGCGCAAGAAATGGTACAGAAACCCCGAATTTACATATCTGCCACTGTGCAGGAGAATCCGTATAGGTGTTCGAGTGTTCGAACCGTAATGCGCAAGAAACGGTACAGAAACCCCGTATATACATATCTACCACTGTGCAGGAGAATCCGTATAGGTGTTCGAGTGTTCGAACCGTAATGCGCAAGAAATGGTACGGAAACCCCGTATTTACATATCTGCCACTGTGCAGGAGAATCTGTATAGGTGTTCGAGTGTTCGAACCGTAACGCGCAAGAAATGGTACGGAAACCCCGTATTTACATATCTGCCACTGTGCAGGAGAATCCGTATAGGTGTTCGAGTGTTCGAACCGTAATGCACAAGAAACGGTACAGAAATCCCGTATTGACATATCTGCCACTGTGCAGGAGAATCCGTATAGGTGTTCGAGTGTTCGCACAGTAATGCGCAACAAATGGTACAGAAACCCCGTATTTACATATCTGCCACTGTGTAGGAGAATCCGTATAGGTGTTCGAGTGTTCGAACCGTAATGCGCAAGAAATGGTATGGAAACCCCGTATTTACATATCTGCCACTGTGCAGGAGAATCCGTATAGGTGTTCGAGTGTTCGAACCGTAATGCGCAAGAAATGGTACGGAAACCCCGTATTTACATATCTGCCACTGTGCAGGAGAATCCATATAGGTGTTCGAGTGTTCGAACCGTAATGCGCCAGAAATGGTACGGAAACCCCGTATTTACATATCTGCCACTGTGCAGGAGAATCCGTATAGGTGTTCGAGTGTTCGAACCGTAATGCGCAAGAAATGGTACAGAAACCCCGAATTTACATATCTGCCACTGTGCAGGAGAATCCGTATAGGTGTTCGAGTGTTCGAACCGTAATGCGCAAGAAACGGTACAGAAACCCCGTATTTACATATCAACCACTGTGCAGGAGAATCCGTATAGGTGTTCGAGTGTTCGAACCGTAATGCGCAAGAAATGGTACGGAAACCCCGTATTTACATATCTGCCACTGTGCAGGAGAATCCGTATAAGTGTTCGAGTGTTCGAACCGTAACGCGCAAGAAATGGTACGGAAACCCCGTATTTACATATCTGCCACTGTGCAGGAGAATCCGTATAGGTGTTCGAGTGTTCGAACCGTAATGCACAAGAAACGGTACAGAAATCCCGTAGTTACATATCTGCCACTGTGCAGGAGAATCCGTATAGGTGTTCGAGTGTTCGAACCGTAATGCGCAAGAAACGGTACAGAAACCCCGTATTTACATATCTACCACTGTGCAGGAGAATCCGTATAGGTGTTCGAGTGTTCGAACCGTAATGCGCAAGAAATGGTACGGAAACCCCGTATTTACATATCTGCCACTGTGCAGGAGAATCTGTATAAGTGTTCGAGTGTTCGAACCGTAACGCGCTAGAAATGGTACGGAAACCCCGTATTTACATATCTGCCACTGTGCAGGAGAATCCGTATAGGTGTTCGAGTGTTCGAACCGTAATGCACAAGAAACGGTACAGAAATCCCGTAGTTACATATCTGCCACTGTGCAGGAGAATCCGTATAGGTGTTCGAGTGTTCGCACAGTAATGCGCAACAAATGGTACGGAAACCCCGTATTTACATATCAGCCACTGTGTAGGAGAATCCGTATAGGTGTTCGAGTGTTCGAACCGTAATGCGCAAGAAATGGTATGGAAACCCCGTATTTACATATCTGCCACTGTGCAGGAGAATCCGTATAGGTGTTCGAGTGTTCGAACCGTAATGCGCAAGAAATGGTACGGAAACCCCGTATTTACATATCTGCCACTGTGCAGGAGAATCCATATAGGTGTTCGAGTGTTCGAACCGTAATGCGCAAGAAATGGTACGGAAACCCCGTATTTACATATCTGCCACTGTGCAGGAGAATCCGTATAGGTGTTCGGGTGTTCGAACCGTAATGCGCAAGAAATGGTACGGAAACCCCGTATTTTTATATTTGCCACTGTGCAGGAGAATCCGTATAGGTGTTCCAGTGTTCGAACCGTAATACGTGAGAAATGGCATGTAAACCCCGTATTTACATATCTGCCACAGTGCAGGAGAATCCGTATAGGTGTTCGAGTGTTCGAACCGTAATGCGTGAGAAATGGTATGTAAACCCCGTATTTACATATCTGCCACTGTGCACGAGAATCCGACAGGTGTTCGAGTGTTCGAACCGTAATGCGCAAGAAATGGTACGGAAACCCCGAATTTACATATCTGCCACTGTGCAGGAGAATCCGTATAGGTGTTCGAGTGTTCGAACCGTAATGCGTAAGAAATGGTATGGAAACCCCGTATTTACATATCTGCCACTGTGCAGGAGAATCCATATAGGTGTTCGAGTGTTCGAACCGTAATGCGCAAGAAATGGTACGGAAACCCCGTATATACATATCTGCCACTGTGCAGGAGAATCTGTATAGGTGTTCGAGTGTTCGAACCGTAATGCGCAAGAAATGGTACGGAAACCCCGTATTTGCATATCTGCCACTGTGCAGGAGAATCCGTATATGTGTTCGAGTGTTCGAACCGTAATGCGCAAGAAATGGTATGGAAACCCCGTATTTACATATCTGCCACTGTGCAGGAGAATCCGTATAGGTGTTCCAGTGTTCGAACCGTAATGCGTGAGAAATGGCATGTAAACCCCGTATTTACATATCTGCCACAGTGCAGGAGAATCCGTATAGGTGTTCGAGTGTTCGAACCGTAATGCGTGAGAAATGGTATGTAAACCCCGTATTTACATATCTGCTACTGTACAGGAGAATCCGCATAGGTGTTCGAGTGTTCGAACCGTAATGCGCAAGAAATGGTACGGAAACCCCGAATTTACATATCTACCACTGTGCAGGAGAATCCGTATAGGTGTTCGAGTGTTCGAACCGTAATGCGTAAGAAATGGTACGGAAACCCCGTATTTACATATCTGCCACAGTGCAGGAGAATCCATATAGGTGTTCGAGTGTTCGAACCGTAATGCGCAAGAAATGGTACGGAAACCCCGTATTTACATATCTGCCACTGTGCAGGAGAATCTGTATAGGTGTTCAACTGTTCGAACCGTAATGCGCAAGAAATGGTACGGAAACCCCGTATTTACATATCTGCCACTGTGCAGAAGAATCTGTATAGGTGTTCGAGTGTTCGAACCGTAATGCGCAAGAAATGGTACGGAAACCCCGTATTGACATATCTGCCACTGTGCAGGAGAATCCGTATAGGTGTTCGAGTGTTCGAACCGTAATGCGCAAGAAATGGTATGGAAACCCTGTATTTACATTTCTGCCACTGTGCAGGAGAATCCATATAGGTGTTCGAGTGTTCGAACCGTAATGCGCAAGAAATGGTACGGAAACCCCGTATTTACATATCTGCCACTGTGTAGGAGAATCTGTATAGGTGTTCGAGTGTTCGAACCGTAATGCGCAAGAAACGGTACAGAAACCCCGTATTTACATATCTGCCACTGTGCAGGAGAATCCGTATAGGTGTTCGAGTGTTCGAACTGTAATGCGCAACAAATGGTACGGAAACCCCGTATTTACATATCTGCCACTGTGCAGGAGAATCCGTATAGGTGTTCGAGTGTTCGAACCGTAATGCGCAAGAAATGGTATGGAAACCCCGTATTTACATATCTGCCACTGTGCAGGAGAATCCGTATAGGTGTTCGAGTGTTCGAACCGTAATGCGCAAGAAATGGTACGGAAACCCCGTATTTACATATCTGCCACTGTGCAGGAGAATCCGTATAGGTGTTCCAGAGTTCGAACCGTAATGCGTGAGAAATGGCAGGTAAACCCCGTGTTTACATATCTGCCACCGTGCAGGAGAATCCGTATAGGTGTTCGAGTGTTCGAACCGTAATGCGCAAGAAATTGTACGGAAACCCCGTATTTAGATATCTGCCACTGTGCAGGAGAATCCGTATAGGTGTTCGAGTGTTCGAACCGTAATGCGCAAGAAATGGTATGGAAACCCCGTATTTACATATCTGCCACTGTGCAGGAGAATCCGTATAGGTGTTCGAGTGTTCGAACCGTAATGCGCAAGAAATGGTACGGAAACCCCGTATTTACATATCTGCCACTGTGCAGGAGAATCCGTATAGGTGTTCCAGTGTTCGAACCGTAATGCGTGAGAAATGGCATGTAAACCCCGTATTTACATATCTGCCACAGTGCAGGAGAATCCGTATAGGTGTTCGAGTGTTCGAACCGTAATAAGTGAGAAATGGTATGTAAACCCTGTATTTACATATCTGCCACTGTACAGGAGAATCCGTATAGGTGGTCGAGTGTTCGAACCGTAATGCGCAAGAAATGGTACGGAAACCCCGAATTTACATATCTGCCACTGTGCAGGAGAATCCGTATAGGTGTTCGAGTGTTCGAACCGTAATGCGTAAGAAATGGTATGGAAACCCCGTATTTACATATCTGCCACTGTGCAGGAGAATCCATATAGGTGTTCGAGTGTTCGAACCGTAATGCGCAAGAAATGGTACGGAAACCCCGTATTTACATATCTGCCACTGTGCAGGAGAATCTGTATAGGTGTTCAAGTGTTCGAACCGTAATGCGCAAGAAATGGTACGGAAACCCCGTATTTACATATCTGCCACTGTGCAGAAGAATCTGTATAGGTGTTCGAGTGTTCGAACCGTAATGCGCAAGAAATGGTACGGAAACCCCGTATTGACATATCTGCCACTGTGCAGGAGAATCCGTATAGGTGTTCGAGTGTTCGAACCGTAATGCGCAAGAAATGGTATGGAAACCCTGTATTTACATTTCTGCCACTGTGCAGGAGAATCCATATAGGTGTTCGAGTGTTCGAACCGTAATGCGCAAGAAATGGTACGGAAACCCCGTATTTACATATCTGCCACTGTGCAGGAGAATCTTTATAGGTGTTCGAGTGTTCGAACCGTAATGCGCAAGAAACGGTACAGAAACCCCGTATTTACATATCTGCCACTGTGCAGGAGAATCCGTATAGGTGTTCGAGTGTTCGAACCGTAATGCGCAAGAAATGGTACGGAAACCCCGTATATACATATCTGCCACTGTGCAGGAGAATCCGTATAGGTGTTCGAGTGTTCGAACCGTAATGCGCAAGAAATGGTATGGAAACCCCGTATTTACATATCTGCCACTGTGCAGGAGAATCCGTATAGGTGTTCGAGTGTTCGAACCGTAATGCGCAAGAAATGGTACGGAAACCCCGTATATACATATCTGCCACTGTGCAGGAGAATCTGTATAGGTGATCGAGTGTTCGAACCGTAATGCGTGAGAAATGGTATGTAAACCCCGTATTTACATATCTGCCACTGTGCACGAGAATCCGACAGGTGTTCGAGTGTTCGAACCGTAATGCGCAAGAAATGGTACGGAAACCCCGAATTTACATATCTGCCACTGTGCAAGAGAATCCGTATAGGTGTTCGAGTGTTCGAACCGTAATGCGTAAGAAATGGTATGGAAACCCCGTATTTACATATCTGCCACTGTGCAGGAGAATCCATATAGGTGTTCGAGTGTTCGAACCGTAATGCGCAAGAAATGGTACGGAAACCCCGTATATACATATCTGCCACTGTGCAGGGGAATCTGTATAGGTGTTCGAGTGTTCGAACCGTAATGCGCAAGAAATGGTACGGAAACCCCGTATTTGCATATCTGCCACTGTGCAGGAGAATCCGTATATGTGTTCGAGTGTTCGAACCGTAATGCGCAAGAAATGGTATGGAAACCCCGTATTTACATATCTGCCACTGTGCAGGAGAATCCGTATAGGTGTTCCAGTGTTCGAACCGTAATGCGTGAGAAATGGCATGTAAACCCCGTATTTACATATCTGCCACAGTGCAGGAGAATCCGTATAGGTGTTCGAGTGTTCGAACCGTAATGCGTGAGAAATGGTAAGTAAACCCCGTATTTACATATCTGCTACTGTACAGGAGAATCCGTATAGGTGTTCGAGTGTTCGAACCGTAATGCGTGAGAAATGGTATGTAAACCCCGTATTTACATATCTGCCACTGTGCACGAGAATCCGACAGGTGTTCGATTGTTCGAACCGTAATGCGCAAGAAATGGTACGGAAACCCCGAATTTACATATCTGCCACGGTGCAGGAGAATCCGTATAGGTGTTCGAGTGTTCGAACCGTAATGCGTAAGAAATGGTATGGAAACCCCGTATTTACATATCTGCCACTGTGCAGGAGAATCCATATAGGTGTTCGAGTGTTCGAACCGTAATGCGCAAGAAATGGTACGGAAACCCCGTATATACATATCTGCCACTGTGCAGGAGAATCTGTATAGGTGTTCGAGTGTTCGAACCGTAATGCGCAAGAAATGGTACGGAAACCCCGTATTTGCATATCTGCCACTGTGCAGGAGAATCCGTATATGTGTTCGAGTGTTCGAACCGTAATGCGCAAGAAATGGTATGGAAACCCCGTATTTACATATCTGTCACAGTGCAGGAGAATCCGTATAGGTGTTCGAGTGTTCGAACCGTAATGCGTGAGAAATGGTATGTAAACCCCGTATTTACATATCTGCTACTGTACAGGAGAATCCGTATAGGTGTTCGAGTGTTCGAACCGTAATGCGCAAGAAATGGTACGGAAACCCCGAATTTACATATCTACCACTGTGCAGGAGAATCCGTATAGGTGTTCGAGTGTTTTAACCGTAATGCGTAAGAAATGGTACGGAAACCCCGTATTTACATATCTGCCACAGTGCAGGAGAATCCATATAGGTGTTCGAGTGTTCGAACCGTAATGCGCAAGAAATGGTACGGAAACCCCGTATTTACATATCTGCCACTGTGCAGGAGAATCTGTATAGGTGTTCAAGTGTTCGAACCGTAATGCGCAAGAAATGGTACGGAAACCCCGTATTTACATATCTGCCACTGTGCAGAAGAATCTGTATAGGTGTTCGAGTGTTCGAACCGTAATGCGCAAGAAATGGTACGGAAACCCCGTATTGACATATCTGCCACTGTGCTGGAGAATCCGTATAGGTGTTCGAGTGTTCGAACCGTAATGCGCAAGAAATGGTATGGAAACCCTGTATTTACATTTCTGCCACTTTGCAGGAGAATCCATATAGGTGTTCGAGTGTTCGAACCGTAATGCGCAAGAAATGGTACGGAAACCCCGTATTTACATATCTGCCACTGTGCAGGAGAATCTGTATAGGTGTTCGAGTGTTCGAACCGTAATGCGCAAGAAACGGTACAGAAACCCCGTATTTACATATCTGCCACTGTGCAGGAGAATCCGTATAGGTGTTCGAGTGTTCGAACTGTAATGCGCAACAAATGGTACGGAAACCCGGTATTTACATATCTGCCACTGTGCAGGAGAATCCGTATAGGTGTTCGAGTGTTCGAACCGTAATGCGCAAGAAATGGTATGGAAACCCCGTATTTACATATCTGCCACTGTGCAGGAGAATCCGTATAGGTGTTCGAGTGTTCGAACCGTAATGCGCAAGAAATGGTACGGAAACCCCGTATTTACATATCTGCCACTGTGCAAGAGAATCCGTATAGGTGTTCCAGAGTTCGAACCGTAATGCGTGAGAAATGGCAGGTAAACCCCGTATTTACATATCTGCCACCGTGCAGGAGAATCTGTATAGGTGTTCGAGTGTTCGAACCGTAATGCGCAAGAAATGGTACGGAAACCCCGTATTTACATTTCTGCCACTGTGCAGGAGAATCCGTATAGGTGTTCGAGTGTTCGAACCGTAATGCGCAAGAAATGGTATGGAAACCCCGTATTTACATATCTGCCACTGTGCAGGAGAATCCGTATAGGTGTTCGAGTGTTCGAACCGTAATGCGCAAGAAATGGTACGGAAACCCCGTATTTACATATCTGCCACTGTGCAGGAGAATCCGTATAGGTGTTCCAGTGTTCGAACCGTAATGCGTGAGAAATGGCATGTAAACCCCGTATTTACATATCTGCCACAGTGCAGGAGAATCCGTATAGGTGTTCGAGTGTTCGAACCGTAATGCGTGAGAAATGGTATGTAAACCCTGTATTTACATATCTGCCACTGTACAGGAGAATCCGTATAGGTGTTCGAGTGTTCGAACCGTAATGCGCAAGAAATGGTACGGAAACCCCGAATTTACATATCTGCCACTGTGCAGGAGAATCCGTATAGGTGTTCGAGTGTTCGAACCGTAATGCGTAAGAAATGGTATGGAAACCCCGTATTTACATATCTGCCACTGTGCAGGAGAATCCATATAGGTGTTCGAGTGTTCGAACCGTAATGCGCAAGAAATGGTACGGAAACCCCGTATTTACATATCTGCCACTGTGCAGGAGAATCTGTATAGGTGTTCAAGTGTTCGAACCGTAATGCGCAAGAAATGGTACGGAAACCCCGTATTTACATATCTGCCACTGTGCAGAACAATCTGTATAGGTGTTCGAGTGTTCGAACCGTAATGCGCAAGAAATGGTACGGAAACCCCGTATTGACATATCTGCCACTGTGCAGGAGAATCCGTATAGGTGTTCGAGTGTTCGAACCGTAATGCGCAAGAAATGGTATGGAAACCCTGTATTTACATTTCTGCCACTGTGCAGGAGAATCCATATAGGTGTTCGAGTGTTCGAACCGTAATGCACAAGAAATGGTATGGAAACCCCGTATTTACATATCTGCCACTGTGCAGGAGAATCCGTATAGGTGTTCGAGTGTTCGAACCGTAATGCGCAAGAAATGGTACGGAAACCCCGTATTTACATATCTGCCACTGTGCAGGAGAATCCGTATAGGTGTTCCAATGTTCGAACCGTAATGCGTGCGAAATGTCTAGTAAACCCCGTATTTACATATCTGCCACCGTGCAGGAGAATCCGTATAGGTGTTCGAGTGTTCGAACCGTAATGCGCAAGAAATGGTACGGAAACCCCGTATTTACATATCTGCCACTGTGCAGGAGAATCCGTATAGGTGTTCGAGTGTTCGAACCGTAATGCGCAAGAAATGGTATGGAAACCCCGTATTTACATATCTGCCACCGTGCAGGAGAATCCGTATAGGTGTTCGAGTGTTCGAACCGTAATGCGCAAGAAATGGTACGGAAACCCCGTATTTACATATCTGCCACTGTGCAGGAGAATCCGTATAGGTGTTCCAGTGTTCGAACCGTAATGCGTGAGAAATGGCATGTAAACCCCGTATTTACATATCTGCCACCGTGCGGGAGAATCCGTATAGGTGTTCGAGTGTTCGAACCGTAATGCGTGAGAAATGGTATGTAAACTCCGTATTTACATATCTGCCACTGTGCAGGAGAATCCGTATAGGTGTTCGAGTGTTCGAACCGTAATGCGCAAGAAATGGTACAGAAACCCCGAATTTACATATCTGCCACTGTGCAGGATAATCCGTATAGGTGTTCGAGTGTTCGAACCGTAATGCGCAAGAAACGGTACAGAAACCCCGTATTTACATATCTGCCACTGTGCAGGAGAATCCGTATAGGTGTTCGAGTGTTCGAACCGTAATGCGCAACAAATGGTACGGAAACCCCGTATTTACATATCTGCCACTGTGCAGGAGAATCTGTATAGGTGTTCGAGTGTTCGAACCGTAACGCGCAAGAAATGGTACGGAAACCCCGTATTTACATATCTGCCACTGTGCAGGAGAATCCGTATAGGTGTTCGAGTGTTCGAACCGTAATGCACAAGAAACGGTACAGAAATCCCGTATTGACATATCTGTCACTGTGCAGGAGAATCCGTATAGCTGTTCGAGTGTTCGCACAGTAATGCGCAACAAATGGTACGGAAACCACGTATTTACATATCTGCCACTGTGTAGGAGAATCCGTATAGGTGTTCGAGTGTTCGAACCGTAATGCGCAAGAAATGGTATGGAAACCCCGTATTTACATATCTGCCACTGTGCAGGAGAATCCGTATAGGTGTTCGAGTGTTCGAACCGTAATGCGCAAGAAATGGTACGGAAACCCCGTATTTACATATCTGCCACTGTGCAGGAGAATCCTTATAGGTGTTCGAGTGTTCGAACCGTAATGCGCAAGAAATGGTACGGAAACCCCGTATTTACATATCTGCCACTGTGCAGGAGAATCCGTATAGGTGTTCGGGTGTTCGAACCGTAATGCGCAAGAAATGGTACGGAAACCCCGTATTTACATATCTACCACTGTGCAGGAGAATCCGTATAGGTGTTCCAGTGTTCGAACCGTAATACGTGAGAAATGGCATGTAAACCCCGTATTTACATATCTGCCACAGTGCAGGAGAATCCGTATAGGTGTTCGAGTGTTCGAACCGTAATGTGTGAGAAATGGTATGTAAACCCCGTATTTACATATCTGCCACTGTGCACGAGAATCCGACAGGTGTTCGAGTGTTCGAACCGTAACGCGCAAGAAATGGTACGGAAACCCCGAATTTACATATCTGCCACTGTGCAGGAGAATCCGTATAGGTGTTTGAGTGTTCGAACCGTAATGCGTAAGAAATGGTATGGAAACCCCGTATTTACATATCTGCCACTGTGCAGGAGAATCCATATAGGTGTTCGAGTGTTCGAACCGTAATGCGCAAGAAATGGTACGGAAACCCCGTATATACATATCTGCCACTGTGCAGGAGAATCTGTATAGGTGTTCGAGTGTTCGAACCGTAATGCGCAAGAAATGGTACGGAAACCCCGTATTTGCATATCTGCCACTGTGCAGGAGAATCCGTATAGGTGTTCGGGTGTTCGAACCGTAATGCGCAAGAAATGGTACGGAAACCCCGTATTTACATATTTGCCACTGTGCAGGAGAATCCGTATAGGTGTTCCAGTGTTCGAACCGTAATGCGTGAGAAATGGCATGTAAATCTCGTATTTACATATCTGCCACAGTGCAGGAGAATCCGTACAGGTGTTCGAGTGTTCGAACCGTAATGCGTGAGAAATGGTATGTAAACCCCGTATTTACATATCTGCCACTGTGCAGGAGAATCCGTACAGGTGTTCGAGTGTTCGAACCGTAATGCGCAAGAAATGGTACGGAAACCCCGAATTTACATATCTGCCACTGTGCAGGAGAATCCGTATAGGTGTTCGAGTGTTCGAACCGTAATGCGTAAGAAATGGTATGGAAACCCCGTATTTACATATCTGCCACTGTGCAGGAGAATCCATATAGGTGTTCGAGTGTTCGAACCGTAATGCGCAAGAAACGGTACGGAAACCCCGTATTTACATATCTGCCACTGTGTAGGAGAATCTGTATAGGTGTTCGAGTGTTCGAACCGTATTGCGCAAGAAATGGTACGGAAACCCCGTATTTACATATCTGCCACTGTGCAGGAGAATCTGTATAGGTGTTCGAGTGTTCGAACCGTAATGCGCAAGAAATGGTACGGAAAACCCGTATTTACATATCTGCCAATGTGCAGGAGAATCCGTATAGGTGTTCGAGTGTTCGAACCGTAATGCGCAAGAAATGGTATGGAAACCCTGTATTTACATTTCTGCCACTGTGTAGGAGAATCTGTATAGGTGTTCGAGTGTTCGAACCGTAATGCGCAAGAAATGGTACGGAAACCCCGAATTTACATATCTGCCACTGTGCAGGAGAATCCGTATAGGTGTTCGAGTGTTCGAACCGTAATGCGTAAGAAATGGTATGGAAACCCCGTATTTACATATCTGCCACTGTGCAGGAGAATCCATATAGGTGTTCGAGTGTTCGAACCGTAATGCGCAAGAAATGGTACGGAAACCCCGTATTTACATATCTGCCACTGTGCAGGAGAATCTGTATAGGTGTTCAAGTGTTCGAACCGTAATGCGCAAGAAATGGTACGGAAACCCCGTATTTACATATCTGCCACTGTGCAGAAGAATCTGTATAGGTGTTCGAGTGTTCGAACCGTAATGCGCAAGAAATGGTACGGAAACCCCGTATTGACATATCTGCCACTGTGCAGGAGAATCCGTATAGGTGTTCGAGTGTTCGAACCGTAATGCGCAAGAAATGGTATGGAAACCCTGTATTTACATTTCTGCCACTGTGCAGGAGAATCCATATAGGCGTTCGAGTGTTCGAACCGTAATGCGCAAGAAATGGTATGGAAACCCCGTATTTACATATCTGCCACTGTGCAGGAGAATCCGTATAGGTGTTCGAGTGTTCGAACCGTAATGCGTAAGAAATGGTACGGAAACCCCGTATTTACATATCTGCCACTGTGCAGGAGAATCCGTATAGGTGTTCCAGTGTTCGAACCGTAATGCGTGAGAAATGGCAGGTAAACCCCGTATCTACATATCTGCCACCGTGCAGGAGAATCCGTATAGGTGTTCGAGTGTTCGAACCGTAATGCGCAAGAAATGGTACGGAAACCCCGTATTTACATATCTGCCACTGTGCAGGAGAATCCGTATAGGTGTTCGAGTGTTCGAACCGTAATGCGCAAGAAATGGTATGGAAACCCCGTATTTACATATCTGCCACTGTGTAGGAGAATCCGTATAGGTGTTCGAGTGTTCGAACCGTAATGCGCAAGAAATGGTACGGAAACCCCGTATTTACATATCTGCCACTGTGCAGGAGAATCCGTATAGGTGTTCCAGTGTTCGAACCGTAATGCGTGAGAAATGGCATGTAAACCCCGTATTTACATATCTGCCACCGTGCGGGAGAATCCGTATAGGTGTTCGAGTGTTCGAACCGTAATGCGTGAGAAATGGTATGTAAACCCCGTATTTACATATCTGCCACTGTGCAGGAGAATCCGTATAGGTGTTCGAGTGGTCGAACCGTAATGCGCAAGAAATGGTACAGAAACCCCGAATTTACATATCTGCCACTGTGCAGGAGAATCCGTATAGGTGTTCGAGTGTTCGAACCGTAATGCGCAAGAAACGGTACAGAAACCCCGTATTTACATATCTGCCACTGTGCAGGAGAATCCGTATAGGTGTTCGAGTTTTCGAACCGTAATGCGCAACAAATGGTACGGAAACCCCGTATTTACATATCTGCCACTGTGCAGGAGAATCTGTATAGGTGTTCGAGTGTTCGAACCGTAACGTGCAAGAAATGGTACGGAAACCCCGTATTTACATATCTGCCACTGTGCAGAGAATCCATATAGGTGTTCGAGTGTTCGAACCGTAATGCACAAGAAACGGTACAGAAATCCTGTATTGACATATCTGCCACTGTGCAGGAGAATCCGTATAGGTGTTCGAGTGTTCGCACAGTAATGCGCAACAAATGGTACGGAAACCCCGTATTTACATATCTGCCACTGTGTAGGAGAATCCGTATAGGTGTTCGAGTGTTCGAACCGTAATGCGCAAGAAATGGTATGGAAACCCCGTATTTACATATCTGCCACTGTGCAGGAGAATCCGTATAGGTGTTCGAGTGTTCGAACCGTAATGCGCAAGAAATGGTACGGAAACCCCGTATTTACATATCTGCCACTGTGCAGGAGAATCCATATAGGTGTTCGAGTGTTCGAACCGTAATGCGCAAGAAATGGTACGGAAACCCCGTATTTACATATCTGCCACTGTGCAGGAGAATCCGTATAGGTGTTCGGGTGTTCGAACCGTAATGCGCAAGAAATGGTACGGAAACCCCGTATTTACATATCTGCCACTGTGCAGGAGAATCCGTATAGGTGTTCCAGTGTTCGAACCGTAATACGTGAGAAATGGCATGTAAACCCCGTATTTACATATCTGCCACAGTGCAGGAGAATCCGTATAGGTGTTCGAGTGTTCGAACCGTAATGCGTGAGAAATGGTATGTAAACCCCGTATTTACATATCTGCCACTGTGCACGAGAATCCGACAGGTGTTCGAATGTTCGAACCGTAACGCGCAAGAAATGGTACGGAAACCCCGAATTTACATATCTGCCACTGTGCAGGAGAATCCGTATAGGTGTTCGAGTGTTCGAACCGTAATGCGTAAGAAATGGTATGGAAACCCCGTATTTACATATCTGCCACTGTGCAGGAGAATCCATATAGGTGTTCGAGTGTTCGAACCGTAATGCGCAAGAAATGGTACGGAAACCCCGTATATACATATCTGCCACTGTGCAGGAGAATCTGTATAGGTGTTCGAGTGTTCGAACCGTAATGCGCAAGAAATGGTACGGAAACCCCGTATTTGCATATCTGCCACTGTGCAGGAGAATCCGTATAGGTGTTCGAGTGTTCGAACCGTAATGCGCAAGAAATGGTATGGAAACCCCGTATTTACATATCTGCCACTGTGCAGGAGAATCCGTATAGGTGTTCCAGTGTTCGAACCGTAATGCGTGAGAAATGGCATGTAAACCCCGTATTTACATATCTGCCACAGTGCAGGAGAATCCGTATAGGTGTTCGAGTGTTCGAACCGTAATGCGTGAGAAATGGTATGTAAACCCCGTATTTACATATCTGCTACTGTACAGGAGAATCCGTATAGGTGTTCGAGTGTTCGAACCGTAATGCGCAAGAAATGGTACGGAAACCCCGAATTTACATATCTACCACTGTGCAGGAGAATCCGTATAGGTGTTCGAGTGTTCGAACCGTAATGCGTAAGAAATGGTACGGAAACCCCGTATTTACATATCTGCCACAGTGCAGGAGAATCCATATAGGTGTTCGAGTGTTCGAACCGTAATGCGCAAGAAATGGTACGGAAACCCCGTATTTACATATCTGCCACTGTGCAGGAGAATCTGTATAGGTGTTCAAGTGTTCGAACCGTAATGCGCAAGAAATGGTACGGAAACCCCGTATTTACATATCTGCCACTGTGCAGAAGAATCTGTATAGGTGTTCGAGTGTTCGAACCGTAATGCGCAGGAAATGGTACGGAAACCCCGTATTGACATATCTGCCACTGTGCTGGAGAATCCGTATAGGTGTTCGAGTGTTCGAACCGTAATGCGCAAGAAATGGTATGGAAACCCTGTATTTACATTTCTGCCACTTTGCAGGAGAATCCATATAGGTGTTCGAGTGTTCGAACCGTAATGCGCAAGAAATGGTACGGAAACCCCGTATTTACATATCTGCCACTGTGCAGGAGAATCTGTATAGGTGTTCGAGTGTTCGAACCGTAATGCGCAAGAAACGGTACAGAAACCCCGTATTTACATATCTGCCACTGTGCAGGAGAATCCGTATAGGTGTTCGAGTGTTCGAACTGTAATGCGCAACAAATGGTACGGAAACCCCGTATTTACATATCTGCCACTGTGCAGGAGAATCCGTATAGGTGTTCGAGTGTTCGAACCGTAATGCGCAAGAAATGGTAAGGAAACCCCGTATTTACATATCTGCCACTGTGCAGGAGAATCCGTATAGGTGTTCGAGTGTTCGAACCGTAATGCGCAAGAAATGGTACGGAAACCCCGTATTTACATATCTGCCACTGTGCAGGAGAATTCGTATAGGTGTTCGAGTGTTCGAACCGTAATGCGCAAGAAACGGTACAGAAACCCCGTATTTACATATCTGCCACTGTGCAGGAGAATCCGTATAGGTGTTCGAGTGTTCGAACCGTAATGCGCAACAAATGGTACGGAAACCCCGTATTTACATATCTGCCACTGTGCAGGAGAATCTGTATAGGTGTTCGAGTGTTCGAACCGTAACGCGCAAGAAATGGTACGGAAACCCCGTATTTACATATCTGCCACTGTGCAGAGAATCCGTATAGGTGTTCGAGTGTTCGAACCGTAATGCACAAGAAACGGTACAGAAATCCTGTATTGACATATCTGCCACTGTGCAGGAGAATCCGTATAGGTGTTCGAGTGTTCGCACAGTAATGCGCAACAAATGGTACGGAAACCCCGTATTTACATATCTGCCACTGTGTACGAGAATCCGTATAGGTGTTCGAGTGTTCGAACCGTAATGCGCAACAAATGGTATGGAAACCACGTATTTACATATCTGCCACTGTGCAGGAGAATCCGTATAGGTGTTCGAGTGTTCGAACCGTAATGCGCAAGAAATGGTACGGAAACCCCGTATTTACATATCTGCCACTGTGCAGGAGAATCCATATAGGTGTTCGAGTGTTCGAACCGTAATGCGCAAGAAATGGTACGGAAACCCCGTATTTACATATCTGCCACTGTGCAGGAGAATCCGTATAGGTGTTCGGGTGTTCGAACCATAATGCGCAAGAAATGGTACGGAAACCCCGTATTTACATATCTGCCACTGTGCAGGAGAATCCGTATAGGTGTTCCAGTGTTCGAACCGTAATACGTGAGAAATGGCATGTAAACCCCGTATTTACATATCTGCCACAGTGCAGGAGAATCCGTATAGGTGTTCGAGTGTTCGAACCGTAATGCGTGAGAAATGGTATGTAAACCCCGTATTTACATATCTGCCACTGTGCACGAGAATCCGACATGTGTTCGAATGTTCGAACCGTAACGCGCAAGAAATGGTACGGAAACCCCGAATTTACATATCTGCCACTGTGCAGGAGAATCCGTATAGGTGTTCGAGTGTTCGAACCGTAATGCGTAAGAAATGGTATGGAAACCCCGTATTTACATATCTGCCACTGTGCAGGAGAATCCATATAGGTGTTCGAGTGTTCGAACTGTAATGCGCAAGAAATGGTACGGAAACCCCGTATATACATATCTGCCACTGTGCAGGAGAATCTGTATAGGTGTTCGAGTGTTCGAACGTAATGCGCAAGAAATGGTACGGAAACCCCGTATTTGCATATCTGCCACTGTGCAGGAGAATCCGTATAGGTGTTCGAGTGTTCGAACCGTAATGCGCAAGAAATGGTATGGAAACCCCGTATTTACATATCTGCCACTGTGCAGGAGAATCCGTATAGGTGTTCCAGTGTTCGAACCGTAATGCGTGAGAAATGGCATGTAAACCCCGTATTTACATATCTGCCACAGTGCAGGAGAATCCGTATAGGTGTTCGAGTGTTCGAACCGTAATGCGTGAGAAATGGTATGTAAACCCCGTATTTACATATCTGCTACTGTACAGGAGAATCCGTATAGGTGTTCGAGTGTTCGAACCGTAATGCGCAAGAAATGGTACGGAAACCCCGAATTTACATATCTACCACTGTGCAGGAGAATCCGTATAGGTGTTCGAGTGTTCGAACCGTAATGCGTAAGAAATGGTACGGAAACCCCGTATTTACATATCTGCCACAGTGCAGGAGAATCCATATAGGTGTTCGAGTGTTCGAACCGTAATGCGCAAGAAATGGTACGGAAACCCCGTATTTACATATCTGCCACAGTGCAGGAGAATCTGTATAAGTGTTCAAGTGTTCGAACCGTAATGCGCAACAAATGGTACGGAAACCCCGTATTTACATATCTGCCACTGTGCAGAAGAATCTGTATAGGTGTTCGAGTGTTCGAACCGTAATGCGCAAGAAATGGTACGGAAACCCCGTATTGACATATCTGCCACTGTGCTGGAGAATCCGTATAGGTGTTCGAGTGTTCGAACCGTAATGCGCAAGAAATGGTATGGAAACCCTGTATTTACATTTCTGCCACTTTGCAGGAGAATCCATATAGGTGTTCGAGTGTTCGAACCGTAATGCGCAAGAAATGGTACGGAAACCCCGTATTTACATATCTGCCACTGTGCAGGAGAATCTGTATAGGTGTTCGAGTGTTCGAACCGTAATGCGCAAGAAACGGTACAGAAACCCCGTATTTACATATCTGCCACTGTGCAGGAGAATCCGTATAGGTGTTCGAGTGTTCGAACTGTAATGCGCAACAAATGGTACGGAAACCCCGTATTTACATATCTGCCACTGTGCAGGAGAATCCGTATAGGTGTTCGAGTGTTCGAACCGTAATGCGCAAGAAATGGTATGGAAACCCCGTATTTACATATCTGCCACTGTGCAGGAGAATCCGTATAGGTGTTCGAGTGTTCGAACCGTAATGCGCAAGAAATGGTACGGAAACCCCGTATTTACATATCTGCCACTGTGCAAGAGAATCCGTATAGGTGTTCCAGAGTTCGAACCGTAATGCGTGAGAAATGGCAGGTAAACCCCGTATTTATATATCTGCCACCGTGCAGGAGAATCTGTATAGGTGTTCGAGTGTTCGAACCGTAATGCGCAAGAAATGGTACGGAAACCCCGTATTTACATATCTGCCACTGTGCAGGAGAATCCGTATAGGTGTTCGAGTGTTCGAACCGTAATGCGCAAGAAATGGTATGGAAACCCCGTATTTACATATCTGCCACTGTGCAGGAGAATCCGTATAGGTGTTCGAGTGTTCGAACCGTAATGCGCAAGAAATGGTACGGAAACCCCGTATTTACATATCTGCCACTATGCAGGAGAATCCATATAGGTGTTCGAGTGTTCGAACCGTAATGCGCAAGAAATGGTACGGAAACCCCGTACTTACATATCTGCCACTGTGCAGGAGAATCCGTATAGGTGTTCGGGTGTTCGAACCGTAATGCGCAAGAAATGGTACGGAAACCCCGTATTTACATATCTGCCACTGTGCAGGAGAATCCGTATAGTTGTTCCAGTGTTCGAACCGTAATACGTGAGAAATGGCATGTAAACCCCGTATTTACATATCTGCCACAGTGCAGGAGAATCCGTATAGGTGTTCGAGTGTTCGAACCGTAATGCGTGGGAAATGGTATGTAAACCCCGTATTTACATATCTGCCACTGTGCACGAGAATCCGACAGGTGTTCGAATGTTCGAACCGTAACGCGCAAGAAATGGTACGGAAACCCCGAATTTACATATCTGCCACTGTGCAGGAGAATCCGTATAGGTGTTCGAGTGTTCGAACCGTAATGCGTAAGAAATGGTATGGAAACCCCGTATTTACATATCTGCCACTGTGCAGGAGAATCCATATA
Organism: Camellia sinensis; assembly: GCF_055761805.1. Lineage (NCBI taxonomy): Eukaryota > Viridiplantae > Streptophyta > Magnoliopsida > Ericales > Theaceae > Camellia > Camellia sinensis. Next base: position 5,669,967 of record NC_138965.1, read on the forward strand.
GGTGTTCGAGTGTTCGAACTGTAATGCGCAAGAAATGGTACGGAAACCCCGTATATACATATCTGCCACTGTGCAGGAGAATCTGTATAGGTGTTCGAGTGTTCGAACGTAATGCGCAAGAAATGGTACGGAAACCCCGTATTTGCATATCTGCCACTGTGCAGGAGAATCCGTATAGGTGTTCGAGTGTTCGAACCGTAATGCGCAAGAAATGGTATGGAAACCCCGTATTTACATATCTGCCACTGTGCAGGAGAATCCGTGTAGGTGTTCCAGTGTTCGAACCGTAATGCCTGAGAAATGGCATGTAAACCCCGTATTTACATATCTGCCACAGTGCAGGAGAATCCGTATAGGTGTTCGAGTGTTCGAACCGTAATGCGTGAGAAATGGTATGTAAACCCCGTATTTACATATCTGCTACTGTACAGGAGAATCCGTATAGGTGTTCGAGTGTTCGAACCGTAATGCGCAAGAAATGGTACGGAAACCCCGAATTTACATATCTACCACTGTGCAGGAGAATCCGTATAGGTGTTCGAGTGTTCGAACCGTAATGCGTAAGAAATGGTACGAAAACCCCGTATTTACATATCTGCCACAGTGCAGGAGAATCCATATAGGTGTTCGAGTGTTCGAACCGTAATGCGCAAGAAATGGTACGGAAACCCCGTATTTACATATCTGCCACTGTGCAGGAGAATCTGTATAGGTGTTCAAGTGTTCGAACCGTAATGCGCAACAAATGGTACGGAAACCCCGTATTTACATATCTGCCACTGTGCAGAAGAATCTGTATAGGTGTTCGAGTGTTCGAACCGTAATGCGCAAGAAATGGTACGGAAACCCCGTATTGACATATCTGCCACTGTGCTGGAGAATCCGTATAGGTGTTCGAGTGTTCGAACTGTAATGCGCAAGAAATGGTATGGAAACCCTGTATTTACATTTCTGCCACTTTGCAGGAGAATCCATATAGGTGTTCGAGTGTTCGAACCGTAATGCGCAAGAAATGGTACGGAAAACCCGTATTTACATATCTGCCACTGTGCAGGAGAATCTGTATAGGTGTTCGAGTGTTCGAACCGTAATGCGCAAGAAACGGTACAGAAACCCCGTATTTACATATCTGCCACTGTGCAGGAGAATCCGTATAGGTGTTCGAGTGTTCGAACTGTAATGCGCAACAAATGGTACGGAAACCCCGTATTTACATATCTGCCACTGTGCAGGAGAATCCGTATAGGTGTTCGAGTGTTCGAACCGTAATGCGCAAGAAATGGTATGGAAACCCCGTATTTACATATCTGCCACTGTGCAGGAGAATCCGTATAGGTGTTCGAGTGTTCGAACCGTAATGCGCAAGAAATGGTACGGAAACCCCGTATTTACATATCTACCACTGTGCAAGAGAATCCGTATAGGTGTTCCAGAGTTCGAACCGTAATGCGTGAGAAATGGCAGGTAAACCCCGTATTTATATATCTGCCACCGTGGAGGAGAATCTGTATAGGTGTTCGAGTGTTCGAACCGTAATGCGCAAGAAATGGTACGGAAACCCCGTATTTACATATCTGCCACTGTGCAGGAGAATCCGTATAGGTGTTCGAGTGTTCGAACCGTAATGCGCAAGAAATGGTATGGAAACCCCGTATTTACATATCTGCCACTGTGCAGGAGAATCCGTATAGGTGTTCGAGTGTTCGAACCCTAATGCGCAAGAAATGGTACGGAAACCCCGTATTTACATATCTGCCACTGTGCAGGAGAATCCGTATAGGTGTTCCAGTGTTCGAACCGTAATGCGTGAGAAATGGCATGTAAACCCCGTATTTACATATCTGCCACAGTGCAGGAGAATCCGTATAGGTGTTCGAGTGTTCGAACCGTAATGCGTGAGAAATGGTATGTAAACCCTGTATTTACATATCTGCCACTGTACAGGAGAATCCGTATAGGTGTTCGAGTGTTCGAACCGTAATGCGCAAGAAATGGTACGGAAACCCCGAATTTACATATCTGCCACTGTGTAGGAGAATCCGTATAGGTGTTCGAGTGTTCGAACCGTAATGCGTAAGAAATGGTATGGAAACCCCGTATTTACATATCTGCCACTGTGCAGGAGAATCCATATAGGTGTTCGAGTGTTCGAACCGTAATGCGCAAGAAATGGTACGGAAACCCCGTATTTACATATCTGCCACTGTGCAGGAGAATCTGTATAGGTGTTCAAGTGTTCGAACCGTAATGCGCAAGAAATGGTACGGAAACCCCGTATTTACATATCTGCCACTGTGCAGAACAATCTGTATAGGTGTTCGAGTGTTCGAACCGTAATGCGCAAGAAATGGTACGGAAACCCCGTATTGACATATCTGCCACTGTGCAGGAGAATCCGTATAGGTGTTCGAGTGTTCGAACCGTAATGCGCAAGAAATGGTAGGGAAACCCTGTATTTACATTTCTGCCACTGTGCAGGAGAATCCATATAGGTGTTCGAGTGTTCGAACCGTAATGCGCAAGAAATGGTATGGAAACCCCGTATTTACATATCTGCCACTGTGCAGGAGAATCCGTATAGGTGTTCGAGTGTTCGAACCGTAATGCGCAAGAAATGGTACGGAAACCCCGTATTTACATATCTGCCACTGTGCAGGAGAATCCGTATAGGTGTTCCAGTGTTCGAACCGTAATGCGTGCGAAATGTCTGGTAAACCCCGTATTTACATATCTGCCACCGTGCAGGAGAATCCGTATAGGTGTTCGAGTGTTCGAACCGTAATGCGCAAGAAATGGTACGGAAACCCCGTAATTACATATCTGCCACTGTGCAGTAGAATCCGTATAGGTGTTCGAGTGTTCGAACCGTAATGCGCAAGAAATGGTATGGAAACCCCGTATTTACATATCTGCCACTGTGCAGGAGAATCCGTATAGGTGTTCGAGTGTTCGAACCGTAATGCGCAAGAAATGGTACGAAAACCCCGTATTTACATATCTGCCACTGTGCAGGAGAATCCGTATAGGTGTTCCCGTGTTCGAACCGTAATGCGTGAGAAATGGCATGTAAACCCCGTATTTACATATCTGCCACCGTGCGGGAGAATCCGTATAGGTGTTCGAGTGTTCGAACCGTAATGCGTGAGAAATGGTATGTAAACTCCGTATTTACATATCTGCCACTGTGCAGGAGAATCCGTATAGGTGTTCGAGTGTTCGAACCGTAATGCGCAAGAAATGGTACAGAAACCCCGAATTTACATATCTGCCACTGTGCAGGAGAATCCGTATAGGTGTTCGAGTGTTCGAACCGTAATGCGCAAGAAACGGTACAGAAACCCCGTATTTACATATCTGCCACTGTGCAGGAGAATCCGTATAGGTGTTCGAGTGTTCGAACCGTAATGCGCAACAAATGGTACGGAAACCCCGTATTTACATATCTGCCACTGTGCAGGAGAATCTGTATAGGTGTTCGAGTGTTCGAACCGTAACGCGCAAGAAATGGTACGGAAAACCCATATTTACATATCTGCCACTGTGCAGGAGAATCCGTATAGGTGTTCGAGTGTTCGAACCGTAATGCACAAGAAACGGTACAGAAATCCCGTATTGACATATCTGCCACTGTGCAGGAGAATCCGTATAGCTGTTCGAGTGTTCGCACAGTAATGCGCAACAAATGGTACGGAAACCACGTATTTACATATCTGCCACTGTGTAGGAGAATCCGTATAGGTGTTCGAGTGTTCGAACCGTAATGCGCAAGAAATGGTATGGAAACCCCGTATTTACATATCTGCCACTGTGCAGGAGAATCCGTATAGGTGTTCGAGTGTTCGAACCGTAATGCGCAAGAAATGGTACGGAAACCCCGTATTTACATATCTGCCACTGTGCAGGAGAATCCATATAGGTGTTCGAGTGTTCGAACCGTAATGCGCAAGAAATGGTACGGAAACCCCGTATTTACATATCTGCCACTGTGCAGGAGAATCCGTATAGGTGTTCGGGTGTTCGAACCGTAATGCGCAAGAAATGGTACGGAAACCCCGTATTTACATATCTACCACTGTGCAGGAGAATCCGTATAGGTGTTCCAGTGTTCGAACCGTAATACGTGAGAAATGGCATGTAAACCCCGTATTTACATATCTGCCACAGTGCAGGAGAATCCGTATAGGTGTTCGAGTGTTCGAACCGTAATGTGTGAGAAATGGTATGTAAACCCCGTATTTACATATCTGCCACTGTGCACGAGAATCCGACAGGTGTTCGAGTGTTCGAACCGTAACGCGCAAGAAATGGTACGGAAACCCCGAATTTACATATCTGCCACTGTGCAGGAGAATCCGTATAGGTGTTCGAGTGTTCGAACCGTAATGCGTAAGAAATGGTATGGAAACCCCGTCTTTACATATCTGCCACTGTGCAGGAGAATCCATATAGGTGTTCGAGTGTTCGAACCGTAATGCGCAAGAAATGGTACGGAAACCCCGTATATACATATCTGCCACTGTGCAGGAGAATCTGTATAGGTGTTCGAGTGTTCGAACCGTAATGCGCAAGAAATGGTACGGAAACCCCGTATTTGCATATCTGCCACTGTGCAGGAGAATCCGTATAGGTGTTCGGGTGTTCGAACCGTAATGCGCAAGAAATGGTACGGAAACCCCGTATTTACATATTTGCCACTGTGCAGGAGAATCCGTATAGGTGTTCCAGTGTTCGGACCGTAATGCGTGAGAAATGGCATGTAAATCTCGTATTTACGTATCTGCCACAGTGCAGGAGAATCCGTACAGGTGTTCGAGTGTTCGAACCGTAATGCGTCAGAAATGGTATGTAAACCCCGTATTTACATATCTGCCACTGTGCAGGAGAATCCGTACAGGTGTTCGAGTGTTCGAACCGTAATGCGCAAGAAATGGTACGGAAACCCCGAATTTACATATCTGCCACTGTGCAGGAGAATCCGTATAGGTGTTCGAGTGTTCGAACCGTAATGCGTAAGAAATGGTATGGAAACCCCGTATTTACATATCTGCCACTGTGCAGGAGAATTCATATAGGTGTTCGAGTGTTCGAACCGTAATGCGCAAGAAATGGTACGGAAACCCCGTATTTACATATCTGCCACTGTGTAGGAGAATCTGTATAGGTGTTCGAGTGTTCGAACCGTAATGCGCAAGAAATGGTACGGAAACCCCGTATTTACATATCTGCCACTGTGCAGGAGAATCTGTATAGGTGTTCGAGTGTTCGAACCGTAATGCGCAAGAAATGGTACGGAAAACCCGTATTTACATATCTGCCACTGTGCAGGAGAATCCGTATAGGTGTTCGAGTGTTCGAACCGTAATGCGCAAGAAATGGTATGGAAACCCCGTATTTACATATCTGCCACTGTGCAGGAGAATCCGTATAGGTGTTCCAGTGTTCGAACCGTAATGCGTGAGAAATGGCATGTAAACCCCGTATTTACATATCTGCCACAGTGCAGGAGAATCCGTATAGGGGTTCGAGTGTTCGAACCGTAATGCGTGAGAAATGGTATGTAAACCCCGTATTTACATATCTGCCACTGTGCAGGAGAATCCGTACAAGTGTTCGAGTGTTCGAACCGTAATGCGCAAGAAATGGTACGGAAACCCCGAATTTACATATCTGCCACTGTGCAGGAGAATCCGTATAGGTGTTCGAGTGTTCGAACCGTAATGCGTAAGAAATGGCAGGGAAACCCCGTATTTACATATCTGCCACTGTGCAGCAGAATCCATATAGGTGTTCGAGTGTTCGAACCGTAATGCGCAAGAAATGGTACGGAAACCCCGTATTTACATATCTGCCACTGTGCAGGAGAATCGGTATAGGTGTTCGAGTGTTCAAACCGTAATGTGCAATAAATGGTACGGAAACCCCGTATTTACATATCTGCCACTGTGCATGAGAATCTGTATAGGTGTTCGAGTGTTCGAACCGTAATGCGCAAGAAATGGTACGGAAACCCCGTATTGACATATCTGCCACTGTGCAGGAGAATCCGTATAGGTGTTTGAGTGTTCGAACCGTAATGCGCAAGAAATGGTATGGAAACCCCGTATTTACATTTCTGCCACTATGCAGGAGAATCCATATAGGTGTTCGAGTGTTCGAACCGTAATGCGCAAGAAATGGTACGGAAACCCCGTATTTACATATCTGCCACTGTGCAGGAGAATCGGTATAGGTGTTCGAGTGTTCGAACCGTAATGCGCAAGAAACGGTACAGAAATCCCGTATTTACATATCTGCCACTGTGCAGGAGAATCCGTATAGGTTTTCGAGTGTTCGAACTGTAATGCGCAACAAATGGTACGGAAACCCCGTATTTACATACCTGCCACTGTGGAGGAGAATCCGTATAGGTGTTCGAGTGTTCGAACCGTAATGCGCAAGAAATGGTATGGAAACCCCGTATTTACATATCTGCCACTGTGCAGGAGAATCCGTATAGGTGTTCGAGTGTTCGAACCGTAATGCGCAAGAAATGGTACGGAAACCCCGTATTTACATATCTGCCACTGTGCAGGACAATCCGTATAGGTGTTCCAGTGTTCGAACCGTAATGCGTGAGAAATGGCATGTAAACCCCGTATTTACATATCTGCCACCGTACAGCAGAATCCGTATAGGTGTTCGAGTGTTCGAACCGTAATGCGTGAGAAATGGTATGTAAACCCTGTATTTACATATCTGCCACTGTGCAGGAGAATCCGTATAGGTGTTCGAGTGTTCGAACCGTAATGCGCAAGAAATGGTATGGAAACCCCGTATTTACATATCTGCCACTGTGCAGGAGAATCCGTATAGGTGTTCGAGTGTTCGAACCGTAATGCGCAAGAAATGGTACGGAAACCCCGTATTTACATATCTGCCACTGTGCAGGAGAATCCGTATAGGTGTTCCAGTGTTCGAACCGTAATGCGTGAGAAATGGCATGTAAACCCCGTATTTACATATCTGCCACCGTGCGGGAGAATCCGTATAGGTGTTCGAGTGTTCGAGCCGTAATGCGTGAGAAATGGTATGTAAACCCCGTATTTACATATCTGCCACTGTGCAGGAGAATCCGTATAGGTGTTCGAGTGTTCGAACCGTAATGCGCAAGAAATGGTACAGAAACCCCGAATTTACATATCTGCCACTGTGCAGGAGAATCCGTATAGGTGTTCGAGTGTTCGAACCGTAATGCGCAAGAAACGGTACAGAAACCCCGTATTTACATATCTGCCACTGTGCAGGAGAATCCGTATAGGTGTTCGAGTGTTCGAACCGTAATGGGCAACAAATGGTACGGAAACCCCGTATTTACATATCTGCCACTGTGCAGGAGAATCTGTATCGGTGTTCGAGTGTTCGAACCGTAACGCGCAAGAAATGGTACGGAAACCCCGTATTTACATATCTGCCACTGTGGAGGAGAATCCGTATAGGTGTTCGAGTGTTCGAACCGTAATGCACAAGAAACGGTACAGAAATCCCGTATTGACATATCTGCCACTGTGCAGGAGAATCCGTATAGGTGTTCGAGTGTTCGCACATTAATGCAAAACAAATGGTACGGAAACCCCGTATTTACATATCTGCCACTTTGTAGGACAATCCGTATAGGTGTTCGAGTGTTCGAACCGTAATGCGCAAGAAATGGTATGGAAACTCCGTATTTACATATCTGCCACTGTGCAGGAGAATCCGTATAGGTGTTCGAGTGTTCGAACCGTAATGCGCAAGAAATGGTACGGAAACCCCGTATTTACATATCTGCCACTGTGCAGGAGAATCCATATAGGTGTTCGAGTGTTCGAACCGAAATGCGCAAGAAATGGTACGGAAACCCCGTATTTACATATCTGCCACTGTGCAGGAGAATCCGTATAGGTGATCAGGTGTTCGAACCGTAACGCGGAAGAAATGGTACGGAAACCCCGTATTTACATATCTGCCACTGTGCAGGAGAATCCGTATAGGTGTTCCAGTGTTCGAACCGTAATACGTGAGAAATGGCATGTAAACCCCGTATTTACATATCTGCCACAGTGCAGGAGAATCCGTATAGGTGTTCGAGTGCTCGAAACGTAATGCGTGAGAAATGGTATGTAAACCCCGTATTTACATATCTGCCACTGTGCACGAGAATCCGACAGGTGTTCGAGTGTTCGAACCGTAACGCGCAAGAAATGGTACGGAAACCCCGAATTTACATATCTGCCACTGTGCAGGAGAATCCGTATAGGTGTTCGAGTGTTCGAACCGTAATGCGTAAGAAATGGTATGGAAACCCCGTATTTACATATCTGCCACTGTGCAGGAGAATCCATATAGGTGTTCGAGTGTTCGAACCGTAATGCGCAAGAAATGGTACGGAAACCCCGTATATACATATCTGCCACTGTGCAGGAGAATCTGTATAGGTGTTCGAGTGTTCGAACCGTAATGCGCAAGAAATGGTACGGAAACCCCGTATTTGCATATCTGCCACTGTGCAGGAGAATCCGTATAGGTGTTCGGGTGTTCGAACCGTAATGCGCAGGAAATGGTACGGAAACCCCGTATTTACATATTTGCCACTATGCAGGAGAGTCCGTGTAGGTGTTCCAGTGTTCGAACCGTAATGCGTGAGAAATGGCATGTAAACCCCGTATTTACATATCTGCCACAGTGCAGGAGAATCCGTACAGGTGTTCGAGTGTTCGAACCGTAATGCGTGAGAAATGGTATGGAAACCCCGTATTTACATATCTGCCACTGTGCAGGAGAATCCGTACAGGTGTTCGAGTGTTCGAACCGTAATGCGCAAGAAATGGTACGGAAACCCCGAATTTACATATCTGCCACTGTGCAGGAGAATCCGTATAGGTGTTCGAGTGTTCGAACCGTAATGCGTAAGAAATGGTATGGAAACCCCGTATTTACATATCTGCCACTGTGCAGGAGAATCCATATAGGTGTTCGAGTGTTCGAACCGTAATGCGCAAGAAATGGTACGGAAACCCCGTATTTACATATCTGCCACTGTGTAGGAGAATCTGTATAGGTGTTCGAGTGTTCGAACCGTAATGCGCAAGAAATGGTACGGAAACCCCGTATTTACATATCTGCCACTGTGCAGGAGAATCTGTATAGGTGTTCGAGTGTTCGAACCGTAATGCGCAAGAAATGGTACGGAAAACCCGTATTTACATATCTGCCACTGTGCAGGAGAATCCGTATAGGTGTTCGAGTGTTCGAACCGTAATGCGCAAGAAATGGTATGGAAACCCCGTATTTACATATCTGCCACTGTGCAGGAGAATCCGTATAGGTCTTCCAGTGTTCGAACCGTAATGCGTGAGAAATGGCATGTAAACCCCGTATTTACATATCTGCCACAGTGCAGGAGAATCCGTATAGGGGTTCCAGTGTTCGAACCGTAATGCGTGAGAAATGGTATGTAAACCCCGTATTTACATATCTGCCACTGTGCAGGAGAATCCGTACAGGTGTTCGAGTGTTCGAACCGTAATGCGCAAGAAATGGTACGGAAACCCCGAATTTACATATCTGCCACTGTGCAGGAGAATCCGTATAGGTGTTCGAGTGTTCGAACCGTAATGCGTGAGAAATGGCATGTAAACCCCGTATTTACATATCTGCCACTGTGCAGAAGAATCCATATAGGTGTTCGAGTGTTCGAACCGTAATGCGTGAGAAATGGTATGGAAACCCCGTATTTACATATCTGCCACTGTGCAGGAGAATCTGTATAGGTGTTCGAGTGTTCGAACCGTAAAGCGCAATAAATGGTACGGAAACCCCGTATTTACATATCTGCCACTGTGCATGAGAATCTGTATAGGTGTTCGAGTGTTCGAACCGTAATGCGCAAGAAATGGTACGGAAACCCCGTATTGACATATCTGCCACTGTGCAGGAGAATCCGTATAGGTGTTCGAGTGTTCGAACCGTAATGCGCAAGAAATGGTATGGAAACCCCGTATTAACATTTCTGCCACTATGCAGGAGAATCTGTATAGGTGTTCGAGTGTTCGAACCGTAATGCGCAAGAAACGGTACGGAAACCCCGTATTTACATATCTGCCACTGTGCAGGAGAATCTGTATAGGTGTTCGAGTGTTCGAACCGTAATGCGCAAGAAATGGTACGGAAAACCCGTATTTACATATCTGCCACTGTGCAGGAGAATCCGTATAGGTGTTCGAGTGTTCGAACCGTAATGCGCAAGAAATGGTATGGAAACCCCGTATTTACATATCTGCCACTGTGCAGGAGAATCCGTATAGGTCTTCCAGTGTTCGAACCGTAATGCGTGAGAAATGGCATGTAAACCCCGTATTTACATATCTGCCACAGTGCAGGAGAATCCGTATAGGGGTTCCAGTGTTCGAACCGTAATGCGTGAGAAATGGTATGTAAACCCCGTATTTACATATCTGCCACTGTGCAGGAGAATCCGTACAGGTGTTCGAGTGTTCGAACCGTAATGCGCAAGAAATGGTACGGAAACCCCGAATTTACATATCTGCCACTGTGCAGGAGAATCCGTATAGGTGTTCGAGTGTTCGAACCGTAATGCGTAAGAAATGGTAGGGAAACCCCGTATTTACATATCTGCCACTGTGCAGAAGAATCCATATAGGTGTTCGAGTGTTCGAACCGTAATGCGCAAGAAATGGTACGGAAACCCCGTATTTACATATCTGCCACTGTGCAGGAGAATCTGTATAGGTGTTCGGGTGTTCGAACCGTAAAGCGCAATAAATGGTACGGAAACCCCGTATTTACATATCTGCCACTGTGCATGAGAATCTGTATAGGTGTTCGAGTGTTCGAACCGTAATGCGCAAGAAATGGTACGGAAACCCCGTATTGACATATCTGCCACTGTGCAGGAGAATCCGTATAGGTGTTCGAGTGTTCGAACCGTAATGCGCAAGAAATGGTATGGAAACCCCGTATTTACATTTCTGCCACTATGCAGGAGAATCCATATAGGTGTTCGAGTGTTCGAACCGTAATGCGCAAGAAAGGGTACGGAAACCCCGTATTTACATATCTGCCACTGTGCAGGAGAATCTGTATAGGTGTTCGAGTGTTCGAACCGTAATGCGCAAGAAACGGTACAGAAACCCCGTATTTACATATCTGCCACTGTGCAGGAGAATCCGTATAGGTGTTCGAGTGTTCGAACTGTAATGCGCAACAAATGGTACGGAAACCCCGTATTTACATCCCTGCCACTGTGCAGGAGAATCCGTATAGGTGTTCGAGTGTTCGAACCGTAATGCGCAAGAAATGGTATGGAAATCCCGTATTTACATATCTGCCACTGTGCAGGAGAATCCGTATAGGTGTTCGAGTGTTCGAACCGTAATGCGCAAGAAATGGTACGGAAACCCCGTATTTACATATCTGCCACTGTGCAGGACAATCCGTATAGGTGTTCCAGTGTTCGAACCGTAATGCGTGAGAAATGGCATGTAAACCCCGGATTTAAATATCTGCCACCGTGCAGCAGAATCCGTATAGGTGTTCGAGTGTTCGAACCGTAATACGTGAGAAATGGTATGTAAACCCTGTATTTACATATCTGCCACTGTGCAGGAGAATCCGTATAGGTGTTCGAGTGTTCGAACCGTAATGCGCAAGAAATGGTATGGAAACCCCGTATTTACATATCTGCCACTGTGCAGGAGAATCCGTATAGGTGTTCGAGTGTTCGAACCGTAATGCGCAAGAAATGGTACGGAAACCCCGTATTTACATATCTGCCACTGTGCAGGAGAATCCGTATAGGTGTTCCAGTGTTCGAACCGTAATGCGTGAGAAATGGCATGTAAACCCCGTATTTACATATCTGCCACCGTGCGGGAGAATCCGTATAGGTGTTCGAGTGTTCGAACCGTAATGCGTGAGAAATGGTATGTAAACCCCGTATTTACATATCTGCCACTGTGCAGGAGAATCCGTATAGGTGTTCGAGTGTTCGAACCGTAATGCGCAAGAAATGGTACAGAAACCCCGAATTTACATATCTGCCACTGTGTAGGAGAATCCGTATAGGTGTTCGAGTGTTCGAACCGTAATGCGCAAGAAACGGTACAGAAACCCCGTATTTACATATCTGCCACTGTGCAGGAGAATCCGTATAGGTGTTCGAGTGTTCGAACCGTAATGCGCAACAAATGGTACGGAAACCCCGTATTTACATATCTGCCACTGTGCAGGAGAATCTGTATAGGTGTTCGAGTGTTCGAACCGTAACGCGCAAGAAATGGTACGGAAACCCCGTATTTACATATCTGCCACTGTGCAGGAGAATCCGTATAGGTGTTCGAGTGTGCGAACCGTAATGCACAAGAAACGGTACAGAAATCCCGTATTGACATATCTGCCACTGTGCAGGAGAATCCGTATAGGTGTTCGAGTGTTCGCACAGTAATGCGAAACAAATGGTACGGAAACCCCGTATTTACATATCTGCCACTGTGTAGGAGAATCCGTATAGGTGTTCGAGTGTTCGAACCGTAATGCGCAAGAAATGGTATGGAAACTCCGTATTTACATATCTGCCACTGTGCAGGAGAATCCGTATAGGTGTTCGAGTGTTCGAACCGTAATGCGCAAGAAATGGTACGGAAACCCCGTATTTACATATCTGCCACTGTGCAGGAGAATCCATATAGGTTTTCGAGTGTTCGAACCGTAATGCGCAAGAAATGGTACGGAAACCCCGTATTTACATATCTGCCACTGTGCAGGAGAATCCGTATAGGTGATCGGGTGTTCGAACCGTAATACGCAAGAAATGGTACGGAAACCCCGTATTTACATATCTGCCACTGTGCAGGAGAATCCGTATAGGTGTTCCAGTGTTCGAACCGTAATACGTGAGAAATGGCATGTAAACCCCGTATTTACATATCTGCCACAGTGCAGGAGAATCCGTATAGGTGTTCGAGTGTTCGAACCGTAATGCGTGAGAAATGGTTTGTAAACCCCGTATTTACATATCTGCCACTGTGCACGAGAATCCGACAGGTGTTCGAGTGTTCGAACCGTAACGCGCAAGAAATGGAACGGAAACCCCGAATTTACATATCTGCCACTGTGCAGGAGAATCCGTATAGGTGTTCGAGTGTTCGAACCGTAATGCGTAAGAAATGGTATGGAAACCCCGTATTTACATATCTGCCACTGTGCAGGGGAATCCATATAGGTGTTCGAGTGTTCGAACCGTAATGCGCAAGAAATGGTACGGAAACCCCGTATATACATATCTGCCACTGTGCAGGAGAATCTGTATAGGTGTTCGAGTGTTCGAACCGTAATGCGCAAGAAATGGTACGGAAACCCCGTATTTGCATATCTGCCATTGTGCAGGAGAATCCGTATAGGTGTTCGGGTGTTCGAACCGTAATGCGCAAGAAATGGTACGGAAACCCCGTATTTACATATTTGCCACTATGCAGGAGAATCCGTATAGGTGTTCCAGTGTTCGAACCGTAATGCGTGAGAAATGGCATGTAAACCCCGTATTTACATATCTGCCACAGTGCAGGAGAATCCGTACAGGTGTTCGAGTGTTCGAACCGTAATGCGTGAGAAATGGTATGGAAACCCCGTATTTACATATCTGCCACTGTGCAGGAGAATCCGTACAGGTCTTCGAGTGTTCGAACCGTAATGCGCAAGAAATGGTACGGAAACCCCGAATTTACATATCTGCCACTGTGTAGGAGAATCCGTATAGGTGTTCCAGTGTTCGAACCGTAATACGTGAGAAATGGCATGTAAACCCCGTATTTACATATCTGCCACAGTGCAGGAGAATCCGTATAGGTGTTCGAGTGTTCGAACCGTAATGCGTGAGAAATGGTATGTAAACCCCGTATTTACATATCTGCCACTGTGCACGAGAATCCGACAGGTGTTCGAGTGTTCGAACCGTAACGCGCCAGAAATGGTACGGAAACCCCGAATTTACATATCTGCCACTGTGCAGGAGAATCCGTATAGGTGTTCGAGTGTTCGAACCGTAATGCGTAAGAAATGGTATGGAAACCCCGTATTTACATATCTGCCACTGTGCAGGAGAATCCATATAGGTGTTCGAGTGTTCGAACCGTAATGCGCAAGAAATGGTACGGAAACCCCGTATATACATATCTGCCACTGTGCAGGAGAATCTGTATAGGTGTTCGAGTGTTCGAACCGTAATGCGCAAGAAATGGTACGGAAACCCCGTATTTGCATATCTGCCACTGTGCAGGAGAATCCGTATAGGTGTTCGGGTGTTCGAACCGTAATGCGCAGGAAATGGTACGGAAACCCCGTATTTACATATTTGCCACTGTGCAGGAGAATCCGTATAGGTGTTCCTGTGTTCGAACCGTAATGCGTGAGAAATGGCATGTAAACCCCGTATTTACATATCTGCCACAGTGCAGGAGAATCCGTACAGGTGTTCGAGTGTTCGAACCGTAATGCGTGAGAAATGGTATGGAAACCCCGTATTTACATATCTGCCACTGTGCAGGAGAATCCGTACAGGTGTTCGAGTGTTCGAACCGTAATGCGCAAGAAATGGTACGGAAACCCCGAATTTACATATCTCCCACTGTGCAGGAGAATCCGTATAGGTGTTCGAGTGTTCGAACCGTAATGCGTAAGAAATGGTATGGAAACCCCGTATTTACATATCTGCCACTGTGCAGGAGAATCCATATAGGTGTTCGAGTGTTCGAACCGTAATGCGCAAGAAATGGTACGGAAACCCCGTATTTACATATCTGCCACTGTGTAGGAGAATCTGTATAGGTGTTCGAGTGTTCGAACCGTAATGGGCAAGAAATGGTACGGAAACCCCGTATTTACATATCTGCCACTGTGCAGGAGAATCTGTATAGGTGTTCGAGTGTTCGAATCGTAATGCGCAAGAAATGGTACGGAAAACCCGTATTTACATATCTGCCACTGTGCAGGAGAATCCGTATAGGTGTTCGAGTGTTCGAACCGTAATGCGCAAGAAATGGTATGGAAACCCCGTATTTACATATCTGCCACTGTGCAGGAGAATCCGTATAGGTGTTCCAGTGTTCGAATCGTAATGCGTGAGAAATGGCATGTAAACCCCGTATTTACATATCTGCCACAGTGCAGGAGAATCCGTATAGGGGTTCGAGTGTTCGAACCGTAATGCGTGAGAAATGGTATGTAAACCCCGTATTTACATATCTGCCACTGTGCAGGAGAATCCGTACAGGTGTTCGAGTGTTCGAACCGTAATGCGCAAGAAATGGTACGGAAACCCCGAATTTACATATCTGCCACTGTGCAGGAGAATCCGTATAGGTGTTCGAGTGTTCGAACCGTAATGCGTAAGAAATGGTAGGGAAACCCCGTATTTACATATCTGCCACTGTGCAGGAGAATCCATATAGGTGTTCGAGTGTTCGAACCGTAATGCGCAAGAAATGGTACGGAAACCCCGTATTTACATATCTGCCACTGTGCAGGGGAATCTGTATAGGTGTTCGAGTGTTCGAACCGTAAAGCGCAATAAATGGTACGGAAACCCCGTATTTACATATCTGCCACTGTGCATGAGAATCTGTATAGGTGTTCGAGTGTTCGAACCGTAATGCGCAAGAAATGGTACGGAAACCCCGTATTGACATATCTGCCACTGTGCAGGATAATCCGTATAGGTGTTCGAGTGTTCGAACCGTAATGCGCAAGAAATGGTATGGAAACCCCGTATTTACATTTCTGCCACTATGCAGGAGAATCCATATAGGTGTTCGAGTGTTCGAACCGTAATGCGCAAGAAATGGTACGGAAACCCCGTATTTACATATCTGCCACTGTGCAGGAGAATCTGTATAGGTGTTCGAGTGTTCGAACCGTAATGCGCAAGAAACGGTACAGAAACCCCGTATTTACATATCTGCCACTGTGCAGGAGAATCCGTATAGGTGTTCGAGTGTTCGAACTGTAATGCGCAACAAATGGTATGGAAACCCCGTATTTACATCCCTGCCACTGTGCAGGAGAATCCGTATAGGTGTTCGAGTGTTCGAACCGTAATGCGCAAGAAATGGTATGGAAACCCCGTATTTAGATATCTGCCACCGTGCAGGAGAATCCGTATAGGTGTTCGAGTGTTCGAACCGTAATGCGCAAGAAATGGTACGGAAACCCCGTATTTACATATCTGCCACTGTGCAGGACAATCCGTATAGGTGTTCCAGTGTTCGAACCGTAATGCGTGAGAAATGGCATGTAAACCCCGTATTTAAATATCTGCCACCGTGCAGCAGAATCCGTATAGGTGTTCGAGTGTTCGAACCGTAAAGCGTGTGAAATGGTATGTAAACCCTGTATTTACATATCTGCCACTGTGCAGGAGAATCCGTATAGGTGTTCGAGTGTTCGAACCGTAATGCGCAAGAAATGGTATGGAAACCCCGTATTTACATATCTGCCACTGTGCAGGAGAATCCATATAGGTGTTCGAGTGTTCGAACCGTAATGCGCAAGAAATGGTACGGAAACCCCGTATTTACATATCTGCCACTGTGCAGGAGAATCCGTATAGGTGTTCCAGTGTTCGAACCGTAATGCGTGAGAAATGGCATGTAAACCCCGTATTTACATATCTGCCACCGTGCGGGAGAATCCGTATAGGTGTTCGAGTGTTCGAACCGTAATGCGTGAGAAATGGTATGTAAACCCCGTATTTACATATCTGCCACTGTGCAGGAGAATCCGTATAGGTGTTCGAGTGTTCGAACCGTAATGCGCAAGAAATGGTACAGAAACCCCGAATTTACATATCTGCCACTGTGCAGGAGAATCCGTATAGGTGTTCGAGTGTTCGAACCGTAATGCGCAAGAAACGGAACAGAAACCCCGTATTTACATATCTGCCACTGTGCAGGAGAATCCGTATAGGTGTTCGAGTGTTCGAACCGTAATGCGCAACAAATGGTACGGAAACCCCGTATTTACATATCTGCCACTGTGCAGGAGAATCTGTATAGGTGTTCGAGTGTTCGAACCGTAACGCGCAAGAAATGGTACGGAAACCCCGTATTTACATATCTGCCACTGTGCAGGAGAATCCGTATAGGTGTTCGAGTGTTCGAACCGTAATGCACAAGAAACGGTACAGAAATCCCGTATTGACATATCTGCCACTGTGCAGGAGAATCCGTATAGGTGTTCGAGTGTTCGCACAGTAATGCGAAACAAATGGTACGGAAACCCCGTATTTACATATCTGCCACTGTGTAGGACAATCCGTATAGGTGTTCGAGTGTTCGAACCGTAATGCGCAAGAAATGGTATGGAAACTCCGTATTTACATATCTGCCACTGTGCAGGAGAATCCGTATAGGTGTTCGAACCGTAATGCGCAAGAAATGGTACGGAAACCCCGTATTTACATATCTGCCACTGTGCAGGAGAATCCATATAGGTGTTCGAGTGTTCGAACCGTAATGCGCAAGAAATGGTACGGAAACCCCGTATTTACATATCTGCCACTGTGCAGGAGAATCCGTATAGGTGATCGGGTGTTCGAACCGTAATACGCAAGAAATGGTACGGAAACCCCGTATTTACATATCTGCCACTGTGCAGGAGAATCCGTATAGGTGTTCCAGTGTTCGAACCGT
The DNA here is from genome assembly GCF_055761805.1 of Camellia sinensis. Classification (NCBI taxonomy): domain Eukaryota; kingdom Viridiplantae; phylum Streptophyta; class Magnoliopsida; order Ericales; family Theaceae; genus Camellia; species Camellia sinensis. The sequence continues at coordinate 5,687,687 of NC_138965.1, forward strand.
AATACGTGAGAAATGGCATGTAAACCCCGTATTTACATATCTGCCACAGTGCAGGAGAATCCGTATAGGTGTTCGAGTGTTCGAACCGTAATGCGTGAGAAATGGTTTGTAAACCCCGTATTTACATATCTGCCACTGTGCACGAGAATCCGACAGGTGTTCGAGTGTTCGAACCGTAACGCGGAAGAAATGGTACGGAAACCCCGAATTTACATATCTGCCACTGTGCAGGAGAATCCGGATAGGTGTTCGAGTGTTCGAACCGTAATGCGTAAGAAATGGTATGGAAACCCCGTATTTACATATCTGCCACTGTGCAGGAGAATCCATATAGGTGTTCGAGTGTTCGAACCGTAATGCGCAAGAAATGGTACGGAAACCCCGTATATACATATCTGCCACTGTGCAGGAGAATCTGTATAGGTGTTCGAGTGTTCGAACCGTAATGCGCAAGAAATGGTACGAAAACCCCGTATTTGCATATCTGCCACTGTGCAGGAGAATCCGTATAGGTGTTCGGGTGTTCGAACCGTAATGCGCAAGAAATGGTACGGAAACCCCGTATTTACATATTTGCCACTATGTAGGAGAATCCGTATAGGTGTTCCAGTGTTCGAACCGTAATGCGTGAGAAATGGCATGTAAACCCCGTATTTACATATCTGCCACAGTGCAGGAGAATCCGTACAGGTGTTCGAGTGTTCGAACCGTAATGCGTGAGAAATGGTATGGAAACCCCGTATTTACATATCTGCCACTGTGCAGGAGAATCCGTACAGGTCTTCGAGTGTTCGAACCGTAATGCGCAAGAAATGGTACGGAAACCCCGAATTTACATATCTGCCACTGTGCAGGAGAATCCGTATAGGTGTTCGAGTGTTCGAACCGTAATGCGTAAGAAATGGTATGGAAACCCCGTATTTACATATCTGCCACTGTGCAGGAGAATCCATATAGGTGTTCGAGTGTTCGAACCGTAATGCGCAAGAAATGGTACGGAAACCCCGTATTTACATATCTGCCACTGTGTAGGAGAATCTGTATAGGTGTTCAAGTGTTCGAACCGTAATGCGCAAGAAATGGTACGGAAACCCCGTATTTACATATCTGCCACTGTGCAGGAGAATCAGTATAGGTGTTCGAGTGTTCGAACCGTAATGCGCAAGAAATGGTACGGAAAACCCGTATTTACATATCTGCCACTGTGCAGGAGAATCCGTATAGGTGTTCGAGTGTTCGAACCGTAATGCGCAAGAAATGGTATGGAAACCCCGTATTTACATATCTGCCACTGTGCAGGAGAATCCGTATAGGTGTTCCCGTGTTCGAACCGTAATGCGTGAGAAATGGCATGTAAACCCCGTATTTACATATCTGCCACAGTGCAGGAGAATCCGTATAGGGGTTCGAGTGTTCGAACCGTAATGCGTGAGAAATGGTATGTAAACCCCGTATTTACATATCTGCCACTGTGCAGGAGAATCCGTACAGGTGTTCGAGTGTTCGAACCGTAATGCGCAAGAAATGGTACGGAAACCCCGAATTTACATATCTGCCACTGTGCAGGAGAATCCGTATAGGTGTTCGAGTGTTCGAACCGTAATGCGTAAGAAATGGTAGGGAAACCCCGTATTTACATATCTGCCACTGTGCAGGAGAATCCATATAGGTGTTCGAGTGTTCGAACCGTAATCCACAAGAAATGGTACGGAAACCCCGTATTTACATATCTGCCACTGTGCAGGAGAATCTGTATAGGTGTTCGAGTGTTCGAACCGTAATGCGCAATAAATGGTACGGAAACCCCGTATTTACATATCTGCCACTGTGCAGGAGAATCTGTATAGGTGTTCGAGTGTTCGAACCGTAATGCGCAAGAAATGGTACGGAAACCCCGTATTGACATATCTGCCACTGTGCAGGAGAATCCGTATAGGTGTTCGATTGTTCGAACCGTAATGCGTGAGAAATGGTACAGAAACCCCGTATTTACATATCTGCCACTGTGCAGGAGAATCCGTATAGGTGTTCGAGTGTTCGAACTGTAATGCGCAACAAATGGTACGGAAACCCCGTATTTACAGATCTGCCACTGTGCAGGAGAATCTGTATAGGTGTTCGAGTGTTCGAACCGCAATGCGCAAGAAATGGTACGGATAACCCGTATTTACATATCTGCCACTGTGCAGGAGAATCCGTATAGGTGTTCGAGTGTTCGAACCGTAATGCGCAAGAAATGGTATGGAAACCCCGTATTTACATATCTGCCACTGTGCAGGAGAATCCGTGTAGGTGTTCCAGTGTTCGAACCGTAATGCGTGAGAAATGGCATGTAAACCCCGTATTTACATATCTGCCACAGTGCAGGAGAATCCGTATAGGGGTTCGAATGTTCGAACCGTAATGCGTGAGAAATGGTATGTAAACCCCGTATTTACATATCTGCCACTGTGCAGGAGAATCCGTACAGGTGTTCGAGTGTTCGAACCGTAATGCGCAAGAAATGGTACGGAAACCCCGAATTTACATATCTGCCACTGTGCAGGAGAATCCGTATAGGTGTTCGAGTGTTCGAACCGTAATGCGTAAGAAATGGTAGGGAAACCCCGTATTTACATATCTGCCACTGTGCAGGAGAATCCATATAGGTGTTCGAGTGTTCGAACCGTAATGCGCAAGAAATGGTACGGAAACCCCGTATTTACATATCTGCCACTGTGCAGGAGAATCTGTATAGGTGTTCGAGTGTTCGAACCGTAATGCGCAATAAATGGTACGGAAACCCCGTATTTACATATCTGCCACTGTGCAGGAGAATCTGTATAGGTGTTCGAGTGTTCGAACCGTAATGCGCAAGAAATGGTACGGAAATCCCGTATTGACATATCTGCCACTGTGCAGGAGAATCCGTATAGGTGTTCGAGTGTTCGAACCGTAATGCGCAAGAAATGGTATGGAAACCCCGTATTTACATTTCTGCCACTATGCAGGAGAATCCATATAGGTGTTCGAGTGTTCGAACCGTAATGCGCAAGAAATGGTACGGAAACCCCGTATTTACATATCTGCCACTGTGCAGGAGAATCTGTATAGGTGTTCGAGTGTTCGAACCGTAATGCGCAAGAAACGGTACAGAAACCCCGTATTTACATATCTGCCACTGTGCAGGAGAATCCGTATAGGTGTTCGAGTGTTCGAACTGTAATGCGCAACAAATGGTACGGAAACCCCGTATTTACATACCTGCCACTGTGCAGGAGAATCCGTATAGGTGTTCGAGTGTTCGAACCGTAATGCGCAAGAAATGGTATGGAAACCCCGTATTTACATATCTGCCACTGTGCAGGAGAATCCGTATAGGTGTTCGAGTGTTCGAACCGTAATGCGCAAGAAATGGTACGGAAACCCCGTATTTACATATCTGCCACTGTGCAGGACAATCCGTATAGGTGTTCCAGTGTTCGAACCGTAATGCGTGAGAAATGGCATGTAAACCCCGTATTTACATATCTGCCACCGTGCAGCAGAATCCGTATAGGTGTTCGAGTGTTCGAACCGTAATGCGTGAGAAATGGTATGTAAACCCCGTATTTACATATCTGCCACTGTGCAGGAGAATCCGTATAGGTGTTCGAGGGTTCGAACCGTAATGCGCAAGAAATGGTACAGAAACCCCGAATTTACATATCTGCCACTGTGCAGGAGAATCCGTATAGGTGTTCGAGTGTTCGAACCGTAATGCGCAAGAAACGGTACAGAAACCCCGTATTTACATATCTGCCACTGTGCAGGAGAATCCGTATAGGTGTTCGAGTGTTCGAACCGTAATGCGCAAGAAATGGTACGGAAACCCCGTATTTACATATCTGCCACTGTGCAGGAGAATCTGTATAGGTGTTCGAGTGTTCGAACCGTAACGCGCAAGAAATGGTACGGAAACCCCGTATTTACATGTCTGCCACTGTGCAGGAGAATCCGTATAGGTGTTCGAGTGTTCGAACCGTAATGCACAAGAAACGGTACAGAAATCCCGTATTGACATATCTGCCACTGTGCAGGAGAATCCGTATAGGTGTTCGAGTGTTCACACAGTAATGCGCAACAAATGGTACGGAAACCCCGTATTTACATATCTGCCACTGTGTAGGAGAATCCGTATAGGTGTTCGAGTGTTCGAACCGTAATGCGCAAGAAATGGTATGGAAACCCCGTATTTACATATCTGCCACTGTGCAGGAGAATCCGTATAGGTGTTCGAGTGTTCGAACCGTAATGCGCAAGAAATGGTACGGAAACCCCGTATTTACATATCTGCCACGGTGCAGGAGAATCCATATAGGTGTTCGAGTGTTCGAACCGTAATGCGCAAGAAATGGTACGGAAACCCCGTATTTACATATCTGCCACTGTGCAGGAGAATCCGTATAGGTGTTCGGGTGTTCGAACCGTAATGCGCAAGAAATGGTACGGAAATCCCGTATTTACATATCTGCCACTGTGCAGGAGAATCCGTATAGGTGTTCCAGTGTTCGAACCGTAATACGTGAGAAATGGCATGTAAACCCCGTATTTACATATCTGCCACAGTGCAGGAGAATCCGTATAGGTGTTCGAGTGTTCGAACCGTAATGCGTGAGAAATGGTATGTAAACCCCGTATTTACATATCTGCCACTGTGCACGAGAATCCGACAGGTGTTCGAGTGTTCGAACCGTAACGCGCAAGAAATGGTACGGAAACCCCGAATTTACATATCTGCCACTGTGCAGGAGAATCCGTATAGGTGTTCGAGTGTTCGAACCGTAATGCGTAAGAAATGGTATGGAAACCCCGTATTTACATATCTGCCACTGTGCAGGAGAATCCATATAGGTGTTCGAGTGTTCGAACCGTAATGCGCAAGAAATGGTACGGAAACCCCGTATATACATATCTGCCACTGTGCAGGAGAATCTGTATAGGTGTTCGAGTGTTCGAACCGTAATGCGCAAGAAATGGTACGGAAACCCCGTATTTACATATCTGCCACTGTGCAGGAGAATCCGTATAGGTGTTCGAGTGTTCGAACCGTAATGCGCAAGAAATGGTATGGAAACCCCGTATTTACATATCTGCCACTGGGCAGGAGAATCCGTATAGGTGTTCCAGTGTTCGAACCGTAATGCGTGAGAAATGGCATGTAAACCCCGTATTTACATATCTGCCACAGTGCAGGAGAATCCGTATAGGTGTTCGAGTGTTCGAACCGTAATGCGTGAGAAATGGTATGTAAACCCCGTATTTACATATCTGCCACTGTACAGGAGAATCCGTATAGGTGTTCGAGTGTTCGAACCGTAATGCGCAAGAAATGGTACGGAAACCCCGAATTTACATATCTGCCACTGTGCAGGAGAATCCGTATAGGTGTTCGAGTGTTCGAACCGTAATGCGTAGGAAATGGTATGGAAACCCCGTATTTACATATCTGTCACTGTGCAGGAGAATCCATATAGGTGTTCGAGTGTTCGAACCGTAATGCGCAAGAAATGGTACGGAAACCCCGTATATACATATCTGCCACTGTGCAGGAGAATCTGTATAGGTGTTCGAGTGTTCGAACCGTAATGCGCAAGAAATGGTACGGAAACCCCGTATTTACATATCTGCCACTGTGCAGGAGAATCCGTATAGGTGTTCGAGTGTTCGAACCGTAATGCGCAAGAAATGGTATGGAAACCCCGTATTTACATATCTGCCACTGTGCAGGAGAATCCGTATAGGTGTTCCAGTGTTCGAACCGTAATGCGTGAGAAATGGCATGTAAACCCCGTATTTACATATCTGCCACAGTGCAGGAGAATCCGTATAGGTGTTCGAGTGTTCGAACCGTAATGCGTGAGAAATGGTATGTAAACCCCGTATTTACATATCTGCCACTGTACAGGACAATCCGTATAGGTGTTCCAGTGTTCGAACCGTAATGCGCAAGAAATGGTACGGAAACCCCGAATTTACATATCTGCCACTGTGCAGGAGAATCCGTATAGGTGTTCGAGTGTTCGAACCGTAATGCGTAGGAAATGGTATGGAAACCCCGTATTTACATATCTGCCACTGTGCAGGAGAATCCGTATAGGTGTTCGAGTGTTCGAACCGTAATGCGCAAGAAATGGTACGGAAACCCCGTATTTACATATCTGCCACTGTGCAGGAGAATCTGTATAGGTGTTCAAGTGTTCGAACCGTAATGCGCAAGAAATGGTACGGAAACCCCGTATTTACATATCTGCCACTGTGCAGAAGAATCTGTATAGGTGTTCGAGTGTTCGAACCGTAATGCGCAAGAAATGGTACGGAAACCCCGTATTGACATATCTGCCACTGTGCAGGAGAATCCGTATAGGTGTTCGAGTGTTCGAACCGTAATGCGCAAGAAATGGTATGGAAACCCTGTATTTACATTTCTGCCACTGTGCAGGAGAATCCATATAGGTGTTCGAGTGTTCGAACCGTAATGCGCAAGAAATGGTACGGAAACCCCGTATTTACATATCTGCCACTGTGCAGGAGAATCTGTATAGGTGTTCGAGTGTTCGAACCGTAATGCGCAAGAAACGGTACAGAAACCCCGTATTTACATATCTGCCACTGTGCAGGAGAATCCGTATAGGTGTTCGAGTGTTCGAACTGTAACGCGCAACAAATGGTACGGAAACCCCGTATTTACATATCTGCCACTCTGCAGGAGAATCCGTATAGGTGTTCGAGTGTTCGAACCGTAATGCGCAAGAAATGGTACGGAAACCCCGTATTTACATATCTGCCACTGTGCAGGAGAATCCGTACAGGTGTTCCAGTGTTCGAACCGTAATGCGTGAGAAATGGCAAGTAAACCCCGTATTTACATATCTGCCACCGTGCAGGAGAATCCGTATAGGTGTTCGAGTGTTCGAACCGTAATGCGCAAGAAATGGTACGGAAACCCCGTATTTACATATCTGCCACTGTGCAGGAGAATCCGTATAGGTGTTCGAGTGTTCGAACCGTAATGCGCAAGAAATGGTATGGAAACCCCGTATTTACATATCTGCCACTGTGTAGGAGAATCCGTATAGGTGTTCGAGTGTTCGAACCGTAATGCGCAAGAAATGGTACGGAAACCCCGTATTTACATATCTGCCACTGTGCAGGAGAATCCGTATGGGTGTTCCAGTGTTCGAACCGTAATGCGTGAGAAATGGCATGTAGACCCCATATTTACATATCGGCCACCGTGCGGGAGAATCCGTATAGGTGTTCGAGTGTTCGAACCGTAATGCGTGAGAAATGGTATGTAAACCCCGTATTTACATATCTGCCACTGTGCAGGAGAATCCGTATAGGTGTTCGAGTGTTCGAACCGTAATGCGCAAGAAATGGTACAGAAACCCCGAATTTACATATCTGCCACTGTGCAGGAGAATCCGTATAGGTGTTCGAGTGTTCGAACCGTAATGCGCAAGAAACGGTACAGAAACCCCGTATTTACATATCTGCCACTGTGCAGGAGAATCCGTATAGGTGTTCGAGTGTTCGAACCGTAATGCGCAACAAATGGTACGGAAACCCCGTATTTACATATCTGCCACTGTGTAGGAGAATCTGTATAGGTGTTCGAGTGTTCGAACCGTAACGCGCAAGAAATGGTACGGAAACCCCGTATTTACATATCTGCCACTGTGCAGGAGAATCCGTATAGGTGTTCGAGTGTTCGAACCGTAATGCACAAGAAACGGTACAGAAATCCCGTATTGACATATCTGCCACTATGCAGGAGAATCCGTATAGGTGTTCGAGTGTTCGCACGGTAATGCGCAACAAATGGTACGGAAACCCCGTATTTACATATCTGCCACTGTGCAGGAGAATCCGTATAGGTGTTCGAGTGTTCGAACCGTAATGCGCAAGAAATGGTATGGAAACCCCGTATTTATATATCTGCCACTGTGCAGGAGAATCCGTATAGGTGTTCGAGTGTTCGAACCGTAATGCGCAAGAAATGGTACGGAAACCCCGTATTTACATATCTGCCACTGTGCAGGAGAATCCATATAGGTGTTCGAGTGTTCGAACCGTAATGCGCAAGAAATGGTACGGAAACCCCGTATTTACATATCTGCCACTGTGCAGGAGAATCCGTATAGGTGTTCGGGTGTTCGAATCGTAATGCGCAAGAAATGGTATGGAAACCCCGTATTTACATAACTGCCACTGTGCAGGAGAATCCGTATAGGTGTTCCAGTGTTCGAACCGTAATGCGTGAGAAATGGCATGTAAACCCCGTATTTACATATCTGCCACAGTGCAGGAGAATCCGTATAGGTGTTCGAGTGTTCGAACCGTAATGCGTGAGAAATGGTTGGTAAACCCCGTATTTACATATCTGCCACTGTGCAGGAGAATCCGACAGGTGTTCGAGTGTTCGAACCGTAATGCGCAAGAAATGGTACGGAAACCCCGAATTTACATATCTGTCACTGTGCAGGAGAATCCGTATAGGTGTTCGAGTGTTCGAACCGTAATGCGTAAGAAATGGTATGGAAACCCCGTATTTACATATCTGCCACTGTGCAGTAGAATCCATATAGGTGTTCGAGTGTTCGAACCGTAATGCGCAAGAAATGGTACGGAAACCCCGTATATACATATCTGCCACTGTGCAGGAGAATCTGTATAGGTGTTCGAGTGTTCTAACCGTAATGCGCAAGAAATGGTACGGAAACCCCGTATTTACATATCTGCCACTGTGCAGGAGAATCTGTATAGGTGTTCGAGTGTTCGAACCGTAATGCGCAAGAAATGGTACGGAAACCCCGTATTTACATATCTGCCACTGTGCAGGACAATCCGTATAGGTGTTCCAGTGTTCGAACCGTAATGCGTGAGAAATGGCATGTAAACCCCGTATTTACATATCTGCCACCGTGCAGCAGAATCCGTATAGGTGTTCGAGTGTTCGAACCGTAATGCGTGAGAAATGGTATGTAAACCCCGTATTTACATATCTGCCACTGTGCAGGAGAATCCGTATAGGTGTTCGAGTGTTCGAACCGTAATGCGCAAGAAATGGTACAGAAACCCCGAATTTACATATCTGCCACTGTGCAGGAGAATCCGTATAGGTGTTCGAGTGTTCGAACCGTAATGCGCAAGAAACGGTACAGAAACCCCGTATTTACATATCTGCCACTGTGCAGGAGAATCCGTATAGGTGTTCGAGTGTTCGAACCGTAATGCGCAAGAAATGGTACGGAAACCCCGTATTTACATATCTGCCACTGTGCAGGAGAATCCATATAGGTGTTCGAGTGTTCGAACCGTAATGCGCAAGAAATGGTACGGAAACCCCGTATTTACATATCTGCCACTGTGCAGGAGAATCCGTATAGGTGTTCGGGTGTTCGAATCGTAATGCGCAAGAAATGGTATGGAAACCCCGTATTTACATAACTGCCACTGTGCAGGAGAATCCGTATAGGTGTTCCAGTGTTCGAACCGTAATGCGTGAGAAATGGCATGTAAACCCCGTATTTACATATCTGCCACAGTGCAGGAGAATCCGTATAGGTGTTCGAGTGTTCGAACCGTAATGCGTGAGAAATGGTTGGTAAACCCCGTATTTACATATCTGCCACTGTGCAGGAGAATCCGACAGGTGTTCGAGTGTTCGAACCGTAATGCGCAAGAAATGGTACGGAAACCCCGAATTTACATATCTGTCACTGTGCAGGAGAATCCGTATAGGTGTTCGAGTGTTCGAACCGTAATGCGTAAGAAATGGTATGGAAACCCCGTATTTACATATCTGCCACTGTGCAGTAGAATCCATATAGGTGTTCGAGTGTTCGAACCGTAATGCGCAAGAAATGGTACGGAAACCCCGTATATACATATCTGCCACTGTGCAGGAGAATCTGTATAGGTGTTCGAGTGTTCTAACCGTAATGCGCAAGAAATGGTACGGAAACCCCGTATTTACATATCTGCCACTATGCAGGAGAATCTGTATAGGTGTTCGAGTGTTCGAACCGTAATGCGCAAGAAATGGTACGGAAACCCCGTATTTACATATCTGCCACTGTGCAGGACAATCCGTATAGGTGTTCCAGTGTTCGAACCGTAATGCGTGAGAAATGGCATGTAAACCCCGTATTTACATATCTGCCACCGTGCAGCAGAATCCGTATAGGTGTTCGAGTGTTCGAACCGTAATGCGTGAGAAATGGTATGTAAACCCCGTATTTACATATCTGCCACTGTGCAGGAGAATCCGTATAGGTGTTCGAGTGTTCGAACCGTAATGCGCAAGAAATGGTACAGAAACCCCGAATTTACATATCTGCCACTGTGCAGGAGAATCCGTATAGGTGTTCGAGTGTTCGAACCGTAATGCGCAAGAAACGGTACAGAAACCCCGTATTTACATATCTACCACTGTGCAGGAGAATCCGTATAGGTGTTCGAGTGTTCGAACCGTAATGCGCAAGAAATGGTACGGAAACCCCGTATTTACATATCTGCCACTGTGCAGGAGAATCTGTATAGGAGTTCGAGTGTTCGAACCGTAACGCGAAAGAAATGGTACGGAAACTCCGTATTTACATGTCTGCCACTGTGCAGGAGAATCCGTGTAGGTGTTCGAGTGTTAGAACCGTAATGCACAAGAAACGGTACAGAAATCCCGTATTGACATATCTGCCACTGTGCAGGAGAATCCGTATAGGTGTTCGAGTGTTCGCACAGTAATGCGCAACAAATGGTACGGAAACCCCGTATTTACATATCTGCCACTGTGTAGGAGAATCCGTATAGGTGTTCGAGTGTTCGAACCGTAATGCGCAAGAAATGGTATGGAAACCCCGTATTTACATATCTGCCACTGTGCAGGAGAATCCGTATAGGTGTTCGAGTGTTCGAACCGTAATGCGCAAGAAATGGTACGGAAACCCCGTATTTACATATCTGCCACGGTGCAGGAGAATCCATATAGGTGTTCGAGTGTTCGAACCGTAATGCGCAAGAAATGGTACGGAAACCCCGTATTTACATATCTGCCACTGTGCAGGAGAATCCGTATAGGTGTTCGGGTGTTCGAACCGTAATGCGCAAGAAATGGTACGGAAACCCCGTATTTACATATCTGCCACTGTGCAGGAGAATCCGTATAGGTGTTCCAGTGTTCGAACCGTAATACGTGAGAAATGGCATGTAAACCCCGTATTTACATATCTGCCACAGTGCAGGAGAATCCGTATAGGTGTTCGAGTGTTCGAACCGTAATGCGTGAGAAATGGTATGTAAACCCCGTATTTACATATCTGCCACTGTGCACGAGAATCCGACAGGTGTTCGAGTGTTCGAACCGTAACGCGCAAGAAATGGTACGGAAACCCCGAATTTACATATCTGCCACTGTGCAGGAGAATCCGTATAGGTGTTCGAGTGTTCGAACCGTAATGCGTAAGAAATGGTATGGAAACCCCGTATTTACATATCTGCCACTGTGCAGGAGAATCCATATAGGTGTTCGAGTGTTCGAACCGTAATGCGCAAGAAATGGTACGGAAACCCCGTATATACATATCTGCCACTGTGCAGGAGAATCTGTATAGGTGTTCGAGTGTTCGAACCGTAATGCGCAAGAAATGGTACGGAAACCCCGTATTTACATATCTGCCACTGTGCAGGAGAATCCGTATAGGTGTTCGAGTGTTCGAACCGTAATGCGCAAGAAATGGTATGGAAACCCCGTATTTACATATCTGCCACTGTGCAGGAGAATCCGTATAGGTGTTCCAGTGTTCGAACCGCAATGCGTGAGAATTGGCATGTAAACCCCGTATTTACATATCTGCCACAGTGCAGGAGAATCCGTATAGGTGTTCGAGTGTTCGAACCGTAATGCGTGAGAAATGGTATGTAAACCCCGTATTTACATATCTGCCACTGTACAGGAGAATCCGTATAGGTGTTCGAGTGTTCGAACCGTAATGCGCAAGAAATGGTACGGAAACCCCGAATTTACATATCTGCCACTGTGCAGGAGAATCCGTATAGGTGTTCGAGTGTTCGAACCGTAATGCGTAGGAAATGGTATGGAAACCCCGTATTTACATATCTGCCACTGTGCAGGAGAATCCATATAGGTGTTCGAGTGTTCGAACCGTAATGCGCAAGAAATGGTACGGAAACCCCGTATATACATATCTGCCACTGTGCAGGAGAATCTGTATAGGTGTTCGAGTGTTCGAACCGTAATGCGCAAGAAATGGTACGGAAACCCCGTATTTACATATCTGCCACTGTGCAGGAGAATCCGTATAGGTGTTCGAGTGTTCGAACCGTAATGCGCAAGAAATGGTATGGAAACCCCGTATTTACATATCTGCCACTGTGCAGGAGAATCCGTATAGGTGTTCCAGTGTTCGAACCGTAATGCGTGAGAAATGGCATGTAAACCCCGTATTTACATATCTGCCACAGTGCAGGAGAATCCGTATAGGTGTTCGAGTGTTCGAACCGTAATGCGTGAGAAATGGTATGTAAACCCCGTATTTACATATCTGCCACTGTACAGGACAATCCGTATAGGTGTTCCAGTGTTCGAACCGTAATGCGCAAGAAATGGTACGGAAACCCCGAATTTACATATCTGCCACTGTGCAGGAGAATCCGTATAGGTGTTCGAGTGTTCGAACCGTAATGCGTAGGAAATGGTATGGAAACCCCGTATTTACATATCTGCCACTGTGCAGGAGAATCCATATAGGTGTTCGAGTGTTCGAACCGTAATGCGCAAGAAATGGTACGGAAACCCCGTATTTACATATCTGCCACTGTGCAGGAGAATCTGTATAGGTGTTCAAGTGTTCGAACCGTAATGCGCAAGAAATGGTACGGAAACCCCGTATTTACATATCTGCCACTGTGCAGAAGAATCTGTATAGGTGTTCGAGTGTTCGAACCGTAATGCGCAAGAAATGGTACGGAAACCCCGTATTGACATATCTGCCACTGTGCAGGAGAATCCGTATAGGTGTTCGAGTGTTCGAACCGTAATGCGCAAGAAATGGTATGGAAACCCTGTATTTACATTTCTGCCACTGTGCAGGAGAATCCATATAGGTGTTCGAGTGTTCGAACCGTAATGCGCAAGAAATGGTACGGAAACCCCGTATTTACATATCTGCCACTGTGCAGGAGAATCTGTATAGGTGTTCGAGTGTTCGAACCGTAATGCGCAAGAAACGGTACAGAAACCCCGTATTTACATATCTGCCACTGTGCAGGAGAATCCGTATAGGTGTTCGAGTGTTCAAACTGTAACGCGCAACAAATGGTACGGAAACCCCGTATTTACATATCTGCCACTCTGCAGGAGAATCCGTATAGGTGTTCGAGTGTTCGAACCGTAATGCGCAAGAAATGGTACGGAAACCCCGTATTTACATATCTGCCACTGTGCAGGAGAATCCGTATAGGTGTTCCAGTGTTCGAACCGTAATGCGTGAGAAATGGCAAGTAAACCCCGTATTTACATATCTGCCACCGTGCAGGAGAATCCGTATAGGTGTTCGAGTGTTCGAACCGTAATGCGCAAGAAATGGTACGGAAACCCCGTATTTACATATCTGCCACTGTGCAGGAGAATCCGTATAGGTGTTCGAGTGTTCGAACCGTAATGCGCAAGAAATGGTATGGAAACCCCGTATTTACATATCTGCCACTGTGTAGGAGAATCCGTATAGGTGTTCGAGTGTTCGAACCGTAATGCGCAAGAAATGGTATGGAAACCCCGTATTTACATATCTGCCACTGTGCAGGAGAATCCGTATAGGTGTTCCAGTGTTCGAACCGTAATGCGTGAGAAATGGCATGTAAACCCCGTATTTACATATCTGCCACAGTGCAGGAGAATCCGTATAGGTGTTCGAGTGTTCGAACCGTAATGCGTGAGAAATGGTATGTAAACCCCGTATTTACATATCTGCCACTGTACAGGACAATCCGTATAGGTGTTCCAGTGTTCGAACCGTAATGCGCAAGAAATGGTACGGAAACCCCGAATTTACATATCTGCCACTGTGCAGGAGAATCCGTATAGGTGTTCGAGTGTTCGAACCGTAATGCGTAGGAAATGGTATGGAAACCCCGTATTTACATATCTGCTACTGTGCAGGAGAATCCATATAGGTGTTCGAGTGTTCGAACCGTAATGCGCAAGAAATGGTACGGAAACCCCGTATTTACATATCTGCCACTGTGCAGGAGAATCTGTATAGGTGTTCAAGTGTTCGAACCGTAATGCGCAAGAAATGGTACGGAAACCCCGTATTTACATATCTGCCACTGTGCAGAAGAATCTGTATAGGTGTTCGAGTGTTCGAACCGTAATGCGCAAGAAATGGTACGGAAACCCCGTATTGACATATCTGCCACTGTGCAGGAGAATCCGTATAGGTGTTCGAGTGTTCGAACCGTAATGCGCAAGAAATGGTATGGAAACCCCGTATTTACATATCTGCCACTGTGCAGGAGAATCCGTATAGGTGTTCGAGTGTTCGAACCGTAATGCGCAAGAAATGGTACGGAAACCCCGTATTTACATATCTGCCACTGTGCAGGAGAATCTGTATAGGTGTTCGAGTGTTCGAACCGTAATGCGCAAGAAACGGTACAGAAACCCCGTATTTACATATCTGCCACTGTGCAGGAGAATCCGTATAGGTGTTCGAGTGTTCGAACTGTAACGCGCAAGAAATGGTACGGAAACCCCGTATTTACATATCTGCCACTCTGCAGGAGAATCCGTATAGGTGTTCGAGTGTTCGAACCGTAATGCGCAAGAAATGGTACGGAAACCCCGTATTTACATATCTGCCACTGTGCAGGAGAATCCGTATAGGTGTTCCAGTGTTCGAACCGTAATGCGTGAGAAATGGCAAGTAAACCCCGTATTTACATATCTGCCACCGTGCAGGAGAATCCGTATAGGTGTTCGAGTGTTCGAACCGTAATGCGCAAGAAATGGTACGGAAACCCCGTATTTACATATCTGCCACTGTGCAGGAGAATCCGTATAGGTGTTCGAGTGTTCGAACCGTAATGCGCAAGAAATGGTATGGAAACCCCGTATTTACATATCTGCCACTGTGTAGGAGAATCCGTATAGGTGTTCGAGTGTTCGAACCGTAATGCGCAAGAAATGGTACGGAAACCCCGTATTTACATATCTGCCACTGTGCAGGAGAATCCGTATGGGTGTTCCAGTGTTCGAACCGTAATGCGTGAGAAATGGCATGTAGACCCCGTATTTACATATCGGCCACCGTGCGGGAGAATCCGTATAGGTGTTCGAGTGTTCGAACCGTAATGCGTGAGAAATGGTATGTAAACCCCGTATTTACATATCTGCCACTGTGCAGGAGAATCCGTATAGGTGTTCGAGTGTTCGAACCGTAATGCGCAAGAAATGGTACAGAAACCCCGAATTTACATATCTGCCACTGTGCAGGAGAATCCGTATAGGTGTTCGAGTGTTCGAACCGTAATGCGCAAGAAACGGTACAGAAACCCCGTATTTACATATCTGCCACTGTGCAGGAGAATCCGTATAGGTGTTCGAGTGTTCGAACCGTAATGCGCAACAAATGGTACGGAAACCCCGTATTTACATATCTGCCACTCTGCAGGAGAATCCGTATAGGTGTTCGAGTGTTCGAACCGTAATGCGCAAGAAATGGTACGGAAACCCCGTATTTACATATCTGCCACTGTGCAGGAGAATCCGTATAGGTGTTCGAGTGTTCGAACCGTAATGCGTGAGAAATGGCAAGTAAACCCCGTATTTACATATCTGCCACCGTGCAGGAGAATCCGTATAGGTGTTCGAGTGTTCGAACCGTAATGCGCAAGAAATGGTACGGAAACCCCGTATTTACATATCTGCCACTGTGCAGGAGAATCCGTATAGGTGTTCGAGTGTTCGAACCGTAATGCGCAAGAAATGGTATGGAAACCCCGTATTTACATATCTGCCACTGTGTAGGAGAATCCGTATAGGTGTTCGAGTGTTCGAACCGTAATGCGCAAGAAATGGTATGGAAACCCCGTATTTACATATCTGCCACTGTGCAGGAGAATCCGTATAGGTGTTCCAGTGTTCGAACCGTAATGCGTGAGAAATGGCATGTAAACCCCGTATTTACATATCTGCCACAGTGCAGGAGAATCCGTATAGGTGTTCGAGTGTTCGAACCGTAATGCGTGAGAAATGGTATGTAAACCCCGTATTTACATATCTGCCACTGTACAGGACAATCCGTATAGGTGTTCCAGTGTTCGAACCGTAATGCGCAAGAAATGGTACGGAAACCCCGAATTTACATATCTGCCACTGTGCAGGAGAATCCGTATAGGTGTTCGAGTGTTCGAACCGTAATGCGTAGGAAATGGTATGGAAACCCCGTATTTACATATCTGCCACTGTGCAGGAGAATCCATATAGGTGTTCGAGTGTTCGAACCGTAATGCGCAAGAAATGGTACGGAAACCCCGTATTTACATATCTGCCACTGTGCAGGAGAATCTGTATAGGTGTTCAAGTGTTCGAACCGTAATGCGCAAGAAATGGTACGGAAACCCCGTATTTACATATCTGCCACTGTGCAGAAGAATCTGTATAGGTGTTCGAGTGTTCGAACCGTAATGCGCAAGAAATGGTACGGAAACCCCGTATTGACATATCTGCCACTGTGCAGGAGAATCCGTATAGGTGTTCGAGTGTTCGAACCGTAATGCGCAAGAAATGGTATGGAAACCCCGTATTTACATATCTGCCACTGTGCAGGAGAATCCGTATAGGTGTTCGAGTGTTCGAACCGTAATGCGCAAGAAATGGTACGGAAACCCCGTATTTACATATCTGCCACTGTGCAGGAGAATCTGTATAGGTGTTCGAGTGTTCGAACCGTAATGCGCAAGAAACGGTACAGAAACCCCGTATTTACATATCTGCCACTGTGCAGGAGAATCCGTATAGGTGTTCGAGTGTTCGAACTGTAACGCGCAAGAAATGGTACGGAAACCCCGTATTTACATATCTGCCACTCTGCAGGAGAATCCGTATAGGTGTTCGAGTGTTCGAACCGTAATGCGCAAGAAATGGTACGGAAACCCCGTATTTACATATCTGCCACTGTGCAGGAGAATCCGTATAGGTGTTCCAGTGTTCGAACCGTAATGCGTGAGAAATGGCAAGTAAACCCCGTATTTACATATCTGCCACCGTGCAGGAGAATCCGTATAGGTGTTCGAGTGTTCGAACCGTAATGCGCAAGAAATGGTACGGAAACCCCGTATTTACATATCTGCCACTGTGCAGGAGAATCCGTATAGGTGTTCGAGTGTTCGAACCGTAATGCGCAAGAAATGGTATGGAAACCCCGTATTTACATATCTGCCACTGTGTAGGAGAATCCGTATAGGTGTTCGAGTGTTCGAACCGTAATGCGCAAGAAATGGTACGGAAACCCCGTATTTACATATCTGCCACTGTGCAGGAGAATCCGTATGGGTGTTCCAGTGTTCGAACCGTAATGCGTGAGAAATGGCATGTAGACCCCGTATTTACATATCGGCCACCGTGCGGGAGAATCCGTATAGGTGTTCGAGTGTTCGAACCGTAATGCGTGAGAAATGGTATGTAAACCCCGTATTTACATATCTGCCACTGTGCAGGAGAATCCGTATAGGTGTTCGAGTGTTCGAACCGTAATGCGCAAGAAATGGTACAGAAACCCCGAATTTACATATCTGCCACTATGCAGGAGAATCCGTATAGGTGTTCGAGTGTTCGAACCGTAATGCGCAAGAAACGGTACAGAAACCCCGTATTTACATATCTGCCACTGTGCAGGAGAATCCGTATAGGTGTTCGAGTGTTCGAACCGTAATGCGCAACAAATGGTACGGAAACCCCGTATTTACATATCTGCCACTGTGTAGGAGAATCTGTATAGGTGTTCGAGTGTTCGAACCGTAACGCGCAAGAAATGGTACGGAAACCCCGTATTTACATATCTGCCACTGTGCAGGAGAATCCGTATAGGTGTTCGAGTGTTCGAACCGTAATGCACAAGAAACGGTACAGAAATCCCGTATTGACATATCTGCCACTATGCAGGAGAATCCGTATAGGTGTTCGAGTGTTCGAACCGTAATGCGCAAGAAATGGTACGGAAACCCCGTATTTACATATCTGCCACTGTGCAGGAGAATCCGTATAGGTGTTCCAGTGTTCGAACCGTAATGCGTGAGAAATGGCAAGTAAACCCCGTATTTACATATCTGCCACCGTGCAGGAGAATCCGTATAGGTGTTCGAGTGTTCGAACCGTAATGCGCAAGAAATGGTACGGAAACCCCGTATTTACATATCTGCCACTGTGCAGGAGAATCCGTATAGGTGTTCGAGTGTTCGAACCGTAATGCGCAAGAAATGGTATGGAAACCCCGTATTTACATATCTGCCACTGTGTAGGAGAATCCGTATAGGTGTTCGAGTGTTCGAACCGTAATGCGCAAGAAATGGTACGGAAACCCCGTATTTACATATCTGCCACTGTGCAGGAGAATCCGTATGGGTGTTCCAGTGTTCGAACCGTAATGCGTGAGAAATGGCATGTAGACCCCGTATTTACATATCGGCCACCGTGCGGGAGAATCCGTATAGGTGTTCGAGTGTTCGAACCGTAATGCGTGAGAAATGGTATGTAAACCCCGTATTTACATATCTGCCACTGTGCAGGAGAATCCGTATAGGTGTTCGAGTGTTCGAACCGTAATGCGCAAGAAATGGTACAGAAACCCCGAATTTACATATCTGCCACTATGCAGGAGAATCCGTATAGGTGTTCGAGTGTTCGAACCGTAATGCGCAAGAAACGGTACAGAAACCCCGTATTTACATATCTGCCACTGTGCAGGAGAATCCGTATAGGTGTTCGAGTGTTCGAACCGTAATGCGCAACAAATGGTACGGAAACCCCGTATTTACATATCTGCCACTGTGTAGGAGAATCTGTATAGGTGTTCGAGTGTTCGAACCGTAACGCGCAAGAAATGGTACGGAAACCCCGTATTTACATATCTGCCACTGTGCAGGAGAATCCGTATAGGTGTTCGAGTGTTCGAACCGTAATGCACAAGAAACGGTACAGAAATCCCGTATTGACATATCTGCCACTATGCAGGAGAATCCGTATAGGTGTTCGAGTGTTCGCACGGTAATGCGCAACAAATGGTACGGAAACCCCGTATTTACATATCTGCCACTGTGCAGGAGAATCCGTATAGGTGTTCGAGTGTTCGAACCGTAATGCGCAAGAAATGGTATGGAAACCCCGTATTTATATATCTGCCACTGTGCAGGAGAATCCGTATAGGTGTTCGAGTGTTCGAACCGTAATGCGCAAGAAATGGTACGGAAACCCCGTATTTACATATCTGCCACTGTGCAGGAGAATCCATATAGGTGTTCGAGTGTTCGAACCGTAATGCGCAAGAAATGGTACGGAAACCCCGTATTTACATATCTGCCACTGTGCAGGAGAATCCGTATAGGTGTTCGGGTGTTCGAATCGTAATGCGCAAGAAATGGTATGGAAACCCCGTATTTACATAACTGCCACTGTGCAGGAGAATCCGTATAGGTGTTCCAGTGTTCGAACCGTAATGCGTGAGAAATGGCATGTAAACCCCGTATTTACATATCTGCCACAGTGCAGGAGAATCCGTATAGGTGTTCGAGTGTTCGAACCGTAATGCGTGAGAAATGGTTGGTAAACCCCGTATTTACATATCTGCCACTGTGCAGGAGAATCCGACAGGTGTTCGAGTGTTCGAACCGTAATGCGCAAGAAATGGTACGGAAACCCCGAATTTACATATCTGTCACTGTGCAGGAGAATCCGTATAGGTGTTCGAGTGTTCGAACCGTAATGCGTAAGAAATGGTATGGAAACCCCGTATTTACATATCTGCCACTGTGCAGTAGAATCCATATAGGTGTTCGAGTGTTCGAACCGTAATGCGCAAGAAATGGTACGGAAACCCCGTATATACATATCTGCCACTGAGCAGGAGAATCTGTATAGGTGTTCGAGTGTTCTAACCGTAATGCGCAAGAAATGGTACGGAAACCCCGTATTTACATATCTGCCACTGTGCAGGAGAATCTGTATAGGTGTTCGAGTGTTCGAACCGTAATGCGCAAGAAATGGTACGGAAACCCCGTATTTACATATCTGCCACTGTGCAGGACAATCCGTATAGGTGTTCCAGTGTTCGAACCGTAATGCGTGAGAAATGGCATGTAAACCCCGTATTTACATATCTGCCACCGTGCAGCAGAATCCGTATAGGTGTTCGAGTGTTCGAACCGTAATGCGTGAGAAATGGTATGTAAACCCCATATTTACATATCTGCCACTGTGCAGGAGAATCCGTATAGGTGTTCGAGTGTTCGAACCGTAATGCGCAAGAAATGGTATGGAAACCCCGTATTTACATATCTGCCACTGTGTAGGAGAATCCGTATAGGTGTTCGAGTGTTCGAACCGTAATGCGCAAGAAATGGTATGGAAACCCTGTATTTACATTTCTGCCACTGTGCAGGAGAATCCATATAGGTGTTCGAGTGTTCGAACCGTAATGCGCAAGAAATGGTACGGAAACCCCGTATTTACATATCTGCCACTGTGCAGGAGAATCTGTATAGGTGTTCGAGTGTTCGAACCGTAATGCGCAAGAAACGGTACAGAAACCCCGTATTTACATATCTGCCACTGTGCAGGAGAATCCGTATAGGTGTTCGAGTGTTCGAACTGTAACGCGCAACAAATGGTACGGAAACCCCGTATTTACATATCTGCCACTCTGCAGGAGAATCCGTATAGGTGTTCGAGTGTTCGAACCGTAATGCGCAAGAAATGGTACGGAAACCCCGTATTTACATATCTGCCACTGTGCAGGAGAATCCGTATAGGTGTTCCAGTGTTCGAACCGTAATGCGTGAGAAATGGCAAGTAAACCCCGTATTTACATATCTGCCACCGTGCAGGAGAATCCGTATAGGTGTTCGAGTGTTCGAACCGTAATGCGCAAGAAATGGTACGGAAACCCCGTATTTACATATCTGCCACTGTGCAGGAGAATCCGTATAGGTGTTCCAGTGTTCGAACCGTAATGCGCAAGAAATGGTATGGAAACCCCGTATTTACATATCTGCCACTGTGTAGGAGAATCCGTATAGGTGTTCGAGTGTTCGAACCGTAATGCGCAAGAAATGGTATGGAAACCCCGTATTTACATATCTGCCACTGTGCAGGAGAATCCGTATAGGTGTTCCAGTGTTCGAACCGTAATGCGTGAGAAATGGCATGTAAACCCCGTATTTACATATCTGCCACAGTGCAGGAGAATCCGTATAGGTGTTCGAGTGTTCGAACCGTAATGCGTGAGAAATGGTATGTAAACCCCGTATTTACATATCTGCCACTGTACAGGACAATCCGTATAGGTGTTCCAGTGTTCGAACCGTAATGCACAAGAAATGGTACGGAAACCCCGAATTTACATATCTGCCACTGTGCAGGAGAATCCGTATAGGTGTTCGAGTGTTCGAACCGTAATGCGTAGGAAATGGTATGGAAACCCCGTATTTACATATCTGCCACTGTGCAGGAGAATCCATATAGGTGTTCGAGTGTTCGAACCGTAATGCGCAAGAAATGGTACGGAAACCCCGTATTTACATATCTGCCACTGTGCAGGAGAATCTGTATAGGTGTTCAAGTGTTCGAACCGTAATGCGCAAGAAATGGTACGGAAACCCCGTATTTACATATCTGCCACTGTGCAGAAGAATCTGTATAGGTGTTCGAGTGTTCGAACCGTAATGCGCAAGAAATGGTACGGAAACCCCGTATTGACATATCTGCCACTGTGTAGGAGAATCCGTATAGGTGTTCGAGTGTTCGAACCGTAATGCGCAAGAAATGGTATGGAAACCCCGTATTTACATATCTGCCACTGTGCAGGAGAATCCGTATAGGTGTTCGAGTGTTCGAACCGTAATGCGCAAGAAATGGTACGGAAACCCCGTATTTACATATCTGCCACTGTGCAGGAGAATCTGTATAGGTGTTCGAGTGTTCGAACCGTAATGCGCAAGAAACGGTACAGAAACCCCGTATTTACATATCTGCCACTGTGCAGGAGAATCCGTATAGGTGTTCGAGTGTTCGAACTGTAACGCGCAACAAATGGTACGGAAACCCCGTATTTACATATCTGCCACTCTGCAGGAGAATCCGTATAGGTGTTCGAGTGTTCGAACCGTAATGCGCAAGAAATGGTACGGAAACCCCGTATTTACATATCTGCCACTGTGCAGGAGAATCCGTATAGGTGTTCCAGTGTTCGAACCGTAATGCGTGAGAAATGCCAAGTAAACCCCGTATTTACATATCTGCCACCGTGCAGGAGAATCCGTATAGGTGTTCGAGTGTTCGAACCGTAATGCGCAAGAAATGGTACGGAAACCCCGTATTTACATATCTGCCACTGTGCAGGAGAATCCGTTTAGGTGTTCGAGTGTTCGAACCGTAATGCGCAAGAAATGGTATGGAAACCCCGTATTTACATATCTGCCACTGTGTAGGAGAATCCGTATAGGTGTTCGAGTGTTCGAACCGTAATGCGCAAGAAATGGTACGGAAACCCCGTATTTACATATCTGCCACTGTGCAGGAGAATCCGTATGGGTGTTCCAGTGTTCGAACCGTAATGCGTGAGAAATGGCATGTAGACCCCGTATTTACATATCGGCCACCGTGCGGGAGAATCCGTATAGGTGTTCGAGTGTTCGAACCGTAATGCGTGAGAAATGGTATGTAAACCCCGTATTTACATATCTGCCACTGTGCAGGAGAATCCGTATAGGTGTTCGAGTGTTCGAACCGTAATGCGCAAGAAATGGTACAGAAACCCCGAATTTACATATCTGCCACTGTGCAGGAGAATCCGTATAGGTGTTCGAGTGTTCGAACCGTAATGCGCAAGAAACGGTACAGAAACCCCGTATTTACATATCTGCCACTGTGCAGGAGAATCCGTATAGGTGTTCAAGTGTTCGAACCGTAATGCGCAACAAATGGTACGGAAACCCCGTATTTACATATCTGCCACTGTGTAGGAGAATCTGTATAGGTGTTCGAGTGTTCGAACCGTAACGCGCAAGAAATGGTACGGAAACCCCGTATTTACATATCTGCCACTGTGCAGGAGAATCCGTATAGGTGTTCGAGTGTTCGAACCGTAATGCACAAGAAACGGTACAGAAATCCCGTATTGACATATCTGCCACTATGCAGGAGAATCCGTATAGGTGTTCGAGTGTTCGCACGGTAATGCGCAACAAATGGTACGGAAACCCCGTATTTACATATCTGCCACTGTGCAGGAGAATCCGTATAGGTGTTCGAGTGTTCGAACCGTAATGCGCAAGAAATGGTATGGAAACCCCGTATTTATATATCTGCCACTGTGCAGGAGAATCCGTATAGGTGTTCGAGTGTTCGAACCGTAATGCGCAAGAAATGGTACGGAAACCCCGTATTTACATATCTGCCACTGTGCAGGAGAATCCATATAGGTGTTCGAGTGTTCGAACCGTAATGCGCAAGAAATGGTACGGAAACCCCGTATTTACATATCTGCCACTGTGCAGGAGAATCCGTATAGGTGTTCGGGTGTTCGAATCGTAATGCGCAAGAAATGGTATGGAAACCCCGTATTTACATAACTGCCACTGTGCAGGAGAATCCGTATAGGTGTTCCAGTGTTCGAACCGTAATGCGTGAGAAATGGCATGTAAACCCCGTATTTACATATCTGCCACAGTGCAGGAGAATCCGTATAGGTGTTCGAGTGTTCGAACCGTAATGCGTGAGAAATGGTTGGTAAACCCCGTATTTACATATCTGCCACTGTGCAGGAGAATCCGACAGGTGTTCGAGTGTTCGAACCGTAATGCGCAAGAAATGGTACGGAAACCCCGAATTTACATATCTGTCACTGTGCAGGAGAATCCGTATAGGTGTTCGAGTGTTCGAACCGTAATGCGTAAGAAATGGTATGGAAACCCCGTATTTACATATCTGCCACTGTGCAGTAGAATCCATATAGGTGTTCGAGTGTTCGAACCGTAATGCGCAAGAAATGGTACGGAAACCCCGTATATACATATCTGCCACTGAGCAGGAGAATCTGTATAGGTGTTCGAGTGTTCTAACCGTAATGCGCAAGAAATGGTACGGAAACCCCGTATTTACATATCTGCCACTGTGCAGGAGAATCTGTATAGGTGTTCGAGTGTTCGAACCGTAATGCGCAAGAAATGGTACGGAAACCCCGTATTTACATATCTGCCACTGTGCAGGACAATCCGTATAGGTGTTCCAGTGTTCGAACCGTAATGCGTGAGAAATGGCATGTAAACCCCGTATTTACATATCTGCCACCGTGCAGCAGAATCCGTATAGGTGTTCGAGTGTTCGAACCGTAATGCGTGAGAAATGGTATGTAAACCCCATATTTACATATCTGCCACTGTGCAGGAGAATCCGTATAGGTGTTCGAGTGTTCGAACCGTAATGCGCAAGACATGGTATGGAAACCCCGTATTTACATATCTGCCACTGTGTAGGAGAATCCGTATAGGTGTTCGAGTGTTCGAACCGTAATGCGCAAGAAATGGTATGGAAACCCTGTATTTACATTTCTGCCACTGTGCAGGAGAATCCATATAGGTGTTCGAGTGTTCGAACCGTAATGCGCAAGAAATGGTACGGAAACCCCGTATTTACATATCTGCCACTGTGCAGGAGAATCTGTATAGGTGTTCGAGTGTTCGAACCGTAATGCGCAAGAAACGGTACAGAAACCCCGTATTTACATATCTGCCACTGTGCAGGAGAATCCGTATAGGTGTTCGAGTGTTCGAACTGTAACGCGCAACAAATGGTACGGAAACCCCGTATTTACATATCTGCCACTCTGCAGGAGAATCCGTATAGGTGTTCGAGTGTTCGAACCGTAATGCGCAAGAAATGGTACGGAAACCCCGTATTTACATATCTGCCACTGTGCAGGAGAATCCGTATAGGTGTTCCAGTGTTCGAACCGTAATGCGTGAGAAATGGCAAGTAAACCCCGTATTTACATATCTGCCACCGTGCAGGAGAATCCGTATAGGTGTTCGAGTGTTCGAACCGTAATGCGCAAGAAATGGTACGGAAACCCCGTATTTACATATCTGCCACTGTGCAGGAGAATCCGTATAGGTGTTCCAGTGTTCGAACCGTAATGCGCAAGAAATGGTATGGAAACCCCGTATTTACATATCTGCCACTGTGTAGGAGAATCCGTATAGGTGTTCGAGTGTTCGAACCGTAATGCGCAAGAAATGGTATGGAAACCCCGTATTTACATATCTGCCACTGTGCAGGAGAATCCGTATAGGTGTTCCAGTGTTCGAACCGTAATGCGTGAGAAATGGCATGTAAACCCCGTATTTACATATCTGCCACAGTGCAGGAGAATCCGTATAGGTGTTCGAGTGTTCGAACCGTAATGCGTGAGAAATGGTATGTAAACCCCGTATTTACATATCTGCCACTGTACAGGACAATCCGTATAGGTGTTCCAGTGTTCGAACCGTAATGCACAAGAAATGGTACGGAAACCCCGAATTTACATATCTGCCACTGTGCAGGAGAATCCGTATAGGTGTTCGAGTGTTCGAACCGTAATGCGTAGGAAATGGTATGGAAACCCCGTATTTACATATCTGCCACTGTGCAGGAGAATCCATATAGGTGTTCGAGTGTTCGAACCGTAATGCGCAAGAAATGGTACGGAAACCCCGTATTTACATATCTGCCACTGTGCAGGAGAATCTGTATAGGTGTTCAAGTGTTCGAACCGTAATGCGCAAGAAATGGTACGGAAACCCCGTATTTACATATCTGCCACTGTGCAGAAGAATCTGTATAGGTGTTCGAGTGTTCGAACCGTAATGCGCAAGAAATGGTACGGAAACCCCGTATTGACATATCTGCCACTGTGTAGGAGAATCCGTATAGGTGTTCGAGTGTTCGAACCGTAATGCGCAAGAAATGGTATGGAAACCCCGTATTTACATATCTGCCACTGTGCAGGAGAATCCGTATAGGTGTTCGAGTGTTCGAACCGTAATGCGCAAGAAATGGTACGGAAACCCCGTATTTACATATCTGCCACTGTGCAGGAGAATCTGTATAGGTGTTCGAGTGTTCGAACCGTAATGCGCAAGAAACGGTACAGAAACCCCGTATTTACATATCTGCCACTGTGCAGGAGAATCCGTATAGGTGTTCGAGTGTTCGAACTGTAACGCGCAACAAATGGTACGGAAACCCCGTATTTACATATCTGCCACTCTGCAGGAGAATCCGTATAGGTGTTCGAGTGTTCGAACCGTAATGCGCAAGAAATGGTACGGAAACCCCGTATTTACATATCTGCCACTGTGCAGGAGAATCCGTATAGGTGTTCCAGTGTTCGAACCGTAATGCGTGAGAAATGCCAAGTAAACCCCGTATTTACATATCTGCCACCGTGCAGGAGAATCCGTATAGGTGTTCGAGTGTTCGAACCGTAATGCGCAAGAAATGGTACGGAAACCCCGTATTTACATATCTGCCACTGTGCAGGAGAATCCGTTTAGGTGTTCGAGTGTTCGAACCGTAATGCGCAAGAAATGGTATGGAAACCCCGTATTTACATATCTGCCACTGTGTAGGAGAATCCGTATAGGTGTTCGAGTGTTCGAACCGTAATGCGCAAGAAATGGTACGGAAACCCCGTATTTACATATCTGCCACTGTGCAGGAGAATCCGTATGGGTGTTCCAGTGTTCGAACCGTAATGCGTGAGAAATGGCATGTAGACCCCGTATTTACATATCGGCCACCGTGCGGGAGAATCCGTATAGGTGTTCGAGTGTTCGAACCGTAATGCGTGAGAAATGGTATGTAAACCCCGTATTTACATATCTGCCACTGTGCAGGAGAATCCGTATAGGTGTTCGAGTGTTCGAACCGTAATGCGCAAGAAATGGTACAGAAACCCCGAATTTACATATCTGCCACTGTGCAGGAGAATCCGTATAGGTGTTCGAGTGTTCGAACCGTAATGCGCAAGAAACGGTACAGAAACCCCGTATTTACATATCTGCCACTGTGCAGGAGAATCCGTATAGGTGTTCAAGTGTTCGAACCGTAATGCGCAACAAATGGTACGGAAACCCCGTATTTACATATCTGCCACTGTGTAGGAGAATCTGTATAGGTGTTCGAGTGTTCGAACCGTAACGCGCAAGAAATGGTACGGAAACCCCGTATTTACATATCTGCCACTGTGCAGGAGAATCCGTATAGGTGTTCGAGTGTTCGAACCGTAATGCACAAGAAACGGTACAGAAATCCCGTATTGACATATCTGCCACTATGCAGGAGAATCCGTATAGGTGTTCGAGTGTTCGCACGGTAATGCGCAACAAATGGTACGGAAACCCCGTATTTACATATCTGCCACTGTGCAGGAGAATCCGTATAGGTGTTCGAGTGTTCGAACCGTAATGCGCAAGAAATGGTATGGAAACCCCGTATTTATATATCTGCCACTGTGCAGGAGAATCCGTATAGGTGTTCGAGTGTTCGAACCGTAATGCGCAAGAAATGGTACGGAAACCCCGTATTTACATATCTGCCACTGTGCAGGAGAATCCATATAGGTGTTCGAGTGTTCGAACCGTAATGCGCAAGAAATGGTACGGAAACCCCGTATTTACATATCTGCCACTGTGCAGGAGAATCCGTATAGGTGTTCGGGTGTTCGAATCGTAATGCGCAAGAAATGGTATGGAAACCCCGTATTTACATAACTGCCACTGTGCAGGAGAATCCGTATAGGTGTTCCAGTGTTCGAACCGTAATGCGTGAGAAATGGCATGTAAACCCCGTATTTACATATCTGCCACAGTGCAGGAGAATCCGTATAGGTGTTCGAGTGTTCGAACCGTAATGCGTGAGAAATGGTTGGTAAACCCCGTATTTACATATCTGCCACTGTGCAGGAGAATCCGACAGGTGTTCGAGTGTTCGAACCGTAATGCGCAAGAAATGGTACGGAAACCCCGAATTTACATATCTGTCACTGTGCAGGAGAATCCGTATAGGTGTTCGAGTGTTCGAACCGTAATGCGTAAGAAATGGTATGGAAACCCCGTATTTACATATCTGCCACTGTGCAGTAGAATCCATATAGGTGTTCGAGTGTTCGAACCGTAATGCGCAAGAAATGGTACGGAAACCCCGTATATACATATCTGCCACTGTGCAGGAGAATCTGTATAGGTGTTCGAGTGTTCTAACCGTAATGCGCAAGAAATGGTACGGAAACCCCGTATTTACATATCTGCCACTGTGCAGGAGAATCTGTATAGGTGTTCGAGTGTTCGAACCGTAATGCGCAAGAAATGGTACGGAAACCCCGTATTTACATATCTGCCACTGTGCAGGACAATCCGTATAGGTGTTCCAGTGTTCGAACCGTAATGCGTGAGAAATGGCATGTAAACCCCGTATTTACATATCTGCCACCGTGCAGCAGAATCCGTATAGGTGTTCGAGTGTTCGAACCGTAATGCGTGAGAAATGGTATGTAAACCCCGTATTTACATATCTGCCACTGTGCAGGAGAATCCGTATAGGTGTTCGAGTGTTCGAACCGTAATGCGCAAGAAATGGTACAGAAACCCCGAATTTACATATCTGCCACTGTGCAGGAGAATCCGTATAGGTGTTCGAGTGTTCGAACCGTAATGCGCAAGAAACGGTACAGAAACCCCGTATTTACATATCTGCCACTGTGCAGGAGAATCCGTATAGGTGTTCGAGTGTTCGAACCGTAATGCGCAAGAAATGGTACGGAAACCCCGTATTTACATATCTGCCACTGTGCAGGAGAATCTGTATAGGTGTTCGAGTGTTCGAACCGTAACGCGAAAGAAATGGTACGGAAACTCCGTATTTACATGTCTGCCACTGTGCAGGAGAATCCGTGTAGGTGTTCGAGTGTTAGAACCGTAATGCACAAGAAACGGTACAGAAATCCCGTATTGACATATCTGCCACTGTGCAGGAGAATCCGTATAGGTGTTCGAGTGTTCGCACAGTAATGCGCAACAAATGGTACGGAAACCCCGTATTTACATATCTGCCACTGTGTAGGAGAATCCGTATAGGTGTTCGAGTGTTCGAACCGTAATGCGCAAGAAATGGTATGGAAACCCCGTATTTACATATCTGCCACTGTGCAGGAGAATCCGTATAGGTGTTCGAGTGTTCGAACCGTAATGCGCAAGAAATGGTACGGAAACCCCGTATTTACATATCTGCCACTGTGCCGGAGAATCCATATAGGTGTTCGAGTGTTCGAACCGTAATGCGCAAGAAATGGTACGGAAACCCCGTATTTACATATCTGCCACTGTGCAGGAGAATCCGTATAGGTGTTCGGGTGTTCGAACCGTAATGCGCAAGAAATGGTACGGAAACCCCGTATTTACATATCTGCCACTGTGCAGGAGAATCCGTATAGGTGTTCTAGTGTTCGAACCGTAATACGTGAGAAATGGCATGTAAACCCCGTATTTACATATCTGCCACAGTGCAGGAGAATCCGTATAGGTGTTCGAGTGGTCGAACCGTAATGCGTGAGAAATGGTATGTAAACCCCGTATTTACATATCTGCCACTGTGCACGAGAATCCGACAGGTGTTCGAGTGTTCGAACCGTAACGCGCAAGAAATGGTACGGAAACCCCGAATTTACATATCTGCCACTGTGCAGGAGAATCCGTATAGGTGTTCGAGTGTTCGAACCGTAATGCGTAAGAAATGGTATGGAAACCCCGTATTTACATATCTGCCACTGTGCAGGAGAATCCATATAGGTGTTCGAGTGTTCGAACCGTAATGCGCAAGAAATGGTACGGAAACCCCGTATATACATATCTGCCACTGTGCAGGAGAATCTGTATAGGTGTTCGAGTGTTCGAACCGTAATGCGCAAGAAATGGTACGGAAACCCCGTATTTGCATATCTGCCACTGTGCAGGAGAATCCGTATAGGTGTTCGAGTGTTCGAACCGTAATGCGCAAGAAATGGTATGGAAACGCCGTATTTACATATCTGCCACTGTGCAGGAGAATCCGTATAGGTGTTCCAGTGTTCGAACCGTAATGCGGGAGAAATGGCATGTAAACCCCGTATTTACATATCTGCCACAGTGCAGGAGAATCCGTATAGGTGTTCGAGTGTTCGAACCGTAATGCGTGAGAAATGGTATGTAAACCCCGTATTTACATATCTGCCACTGTACAGGAGAATCCGTATAGGTGTTCGAGTGTTCGAACCGTAATGCGCAAGAAATGGTACGGAAACCCCGAATTTACATATCTGCCACTGTGCAGGAGAATCCGTATAGGTGTTCGAGTGTTCGAACCGTAATGCGTAGGAAATGGTATGGAAACCCCGTATTTACATATCTGCCACTGTGCAGGAGAATCCATATAGGTGTTCGAGTGTTCGAACCGTAATGCGCAAGAAATGGTACGGAAACCCCGTATTTACATATCTGCCACTGTGCAGGAGAATCTGTATAGGTGTTCAAGTGTTCGAACCGTAATGCGCAAGAAATGGTACGGAAACCCCGTATTTACATATCTGCCACTGTGCAGAAGAATCTGTATAGGTGTTCGAGTGTTCGAACCGTAATGCGCAAGAAATGGTACGGAAACCCCGTATTGACATATCTGCCACTGTGCAGGAGAATCCGTATAGGTGTTCGAGTGTTCGAACCGTAATGCGCAAGAAATGGTATGGAAACCCTGTATTTACATTTCTGCCACTGTGCAGGAGAATCCATATAGGTGTTCGAGTGTTCGAACCGTAATGCGCAAGAAATGGTACGGAAACCCCGTATTTACATATCTGCCACTGTGCAGGAGAATCTGTATAGGTGTTCGAGTGTTCGATCCGTAATGCGCAAGAAACGGTACAGAAACCCCGTATTTACATATCTGCCACTGTGCAGGAGAATCCGTATAGGTGTTCGAGTGTTCGAACTGTAATGCGCCACAAATGGTACGGAAACCCCGTATTTACATATCTGCCACTGTGCAGGAGAATCCGTATAGGTGTTCGAGTGTTCGAACCGTAATGCGCAAGAAATGGTACGGAAACCCCGTATTTACATATCTGCCACTGTGCAGGAGAATCCGTATAGGTGTTCCAGTGTTCGAACCGTAATGCGTGAGAAATGGCAAGTAAACCCCGTATTTACATATCTGCCACCGTGCAGGAGAATCCGTATAGGTGTTCGAGTGTTCGAACCGTAATGCGCAAGAAATGGTACGGAAACCCCGTATTTACATATCTGCCACTGTGCAGGAGAATCCGTATAGGTGTTCGAGTGTTCGAACCGTAATGCGCAAGAAATGGTATGGAAACCCCGTATTTACATATCTGCCACTGTGTAGGAGAATCCGTATAGGTGTTCGAGTGTTCGAACCGTAATGCGCAAGAAATGGTACGGAAACCCCGTATTTACATATCTGCCACTGTGCAGGAGAATCCGTATAGGTGTTCCAGTGTTCGAACCGTAATGCGTGAGAAATGGCATGTAAACCCCGTATTTACATATCGGCCACCGTACGGGAGAATCCGTATAGGTGTTCGAGTGTTCGAACCGTAATGCGTGAGAAATGGTATGTAAACCCCGTATTTACATATCTGCCACTGTGCAGGAGAATCCGTATAGGTGTTCGAGTGTTCGAACCGTAATGCGCAAGAAATGGTACGGAAACCCCGTATTTACATATCTGCCACTGTGCAGGAGAATCCGTATAGGTGTTCCAGTGTTCGAACCGTAATGCGTGAGAAATGGCATGTAAACCCCGTATTTACATATCGGCCACCGTACGGGAGAATCCGTATAGGTGTTCGAGTGTTCGAACCGTAATGCGTGAGAAATGGTATGTAAACCCCGTATTTACATATCTGCCACTGTGCAGGAGAATCCGTATAGGTGTTCGAGTGTTCGAACCGTAATGCGCAACAAATGGTACGGAAACCCCGTATTTACATATCAGCCACTGTGTAGGAGAATCTGTATAGGTGTTCGAGTGTTCGAACCGTAACGCGCAAGAAATGGTACGGAAACCCCGTATTTACATATCTGCCACTGTGGAGGAGAATCCGTATAGGTGTTCGAGTGTTCGAACCGTAATGCACAAGAAACGGTACAGAAATCCCGTATTGACATATCTGCCACTGTGCAGGAGAATCCGTATACGTGTTCGAGTGTTCGAACCGTAATGCGCAAGAAATGGTATGGAAACCCTGTATTTACATTTCTGCCACTGTGCAGGAGAATCCATATAGGTGTTCGAGTGTTCGAACCGTAATGCGCAAGAAATGGTACGGAAACCCCGTATTTACATATCTGCCACTGTGCAGGAGAATCTGTATAGGTGTTCGAGTGTTCGAACCGTAATGCGCAAGAAATGGTACGGAAACCCCGTATTTACATATCTGCCACTGTGCAGGAGAATCCGTATAGGTGTTCCAGTGTTCGAACCGTAATGCGTGAGAAATGGCATGTAAACCCCGTATTTACATATCGGCCACCGTACGGGAGAATCCGTATAGGTGTTCGAGTGTTCGAACCGTAATGCGTGAGAAATGGTATGTAAACCCCGTATTTACATATCTGCCACTGTGCAGGAGAATCCGTATAGGTGTTCGAGTGTTCGAACCGTAATGCGCAAGAAATGGTACAGAAACCCCGAATTTACATATCTGCCACTGTGCAGGAGAATCCGTATAGGTGTTCGAGTGTTCGAACCGTAATGCGCAAGAAACGGTACAGAAACCCCGTATTTACATATCTGCCACTGTGCAGGAGAATCCGTATAGGTGTTCGAGTGTTCGAACCGTAATGCGCAACAAATGGTACGGAAACCCCGTATTTACATATCTGCCACTGTGTAGGAGAATCTGTATAGGTGTTCGAGTGTTCGAACCGTAACGCGCAAGAAATGGTACGGAAACCCCGTATTTACATATCTGCCACTGTGCAGGAGAATCCGTATAGGTGTTCGAGTGTTCGAACCGTAATGCACAAGAAACGGTACAGAAATCCCGTATTGACATATCTGCCACTGTGCAGGAGAATCCGTATAGGTGTTCGAGTGTTCGCACGGTAATGCGCAACAAATGGTACGGAAACCCCGTATTTACATATCTGCCACTGTGCAGGAGAATCCGTATAGGTGTTCGAGTGTTCGAACCGTAATGCGCAAGAAATGGTATGGAAACCCCGTATTTATATATCTGCCACTGTGCAGGAGAATCCGTATAGGTGTTCGAGTGTTCGAACCGTAATGCGCAAGAAACGGTACAGAAACCCCGTATTTACATATCTGCCACTGTGCAGGAGAATCCGTATAGGTGTTCGAGTGTTCGAACTGTAATGCGCAACAAATGGTACGGAAACCCCGTATTTACATTTCTGCCACTGTGCAGGAGAATCCGTATAGGTGTTCGAGTGTTCGAACCGTAATGCGCAAGAAATGGTACGGAAACCCCGTATTTACATATCTGCCACTGTGCAGGAGAATCCGTATAGGTGTTCCAGTGTTCGAACCGTAATGCGTGAGAAATGGCAAGTAAACCCCGTATTTACATATCTGCCACCGTGCAGGAGAATCCGTATAGGTGTTCGAGTGTTCGAACCGTAATGCGCAAGAAATGGTACGGAAACCCCGTATTTACATATCTGCCACTGTGCAGGAGAATCCGTATAGGTGTTCGAGTGTTCGAACCGTAATGCGCAAGAAATGGTATGGAAACCCCGTATTTACATATCTGCCACTGTGTAGGAGAATCCGTATAGGTGTTCGAGTGTTCGAAC
This sequence comes from Camellia sinensis, assembly GCF_055761805.1. Classification (NCBI taxonomy): domain Eukaryota; kingdom Viridiplantae; phylum Streptophyta; class Magnoliopsida; order Ericales; family Theaceae; genus Camellia; species Camellia sinensis. Next base: position 5,721,851 of record NC_138965.1, read on the forward strand.
CGTAACGCCCAAGAAATGGTACGGAAACCCCGTATTTACATATCTGCCACTGTGCAGGAGAATCCGTATAGGTGTTCCAGTGTTCGAACCGTAATGCGTGAGAAATGGCATGTAAACCCCGTATTTACATATCGGCCACCGTACGGGAGAATCCGTATAGGTGTTCGAGTGTTCGAACCGTAATGCGTGAGAAATGGTATGTAAACCCCGTATTTACATATCTGCCACTGTACAGGAGAATCCGTATAGGTGTTCGAGTGTTCGAACCGTAATGCGCAAGAAATGGTACGGAAACCCCGAATTTACATATCTGCCACTGTGCAGGAGAATCCGTATAGGTGTTCGTGTGTTCGAACCGTAATGCGTAGGAAATGGTATGGAAACCCCGTATTTACATATCTGCCACTGTGCAGGAGAATCCATATAGGTGTTCGAGTGTTCGAACCGTAATGCGCAAGAAATGGTACGGAAACCCCGTATATACATATCTGCCACTGTGCAGGAGAATCTGTATAGGTGTTCGAGTGTTCGAACCGTAATGCGCAAGAAATGGTACGGAAACCCCGTATTTACATATCTGCCACTGTGCAGGAGAATCCGTATAGGTGTTCGAGTGTTCGAACCGTAATGCGCAAGAAATGGTATGGAAACCCCGTATTTACATATCTGCCACTGTGCAGGAGAATCCGTATAGGTGTTCCAGTGTTCGAACCGTAATGCGTGAGAAATGGCATGTAAACCCCGTATTTACATATCGGCCACCGTACGGGAGAATCCGTATAGGTGTTCGAGTGTTCGAACCGTAATGCGTGAGAAATGGTATGTAAACCCCGTATTTACATATCTGCCACTGTACAGGAGAATCCGTATAGGTGTTCGAGTGTTCGAACCGTAATGCGCAAGAAATGGTACGGAAACCCCGAATTTACATATCTGCCACTGTGCAGGAGAATCCGTATAGGTGTTCGTGTGTTCGAACCGTAATGCGTAGGAAATGGTATGGAAACCCCGTATTTACATATCTGCCACTGTGCAGGAGAATCCATATAGGTGTTCGAGTGTTCGAACCGTAATGCGCAAGAAATGGTACGGAAACCCCGTATATACATATCTGCCACTGTGCAGGAGAATCTGTATAGGTGTTCGAGTGTTCGAACCGTAATGCGCAAGAAATGGTACGGAAACCCCGTATTTACATATCTGCCACTGTGCAGGAGAATCCGTATAGGTGTTCGAGTGTTCGAACCGTAATGCGCAAGAAATGGTATGGAAACCCCGTATTTACATATCTGCCACTGTGCAGGAGAATCCGTATAGGTGTTCCAGTGTTCGAACCGTAATGCGTGAGAAATGGCATGTAAACCCCGTATTTACATATCTGCCACAGTGCAGGAGAATCCGTATAGGTGTTCGAGTGTTCGAACCGTAATGCGTGAGAAATGGTATGTAAACCCCGTATTTACATATCTGCCACTGTACAGGAGAATCCGTTTAGGTGTTCGAGTGTTCGAACCGTAATGCGCAAGAAATGGTACGGAAACCCCGAATTTACATATCTGCCACTGTGCAGGAGAATCCGTATAGGTGTTCGAGTGTTCGAACCGTAATGCGTAGGAAATGGTATGGAAACCCCGTATTTACATATCTGCCACTGTGCAGGAGAATCCATATAGGTGTTCGAGTGTTCGAACCGTGATGCGCAAGAAATGGTACGGAAACCCCGTATATACATATCTGCCACTGTGCAGGAGAATCTGTATAGGTGTTCGAGTGTTCGAACCGTAATGCGCAAGAAATGGTACGGAAACCCCGTATTTACATATCTGCCACTGTGCAGGAGAATCCGTATAGGTGTTCGAGTGTTCGAACCGTAATGCGCAAGAAATGGTATGGAAACCCCGTATTTACATATCTGCCACTGTGCAGGAGAATCCGTATAGGTGTTCCAGTGTTCGAACCGTAATGCGTGAGAAATGGCATGTAAACCCCGTATTTACATATCTGCCACAGTGCAGGAGAATCCGTATAGGTGTTCGAGTGTTCGAACCGTAATGCGTGAGAAATGGTATGTAAACCCCGTATTTACATATCTGCCACTGTACAGGACAATCCGTATAGGTGTTCCAGTGTTCGAACCGTAATGCGCAAGAAATGGTACGGAAACCCCGAATTTACATATCTGCCACTGTGCAGGAGAATCCGTATAGGTGTTCGAGTGTTCGAACCGTAATGCGTAGGAAATGGTATGGAAACCCCGTATTTACATATCTGCCACTGTGCAGGAGAATCCATATAGGTGTTCGAGTGTTCGAACCGTAATGCGCAAGAAATGGTACGGAAACCCCGTATTTACATATCTGCCACTGTGCAGGAGAATCTGTATAGGTGTTCAAGTGTTCGAACCGTAATGCGCAAGAAATGGTACGGAAACCCCGTATTTACATATCTGCCACTGTGCAGAAGAATCTGTATAGGTGTTCGAGTGTTCGAACCGTAATGCGCAAGAAATGGTACGGAAACCCCGTATTGACATATCTGCCACTGTGCAGGAGAATCCGTATAGGTGTTCGAGTGTTCGAACCGTAATGCGCAAGAAATGGTATGGAAACCCTGTATTTACATTTCTGCCACTGTGCAGGAGAATCCATATAGGTGTTCGAGTGTTCGAACCGTAATGCGCAAGAAATGGTACGGAAACCCCGTATTTACATATCTGCCACTGTGCAGGAGAATCTGTATAGGTGTTCGAGTGTTCGAACCGTAATGCGCAAGAAACGGTACAGAAACCCCGTATTTACATATCTGCCACTGTGCAGGAAAATCCGTATAGGTGTTCGAGTGTTCGAACTGTAATGCGCAACAAATGGTACGGAAACCCCGTATTTACATATCTGCCACTCTGCAGGAGAATCCGTATAGGTGTTCGAGTGTTCGAACCGTAATGTGCAAGAAATGGTACGGAAACCCCGTATTTACATATCTGCCACTGTGCAGGAGAATCCGTATAGGTGTTCCAGTGTTCGAACCGTAATGCGTGAGAAATGGCAAGTAAACCCCGTATTTACATATCTGCCACCGTGCAGGAGAATCCGTATAGGTGTTCGAGTGTTGAACCGTAATGCGCAAGAAATGGTACGGAAACCCCGTATTTACATATCTGCCACTGTGCAGGAGAATCCGTATAGGTGTTCGAGTGTTCGAACCGTAATGCGCAAGAAATGGTAGGGAAACCCCGTATTTACATATCTGCCACTGTGTAGGAGAATCCGTATAGGTGTTCGAGTGTTCGAACCGTAATGCGCAAGAAATGGTACGGAAACCCCGTATTTACATATCTGCCACTGTGCAGGAGAATCCGTATGGGTGTTCCAGTGTTCGAACCGTAATGCGTGAGAAATGGCATGTAGACCCCGTATTTACATATCGGCCACCGTGCGGGAGAATCCGTATAGGTGTTCGAGTGTTCGAACCGTAATGCGTGAGAAATGGTATGTAAACCTCGTATTTACATATCTGCCACAGTGCAGGAGAATCCGTATAGGTGTTCGAGTGTTCGAACCGTAATGCGCAAGAAATGGTACAGAAACCCCGAATTTACATATCTGCCACTGTGCAGGAGAATCCGTATAGGTGTTCGAGTGTTCGAACCGTAATGCGCAAGAAACGGTACAGAAACCCCGTATTTACATATCTGCCACTGTGCAGGAGAATCCGTATAGGTGTTCGAGTGTTCGAACCGTAATGCGCAACAAATGGTACGGAAACCCCGTATTTACATATCTGCCACTGTGTAGGAGAATCTGTATAGGTGTTCGAGTGTTCGAACCGTAACGCGCAAGAAATGGTACGGAAACCCCGTATTTACATATCTGCCACTGTGCAGGTGAATCCGTATAGGTGTTCGAGTGTTCGAACCGTAATGCACAAGAAACGGTACAGAAATCCCGTATTGACATATCTGCCACTGTGCAGGAGAATCCGTATAGGTGTTCGAGTGTTCGCACGGTAATGCGCAACAAATGGTACGGAAACCCCGTATTTACATATCTGCCACTGTGCAGGAGAATCCGTATAGGTGTTCGAGTGTTCGAACCGTAATGCGCAAGAAATGGTATGGAAACCCCGTATTTATATATCTGCCACTGTGCAGGAGAATCCGTATAGGTGTTCGAGTGTTCGAACCGTAATGCGCAAGAAATGGTACGGAAACCCCGTATTTACATATCTGCCACTGTGCAGGAGAATCCATATAGGTGTTCGAGTGTTCGAACCGTAATGCGCAAGAAATGGTACGGAAACCCCGTATTTACATATCTGCCACTGTGCAGGAGAATCCGTATAGGTGTTCGGGTGTTCGAATCGTAATGCGCAAGAAATGGTATGGAAACCCCGTATTTACATATCTGCCACTGTGCAGGAGAATCCGTATAGGTGTTCCAGTGTTCGAACCGTAATGCGTGAGAAATGGCATGTAAACCCCGTATTTACATATCTGCCACAGTGCAGGAGAATCCGTATAGGTGTTCGAGTGTTCGAACCGTAATGCGTGAGAAATGGTTGGTAAACCCCGTATTTACATATCTGCCACTGTGCAGGAGAATCCGACAGGTGTTCGAGTGTTCGAACCGTAATGCGCAAGAAATGGTACGGAAACCCCGAATTTACATATCTGTCACTGTGCAGGAGAATCCGTATAGGTGTTCGAGTGTTCGAACCGTAATGCGTAAGAAATGGTATGGAAACCCCGTATTTACATATCTGCCACTGTGCAGGAGAATCCATATAGGTGTTCGAGTGTTCGAACCGTAATGCGCAAGAAATGGTACGGAAACCCCGTATATACATATCTGCCACTGTGCAGGAGAATCTGTATAGGTGTTCGAGTGTTCTAACCGTAATGCGCAAGAAATGGTACGGAAACCCCGTATTTTCATATCTGCCACTGTGCAGGAGAATCTGTATAGGTGTTCGAGTGTTCGAACCGTAATGCGCAAGAAATGGTACGGAAACCCCGTATTTACATATCTGCCACTGTGCAGGACAATCCGTATAGGTGTTCCAGTGTTCGAACCGTAATGCGTGAGAAATGGCATGTAAACCCCGTATTTACATATCTGCCACCGTGCAGCAGAATCCGTATAGGTGTTCGAGTGTTCGAACCGTAATGCGTGAGAAATGGTATGTAAACCCCGTATTTACATATCTGCCACTGTGCAGGAGAATCCGTATAGGTGTTCGAGTGTTCGAACCGTAATGCGCAAGAAATGGTACAGAAACCCCGAATTTACATATCTGCCACTGTGCAGGAGAATCCGTATAGGTGTTCGAGTGTTCGAACCGTAATGCGCAAGAAACGGTACAGAAACCCCGTATTTACATATCTGCCACTGTGCAGGAGAATCCGTATAGGTGTTCGAGTGTTCGAACCGTAATGCGCAAGAAATGGTACGGAAACCCCGTATTTACATATCTGCCACTGTGCAGGAGAATCTGTATAGGTGTTCGAGTGTTCGAACCGTAACGCGAAAGAAATGGTACGGAAACCCCGTATTTACATGTCTGCCACTGTGCAGGAGAATCCGTGTAGGTGTTCGAGTGTTAGAACCGTAATGCACAAGAAACGGTACAGAAATCCCGTATTGACATATCTGCCACTGTGCAGGAGAATCCGTATAGGTGTTCGAGTGTTCGCACAGTAATGCGCAACAAATGGTACGGAAACCCCGTATTTACATATCTGCCACTGTGTAGGAGAATCCGTATAGGTGTTCGAGTGTTCGAACCGTAATGCGCAAGAAATGGTATGGAAACCCCGTATTTACATATCTGCCACTGTGCAGGAGAATCCGTATAGGTGTTCGAGTGTTCGAACCGTAATGCGCAAGAAATGGTACGGAAACCCCGTATTTACATATCTGCCACTGTGCCGGAGAATCCATATAGGTGTTCGAGTGTTCGAACCGTAATGCGCAAGAAATGGTACGGAAACCCCGTATTTACATATCTGCCACTGTGCAGGAGAATCCGTATAGGTGTTCGGGTGTTCGAACCGTAATGCGCAAGAAATGGTACGGAAACCCCGTATTTACATATCTGCCACTGTGCAGGAGAATCCGTATAGGTGTTCTAGTGTTCGAACCGTAATACGTGAGAAATGGCATGTAAACCCCGTATTTACATATCTGCCACAGTGCAGGAGAATCCGTATAGGTGTTCGAGTGGTCGAACCGTAATGCGTGAGAAATGGTATGTAAACCCCGTATTTACATATCTGCCACTGTGCACGAGAATCCGACAGGTGTTCGAGTGTTCGAACCGTAACGCGCAAGAAATGGTACGGAAACCCCGAATTTACATATCTGCCACTGTGCAGGAGAATCCGTATAGGTGTTCGAGTGTTCGAACCGTAATGCGTAAGAAATGGTATGGAAACCCCGTATTTACATATCTGCCACTGTGCCGGAGAATCCATATAGGTGTTCGAGTGTTCGAACCGTAATGCGCAAGAAATGGTACGGAAACCCCGTATATACATATCTGCCACTGTGCAGGAGAATCTGTATAGGTGTTCGAGTGTTGGAACCGTAATGCGCAAGAAATGGTACGGAAACCCCGTATTTGCATATCTGCCACTGTGCAGGAGAATCCGTATAGGTGTTCGAGTGTTCGAACCGTAATGCGCAAGAAATGGTATGGAAACGCCGTATTTACATATCTGCCACTGTGCAGGAGAATCCGTATAGGTGTTCCAGTGTTCGAACCGTAATGCGGGAGAAATGGCATGTAAACCCCGTATTTACATATCTGCCACAGTGCAGGAGAATCCGTATAGGTGTTCGAGTGTTCGAACCGTAATGCGTGAGAAATGGTATGTAAACCCCGTATTTACATATCTGCCACTGTACAGGAGAATCCGTATAGGTGTTCGAGTGTTCGAACCGTAATGCGCAAGAAATGGTACGGAAACCCCGAATTTACATATCTGCCACTGTGCAGGAGAATCCGTATAGGTGTTCGAGTGTTCGAACCGTAATGCGTAGGAAATGGTATGGAAACCCCGTATTTACATATCTGCCACTGTGCAGGAGAATCCATATAGGTGTTCGAGTGTTCGAACCGTAATGCGCAAGAAATGGTACGGAAACCCCGTATTTACATATCTGCCACTGTGCAGGAGAATCTGTATAGGTGTTCAAGTGTTCGAACCGTAATGCGCAAGAAATGGTACGGAAACCCCGTATTTACATATCTGCCACTGTGCAGAAGAATCTGTATAGGTGTTCGAGTGTTCGAACCGTAATGCGCAAGAAATGGTACGGAAACCCCGTATTGACATATCTGCCACTGTGCAGGAGAATCCGTATAGGTGTTCAAGTGTTCGAACCGTAATGCGCAAGAAATGGTATGGAAACCCTGTATTTACATTTCTGCCACTGTGCAGGAGAATCCATATAGGTGTTCGAGTGTTCGAACCGTAATGCGCAAGAAATGGTACGGTAACCCCGTATTTACATATCTGCCACTGTGCAGGAGAATCTGTATAGGTGTTCGAGTGTTCGAACCGTAATGCGCAAGAAATGGTACGGAAACCCCGTATTTGCATATCTGCCACTGTGCAGGAGAATCCGTATAGGTGTTCGAGTGTTCGAACCGTAATGCGCAAGAAATGGTATGGAAACCCTGTATTTACATTTCTGCCACTGTGCAGGAGAATCCGTATAGGTGTTCGAGTGTTCGAACCGTAATGCGCAAGAAATGGTACGGAAACCCCGTATTTACATATCTGCCACTGTGCAGGAGAATCTGTATAGGTGTTCGAGTGTTCGAACCGTAATGCGCAAGAAATGGTACGGAAACCCCGTATTTACATATCTGCCACTGTGCAGGAGAATCTGTATAGGTGTTCCAGTGTTCGAACCGTAATGCGTGAGAAATGGCATGTAAACCCCGTATTTACATATCGGCCACCGTACGGGAGAATCCGTATAGGTGTTCGAGTGTTCGAACCGTAATGCGTGAGAAATGGTATGTAAACCCCGTATTTACATATCTGCCACTGTGCAGGAGAATCCGTATAGGTGTTCGAGTGTTCGAACCGTAATGCGCAAGAAATGGTACAGAAACCCCGAATTTACATATCTGCCACTGTGCAGGAGAATCCGTATAGGTGTTCGAGTGTTCGAACCGTAATGCGCAAGAAACGGTACAGAAACCCCGTATTTACATATCTGCCACTGTGCAGGAGAATCCGTATAGGTGTTCGAGTGTTCGAACCGTAATGCGCAACAAATGGTACGGAAACCCCGTATTTACATATCTGCCACTGTGTAGGAGAATCTGTATAGGTGTTCGAGTGTTCGAACCGTAACACGCAAGAAATGGTACGGAAACCCCGTATTTACATATCTGCCACTGTGCAGGAGAATCCGTATAGGTGTTCGAGTGTTCGAACCGTAATGCACAAGAAACGGTACAGAAATCCCGTATTGACATATCTGCCACTGTGCAGGAGAATCCGTATAGGTGTTCGAGTGTTCGCACGGTAATGCGCAACAAATGGTACGGAAACCCCGTATTTACATATCTGCCACTGTGCAGGAGAATCCGTATAGGTGTTCGAGTGTTCGAACCGTAATGCGCAAGAAATGGTATGGAAACCCCGTATTTATATATCTGCCACTGTGCAGGAGAATCCGTATAGGTGTTCGAGTGTTCGAACCGTAATGCGCAAGAAACGGTACAGAAACCCCGTATTTACATATCTGCCACTGTGCAGGAGAATCCGTATAGGTGTTCGAGTGTTCGAACTGTAATGCGCAACAAATGGTACGGAAACCCCGTATTTACATATCTGCCACTGTGCAGGAGAATCCGTATAGGTGTTCGAGTGTTCGAACCGTAATGCGCAAGAAATGGTACGGAAACCCCGTATTTACATATCTGCCACTGTGTAGGAGAATCCGTATAGGTGTTCCAGTGTTCGAACCGTAATGCGTGAGAAATGGCAAGTAAACCCCGTATTTACATATCTGCCACCGTGCAGGAGAATCCGTATAGGTGTTCGAGTGTTCGAACCGTAATGCGCAAGAAATGGTACGGAAACCCCGTATTTACATATCTGCCACTGTGCAGGAGAATCCGTATAGGTGTTCGAGTGTTCGAACCGTAATGCGCAAGAAATGGTATGGAAACCCCGTATTTACATATCTGCCACTGTGTAGGAGAATCCGTATAGGTGTTCGAGTGTTCGAACCGTAATGCGCAAGAAATGGTACGGAAACCCCGTATTTACATATCTGCCACTGTGCAGGAGAATCCGTATAGGTGTTCCAGTGTTCGAACCGTAATGCGTGAGAAATGGCATGTAAACCCCGTATTTACATATCGGCCACCGTACGGGAGAATCCGTATAGGTGTTCGAGTGTTCGAACCGTAATGCGTGAGAAATGGTATGTAAACCCCGTATTTACATATCTGCCACTGTGCAGGAGAATCCGTATAGGTGTTCGAGTGTTCGAACCGTAATGCGCAAGAAATGGTACAGAAACCCCGAATTTACATATCTGCCACTGTGCAGGAGAATCCGTATAGGTGTTCGAGTGTTCGAACCGTAATGCGCAAGAAACGGTACAGAAACCCCGTATTTACATATCTGCCACTGTGCAGGAGAATCCGTATAGGTGTTCGAGTGTTCGAACCGTAATGCGCAACAAATGGTACGGAAACCCCGTATTTACATATCTGCCACTGTGTAGGAGAATCTGTATAGGTGTTCGAGTGTTCGAACCGTAACGCGCAAGAAATGGTACGGAAACCCTGTATTTACATATCTGCCACTGTGCAGGAGAATCCGTATAGGTGTTCGAGTGTTCGAACCGTAATGCACAAGAAACGGTACAGAAATCCCGTATTGACATATCTGCCACTGTGCAGGAGAATCCGTATAGGTGTTCGAGTGTTCGCACGGTAATGCGCAACAAATGGTACGGAAACCCCGTATTTACATATCTGCCACTGTGCAGGAGAATCCGTATAGGTGTTCGAGTGTTCGAACCGTAATGCGCAAGAAATGGTATGGAAACCCCGTATTTATATATCTGCCACTGCGCAGGAGAATCCGTATAGGTGTTCGAGTGTTCGAACCGTAATGCGCAAGAAATGGTACGGAAACCCCGTATTTACATATCTGCCACTGTGCAGGAGAATCCATATAGGTGTTCGAGTGTTCGAACCGTAATGCGCAAGAAATGGTACGGAAACCCCGTATTTACATATCTGCCACTGTGCAGGAGAATCCGTATAGGTGTTCGGGTGTTCGAATCGTAATGCGCAAGAAATGGTCTGGAAACCCCGTATTTACATATCTGCCACTGTGCAGGAGAATCCGTATAGGTGTTCCAGTGTTCGAACCGTAATGCGTGAGAAATGGCATGTAAACCCCGTATTTACATATCTGCCACAGTGCAGGAGAATCCGTATAGGTGTTCGAGTGTTCGAACCGTAATGCGTGAGAAATGGTTGGTAAATCCCGTATTTACATATCTGCCACTGTGCAGGAGAATCCGACAGGTGTTCGAGTGTTCGAACCGTAATGCGCAAGAAATGGTACGGAAACCCCGAATTTACATATCTGCCACTGTGCAGGAGAATCCGTATAGGTGTTCGAGTGTTCGAACCGTAATGCGTAAGAAATGGTATGGAAACCCCGTATTTACATATCTGCCACTGTGCAGGAGAATCCATATAGGTGTTCGAGTGTTCGAACCGTAATGCGCAAGAAATGGTACGGAAACCCCGTATATACATATCTGCCACTGTGCAGGAGAATCTGTATAGGTGTACGAGTGTTCTAACCGTAATGCGCAAGAAATGGTACGGAAACCCCGTATTTACATATCTGCCACTGTGCAGGAGAATCTGTATAGGTGTTCGAGTGTTCGAACCGTAATGCGCAAGAAATGGTACGGAAACCCCGTATTTACATATCTGCCACTGTGCAGGAGAATCCGTATAGGTGTTCGAGTGTTCGAACCGTAATGCGCAAGAAATGGTATGGAAACCCCGTATTTACATATCTGCCACTGTGCAGGAGAATCCGTATAGGTGTTCGAGTGTTCGAACCGTAATGCGCAAGAAATGGTACGCAAACCCCGTATTTACATATCTGCCACTGTGCAGGAGAATCCGTATAGGTGTTAGAGTGTTCGAACCGTAATGCGCAAGAAATGGTACGGAAACCCCGTATTTACATATCTGCCACTGTGCAGGAGAATCCGTATAGGTGTTCGAGTGTTCGAACCGTAATGCGCAAGAAATGGTATGGAAACCCCGTATTTACATACCTGCCACTGTGCAGGAGAATCCGTATAGGTGTTCCAGTGTTCGAACCGTAATGCGTGAGAAATGGCAAGTAAACCCCGTATTTACATATCTGCCACCGTGCAGGAGAATCCGTATAGGTGTTCGAGTGTTCGAACCGTAATGCGCAAGAAATGGTACGGAAACCCCGTATTTACATATCTGCCACTGTGCAGGAGAATCTGTATAGGTGTTCGAGTGTTCGAACTGTAATGCGCAACAAATGGTACGGAAACCCCGTATTTACATATCTGCCACAGTGCAGGAGAATCCGTATAGGTGTTCGAGTGTTCGAACCGTAATGCGCAAGAAATGGTATGGAAACCCCGTATTTACATATCTGCCACTGTGCAGGAGAATCCGTATAGGTGTTCGAGTGTTCGAACCGTAATGCGCAAGAAATGGTACGCAAACCCCGTATTTACATATCTGCCACTGTGCAGGAGAATCCGTATAGGTGTTAGAGTGTTCGAACCGTAATGCGCAAGAAATGGTACGGAAACCCCGTATTTACATATCTGCCACTGTGCAGGAGAATCCGTATAGGTGTTCGAGTGTTCGAACCGTAATGCGCAAGAAATGGTATGGAAACCCCGTATTTACATATCTGCCACTGTGCAGGAGAATCCGTATAGGTGTTCCAGTGTTCGAACCGTAATGCGTGAGAAATGGCAAGTAAACCCCGTATTTACATATCTGCCACCGTGCAGGAGAATCCGTATAGGTGTTCGAGTGTTCGAACCGTAATGCGCAAGAAATGGTACGGAAACCCCGTATTTACATATCTGCCACTGTGCAGGAGAATCTGTATAGGTGTTCGAGTGTTCGAACTGTAATGCGCAACAAATGGTACGGAAACCCCGTATTTACATATCTGCCACAGTGCAGGAGAATCCGTATAGGTGTTCGAGTGTTCGAACCGTAATGCGTGAGAAATGGTTGGTAAATCCCGTATTTACATATCTGCCACTGTGCAGGAGAATCCGACAGGTGTTCGAGTGTTCGAACCGTAATGCGCAAGAAATGGTACGGAAACCCCGAATTTACATATCTGCCACTGTGCAGGAGAATCCGTATAGGTGTTCGAGTGTTCGAACCGTAATGCGTAAGAAATGGTATGGAAACCCCGTATTTACATATCTGCCACTGTGCAGGAGAATCCATATAGGTGTTCGAGTGTTCGAACCGTAATGCGCAAGAAATGGTACGGAAATCCCGTATATACATATCTGCCACTGTGCAGGAGAATCTGTATAGGTGTACGAGTGTTCTAACCGTAATGTGCAAGAAATGGTACGGAAACCCCGTATTTACATATCTGCCACTGTGCAGGAGAATCTGTATAGGTGTTCGAGTGTTCGAACCGTAATGCGCAAGAAATGGTACGGAAACCCCGTATTTACATATCTGCCACTGTGCAGGAGAATCCGTATAGGTGTTCGAGTGTTCGAACCGTAATGCGCAAGAAATGGTATGGAAACCCCGTATTTACATATCTGCCACTGTGCAGGAGAATCCGTATAGGTGTTCGAGTGTTCGAACCGTAATGCGCAAGAAATGGTACGCAAACCCCGTATTTACATATCTGCCACTGTGCAGGAGAATCCGTATACGTGTTAGAGTGTTCGAACCGTAATGCGCAAGAAATGGTACGGAAACCCCGTATTTACATATCTGCCACTGTGCAGGAGAATCCGTATAGGTGTTCGAGTGTTCGAACCGTAATGCGCAAGAAATGGTATGGAAACCCCGTATTTACATATCTGCCACTGTGCAGGAGAATCCGTATAGGTGTTCCAGTGTTCGAACCGTAATGCGTGAGAAATGGCAAGTAAACCCCGTATTTACATATCTGCCACCGTGCAGGAGAATCCGTATAGGTGTTCGAGTGTTCGAACCGTAATGCGCAAGAAATGGTACGGAAACCCCGTATTTACATATCTGCCACTGTGCAGGAGAATCTGTATAGGTGTTCGAGTGTTCGAACTGTAATGCGCAACAAATGGTACGGAAACCCCGTATTTACATATCTGCCACTGTGCAGGAGAATCCGTATAGGTGTTCGAGTGTTCGAACCGTAATGCGCAAGAAATGGTACGGAAACCCCGTATTTACATATCTGCCACTGTGCAGGAGAATCCGTATAGGTGTTCCAGTGTTCGAACCGTAATGCGTGAGAAATGGCAAGTAAACCCCGTATTTACATATCTGCCACCGTGCAGGAGAATCCGTATAGGTGTTCGAGTGTTCGAACCGTAATGCGCAAGAAATGGTACGGAAACCCCGTATTTACATATCTGCCACTGTGCAGGAGAATCCGTATAGGTGTTCGAGTGTTCGAACCGTAATGCGCAAGAAATGGTATGGAAACCCCGTATTTACATATCTGCCACTGTGTAGGAGAATCCGTATAGGTGTTCGAGTGTTCGAACCGTAATGCGCAAGAAATGGTACGGAAACCCCGTATTTACATATCTGCCACTGTGCAGGAGAATCCGTATAGGTGTTCCAGTGTTCGAACCGTAATGCGTGAGAAATGGCATGTAAACCCCGTATTTACATATCGGCCACCGTACGGGAGAATCCGTATAGGTGTTCGAGTGTTCGAACCGTAATGCGTGAGAAATGGTATGTAAACCCCGTATTTACATATCTGCCACTGTGCAGGAGAATCCGTATAGGTGTTCGAGTGTTCGAACCGTAATGCGCAAGAAAGGGTACAGAAACCCCGAATTTACATATCTGCCACTGTGCAGGAGAATCCGTATAGGTGTTCGAGTGTTCGAACCGTAATGCGCAAGAAACGGTACAGAAACCCCGTATTTACATATCTGCCACTGTGCAGGAGAATCCGTATAGGTGTTCGAGTGTTCGAACCGTAATGCGCAACAAATGGTACGGAAACCCCGTATTTACATATCTGCCACTGTGTAGGAGAATCTGTATAGGTGTTCGAGTGTTCGAACCGTAACGCGCAAGAAATGGAACGAAAACCCCGTATTTACATATCTGCCACTGTGCAGGAGAATCCGTATAGGTGTTCGAGTGTTCGAACCGTAATGCACAAGAAACGGTACAGAAATCCCGTATTCACATATCTGCCACTGTGCAGGAGAATCCGTATAGGTGTTCGAGTGTTCGCACGGTAATGCGCAACAAATGGTACGGAAACCCCGTATTTACATATCTGCCACTGTGCAGGAGAATCCGTATAGGTGTTCGAGTGTTCGAACCGTAATGCGCAAGAAATGGTACGGAAACCCCGTATTTACATATCTGCCACTGTGCAGGAGAATCTGTATAGGTGTTCGAGTGTTCGAACTGTAATGCGCAACAAATGGTACGGAAACCCCGTATTTACATATCTGCCACAGTGCAGGAGAATCCGTATAGGTGTTCGAGTGTTCGAACCGTAATGCGCAAGAAATGGTATGGAAACCCCGTATTTACATATCTGCCACTGTGCAGGAGAATCCGTATAGGTGTTCGAGTGTTCGAACCGTAATGCGCAAGAAATGGTACGCAAACCCCGTATTTACATATCTGCCACTGTGCAGGAGAATCCGTATAGGTGTTAGAGTGTTCGAACCGTAATGCGCAAGAAATGGTACGGAAACCCCGTATTTACATATCTGCCACTGTGCAGGAGAATCCGTATAGGTGTTCGAGTGTTCGAACCGTAATGCGCAAGAAATGGTATGGAAACCCCGTATTTACATATCTGCCACTGTGCAGGAGAATCCGTATAGGTGTTCCAGTGTTCGAACCGTAATGCGTGAGAAATGGCAAGTAAACCCCGTATTTACATATCTGCCACCGTGCAGGAGAATCCGTATAGGTGTTCGAGTGTTCGAACCGTAATGCGCAAGAAATGGTACGGAAACCCCGTATTTACATATCTGCCACTGTGCAGGAGAATCTGTATAGGTGTTCGAGTGTTCGAACTGTAATGCGCAACAAATGGTACGGAAACCCCGTATTTACATATCTGCCACAGTGCAGGAGAATCCGTATAGGTGTTCGAGTGTTCGAACCGTAATGCGTGAGAAATGGTTGGTAAATCCCGTATTTACATATCTGCCACTGTGCAGGAGAATCCGACAGGTGTTCGAGTGTTCGAACCGTAATGCGCAAGAAATGGTACGGAAACCCCGAATTTACATATCTGCCACTGTGCAGGAGAATCCGTATAGGTGTTCGAGTGTTCGAACCGTAATGCGTAAGAAATGGTATGGAAACCCCGTATTTACATATCTGCCACTGTGCAGGAGAATCCATATAGGTGTTCGAGTGTTCGAACCGTAATGCGCAAGAAATGGTACGGAAATCCCGTATATACATATCTGCCACTGTGCAGGAGAATCTGTATAGGTGTACGAGTGTTCTAACCGTAATGTGCAAGAAATGGTACGGAAACCCCGTATTTACATATCTGCCACTGTGCAGGAGAATCTGTATAGGTGTTCGAGTGTTCGAACCGTAATGCGCAAGAAATGGTACGGAAACCCCGTATTTACATATCTGCCACTGTGCAGGAGAATCCGTATAGGTGTTCGAGTGTTCGAACCGTAATGCGCAAGAAATGGTATGGAAACCCCGTATTTACATATCTGCCACTGTGCAGGAGAATCCGTATAGGTGTTCGAGTGTTCGAACCGTAATGCGCAAGAAATGGTACGCAAACCCCGTATTTACATATCTGCCACTGTGCAGGAGAATCCGTATACGTGTTAGAGTGTTCGAACCGTAATGCGCAAGAAATGGTACGGAAACCCCGTATTTACATATCTGCCACTGTGCAGGAGAATCCGTATAGGTGTTCGAGTGTTCGAACCGTAATGCGCAAGAAATGGTATGGAAACCCCGTATTTACATATCTGCCACTGTGCAGGAGAATCCGTATAGGTGTTCCAGTGTTCGAACCGTAATGCGTGATAAATGGCAAGTAAACCCCGTATTTACATATCTGCCACCGTGCAGGAGAATCCGTATAGGTGTTCGAGTGTTCGAACCGTAATGCGCAAGAAATGGTACGGAAACCCCGTATTTACATATCTGCCACTGTGCAGGAGAATCTGTATAGGTGTTCGAGTGTTCGAACTGTAATGCGCAACAAATGGTACGGAAACCCCGTATTTACATATCTGCCACTGTGCAGGAGAATCCGTATAGGTGTTCGAGTGTTCGAACCGTAATGCGCAAGAAATGGTACGGAAACCCCGTATTTACATATCTGCCACTGTGCAGGAGAATCCGTATAGGTGTTCCAGTGTTCGAACCGTAATGCGTGAGAAATGGCAAGTAAACCCCGTATTTACATATCTGCCACCGTGCAGGAGAATCCGTATAGGTGTTCGAGTGTTCGAACCGTAATGCGCAAGAAATGGTACGGAAACCCCGTATTTACATATCTGCCACTGTGCAGGAGAATCCGTATAGGTGTTCGAGTGTTCGAACCGTAATGCGCAAGAAATGGTATGGAAACCCCGTATTTACATATCTGCCACTGTGTAGGAGAATCCGTATAGGTGTTCGAGTGTTCGAACCGTAATGCGCAAGAAATGGTACGGAAACCCCGTATTTACATATCTGCCACTGTGCAGGAGAATCCGTATAGGTGTTCCAGTGTTCGAACCGTAATGCGTGAGAAATGGCATGTAAACCCCGTATTTACATATCGGCCACCGTACGGGAGAATCCGTATAGGTGTTCGAGTGTTCGAACCGTAATGCGTGAGAAATGGTATGTAAACCCCGTATTTACATATCTGCCACTGTGCAGGAGAATCCGTATAGGTGTTCGAGTGTTCGAACCGTAATGCGCAAGAAAGGGTACAGAAACCCCGAATTTACATATCTGCCACTGTGCAGGAGAATCCGTATAGGTGTTCGAGTGTTCGAACCGTAATGCGCAAGAAACGGTACAGAAACCCCGTATTTACATATCTGCCACTGTGCAGGAGAATCCGTATAGGTGTTCGAGTGTTCGAACCGTAATGCGCAACAAATGGTACGGAAACCCCGTATTTACATATCTGCCACTGTGTAGGAGAATCTGTATAGGTGTTCGAGTGTTCGAACCGTAACGCGCAAGAAATGGAACGAAAACCCCGTATTTACATATCTGCCACTGTGCAGGAGAATCCGTATAGGTGTTCGAGTGTTCGAACCGTAATGCACAAGAAACGGTACAGAAATCCCGTATTCACATATCTGCCACTGTGCAGGAGAATCCGTATAGGTGTTCGAGTGTTCGCACGGTAATGCGCAACAAATGGTACGGAAACCCCGTATTTACATATCTGCCACTGTGCAGGAGAATCCGTATAGGTGTTCGAGTGTTCGAACCGTAATGCGCAAGAAATGGTATGGAAACCCCGTATTTATATATCTGCCACTGTGCAGGAGAATCCGTATAGGTGTTCGAGTGTTCGAACCGTAATGCGCAAGAAATGGTACGGAAACCCCGTATTTACATATCTGCCACTGTGCAGGAGAATCCATATAGGTGTTCGAGTGTTCGAACCGTAATGCGCAAGAAATGGTACGGAAACCCCGTATTTACATATCTGCCACTGTGCAGGAGAATCCGTATAGGTGTTCGGGTGTTCGAATCGTAATGCGCAAGAAATGGTATGGAAACCCCGTATTTACATATCTGCCACTGTGCAGGAGAATCCGTATAGGTGTTCCAGTGTTCGAACCGTAATGCGTGAGAAATGGCATGTAAACCCCGTATTTACATATCTGCCACAGTGCAGGAGAATCCGTATAGGTGTTCGAGTGTTCGAACCGTAATGCGTGAGAAATGGTTGGTAAACCCCGTATTTACATATCTGCCACTGTGCAGGAGAATCCGACAGGTGTTCGAGTGTTCGAACCGTAATGCGCATAGAAATGGTACGGAAACCCCGAATTTACATATCTGCCACTGTGCAGGAGAATCCGTATAGGTGTTCGAGTGTTCGAACCGTAATGCGTAAGAAATGGTATGGAAACCCCGTATTTACATATCTGCCACTGTGCAGGAGAATCCATATAGGTGTTCGAGTGTTCGAACCGTAATGCGCAAGAAATGGTACGGAAACCCCGTATATACATATCTGCCACTGTGCAGGAGAATCTGTATAGATGTTCGAGTGTTCTAACCGTAATGCGCAAGAAATGGTACGGAAACCCCGTATTTACATATCTGCCACTGTGCAGGAGAATCTGTATAGGTGTTCGAGTGTTCGAACCGTAATGCGCAAGAAATGGTACGGAAACCCCGTATTTACATATCTGCCACTGTGCAGGAGAATCCGTATAGGTGTTCGAGTGTTCGAACCGTAATGCGCAAGAAATGCTATGGAAACCCCGTATTTACATATCTGCCACTGTGCAGGAGAATCCGTATAGGTGTTCGAGTGTTCGAACCGTAATGCGCAAGAAATGGTACGCAAACCCCGTATTTACATATCTGCCACTGTGCAGGAGAATCCGTATAGGTGTTCGAGTGTTCGAACCGTAATGCGCAAGAAATGGTACGGAAACCCCGTATTTACATGTCTGCCACTGTGCAGGAGAATCCGTATAGGTGTTCGAGTGTTCGAACCGTAATGCGCAAGAAATGGTATGGAAACCCCGTATTTACATATCTGCCACTGTGCAGGAGAATCCGTATAGGTGTTCCAGTGTTCGAACCGTAATGCGTGAGAAATGGCATGTAAACCCCGTATTTACATATCTGCCACAGTGCAGGAGAATCCGTATAGGTGTTCGAGTGTTCGAACCGTAATGCGTGAGAAATGGTTGGTAAACCCCGTATTTACATATCTGCCACTGTGCAGGAGAATCCGACAGGTGTTCGAGTGTTCGAACCGTAATGCGCAAGAAATGGTACGGAAACCCCGTATTTACATATCTGCCACTGTGCAGGAGAATCCGTATAGGTGTTCCAGTGTTCGAACCGTAATGCGTGAGAAATGGCAAGTAAACCCCGTATTTACATATCTGCCACCGTGCAGGAGAATCCGTATAGGTGTTCGAGTGTTCGAACCGTAATGCGCAAGAAATTGTACGGAAACCCCGTATTTACATATCTGCCACTGTGCAGGAGAATCCGTATAGGTGTTCGAGTGTTCGAACCGTAATGCGCAAGAAATGGTATGGAAACCCCATATTTACATATCTGCCACTGTGTAGGAGAATCCGTATAGGTGTTCGAGTGTTCGAACCGTAATGCGCAAGAAATGGTACGGAAACCCCGTATTTACATATCTGCCACTGTGCAGGAGAATCCGTATAGGTGTTCCAGTGTTCGAACCGTAATGCGTGAGAAATGGCATGTAAACCCCGTATTTACATATCGGCCACCGTACGGGAGAATCCGTATAGGTGTTCGAGTGTTCGAACCGTAATGCGTGAGAAATGGTATGTAAACCCCGTATTTACATATCTGCCACTGTGCAGGAGAATCCGTATAGGTGTTCGAGTGTTCGAACCGTAATGCGCAAGAAATGGTACAGAAACCCCGAATTTACATATCTGCCACTGTGCAGGAGAATCCGTATAGGTGTTCGAGTGTTCGAACCGTAATGCGCAAGAAACGGTACAGAAACCCCGTATTTACATATCTGCCACTGTGCAGGAGAATCCGTATAGGTGTTCGAGTGTTCGAACCGTAATGCGCAACAAATGGTACGGAAACCCCGTATTTACATATCTGCCACTGTGTAGGAGAATCTGTATAGGTGTTCGAGTGTTCGAACCGTAACGCGCAAGAAATGGTACGAAAACCCCGTATTTACATATCTGCCACTGTGCAGGAGAATCCGTATAGGTGTTCGAGTGTTCGAACCGTAATGCACAAGAAACGGAACAGAAATCCCGTATTCACATATCTGCCACTGTGCAGGAGAATCCGTATAGGTGTTCGAGTGTTCGCACGGTAATGCGCAACAAATGGTACGGAAACCCCGTATTTACATATCTGCCACTGTGCAGGAGAATCCGTATAGGTGTTCGAGTGTTCGAACCGTAATGCGCAAGAAATGGTATGGAAACCCCGTATTTATATATCTGCCACTGTGCAGGAGAATCCGTATAGGTGTTCGAGTGTTCGAACCGTAATGCGCAAGAAATGGTACGGAAACCCCGTATTTACATATCTGCCACTGTGCAGGAGAATCCGTATAGGTGTTCCAGTGTTCGAACCGTAATGCGTGAGAAATGGCATGTAAACCCCGTATTTACATATCGGCCACCGTACGGGAGAATCCGTATAGGTGTTCGAGTGTTCGAACCGTAATGCGTGAGAAATGGTATGTAAACCCCGTATTTACATATCTGCCACTGTGCAGGAGAATCCGTATAGGTGTTCGAGTGTTCGAACCGTAATGCGCAAGAAAGGGTACAGAAACCCCGAATTTACATATCTGCCACTGTGCAGGAGAATCCGTATAGGTGTTCGAGTGTTCGAACCGTAATGCGCAAGAAACGGTACAGAAACCCCGTATTTACATATCTGCCACTGTGCAGGAGAATCCGTATAGGTGTTCGAGTGTTCGAACCGTAATGCGCAACAAATGGTACGGAAACCCCGTATTTACATATCTGCCACTGTGTAGGAGAATCTGTATAGGTGTTCGAGTGTTCGAACCGTAACGCGCAAGAAATGGAACGAAAACCCCGTATTTACATATCTGCCACTGTGCAGGAGAATCCGTATAGGTGTTCGAGTGTTCGAACCGTAATGCACAAGAAACGGTACAGAAATCCCGTATTCACATATCTGCCACTGTGCAGGAGAATCCGTATAGGTGTTCGAGTGTTCGCACGGTAATGCGCAACAAATGGTACGGAAACCCCGTATTTACATATCTGCCACTGTGCAGGAGAATCCGTATAGGTGTTCGAGTGTTCGAACCGTAATGCGCAAGAAATGGTACGGAAACCCCGTATTTACATATCTGCCACTGTGCAGGAGAATCTGTATAGGTGTTCGAGTGTTCGAACTGTAATGCGCAACAAATGGTACGGAAACCCCGTATTTACATATCTGCCACAGTGCAGGAGAATCCGTATAGGTGTTCGAGTGTTCGAACCGTAATGCGCAAGAAATGGTATGGAAACCCCGTATTTACATATCTGCCACTGTGCAGGAGAATCCGTATAGGTGTTCGAGTGTTCGAACCGTAATGCGCAAGAAATGGTACGCAAACCCCGTATTTACATATCTGCCACTGTGCAGGAGAATCCGTATAGGTGTTAGAGTGTTCGAACCGTAATGCGCAAGAAATGGTACGGAAACCCCGTATTTACATATCTGCCACTGTGCAGGAGAATCCGTATAGGTGTTCGAGTGTTCGAACCGTAATGCGCAAGAAATGGTATGGAAACCCCGTATTTACATATCTGCCACTGTGCAGGAGAATCCGTATAGGTGTTCCAGTGTTCGAACCGTAATGCGTGAGAAATGGCAAGTAAACCCCGTATTTACATATCTGCCACCGTGCAGGAGAATCCGTATAGGTGTTCGAGTGTTCGAACCGTAATGCGCAAGAAATGGTACGGAAACCCCGTATTTACATATCTGCCACTGTGCAGGAGAATCTGTATAGGTGTTCGAGTGTTCGAACTGTAATGCGCAACAAATGGTACGGAAACCCCGTATTTACATATCTGCCACAGTGCAGGAGAATCCGTATAGGTGTTCGAGTGTTCGAACCGTAATGCGTGAGAAATGGTTGGTAAATCCCGTATTTACATATCTGCCACTGTGCAGGAGAATCCGACAGGTGTTCGAGTGTTCGAACCGTAATGCGCAAGAAATGGTACGGAAACCCCGAATTTACATATCTGCCACTGTGCAGGAGAATCCGTATAGGTGTTCGAGTGTTCGAACCGTAATGCGTAAGAAATGGTATGGAAACCCCGTATTTACATATCTGCCACTGTGCAGGAGAATCCATATAGGTGCTCGAGTGTTCGAACCGTAATGCGCAAGAAATGGTACGGAAATCCCGTATATACATATCTGCCACTGTGCAGGAGAATCTGTATAGGTGTACGAGTGTTCTAACCGTAATGTGCAAGAAATGGTACGGAAACCCCGTATTTACATATCTGCCACTGTGCAGGAGAATCTGTATAGGTGTTCGAGTGTTCGAACCGTAATGCGCAAGAAATGGTACGGAAACCCCGTATTTACATATCTGCCACTGTGCAGGAGAATCCGTATAGGTGTTCGAGTGTTCGAACCGTAATGCGCAAGAAATGGTATGGAAACCCCGTATTTACATATCTGCCACTGTGCAGGAGAATCCGTATAGGTGTTCGAGTGTTCGAACCGTAATGCGCAAGAAATGGTACGCAAACCCCGTATTTACATATCTGCCACTGTGCAGGAGAATCCGTATACGTGTTAGAGTGTTCGAACCGTAATGCGCAAGAAATGGTACGGAAACCCCGTATTTACATATCTGCCACTGTGCAGGAGAATCCGTATAGGTGTTCGAGTGTTCGAACCGTAATGCGCAAGAAATGGTATGGAAACCCCGTATTTACATATCTGCCACTGTGCAGGAGAATCCGTATAGGTGTTCCAGTGTTCGAACCGTAATGCGTGATAAATGGCAAGTAAACCCCGTATTTACATATCTGCCACCGTGCAGGAGAATCCGTATAGGTGTTCGAGTGTTCGAACCGTAATGCGCAAGAAATGGTACGGAAACCCCGTATTTACATATCTGCCACTGTGCAGGAGAATCTGTATAGGTGTTCG
Organism: Camellia sinensis; assembly: GCF_055761805.1. Taxonomy (NCBI): domain Eukaryota; kingdom Viridiplantae; phylum Streptophyta; class Magnoliopsida; order Ericales; family Theaceae; genus Camellia; species Camellia sinensis. The sequence continues at coordinate 5,744,972 of NC_138965.1, forward strand.
AGTGTTCGAACTGTAATGCGCAACAAATGGTACGGAAACCCCGTATTTACATATCTGCCACTGTGCAGGAGAATCCGTATAGGTGTTCGAGTGTTCGAACCGTAATGCGCAAGAAATGGTACGGAAACCCCGTATTTACATATCTGCCACTGTGCAGGAGAATCCGTATAGGTGTTCCAGTGTTCGAACCGTAATGCGTGAGAAATGGCAAGTAAACCCCGTATTTACATATCTGCCACCGTGCAGGAGAATCCGTATAGGTGTTCGAGTGTTCGAACCGTAATGCGCAAGAAATGGTACGGAAACCCCGTATTTACATATCTGCCACTGTGCAGGAGAATCCGTATAGGTGTTCGAGTGTTCGAACCGTAATGCGCAAGAAATGGTATGGAAACCCCGTATTTACATATCTGCCACTGTGTAGGAGAATCCGTATAGGTGTTCGAGTGTTCGAACCGTAATGCGCAAGAAATGGTACGGAAACCCCGTATTTACATATCTGCCACTGTGCAGGAGAATCCGTATAGGTGTTCCAGTGTTCGAACCGTAATGCGTGAGAAATGGCATGTAAACCCCGTATTTACATATCGGCCACCGTACGGGAGAATCCGTATAGGTGTTCGAGTGTTCGAACCGTAATGCGTGAGAAATGGTATGTAAACCCCGTATTTACATATCTGCCACTGTGCAGGAGAATCCGTATAGGTGTTCGAGTGTTCGAACCGTAATGCGCAAGAAAGGGTACAGAAACCCCGAATTTACATATCTGCCACTGTGCAGGAGAATCCGTATAGGTGTTCGAGTGTTCGAACCGTAATGCGCAAGAAACGGTACAGAAACCCCGTATTTACATATCTGCCACTGTGCAGGAGAATCCGTATAGGTGTTCGAGTGTTCGAACCGTAATGCGCAACAAATGGTACGGAAACCCCGTATTTACATATCTGCCACTGTGTAGGAGAATCTGTATAGGTGTTCGAGTGTTCGAACCGTAACGCGCAAGAAATGGAACGAAAACCCCGTATTTACATATCTGCCACTGTGCAGGAGAATCCGTATAGGTGTTCGAGTGTTCGAACCGTAATGCACAAGAAACGGTACAGAAATCCCGTATTCACATATCTGCCACTGTGCAGGAGAATCCGTATAGGTGTTCGAGTGTTCGCACGGTAATGCGCAACAAATGGTACGGAAACCCCGTATTTACATATCTGCCACTGTGCAGGAGAATCCGTATAGGTGTTCGAGTGTTCGAACCGTAATGCGCAAGAAATGGTATGGAAACCCCGTATTTATATATCTGCCACTGTGCAGGAGAATCCGTATAGGTGTTCGAGTGTTCGAACCGTAATGCGCAAGAAATGGTACGGAAACCCCGTATTTACATATCTGCCACTGTGCAGGAGAATCCATATAGGTGTTCGAGTGTTCGAACCGTAATGCGCAAGAAATGGTACGGAAACCCCGTATTTACATATCTGCCACTGTGCAGGAGAATCCGTATAGGTGTTCGGGTGTTCGAATCGTAATGCGCAAGAAATGGTATGGAAACCCCGTATTTACATATCTGCCACTGTGCAGGAGAATCCGTATAGGTGTTCCAGTGTTCGAACCGTAATGCGTGAGAAATGGCATGTAAACCCCGTATTTACATATCTGCCACAGTGCAGGAGAATCCGTATAGGTGTTCGAGTGTTCGAACCGTAATGCGTGAGAAATGGTTGGTAAACCCCGTATTTACATATCTGCCACTGTGCAGGAGAATCCGACAGGTGTTCGAGTGTTCGAACCGTAATGCGCAAGAAATGGTACGGAAACCCCGAATTTACATATCTGCCACTGTGCAGGAGAATCCGTATAGGTGTTCGAGTGTTCGAACCGTAATGCGTAAGAAATGGTATGGAAACCCCGTATTTACATATCTGCCACTGTGCAGGAGAATCCATATAGGTGTTCGAGTGTTCGAACCGTAATGCGCAAGAAATGGTACGGAAACCCCGTATATACATATCTGCCACTGTGCAGGAGAATCTGTATAGATGTTCGAGTGTTCTAACCGTAATGCGCAAGAAATGGTACGGAAACCCCGTATTTACATATCTGCCACTGTGCAGGAGAATCTGTATAGGTGTTCGAGTGTTCGAACCGTAATGCGCAAGAAATGGTACGGAAACCCCGTATTTACATATCTGCCACTGTGCAGGAGAATCCGTATAGGTGTTCGAGTGTTCGAACCGTAATGCGCAAGAAATGCTATGGAAACCCCGTATTTACATATCTGCCACTGTGCAGGAGAATCCGTATAGGTGTTCGAGTGTTCGAACCGTAATGCGCAAGAAATGGTACGCAAACCCCGTATTTACATATCTGCCACTGTGCAGGAGAATCCGTATAGGTGTTCGAGTGTTCGAACCGTAATGCGCAAGAAATGGTACGGAAACCCCGTATTTACATGTCTGCCACTGTGCAGGAGAATCCGTATAGGTGTTCGAGTGTTCGAACCGTAATGCGCAAGAAATGGTATGGAAACCCCGTATTTACATATCTGCCACTGTGCAGGAGAATCCGTATAGGTGTTCCAGTGTTCGAACCGTAATGCGTGAGAAATGGCATGTAAACCCCGTATTTACATATCTGCCACAGTGCAGGAGAATCCGTATAGGTGTTCGAGTGTTCGAACCGTAATGCGTGAGAAATGGTTGGTAAACCCCGTATTTACATATCTGCCACTGTGCAGGAGAATCCGACAGGTGTTCGAGTGTTCGAACCGTAATGCGCAAGAAATGGTACGGAAACCCCGTATTTACATATCTGCCACTGTGCAGGAGAATCCGTATAGGTGTTCCAGTGTTCGAACCGTAATGCGTGAGAAATGGCAAGTAAACCCCGTATTTACATATCTGCCACCGTGCAGGAGAATCCGTATAGGTGTTCGAGTGTTCGAACCGTAATGCGCAAGAAATTGTACGGAAACCCCGTATTTACATATCTGCCACTGTGCAGGAGAATCCGTATAGGTGTTCGAGTGTTCGAACCGTAATGCGCAAGAAATGGTATGGAAACCCCATATTTACATATCTGCCACTGTGTAGGAGAATCCGTATAGGTGTTCGAGTGTTCGAACCGTAATGCGCAAGAAATGGTACGGAAACCCCGTATTTACATATCTGCCACTGTGCAGGAGAATCCGTATAGGTGTTCCAGTGTTCGAACCGTAATGCGTGAGAAATGGCATGTAAACCCCGTATTTACATATCGGCCACCGTACGGGAGAATCCGTATAGGTGTTCGAGTGTTCGAACCGTAATGCGTGAGAAATGGTATGTAAACCCCGTATTTACATATCTGCCACTGTGCAGGAGAATCCGTATAGGTGTTCGAGTGTTCGAACCGTAATGCGCAAGAAATGGTACAGAAACCCCGAATTTACATATCTGCCACTGTGCAGGAGAATCCGTATAGGTGTTCGAGTGTTCGAACCGTAATGCGCAAGAAACGGTACAGAAACCCCGTATTTACATATCTGCCACTGTGCAGGAGAATCCGTATAGGTGTTCGAGTGTTCGAACCGTAATGCGCAACAAATGGTACGGAAACCCCGTATTTACATATCTGCCACTGTGTAGGAGAATCTGTATAGGTGTTCGAGTGTTCGAACCGTAACGCGCAAGAAATGGTACGAAAACCCCGTATTTACATATCTGCCACTGTGCAGGAGAATCCGTATAGGTGTTCGAGTGTTCGAACCGTAATGCACAAGAAACGGAACAGAAATCCCGTATTCACATATCTGCCACTGTGCAGGAGAATCCGTATAGGTGTTCGAGTGTTCGCACGGTAATGCGCAACAAATGGTACGGAAACCCCGTATTTACATATCTGCCACTGTGCAGGAGAATCCGTATAGGTGTTCGAGTGTTCGAACCGTAATGCGCAAGAAATGGTATGGAAACCCCGTATTTATATATCTGCCACTGTGCAGGAGAATCCGTATAGGTGTTCGAGTGTTCGAACCGTAATGCGCAAGAAATGGTACGGAAACCCCGTATTTACATATCTGCCACTGTGCAGGAGAATCCATATAGGTGTTCGAGTGTTCGAACCGTAATGCGCAAGAAATGGTACGGAAACCCCGTATTTACATATCTGCCACTGTGCAGGAGAATCCGTATAGGTGTTCGGGTGTTCGAATCGTAATGCGCAAGAAATGGTATGGAAACCCCGTATTTACATATCTGCCACTGTGCAGGAGAATCCGTATAGGTGTTCCAGTGTTCGAACCGTAATGCGTGAGAAATGGCATGTAAACCCCGTATTTACATATCTGCCACAGTGCAGGAGAATCCGTATAGGTGTTCGAGTGTTCGAACCGTAATGCGTGAGAAATGGTTGGTAAACCCCGTATTTACATATCTGCCACTGTGCAGGAGAATCCGACAGGTGTTCGAGTGTTCGAACCGTAATGCGCAAGAAATGGTACGGAAACCCCGAATTTACATATCTGCCACTGTGCAGGAGAATCCGTATAGGTGTTCGAGTGTTCGAACCGTAATGCGTAAGAAATGGTATGGAAACCCCGTATTTACATATCTGCCACTGTGCAGGAGAATCCATATAGGTGTTCGAGTGTTCGAACCGTAATGCGCAAGAAATGGTACGGAAACCCCGTATATACATATCTGCCACTGTGCAGGAGAATCTGTATAGGTGTTCGAGTGTTCTAACCGTAATGCGCAAGAAATGGTACGGAAACCCCGTATTTACATATCTGCCACTGTGCAGGAGAATCTGTATAGGTGTTCGAGTGTTCGAACCGTAATGCGCAAGAAATGGTACGGAAACCCCGTATTTACATATCTGCCACTGTGCAGGAGAATCCGTATAGGTGTTCGAGTGTTCGAACCGTAATGCGCAAGAAATGCTATGGAAACCCCGTATTTACATATCTGCCACTGTGCAGGAGAATCCGTATAGGTGTTCGAGTGTTCGAACCGTAATGCGCAAGAAATGGTACGCAAACCCCGTATTTACATATCTGCCACTGTGCAGGAGAATCCGTATAGGTGTTCGAGTGTTCGAACCGTAATGCGCAAGAAATGGTACGGAAACCCCGTATTTACATGTCTGCCACTGTGCAGGAGAATCCGTATAGGTGTTCGAGTGTTCGAACCGTAATGCGCAAGAAATGGTATGGAAACCCCGTATTTACATATCTGCCACTGTGCAGGAGAATCCGTATAGGTGTTCCAATGTTCGAACCGTAATGCGTGAGAAATGGCATGTAAACCCCGTATTTACATATCTGCCACAGTGCAGGAGAATCCGTATAGGTGTTCGAGTGTTCGAACCGTAATGCGTGAGAAATGGTATGTAAACCCCGTATTTACATATCTTCCACTGTGTAGGAGAATCCGTATAGGTGTTCGAGTGTTCGAACGGTAATGCGCAAGAAATGGTACGGAAACCCCGAATTTACATATCTGCCACTGTGCAGGAGAATCCGTATAGGTGTTCGAGTGTTCGAACCGTAATGCGCAAGAAACGGTACAGAAACCTCGTATTTACATATCTGCCACTGTGCAGGAGAATCCGTATAGGTGTTCGAGTGTTCGAACCGTAATGCGCAACAAATGGTACGGAAACCCCGTATTTACATATCTGCCACTGTGGAGGAGAATCTGTATAGGTGTTCGATTGTTCGAACCGTAACGCGCAAGAAATGGTACGGAAACCCCGTATTTACATATCTGCCACTGTGCAGGAGAATCCGTATAGGTGTTCGAGTGTTCGAACCGTAATGCACAAGAAACGGTACAGAAATCCCGTATTGACATATCTGTCAATGTGCAGGAGAATCCGTATAGGTGTTCGAGTGTTCGCACGGTAATGCGCAACAAATGGTACGGAAACCCCGTATTTACATATCTGCCACTGTGCAGGAGAATCCGTATAGGTGTTCGAGTGTTCGAACCGTAATGCGTATGAAATGGTATGGAAACCCCGTATTTACATATCTGCCACTGTGCAGGAGAATCCGTATAGGTGTTCGAGTGTTCGAACCGTAATGCGCAAGAAATGGTACGAAAACCCCGTATTTACATATCTGCCACTGTGTAGGAGAATCCATATAGGTGTTCGAGTGTTCGAACCGTAATGCGTGAGAAATGGTACGGAAACCCTATATTTACATATCTGCCACTGTGCAGGAGAATCCGTATAGGTGTTCGAGTGTTCGAACCGTAATGCGCAAGAAATGGTACGAAAACCCCGTACTTACATATCTGCCACTGTGTAGGAGAATCCGTATAGCTGTTCGAGTGTTCAAACCGTAATGCGTAAGAAATGGTATGGAAACCCCGTATTTACATATCTGCCACTGTGCAGGAGAATCCATATAGGTGTTCGAGTGTTCGAACCGTAATGCGCAAGAAATGGTACGGAAACCCCGTATTTACATATCTGCCACTGTGTAGGAGAATCTGTATAGGTGTTCGAGTGTTCGAACCGCAAATGCGCAAGAAATGGTACGGAAACCCCGTATTTACATATCTGCCACTATGCAGGAGAATCTGTATAGTTGTTCGAGTGTTCGAACCGTAATGCGCAAAAAATGGTACGGAAACCCCGTATTTACATATCTGCCACTGTGCAGGAGAATCCGTATAGGTGTTCGAGTGTTCGAACCGTAATGCGCAAGAAATGGTATGGAAACCCCGTATTTACATATCTGCCACTGTGTAGGAGAATCCGTATAGGTGTTCGAGTGTTCGAACCGTAATGCGCAAGAAATGGTACGGAAACCCCGTATTTACATATCTGCCACGGTGCAGGAGAATCCGTATAGGTGTTCCAGTGTTCGAACCGTAATGCGTGAGAAATGGCATGTAAACCCCGTATTTACATATCGGCCACCGTACGGGAGAATCCGTATAGGTGTTCGAGTGTTCGAACCGTAATGCGTGAGAAATGGTATGTAAACCCCGTATTTACATATCTGCCACTGTGCAGGAGAATCCGTATAGGTGTTCGAGTGTTCGAACCGTAATGCGCAAGAAATGGTACCGAAACCCCGAATTTACATATCTGCCACTGTGCAGGAGAATCCGTATAGGTGTTCGAGTGTTCGAACCGTAATGCGCAAGAAACGGTACAGAAACCCCGTATTTACATATCTGCCACTGTGCAGGAGAATCCGTATAGGTGTTCGAGTGTTCGAACCGTAATGCGCAACAAATGGTACGGAAACCCCGTATTTACATATCTGCCACTGTGTAGGAGAATCTGTATAGGTGTTCGAGTGTTCGAACCGTAACGCGCAAGAAATGGTACGAAAACCCCGTATTTACATATCTGCCACTGTGCAGGAGAATCCGTATAGGTGTTCGAGTGTTCGAACCGTAATGCACAAGAAACGGTACAGAAATCCCGTATTCACATATCTGCCACTGTGCAGGAGAATCCGTATAGGTGTTCGAGTGTTCGCACGGTAATGCGCAACAAATGGTACGGAAACCCCGTATTTACATATCTGCCACTGTGCAGGAGAATCCGTATAGGTGTTCGAGTGTTCGAACCGTAATGCGCAAGAAATGGTGTGGAAACCCCGTATTTATATATCTGCCACTGTGCAGGAGAATCCGTATAGGTGTTCGAGTGTTCGAACCGTAATGCGCAAGAAATGGTACGGACACCCCGTATTTACATATCTGCCACTGTGCAGGAGAATCCATATAGGTGTTCGAGTGTTCGAACCGTAATGCGCAAGAAATGGTACGGAAACCCCGTATTTACATATCTGCCACTGTGCAGGAGAATCCGTATAGGTGTTCGGGTGTTCGAATCGTAATGCGCAAGAAATGGTATGGAAACCCCGTATTTACATATCTGCCACTGTGCAGGAGAATCCGTATAGGTGTTCCAGTGTTCGAACCGTAATGCGTGAGAAATGGCATGTAAACCCCGTATTTACATATCTGCCACAGTGCAGGAGAATCCGTATAGGTGTTCGAGTGTTCGAACCGTAATGCGTGAGAAATGGTTGGTAAACCCCGTATTTACATATCTGCCACTGTGCAGGAGAATCCGACAGGTGTTCGAGTGTTCGAACCGTAATGCGCAAGAAATGGTACGGAAACCCCGAATTTACATATCTGCCACTGTGCAGGAGAATCCGTATAGGTGTTCGAGTGTTCGAACCGTAATGCGTAAGAAATGGTATGGAAACCCCGTATTTACATATCTGCCACTGTGCAGGAGAATCCATATAGGTGTTCGAGTGTTCGAACCGTAATGCGCAAGAAATGGTACGGAAACCCCGAATTTACATATCTGCCACTGTGCAGGAGAATCCGTATAGGTGTTCGAGTGTTCGAACCGTAATGCGCAAGAAACGGTACAGAAATCCCGTATTTACATATCTGCCACTGTGCAGGAGAATCCGTATAGGTGTTCGAGTGTTCGTACCGTAATGCGCAACAAATGGTACGGAAACCCCGTATTTACATATCTGCCACTGTGCAGGAGAATCTGTATAGGTGTTCGAGTGTTCGAACCGTAATGCGCAAGAAACGGTACAGAAACCTCGTATTTACATATCTGCCACTGTGCAGGAGAATCCGTATAGGTGTTCGAGTGTTCGAACCGTAATGCGCAACAAATGGTACGGAAACCCCGTATTTACATATCTGCCACTGTGGAGGAGAATCTGTATAGGTGTTCGATTGTTCGAACCGTAACGCGCAAGAAATGGTACGGAAACCCCGTATTTACATATCTGCCACTGTGCAGGAGAATCCGTATAGGTGTTCGAGTGTTCGAACCAAAATGCACAAGAAACGGTACAGAAATCCCGTATTGACATATCTGTCAATGTGCAGGAGAATCCGTATAGGTGTTCGAGTGTTCGCACGGTAATGCGCAACAAATGGTACGGAAACCCCGTATTTACATATCTGCCACTGTGCAGGAGAATCCGTATAGGTGTTCGAGTGTTCGAACCGTAATGCGCATGAAATGGAATGGAAACCCCGTATTTACATATCTGCCACTGTGCAGGAGAATCCGTATAGGTGTTCGAGTGTTCGAACCGTAATGCGCAAGAAATGGTACGAAAACCCCGTATTTACATATCTGCCACTGTGTAGGAGAATCCATATAGGTGTTCGAGTGTTCGAACCGTAATGCGTGAGAAATGGTACGGAAACCCTATATTTACATATCTGCCACTGTGCAGGAGAATCCGTATAGGTGTTCGAGTGTTCGAACCGTAATGCGCAAGAAATGGTACGGAAACCCCGTATTTACATATCTGCCACTGTGTAGGAGAATCCGTATAGGTGTTCGAGTGTTCAAACCGTAATGCGTAAGAAATGGTATGGAAACCCCGTATTTACATATCTGCCACTGTGCAGGAGAATCCATATAGGTGTTCGAGTGTTCGAACCGTAATGCGCAAGAAATGGTACGGAAACCCCGTATTTACATATCTGCCACTGTGTAGGAGAATCTGTATAGGTGTTCGAGTGTTCGAACCGCAAATGCGCAAGAAATGGTACGGAAACCCCGTATTTACATATCTGCCACTATGCAGGAGAATCTGTATAGGTGTTCGAGTGTTCGAACCGTAATGCGCAAAAAATGGTACGGAAACCCCGTATTTTCATATCTGCCACTGTGCAGGAGAATCCGTATAGGTGTTCGGGTGTTCGAACCGTAATGCGCAAGAAATGGTATGGAAACCCCGTATTTACATATCTGCCACTGTGCAGGAGAATCCGTATAGGTGTTCCAGTGTTCGAACCGTAATGCGTGAGAAATAGCATGTAAACCCCGTATTTACATATCTGCCACAGTGCAGGAGAATCCGTATAGGTGTTCGAGTGTTCGAACCGTAATGCCTGAGAAATGGTATGTAAACCCCGTATTTAAATATCTGCCACTGTGCAGGAGAATCCGTATAGGTGTTCGAGTGTTCGAACCGTAATGCGCAAGAAATGGTACGGAAACCCCGTATTTACATATCTGCCACTGTGCAGGAGAATCCATATAGGTGTTCGAGTGTTCGAACCGTAATGCGCAAGAAATGGTACGGAAACCCCGAATTTACATATCTGCCACTGTGCAGGAGAATCCGTATAGGTGTTCGAGTGTTCGAACCGTAATGCGCAAGAAACGGTACAGAAATCCCGTATTTACATATCTGCCACTGTGCAGGAGAATCCGTATAGGTGTTCGAGTGTTCGTACCGTAATGCGCAACAAATGGTACGGAAACCCCGTATTTACATATCTGCCACTGTGCAGGAGAATCTGTATAGGTGTTCGAGTGTTCGAACCGTAACGCGCAAGAAATGGTACGGAAACCCCGTATTTACATATCTGCCACTGTGCAGAAGAATCCGTATAGGTGTTCGAGTGTTCGAACCGTAATGCACAAGAAACGGTACAGAAATCCCGTATTGACATATCTGCCACTGTGCAGGAGAATCCGTATAGGTGTTCGAGTGTTCGCACGGTAATGCGCAACAAATAGTACGGAAACCCCGTATTTACATATCTGCCACAGTGCAGGAGAATCCGTATAGGTGTTCGAGTGTTCGAACCGTAATGCACAAGAAACGGTACAGAAATCCCGTATTGACATATCTGTCAATGTGCAGGAGAATCCGTATAGGTGTTCGAGTGTTCGCACGGTAATGCGCAACAAATGGTACGGAAACCCCGTATTTACATATCTGCCACTGTGCAGGAGAATCCGTATAGGTGTTCGAGTGTTCGAACCGTAATGCGCATGAAATGGTATGGAAACCCCGTATTTACATATCTGCCACTGTGCAGGAGAATCCGTATAGGTGTTCGAGTGTTCGAACCGTAATGCGCAAGAAATGGTACGAAAACCCCGTATTTACATATCTGCCACTGTGTAGGAGAATCCATATAGGTGTTCGAGTGTTCGAACCGTAATGCGTGAGAAATGGTACGGAAACCCTATATTTACATATCTGCCACTGTGCAGGAGAATCCGTATAGGTGTTCGAGTGTTCGAACCGTAATGCGCAAGAAATGGTACGGAAACCCCGTATTTACATATCTGCCACTGTGTAGGAGAATCCGTATAGGTGTTCGAGTGTTCAAACCGTAATGCGTAAGAAATGGTATGGAAACCCCGTATTTACATATCTGCCACTGTGCAGGAGAATCCATATAGGTGTTCGAGTGTTCGAACCGTAATGCGCAAGAAATGGTACGGAAACCCCGTATTTACATATCTGCCACTGTGTAGGAGAATCTGTATAGGTGTTCGAGTGTTCGAACCGCAAATGCGCAAGAAATGGTACGGAAACCCCGTATTTACATATCTGCCACTATGCAGGAGAATCTGTATAGGTGTTCGAGTGTTCGAACCGTAATGCGCAAAAAATGGTACGGAAACCCCGTATTTTCATATCTGCCACTGTGCAGGAGAATCCGTATAGGTGTTCGGGTGTTCGAACCGTAATGCGCAAGAAATGGTATGGAAACCCCGTATTTACATATCTGCCACTGTGCAGGAGAATCCGTATAGGTGTTCCAGTGTTCGAACCGTAATGCGTGAGAAATAGCATGTAAACCCCGTATTTACATATCTGCCACAGTGCAGGAGAATCCGTATAGGTGTTCGAGTGTTCGAACCGTAATGCCTGAGAAATGGTATGTAAACCCCGTATTTAAATATCTGCCACTGTGCAGGAGAATCCGTATAGGTGTTCGAGTGTTCGAACCGTAATGCGCAAGAAATGGTACGGAAACCCCGTATTTACATATCTGCCACTGTGCAGGAGAATCCATATAGGTGTTCGAGTGTTCGAACCGTAATGCGCAAGAAATGGTACGGAAACCCCGAATTTACATATCTGCCACTGTGCAGGAGAATCCGTATAGGTGTTCGAGTGTTCGAACCGTAATGCGCAAGAAACGGTACAGAAATCCCGTATTTACATATCTGCCACTGTGCAGGAGAATCCGTATAGGTGTTCGAGTGTTCGTACCGTAATGCGCAACAAATGGTACGGAAACCCCGTATTTACATATCTGCCACTGTGCAGGAGAATCTGTATAGGTGTTCGAGTGTTCGAACCGTAACGCGCAAGAAATGGTACGGAAACCCCGTATTTACATATCTGCCACTGTGCAGAAGAATCCGTATAGGTGTTCGAGTGTTCGAACCGTAATGCACAAGAAACGGTACAGAAATCCCGTATTGACATATCTGCCACTGTGCAGGAGAATCCGTATAGGTGTTCGAGTGTTCGCACGGTAATGCGCAACAAATAGTACGGAAACCCCGTATTTACATATCTGCCACTGTGCAGGAGAATCCGTATAGGTGTTCGAGTGTTCGAACCGTAATGCACAAGAAACGGTACAGAAATCCCGTATTGACATATCTGTCAATGTGCAGGAGAATCCGTATAGGTGTTCGAGTGTTCGCACGGTAATGCGCAACAAATGGTACGGAAACCCCGTATTTACATATCTGCCACTGTGCAGGAGAATCCGTATAGGTGTTCGAGTGTTCGAACCGTAATGCGCATGAAATGGTATGGAAACCCCGTATTTACATATCTGCCACTGTGCAGGAGAATCCGTATAGGTGTTCGAGTGTTCGAACCGTAATGCGCAAGAAATGGTACGAAAACCCCGTATTTACATATCTGCCACTGTGTAGGAGAATCCATATAGGTGTTCGAGTGTTCGAACCGTAATGCGTGAGAAATGGTACGGAAACCCTATATTTACATATCTGCCACTGTGCAGGAGAATCCGTATAGGTGTTCGAGTGTTCGAACCGTAATGCGCAAGAAATGGTACGGAAACCCCGTATTTACATATCTGCCACTGTGTAGGAGAATCCGTATAGGTGCTCGAGTGTTCAAACCGTAATGCGTAAGAAATGGTATGGAAACCCCGTATTTACATATCTGCCACTGTGCAGGAGAATCCATATAGGTGTTCGAGTGTTCGAACCGTAATGCGCAAGAAATGGTACGGAAACCCCGTATTTACATATCTGCCACTGTGTAGGAGAATCTGTATAGGTGTTCGAGTGTTCGAACCGCAAATGCGCAAGAAATGGTACGGAAACCCCGTATTTACATATCTGCCACTATGCAGGAGAATCTGTATAGGTGTTCGAGTGTTCGAACCGTAATGCGCAAAAAATGGTACGGAAACCCCGTATTTTCATATCTGCCACTGTGCAGGAGAATCCGTATAGGTGTTCGGGTGTTCGAACCGTAATGCGCAAGAAATGGTATGGAAACCCCGTATTTACATATCTGCCACTGTGCAGGAGAATCCGTATAGGTGTTCCAGTGTTCGAACCGTAATGCGTGAGAAATAGCATGTAAACCCCGTATTTACATATCTGCCACAGTGCAGGAGAATCCGTATAGGTGTTCGAGTGTTCGAACCGTAATGCCTGAGAAATGGTATGTAAACCCCGTATTTAAATATCTGCCACAGTGCAGGAGAATCCGTATAGGTGTTCGAGTGTTCGAACCGTAATGCGCAAGAAATGGTACGGAAACCCCGTATTTACATATCTGCCACTGTGCAGGAGAATCCATATAGGTGTTCGAGTGTTCGAACCGTAATGCGCAAGAAATGGTACGGAAACCCCGAATTTACATATCTGCCACTGTGCAGGAGAATCCGTATAGGTGTTCGAGTGTTCGAACCGTAATGCGCAAGAAACGGTACAGAAATCCCGTATTTACATATCTGCCACTGTGCAGGAGAATCCGTATAGGTGTTCGAGTGTTCGTACCGTAATGCGCAACAAATGGTACGGAAACCCCGTATTTACATATCTGCCACTGTGCAGGAGAATCTGTATAGGTGTTCGAGTGTTCGAACCGTAACGCGCAAGAAATGGTACGGAAACCCCGTATTTACATATCTGCCACTGTGCAGAAGAATCCGTATAGGTGTTCGAGTGTTCGAACCGTAATGCACAAGAAACGGTACAGAAATCCCGTATTGACATATCTGCCACTGTGCAGGAGAATCCGTATAGGTGTTCGAGTGTTCGCACGGTAATGCGCAACAAATAGTACGGAAACCCCGTATTTACATATCTGCCACTGTGCAGGAGAATCCGTATAGGTGTTCGAGTGTTCGAACCGTAATGCGCAAGAAATGGTATGGAAACCCCGTATTTACATATCTGCCACTGTGCAGGAGAATCCGTATAGGTGTTCGAGTGTTCGAACCGTAATGCGCAAGAAATGGTACGCAAACCCCGTATTTACATATCTGCCACTGTGCAGGAGAATCCATATAGGTGTTCGAGTGTTCGAACCGTAATGCGCAAGAAATGGTACGGAAACCCCGTATTTACATATCTGCCACTGTGCAGGAGAATCCGTATAGGTGTTCGTGTGTTCGAACCGTAATGCGCAAGAAATGGTACGGAAACCCCGTATTTACATATCTGCCACTGTGCAGGAGAATCCGTATAGGTGTTCCAGTGTTCGAACCGTAATGCGTGAGAAATGGCATGTAAACCCCGTATTTACATATCTGCCACAGTGTAGGAGAATCCGTATAGGTGTTCGAGTGTTCGAACCGTAATGCGTGAGAAATGGTATGTAAACCCCGTATTTACATATCTGCCACTGTGCAGGAGAATCTGTACAGGTGTTCGAGTGTTCGAACCGTAATGCGCAAGAAATGGTACGGAAACCCCGAATTTACATATCTGCCACTGTGTAGGAGAATCCGTATAGGTGTTCGAGTGTTCGAACCGTAATGCGTAAGAAATGGTATGGAAACCCCGTATTTACATATCTGCCACTGTGCAGGAGAATCCATATAGGTGTTCGAGTGTTCGAACCGTAATGCGCAAGAAATGGTACGGAAACCCCGTATTCACATATCTGCCACTATGTAGGAGAATCTGTATAGGTGTTCGAGTGTTCGAACCGTAATGCGCAAGAAATGGTACGGAAACCCCGTATTTACATATCTGCCACTGTGCAGGAGAATCCATATAGGTGTTCGAGTGTTCGAACCGTAATGCGCAAGAAATGGTACGGAAACCCCGAATTTACATATCTGCCACTGTGCAGGAGAATCCGTATAGGTGTTCGAGTGTTCGAACCGTAATGCGCAAGAAACGGTACAGAAATCCCGTATTTACATATCTGCCACTGTGCAGGAGAATCCGTATAGGTGTTCGAGTGTTCGTACCGTAATGCGCAACAAATGGTACGGAAACCCCGTATTTACATATCTGCCACTGTGCAGGAGAATCTGTATAGGTGTTCGAGTGTTCGAACCGTAACGCGCAAGAAATGGTACGGAAACCCCGTATTTACATATCTGCCACTGTGCAGAAGAATCCGTATAGGTGTTCGAGTGTTCGAACCGTAATGCACAAGAAACGGTACAGAAATCCCGTATTGACATATCTGCCACTGTGCAGGAGAATCCGTATAGGTGTTCGAGTGTTCGCACGGTAATGCGCAACAAATAGTACGGAAACCCCGTATTTACATATCTGCCACAGTGCAGGAGAATCCGTATAGGTGTTCGAGTGTTCGAACCGTAATGCACAAGAAACGGTACAGAAATCCCGTATTGACATATCTGTCAATGTGCAGGAGAATCCGTATAGGTGTTCGAGTGTTCGCACGGTAATGCGCAACAAATGGTACGGAAACCCCGTATTTACATATCTGCCACTGTGCAGGAGAATCCGTATAGGTGTTCGAGTGTTCGAACCGTAATGCGCATGAAATGGTATGGAAACCCCGTATTTACATATCTGCCACTGTGCAGGAGAATCCGTATAGGTGTTCGAGTGTTCGAACCGTAATGCGCAAGAAATGGTACGAAAACCCCGTATTTACATATCTGCCACTGTGTAGGAGAATCCATATAGGTGTTCGAGTGTTCGAACCGTAATGCGTGAGAAATGGTACGGAAACCCTATATTTACATATCTGCCACTGTGCAGGAGAATCCGTATAGGTGTTCGAGTGTTCGAACCGTAATGCGCAAGAAATGGTACGGAAACCCCGTATTTACATATCTGCCACTGTGTAGGAGAATCCGTATAGGTGTTCGAGTGTTCAAACCGTAATGCGTAAGAAATGGTATGGAAACCCCGTATTTACATATCTGCCACTGTGCAGGAGAATCCATATAGGTGTTCGAGTGTTCGAACCGTAATGCGCAAGAAATGGTACGGAAACCCCGTATTTACATATCTGCCACTGTGTAGGAGAATCTGTATAGGTGTTCGAGTGTTCGAACCGCAAATGCGCAAGAAATGGTACGGAAACCCCGTATTTACATATCTGCCACTATGCAGGAGAATCTGTATAGGTGTTCGAGTGTTCGAACCGTAATGCGCAAAAAATGGTACGGAAACCCCGTATTTTCATATCTGCCACTGTGCAGGAGAATCCGTATAGGTGTTCGGGTGTTCGAACCGTAATGCGCAAGAAATGGTATGGAAACCCCGTATTTACATATCTGCCACTGTGCAGGAGAATCCGTATAGGTGTTCCAGTGTTCGAACCGTAATGCGTGAGAAATAGCATGTAAACCCCGTATTTACATATCTGCCACAGTGCAGGAGAATCCGTATAGGTGTTCGAGTGTTCGAACCGTAATGCCTGAGAAATGGTATGTAAACCCCGTATTTAAATATCTGCCACTGTGCAGGAGAATCCGTATAGGTGTTCGAGTGTTCGAACCGTAATGCGCAAGAAATGGTACGGAAACCCCGTATTTACATATCTGCCACTGTGCAGGAGAATCCATATAGGTGTTCGAGTGTTCGAACCGTAATGCGCAAGAAATGGTACGGAAACCCCGAATTTACATATCTGCCACTGTGCAGGAGAATCCGTATAGGTGTTCGAGTGTTCGAACCGTAATGCGCAAGAAACGGTACAGAAATCCCGTATTTACATATCTGCCACTGTGCAGGAGAATCCGTATAGGTGTTCGAGTGTTCGTACCGTAATGCGCAACAAATGGTACGGAAACCCCGTATTTACATATCTGCCACTGTGCAGGAGAATCTGTATAGGTGTTCGAGTGTTCGAACCGTAACGCGCAAGAAATGGTACGGAAACCCCGTATTTACATATCTGCCACTGTGCAGAAGAATCCGTATAGGTGTTCGAGTGTTCGAACCGTAATGCACAAGAAACGGTACAGAAATCCCGTATTGACATATCTGCCACTGTGCAGGAGAATCCGTATAGGTGTTCGAGTGTTCGCACGGTAATGCGCAACAAATAGTACGGAAACCCCGTATTTACATATCTGCCACTGTGCAGGAGAATCCGTATAGGTGTTCGAGTGTTCGAACCGTAATGCACAAGAAACGGTACAGAAATCCCGTATTGACATATCTGTCAATGTGCAGGAGAATCCGTATAGGTGTTCGAGTGTTCGCACGGTAATGCGCAACAAATGGTACGGAAACCCCGTATTTACATATCTGCCACTGTGCAGGAGAATCCGTATAGGTGTTCGAGTGTTCGAACCGTAATGCGCATGAAATGGTATGGAAACCCCGTATTTACATATCTGCCACTGTGCAGGAGAATCCGTATAGGTGTTCGAGTGTTCGAACCGTAATGCGCAAGAAATGGTACGAAAACCCCGTATTTACATATCTGCCACTGTGTAGGAGAATCCATATAGGTGTTCGAGTGTTCGAACCGTAATGCGTGAGAAATGGTACGGAAACCCTATATTTACATATCTGCCACTGTGCAGGAGAATCCGTATAGGTGTTCGAGTGTTCGAACCGTAATGCGCAAGAAATGGTACGGAAACCCCGTATTTACATATCTGCCACTGTGTAGGAGAATCCGTATAGGTGCTCGAGTGTTCAAACCGTAATGCGTAAGAAATGGTATGGAAACCCCGTATTTACATATCTGCCACTGTGCAGGAGAATCCATATAGGTGTTCGAGTGTTCGAACCGTAATGCGCAAGAAATGGTACGGAAACCCCGTATTTACATATCTGCCACTGTGTAGGAGAATCTGTATAGGTGTTCGAGTGTTCGAACCGCAAATGCGCAAGAAATGGTACGGAAACCCCGTATTTACATATCTGCCACTATGCAGGAGAATCTGTATAGGTGTTCGAGTGTTCGAACCGTAATGCGCAAAAAATGGTACGGAAACCCCGTATTTTCATATCTGCCACTGTGCAGGAGAATCCGTATAGGTGTTCGGGTGTTCGAACCGTAATGCGCAAGAAATGGTATGGAAACCCCGTATTTACATATCTGCCACTGTGCAGGAGAATCCGTATAGGTGTTCCAGTGTTCGAACCGTAATGCGTGAGAAATAGCATGTAAACCCCGTATTTACATATCTGCCACAGTGCAGGAGAATCCGTATAGGTGTTCGAGTGTTCGAACCGTAATGCCTGAGAAATGGTATGTAAACCCCGTATTTAAATATCTGCCACTGTGCAGGAGAATCCGTATAGGTGTTCGAGTGTTCGAACCGTAATGCGCAAGAAATGGTACGGAAACCCCGTATTTACATATCTGCCACTGTGCAGGAGAATCCATATAGGTGTTCGAGTGTTCGAACCGTAATGCGCAAGAAATGGTACGGAAACCCCGAATTTACATATCTGCCACTGTGCAGGAGAATCCGTATAGGTGTTCGAGTGTTCGAACCGTAATGCGCAAGAAACGGTACAGAAATCCCGTATTTACATATCTGCCACTGTGCAGGAGAATCCGTATAGGTGTTCGAGTGTTCGTACCGTAATGCGCAACAAATGGTACGGAAACCCCGTATTTACATATCTGCCACTGTGCAGGAGAATCTGTATAGGTGTTCGAGTGTTCGAACCGTAACGCGCAAGAAATGGTACGGAAACCCCGTATTTACATATCTGCCACTGTGCAGAAGAATCCGTATAGGTGTTCGAGTGTTCGAACCGTAATGCACAAGAAACGGTACAGAAATCCCGTATTGACATATCTGCCACTGTGCAGGAGAATCCGTATAGGTGTTCGAGTGTTCGCACGGTAATGCGCAACAAATAGTACGGAAACCCCGTATTTACATATCTGCCACTGTGCAGGAGAATCCGTATAGGTGTTCGAGTGTTCGAACCGTAATGCGCAAGAAATGGTATGGAAACCCCGTATTTACATATCTGCCACTGTGCAGGAGAATCCGTATAGGTGTTCGAGTGTTCGAACCGTAATGCGCAAGAAATGGTACGCAAACCCCGTATTTACATATCTGCCACTGTGCAGGAGAATCCATATAGGTGTTCGAGTGTTCGAACCGTAATGCGCAAGAAATGGTACGGAAACCCCGTATTTACATATCTGCCACTGTGCAGGAGAATCCGTATAGGTGTTCGTGTGTTCGAACCGTAATGCGCAAGAAATGGTACGGAAACCCCGTATTTACATATCTGCCACTGTGCAGGAGAATCCGTATAGGTGTTCCAGTGTTCGAACCGTAATGCGTGAGAAATGGCATGTAAACCCCGTATTTACATATCTGCCACAGTGTAGGAGAATCCGTATAGGTGTTCGAGTGTTCGAACCGTAATGCGTGAGAAATGGTATGTAAACCCCGTATTTACATATCTGCCACTGTGCAGGAGAATCTGTACAGGTGTTCGAGTGTTCGAACCGTAATGCGCAAGAAATGGTACGGAAACCCCGAATTTACATATCTGCCACTGTGTAGGAGAATCCGTATAGGTGTTCGAGTGTTCGAACCGTAATGCGTAAGAAATGGTATGGAAACCCCGTATTTACATATCTGCCACTGTGCAGGAGAATCCATATAGGTGTTCGAGTGTTCGAACCGTAATGCGCAAGAAATGGTACGGAAACCCCGTATTCACATATCTGCCACTATGTAGGAGAATCTGTATAGGTGTTCGAGTGTTCGAACCGTAATGCGCAAGAAATGGTACGGAAACCCCGTATTTACATATCTGCCACTGTGCAGGAGAATCTGTATAGGTGTTCGAGTGTTCGAACCGTAATGCGCAAGAAATGGTACGGAAACCCCGTATTTACATATCTGCCACTGTGCAGGAGAATCCGTATAGGTGTTCGAGTGTTCGAACCGTAATGCGCAAGAAATGGTATGGAAACCCCGTATTTACATATCTGCCACTGTGCAGGAGAATCCGTATAGGTGTTCCAGTGTTCGAACCGTAATGCGTGAGAAATGGCATGTAAACCCCGTATTTACATATCTGCCACTGTGCAGGAGAATCCGTATAGGTGTTCGAGTGTTCGAACCGTAATGCGCAAGAAACGGTATGGAAACCCCGTATTTACATATCTGCCACTGTGCAGGAGAATCCGTATAGGTGTTCCAGTGTTCGAACCGTAATGCGTGAGAAATGGTATGTAAACCCCGTATTTACATATCTGTCACTGTGCAGGAGGATCCGTACAGGTGTTCGAGTGTTCGAACCGTAATGCGAAAGAAATGGTACGGAAACCCCGAATTTACATATCTGCCACTGTGTAGGAGAATCCGTATAGGTGTTCGAGTGTTCGAACCGTAATGCGTAAGAAATGGTATGGAAACCCCGTATTTACATATCTGCCACTGTGCAGGAGAATCCATATAGGTGTTCGAGTGTTCGAACCGTAATGCGCAAGAAATGGTACGGAAACCCCGTATTTACATATCTGCCACTGTGTAGGAGAATCTGTATAGGTGTTCGAGTGTTCGAACCGCAAATGCGCAAGAAATGGTACGGAAACCCCGTATTTACATATCTGCCACGGTGCAGGAGAATCTGTATAGGTGTTGGAGTGTTCGAACCGTAATGCGCAAGAAATGGTACGGAAACCCCGTATTTACATATCTGCCACTGTGCAGGAGAATCCGTATAGGTGTTCGAGTGTTCGAACCGTAATGCGCAAGAAATGGTATGGAAACCCCGTATTTACATATCTGCCACTGTGCAGGAGAATCCGTATAGGTGTTCCAGTGTTCGAACCGTAATGCGTGAGAAATAGCATGTAAACCCCGTATTTACATATCTGCCACAGTGCAGGAGAATCCGTATAGGTGTTCGAGTGTTCGAACCGTAATGCCTGAGAAATGGTATGTAAACCCCGTATTTAAATATCTGCCACTGTGCAGGAGAATCCGTATAGGTGTTCGAGTGTTCGAACCGTAATGCGCAAGAAATGGTACGGAAACCCCGTATTTACATATCTGCCACTGTGCAGGAGAATCCATATAGGTGTTCGTGTGTTCGAACCGTAATGCGCAAGAAATGGTACGGAAACCCCGAATTTACATATCTGCCACTGTGCAGGAGAATCCGTATAGGTGTTCGAGTGTTCGAACCGTAATGCGCAAGAAACGGAACAGAAACCCCGTATTTACATATCTGCCACTGTGCAGGAGAATCCGTATAGGTGTTCGAGTGTTCGAACCGTAATGCGCAACAAATGGTACGGAAACCCCGTATTTACATATCTGCCACTGTGCAGGAGAATCTGTATAGGTGTTCGAGTGTTCGAACCGTAATGCGCAAGAAATGGTACGGAAACCCCGTATTTACATATCTGCCACTGTGCAGGAGAATCCGTATAGGTGTTCGAGTGTTCGAACCGTAATGCACAAGAAACGGTACAGAAATCCCGTATTGACATATCTGTCAATGTGCAGGAGAATCCGTATAGGTGTTCGAGTGTTCGCACGGTAATGCGCAACAAATGGTACGGAAACCCCGTATTTACATATCTGCCACTGTGCAGGAGAATCCGTATAGGTGTTCGAGTGTTCGAACCGTAATGCGCATGAAATGGTATGGAAACCCCGTATTTACATATCTGCCACTGTGCAGGAGAATCCGTATAGGTGTTCGAGTGTTCGAACCGTAATGCGCAAGAAATGGTACGAAAACCCCGTATTTACATATCTGCCACTGTGTAGGAGAATCCATATAGGTGTTCGAGTGTTCGAACCGTAATGCGTGAGAAATGGTACGGAAACCCTATATTTACATATCTGCCACTGTGCAGGAGAATCCGTATAGGTGTTCGAGTGTTCGAACCGTAATGCGCAAGAAATGGTACGGAAACCCCGTATTTACATATCTGCCACTGTGTAGGAGAATCCGTATAGGTGTTCGAGTGTTCAAACCGTAATGCGTAAGAAATGGTATGGAAACCCCGTATTTACATATCTGCCACTGTGCAGGAGAATCCATATAGGTGTTCGAGTGTTCGAACCGTAATGCGCAAGAAATGGTACGGAAACCCCGTATTTACATATCTGCCACTGTGTAGGAGAATCTGTATAGGTGTTCGAGTGTTCGAACCGCAAATGCGCAAGAAATGGTACGGAAACCCCGTATTTACATATCTGCCACTGTGCAGGAGAATCTGTATAGGTGTTCGAGTGTTCGAACCGTAATGCGCAAAAAATGGTACGGAAACCCCGTATTTACATATCTGCCACTGTGCAGGAGAATCCGTATAGGTGTTCGGGTGTTCGAACCGTAATGCGCAAGAAATGGTATGGAAACCCCGTATTTACATATCTGCCACTGTGCAAGAGAATCCGTATAGGTGTTCCAGTGTTCGAACCGTAATGCATGAGAAATAGCATGTAAACCCCGTATTTACATATCTGCCACAGTGTAGGAGAATCCGTATAGGTGTTCGAGTGTTCGAACCGTAATGCCTGAGAAATGGTATGTAAACCCCGTATTTAAATATCTGCCACTGTGCAGGAGAATCCGTATAGGTGTTCGAGTGTTCGAACCGTAATGCGCAAGAAATGGTACGGAAACCCCGTATTTACATATCTGCCACTGTGCAGGAGAATCCATATAGGTGTTCGAGTGTTCGAACCGTAATGCGCAAGAAATGGTACGGAAACCCCGAATTTACATATCTGCCACTGTGCAGGAGAATCCGTATAGGTGTTCGAGTGTTCGAACCGTAATGCGCAAGAAACGGTACAGAAACCCCGTATTTACATATCTGCCACTGTGCAGGAGAATCCGTATAGGTGTTCGAGTGTTCGAACCGTAATGCGCAACAAATGGTACGGAAACCCCGTATTTACATATCTGCCACTGTGCAGGAGAATCTGTATAGGTGTTCGAGTGTTCGAACCGTAACGCGCAAGAAATGGTACGGAAACCCCGTATTTACATATCTGCCACTGTGCAGAAGAATCCGTATAGGTGTTCGAGTGTTCGAACCGTAATGCACAAGAAACGGTACAGAAATCCCGTATTGACATATCTGCCACTGTGCAGGAGAATCCGTATAGGTGTTCGAGTGTTCGCACGGTAATGCGCAACAAATAGTACGGAAACCCCGTATTTACATATCTGCCACTGTGCAGGATAATCCGTATAGGTGTTCGAGTGTTCGAACCGTAATGCGCAAGAAATGGTATGGAAACCCCGTATTTACATATCTGCCACTGTGCAGGAGAATCCGTATAGGTGTTCGAGTGTTCGAACCGTAATGCGCAAGAAATGGTACGCAAACCCCGTATTTACATATCTGCCACTGTGCAGGAGAATCCATATAGGTGTTCGAGTGTTCGAACCGTAATGCGCAAGAAATGGTACGGAAACCCCGTATTTACATATCTGCCACTGTGCAGGAGAATCCGTATAGGTGTTCGAGTGTTCGAACCGTAATGCGCAAGAAATGGTACGGAAACCCCGTATTTACATATCTGCCACTGTGCAGGAGAATCCGTATAGGTGTTCCAGTGTTCGAACCGTAATGCGTGAGAAATGGCATGTAAACCCCGTATTTACATATCTGCCACAGTGTAGGAGAATCCGTATAGGTGTTCGAGTGTTCGAACCGTAATGCGTGAGAAATGGTATGTAAACCCCGTATTTACATATCTGCCACTGTGCAGGAGAATCTGTACAGGTGTTCGAGTGTTCGAACCGTAATGCGCAAGAAATGGTACGGAAACCCCGAATTTACATATCTGCCACTGTGTAGGAGAATCCGTATAGGTGTTCGAGTGTTCGAACCGTAATGCGTAAGAAATGGTATGGAAACCCCGTATTTACATATCTGCCACTGTGCAGGAGAATCCATATAGGTGTTCGAGTGTTCGAACCGTAATGCGTGAGAAATGGTAGGTAAACCCCGTATTTACATATCTGCCACTGTACAGGAGAATCTGTATAGGTGTTCGAGTGTTCGAACCGTAATGCGCAAGAAATGGTACGGAAACCCCGTATTTGCATATCTGCCACTGTGCAGGAGAATCCGTATAGGTGTTCGAGTGTTCGAACCGTAATGCGCAAGAAATGGTATGGAAACGCCGTATTTACATATCTGCCACTGTGCAGGAGAATCCGTATAGGTGTTCGAGTGTTCGAACCGTAATGCGCAAGAAATGGTATGGAAACCCCGTATTTACATATCTGCCACTGTGCAGGAGAATCCGTATAGGTGTTCCAGTGTTCGAACCGTAATGCGTGAGAAATGGCATGTAAACCCCGTATTTACATATCTGCCACTGTGCAGGAGAATCCGTATAGGTGTTCGAGTGTTCGAACCGTAATGCGCAAGAAACGGTATGGAAACCCCGTATTTACATATCTGCCACTGTGCAGGAGAATCTGTATAGGTGTTCCAGTGTTCGAACCGTAATGCGTGAGAAATGGTATGTAAACCCCGTATTTACATATCTGTCACTGTGCAGGAGGATCCGTACAGGTGTTCGAGTGTTCGAACCGTAATGCGAAAGAAATGGTACGGAAACCCCGAATTTACATATCTGCCACTGTGTAGGAGAATCCGTATAGGTGTTCGAGTGTTCGAACCGTAATGCGTAAGAAATGGTATGGAAACCCCGTATTTACATATCTGCCACTGTGCAGGAGAATCCATATAGGTGTTCGAGTGTTCGAACCGTAATGCGCAAGAAATGGTACGGAAACCCCGTATTTACATATCTGCCACTGTGTAGGAGAATCTGTATAGGTGTTCGAGTGTTCGAACCGCAAATGCGCAAGAAATGGTACGGAAACCCCGTATTTACATATCTGCCACTGTGCAGGAGAATCTGTATAGGTGTTGGAGTGTTCGAACCGTAATGCGCAAGAAATGGTACGGAAACCCCGTATTTACATATCTGCCACTGTGCAGGAGAATCCGTATAGGTGTTCGAGTGTTCGAACCGTAATGCGCAAGAAATGGTATGGAAACCCCGTATTTACATATCTGCCACTGTGCAGGAGAATCCGTATAGGTGTTCCAGTGTTCGAACCGTAATGCGTGAGAAATAGCATGTAAACCCCGTATTTACATATCTGCCACAGTGCAGGAGAATCCGTATAGGTGTTCGAGTGTTCGAACCGTAATGCCTGAGAAATGGTATGTAAACCCCGTATTTAAATATCTGCCACTGTGCAGGAGAATCCGTATAGGTGTTCGAGTGTTCGAACCGTAATGCGCAAGAAATGGTACGGAAACCCCGTATTTACATATCTGCCACTGTGCAGGAGAATCCATATAGGTGTTCGTGTGTTCGAACCGTAATGCGCAAGAAATGGTACGGAAACCCCGAATTTACATATCTGCCACTGTGCAGGAGAATCCGTATAGGTGTTCGAGTGTTCGAACCGTAATGCGCAAGAAACGGAACAGAAACCCCGTATTTACATATCTGCCACTGTGCAGGAGAATCCGTATAGGTGTTCGAGTGTTCGAACCGTAATGCGCAACAAATGGTACGGAAACCCCGTATTTACATATCTGCCACTGTGCAGGAGAATCTGTATAGGTGTTCGAGTGTTCGAACCGTAACGCGCAAGAAATGGTACGGAAACCCCGTATTTACATATCTGCCACTGTGCAGAAGAATCCGTATAGGTGTTCGAGTGTTCGAACCGTAATGCACAAGAAACGGTAGAGAAATCCCGTATTGACATATCTGCCACTGTGCAGGAGAATCCGTATAGGTGTTCGAGTGTTCGCACGGTAATGCGCAACAAATCGTACGGAAACCCCGTATTTACATATCTGCCACTGTGCAGGAGAATCCGTATAGGTGTTCGAGTGTTCGAACCGTAATGCGCAAGAAACGGAACAGAAACCCCGTATTTACATATCTGCCACTGTGCAGGAGAATCCGTATAGGTGTTCGAGTGTTCGAACCGTAATGCGCAACAAATGGTACGGAAACCCCGTATTTACATATCTGCCACTGTGCAGGAGAATCTGTATAGGTGTTCGATTGTTCGAACCGTAACGCGCAAGAAATGGTACGGAAACCCCGTATTTACATATCTGCCACTGTGCAGGAGAATCCGTATAGGTGTTCGAGTGTTCGAACCGTAATGCACAAGAAACGGTACAGAAATCCCGTATTGACATATCTGTCAATGTGCAGGAGAATCCGTATAGGTGTTCGAGTGTTCGCACGGTAATGCGCAACAAATGGTATGGAAACCCCGTATTTACATATCTGCCACTGTGCAGGAGAATCCGTATAGGTGTTCGAGTGTTCGAACCGTAATGCGCATGAAATGGTATGGAAACCCCGTATTTACATATCTGCCACTGTGCAGGAGAATCCGTATAGGTGTTCGAGTGTTCGAACCGTAATGCGCAAGAAATGGTACGAAAACCCCGTATTTACATATCTGCCACTGTGTAGGAGAATCCATATAGGTGTTCGAGTGTTCGAACCGTAATGCGTGAGAAATGGTACGGAAACCCCATATTTACATATCTGCCACTGTGCAGGAGAATCCGTATAGGTGTTCGAGTGTTCGAACCGTAATGCGCAAGAAATGGTACGGAAACCCCGTATTTACATATCTGCCACTGTGTAGGAGAATCCGTATAGGTGTTCGAGTGTTCAAACCGTAATGCGTAAGAAATGGTATGGAAACCCCGTATTTACATATCTGCCACTGTGCAGGGGAATCCATATAGGTGTTCGAGTGTTCGAACCGTAATGCGCAAGAAATGGTACGGAAACCCCGTATTTACATATCTGCCACTGTGTAGGAGAATCTGTATAGGTGTTCGAGTGTTCGAACCGCAAATGCGCAAGAAATGGTACGGAAACCCCGTATTTACATATCTGCCACTGTGCAGGAGAATCTGTATAGGTGTTCGAGTGTTCGAACCGTAATGCGCAAAAAATGGTACGGAAACCCCGTATTTACATATCTGCCACTGTGCAGGAGAATCCGTATAGGTGTTCGAGTGTTCGAACCGTAATGCGCAAGAAATGGTATGGAAACCCCGTATTTACATATCTGCCACTGTGCAGGAGAATCCGTATAGGTGTTCCAGTGTTCGAACCGTAATGCGTGAGAAATAGCATGTAAACCCCGTATTTACATATCTGCCACAGTGCAGGAGAATCCGTATAGGTGTTCGAGTGTTCGAACCGTAATGCCTGAGAAATGGTATGTAAACCCCGTATTTAAATATCTGCCACTGTGCAGGAGAATCCGTATAGGTGTTCGAGTGTTCGAACCGTAATGCGCAAGAAATGGTACGGAAACCCCGTATTTACATATCTGCCACTGTGCAGGAGAATCCGTATAGGTGTTCCAGTGTTCGAACCGTAATGCACAAGAAATGGTACGGAAACCCCGTATTTACATATCTGCCACTGTGCAGGAGAATCCGTATAGGTGTTCCAGTGTTCGAACCGTAATGCGTGAGAAATGGCATGTAAACCCCGTATTTACATATCTGCCACAGTGTAGGAGAATCCGTATAGGTGTTCGAGTGTTCGAACCGTAATGCGTGAGAAATGGTATGTAAACCCCGTATTTACATATCTGCCACTGTGTAGGAGAATCCGTACAGGTGTTCGAGTGTTCGAACCGTAATGCGCAAGAAATGGTACGGAAACCCCGAATTTACATATCTGCCACTGTGTAGGAGAATCCGTATAGGTGTTCGAGTGTTCGAACCGTAATGCGTAAGAAATGGTATGGAAACCCCGTATTTACATATCTGCCACTGTGCAGGAGAATCCATATAGGTGTTCGAGTGTTCGAACCGTAATGCGCAAGAAATGGTACGGAAACCCCGTATTTACATATCTGCCACTATGTAGGAGAATCTGTATAGGTGTTCGAGTGTTCGAACCGTAATGCGCAAGAAATGGTACGGAAACCCCGTATTTACATATCTGCCACTGTGCAGGAGAATCTGTATAGGTGTTCGAGTGTTCGAACCGTAATGCGCAAGAAATGGTACGGAAACCCCGTATTTACATATCTGCCACTGTGCAGGAGAATCCGTATAGGTGTTCGAGTGTTCGAACCGTAATGCGCAAGAAATGGTATGGAAACCCCGTATTTACATATCTGCCACTGTGCAGGAGAATCCGTATAGGTGTTCCAGTGTTCGAACCGTAATGCGTGAGAAATGGCATGTAAACCCCGTATTTACATATCTGCCACAGTGCAGGAGAATCCGTATAGGTGTTCGAGTGTTCGAACCGTAATGCGTGAGAAATGGTATGTAAACCCCGTATTTAAATATCTGCCACTGTGCAGGAGAATCCGTATAGGTGTTCGAGTGTTCGAACCGTAATGCGCAAGAAACGGTACAGAAACCCCGTATTTACATATCTGCCACTGTGCAGGAGAATCCGTATAGGTGTTCGAGTGTTCGAACCGTAATGCGTAAGAAATGGTATGGAAACCCCGTATTTACATATCAGCCACTGTGCAGGAGAATCCATATAGGTGTTCGAGTGTTCGAACCGTAATGCGCAAGAAATGGTACGGAAACCCCGTATTTACATATCTGTCACTGTGCAGGAGAATCCATATAGGTGTTCGAGTGTTCGACCCGTAATGCGCAAGAAATGGTACGGAAACCCCGTATTTACATATCTGCCACTGTGGAGGAGAATCCGTATAGGTGTTCGGGTGTTCGAACCGTAATGCGCAAGAAATGGTACGGAAACCCCGTATTTACATATCTGCCACTGTGCAAGAGAATCCGTATAGGTGTTCCGGTGTTCGAACCGTAATGCGTGAGAAATGGTATGTAAACCCCGTATTTACATATCTGCCACTGTGCAGGAGAATCCGTACAGGTGTTCGAGTGTTCGAATCGTAATGCGCAAGAAATGGTACGGAAACCCCGAATTTACATATCTGCCACTGTGTAGGAGAATCCGTATAGGTGTTCGAGTGTTCGAACCGTAATGCGTAAGAAATGGTATGGAAACCCCGTATTTACATATCTGCCACTGTGCAGGAGAATCCATATAGGTGTTCGAGTGTTCGAACCGTAGTGCGCAAGAAATGGTACGGAAACCCCGTATTTACATATCTGCCACTGTGTAGGAGAATCTGTATAGGTGTTCGAGTGTTCGAACCGTAATGCGCAAGAAATGGTACGGAAACCCCGTATTTACATATCTGCCACTGTGCAGGAGAATCTGTATAGGTGTTCGAGTGTTCGAACCGTAATGCGCAAGAAATGGTACGGAAACCCCGTATTTACATATCTGCCACTGTGCAGGAGAATCCGTATAGGTGTTCGAGTGTTCGAACCGTAATGCGCAAGAAATGGTATGGAAACCCCGTATTTACATATCTGTCACTGTGCAGGAGAATCCGTATAGGTGTTCCAGTGTTCGAACCGTAATGCGTGAGAAATGGCATGTAAACCCCGTATTTACATATCTGCCACAGTGCAGGAGAATCCGTATAGGTGTTCGAGTGTTCGAACCGTAATGCGTGAGAAATGGTATGTAAACCCCGTATTTACATATCTTCCACTGTGCAGGAGAATCCGTATAGGTGTTCGAGTGTTCGAACGGTAATGCGCAAGAAATGGTACGGAAACCCCGAATTTACATATCTGTCACTGTGCAGGAGAATCCGTATAGGTGTTCGAGTGTTCGAACCGTAATGCGCAAGAAACGGTACAGAAACCTCGTATTTACATATCTGCCACTGTGTAGGAGAATCCGTATAGGTGTTCGAGTGTTCGAACCGTAATGCGCAACAAATGGTACGGAAACCCCGTATTTGCATATCTGCCACTGTGGAGGAGAATCTGTATAGGTGTTCGAGTGTTCGAACCGTAACGCGCAAGAAATGGTACGGAAACCCCGTATTTACATATCTGCCACTGTGCAGGAGAATCCGTATAGGTGTTCGAGTGTTCGAACCGTAATGCACAAGAAACGGTACAGAAATCCCGTATTGACATATCTGTCATTGTGCAGGAGAATCCGTATAGATGTTCGAGTGTTCGCACGGTAATGCGCAACAAATGGTACGGAAACCCCGTATTTACATATCTGCCACTGTGCAGGAGAATCCGTATAGGTGTTCGAGTGTTCGAACCGTAATGCGCATGAAATGGTATGGAAACCCCGTATTTACATATCTGCCACTGTGCAGGAGAATCCGTAAAGGTGTTCGAGTGTTCGAACCATAATGCGCAAGAAATGGTACGGAAACCCCGTATTTACATATCTGCCACTGTGTAGGAGAATCCATATAGGTGTTCGAGCGTTCGAACCGTAATGCGGGAGAAATGGTACGGAAACCCCATATTTACATATCTGCCACTGTGCAGGAGAATCCGTATAGGTGTTCGAGTGTTCGAACCGTAATGCGCAAGAAATGGTACGGAAACCCCGTATTTACATATCTGCCACTGTGTAGGAGAATCCGTATAGGTGTTCCAGTGTTCGAACCGTAATGCGCAAGAAATGGTATGGAAACCCCGTATTTACATATCTGCCACTGTGCAGGAGAATCCGTATAGGTGTTCCAGTGTTCGACCCGTAATGCGTGAGAAATGGCATGTAAACCCCGTATTTTCATATCTGCCACAGTGCAGGAGAATCCGTATAGGTGTTCGAGTGTTCGAACCGTAATGCGTGAGAAATGGTATGTAAACCCCGTATTTACATATCTGCCACTGTGCAGGAGAATCCGTATAGGTGTTCGAGTGTTCGAACCGTAATGCGCAAGAAATGGTACGGAAACCCCGAATTTACATATCTGCCACTGTGCAGGAGAATCCGTATAGGTGTTCGAGTGTTCGAACCGTAATGCGCAAGAAACGGTACAGAAACCCCGTATTTACATATCTGCCACTGTGCAGGAGAATCCGTATAGGTGTTCGAGTGTTCGAACCGTAATGCGTAAGAAATGGTATGGAAACCCCGTATTTACATATCAGCCACTGTGCAGGAGAATCCATATAGGTGTTCGAGTGTTCGAACCGTAATGCGCAAGAAATGGTATGGAAACCCCGTATTTACATATCTGCTACTGTGTAGGAGAATTTTTATAGGTGTTCGAGTGTTCGAACCGTAATGCGCAAGAAATGGTACGGAAACCCCGTATTTACATATCTGCCACTGTGCAGGTGAATCTGTATAGGTGTTCGGGTGTTCGAACCGTAATGCGTAAGAAATGGTACGGAAACCCCGTATTTACATATCTACCACTGTGCAGGAGAATCCGTATAGGTGTTCGAGTGTTCGAACCGTAATGCGCAACAAATGGTACGGAAACCCCGTATTTACATATCTGCCACTGTGGAGGAGAATCTGTATAGGTGTTCGAGTGTTCGAACCGTAACGCGCAAGAAATGGTGCGGAAACCCCGTATTTACATATCTGCCACTGTGCAGGAGAATCCGTATAGGTGTTCGAGTGTTCGAACCGTAATGCACAAGAAACGGTACAGAAATCCCGTATTGACATATCTGCCACTGTGCAGGAGAATCTGTATAGGTGTTCGAGTGTTCGAACCGTAATGCGCAAGAAATGGTACGGAAACCCCGTATTTACATATCTGCCACTGTGCAGGAGAATCTGTATAGGTGTTCGAGTGTTCGAACCGTAATGCGCAAGAAATGGTACGAAAACCCCGTATTTACATATCTGCCACTGTGTAGGAGAATCCATATAGGTGTTCGAGTGTTCGAACCGTAATGCGTGAGAAATGGTACGGAAACCCCATATTTACATATCTGCCACTGTGCAGGAGAATCCGTATAGGTGTTCGAGTGTTCGAACCGTAATGCGCAAGAAATGGTACGGAAACCCCGTATTTACATATCTGCCACTGTGTAGGAGAATCCGTATAGGTGTTCGAGTGTTCAAACCGTAATGCGTAAGAAATGGTATGGAAACCCCGTATTTACATATCTGCCACTGTGCAGGGGAATCCATATAGGTGTTCGAGTGTTCGAACCGTAATGCGCAAGAAATGGTACGGAAACCCCGTATTTACATATCTGCCACTGTGTAGGAGAATCTGTAAAGGTGTTCGAGTGTTCGAACCGCAAATGCGCAAGAAATGGTACGGAAACCCCGTATTTACATATCTGCCACTGTGCAGGAGAATCTGTATAGGTGTTCGAGTGTTCGAACCGTAATGCGCAAAAAATGGTACGGAAACCCCGTATTTACATATCTGCCACTGTGCAGGAGAATCCGTATAGGTGTTCGAGTGTTCGAACCGTAATGCGCAAGAAATGGTATGGAAACCCCGTATTTACATATCTGCCACTGTGCAGGAGAATCCGTATAGGTGTTCCAGTGTTCGAACCGTAATGCGTGAGAAATAGCATGTAAACCCCGTATTTACATATCTGCCACAGTGCAGGAGAATCCGTATAGGTGTTCGAGTGTTCGAACCGTAATGCCTGAGAAATGGTATGTAAACCCCGTATTTAAATATCTGCCACTGTGCAGGAGAATCCGTATAGGTGTTCGAGTGTTCGAACCGTAATGCGCAAGAAATGGTACGGAAACCCCGTATTTACATATCTGCCACTGTGCAGGAGAATCCGTATAGGTGTTCCAGTGTTCGAACCGTAATGCACAAGAAATGGTACGGAAACCCCGTATTTACATATCTGCCACTGTGCAGGAGAATCCGTATAGGTGTTCCAGTGTTCGAACCGTAATGCGTGAGAAATGGCATGTAAACCCCGTATTTACATATCTGCCACAGTGTAGGAGAATCCGTATAGGTGTTCGAGTGTTCGAACCGTAATGCGTGAGAAATGGTATGTAAACCCCGTATTTACATATCTGCCACTGTGTAGGAGAATCCGTACAGGTGTTCGAGTGTTCGAACCGTAATGCGCAAGAAATGGTACGGAAACCCCGAATTTACATATCTGCCACTGTGTAGGAGAATCCGTATAGGTGTTCGAGTGTTCGAACCGTAATGCGTAAGAAATGGTATGGAAACCCCGTATTTACATATCTGCCACTGTGCAGGAGAATCCATATAGGTGTTCG
This sequence comes from Camellia sinensis, assembly GCF_055761805.1. Lineage (NCBI taxonomy): Eukaryota > Viridiplantae > Streptophyta > Magnoliopsida > Ericales > Theaceae > Camellia > Camellia sinensis. Next base: position 5,778,265 of record NC_138965.1, read on the forward strand.
AGTGTTCGAACCGTAATGCGCAAGAAATGGTACGGAAACCCCGTATTTACATATCTGCCACTATGTAGGAGAATCTGTATAGGTGTTCGAGTGTTCGAACCGTAATGCGCAAGAAATGGTACGGAAACCCCGTATTTACATATCTGCCACTGTGCAGGAGAATCTGTATAGGTGTTCGAGTGTTCGAACCGTAATGCGCAAGAAATGGTACGGAAACCCCGTATTTACATATCTGCCACTGTGCAGGAGAATCCGTATAGGTGTTCGAGTGTTCGAACCGTAATGCGCAAGAAATGGTATGGAAACCCCGTATTTACATATCTGCCACTGTGCAGGAGAATCCGTATAGGTGTTCCAGTGTTCGAACCGTAATGCGTGAGAAATGGCATGTAAACCCCGTATTTACATATCTGCCACAGTGCAGGAGAATCCGTATAGGTGTTCGAGTGTTCGAACCGTAATGCGTGAGAAATGGTATGTAAACCCCGTATTTAAATATCTGCCACTGTGCAGGAGAATCCGTATAGGTGTTCGAGTGTTCGAACCGTAATGCGCAAGAAACGGTACAGAAACCCCGTATTTACATATCTGCCACTGTGCAGGAGAATCCGTATAGGTGTTCGAGTGTTCGAACCGTAATGCGTAAGAAATGGTATGGAAACCCCGTATTTACATATCAGCCACTGTGCAGGAGAATCCATATAGGTGTTCGAGTGTTCGAACCGTAATGCGCAAGAAATGGTACGGAAACCCCGTATTTACATATCTGTCACTGTGCAGGAGAATCCATATAGGTGTTCGAGTGTTCGAACCGTAATGCGCAAGAAATGGTACGGAAACCCCGTATTTACATATCTGCCACTGTGGAGGAGAATCCGTATAGGTGTTCGGGTGTTCGAACCGTAATGCGCAAGAAATGGTACGGAAACCCCGTATTTACATATCTGCCACTGTGCAAGAGAATCCGTATAGGTGTTCCGGTGTTCGAACCGTAATGCGTGAGAAATGGTATGTAAACCCCGTATTTACATATCTGCCACTGTGCAGGAGAATCCGTACAGGTGTTCGAGTGTTCGAATCGTAATGCGCAAGAAATGGTACGGAAACCCCGAATTTACATATCTGCCACTGTGTAGGAGAATCCGTATAGGTGTTCGAGTGTTCGAACCGTAATGCGTAAGAAATGGTATGGAAACCCCGTATTTACATATCTGCCACTGTGCAGGAGAATCCATATAGGTGTTCGAGTGTTCGAACCGTAGTGCGCAAGAAATGGTACGGAAACCCCGTATTTACATATCTGCCACTGTGTAGGAGAATCTGTATAGGTGTTCGAGTGTTCGAACCGTAATGCGCAAGAAATGGTACGGAAACCCCGTATTTACATATCTGCCACTGTGCAGGAGAATCTGTATAGGTGTTCGAGTGTTCGAACCGTAATGCGCAAGAAATGGTACGGAAACCCCGTATTTACATATCTGCCACTGTGCAGGAGAATCCGTATAGGTGTTCGAGTGTTCGAACCGTAATGCGCAAGAAATGGTATGGAAACCCCGTATTTACATATCTGTCACTGTGCAGGAGAATCCGTATAGGTGTTCCAGTGTTCGAACCGTAATGCGTGAGAAATGGCATGTAAACCCCGTATTTACATATCTGCCACAGTGCAGGAGAATCCGTATAGGTGTTCGAGTGTTCGAACCGTAATGCGTGAGAAATGGTATGTAAACCCCGTATTTACATATCTTCCACTGTGCAGGAGAATCCGTATAGGTGTTCGAGTGTTCGAACGGTAATGCGCAAGAAATGGTACGGAAACCCCGAATTTACATATCTGTCACTGTGCAGGAGAATCCGTATAGGTGTTCGAGTGTTCGAACCGTAATGCGCAAGAAACGGTACAGAAACCTCGTATTTACATATCTGCCACTGTGTAGGAGAATCCGTATAGGTGTTCGAGTGTTCGAACCGTAATGCGCAACAAATGGTACGGAAACCCCGTATTTGCATATCTGCCACTGTGGAGGAGAATCTGTATAGGTGTTCGAGTGTTCGAACCGTAACGCGCAAGAAATGGTACGGAAACCCCGTATTTACATATCTGCCACTGTGCAGGAGAATCCGTATAGGTGTTCGAGTGTTCGAACCGTAATGCACAAGAAACGGTACAGAAATCCCGTATTGACATATCTGTCATTGTGCAGGAGAATCCGTATAGATGTTCGAGTGTTCGCACGGTAATGCGCAACAAATGGTACGGAAACCCCGTATTTACATATCTGGCACTGTGCAGGAGAATCCGTATAGGTGTTCGAGTGTTCGAACCGTAATGCGCATGAAATGGTATGGAAACCCCGTATTTACATATCTGCCACTGTGCAGGAGAATCCGTAAAGGTGTTCGAGTGTTCGAACCATAATGCGCAAGAAATGGTACGGAAACCCCGTATTTACATATCTGCCACTGTGTAGGAGAATCCATATAGGTGTTCGAGCGTTCGAACCGTAATGCGGGAGAAATGGTACGGAAACCCCATATTTACATATCTGCCACTGTGCAGGAGAATCCGTATAGGTGTTCGAGTGTTCGAACCGTAATGCGCAAGAAATGGTACGGAAACCCCGTATTTACATATCTGCCACTGTGTAGGAGAATCCGTATAGGTGTTCCAGTGTTCGAACCGTAATGCGCAAGAAATGGTATGGAAACCCCGTATTTACATATCTGCCACTGTGCAGGAGAATCCGTATAGGTGTTCCAGTGTTCGACCCGTAATGCGTGAGAAATGGCATGTAAACCCCGTATTTTCATATCTGCCACAGTGCAGGAGAATCCGTATAGGTGTTCGAGTGTTCGAACCGTAATGCGTGAGAAATGGTATGTAAACCCCGTATTTACATATCTGCCACTGTGCAGGAGAATCCGTATAGGTGTTCGAGTGTTCGAACCGTAATGCGCAAGAAATGGTACGGAAACCCCGAATTTACATATCTGCCACTGTGCAGGAGAATCCGTATAGGTGTTCGAGTGTTCGAACCGTAATGCGCAAGAAACGGTACAGAAACCCCGTATTTACATATCTGCCACTGTGCAGGAGAATCCGTATAGGTGTTCGAGTGTTCGAACCGTAATGCGTAAGAAATGGTATGGAAACCCCGTATTTACATATCAGCCACTGTGCAGGAGAATCCATATAGGTGTTCGAGTGTTCGAACCGTAATGCGCAAGAAATGGTATGGAAACCCCGTATTTACATATCTGCTACTGTGTAGGAGAATTTTTATAGGTGTTCGAGTGTTCGAACCGTAATGCGCAAGAAATGGTACGGAAACCCCGTATTTACATATCTGCCACTGTGCAGGTGAATCTGTATAGGTGTTCGGGTGTTCGAACCGTAATGCGTAAGAAATGGTACGGAAACCCCGTATTTACATATCTACCACTGTGCAGGAGAATCCGTATAGGTGTTCGAGTGTTCGAACCGTAATGCGCAACAAATGGTACGGAAACCCCGTATTTACATATCTGCCACTGTGGAGGAGAATCTGTATAGGTGTTCGAGTGTTCGAACCGTAACGCGCAAGAAATGGTGCGGAAACCCCGTATTTACATATCTGCCACTGTGCAGGAGAATCCGTATAGGTGTTCGAGTGTTCGAACCGTAATGCACAAGAAACGGTACAGAAATCCCGTATTGACATATCTGCCACTGTGCAGGAGAATCTGTATAGGTGTTCGAGTGTTCGAACCGTAATGCGCAAGAAATGGTACGGAAACCCCGTATTTACATATCTGCCACTGTGCAGGAGAATCTGTATAGGTGTTCGAGTGTTCGAACCGTAATGCGCAAGAAATGGTACGGAAACCCCGTATTTACATATCTGCCACTGTGCAGGAGAATCCGTATAGGTGTTCGAGTGTTCGAACCGTAATGCGCAACAAATGGTACGGAAACCCCGTATTTACATATCTGCCACTGTGGAGGAGAATCTGTATAAGTGTTCGAGTGTTCGAACCGTAACGCGCAAGAAATGGTGCGGAAACCCCGTATTTACATATCTGCCACTGTGCAGGAGAATCCGTATGGGTGTTCGAGTGTTCGAACCGTAATGCACAAGAAACGGTACAGAAATCCCGTATTGACATATCTGCCACTGTGCAGGAGAATCCGTATAGGTGTTCGAGTGTTCGCACGGTAATGCGCAACAAATGGTACGGAAACCCCGTATTTACATATCTTCCACTGTGCAGGAGAATCCGTATAGGTGTTCGAGTGTTCGAACCGTAATGCGCAAGAAATGGTATGGAAACCCCGTATTTAAATATCTGCCACTGTGCAGGAGAATCCGTATAGGTGTTCGAGTGTTCGAACCGTAATGCGCAAGAAATGGTACGGAAACCCCGTATTTACATATCTGCCACTGTGTAGGAGAATCCATATAGGTGTTCGAGTGTTCGAACCGTAATGCGCAAGAAATGGTACGGAAACCCCGTATTTACATATCTGCCACTGTGCAGGAGAATCCGTATAGGTGTTCGGGTGTTCGAACCGTAATGCGCAAGAAATGGTACGGAAACCCCGTATTTACATATCTGCCACTGTGCAGGAGAATCCGTATAGGTGTTCCGGTGTTCGAACCGTAATGCGTGACAAATGGCATGTAAACCCCGCATTTACATATCTGCCACAGTGTAGGAGAATCAGTATAGGTGTTCGAGTGTTCGAACCGTAATGCGTGAGAAATGGTATGTAAACCCCGTATTTACATATCAGCCACTGTGCAGGAGAATCCGTATAGGTGTTCGAGTGTCCGAACCGTAATGCGCAAGAAATGGTACGGAAACCCCGTATTTACATATCTGCCACTTTGCAGGAGAATCCATATAGGTGTTCGAGTGTTCGAACCGTAATGCGCAAGAAATGGTACGGAAACCCCGTATTTACATATCTGCCACTGTGTAGGAGAATCTGTATAGGTGTTCGTGTGTTCGAACCGTAATGCGCAAGAAATGGTACGGAAACCCCGTATTTAGATATCTGCCACTGTGCAGGAGAATCTGTATAGGTGTTCGAGTGTTCGAACCGTAATGCGCAAGAAATGGTACGGAAACCCCGTATTTACATATCTGCCACTGTGCAGGAGAATCCGTATAGGTGTTCGAGTGTTCGAACCGTAATGCGCAAGAAATGGTATGGAAACCCCGTATTTACATATCTGCCACTGTGCAGGAGAATCCGTATAGGTGTTCCAGTGTTCGAACCGTAATGCGTGAGAAATGGCATGTAAACCCCGTATTTACATATCTGCCACAGTGCAGGAGAATCCGTATAGGTGTTCGAGTGTTCGAACTGTAATGCGTGAGAAATGGTATGTAAACCCCGTATTTACATATCTGCCACTGTGCAGGAGAATCCGTATAGGTGTTCGAGTGTTCGAACCGTAATGCGCAAGAAATGGTACGGAAACCCCGAATTTACATATCTGCCACTGTGTCGGAGAATCCGTATAGGTGTTCGAGTGTTCGAACCGTAATGCGCAAGAAACGGTACAGAAACCCCGTATTTACATATCTGCCACTGTGCAGGAGAATCCGTATAGGTGTTCGAGTGTTCGAACCGTAATGCGTAAGAAATGGTATGTAAACCCCGTATTTACATATCTGCCACTGTGCAGGAGAATCCATATAGGTGTTCGAGTGTTCGAACCGTAACGCGCAAGAAATGGTACGGAAACCCCGTATTTACATATCTGCCACTGTGTAGGAGAATCTGTATAGGTGTTCGAGTGTTCGAACCGTAATGCGCAAGAAATGGTATGGAAACCCCGTATTTACATATCTGCCACTGTGCAGGAGAATCCGTATAGGTGTTCCAGTGTTCGAACCGTAATGCGTGAGAAATGGCATGTAAACCCTGTATTTACATATCTGCCACAGTGCAGGAGAATCCGTATAAGTGTTCGAGTGTTCGAACCGTAATGCGCAAGAAACGGTACAGAAACCCCGTATTTACATATCTGCCACTGTGCAGGAGAATCCGTATAGGTGTTCGAGTGTTCGAACCGTAATGCGTAAGAAATGGTATGTAAACCCCGTATTTACATATCTGCCACTGTGCAGGAGAATCCGTATAGGTGTTCGGGTGTTCGAACCGTAATGCGTAAGAAATGGTACGGAAACCCCGTATTTATATATCTACCACTGTGTAGGAGAATCCGTATAGGTGTTCGGGTGTTCGAACCGTAATGCGCAAGAAATGGTACGGAAACCCCGTATTTACATATCTGCCACTGTGTAGGAGAATCCGTATAGGTGTTCCAGTGTTCGAACCGTAATGCGTGAGAAATGGCATGTAAACCCCGTATTTACATATCTGCCACAGTGCAGGAGAATCCGTATAGGTGTTCGAGTGTTCGAACCGTAATGCGCAAGAAACGGTACAGAAATCCCGTATTTACATATCTGCCACTGTGCAGGAGAATCCGTATAGTTGTTCGAGTGTTCGAACCGTAATGCGCAATAAGTGGTACGGAAACCGCGTATTTACATATCTGCCACTGTGCAGGAGAATCCGTATAGGTGTTCGTGTGTTCGAACCGTAATGCGCAAGAAATGGTACGGAAACCCCGTATTTACATATCTGCCGCTGTGCAGGAGAATCCGTATAGGTGTTCCAGTGTTCGAACCGTAATGCGTGAGAAATGGCATGTAAACCCCATATTTACATATCTGCCACAGTGCAGGAGAATCTGTATAGGTGTTCGAGTGTTCGAACCGTAATGCGCAAGAAATGGTATGGAAACCCCGTATTTACATTTCTGCCACTGTGCAGGAGAATCCATATAGGTGTTCGAGTGTTCGAACCGTAATGCGCAAGAAATGGTACGGAAACCCCGTATTTACATATCTGCCACTATGCAGGAGAATCTGTATAGGTGTTCGAGTGTTCGAACCGTAATGCGCAAGAAACGGTACAGAAACCCCGTATTTACATATCTGCCACTGTGCAGTAGAATCCGTATAGGTGTTCGAGTGTTCGAACTGTAATGTGCAACAAATGGTACGGAAACCCCGTATTTACATATGTGCCACTGTGCAGGAGAATCCGTATAGGTGTTCGAGTGTTCGAACCGTAATGCGCAAGAAATGGTAGGGAAACCCCGTATTTACATATCTGCCACTGTGCAGGAGAATCCGTATAGGTGTTCGAGTGTTCGAACCGTAATGCGCAAGAAATGGTACGGAAACCCCGAATAGACATATCTGCCACTGTGCAGGAAAATCCGTATAGGTGTTCGAGTGTTCGAACCGTAATGCACAAGAAACGGTACAGAAATCCCGTATTGACATATCTGCCACTGTGCAGGAGAATCCGTATAGGTGTTCGAGTGTTCGCACGGTAATGCGCAACAAATGGTACGGAAACCCTTGTATTTACATATCTGCCACTGTGCAGGAGATTCCGTATAGGTGTTCGGGTGTTCGAACCGTAATGCGCAAGAAATGGTACGGAAACCCCGTATTTACATATCTGCCGCTGTGCAGGAGAATCCGTATCGGTGTTCGAGTGTTCGAACCGTAATGCGCAAGAAATGGTACGGAAACCCCGTATTTACATATCTGCCACTGTGCAGGAGAATCCGTATAGGTGTTCGAGTGTTCGAACCGTAATGCGCAACAAATGGTGCGGAAATCGCGTATTTACATATCTGCCACTGTGCAGGAGAATCCGTATAGATGTTCGAGTGTTCGAACCGTAATGCGCAAGAAATGGTACGGAAACCCCGTATTTACATATCTGCCGCTGTGCAGGAGAATCCGTATAGGTGTTCCAGTGTTCGAACCGTAATGCGTTAGAAATGGCATGTAAACCCCGTATTTACATATCTGCCACAGTGCAGGAGAATCAGTATAGGTGTTCGAGTGTTCGAACTGTAATGTGCAACAAATGGTACGGAAACCCCGTATTTACATATGTGCCACTGTGCAGGAGAATCCGTATAGGTGTTCGAGTGTTCGAACCGTAATGCGCAAGAAATGGTAGGGAAACCCCGTATTTACATATCTGCCACTGTGCAGGAGAATCCGTATAGGTGTTCGAGTGTTCGAACCGTAATGCGCAAGAAATGGTACGGAAACCCCGAATAGACATATCTGCCACTGTGCAGGAAAATCCGTATAGGTGTTCGAGTGTTCGAACCGTAATGCACAAGAAACGGTACAGAAATCCCGTATTGACATATCTGCCACTGTGCAGGAGAATCCGTATAGGTGTTCGAGTGTTCGCACGGTAATGCGCAACAAATGGTACGGAAACCCTTGTATTTACATATCTGCCACTGTGCAGGAGATTCCGTATAGGTGTTCGGGTGTTCGAACCGTAATGCGCAAGAAATGGTACGGAAACCCCGTATTTACATATCTGCCGCTGTGCAGGAGAATCCGTATCGGTGTTCGAGTGTTCGAACCGTAATGCGCAAGAAATGGTACGGAAACCCCGTATTTACATATCTGCCACTGTGCAGGAGAATCCGTATAGGTGTTCGAGTGTTCGAACCATAATGCGCAACAAATGGTGCGGAAATCGCGTATTTACATATCTGCCACTGTGCAGGAGAATCCGTATAGATGTTCGAGTGTTCGAACCGTAATGCGCAAGAAATGGTACGGAAACCCCGTATTTACATATCTGCCGCTGTGCAGGAGAATCCGTATAGGTGTTCCAGTGTTCGAACCGTAATGCGTTAGAAATGGCATGTAAACCCCGTATTTACATATCTGCCACAGTGCAGGAGAATCAGTATAGGTGTTCGAGTGTTCGAACCGTAATGCGCAAGAAATGGTATGGAAACCCCGTATTTACATTTCTGCCACTGTGCAGGAAAATCCATATAGGTGTTCGAGTGTTCGAACCGTAATGCGCAAGAAATGGTACGGAAACCCCGTATTTACATATCTGCCACTGTGCAGGAGAATCTGTATAGGTGTTCGAGTGTTCGAACCGTAATGCGCAAGAAACGGTACAGAAACCCCGTATTTACATATCTGCCACTGTGCAGTAGAATCCGTATAGGTGTTCGAGTGTTCGAACTGTAATGCGCAACAAATGGTACGGAAACCCCGTATTTACATATCTGCCACTGTGCAGGAGAATCCGTATAGGTGTTCGAGTGTTCGAACCGTAATGCGCAAGAAATGGTATGGAAACCCCGTATTTACATATCTGCCACTGTGCAGGAGAATCCGTATAGGTGTTCGAGTGTTCGAACCGTAATACGCAAGAAATGGTACGGAAACCCCGTATTTACATATCTGCCACTGTGCAGGAGAATCCGTATAGGTGTTCCAGTGTTCGAACCGTAATGCGCAAGAAATGGTACGGAAACCCCGTATTTACATATCTGCCACAGTGCAGGAGAATCCGTATAGGTGTTCGAGTGTTCGAACCGTAATGCGTGAGAAATGGTATGTAAACCCCGTATTTACATATCTGCCACTGTGCAGGAGAATCCGTATAGGTGTTCGAGTGTTCGAACCGTAATGCGCAAGAAATGGTAGGGAAACCCCGTATTTACATATCTGCCACTGTGCAGGAGAATCCGTATAGGTGTTCGAGTGTTCGAACCGTAATGCGCAAGAAATGGTACGGAAACCCCGTATTTACATATCTGCCACTGTGCAGGAGAATCCGTATAGGTGTTCCGGTGTTCGAACCGTAATGCGTGAGAAATGGCATGTAAACCCCGTATTTACATATCTGCCACAGTGCAGGAGAATCCGTATAGGTGTTCGAGTGTTCGAACCGTAATGCGTGAGAAATGGTATGTAAACCCCGTATTTACATATCTGCCACTGTGCAGGAGAATCCGTATAGGTGTTCGAGTGTTCGAACCGTAATGCGCAAGAAATGATACGGAAACCCCGAATTTACATATCTGCCACTGTGCAGGAGAATCCGTATAGGTGTTCAAGTGTTCGAACCGTAATGCGCAAGAAACGGTACAGAAACCCCGTATTTACATATCTGCCACTGTGCAGGAGAATCCGTATAGGTGTTCGAGTGTTCGAACCGTAATGCGCAACAAATGGTACGGAAACCGCGTATTTACATATCTGCCACTGTGCAGGAGAATCCGTATAGGTGTTCGAGTGTTCGAACCGTAATGCGCAAGAAATGGTACGGAAACCCCGTATTTACATATCTGCCACTGTGCAGGAGAATCCGTATAGGTGTTCGAGTGTTCGAACCGTAACGCGCAAGAAATGGTACGGAAATCCCGTATTTACATATCTGCCACTGTGCAGGAGAATCCGTATAGGTGTTCAAGTGTTCGAACCGTAATGCGCAAGAAACGGTACAGAAACCCCGTATTTACATATCTGCCACTGTGCAGGAGAATCCGTATAGGTGTTCGAGTGTTCGCACGGTAATGCGCAACAAATGGTACGGAAACCCCGTATTTACATATCTGCCACTGTGCAGGAGAATCCGTATAGGTGTTCGGGTGTTCGAACCGTAATGCGCAAGAAATGGTACGGAAACCCCGTATTTACAAATCTGCCGCTGTGCAGGAGAATCCGTATAGGTGTTCGAGTGTTCGAACCGTAATGCGCAAGAAATGGTACGGAAACCCCGTATTTACATATCTGCCACTGTGCAGGAGAATCCGTATAGGTGTTCGAGTGTTCGAACCGTAATGCGCAACAAATGGTACGGAAACCGCGTATTTACATATCTGCCACTGTGCAGGAGAATCCGTATAGGTGTTCCAGTGTTCGAACCGTAATGCGTGAGAAATGGCATGTAAACCCCGTATTTACATATCTGCCACAGTGCAGGAGAATCTGTATAGGTGTTCGAGTGTTCGAACCGTAATGCGCAAGAAATGGTATGGAAACCCCGTATTTACATTTCTGCCACTGTGCAGGAGAATCCATATAGGTGTTCGAGTGTTCGAACCGTAATGCGCAAGAAATGGTACGAAAACCCCGTATTTACATATCTGCCACTGTGCAGGAGAATCTGTATAGGTGTTCGAGTGTTCGAACCGTAATGCGCAAGAAACGGTACAGAAACCCCGTATTTACATATCTGCCACTGTGCAGTAGAATCCGTATAGGTGTTCGAGTGTTCGAACTGTAATGCGCAACAAATGGTACGGAAACCCCGTATTTACATATCTGCCACTGTGCAGGAGAATCCGTATAGGTGTTCGAGTGTTCGAACCGTAATGCGCAAGAAATGGTATGGAAACCCCGTATTTACATATCTGCCACTGTGCAGGAGAATCCGTATAGGTGTTCGAGTGTTCGAACCGTAATGCGCAAGAAATGGTACGGAAACCCCGTATTTACATATCTGCCACTGTGCAGGAGAATCCGTATAGGTGTTCCAGTGTTCGAACCGTAATGCGCAAGAAATGGTACGGAAACCCCGTATTTACATATCTGCCACAGTGCAGGAGAATCCGTATAGGTGTTCGAGTGTTCGAACCGTAATGCGTGAGAAATGGTATGTAAACCCCGTATTTACATATCTGCCACTGTGCAGGAGAATCCGTATAGGTGTTCGAGTGTTCGAACCGTAATGCGCAAGAAATGATACGGAAACCCCGAATTTACATATCTGCCACTGTGCAGGAGAATCCGTATAGGTGTTCAAGTGTTCGAACCGTAATGCGCAAGAAACGGTACAGAAACCCCGTATTTACATATCTGCCACTGTGCAGGAGAATCCGTATAGGTGTTCGAGTGTTCGAACCGTAATGCGCAAGAAATGGTACGGAAACCCCGTATTTACATATCTGCCACTGTGTAGGAGAATCTGTATAGGTGTTCGAGTGTTCGAACCGTAATGCGCAAGAAATGGTACGGAAACCCCGTATTTACATATCTGCCACTGTGCAGGAGAATCCGTATAGGTGTTCCAGTGTTCGAACCGTAATGCGCAAGAAATGGTACGGAAACCCCGTATTGACATATCTGCCACAGTGCAGGAGAATCCGTATAGGTGTTCGAGTGTTCGCTCGGTAATGCGCAACAAATGGTACGGAAACCCCGTATTTACATATCTGCCACTGTGCAGGAGAATCCGTATAGGTGTTCGGGTGTTCGAACCGTAATGCACAAGAAATGGTACAGAAACCCCGTATTTACATATCTGCCGCTGTGCAGGAGAATCCGTATAGGTGTTCCAGTGTTCGAACCGTAATGCGCAAGAAATGGTACGGAAACCCCGTATTGACATATCTGCCACTGTGCAGGAGAATCCGTATAGGTGTTCGAGTGTTCGCACGGTAATGCGCAACAAATGGTACGGAAACCCCGTATTTACATATCTGCCACTGTGCAGGAGATTCCGTATAGGTGTTCGGGTGTTCGAACCGTAATGCGCAAGAAATGGTACGGAAACCCCGTATTTACATATCTGCCGCTGTGCAGGAGAATCCGTATCGGTGTTCGAGTGTTCGAACCGTAATGCGCAAGAAATGGTACGGAAACCCCGTATTTACATATCTGCCACGGTGCAGGAGAATCCGTATAGGTGTTCGAGTGTTCGAACCGTAATGCGCAACAAATGGTACGGAAATCGCGTATTTACATATCTGCCACTGTGCAGGAGAATCCGTATAGATGTTCGAGTGTTCGAACCGTAATGCGCAAGAAATGGTACGGAAACCCCGTATTTACATATCTGCCGCTGTGCAGGAGAATCCGTATAGGTGTTCCAGTGTTCGAACCGTAATGCGTCAGAAATGGCATGTAAACCCCGTATTTACATATCTGCCACAGTGCAGGAGAATCAGTATAGGTGTTCGAGTGTTCGAACCGTAATGCGCAAGAAATGGTACGGAAACCCCGTATTTACATTTCTGCCACTGTGCAGGAGAATCCATATAGGTGTTCGAGTGTTCGAACCGTAATGCGCAAGAAATGGTACGGAAACCCCATATTTACATATCTGCCACTGTGCAGGAGAATCTGTATAGGTGTTCGAGTGTTCGAACCGTAATGCGCAAGAAACGGTACAGAAACCACGTATTTACATATCTGCCACTGTGCAGTAGAATCCGTATAGGTGTTCGAGTGTTCGAACTGTAATGCGCAACAAATGGTACGGAAACCCCGTATTTACATATCTGCCACTGTGCAGGAGAATCCGTATAGGTGTTCGAGTGTTCGAACCGTAATGCGCAAGAAATGGTATGGAAACCCCGTATTTACATATCTGCCACTGTGCAGGAGAATCCGTATAGGTGTTCGAGTGTTCGAACCGTAATGCGCAAGAAATGGTACGGAAACCCCGTATTTACATATCTGCCACTGTGCAGGAGAATCCGTATAGGTGTTCCAGTGTTCGAACCGTAATGCGCAAGAAATGGTACGGAAACCCCGTATTTACATATCTGCCACAGTGCAGGAGAATCCGTATAGGTGTTCGAGTGTTCGAACCGTAATGCGTGAGAAATGGTATGTAAACCCCGTATTTACATATCTGCCACTGTGCAGGAGAATCCGTATAGGTGTTCGAGTGTTCGAACCGTAATGCGCAAGAAATGGTAGGGAAACCCCGTATTTACATATCTGCCGCTGTGCAGGAGAATCCGTATAGGTGTTCCAGTGTTCGAACCGTAATGCGTCAGAAATGGCATGTAAACCCCGTATTTACATATCTGCCACAGTGCAGGAGAATCAGTATAGGTGTTCGAGTGTTCGAACCGTAATGCGCAAGAAATGGTATGGAAACCCCGTATTTACATTTCTGCCACTGTGCAGGAGAATCCATATAGGTGTTCGAGTTTTCGAACAGTAATGCGCAAGAAATGGTACTGAAACCCCGTATTTACATATCTGCCACTGTGCAGGAGAATCTGTATAGGTGTTCGAGTGTTCGAACCGTAATGCGCAAGAAACGGTACAGAAACCCCGTATTTACATATCTGCCACTGTGCAGTAGAATCCGTATAGGTGTTCGAGTGTTCGAACTGTAATGCGCAACAAATGGTACGGAAACCCCGTATTTACATATCTGCCACTGTGCAGGAGAATCCGTATAGGTGTTCCAGTGTTCGAACCGTAATGCGCAAGAAATGGTATGGAAACCCCGTATTTACATATCTGCCACTGTGCAGGAGAATCCGTATAGGTGTTCGAGTGTTCGAACCGTAATGCGCAAGAAATGGTACGGAAACCCCGTATTTACATATCTGCCACTGTGCAGGAGAATCCGTATAGGTGTTCCAGTGTTCGAACCGTAATGCGCAAGAAATGGTACGGAAACCCCGTATTGACATATCTGCCACTGTGCAGGAGAATCCGTATAGGTGTTCGAGTGTTCGCACGGTAATGCGCAACAAATGGTACGGAAACCCCATATTTACATATCTGCCACTGTGCAGGAGAATCCGTATAGGTGTTCGGGTGTTCGAACCGTAATGCACAAGAAATGGTACAGAAACCCCGTATTTACATATCTGCCGCTGTGCAGGAGAATCCGTATAGGTGTTCCAGTGTTCGAACCGTAATGCGCAAGAAATGGTACGGAAACCCCGTATTGACATATCTGCCACTGTGCAGGAGAATCCGTATAAGTGTTCGAGTGTTCGCACGGTAATGCGCAACAAATGGTACGGAAACCCCGTATTTACATATCTGCCACTGTGCAGGAGATTCCGTATAGGTGTTCGGGTGTTCGAACCGTAATGCGCAAGAAATGGTACGGAAACCCCGTATTTACATATCTGCCGCTGTGCAGGAGAATCCGTATCGGTGTTCGAGTGTTCGAACCGTAATGCGCAAGAAATGGTACGGAAACCCCGTATTTACATATCTGCCACTGTGCAGGAGAATCCGTATAGGTGTTCGAGTGTTCGAACCGTAATGCGCAACAAATGGTGCGGAAATCGCGTATTTACATATCTGCCACTGTGCAGGAGAATCCGTATAGATGTTCGAGTGTTCGAACCGTAATGCGCAAGAAATGGTACGGAAACCCCGTATTTACATATCTGCCGCTGTGCAGGAGAATCCGTATAGGTGTTCCAGTGTTCGAACCGTAATGCGTTAGAAATGGCATGTAAACCCCGTATTTACATATCTGCCACAGTGCAGGAGAATCAGTATAGGTGTTCGAGTGTTCGAACCGTAATGCGCAAGAAATGGTATGGAAACCCCGTATTTACATTTCTGCCACTGTGCAGGAAAATCCATATAGGTGTTCGAGTGTTCGAACCGTAATGCGCAAGAAATGGTACGGAAACCCCGTATTTACATATCTGCCACTGTGCAGGAGAATCTGTATAGGTGTTCGAGTGTTCGAACCGTAATGCGCAAGAAACGGTACAGAAACCCCGTATTTACATATCTGCCACTGTGCAGTAGAATCCGTATAGGTGTTCGAGTGTTCGAACTGTAATGCGCAACAAATGGTACGGAAACCCCGTATTTACATATCTGCCACTGTGCAGGAGAATCCGTATAGGTGTTCGAGTGTTCGAACCGTAATGCGCAAGAAATGGTATGGAAACCCCGTATTTACATATCTGCCACTGTGCAGGAGAATCCGTATAGGTGTTCGAGTGTTCGAACCGTAATACGCAAGAAATGGTACGGAAACCCCGTATTTACATATCTGCCACTGTGCAGGAGAATCCGTATAGGTGTTCCAGTGTTCGAACCGTAATGCGCAAGAAATGGTACGGAAACCCCGTATTTACATATCTGCCACAGTGCAGGAGAATCCGTATAGGTGTTCGAGTGTTCGAACCGTAATGCGTGAGAAATGGTATGTAAACCCCGTATTTACATATCTGCCACTGTGCAGGAGAATCCGTATAGGTGTTCGAGTGTTCGAACCGTAATGCGCAAGAAATGGTAGGGAAACCCCGTATTTACATATCTGCCACTGTGCAGGAGAATCCGTATAGGTGTTCGAGTGTTCGAACCGTAATGCGCAAGAAATGGTACGGAAACCCCGTATTTACATATCTGCCACTGTGCAGGAGAATCCGTATAGGTGTTCCGGTGTTCGAACCGTAATGCGTGAGAAATGGCATGTAAACCCCGTATTTACATATCTGCCACAGTGCAGGAGAATCCGTATAGGTGTTCGAGTGTTCGAACCGTAATGCGTGAGAAATGGTATGTAAACCCCGTATTTACATATCTGCCACTGTGCAGGAGAATCCGTATAGGTGTTCGAGTGTTCGAACCGTAATGCGCAAGAAATGATACGGAAACCCCGAATTTACATATCTGCCACTGTGCAGGAGAATCCGTATAGGTGTTCAAGTGTTCGAACCGTAATGCGCAAGAAACGGTACAGAAACCCCGTATTTACATATCTGCCACTGTGCAGGAGAATCCGTATAGGTGTTCGAGTGTTCGAACCGTAATGCGCAACAAATGGTACGGAAACCGCGTATTTACATATCTGCCACTGTGCAGGAGAATCCGTATAGGTGTTCGAGTGTTCGAACCGTAATGCGCAAGAAATGGTACGGAAACCCCGTATTTACATATCTGCCACTGTGCAGGAGAATCCGTATAGGTGTTCGAGTGTTCGAACCGTAACGCGCAAGAAATGGTACGGAAATCCCGTATTTACATATCTGCCACTGTGCAGGAGAATCCGTATAGGTGTTCAAGTGTTCGAACCGTAATGCGCAAGAAACGGTACAGAAACCCCGTATTTACATATCTGCCACTGTGCAGGAGAATCCGTATAGGTGTTCGAGTGTTCGCACGGTAATGCGCAACAAATGGTACGGAAACCCCGTATTTACATATCTGCCACTGTGCAGGAGAATCCGTATAGGTGTTCGGGTGTTCGAACCGTAATGCGCAAGAAATGGTACGGAAACCCCGTATTTACAAATCTGCCGCTGTGCAGGAGAATCCGTATAGGTGTTCGAGTGTTCGAACCGTAATGCGCAAGAAATGGTACGGAAACCCCGTATTTACATATCTGCCACTGTGCAGGAGAATCCGTATAGGTGTTCGAGTGTTCGAACCGTAATGCGCAACAAATGGTACGGAAACCGCGTATTTACATATCTGCCACTGTGCAGGAGAATCCGTATAGGTGTTCCAGTGTTCGAACCGTAATGCGTGAGAAATGGCATGTAAACCCCGTATTTACATATCTGCCACAGTGCAGGAGAATCTGTATAGGTGTTCGAGTGTTCGAACCGTAATGCGCAAGAAATGGTATGGAAACCCCGTATTTACATTTCTGCCACTGTGCAGGAGAATCCATATAGGTGTTCGAGTGTTCGAACCGTAATGCGCAAGAAATGGTACGAAAACCCCGTATTTACATATCTGCCACTGTGCAGGAGAATCTGTATAGGTGTTCGAGTGTTCGAACCGTAATGCGCAAGAAACGGTACAGAAACCCCGTATTTACATATCTGCCACTGTGCAGTAGAATCCGTATAGGTGTTCGAGTGTTCGAACTGTAATGCGCAACAAATGGTACGGAAACCCCGTATTTACATATCTGCCACTGTGCAGGAGAATCCGTATAGGTGTTCGAGTGTTCGAACCGTAATGCGCAAGAAATGGTATGGAAACCCCGTATTTACATATCTGCCACTGTGCAGGAGAATCCGTATAGGTGTTCGAGTGTTCGAACCGTAATGCGCAAGAAATGGTACGGAAACCCCGTATTTACATATCTGCCACTGTGCAGGAGAATCCGTATAGGTGTTCCAGTGTTCGAACCGTAATGCGCAAGAAATGGTACGGAAACCCCGTATTTACATATCTGCCACAGTGCAGGAGAATCCGTATAGGTGTTCGAGTGTTCGAACCGTAATGCGTGAGAAATGGTATGTAAACCCCGTATTTACATATCTGCCACTGTGCAGGAGAATCCGTATAGGTGTTCGAGTGTTCGAACCGTAATGCGCAAGAAATGATACGGAAACCCCGAATTTACATATCTGCCACTGTGCAGGAGAATCCGTATAGGTGTTCAAGTGTTCGAACCGTAATGCGCAAGAAACGGTACAGAAACCCCGTATTTACATATCTGCCACTGTGCAGGAGAATCCGTATAGGTGTTCGAGTGTTCGAACCGTAATGCGCAAGAAATGGTACGGAAACCCCGTATTTACATATCTGCCACTGTGTAGGAGAATCTGTATAGGTGTTCGAGTGTTCGAACCGTAATGCGCAAGAAATGGTACGGAAACCCCGTATTTACATATCTGCCACTGTGCAGGAGAATCCGTATAGGTGTTCCAGTGTTCGAACCGTAATGCGCAAGAAATGGTACGGAAACCCCGTATTGACATATCTGCCACAGTGCAGGAGAATCCGTATAGGTGTTCGAGTGTTCGCTCGGTAATGCGCAACAAATGGTACGGAAACCCCGTATTTACATATCTGCCACTGTGCAGGAGAATCCGTATAGGTGTTCGGGTGTTCGAACCGTAATGCACAAGAAATGGTACAGAAACCCCGTATTTACATATCTGCCGCTGTGCAGGAGAATCCGTATAGGTGTTCCAGTGTTCGAACCGTAATGCGCAAGAAATGGTACGGAAACCCCGTATTGACATATCTGCCACTGTGCAGGAGAATCCGTATAGGTGTTCGAGTGTTCGCACGGTAATGCGCAACAAATGGTACGGAAACCCCGTATTTACATATCTGCCACTGTGCAGGAGATTCCGTATAGGTGTTCGGGTGTTCGAACCGTAATGCGCAAGAAATGGTACGGAAACCCCGTATTTACATATCTGCCGCTGTGCAGGAGAATCCGTATCGGTGTTCGAGTGTTCGAACCGTAATGCGCAAGAAATGGTACGGAAACCCCGTATTTACATATCTGCCACGGTGCAGGAGAATCCGTATAGGTGTTCGAGTGTTCGAACCGTAATGCGCAACAAATGGTACGGAAATCGCGTATTTACATATCTGCCACTGTGCAGGAGAATCCGTATAGATGTTCGAGTGTTCGAACCGTAATGCGCAAGAAATGGTACGGAAACCCCGTATTTACATATCTGCCGCTGTGCAGGAGAATCCGTATAGGAGTTCCAGTGTTCGAACCGTAATGCGTCAGAAATGGCATGTAAACCCCGTATTTACATATCTGCCACAGTGCAGGAGAATCAGTATAGGTGTTCGAGTGTTCGAACCGTAATGCGCAAGAAATGGTATGGAAACCCCGTATTTACATTTCTGCCACTGTGCAGGAAAATCCATATAGGTGTTCGAGTGTTCGAACCGTAATGCGCAAGAAATGGTACGGAAACCCCGTATTTACATATCTGCCACTGTGCAGGAGAATCTGTATAGGTGTTCGAGTGTTCGAACCGTAATACGCAAGAAATGGTACGGAAACCCCGTATTTACATATCTGCCACTGTGCAGGAGAATCCGTATAGGTGTTCCAGTGTTCGAACCGTAATGCGCAAGAAATGGTACGGAAACCCCGTATTTACATATCTGCCACAGTGCAGGAGAATCCGTATAGGTGTTCGAGTGTTCGAACCGTAATGCGTGAGAAATGGTATGTAAACCCCGTATTTACATATCTGCCACTGTGCAGGAGAATCCGTATAGGTGTTCGAGTGTTCGAACCGTAATGCGCAAGAAATGGTAGGGAAACCCCGTATTTACATATCTGCCACTGTGCAGGAGAATCCGTATAGGTGTTCGAGTGTTCGAACCGTAATGCGCAAGAAATGGTACGGAAACCCCGTATTTACATATCTGCCACTGTGCAGGAGAATCCGTATAGGTGTTCCGGTGTTCGAACCGTAATGCGTGAGAAATGGCATGTAAACCCCGTATTTACATATCTGCCACAGTGCAGGAGAATCCGTATAGGTGTTCGAGTGTTCGAACCGTAATGCGTGAGAAATGGTATGTAAACCCCGTATTTACATATCTGCCACTGTGCAGGAGAATCCGTATAGGTGTTCGAGTGTTCGAACTGTAATGCGCAAGAAATGATACGGAAACCCCGAATTTACATATCTGCCACTGTGCAGGAGAATCCGTATAGGTGTTCAAGTGTTCGAACCGTAATGCGCAAGAAACGGTACAGAAACCCCGTATTTACATATCTGCCACTGTGCAGGAGAATCCGTATAGGTGTTCGAGTGTTCGAACCGTAATGCGCAACAAATGGTACGGAAACCGCGTATTTACATATCTGCCACTGTGCAGGAGAATCCGTATAGGTGTTCGAGTGTTCGAACCGTAATGCGCAAGAAATGGTACGGAAACCCCGTATTTACATATCTGCCACTGTGCAGGAGAATCCGTATAGGTGTTCGAGTGTTCGAACCGTAACGCGCAAGAAATGGTACGGAAATCCCGTATTTACATATCTGCCACTGTGCAGGAGAATCCGTATAGGTGTTCAAGTGTTCGAACCGTAATGCGCAAGAAACGGTACAGAAACCCCGTATTTACATATCTGCCACTGTGCAGGAGAATCCGTATAGGTGTTCGAGTGTTCGCACGGTAATGCGCAACAAATGGTACGGAAACCCCGTATTTACATATCTGCCACTGTGCAGGAGAATCCGTATAGGTGTTCGGGTGTTCGAACCGTAATGCGCAAGAAATGGTACGGAAACCCCGTATTTACAAATCTGCCGCTGTGCAGGAGAATCCGTATAGGTGTTCGAGTGTTCGAACCGTAATGCGCAAGAAATGGTACGGAAACCCCGTATTTACATATCTGCCACTGTGCAGGAGAATCCGTATAGGTGTTCGAGTGTTCGAACCGTAATGCGCAACAAATGGTACGGAAACCGCGTATTTACATATCTGCCACTGTGCAGGAGAATCCGTATAGGTGTTCGAGTGTTCGAACCGTAATGCGCAAGAAATGGTACGGAAACCCCGTATTTACATATCTGCCGCTGTGCAGGAGAATCCGTATAGGTGTTCCAGTGTTCGAACCGTAATGCGTGAGAAATGGCATGTAAACCCCGTATTTACATATCTGCCACAGTGCAGGAGAATCTGTATAGGTGTTCGAGTGTTCGAACCGTAATGCGCAAGAAATGGTATGGAAACCCCGTATTTACATTTCTGCCACTGTGCAGGAGAATCCATATAGGTGTTCGAGTGTTCGAACCGTAATGCGCAAGAAATGGTACGAAAACCCCGTATTTACATATCTGCCACTGTGCAGGAGAATCTGTATAGGTGTTCGAGTGTTCGAACCGTAATGCGCAAGAAACGGTACAGAAACCCCGTATTTACATATCTGCCACTGTGCAGTAGAATCCGTATAGGTGTTCGAGTGTTCGAACTGTAATGCGCAACAAATGGTACGGAAACCCCGTATTTACATATCTGCCACTGTGCAGGAGAATCCGTATAGGTGTTCGAGTGTTCGAACCGTAATGCGCAAGAAATGGTATGGAAACCCCGTATTTACATATCTGCCACTGTGCAGGAGAATCCGTATAGGTGTTCGAGTGTTCGAACCGTAATGCGCAAGAAATGGTACGGAAACCCCGTATTTACATATCTGCCACTGTGCAGGAGAATCCGTATAGGTGTTCGTGTGTTCGAACCGTAATGCGCAAGAAATGGTACGGAAACCCCGTATTTACATATCTGCCACAGTGCAGGAGAATCCGTATAGGTGTTCGAGTGTTCGAACCGTAATGCGTGAGAAATGGTATGTAAACCCCGTATTTACATATCTGCCACTGTGCAGGAGAATCCGTATAGGTGTTCGAGTGTTCGAACCGTAATGCGCAAGAAATGATACGGAAACCCCGAATTTACATATCTGCCACTGTGCAGGAGAATCCGTATAGGTGTTCAAGTGTTCGAACCGTAATGCGCAAGAAACGGTACAGAAACCCCGTATTTACATATCTGCCACTGTGCAGGAGAATCCGTATAGGTGTTCGAGTGTTCGAACCGTAATGCGCAAGAAATGGTACGGAAACCCCGTATTTACATATCTGCCACTGTGTAGGAGAATCCGTATAGGTGTTCCAGTGTTCGAACCGTAATGCGTGAGAAATGGCATGTAAACCCCGTATTTACATATCTGCCACAGTGCAGGAGAATCTGTATAGGTGTTCGAGTGTTCGAACCGTAATGCGCAAGAAATGGTATGGAAACCCCGTATTTACATTTCTGCCACTGTGCAGGAGAATCCATATAGGTGTTCGAGTGTTTGAACCGTAATGCGCAAGAAACGGTACGAAAACCCCGTATTTACATATCTGCCACTGTGCAGGATAATCTGTATAGGTGTTCGAGTGTTCGAACCGTAATGCGCAAGAAACGGTACAGAAACCCCGTATTTACATATCTGCCACTGTGCAGTAGAATCCGTATAGGTGTTCGAGTGTTCGAACTGTAATGCGCAACAAATGGTACGGAAACCCCGTATTTACATATCTGCCACTGTGCAGGAGAATCCGTATAGGTGTTCGAGTGTTCGAACCGTAATGCGCAAGAAATGGTATGGAAACCCCGTATTTACATATCTGCCACTGTGCAGGAGAATCCGTATAGGTGTTCGAGTGTTCGAACCGTAATGCGCAAGAAATGGTACGGAAACCCCGTATTTACATATCTGCCACTGTGCAGGAGAATCCGTATAGGTGTTCCAGTGTTCGAACCGTAATGCGCAAGAAATGGTACGGAAACCCCGTATTTACATATCTGCCACAGTGCAGGAGAATCCGTATAGGTGTTCGAGTGTTCGAACCGTAATGCGTGAGAAATGGTATGTAAACCCCGTATTTACATATCTGCCACTGTGCAGGAGAATCCGTATAGGTGTTCGAGTGTTCGAACCGTAATGCGCAAGAAATGATACGGAAACCCCGAATTTACATATCTGCCACTGTGCAGGAGAATCCGTATAGGTGTTCAAGTGTTCGAACCGTAATGCGCAAGAAACGGTACAGAAACCCCGTATTTACATATCTGCCACTGTGCAGGAGAATCCGTATAGGTGTTCGAGTGTTCGAACCGTAATGCGCAAGAAATGGTACGGAAACCCCGTATTTACATATCTGCCACTGTGTAGGAGAATCTGTATAGGTGTTCGAGTGTTCGAACCGTAACGCGCAAGAAATGGTACGGAAACCCCGTATTTACATATCTGCCACTGTGCAGGAGAATCCGTATAGGTGTTCGAGTGTTCGAACCGTAATGCACAAGAAACGGTACAGAAATCCCGTATTGACATATCTGCCACAGTGCAGGAGAATCCGTATAGGTGTTCGAGTGTTCGAACCGTAATGCGCAAGAAACGGTACAGAAACCCCGTATTTACATATCTGCCACTGTGCAGGAGAATCCGTATAGGTGTTCGGATGTTCGAACCGTAATGCGCAAGAAATGATACGGAAACCCCGTATTTACATATCTGCCACTGTGCAGGAGAATCCGTATAGGTGTTCGAGTGTTCGAACCGTAATGCGCAAGAAATGGTACGGAAACCCCGTATTTACATATCTGCCACTGTGCAGGAGAATCCGTATAGGTGTTCGAGTGTTCGAACCGTAATGCGCAAGAAATGGTAGGGAAACCCCGTATTTACATATCTGCCACTGTGCAGGAGAATCCGTATAGGTGTTCGAGTGTTCGAACCGTAATGCGCAACAAATGGTACGGAAACCCCGTATTTACATATCTGCCACAGTGCAGGAGAATCCGTATAGGTGTTCGAGTGTTCGAACCGTAATGCGCAAGAAATGGTACGGAAACCCCGTATTTACATATCTGCCACTGTGCAGGAGAATCCGTATAGGTGTTCGAGTGTTCGAACCGTAATGCGCAAGAAATGGTACGGAAACCCCGTATTTACATATCTGCCGCTGTGCAGGAGAATCCGTATAGGTGTTCCAGTGTTCGAACCGTAATGCGTCAGAAATGGCATGTAAACCCCGTATTTACATATCTGCCACAGTGCAGGAGAATCAGTATAGGTGTTCGAGTGTTCGAACCGTAATGCGCAAGAAATGGTATGGAAACCCCGTATTTACATTTCTGCCACTGTGCAGGAAAATCCATATAGGTGTTCGAGTGTTCGAACCGTAATGCGCAAGAAATGGTACGGAAACCCCGTATTTACAAATCTGCCGCTGTGCAGGAGAATCCGTATAGGTGTTCGAGTGTTCGAACCGTAATGCGCAAGAAATGGTACGGAAACCCCGTATTTACATATCTGCCACTGTGCAGGAGAATCCGTATAGGTGTTCGAGTGTTCGAACCGTAATGCGCAAGAAATGGTACGGAAACCGCGTATTTACATATCTGCCACTGTGCAGGAGAATCCGTATAGGTGTTCGAGTGTTCGAACCGTAATGCGCAACAAATGGTACGGAAACCGCGTATTTACATATCTGCCACTGTGCAGGAGAATCCGTATAGGTGTTCGAGTGTTCGAACCGTAATGCGCAAGAAATGGTACGGAAACCCCGTATTTACATATCTGCCGCTGTGCAGGAGAATCCGTATAGGTGTTCCAGTGTTCGAACCGTAATGCGTGAGAAATGGCATGTAAACCCCGTATTTACATATCTGCCACAGTGCAGGAGAATCTGTATAGGTGTTCGAGTGTTCGAACCGTAATGCGCAAGAAATGGTATGGAAACCCCGTATTTACATTTCTGCCACTGTGCAGGAGAATCCATATAGGTGTTCGAGTGTTCGAACCGTAATGCGCAAGAAATGGTACGAAAACCCCGTATTTACATATCTGCCACTGTGCAGGATAATCTGTATAGGTGTTCGAGTGTTCGAACCGTAATGCGCAAGAAACGGTACAGAAACCCCGTATTTACATATCTGCCACTGTGCAGTAGAATCCGTATAGGTGTTCGAGTGTTCGAACTGTAATGCGCAACAAATGGTACGGAAACCCCGTATTTACATATCTGCCACTGTGCAGGAGAATCCGTATAGGTGTTCGAGTGTTCGAACCGTAATGCGCAAGAAATGGTATGGAAACCCCGTATTTACATATCTGCCACTGTGCAGGAGAATCCGTATAGGTGTTCGAGTGTTCGAACCGTAATGCGCAAGAAATGGTACGGAAACCCCGTATTTACATATCTGCCACTGTGCAGGAGAATCCGTATAGGTGTTCCAGTGTTCGAACCGTAATGCGCAAGAAATGGTACGGAAACCCCGTATTTACATATCTGCCACAGTGCAGGAGAATCCGTATAGGTGTTCGAGTGTTCGAACCGTAATGCGTGAGAAATGGTATGTAAACCCCGTATTTACATATCTGCCACTGTGCAGGAGAATCCGTATAGGTGTTCGAGTGTTCGAACCGTAATGCGCAAGAAATGATACGGAAACCCCGAATTTACATATCTGCCACTGTGCAGGAGAATCCGTATAGGTGTTCAAGTGTTCGAACCGTAATGCGCAAGAAACGGTACAGAAACCCCGTATTTACATATCTGCCACTGTGCAGGAGAATCCGTATAGGTGTTCGAGTGTTCGAACCGTAATGCGCAAGAAATGGTACGGAAACCCCGTATTTACATATCTGCCACTGTGTAGGAGAATCTGTATAGGTGTTCGAGTGTTCGAACCGTAACGCGCAAGAAATGGTACGGAAACCCCGTATTTACATATCTGCCACTGTGCAGGAGAATCCGTATAGGTGTTCGAGTGTTCGAACCGTAATGCACAAGAAACGGTACAGAAATCCCGTATTGACATATCTGCCACAGTGCAGGAGAATCCGTATAGGTGTTCGAGTGTTCGAACCGTAATGCGCAAGAAACGGTACAGAAACCCCGTATTTACATATCTGCCACTGTGCAGGAGAATCCGTATAGGTGTTCGGATGTTCGAACCGTAATGCGCAAGAAATGATACGGAAACCCCGTATTTACATATCTGCCACTGTGCAGGAGAATCCGTATAGGTGTTCGAGTGTTCGAACCGTAATGCGCAAGAAATGGTACGGAAACCCCGTATTTACATATCTGCCACTGTGCAGGAGAATCCGTATAGGTGTTCGAGTGTTCGAACCGTAATGCGCAAGAAATGGTACGGAAACCCCGTATTTACATATCTGCCACTGTGCAGGAGAATCCGTATAGGTGTTCGAGTGTTCGAACCGTAATGCGCAACAAATGGTACGGAAACCCCGTATTTACATATCTGCCACAGTGCAGGAGAATCCGTATAGGTGTTCGAGTGTTCGAACTGTAATGCGCAAGAAATGGTACGGAAACCCCGTATTTACATATCTGCCACTGTGCAGGAGAATCCGTATAGGTGTTCGAGTGTTCGAACCGTAATGCGCAAGAAATGGTACGGAAACCCCGTATTTACATATCTGCCGCTGTGCAGGAGAATCCGTATAGGTGTTCCAGTGTTCGAACCGTAATGCGTCAGAAATGGCATGTAAACCCCGTATTTACATATCTGCCACAGTGCAGGAGAATCAGTATAGGTGTTCGAGTGTTCGAACCGTAATGCGCAAGAAATGGTATGGAAACCCCGTATTTACATTTCTGCCACTGTGCAGGAAAATCCATATAGGTGTTCGAGTGTTCGAACCGTAATGCGCAAGAAATGGTACGGAAACCCCGTATTTACAAATCTGCCGCTGTGCAGGAGAATCCGTATAGGTGTTCGAGTGTTCGAACCGTAATGCGCAAGAAATGGTACGGAAACCCCGTATTTACATATCTGCCACTGTGCAGGAGAATCCGTATAGGTGTTCGAGTGTTCGAACCGTAATGCGCAACAAATGGTACGGAAACCGCGTATTTACATATCTGCCACTGTGCAGGAGAATCCGTATAGGTGTTCGAGTGTTCGAACCGTAATGCGCAAGAAATGGTACGGAAACCCCGTATTTACATATCTGCCGCTGTGCAGGAGAATCCGTATAGGTGTTCCAGTGTTCGAACCGTAATGCGTGAGAAATGGCATGTAAACCCCGTATTTACATATCTGCCACAGTGCAGGAGAATCTGTATAGGTGTTCGAGTGTTCGAACCGTAATGCGCAAGAAATGGTATGGAAACCCCGTATTTACATTTCTGCCACTGTGCAGGAGAATCCATATAGGTGTTCGAGTGTTCGAACCGTAATGCGCAAGAAATGGTACGAAAACCCCGTATTTACATATCTGCCACTGTGCAGGAGAATCTGTATAGGTGTTCGAGTGTTCGAACCGTAATGCGCAAGAAACGGTACAGAAACCCCGTATTTACATATCTGCCACTGTGCAGTAGAATCCGTATAGGTGTTCGAGTGTTCGAACTGTAATGCGCAACAAATGGTACGGAAACCCCGTATTTACATATCTGCCACTGTGCAGGAGAATCCGTATAGGTGTTCGAGTGTTCGAACCGTAATGCGCAAGAAATGGTATGGAAACCCCGTATTTACATATCTGCCACTGTGCAGGAGAATCCGTATAGGTGTTCGAGTGTTCGAACCGTAATGCGCAAGAAATGGTACGGAAACCCCGTATTTACATATCTGCCACTGTGCAGGAGAATCCGTATAGGTGTTCCAGTGTTCGAACCGTAATGCGCAAGAAATGGTACGGAAACCCCGTATTTACATATCTGCCACAGTGCAGGAGAATCCGTATAGGTGTTCGAGTGTTCGAACCGTAATGCGTGAGAAATGGTATGTAAACCCCGTATTTACATATCTGCCACTGTGCAGGAGAATCCGTATAGGTGTTCGAGTGTTCGAATCGTAATGCGCAAGAAATGATACGGAAACCCCGAATTTACATATCTGCCACTGTGCAGGAGAATCCGTATAGGTGTTCAAGTGTTCGAACCGTAATGCGCAAGAAACGGTACAGAAACCCCGTATTTACATATCTGCCACTGTGCAGGAGAATCCGTATAGGTGTTCGAGTGTTCGAACCGTAATGCGCAAGAAATGGTACGGAAACCCCGTATTTACATATCTGCCACTGTGTAGGAGAATCTGTATAGGTGTTCGAGTGTTCGAACCGTAACGCGCAAGAAATGGTACGGAAACCCCGTATTTACATATCTGCCACTGTGCAGGAGAATCCGTATAGGTGTTCGAGTGTTCGAACCGTAATGCACAAGAAACGGTACAGAAATCCCGTATTGACATATCTGCCACTGTGCAGGAGAATCCGTATAGGTGTTCGAGTGTTCGAACCGTAATGCGCAAGAAACGGTACAGAAACCCCGTATTTACATATCTGCCACTGTGCAGGAGAATCCGTATAGGTGTTCGGATGTTCGAACCGTAATGCGCAAGAAATGATACGGAAACCCCGTATTTACATATCTGCCACTGTGCAGGAGAATCCGTATAGGTGTTCGAGTGTTCGAACCGTAATGCGCAAGAAATGGTACGGAAACCCCGTATTTACATATCTGCCACTGTGCAGGAGAATCCGTATAGGTGTTCGAGTGTTCGAACCGTAATGCGCAACAAATGGTACGGAAACCCCGTATTTACATATCTGCCACAGTGCAGGAGAATCCGTATAGGTGTTCGAGTGTTCGAACCGTAATGCGCAAGAAATGGTACGGAAACCCCGTATTTACATATCTGCCACTGTGTAGGAGAATCCGTATAGGTGTTCGAGTGTTCGAACCGTAATGCGCAAGAAATGGTACGGAAACCCCGTATTTACATATCTGCCGCTGTGCAGGAGAATCCGTATAGGTGTTCCAGTGTTCGAACCGTAATGCGTCAGAAATGGCATGTAAACCCCGTATTTACATATCTGCCACAGTGCAGGAGAATCAGTATAGGTGTTCGAGTGTTCGAACCGTAATGCGCAAGAAATGGTATGGAAACCCCGTATTTACATTTCTGCCACTGTGCAGGAAAATCCATATAGGTGTTCGAGTGTTCGAACCGTAATGCGCAAGAAATGGTACGGAAACCCCGTATTTACATATCTGCCACTGTGCAGGAGAATCTGTATAGGTGTTCGAGTGTTCGAACCGTAATGCGCAAGAAACGATACAGAAACCCCGTATTTACATATCTGCCACTGTGCAGGAGAATCCGTATAGGTGTTCGAGTGTTCGAACTGTAATGCGCAAGAAATGGTACGGAAACCCCGTATTTACATATCTGCCACTGTGCAGGAGAATCCGTATAGGTGTTCG
Organism: Camellia sinensis; assembly: GCF_055761805.1. NCBI lineage: Eukaryota > Viridiplantae > Streptophyta > Magnoliopsida > Ericales > Theaceae > Camellia > Camellia sinensis. The sequence continues at coordinate 5,807,370 of NC_138965.1, forward strand.
AGTGTTCGAACCGTAATGCGCAAGAAATGGTACGGAAACCCCGTATTTACATATCTGCCACTGTGCAGGAGAATCCGTATAGGTGTTCCAGTGTTCGAACCGTAATGCGCAAGAAATGGTACGGAAACCCCGTATTTACATATCTGCCACAGTGCGGGAGAATCCGTATAGGTGTTCGAGTGTTCGAACCGTAATGCGTGAGAAATGGTATGTAAACCCCGTATTTACATATCTGCCACTGTGCAGGAGAATCCGTATAGGTGTTCGAGTGTTCGAACCGTAATGCGCAAGAAATGGTAGGGAAACCCCGTATTTACATATCTGCCACTGTGCAGGAGAATCCGTATAGGTGTTCGAGTGTTCGAACCGTAATGCGCAAGAAATGGTACGGAAACCCCGTATTTACATATCTGCCACTGTGCAGGAGAATCCGTATAGGTGTTCCGGTGTTCGAACCGTAATGCGTGAGAAATGGCATGTAAACCCCGTATTTACATATCTGCCACAGTGCAGGAGAATCCGTATAGGTGTTCGAGTGTTCGAATCGTAATGCGTGAGAAATGGTATGTAAACCCCGTACTTACATATCTGCCACTGTGCAGGAGAATCCGTATAGGTGTTCGAGTGTTCGAACCGTAATGCGCAAGAAATGGTACGGAAACCCCGAATTTACATATCTGCCACTGTGCAGGAGAATCCGTATAGGTGTTCGAGTGTTCGAACCGTAATGCACAAGAAACGGTACAGAAATCCCGTATTGACATATCTGCCACTGTGCAGGAGAATCCGTATAGGTGTTCGAGTGTTCGCACGGTAATGCGCAACAAATGGTACGGAAACCCCGTATTTACATATCTGCCACTGTGCAGGAGAATCCGTATAGGTGTTCGGGTGTTCGAACCGTAATGCGCAAGAAATGGTACGGAAACCCCGTATTTACAAATCTGCCGCTGTGCAGGAGAATCCGTATAGGTGTTCGAGTGTTCGAACCGTAATGCGCAAGAAATGGTACGGAAACCCCGTATTTACATATCTGCCACTGTGCAGGAGAATCCGTATAGGTGTTCGAGTGTTCGAACCGTAATGCGCAACAAATGGTACGGAAACCGCGTATTTACATATCTGCCACTGTGCAGGAGAATCCGTATAGGTGTTCGAGTGTTCGAACCGTAATGCGCAAGAAATGGTACGGAAACCCCGTATTTACATATCTGCCGCTGTGCAGGAGAATCCGTATAGGTGTTCCAGTGATCGAACCGTAATGCGTGAGAAATGGCATGTAAACCCCGTATTTACATATCTGCCACAGTGCAGGAGAATCTGTATAGGTGTTCGAGTGTTCGAACCGTAATGCGCAAGAAATGGTATGGAAACCCCGTATTTACATTTCTGCCACTGTGCAGGAGAATCCATATAGGTGTTCGAGTGTTCGAACCGTAATGCGCAAGAAATGGTACGGAAACCCCGTATTTACATATCTGCCACTGTGCAGGAGAATCTGTATAGGTGTTCGAGTGTTCGAACCGTAATGCGCAAGAAACGGTACAGAAACCCCGTATTTACATATCTGCCACTGTGCAGTAGAATCCGTATAGGTGTTCGAGTGTTCGAACTGTAATGCGCAACAAATGGTACGGAAACCCCGTATTTACATATCTGCCACTGTGCAGGAGAATCCGTATAGGTGTTCGAGTGTTCGAACCGTAATGCGCAAGAAATGGTATGGAAACCCCGTATTTACATATCTGCCACTGTGCAGGAGAATCCGTATAGGTGTTCGAGTGTTCGAACCGTAATGCGCAAGAAATGGTACGAAAACCCCGTATTTACATATCTGCCACTGTGCAGGAGAATCCGTATAGGTGTTCCAGTGTTCGAACCGTAATGCGCAAGAAATGGTACGGAAACCCCGTATTTACATATCTGCCACAGTGCAGGAGAATCCGTATAGGTGTTCGAGTGTTCGAACCGTAATGCGTGAGAAATGGTATGTAAACCCCGTATTTACATATCTGCCACTGTGCAGGAGAATCCGTATAGGTGTTCGAGTGTTCGAACCGTAATGCGCAAGAAATGATACGGAAACCCCGAATTTACATATCTGCCACTGTGCAGGAGAATCCGTATAGGTGTTCAAGTGTTCGAACCGTAATGCGCAAGAAACGGTACAGAAACCCCGTATTTACATATCTGCCACTGTGCAGGAGAATCCGTATAGGTGTTCGAGTGTTCGAACCGTAATGCGCAAGAAATGGTACGGAAACCCCGTATTTACATATCTGCCACTGTGTAGGAGAATCTGTATAGGTGTTCGAGTGTTCGAACCGTAACGCGCAAGAAATGGTACGGAAACCCCGTATTTACATATCTGCCACTGTGCAGGAGAATCCGTATAGGTGTTCCAGTGTTCGAACCGTAATGCGTGAGAAATGGCATGTAAACCCCGTATTTACATATCTGCCACAGTGCAGGAGAATCTGTATAGGTGTTCGAGTGTTCGAACCGTAATGCGCAAGAAATGGTATGGAAACCCCGTATTTACATTTCTGCCACTGTGCAGGAGAATCCATATAGGTGTTCGAGTGTTCGAACCGTAATGCGCAAGAAATGGTACGGAAACCCCGTATTTACATATCTGCCACTGTGCAGGAGAATCTGTATAGGTGTTCGAGTGTTCGAACCGTAATGCGCAAGAAACGGTACAGAAACCCCGTATTTACATATCTGCCACTGTGCAGTAGAATCCGTATAGGTGTTCGAGTGTTCGAACTGTAATGCGCAACAAATGGTACGGAAACCCCGTATTTACATATCTGCCACTGTGCAGGAGAATCCGTATAGGTGTTCGAGTGTTCGAACCGTAATGCGCAAGAAATGGTATGGAAACCCCGTATTTACATATCTGCCACTGTGCAGGAGAATCCGTATAGGTGTTCGAGTGTTCGAACTGTAATGCGCAACAAATGGTACGGAAACCCCGTATTTACATATCTGCCACTGTGCAGGAGAATCCGTATAGGTGTTCGAGTGTTCGAACCGTAATGCGCAAGAAATGGTATGGAAACCCCGTATTTACATATCTGCCACTGTGCAGGAGAATCCGTATAGGTGTTCGAGTGTTCGAACCGTAATGCGCAAGAAATGGTACGAAAACCCCGTATTTACATATCTGCCACTGTGCAGGAGAATCCGTATAGGTGTTCCAGTGTTCGAACCGTAATGCGCAAGAAATGGTACGGAAACCCCGTATTTACATATCTGCCACAGTGCAGGAGAATCCGTATAGGTGTTCGAGTGTTCGAACCGTAATGCGTGAGAAATGGTATGTAAACCCCGTATTTACATATCTGCCACTGTGCAGGAGAATCCGTATAGGTGTTCGAGTGTTCGAACCGTAATGCGCAAGAAATGATACGGAAACCCCGAATTTACATATCTGCCACTGTGCAGGAGAATCCGTATAGGTGTTCAAGTGTTCGAACCGTAATGCGCAAGAAACGGTACAGAAACCCCGTATTTACATATCTGCCACTGTGCAGGAGAATCCGTATAGGTGTTCGAGTGTTCGAACCGTAATGCGCAAGAAATGGTACGGAAACCCCGTATTTACATATCTGCCACTGTGTAGGAGAATCTGTATAGGTGTTCGAGTGTTCGAACCGTAATGCGCAAGAAACGGTACAGAAACCCCGTATTTACATATCTGCCACTGTGCAGGAGAATCCGTATAGGTGTTCGGATGTTCGAACCGTAATGCGCAAGAAATGGTACGGAAACCCCGTATTTACATATCTGCCACTGTGCAGGAGAATCCGTATAGGTGTTCGAGTGTTCGAACCGTAATGCGCAAGAAATGGTACGGAAACCCCGTATTTACATATCTGCCACTGTGCAGGAGAATCCGTATAGGTGTTCGAGTGTTCGAACCGTAATGCGCAAGAAATGGTACGGAAACCCCGTATTTACATATCTGCCACTGTGCAGGAGAATCCGTATAGGTGTTCGAGTGTTCGAACCGTAATGCGCAACAAATGGTACGGAAACCGCGTATTTACATATCTGCCACTGTGCAGGAGAATCCGTATAGGTGTGAGAGTGTTCGAACCGTAATGCGCAACAAATGGTACGGAAACCGCGTATTTACATATCTGCCACTGTGCAGGAGAATCCGTATAGGTGTTCGAGTGTTCGAACCGTAATGCGCAAGAAATGGTACGGAAACCCCGTATTTACATATCTGCCACTGTGCAGGAGAATCTGTATAGGTGTTCGAGTGTTCGAACCGTAATGCGCAAGAAACGGTACAGAAACCCCGTATTTACATATCTGCCACTGTGCAGTAGAATCCGTATAGGTGTTCGGGTGTTCGAACCGTAATGCGCAAGAAATGGTACGGAAACCCCGTATTTACAAATCTGCCGCTGTGCAGGAGAATCCGTATAGGTGTTCGAGTGTTCGAACCGTAATGCGCAAGAAATGGTACGGAAACCCCGTATTTACATATCTGCCACTGTGCAGGAGAATCCGTATAGGTGTTCGAGTGTTCGAACCGTAATGCGCAACAAATGGTACGGAAACCGCGTATTTACATATCTGCCACTGTGCAGGAGAATCCGTATAGGTGTTCGAGTGTTCGAACTGTAATGCGCAAGAAATGGTACGGAAACCCCGTATTTACATATCTGCCGCTGTGCAGGAGAATCCGTATAGGTGTTCCAGTGATCGAACCGTAATGCGTGAGAAATGGCATGTAAACCCCGTATTTACATATCTGCCACAGTGCAGGAGAATCTGTATAGGTGTTCGAGTGTTCGAACCGTAATGCGCAAGAAATGGTATGGAAACCCCGTATTTACATTTCTGCCACTGTGCAGGAGAATCCATATAGGTGTTCGAGTGTTCGAACCGTAATGCGCAAGAAATGGTACGGAAACCCCGTATTTACATATCTGCCACTGTGCAGGAGAATCTGTATAGGTGTTCGAGTGTTCGAACCGTAATGCGCAAGAAACGGTACAGAAACCCCGTATTTACATATCTGCCACTGTGCAGTAGAATCCGTATAGGTGTTCGAGTGTTCGAACTGTAATGCGCAACAAATGGTACGGAAACCCCGTATTTACATATCTGCCACTGTGCAGGAGAATCCGTATAGGTGTTCGAGTGTTCGAACCGTAATGCGCAAGAAATGGTATGGAAACCCCGTATTTACATATCTGCCACTGTGCAGGAGAATCCGTATAGGTGTTCGAGTGTTCGAACCGTAATGCGCAAGAAATGGTACGAAAACCCCGTATTTACATATCTGCCACTGTGCAGGAGAATCCGTATAGGTGTTCCAGTGTTCGAACCGTAATGCGCAAGAAATGGTACGGAAACCCCGTATTTACATATCTGCCACAGTGCAGGAGAATCCGTATAGGTGTTCGAGTGTTCGAACCGTAATGCGTGAGAAATGGTATGTAAACCCCGTATTTACATATCTGCCACTGTGCAGGAGAATCCGTATAGGTGTTCGAGTGTTCGAACCGTAATGCGCAAGAAATGATACGGAAACCCCGAATTTACATATCTGCCACTGTGCAGGAGAATCCGTATAGGTGTTCAAGTGTTCGAACCGTAATGCGCAAGAAACGGTACAGAAACCCCGTATTTACATATCTGCCACTGTGCAGGAGAATCCGTATAGGTGTTCGAGTGTTCGAACCGTAATGCGCAAGAAATGGTACGGAAACCCCGTATTTACATATCTGCCACTGTGTAGGAGAATCTGTATAGGTGTTCGAGTGTTCGAACCGTAACGCGCAAGAAATGGTACGGAAACCCCGTATTTACATATCTGCCACTGTGCAGGAGAATCCGTATAGGTGTTCCAGTGTTCGAACCGTAATGCGTGAGAAATGGCATGTAAACCCCGTATTTACATATCTGCCACAGTGCAGGAGAATCTGTATAGGTGTTCGAGTGTTCGAACCGTAATGCGCAAGAAATGGTATGGAAACCCCGTATTTACATTTCTGCCACTGTGCAGGAGAATCCATATAGGTGTTCGAGTGTTCGAACCGTAATGCGCAAGAAATGGTACGGAAACCCCGTATTTACATATCTGCCACTGTGCAGGAGAATCTGTATAGGTGTTCGAGTGTTCGAACCGTAATGCGCAAGAAACGGTACAGAAACCCCGTATTTACATATCTGCCACTGTGCAGTAGAATCCGTATAGGTGTTCGAGTGTTCGAACTGTAATGCGCAACAAATGGTACGGAAACCCCGTATTTACATATCTGCCACTGTGCAGGAGAATCCGTATAGGTGTTCGAGTGTTCGAACCGTAATGCGCAAGAAATGGTATGGAAACCCCGTATTTACATATCTGCCACTGTGCAGGAGAATCCGTATAGGTGTTCGAGTGTTCGAACCGTAATGCGCAAGAAATGGTACGGAAACCCCGTATTTACATATCTGCCACTGTGCAGGAGAATCCGTATAGGTGTTCCAGTGTTCGAACCGTAATGCGCAAGAAATGGTACGGAAACCCCGTATTTACATATCTGCCACAGTGCAGGAGAATCCGTATAGGTGTTCGAGTGTTCGAACCGTAACGCGTGAGAAATGGTATGTAAACCCCGTATTTACATATCTGCCACTGTGCAGGAGAATCCGTATAGGTGTTCGAGTGTTCGAACCGTAATGCGCAAGAAATGATACGGAAACCCCGAATTTACATATCTGCCACTGTGCAGGAGAATCCGTATAGGTGTTCAAGTGTTCGAACCGTAATGCGCAAGAAACGGTACAGAAACCCCGTATTTACATATCTGCCACTGTGCAGGAGAATCCGTATAGGTGTTCGAGTGTTCGAACCGTAATGCGCAAGAAATGGTACGGAAACCCCGTATTTACATATCTGCCACTGTGTAGGAGAATCTGTATAGGTGTTCGAGTGTTCGAACCGTAACGCGCAAGAAATGGTACGGAAACCCCGTATTTACATATCTGCCACTGTGCAGGAGAATCCGTATAGGTGTTCGAGTGTTCGAACCGTAATGCACAAGACACGGTACAGAAATCCCGTATTGACATATCTGCCACTGTGCAGGAGAATCCGTATAGGTGTTCGAGTGTTCGAACCGTAATGCGCAAGAAACGGTACAGAAACCCCGTATTTACATATCTGCCACTGTGCAGGAGAATCCGTATAGGTGTTCGGATGTTCGAACCGTAATGCGCAAGAAATGGTACGGAAACCCCGTATTTACATATCTGCCACTGTGCAGGAGAATCCGTATAGGTGTTCGAGTGTTCGAACCGTAATGCGCAAGAAATGGTACGGAAACCCCGTATTTACATATCTGCCACTGTGCAGGAGAATCCGTATAGGTGTTCGAGTGTTCGAACCGTAATGCGCAAGAAATGGTACGGAAACCCCGTATTTACATATCTGCCACTGTGCAGGAGAATCCGTATAGGTGTTCGAGTGTTCGAACCGTAATGCGCAACAAATGGTACGGAAACCGCGTATTTACATATCTGCCACTGTGCAGGAGAATCCGTATAGGTGTGAGAGTGTTCGAACCGTAATGCGCAACAAATGGTACGGAAACCGCGTATTTACATATCTGCCACTGTGCAGGAGAATCCGTATAGGTGTTCGAGTGTTCGAACCGTAATGCGCAAGAAATGGTACGGAAACCCCGTATTTACATATCTGCCACTGTGCAGGAGAATCTGTATAGGTGTTCGAGTGTTCGAACCGTAATGCGCAAGAAACGGTACAGAAACCCCGTATTTACATATCTGCCACTGTGCAGTAGAATCCGTATAGGTGTTCGAGTGTTCGAACTGTAATGCGCAACAAATGGTACGGAAACCCCGTATTTACATATCTGCCACAGTGCAGGAGAATCCGTATAGGTGTTCGAGTGTTCGAACCGTAATGCGCAAGAAATGGTACGGAAACCCCGTATTTACATATCTGCCACTGTGCAGGAGAATCCGTATAGGTGTTCGAGTGTTCGAACCGTAATGCGCAAGAAATGGTACGGAAACCCCGTATTTACATATCTGCCACTGTGCAGGAGAATCCGTATAGGTGTTCCAGTGTTCGAATCGTAATGCGTGAGAAATGGCATGTAAACCCCGTATTTACATATCTGCCACTGTGCAGTAGAATCCGTATAGGTGTTCGAGTGTTCGAACTGTAATGCGCAACAAATGGTACGGAAACCCCGTATTTACATATCTGCCACTGTGCAGGAGAATCCGTATAGGTGTTCGAGTGTTCGAACCGTAATGCGCAAGAAATGGTATGGAAACCCCGTATTTACATATCTGCCACTGTGCAGGAGAATCCGTATAGGTGTTCGAGTGTTCGAACCGTAATGCGCAAGAAATGGTACGAAAACCCCGTATTTACATATCTGCCACTGTGCAGGAGAATCCGTATAGGTGTTCCAGTGTTCGAACCGTAATGCGCAAGAAATGGTACGGAAACCCCGTATTTACATATCTGCCACAGTGCAGGAGAATCCGTATAGGTGTTCGAGTGTTCGAACCGTAATGCGTGAGAAATGGTATGTAAACCCCGTATTTACATATCTGCCACTGTGCAGGAGAATCCGTATAGGTGTTCGAGTGTTCGAACCGTAATGCACAAGAAACGGTACAGAAATCCCGTATTGACATATCTGCCACTGTGCAGGAGAATCCGTATAGGTGTTCGAGTGTTCGCACGGTAATGCGCAACAAATGGCACGGAAACCCCGTATTTACATATCTGCCACAGTGCAGGAGAATCCGTATAGGTGTTCGAGTGTTCGAACCGTAATGCGTGAGAAATGGTATGTAAACCCCGTATTTACATATCTGCCACTGTGCAGGAGAATCTGTATAGGTGTTCGAGTGTTCGAACCGTAATGCGCAAGAAATGGTACGGAAACCCCGTATTTACATATCTGCCACTGTGCAGGAGAATCTGTATAGATGTTCGAGTGTTCGAACCGTAATGCGCAAGAAATGGTACGGAAAACCCGTATTTACATATCTGCCACTGTGCAGGAGAATCTGTATAGATGTTCGAGTGTTCGAACCGTAATGCGCAAGAAATGGTACGGAAAACCCGTATTTACATATCTGCCACTGTGCAGGAGAATCTGTATAGGTGTTCGAGTGTTCGAACCGTAATGCGCAAGAAATGGTACGAAAACCCCGTATTTACATATCTGCCACTGTGCAGGAGAATCCGTATAGGTGTTCGAGTGTTCGAACCGTAATGCGCAAGAAATGGTATGGAAACCCCGTATTTATATATCTGCCACTGTGCAGGAGAATCCGTATAGGTTTTCCAGTGTTCGAACCGTAATGCGTGAGAAATGGCATGTAAACCCCGTATTTACATATCTGCCACAGTGCAGGAGAATCCGTATAGGTGTTCGAGTGTTCGAACCGTAATGCGTGAGAAATGGTATGTAAACCCCGTATTTACATATCTGCCACTGTGCAAGAGAATCCGTATAGGTGTTCGAGTGTTCGAACCGTAATGCGCAAGAAATGGTACAGAAACCCCGAATTTACATATCTGCCACTGTGCAGGAGAATCCGTATAGGTGTTCGAGTGTTCGAACCGTAATGCGCAAGAAACGGTACAGAAACCCCGTATTTACATATCTGCCACTGTGCAGGAGAATCCGTATAGGTGTTCGAGTGTTCGAACCGTAATGCGCAACAAATGGTACGGAAACCCCGTATTTACATATCTGCCACTGTGTAGGAGAATCTGTATAGGTGTTCGAGTGTTCGAACCGTAACGCGCAAGAAATGGTACGGAAATCCCGTATTTACATATCTGCCACTGTGCAGGAGAATCCGTATAGGTGTTCGAGTGTTCGAACCGTAATGCACAAGAAACGGTACAGAAATCCCGTATTGACATATCTGCCACTGTGCAGGAGAATCCGTATAGGTGTTCGAGTGTTCGCACGGTAATGCGCAACAAATGGCACGGAAACCCCGTATTTACATATCTGCCACAGTGCAGGAGAATCCGTATAGGTGTTCGAGTGTTCGAACCGTAATGCGTGAGAAATGGTATGTAAACCCCGTATTTACATATCTGCCACTGTGCAGGAGAATCTGTATAGGTGTTCGAGTGTTCGAACCGTAATGCGCAAGAAATGGTACGGAAACCCCGTATTTACATATCTGCCACTGTGCAGGAGAATCTGTATAGATGTTCGAGTGTTCGAACCGTAATGCGCAAGAAATGGTACGGAAACCCCGTATTTACATATCTGCCACTGTGCAGGAGAATCCGTATAGGTGTTCGAGTGTTCGAACCGTAATGCGCAAGAAATGATACGGAAACCCCGAATTTACATATCTGCCACTGTGCAGGAGAATCCGTATAGGTGTTCAAGTGTTCGAACCGTAATGCGCAAGAAACGGTACAGAAACCCCGTATTTACATATCTGCCACTGTGCAGGAGAATCCGTATAGGTGTTCGAGTGTTCGAACCGTAATGCGCAAGAAATGGTACGGAAACCCCGTATTTACATATCTGCCACTGTGTAGGAGAATCTGTATAGGTGTTCGAGTGTTCGAACCGTAACGCGCAAGAAATGGTACGGAAACCCCGTATTTACATATCTGCCACTGTGCAGGAGAATCCGTATAGGTGTTCGAGTGTTCGAACCGTAATGCACAAGACACGGTACAGAAATCCCGTATTGACATATCTGCCACTGTGCAGGAGAATCCGTATAGGTGTTCGAGTGTTCGAACCGTAATGCGCAAGAAACGGTACAGAAACCCCGTATTTACATATCTGCCACTGTGCAGGAGAATCCGTATAGGTGTTCGGATGTTCGAACCGTAATGCGCAAGAAATGGTACGGAAACCCCGTATTTACATATCTGCCACTGTGCAGGAGAATCCGTATAGGTGTTCGAGTGTTCGAACCGTAATGCGCAAGAAATGGTACGGAAACCCCGTATTTACATATCTGCCACTGTGCAGGAGAATCCGTATAGGTGTTCGAGTGTTCGAACCGTAATGCGCAAGAAATGGTACGGAAACCCCGTATTTACATATCTGCCACTGTGCAGGAGAATCCGTATAGGTGTTCGAGTGTTCGAACCGTAATGCGCAACAAATGGTACGGAAACCGCGTATTTACATATCTGCCACTGTGCAGGAGAATCCGTATAGGTGTGAGAGTGTTCGAACCGTAATGCGCAACAAATGGTACGGAAACCGCGTATTTACATATCTGCCACTGTGCAGGAGAATCCGTATAGGTGTTCGAGTGTTCGAACCGTAATGCGCAAGAAATGGTACGGAAACCCCGTATTTACATATCTGCCACTGTGCAGGAGAATCTGTATAGGTGTTCGAGTGTTCGAACCGTAATGCGCAAGAAACGGTACAGAAACCCCGTATTTACATATCTGCCACTGTGCAGTAGAATCCGTATAGGTGTTCGAGTGTTCGAACTGTAATGCGCAACAAATGGTACGGAAACCCCGTATTTACATATCTGCCACAGTGCAGGAGAATCCGTATAGGTGTTCGAGTGTTCGAACCGTAATGCGCAAGAAATGGTACGGAAACCCCGTATTTACATATCTGCCACTGTGCAGGAGAATCCGTATAGGTGTTCGAGTGTTCGAACCGTAATGCGCAAGAAATGGTACGGAAACCCCGTATTTACATATCTGCCACTGTGCAGGAGAATCCGTATAGGTGTTCCAGTGTTCGAACCGTAATGCGTGAGAAATGGCATGTAAACCCCGTATTTACATATCTGCCACCGTGCAGGAGAATCCGTATAGGTGTTCGAGTGTTCGAACCGTAATGCGTGAGAAATGGTATGTAAACCCCGTATTTACATATCTGCCACTGTGTAGGAGAATCCGTATAGGTGTTCGAGTGTTCGAACCGTAATGCGCAAGAAATGGTACAGAAACCCCGAATTTACATATCTGCCACTGTGCAGGACAATCCGTATAGGTGTTCGAGTGTTCGAACCGTAATGCGCAAGAAACGGTACAGAAACCCCGTATTTACATATCTGCCACTGTGCAGGAGAATCCGTATAGGTGTTCGAGTGTTCGAACCGTAATGCGCAACAAATGGTACGGAAACCCCGTATTTACATATCTGCCACTGTGTAGGAGAATCTGTATAGGTGTTCGAGTGTTCGAACCCTAACGCGCAAGAAATGGTACGGAAATCCCGTATTTACATATCTGCCACTGTGCAGGAGAATCCGTATAGGTGTTCGAGTGTTCGAACCGTAATGCACAAGAAACGGTACAGAAATCCCGTATTGACATATCTGCCACTGTGCAGGAGAATCCGTATAGGTGTTCGAGTGTTCGCACGGTAATGCGCAACAAATGGCACGGAAACCCCGTATTTACATATCTGCCACAGTGCAGGAGAATCCGTATAGGTGTTCGAGTGTTCGAACCGTAATGCGTGAGAAATGGTATGTAAACCCCGTATTTACATATCTGCCACTGTGCAGGAGAATCTGTATAGGTGTTCGAGTGTTCGAACCGTAATGCGCAAGAAATGGTACGGAAACCCCGTATTTACATATCTGCCACTGTGCAGGAGAATCTGTATAGATGTTCGAGTGTTCGAACCGTAATGCGCAAGAAATGGTACGGAAAACCCGTATTTACATATCTGCCACTGTGCAGGAGAATCTGTATAGATGTTCGAGTGTTCGAACCGTAATGCGCAAGAAATGGTACGGAAAACCCGTATTTACATATCTGCCACTGTGCAGGAGAATCTGTATAGGTGTTCGAGTGTTCGAACCGTAATGCGCAAGAAATGGTACGGAAACCCCGTATTTACATATCTGCCACTGTGCAGGAGAATCCGTATAGGTGTTCGAGTGTTCGAACCGTAATGCGCAAGAAATGGTATGGAAACCCCGTATTTATATATCTGCCACTGTGCAGGAGAATCCGTATAGGTTTTCCAGTGTTCGAACCGTAATGCGTGAGAAATGGCATGTAAACCCCGTATTTACATATCTGCCACAGTGCAGGAGAATCCGTATAGGTGTTCGAGTGTTCGAACCGTAATGCGTGAGAAATGGTATGTAAACCCCGTATTTACATATCTGCCACTGTGCAAGAGAATCCGTATAGGTGTTCGAGTGTTCGAACCGTAATGCGCAAGAAATGGTACAGAAACCCCGAATTTACATATCTGCCACTGTGCAGGAGAATCCGTATAGGTGTTCGAGTGTTCGAACCGTAATGCGCAAGAAACGGTACAGAAACCCCGTATTTACATATCTGCCACTGTGCAGGAGAATCCGTATAGGTGTTCGAGTGTTCGAACCGTAATGCGCAACAAATGGTACGGAAACCCCGTATTTACATATCTGCCACTGTGTAGGAGAATCTGTATAGGTGTTCGAGTGTTCGAACCGTAACGCGCAAGAAATGGTACGGAAATCCCGTATTTACATATCTGCCACTGTGCAGGAGAATCCGTATAGGTGTTCGAGTGTTCGAACCGTAATGCACAAGAAACGGTACAGAAATCCCGTATTGACATATCTGCCACTGTGCAGGAGAATCCGTATAGGTGTTCGAGTGTTCGCACGGTAATGCGCAACAAATGGCACGGAAACCCCGTATTTACATATCTGCCACAGTGCAGGAGAATCCGTATAGGTGTTCGAGTGTTCGAACCGTAATGCGTGAGAAATGGTATGTAAACCCCGTATTTACATATCTGCCACTGTGCAGGAGAATCTGTATAGGTGTTCGAGTGTTCGAACCGTAATGCGCAAGAAATGGTACGGAAACCCCGTATTTACATATCTGCCACTGTGCAGGAGAATCTGTATAGATGTTCGAGTGTTCGAACCGTAATGCGCAAGAAATGGTACGGAAACCCCGTATTTACATATCTGCCACTGTGCAGGAGAATCCGTATAGGTGTTCGAGTGTTCGAACCGTAATGCGCAAGAAATGGTACGGAAACCCCGTATTTACATATCTGCCACTGTGCAGGAGAATCCGTATAGGTGTTCCAGTGTTCGAACCGTAATGCGTGAGAAATGGCATGTAAACCCCGTATTTACATATCTGCCACCGTGCAGGAGAATCCGTATAGGTGTTCGAGTGTTCGAACCGTAATGCGTGAGAAATGGTATGTAAACCCCGTATTTACATATCTGCCACTGTGCAGGAGAATCCGTATAGGTGTTCGAGTGTTCGAACCGTAATGCGCAAGAAATGGTACAGAAACCCCGAATTTACATATCTGCCACTGTGCAGGACAATCCGTATAGGTGTTCGAGTGTTCGAACCGTAATGCGCAAGAAACGGTACAGAAACCCCGTATTTACATATCTGCCACTGTGCAGGAGAATCCGTATAGGTGTTCGAGTGTTCGAACCGTAATGCGCAACAAATGGTACGGAAACCCCGTATTTACATATCTGCCACTGTGTAGGAGAATCTGTATAGGTGTTCGAGTGTTCGAACCCTAACGCGCAAGAAATGGTACGGAAATCCCGTATTTACATATCTGCCACTGTGCAGGAGAATCCGTATAGGTGTTCGAGTGTTCGAACCGTAATGCACAAGAAACGGTACAGAAATCCCGTATTGACATATCTGCCACTGTGCAGGAGAATCCGTATAGGTGTTCGAGTGTTCGCACGGTAATGCGCAACAAATGGCACGGAAACCCCGTATTTACATATCTGCCACAGTGCAGGAGAATCCGTATAGGTGTTCGAGTGTTCGAACCGTAATGCGTGAGAAATGGTATGTAAACCCCGTATTTACATATCTGCCACTGTGCAGGAGAATCTGTATAGGTGTTCGAGTGTTCGAACCGTAATGCGCAAGAAATGGTACGGAAACCCCGTATTTACATATCTGCCACTGTGCAGGAGAATCTGTATAGATGTTCGAGTGTTCGAACCGTAATGCGCAAGAAATGGTACGGAAAACCCGTATTTACATATCTGCCACTGTGCAGGAGAATCTGTATAGATGTTGGAGTGTTCGAACCGTAATGCGCAAGAAATGGTACGGAAAACCCGTATTTACATATCTGCCACTGTGCAGGAGAATCTGTATAGGTGTTCGAGTGTTCGAACCGTAATGCGCAAGAAATGGTACGGAAACCCCGTATTTACATATCTGCCACTGTGCAGGAGAATCCGTATAGGTGTTCGAGTGTTCGAACCGTAATGCGCAAGAAATGGTATGGAAACCCCGTATTTATATATCTGCCACTGTGCAGGAGAATCCGTATAGGTTTTCCAGTGTTCGAACCGTAATGCGTGAGAAATGGCATGTAAACCCCGTATTTACATATCTGCCACAGTGCAGGAGAATCCGTATAGGTGTTCGAGTGTTCGAACCGTAATGCGTGAGAAATGGTATGTAAACCCCGTATTTACATATCTGCCACTGTGCAAGAGAATCCGTATAGGTGTTCGAGTGTTCGAACCGTAATGCGCAAGAAATGGTACAGAAACCCCGAATTTACATATCTGCCACTGTGCAGGAGAATCCGTATAGGTGTTCGAGTGTTCGAACCGTAATGCGCAAGAAACGGTACAGAAACCCCGTATTTACATATCTGCCACTGTGCAGGAGAATCCGTATAGGTGTTCGAGTGTTCGAACCGTAATGCGCAACAAATGGTACGGAAACCCCGTATTTACATATCTGCCACTGTGTAGGAGAATCTGTATAGGTGTTCGAGTGTTCGAACCGTAACGCGCAAGAAATGGTACGGAAATCCCGTATTTACATATCTGCCACTGTGCAGGAGAATCCGTATAGGTGTTCGAGTGTTCGAACCGTAATGCACAAGAAACGGTACAGAAATCCCGTATTGACATATCTGCCACTGTGCAGGAGAATCCGTATAGGTGTTCGAGTGTTCGCACGGTAATGCGCAACAAATGGCACGGAAACCCCGTATTTACATATCTGCCACAGTGCAGGAGAATCCGTATAGGTGTTCGAGTGTTCGAACCGTAATGCGTGAGAAATGGTATGTAAACCCCGTATTTACATATCTGCCACTGTGCAGGAGAATCTGTATAGGTGTTCGAGTGTTCGAACCGTAATGCGCAAGAAATGGTACGGAAACCCCGTATTTACATATCTGCCACTGTGCAGGAGAATCTGTATAGATGTTCGAGTGTTCGAACCGTAATGCGCAAGAAATGGTACGGAAAACCCGTATTTACATATCTGCCACTGTGCAGGAGAATCTGTATAGATGTTCGAGTGTTCGAACCGTAATGTGCAAGAAATGGTACGGAAAACCCGTATTTACATATCTGCCACTGTGCAGGAGAATCTGTATAGGTGTTCGAGTGTTCGAACCGTAATGCGCAAGAAATGGTACGGAAACCCCGTATTTACATATCTGCCACTGTGCAGGAGAATCCGTATAGGTGTTCGAGTGTTCGAACCGTAATGCGCAAGAAATGGTATGGAAACCCCGTATTTATATATCTGCCACTGTGCAGGAGAATCCGTATAGGTTTTCCAGTGTTCGAACCGTAATGCGTGAGAAATGGCATGTAAACCCCGTATTTACATATCTGCCACAGTGCAGGAGAATCCGTATAGGTGTTCGAGTGTTCGAACCGTAATGCGTGAGAAATGGTATGTAAACCCCGTATTTACATATCTGCCACTGTGCAAGAGAATCCGTATAGGTGTTCGAGTGTTCGAACCGTAATGCGCAAGAAATGGTACGGAAACCCCGAATTTACATATCTGCCACTGTGCAGGAGAATCCGTATAGGTGTTCAAGTGTTCGAACCGTAATGCGCAAGAAACGGTACAGAAACCCCGTATTTACATATCTGCCACTGTGCAGGAGAATCCGTATAGGTGTTCGAGTGTTCGAACCGTAATGCGCAACAAATGGTACGGAAACCCCGTATTTACATATCTGCCACTGTGCAGGAGAATCTGTATAGGTGTTCGAGTGTTCGAACCGTAACGCGCAAGAAATGGTACGGAAACCCCGTATTTACATATCTGCCACTGTGCAGGAGAATCCGTATAGGTGTTCGGGTGTTCGAACCGTAATGCGCAAGAAATGGTACGGAAACCCCGTATTTACATATCTGCCACTGTGCAGGAGAATCCATATAGGTGTTCGAGTGTTCGAACCGTAATGCGCAAGAAATGGTACGGAAACCCCGTATTTACATATCTGCCACTGTGCAGGAGAATCCGTATAGGTGTTCGGGTGTTCGAACCGTAATGCGCAAGAAATGGTACGGAAACCCCGTATTTACATATCTGCCACTGTGCAGGAGAATCCGTATAGGTGTTCCAGTGTTCGAACCGTAATGCGTGAGAAAAGGCATGTAAACCCCGTATTTACATATCTGCCGTAGTGCAGGAGAATCCGTATAGGTGTTCGAGTGTTCGAACCGTAATGCGTGAGAAATGGTATGTAAACCCCGTATTTACATATCTGCCACTGTGCAGGAGAATCCGACAGGTGTTCGAGTGTTCGAACCGTAATGCGCAAGAAATGGAACGGAAACCCCGAATTTACATATCTGCCACTGTGCAGGAGAATCCGTATAGGTGTTCGAGTGTTCGAACCGTAATGCGTAAGAAATGGTATGGAAACCCCGTATTTACATATCTGCCACTGTGCAGGAGAATCCATATAGGTGTTCGAGTGTTCGAACCGTAATGCGCAAGAAATGGTACGGAAACCCCGTATTTACATATCTGCCACTGTGTAGGAGAATCTGTATAGGTGTTCGAGTGTTCGAACCGTAATGCGCAAGAAGTGGTACGAAAACCCCGTATTTACATATCTGCCACTGTGCAGGAGAATCTGTATAGGTGTTCGAGTGTTCCAACCGTAATGCGCAAGAAATGGTACGGAAACCCCGTATTTACATATCTGCCACTGTGCAGGAGAATCCGTATAGGTGTTCGAGTGTTCGAACCCTAATGCGCAAGAAATGGTACGGAAACCCCGTATTTACATATCTGCCACTGTGCAGGAGAATCCGTATAGGTGTTCGAGTGTTCGAACCGTAATGCGCAAGAAATGGTATGGAAACCCCGTATTTATATATCTGCCACTGTGCAGGAGAATCCGTATAGGTTTTCCAGTGTTCGAACCGTAATGCGTGAGAAATGGCATGTAAACCCCGTATTTACATATCTGCCACAGTGCAGGAGAATCCGTATAGGTGTTCGAGTGTTCGAACCGTAATGCGTGAGAAATGGTATGTAAACCCCGTATTTACATATCTGCCACTGTGCAAGAGAATCCGTATAGGTGTTCGAGTGTTCGAACCGTAATGCGCAAAAAATGGTACGGAAACCCCGAATTTACATATCTGCCACTGTCCAGGAGAATCCGTATAGGTGTTCAAGTGTTCGAACCGTAATGCGCAAGAAACGGTACAGAAACCCCGTATTTACATATCTGCCACTGTGCAGGAGAATCCGTATAGGTGTTCGAGTGTTCGAACCGTAATGCGCAACAAATGGTACGGAAACCCCGTATTTACATATATGCCACTGTGCAGGAGAATCTGTATAGGTGTTCGAGTGTTCGAACCGTAACGCGCAAGAAATGGTACGGAAACCCCGTATTTACATATCTGCCACTGTGCAGGAGAATCCGTATAGGTGTTCGAGTGTTCGAACCGTAACGCACAAGAAACGGTACAGAAATCCCGTATTGACATATCTGCCACTGTGCAGGAGAATCCGTATAGGTGTTCGAGTGTTCGAACCGTAATGCGCAAGAAGCGGTACAGAAACCCCGTATTTACATATCTGCCACTGTGCAGGAGAATCCGTATAGGTGTTCGGATGTTCGAACCGTAATGCGCAAGAAATGGTACGGAAACCCCGTATTTACATATCTGCCACTGTGCAGGAGAATCCGTATAGGTGTTCGAGTGTTCGAACCGTAATGCGCAAGAAATGGTACGGAAACCCCGTATTTACATATCTGCCACTGTGCAGGAGAATCCGTATAGGTGTTCCAGTGTTCGAACCGTAATGCGTGAGAAAAGGCATGTAAACCCCGTATTTACATATCTGCCGTAGTGCAGGAGAATCCGTATAGGTGTTCGAGTGTTCGAACCGTAATGCGTGAGAAATGGTATGTAAACCCCGTATTTACATATCTGCCACTGTGCAGGAGAATCCGACAGGTGTTCGAGTGTTCGAACCGTAATGCGCAAGAAATGGAACGGAAACCCCGAATTTACATATCTGCCACTGTGCAGGAGAATCCGTATAGGTGTTCGAGTGTTCGAACCGTAATGCGTAAGAAATGGTATGGAAACCCCGTATTTACATATCTGCCACTGTGCAGGAGAATCCATATAGGTGTTCGAGTGTTCGAACCGTAATGCGCAAGAAATGGTACGGAAACCCCGTATTTACATATCTGCCACTGTGTAGGAGAATCTGTATAGGTGTTCGAGTGTTCGAACCGTAATGCGCAAGAAGTGGTACGAAAACCCCGTATTTACATATCTGCCACTGTGCAGGAGAATCTGTATAGGTGTTCGAGTGTTCCAACCGTAATACGCAAGAAATGGTACGGAAACCCCGTATTTACATATCTGCCACTGTGCAGGAGAATCCGTATAGGTGTTCGAGTGTTCGAACCCTAATGCGCAAGAAATGGTACGGAAACCCCGTATTTACATATCTGCCACTGTGCAGGAGAATCCGTATAGGTGTTCGAGTGTTCGAACCGTAATGCGCAAGAAATGGTATGGAAACCCCGTATTTATATATCTGCCACTGTGCAGGAGAATCCGTATAGGTTTTCCAGTGTTCGAACCGTAATGCGTGAGAAATGGCATGTAAACCCCGTATTTACATATCTGCCACAGTGCAGGAGAATCCGTATAGGTGTTCGAGTGTTCGAACCGTAATGCGTGAGAAATGGTATGTAAACCCCGTATTTACATATCTGCCACTGTGCAAGAGAATCCGTATAGGTGTTCGAGTGTTCGAACCGTAATGCGCAAAAAATGGTACGGAAACCCCGAATTTACATATCTGCCACTGTCCAGGAGAATCCGTATAGGTGTTCAAGTGTTCGAACCGTAATGCGCAAGAAACGGTACAGAAACCCCGTATTTACATATCTGCCACTGTGCAGGAGAATCCGTATAGGTGTTCGAGTGTTCGAACCGTAATGCGCAACAAATGGTACGGAAACCCCGTATTTACATATGTGCCACTGTGCAGGAGAATCTGTATAGGTGTTCGAGTGTTCGAACCGTAACGCGCAAGAAATGGTACGGAAACCCCGTATTTACATATCTGCCACTGTGCAGGAGAATCCGTATAGGTGTTCGAGTGTTCGAACCGTAACGCACAAGAAACGGTACAGAAATCCCGTATTGACATATCTGCCACTGTGCAGGAGAATCCGTATAGGTGTTCGAGTGTTCGAACCGTAATGCGCAAGAAACGGTACAGAAACCCCGTATTTACATATCTGCCACTGTGCAGGAGAATCCGTATAGGTGTTCGGATGTTCGAACCGTAATGCGCAAGAAATGGTACGGAAACCCCGTATTTACATATCTGCCACTGTGCAGGAGAATCCGTATAGGTGTTCGAGTGTTCGAACCGTAATGCGCAAGAAATGGTACGGAAACCCCGTATTTACATATCTGCCACTGTGCAGGAGAATCCGTATAGGTGTTCGAGTGTCCGAACCGTAATGCGCAAGAAATGGTACGGAAACCCCGTATTTACATATCTGCCACTGTGCAGGAGAATCCGTATAGGTGTTCGAGTGTTCGAACCGTAATGCGCAACAAATGGTACGGAAACCGCATATTTACATATCTGCCACTGTGCAGGAGAATCCGTATAGGTGTGAGAGTGTTCGAACCGTAATGCGCAAGAAATGGTACGGAAACCCCGTATTTATATATCTGCCACTGTGCAGGAGAATCCGTATAGGTGTTCGAGTGTTCGCACGGTAATGCGCAACAAATGGTACGGAAACCCCGTATTTACATATCTGCCACTGTGCAGGAGAATCCGTATAGGTGTTCCAGTGTTCGAACCGTAATGCGCAAGAAATGGTATTGAAACCCCGTATTTACATATCTGCCACTGTGCAGGAGAATCCGTATAGGTGTTCGAGTGTTCGAACCGTAATGCGCAAGAAATGGTACGAAAACCCCGTATTTACATATCTGCCACTGTGCAGGAGAATCCATATAGGTGTTCGAGTGTTCGAACCGTAATGCGCAAGAAATGGTACGGAAACCCCGTATTTACATATCTGCCACTGTGCAGGAGAATCCGTATAGGTGTTCGGGTGTTCGAACCGTAATGCGCAAGAAATGGTACGGAAACCCCGTATTTACATATCTGCCACTGTGCAGGAGAATCCGTATAGGTGTTCCAGTGTTCGAACCGTAATGCGTGAGAAATGGCATGTAAACCCCGTATTTACATATCTGCCACAGTGCAGGAGAATCCGTATAGGTGTTCGAGTGTTCGAACCGTAATGCGTGAGAAATGGTAGGTAAACCCCGTATTTACATATCTGCCACTGTGCAGGAGAATCCGACAGGTGTTCGAGTGTTCGAACCGTAATGCGCAAGAAATGGTACGGAAACCCCGAATTTACATATCTGCCACTGTGCAGGAGAATCCGTATAGGTGTTCGAGTGTTCGAACCGTAATGCGTAAGAAATGGTTTGGAAACCCCGTATTTACATATCTGCCACTGTGCAGGAGAATCCATATAGGTGTTCGAGTGTTCGAACCGTAATGCGCAAGAAATGGTACGGAAACCCCGTATTTACATATCTGCCACTGTGTAGGAGAATCTGTATAGGTGTTCGAGTGTTCGAACCGTAATGCGCAAGAAGTGGTACGAAAACCCCGTATTTACATATCTGCCACTGTGCAGGAGAATCTGTATAGGTGTTCGAGTGTTCCAACCGTAATGCGCAAGAAATGGTACGGAAACCCCGTATTTACATATCTGCCACTGTGCAGGAGAATCCGTATAGGTGTTCGAACCGTAATGCGCAAGAAATGGTATGGAAACCCCGTATTTACATATCTGCCACTGTGCAGGAGAATGCGTATAGGTGTTCCAGTGTTCGAACCGTAATGCGTGAGAAATGGCATGTAAACCCCGTATTTACATATCTGCCACAGTGCAGGAGAATCCGTATAGGAGTTCGAGTGTTCGAACCGTAATGCGTGAGAAATGGTATGTAAACCCCGTATTTACATATCTGCCACTGTGCAGGAGAATCCGTATAGGTGTTCGAGTGTTCGAACCGTAATGCGCAAGAAATGGTACGGAAACCCCGTATTTACATATTTGCCACTGTGCAGGAGAATCCCTATAGGTGTTCGAGTGTTCGAACCGTAATGCGCAAAAAATAGTACGGAAACCCCGTATTTACATATCTGCCACTGTGCAGGAGAATCCGTATAGGTGTTCGGGTGTTCGAACCGTAATGCGCAGAAATGGTACGGAAACCCCGTATTTACATATCTGCCACTGTGCAGGAGAATCCGTATAGGTGTTCCAGTGTTCGAACCGTAGTGCGTGAGAAATGGCATGTAAACCCCGTATTTACATATCTGCCACAGTGCAGGAGAATCTGTATAGGTGTTCGAGTGTTCGAACCGTAATGCGCAAGAAATGGTACGGAAACCCCGTATTTACATATCTGCCACTGTGCAGGAGAATCCATATAGGTGTTCGAGTGTTCGAACCGTAATGCGCAAGAAATGGTACGGAAACCCCGTATTTACATATCTGCCACTGTGTAGGAGAATCTGTATAGGTGTTCGAGTGTTCGAACCGTAATGCGCAAGAAGTGGTACGAAAACCCCGTATATACATATCTGCCACTGTGCAGGAGAATCTGTATAGGTGTTCGAGTGTTCCAACCGTAATGCGCAAGAAATGGTACGGAAACCCCGTATTTACATATCTGCCACTGTGCAGGAGAATCCGTATAGGTGTTCGAGTGTTCGAACCGTAATGCGCAAGAAATGGTATGGAAACCCCGTATTTACATATCTGCCACTGTGCAGGAGAATCCGTATAGGTGTTCCAGTGTTCGAACCGTAATGCGTGAGAAATGGCATGTAAACCCCGTATTTACATATCTGCCACAGTGCAGGAGAATCCGTATAGGAGTTCGAGTGTTCGAACCGTAATGCGTGAGAAATGGTATGTAAACCCGTATTTACATATCTGCCACTGTGCAGGAGAATCCGTATAGGTGTTCTAGTGTTCGAACCGTAATGCGTGAGAAATGGTATGTAAACCCCGTATTTACATATCTGCCACTGTGCAGGAGAATCCATATAGGTGTTCGAGTGTTCGAACCGTAATGCGCAAGAAATGGTACGGAAACCCCGTATTTACATATCTGCCACTGTGTAGGAGAATCCGTATAGGTGTTCGAGTGTTCGAACCGTAATGCGCAAGAAGTGGTACGAAAACCCCGTATTTACATTTTTGCCACTGTGCAGGAGAATCTGTATAGGTGTTCGAGTGTTCCAACCGTAATGCGCAAGAAATGGTACGGAAACCCCATATTTACATATCTGCCACTGTGCAGGAGAATCCGTATAGGTGTTCGAGTGTTCGAACCGTAATGCGCAAGAAATGGTATGGAAACCCCGTATTTACATATCTGCCACTGTGCAGGAGAATCCGTATAGGTGTTCCAGTGTTCGAACCGTAATGCGTGAGAAATGGCATGTAAACCCCGTATTTACATATCTGCCACAGTGCAGGAGAATCCGTATAGGAGTTCGAGTGTTCGAACCGTAATGCGTGAGAAATGGTATGTAAACCCCGTATTTACATATCTGCCACTGTGCAGGAGAATCCGTATAGGTGTTCGAGTGTTCGAACCGTAATGCGCAAGAAATGGTACGGAAACCCCGTATTTACATATTTGCCACTGTGCAGGAGAATCCCTATAGGTGTTCGAGTGTTCGAACCGTAATGCGCAAGAAATGGTACGGAAACCCCGTATTTACATATCTGCCACTGTGCAGGAGAATCCATATAGGTGTTCGAGTGTTCGAACCGTAATGCGCAAGAAATGGTACGGAAACCCCGTATTTACATATCTGCCACTGTGTAGGAGAATCTGTATAGGTGTTCGAGTGTTCGAACCGTAATGCGCAAGAAGTGGTACGAAAACCCCGTATTTACATATCTGCCACTGTGCAGGAGAATCTGTATAGGTGTTCGAGTGTTCCA
Organism: Camellia sinensis; assembly: GCF_055761805.1. NCBI lineage: Eukaryota > Viridiplantae > Streptophyta > Magnoliopsida > Ericales > Theaceae > Camellia > Camellia sinensis. The sequence goes on from NC_138965.1 coordinate 5,831,663, forward strand.
ACCGTAATGCGCAAGAAATGGTACGGAAACCCCGTATTTACATATCTGCCACTGTGCAGGAGAATCCGTATAGGTGTTCGAGTGTTCGAACCGTAATGCGCAAGAAATGGTATGGAAACCCCGTATTTACATATCTGCCACTGTGCAGGAGAATCCGTATAGGTGTTCCAGTGTTCGAACCGTAATGCGTGAGAAATGGCATGTAAACCCCGTATTTACATATCTGCCACAGTGCAGGAGAATCCGTATAGGAGTTCGAGTGTTCGAACCGTAATGCGTGAGAAATGGTATGTAAACCCCGTATTTACATATCTGCCACTGTGCAGGAGAATCCGTATAGGTGTTCGAGTGTTCGAACCGTAATGCGCAAGAAATGGTACGGAAACCCCGTATTTACATATTTGCCACTGTGCAGGAGAATCCCTATTGGTGTTCGAGTGTTCGAACCGTAATGCGCAAGAAATGGTACGGAAACCCTGTATTTACATATCTGCCACTGTGCAGGAGAATCCGTATAGGTGTTCGGGTGTTCGAACCGTAATGCGCAAGAAATGGTACGGAAATCCCGTATTTACATATCTGCCACTGTGCAGGAGAATCCGTATAGGTGTTCCAGTGTTTGAACCGTAGTGCGTGAGAAATGGCATGTAAACCCCGTATTTACATATCTGCCACAGTGCAGGAGAATCCGTATAGGTGTTCGAGTGTTCGAACCGTAATGCGCAAGGAATGGTACGGAAACCCCGTATTTACATATCTGCCACTGTGCAGGAGAATCCATATAGGTGTTCGAGTGTTCGAACCGTAATGCGCAAGAAATGGTACGGAAACCCCGTATTTACATATCTGCCACTGTGTAGGAGAATCTGTATAGGTGTTCGAGTGTTCGAACCGTAATGCGCAAGAAGTGGTACGAAAACCCCGTATATACATATCTGCCACTGTGCAGGAGAATCTGTATAGGTGTTCGAGTGTTCCAACCGTAATGCGCAAGAAATGGTACGGAAACCCCGTATTTACATATCTGCCACTGTGCAGGAGAATCCGTATAGGTGTTCGAGTGTTCGAACCGTAATGCGCAAGAAATGGTATGGAAACCCCGTATTTACATATCTGCCACTGTGCAGGAGAATCCGTATAGGTGTTCCAGTGTTCGAACCGTAATGCGTGAGAAATGGCATGTAAACCCCGTATTTACATATCTGCCACAGTGCAGGAGAATCCGTATAGGAGTTCGAGTGTTCGAACCGTAATGCGTGAGAAATGGTATGTAAACCCGTATTTACATATCTGCCACTGTGCAGGAGAATCCGTATAGGTGTTCTAGTGTTCGAACCGTAATGCGTGAGAAATGGTATGTAAACCCCGTATTTACATATCTGCCACTGTGCAGGAGAATCCATATAGGTGTTCGAGTGTTCGAACCGTAATGCGCAAGAAATGGTACGGAAACCCCGTATTTACATATCTGCCACTGTGCAGGAGAATCCGTATAGGTGTTCGGGTGTTCGAACCGTAATGCGCAAGAAATGGTACGAAACCCCGTATTTACATATCTGCCACTGTGCAGGAGAATCCGTATAGGTGTTCCAGTGTTCGAACCGTAATGCGTGAGAAATGGCATGTAAACCCCGTATTTACATATCTGCCACAGTGCAGGAGAATCCGTATAGGTGTTCGAGTGTTCGAACCGTAATGCGTGAGAAATGGTATGTAAACCCCGTATTTACATATCTGCCACTGTGCAGGAGAATCCGACAGGTGTTCGAGTGTTCGAACAGTAATGCGCAAGAAATGGTACGGAAACCCCGAATTTACATATCTGCCACTGTGCAGGAGAATCCGTATAGGTGTTCGAGTGTTCGAACCGTAATGCGTAAGAAATGGTATGGAAACCCCGTATTTACATATCTGCCACTGTGCAGGAGAATCCATATAGGTGTTCGAGTGTTCGAACCGTAATGCGCAAGAAATGGTACGGAAACCCCGTATTTACATATCTGCCACTGTGTAGGAGAATCTGTATAGGTGTTCGACTGTTCGAACCGTAATGCGCAAGAAGTGGTACGAAAACCCCGTATTTACATATCTGCCACTGTGCAGGAGAATCTGTATAGGTGTTCGAGTGTTCCAACCGTAATGCGCAAGAAATGGTACGGAAACCCCGTATTTACATATCTGCCCCTGTGCAGGAGAATCCGTATAGGTGTTCGAGTGTTCGAACCGTAATGCGCAAGAAATGGTACGGAAACCCCGTATTTACATATCTGCCACTGTGCAGGAGAATCCGTATAGGTGTTCGAGTGTTCGAACCGTAATGCGTGAGAAATGGTATGGAAACCCCGTATTTATATATCTGCCACTGTGCAGGAGAATCCGTATAGGTTTTCCAGTGTTCGAACCGTAATGCGTGAGAAATGGCATGTAAACCCCGTATTTACATATCTGCCACAGTGCAGGAGAATCTGTATAGGTGTTCGAGTGTTCGAACCGTAATGCGTGAGAAATGGTATGTAAACCCCGTATTTACATATCTGCCACTGTGCAAGAGAATCCGTATAGGTGTTCGAGTGTTCGAACCGTAATGCGCAAGAAATGGTACGGAAACCCCGAATTTACATATCTGCCACTGTGCAGGAGAATCCGTATAGGTGTTCAAGTGTTCGAACCGTAATGCGCAAGAAACGGTACAGAAACCCCGTATTTACATATCTGCCACTGTGCAGGAGAATCCGTATAGGTGTTCGAGTGTTCGAACCGTAATGCGCAACAAATGGTACGGAAACCCCGTATTTACATATCTGCCACTGTGCAGGAGAATCTGTATAGGTGTTCGAGTGTTCGAACCGTAACGCGCATGAAATGGTGCGGAAACCCCGTATTTACATATCTGCCACTGTGCAGGAGAATCCGTATAGTTGTTCGAGTGTTCGAACCGTAACGCACAAGAAACGGCACAGAAATCCCGTATTGACATATCTGCCACTGTGTAGGAGAATCCGTATAGGTGTTCGAGTGTTCGAACCGTAATGCGCAAGAAACGGTACAGAAACCCCGTATTTACATATCTGCCACTGTGCAGGAGAATCCGTATAGGTGTTCGGATGTTCGAACCGTAATGCGCAAGAAATGGTACGGAAACCCCGTATTAACATATCTGCCACTGTGCAGGAGAATCCGTATAGGTGTTCGAGTGTTCGCACGGTAATGCGCAAGAAATGGTACGGAAACCCCGTATTTACATATTTGCCACTGTGCAGGAGAATCCCTATAGGTGTTCGAGTGTTCGAACCGTAATGCGCAAGAAATGGTACGGAAACCCCGTATTTACATATCTGCCACTGTGCAGGAGAATCCGTATAGGTGTTCGGGTGTTCGAACCGTAATGCGCAAGAAATGGTACGGAAATCCCGTATTTACATATCTGCCACTGTGCAGGAGAATCCGTATAGGTGTTCCAGTGTTCGAACCGTAATGCGTGAGAAATGGCATGTAAACCCCGTATTTACATATCTGCCACAGTGCAGGAGAATCCGTATAGGTGTTCGAGTGTTCGAACCGTAATGCGTGAGAAATGGTATGTAAACCCCGTATTTACATATCTGCCACTGTGCAGGAGAATCCGACAGGTGTTCGAGTGTTCGAACCGTAATGCGCAAGAAATGGTACGGAAACCCCGAATTTACATATCTGCCACTGTGCAGGAGAATCCGTATAGGTGTTCGAGTGTTCGAACCGTAATGCGTAAGAAATGGTATGGAAACCCCGTATTTACATATCTGCCACTGTGCAGGAGAATCCATATAGGTGTTCGAGTGTTCGAACCGTAATGCGCAAGAAATGGTACGGAAACCCCGTATTTACATATCTGCCACTGTGTAGGAGAATCTGTATAGGTGTTCGAGTGTTCCAACCGTAATGCGTAAGAAATGGTACGAAAACCCCGTATTTACATATCTGCCACTGTGCAGGAGAATCTGTATAGGTGTTCGAGTGTTCGAACCGTAATGCGCAAGAAATGGTACGGAAACCCCGTATTTACATATCTGCCACTGTGCAGGAGAATCCGTATAGGTGTTCGAGTGTTCGAACCGTAATGCGCAAGAAATGGTATGGAAACCCCGTATTTACATATCTGCCACTGTGCAGGAGAATCCGTATAGGTGTTCCAGTGTTCGAACCGTAATGCGTGAGAAATGGTACGGAAACCCCGTATTTACATATCTGCCACAGTGCAGGAGAATCCGTATAGGTGTTCGAGTGTTCGAACCGTAATGCGTGAGAAATGGTATGTAAACCCCGTATTTACATATCTGCCACTGTGCAGGAGAATCCGTATAGGTGTTCGAGTGTTCGAACCGTAATGCGCAAGAAATGGTACGGAAACCCCGAATTTACATATCTGCCACTGTGCAGGAGAATCCGTATAGGTGTTCAAGTGTTCGAACCGTAATGCGCAAGAAACGGTACAGAAACCCCGTATTTACATATCTGCCACTGTGCAGGAGAATCCGTATAGGTGTTCGAGTGTTCGAACCGTAATGCGCAAGAAATGGTACGGAAACCCCGAATTTACATATCTGCCACTGTGCAGGAGAATCCGTATAGGTGTTCAAGTGTTCGAACCGTAATGCGCAAGAAACGGTACAGAAACCCCGTATTTACATATCTGCCACTGTGCAGGAGAATCCGTATAGGTGTTCGAGTGTTCGAACCGTAATGCGCAACAAATGGTACGGAAACCCCGTATTTACATATCTGCCACTGTGCAGGAGAATCTGTATAGGTGTTCGAGTGTTCGAACCGTAACGCGCATGAAATGGTACGGAAACCCCGTATTTACATATCTGCCACTGTGCAGGAGAATCCGTATAGGTGTTCGAGTGTTCGAACCGTAACGCACAAGAAACGGTACAGAAATCCCGTATTGACATATCTGCCACTGTGCAGGAGAATCCGTATAGGTGTTCGAGTGTTCGAACCGTAATGCGCAAGAAACGGTACAGAAACCCCGTATTTACATATCTGCCACTGTGCAGGAGAATCCGTATAGGTGTTCGGATGTTCGAACCGTAATGCGCAAGAAATGGTACGGAAACCCCGTATTTACATATCTGCCACTGTGCAGGAGAATCCGTATAGGTGTTCGAGTGTTCGCACGGTAATGCGCAACAAATGGTACGGAAACCCCGTATTTACATATCTGCCACTGTGCAGGAGAATCCGTATAGGTGTTCCAGTGTTCGAACCGTAATGCGCAAGAAATGGTATGGAAACCCCGTATTTACATATCTGCCACTGTGCAGGAGAATCCGTATAGGTGTTCGAGTGTTCGAACCGTAATGCGCAAGAAATGGTACGGAAACCCCGTATTTACATATCTGCCACTGTGCAGGAGAATCCATATAGGTGTTCGAGTGTTCGAACCGTAATGCGCAAGAAATGGTATGGAAACCCCGTATTTACATATCTGCCACTGTGCAGGAGAATCCGTATAGGTGTTCGGGTGTTCGAACCGTAATGCGCAAGAAATGGTACGGAAACCCCGTATTTACATATCTGCCACTGTGCAGGAGAATCCGTATAGGTGTTCCAGTGTTCGAACCGTAATGCGTGAGAAATGGCATGTAAACCCCGTATTTACATATCTGCCACAGTGCAGGAGAATCCGTATAGGTGTTCGAGTGTTCGAACCGTAATGCGTGAGAAATGGTATGTAAACCCCGTATTTACATATCTGCCACTGTGCAGGAGAATCCGACAGGTGTTCGAGTGTTCGAACCGTAATGCGCAAGAAATGGTACGGAAACCCCGAATTTACATATCTGCCACTGTGCAGGAGAATCCGTATAGGTGTTCGAGTGTTCGAACCGTAATGCGTAAGAAATGGTATGGAAACCCCGTATTTACATATCTGCCACTGTGCAGGAGAATCCATATAGGTGTTCGAGTGTTCGAACCGTAATGCGCAAGAAATGGTACGGAAACCCCGTATTTACATATCTGCCACTGTGTAGGAGAATCTGTATAGGTGTTCGAGTGTTCCAACCGTAATGCGTAAGAAATGGTACGAAAACCCCGTATTTACATATCTGCCACTGTGCAGGAGAATCTGTATAGGTGTTCGAGTGTTCGAACCGTAATGCGCAAGAAATGGTACGGAAACCCCGTATTTACATATCTGCCACTGTGCAGGAGAATCCGTATAGGTGTTCGAGTGTTCGAACCGTAATGCGCAAGAAATGGTATGGAAACCCCGTATTTACATATCTGCCACTGTGCAGGAGAATCCGTATAGGTGTTCCAGTGTTCGAACCGTAATGCGTGAGAAATGGTACGGAAACCCCGTATTTACATATCTGCCACAGTGCAGGAGAATCCGTATAGGTGTTCGAGTGTTCGAACCGTAATGCGTGAGAAATGGTATGTAAACCCCGTATTTACATATCTGCCACTGTGCAGGAGAATCCGTATAGGTGTTCGAGTGTTCGAACCGTAATGCGCAAGAAATGGTACGGAAACCCCGAATTTACATATCTGCCACTGTGCAGGAGAATCCGTATAGGTGTTCAAGTGTTCGAACCGTAATGCGCAAGAAACGGTACAGAAACCCCGTATTTACATATCTGCCACTGTGCAGGAGAATCCGTATAGGTGTTCGAGTGTTCGAACCGTAATGCGCAAGAAATGGTACGGAAACCCCGAATTTACATATCTGCCACTGTGCAGGAGAATCCGTATAGGTGTTCAAGTGTTCGAACCGTAATGCGCAAGAAACGGTACAGAAACCCCGTATTTACATATCTGCCACTGTGCAGGAGAATCCGTATAGGTGTTCGAGTGTTCGAACCGTAATGCGCAACAAATGGTACGGAAACCCCGTATTTACATATCTGCCACTGTGCAGGAGAATCTGTATAGGTGTTCGAGTGTTCGAACCGTAACGCGCATGAAATGGTACGGAAACCCCGTATTTACATATCTGCCACTGTGCAGGAGAATCCGTATAGGTGTTCGAGTGTTCGAACCGTAACGCACAAGAAACGGTACAGAAATCCCGTATTGACATATCTGCCACTGTGCAGGAGAATCCGTATAGGTGTTCGAGTGTTCGAACCGTAATGCGCAAGAAACGGTACAGAAACCCCGTATTTACATATCTGCCACTGTGCAGGAGAATCCGTATAGGTGTTCGGATGTTCGAACCGTAATGCGCAAGAAATGGTACGGAAACCCCGTATTTACATATCTGCCACTGTGCAGGAGAATCCGTATAGGTGTTCGAGTGTTCGCACGGTAATGCGCAACAAATGGTACGGAAACCCCGTATTTACATATCTGCCACTGTGCAGGAGAATCCGTATAGGTGTTCCAGTGTTCGAACCGTAATGCGCAAGAAATGGTATGGAAACCCCGTATTTACATATCTGCCACTGTGCAGGAGAATCCGTATAGGTGTTCGAGTGTTCGAACCGTAATGCGCAAGAAATGGTACGGAAACCCCGTATTTACATATCTGCCACTGTGCAGGAGAATCCATATAGGTGTTCGAGTGTTCGAACCGTAATGCGCAAGAAATGGTATGGAAACCCCGTATTTACATATCTGCCACTGTGCAGGAGAATCCGTATAGGTGTTCGGGTGTTCGAACCGTAATGCGCAAGAAATGGTACGGAAACCCCGTATTTACATATCTGCCACTGTGCAGGAGAATCCGTATAGGTGTTCCAGTGTTCGAACCGTAATGCGTGAGAAATGGCATGTAAACCCCGTATTTACATATCTGCCACAGTGCAGGAGAATCCGTATAGGTGTTCGAGTGTTCGAACCGTAATGCGTGAGAAATGGTATGTAAACCCCGTATTTACATATCTGCCACTGTGCAGGAGAATCCGACAGGTGTTCGAGTGTTCGAACCGTAATGCGCAAGAAATGGTACGGAAACCCCGAATTTACATATCTGCCACTGTGCAGGAGAATCCGTATAGGTGTTCGAGTGTTCGAACCGTAATGCGTAAGAAATGGTATGGAAACCCCGTATTTACATATCTGCCACTGTGCAGGAGAATCCATATAGGTGTTCGAGTGTTCGAACCGTAATGCGCAAGAAATGGTACGGAAACCCCGTATTTACATATCTGCCACTGTGTAGGAGAATCTGTATAGGTGTTCGAGTGTTCCAACCGTAATGCGTAAGAAATGGTACGAAAACCCCGTATTTACATATCTGCCACTGTGCAGGAGAATCTGTATAGGTGTTCGAGTGTTCGAACCGTAATGCGCAAGAAATGGTACGGAAACCCCGTATTTACATATCTGCCACTGTGCAGGAGAATCCGTATAGGTGTTCGAGTGTTCGAACCGTAATGCGCAAGAAATGGTATGGAAACCCCGTATTTACATATCTGCCACTGTGCAGGAGAATCCGTATAGGTGTTCCAGTGTTCGAACCGTAATGCGTGAGAAATGGTACGGAAACCCCGTATTTACATATCTGCCACAGTGCAGGAGAATCCGTATAGGTGTTCGAGTGTTCGAACCGTAATGCGTGAGAAATGGTATGTAAACCCCGTATTTACATATCTGCCACTGTGCAGGAGAATCCGTATAGGTGTTCGAGTGTTCGAACCGTAATGCGCAAGAAATGGTACGGAAACCCCGAATTTACATATCTGCCACTGTGCAGGAGAATCCGTATAGGTGTTCAAGTGTTCGAACCGTAATGCGCAAGAAACGGTACAGAAACCCCGTATTCACATATCTGCCACTGTGCAGGAGAATCCGTATAGGTGTTCGAGTGTTCGAACCGTAATGCGCAACAAATGGTACGGAAACCCCGTATTTACATATCTGCCACTGTGCAGGAGAATCTGTATAGGTGTTCGAGTGTTCGAACCGTAACGCGCATGAAATGGTACGGAAACCCCGTATTTACATATCTGCCACTGTGCAGGAGAATCCGTATAGGTGTTCGAGTGTTCGAACCGTAACGCACAAGAAACGGTACAGAAATCCCGTATTGACATATCTGCCACTGTGCAGGAGAATCCGTATAGGTGTTCGAGTGTTCGAACCGTAATGCGCAAGAAACGGTACAGAAACCCCGTATTTACATATCTGCCACTGTGCAGGAGAATCCGTATAGGTGTTCGGATGTTCGAACCGTAATGCGCAAGAAATGGTACGGAAACCCCGTATTTACATATCTGCCACTGTGCAGGAGAATCCGTATAGGTGTTCGAGTGTTCGCACGGTAATGCGCAACAAATGGTACGGAAACCCCGTATTTACATATCTGCCACTGTGCAGGAGAATCCGTATAGGTGTTCCAGTGTTCGAACCGTAATGCGCAAGAAATGGTATGGAAACCCCGTATTTACATATCTGCCACTGTGCAGGAGAATCCGTATAGGTGTTCGAGTGTTCGAACCGTAATGCGCAAGAAATGGTACGGAAACCCCGTATTTACATATCTGCCACTGTGCAGGAGAATCCATATGGGTGTTCGAGTGTTCGAACCGTAATGCGCAAGAAATGGTATGGAAACCCCGTATTTACATATCTGCCACTGTGCAGGAGAATCCGTATAGGTGTTCGGGTGTTCGAACCGTAATGCGCAAGAAATGGTACGGAAACCCCGTATTTACATATCTGCCACTGTGCAGGAGAATCCGTATAGGTGTTCCAGTGTTCGAACCGTAATGCGTGAGAAATGGCATGTAAACCCCGTATTTACATATCTGCCACAGTGCAGGAGAATCCGTATAGGTGTTCGAGTGTTCGAACCGTAATGCGTGAGAAATCGTATGTAAACCCCGTATTTACATATCTGCCACTGTGCAGGAGAATCCGACAGGTGTTCGAGTGTTCGAACCGTAATGCGCAAGAAATGGTACAGAAACCCCGAATTTACATATCTGCCACTGTGCAGGAGAATCCGTATAGGTGTTCGAGTGTTCGAACCGTAATGCGTAAGAAATGGTATGGAAACCCCGTATTTACATATCTGCCACTGTGCAGGAGAATCCATATAGGTGTTCGAGTGTTCGAACCGTAATGTGCAAGAAATGGTACGGAAACCCCGTATTTACATATCTGCCACTGTGTAGGAGAATCTGTATAGGTGTTCGAGTGTTCGAACCGTAATGCGCAAGAAGTGGTACGAAAACCCCGTATTTACATATCTGCCACTGTGCAGGAGAATCTGTATAGGTGTTCGAGTGTTCCATCCGTAATGCGCAAGAAATGGTACGGAAACCCCGTATTTACATATCTGCCACTGTGCAGGAGAATCCGTATAGGTGTTCGAGTGTTCGAACCGTAATGCGCAAGAAATGGTATGGAAACCCCGTATTTACATATCTGCCACTGTGCAGGAGAATCCGTATAGGTGTTCCAGTGTTCGAACCGTAATGCGTGAGAAATGGCATGTAAACCCCGTATTTACATATCTGCCACAGTGCAGGAGAATCCGTATAGGAGTTCGAGTGTTCGAACCGTAATGCGTGAGAAATGGTATGTAAACCTCGTATTTACATATCTGCCACTGTGCAGGAGAATCCGTATAGGTGTTCGAGTGTTCGAACCGTAATGCGCAAGAAATGGTACGGAAACCCCGAATTTACATATCTGCCAATGTGCAGGAGAATCCGTATAGGTGTTCGAGTGTTCGAACCGTAATGCGTAAGAAATGGTATGGAAACCCCGTATTTACATATCTACCACTGTGCAGGAGAATCCGTATAGGTGTTCCAGTGTTCGAACCGTAATGCGCAAGAAATGGTACGGAAACCCCGTATTTACATATCTTCCACTGTGCAGGAGAATTCGTATAGGTGTTCCAGTGTTCGAACCGTAATGCGTGAGAAATGGCATGTAAACCCCGTATTTACATATCTGCCACCGTGCAGGAGAATCCGTATAGGTGTTCGAGTGTTCGAACCGTAATGCGTGAGAAATGGTATGTAAACCCCGTATTTACATATCTGCCACTGTGCAGGAGAATCCGTATAGGTGTTCGAGTGTTCGAACCGTAATGCGCAAGAAATGGTATGGAAACCCCGTATTTACATATCTGCCACTGTGCAGGAGAATCCGTATAGGTGTTCCAGTGTTCGAACCGTAATGCGCAAGAAACGGTACAGAAACCCCGTATTTACATATCTGCCACAGTGCAGGAGAATCCGTATAGGAGTTCGAGTGTTCGAACTGTAACGCGTGAGAAATGGTATGTAAACCCCGTATTTACATATCTGCCACTGTGCAGGAGAATCCGTATAGGTGTTCGAGTGTTCGAACCATAATGCGCAAGAAATGGTACGGAAACCCCGTATTTACATATTTGCCACTGTGCAGGAGAATCCCTATAGGTGTTCGAGTGTTCGAACCGTAATGCGCAAGAAATGGTACGGAAACCCCGTATTTACATATCTGCCACTGTGCAGGAGAATCCGTATAGGTGTTCGGGTGTTCGAACCGTAATGCGCAAGAAATGGTACGGAAATCCCGTATTTACATATCTGCCACTGTGCAGGAGAATCCGTATAGGTGTTCCAGTGTTCGAACCGTAATGCGTGAGAAATGGCATGTAAACCCCGTATTTACATATCTGCCACAGTGCAGGAGAATCCGTATAGGTGTTCGAGTGTTCGAACCGTAATGCGTGAGAAATGGTATGTAAACCCCGTATTTACATATCTGCCACTGTGCAGGAGAATCCGACAGGTGTTCGAGTGTTCGAACCGTAATGCGCAAGAAATGGTACGGAAACCCCGAATTTACATATCTGCCACTGTGCAGGAGAATCCATATAGGTGTTCGAGTGTTCGAACCGTAATGCGCAAGAAATGGTACGGAAACCCCGTATTTACATATCTGCCACTGTGTAGGAGAATCTATATAGGTGTTCGAGTGTTCGAACCGTAATGCGTAAGAAATGGTACGAAAACCCCGTATTTACATATCTGCCACTGTGCAGGAGAATCTATATAGGTGTTCGAGTGTTCGAACCGTAATGCGCAAGAAATGGTACGGAAACCCCGTATTTACAAATCTGCCACTGTGCAGGAGAATCCGTATAGGTGTTCGAGTGTTCGAACCGTAATGCGCAAGAAATGGTATGGAAACCCCGTATTTACATATCTGCCACTGTGCAGGAGAATCCGTATAGGTGTTCCAGTGTTCGAACCGTAATGCGTGAGAAATGGCATGTAAACCCCCTATTTACATATCTGCCACAGTGTAGGAGAATCCGTATAGGTGTTCGAGTGTTCGAACCGTAATGCGTGAGAAATGGTATGTAAACCCCGTATTTACATATCTGCCACTGTGCAGGAGAATCCGACAGGTGTTCGAGTGTTCGAACCGTAATGCGCAAGAAATGGTACGGAAACCCCGAATTTACATATCTGCCACTATGCAGGAGAATCCGTATAGGTGTTCGAGTGTTCGAACCGTAGTGCGTAAGAAATGGTATGGAAACCCCGTATTTACATATCTGCCACTGTGCAGGAGAATCCCTATAGGTGTTCGAGTGTTCGAACCGTAATGCGCAAGAAATGGTACGGAAACCCCGTATTTACATATCTGCCACTGTGTAGGAGAATCTGTATAGGTGTTGGAGTGTTCGAACCGTAATGCGTAAGAAATGGTACGAAAACCCCGTATTTACATATCTGCCACTGTGCAGGAGAATCTGTATAGGTGTTCGAGTGTTCGAACCGTAATGCGCAAGAAATGGTACGGAAACCCCGTATTTACATATCTGCCACTGTGGAGGAAAATCCGTATAGGTGTTCGAGTGTTCGAACCGTAATGCGCAAGAAATGGTATGGAAACCCCGTATTTACATATCTGCCACTGTGCAGGAGAATCCGTATAGGTGTTCCAGTGTTCGAACCGTAATGCGTGAGAAATGGTACGGAAACCCCGTATTTACATATCTGCCACAGTGCAGGAGAATCCGTATAGGTGTTCGAGTGTTCGAACCGTAATGCGTGAGAAATGGTATGTAAACCCCGTATTTACATATCTGCCACTGTGCAGGAGAATCCGTATAGGTGTTCGAGTGTTCGAACCGTATTGCGCAAGAAATGGTACGGAAACCCCGAATTTACATATCTGCCAATGTGCAGGAGAATCCGTATAGGTGTTCGAGTGTTCGAACCGTAATGCGTAAGAAATGGTATGGAAACCCCGTATTTACATATCTGCCACTGTGCAGGAGAATCCATATAGGTGTTCGAGTGTTCGAACCGTAATGCGCAAGAAATGGTACGGAAACCCCGTATTTACATATCTTCCACTGTGCAGGAGAATTCGTATAGGTGTTCCAGTGTTCGAACCGTAATGCGTGAGAAATGGCATGTAAACCCCGTATTTACATATCTGCCACCGTGCAGGAGAATCCGTATAGGTGTTCGAGTGTTCGAACCGTAATGCGTGAGAAATGGTATGTAAACCCCGTATTTACATATCTGCCACTGTGCAGGAGAATCCGTATAGGTGTTCGAGTGTTCGAACCGTAATGCGCAAGAAATGGTACAGAAACCCCGAATTTACATATCTGCCACTGTGCAGGAGAATCCGTATAGGTGTTCGAGTGTTCGAACCGTAATGCGCAAGAAACGGTACCGAAACCCCGTATTTACATATCTGCCACTGTGCAGGAGAATCCGTATAGGTGTTCGAGTGTTCGAACCGTAATGCGCAACAAATGGTACCGAAACCCCGTATTTAAATATCTGCCACTGTGTAGGAGAATCTGTATAGGTGTTCGAGTGTTCGAACCGTAACGCGCAAGATATGGTACGGATACCCCGTATTTACATATCTGCCACTGTACAGGAGAATCCGTATAGGTGTTCGAGTGTTCGAACCGTAATGCACAAGAAACGGTACAGAAATCCCGTATTGACATATCTGCCACTGTGCAGGAGAATCCGTATAGGTGTTCGAGTGTTCGCACGGTAATGCGCAACAAATGGTACGGAAACCCCGTATTTACATATCTGCCACTGTGCAGGAGAATCCGTATAGGTGTTCCAGTGTTCGAACCGTAATGCGCAAGAAATGGTATGGAAACCCCGTATTTACATATCTGCCACTGTGCAGGAGAATCCGTATAGGTGTTCGAGTGTTCGAACCGTAATGCGCAAGAAATGGTACGGAAACCCCGTATTTACATATCTGCCACTGTGCAGGAGAATCCATATAGGTGTTCGAGTGTTCGGACCGTAATGCGCAAGAAATGGTACGGAAACCCCGTATTTACATATCTGCCACTGTGCAGGAGAATCCGTATAGGTGTTCGGGCGTTCGAACCGTAATGCGCAAGAAATGGTACGGAAACCCCGTATTTACATATCTGCCACTGTGCAGGAGAATCCGTATAGGTGTTCCAGTGTTCGAACCGTAATGCGTGAGAAATGGCATGTAAACCCCGTATTTACATATCTGCCACAGTGCAGGAGAATCCGTATAGGTGTTCGAGTGTTCGAACCGTAATGCGTGAGAAATGGTATGTAAACCCCGTATTTACATATCTGCCACTGTGCAGGAGAATCCGACAGGTGTTCGAGTGTTCGAACCGTAATGCGCAAGAAATGGTACGGAAACCCCGAATTTACATATCTGCCACTGTGCAGGAGAATCCGTATAGGTGTTCGAGTGTTCGAACCGTAATGCATAAGAAATGGTATGGAAACCCCGTATTTACATATCTGCCACTGTGAAGGAGAATCCATATAGGTGTTCGAGTGTTCGAACCGTAATGCGCAAGAAATGGTACGGAAACCCCGTATTTACATATCTGCCACGGTGTAGGAGAATCTGTATAGGTGTTCGAGTGTTCGAACCGTAATGCGCAAGAAGTGGTACGAAAACCCCGTATTTACATATCTGCCACTGTGCAGGAGAATCTGTATAGGTGTTCGAGTGTTCGAACCGTAATGCGCAAGATAATGGTACGGAAACCCCGTATTTACATATCTGCCACTGTGCAGGAGAATCCGTATAGGTGTTCGAGTGTTCGAACCGTAATGCGCAAGAAATGGTATGGAAACCCCGTATTTACATATCTGCCACTGTGCAGGAGAATCCGTATAGGTGTTCCAGTGTTCGAACCGTAATGCGTGAGAAATGGCATGTAAACCCCGTATTTACATATCTGCCACAGTGCAGGAGAATCCGTATAGGTGTTCGAGTGTTCGAACCGTAATGCGTGAGAAATGGTATGTAAACCCCGTATTTACATATCTGCCACTGTGCAGGAGAATCCGACAGGTGTTCGAGTGTTCGAACCGTAATGCGCAAGAAATGGTACGGAAACCCCGAATTTACATATCTGCCACTGTGCAGGAGAATCCGTATAGGTGTTCGAGTGTTCGAACCGTAATGCATAAGAAATGGTATGGAAACCCCGTATTTACATATCTGCCACTGTGAAGGAGAATCCATATAGGTGTTCGAGTGTTCGAACCGTAATGCGCAAGAAATGGTACGGAAACCCCGTATTTACATATTTGCCACTGTGCAGGAGAATCCCTATAGGTGTTCGAGTGTTCGAACCGTAATACGCAAGAAATGGTACGGAAACCCCGTATTTACATATCTGCCACTGTGCAGGAGAATCCGTATAGGTGTTCGGGTGTTCGAACCGTAATGCGCAAGAAATGGTACGGAAATCCCGTATTTACATATCTGCCACTGTGCAGGAGAATCCGTATAGGTGTTCCAGTGTTCGAACCGTAATGCGTGAGAAATGGCATGTAAACCCCGTATTTACATATCTGCCACAGTGCAGGAGAATCCGTATAGGTGTTCGAGTGTTCGAACCGTAATGCGTGAGAAATGGTATGTAAACCCCGTATTTACATATCTGTCACTGTGCAGGAGAATCCGACAGGTGTTCGAGTGTTCGAACCGTAATGCGCAAGAAATGGTACGGAAACCCCGAATTTACATATCTGCCACTGTGCAGGAGAATCCGTATAGGTGTTCGAGTGTTCGAACCGTAATGCGTAAGAAATGGTATGGAAACCCCGTATTTACATATCTGCCACTGTGCAGGAGAATCCATATAGGTGTTCGAGTGTTCGAACCGTAATGCGCAAGAAATGGTACGGAAACCCCGTATTTACATATCTGCCACTGTGTAGGAGAATCTGTATAGGTGTTCGAGTGTTCGAACCGTAATGCGTAAGAAATGGTATGAAAACCCCGTATTTACATATCTGCCACTGTGCAGGAGAATCTGTATAGGTGTTCGAGTGTTCGAACCGTAATGCGCAAGAAATGGTACGGAAACCCCGTATTTACATATCTTCCACTGTGCAGGAGAATTCGTATAGGTGTTCCAGTGTTCGAACCGTAATGCGTGAGAAATGGCATGTAAACCCCGTATTTACATATCTGCCACCGTGCAGGAGAATCCGTATAGGTGTTCGAGTGTTCGAACCGTAATGCGTGAGAAATGGTATGTAAACCCCGTATTTACATATCTGCCACTGTGCAGGAGAATCCGTATAGGTGTTCGAGTGTTCGAACCGTAATGCGCAAGAAATGGTACAGAAACCCCGAATTTACATATCTGCCACTGTGCAGGAGAATCCGTATAGGTGTTCGAGTGTTCGAACCGTAATGCGCAAGAAACGGTACCGAAACCCCGTATTTACATATCTGCCACTGTGCAGGAGAATCCGTATAGGTGTTCGAGTGTTCGAACCGTAATGCGCAACAAATGGTACGGAAACCCCGTATTTACATATCTGCCACTGTGTAGGAGAATCTGTATAGGTGTTCGAGTGTTCGAACCGTAACGCGCAAGATATGGTACGGATACCCCGTATTTACATATCTGCCACTGTACAGGAGAATCCGTATAGGTGTTCGAGTATTCGAACCGTAATGCACAAGAAACGGTACAGAAATCCCGTATTGACATATCTGCCACTGTGCAGGAGAATCCGTATAGGTGTTCGAGTGTTCGCACGGTAATGCGCAACAAATGGTACGGAAACCCCGTATTTACATATCTGCCACTGTGCAGGAGAATCCGTATAGGTGTTCCAGTGTTCGAACCGTAATGCGCAAGAAATGGTATGGAAACCCCGTATTTACATATCTGCCACTGTGCAGGAGAATCCGTATAGGTGTTCGAGTGTTCGAACCGTAATGCGCAAGAAATGGTACGGAAACCCCGTATTTACATATCTGCCACTGTGCAGGAGAATCCATATAGGTGTTCGAGTGTTCGGACCGTAATGCGCAAGAAATGGTACGGAAACCCCGTATTTACATATCTGCCACTGTGCAGGAGAATCCGTATAGGTGTTCGGGCGTTCGAACCGTAATGCGCAAGAAATGGTACGGAAACCCCGTATTTACATATCTGCCACTGTGCAGGAGAATCCGTATAGGTGTTCCAGTGTTCGAACCGTAATGCGTGAGAAATGGCATGTAAACCCCGTATTTACATATCTGCCACAGTGCAGGAGAATCCGTATAGGTGTTCGAGTGTTCGAACCGTAATGCGTGAGAAATGGTATGTAAACCCCGTATTTACATATCTGCCACTGTGCAGGAGAATCCGACAGGTGTTCGAGTGTTCGAACCGTAATGCGCAAGAAATGGTACGGAAACCCCGAATTTACATATCTGCCACTGTGCAGGAGAATCCGTATAGGTGTTCGAGTGTTCGAACCGTAATGCATAAGAAATGGTATGGAAACCCCGTATTTACATATCTGCCACTGTGAAGGAGAATCCATATAGGTGTTCGAGTGTTCGAACCGTAATGCGCAAGAAATGGTACGGAAACCCCGTATTTACATATCTGCCACGGTGTAGGAGAATCTGTATAGGTGTTCGAGTGTTCGAACCGTAATGCGCAAGAAGTGGTACGAAAACCCCGTATTTACATATCTGCCACTGTGCAGGAGAATCTGTATAGGTGTTCGAGTGTTCGAACCGTAATGCGCAAGATAATGGTACGGAAACCCCGTATTTACATATCTGCCACTGTGCAGGAGAATCCGTATAGGTGTTCGAGTGTTCGAACCGAAATGCGCAAGAAATGGTATGGAAACCCCGTATTTACATATCTGCCACTGTGCAGGAGAATCCGTATAGGTGTTCGAGTGTTCGAACCGTATTGCGCAAGAAATGGTATGTAAACTCCGTATTTACATATCTGCCACTGTGCAGGAGAATCCGTATAGGTGTTCGAGTGTTCGAACCGTAATGCGCAAGAAATGGTATGGAAACCCCGTATTTACATATCTGCCACTGTGCAGGAGAATCCGTATAGGTGTTCGAGTGTTCGAATTGTAATGCGAAGAAATGGTATGTAAACGCTGTATTTACATATCTGCCACTGTGCAAGAGAATCCGTATAGGTGTTCGAGTGTTCGAACCGTAATACGTGAGAAATGGTAAGTAAACGCCGCATTTACATATCTGCCACTGTGCAGGTGAATCCGTCTAGGTGTTCGAGTGTTCGAACCCTAACGCGTGAGAAATGGTATGCAAACGCCGTATTTACATATCTGGCACTGTGCAGAAGAATCTGTATAGGTGTTCGAGTGTTCGAACCGTAATACGCAAGAAATGGTATGTAGACCCCGTATTTACATATCTGCCACTGTGCAAGAGAATCCGTATAGGTGTTCGAGTCTTCGAACCCTAATGCGTGAGAAATGGTAAGTAAACGCAGTATTTACATATCTGCCACTGTGCAGGAGAATCCGTATAGGTGTTCGAGTGTTCGAACCGTAATGCGTGAGAAATGGTAAGTAAACGCAGTATTTACATATCTGCCACTGTGCAGGAGAATCGGTATAGGTGTTCGAGTGTTCGAACCGTAATGCGCAAGAAATGGTGTGTAAACCCCGTATTTACATATCTGCCACTATGTAGGAGAATCCGTATAGGTGTTCGAGTGTTCAAACCATATTGCGCAAGAAATGGTATGGAAACCCCGTATTTACATATCTGCCACTGTGCAGGAGAATCCGTATAGGTGTTCGAGTGTTCGAACCGTAATGCGCAAGAAATGGTATGTAAACCCCGTATTTACATATCTGCCACTGTGCAGGAGAATCCGTATAGGTGTTCGAGTGTTCGAACCGTAATGCGCAAGAAATGGTATGTAAACCCCGTATTTACATATCTGTCACTGTGCAGGAGAATCCGTATAGGTGTTCGAGTGTTCGAACCGTAATGCGCAAGAAATGGTATGTAAACCCCGTATTTACATATCTGCCACTGTGTAGGAGAATCCGTAAAGGTGTTCGAGTGTTCGAACCGTAATGCGTGAGAAATGGTAAGTAAACCCCGTATTTACGTATCTGCCACTGTGCAGGAGAATCCGTATAGGTGTTCGAGTGTTCGAACCGTAATGCGCAAGAAATGGTATGTAAACCCCGTATTTACATATCTGCCACTATGTAGGAGAATCCGTATAGGCGTTCGAGTGTTCAAACCATATTGCGCAAGAAATGGTATGGAAACCCCGTATTTACATATCTGCCACTGTGCAGGAGAATCCGTATAGGTGTTCGAGTGTTCGAACCGTAATGCGCAAGAAATGGTATGTAAACCCCGTATTTACATATCTGCCACTGTGCAGGAGAATCCGTATAGGTGTTCGAGTGTTCGAACCGTAATGCGCAAGAAATGGTATGTAAACCCCGTATTTACATATCTGTCACTGTGCAGGAGAATCCGTATAGGTGTTCGAGTGTTCGAACCGTAATGCGCAAGAAATGGTATGTAAACCCCGTATTTACATGTCTGCCACTATGCAGGAGAATCTGTATAGGTGTTCGAGTGTTCGAACCGTAATGCGCAAGAAATGGTATGTAAATCCCGTATTTACATATCTGCCACTGTGCAGGAGAATCCGTATAGGTGTTCGAGTCTTCGAACCGTAATGCGCAAGAAATGGTATGGAAACCCCGTATTTACATATCTGCCACTGTGCAGGAGAATCCGTATAGGTGTTCGAGTGTTCGAACCGTAATGCGCAAGAAATGGTATGTAAACCCCGTATTTACATATCTGCCACTATGCACGAGAATCCGTATAGGTTTTCGAGTGTTCAAACCATATTGCGCAAGAAATGGTATGTAAACCCCGTATTTACATATCTGCCACTGTGCAGGAGAATCCGTATAGGTGTTCGAGTGTTCGAACCGTAATGCGCAAGAAATGGTGTGGAAACCCCGTATTTACATATCTGCCACTGTGCAGGAGAATCCGTATAGGTGTTCGAGTGTTCGAACCGAAATGCGCAAGAAATGGTATGGAAACCCCGTATTTACATATCTGCCACTGTGCAGGAGAATCCGTATAGGTGTTCGAGTGTTCGAACCGTATTGCGCAAGAAATGGTATGTAAACTGCGTATTTACATATCTGCCACTGTGCAGGAGAATCCGTATAGGTGTTCGAGTGTTCGAACCGTAATGCGCAAAAAATGGTATGGAAACCCCGTATTTACATATCTGCCACTGTGCAGGAGAATCCGTATAGGTGTTCGAGTGTTCGAATTGTAATGCGAAGAAATGGTATGTAAACGCTGTATTTACATATCTGCCACTGTGCAAGAGAATCCGTATAGGTGTTCGAGTGTTCGAACCGTAATACGTGAGAAATGGTAAGTAAACGCCGCATTTACATATCTGCCACTGTGCAGGAGAATCCGTCTAGGTGTTCGAGTGTTCGAACCCTAACGCGTGAGAAATGGTATGCAAACGCCGTATTTACATATCTGGCACTGTGCAGAAGAATCTGTATAGGTGTTCGAGTGTTCGAACCGTAATACGCAAGAAATGGTATGTAAACCCCGTATTTACATATCTGCCACTGTGCAAGAGAATCCGTATAGGTGTTCGAGTCTTCGAACCCTAATGCGTGAGAAATGGTAAGTAAACGCAGTATTTACATATCTGCCACTGTGCAGGAGAATCCGTATAGGTGTTCGAGTGTTCGAACCGTAATGCGTGAGAAATGGTAAGTAAACGCAGTATTTACATATCTGCCACTGTGCAGGAGAATCCGTATAGGTGTTCGAGTGTTCGAACCGTAATGCGTGAGAAATGGTAAGTAAACCCCGTATTTACGTATCTGCCACTATGCAGGAGAATCCGTATAGGTGTTCGAGTGTTCGAACCGTAATGCGCAAGAAATGGTATGTAAACCCCGTATTTACATATCTGCCACTATGTAGGAGAATCCGTATAGGTGTTCGAGTGTTAAAACCATATTGCGCAAGAAATGGTATGGAAACCCCGTATTTACATATCTGCCACTGTGCAGGAGAATCCGTATAGGTGTTCGAGTGTTCGAACCGTAATGCGCAAGAAATGGTATGTAAACCCCGTATTTACATATCTGCCACTGTGCAGGAGAATCCGTATAGGTGTTCGAGTGTTCGAACCGTAATGCGCAAGAAATGGTATGTAAACCCCGTATTTACATATCTGTCACTGTGCAGGAGAATCCGTATAGGTGTTCGAATGTTCGAACCGTAATGCGCAAGAAATGGTATGTAAACCCCGTATTTACATATCTGCCACTGTGTAGGAGAATCCGTATAGGTGTTCGAGTGTTCGAACCGTAATGCGTGAGAAATGGTAAGTAAACCCCGTATTTACGTATCTGCCACTGTGCAGGAGAATCCGTATAGGTGTTCGAGTGTTCGAACCGTAATGCGCAAGAAATGGTATGTAAACACCGTATTTACATATCTGCCACTATGTAGGAGAATCCGTATAGGTGTTCGAGTGTTCAAACCATATTGCGCAAGAAATGGTATGGAAACCCCGTATTTACATATCTGCCACTGTGCAGGAGAATCCGTATAGGTGTTCGAGTGTTCGAACCGTATTGCGCAAGAAATGGTATGTAAACTCCGTATTTACATATCTGCCACTGTGCAGGAGAATCCGTATAGGTGTTCGAGTGTTCGAACCGTAATGCGCAAGAAATGGTATGGAAACCCCGTATTTACATATCTGCCACTGTGCAGGAGAATCCGTATAGGTGTTCGAGTGTTCGAATTGTAATGCGAAGAAATGGTATGTAAACGCTGTATTTACATATCTGCCACTGTGCAAGAGAATCCGTATAGGTGTTCGAGTGTTCGAACCGTAATACGTGAGAAATGGTAAGTAAACGCCGCATTTACATATCTGCCACTGTGCAAGAGAATCCGTCTAGGTGTTCGAGTGTTCGAACCCTAACGCGTGAGAAATGGTATGCAAACGCCGTATTTACATATCTGGCACTGTGCAGAAGAATCTGTATAGGTGTTCGAGTGTTCGAACCGTAATACGCAAGAAATGGTATGTAAACCCCGTATTTACATATCTGCCACTGTGCAAGAGAATCCGTATAGGTGTTCGAGTCTTCGAACCCTAATGCGTGAGAAATGGTAAGTAAACGCAGTATTTACATATCTGCCACTGTGCAGGAGAATCCGTATAGGTGTTCGAGTGTTCGAACCGTAATGCGTGAGAAATGGTAAGTAAACGCAGTATTTACATATCTGCCACTGTGTAGGAGAATCCGTATAGGTGTTCGAGTGTTCGAACCGTAATGCGTGAGAAATGGTAAGTAAACCCCGTATTTACGTATCTGCCACTGTGCAGGAGAATCCGTATAGGTGTTCGAGTGTTCGAACCGTAATGCGCAAGAAATGGTGTGTAAACCCCGTATTTACATATCTGCCACTATGTAGGAGAATCCGTATAGGTGTTCGAGTGTTCAAACCATATTTCGCAAGAAATGGCATGGAAACCCCGTATTTACATATCTGCCACTGTGCAGGAGAATCCGTATAGGTGTTCGAGTGTTCGAACCGTAATGCGCAAGAAATGGTATGTAAACCCCGTATTTACATATCTGCCACTGTGCAGGAGAATCCGTATAGGTGTTCGAGTGTTCGAACCGTAATGCGCAAGAAATGGTATGTAAACCCCGTATTTACATATCTGTCACTGTGCAGGAGAATCCGTATAGGTGTTCGAGTGTTCGAACCGTAATGCGCAAGAAATGGTATGTAAACCCCGTATTTACATATCTGCCACTGTGTAGGAGAATCCGTAAAGGTGTTCGAGTGTTCGAACCGTAATGCGTGAGAAATGGTAAGTAAACCCCGTATTTACGTATCTGCCACTGTGCAGGAGAATCCGTATAGGTGTTCGAGTGTTCGAACCGTAATGCGCAAGAAATGGTATGTAAACCCCGTATTTACATATCTGCCACTATGTAGGAGAATCCGTATAGGCGTTCGAGTGTTCAAACCATATTGCGCAAGAAATGGTATGGAAACCCCGTATTTACATATCTGCCACTGTGCAGGAGAATCCGTATAGGTGTTCGAGTGTTCGAACCGTAATGCGCAAGAAATGGTATGTAAACCCCGTATTTACATATCTGCCACTATGCAGGAGAATCCGTATAGGTTTTCGAGTGTTCAAACCATATTGCGCAAGAAATGGTATGTAAACCCCGTATTTACATATCTGCCACTGTGCAGGAGAATCCGTATAGGTGTTCGAGTGTTCGAACCGTAATGCGCAAGAAATGGTGTGGAAACCCCGTATTTACATATCTGCCACTGTGCAGGAGAATCCGTATAGGTGTTCGAGTGTTCGAACCGAAATGCGCAAGAAATGGTATGGAAACCCCGTATTTACAAATCTGCCACTGTGCAGGAGAATCCGTATAGGTGTTCGAGTGTTCGAACCGTATTGCGCAAGAAATGGTATGTAAACTGCGTATTTACATATCTGCCACTGTACAGGAGAATCCGTATAGGTGTTCGAGTGTTCGAACCGTAATGCGCAAAAAATGGTATGGAAACCCCGTATTTACATATCTGCCACTGTGCAGGAGAATCCGTATAGGTGTTCGAGTGTTCGAACCGTAATGCGCAAGAAATGGTATGTAAACCCCGTATTTACATATCTGCCACTATGCAGGAGAATCCGTATAGGTTTTCGAGTGTTCAAACCATATTGCGCAAGAAATGGTATGGAAACCCCGTATTTACATATCTGCCACTGTGCAGGAGAATCCGTATAGGTGTTCGAGTGTTCGAACCGTAATGCGCAAGAAATGGTATGTAAACCCCGTATTTACATATCTGCCACTGTGCAGGAGAATCCGTATAGGTGTTCGAGTGTTCGAACCGTAATGCGCAAGAAATGGTATGTAAACCCCGTATTTACATATCTGTCACTGTGCAGGAGAATCCGTATAGGTGTTCGAGTGTTCGAACCGTAATGCGCAAGAAATGGTATGTAAACCCCGTATTTACATATCTGCCACTGTGTAGGAGAATCCGTAAAGGTGTTCGAGTGTTCGAACCGTAATGCGTGAGAAATGGTAAGTAAACCCCGTATTTACGTATCTGCCACTGTGCAGGAGAATCCGTATAGGTGTTCGAGTGTTCGAACCGTAATGCGCAAGAAATGGTATGTAAACCCCGTATTTACATATCTGCCACTATGTAGGAGAATCCGTATAGGCGTTCGAGTGTTCAAACCATATTGCGCAAGAAATGGTATGGAAACCCCGTATTTACATATCTGCCACTGTGCAGGAGAATCCGTATAGGTGTTCGAGTGTTCGAACCGTAATGCGCAAGAAATGGTATGTAAACCCCGTATTTACATATCTGCCACTATGCAGGAGAATCCGTATAGGTTTTCGAGTGTTCAAACCATATTGCGCAAGAAATGGTATGTAAACCCCGTATTTACATATCTGCCACTGTGCAGGAGAATCCGTATAGGTGTTCGAGTGTTCGAACCGTAATGCGCAAGAAATGGTGTGGAAACCCCGTATTTACATATCTGCCACTGTGCAGGAGAATCCGTATAGGTGTTCGAGTGTTCGAACCGAAATGCGCAAGAAATGGTATGGAAACCCCGTATTTACAAATCTGCCACTGTGCAGGAGAATCCGTATAGGTGTTCGAGTGTTCGAACCGTATTGCGCAAGAAATGGTATGTAAACTGCGTATTTACATATCTGCCACTGTACAGGAGAATCCGTATAGGTGTTCGAGTGTTCGAACCGTAATGCGCAAAAAATGGTATGGAAACCCCGTATTTACATATCTGCCACTGTGCAGGAGAATCCGTATAGGTGTTCGAGTGTTCGAATTGTAATGCGAAGAAATGGTATGTAAACGCTGTATTTACATATCTGCCACTGTGCAAGAGAATCCGTATAGGTGTTCGAGTGTTCGAACCGTAATACGTGAGAAATGGTAAGTAAACCCCGTATTTACATATCTGCCACTGTGCAGGAGAATCCGTATAGGTGTTCGAGTGTTCGAATTGTAATGCGAAGAAATGGTATGCAAACGCCGTATTTACATATCTGGCACTGTGCAGAAGAATCTGTATAGGTGTTCGAGTGTTCGAACCGTAATACGCAAGAAATGGTATGTAAACCCCGTATTTACATATCTGCCACTGTGCAAGAGAATCCGTATAGGTGTTCGAGTCTTCGAACCCTAATGCGTGAGAAATGGTAAGTAAACGCAGTATTTACATATCTGCCACTGTGCAGGAGAATCCGTATAGGTGTTCGAGTGTTCGAACCGTAATGCGTGAGAAATGGTAAGTAAACGCAGTATTTACATATCTGCCACTGTGCAGGAGAATCCGTATAGGTGTTCGAGTGTTCGAACCGTAATGCGTGAGAAATGGTAAGTAAACCCCGTATTTACGTATCTGCCACTGTGCAGGAGAATCCGTATAGGTGTTCGAGTGTTCGAACCGTAATGCGCAAGAAATGGTATGTAAACCCCGTATTTACATATCTGCCACTATGTAGGAGAATCCGTATAGGTGTTCGAGTGTTCAAACCATATTGCGCAAGAAATGGCATGGAAACCCCGTATTTACATATCTGCCACTGTGCAGGAGAATCCGTATAGGTGTTCGAGTGTTCGAACCGTAATGCGCAAGAAATGGTATGTAAACCCCGTATTTACATATCTGCCACTGTGCAGGAGAATCCGTATAGGTGTTCGAGTGTTCGAACCGTAATGCGCAAGAAATGGTATGTAAACCCCGTATTTACATATCTGTCACTGTGCAGGAGAATCCGTATAGGTGTTCGAGTGTTCGAACCGTAATGCGCAAGAAATGGTATGTAAACCCCGTATTTACATATCTGCCACTGTGTAGGAGAATCCGTAAAGGTGTTCGAGTGTTCGAACCGTAATGCGTGAGAAATGGTAAGTAAACCCCGTATTTACGTATCTGCCACTGTGCAGGAGAATCCGTATAGGTGTTCGAGTGTTCGAACCGTAATGCGCAAGAAATGGTATGTAAACCCCGTATTTACATATCTGCCATTGTGCAGGAGAATCCGTATAGGTGTTCGAGTGTTCGAACCGTAATGCGCAAGAAATGGTATGTAAACCCCGTATTTACATATCTGTCACTGTGCAGGAGAATCCGTATAGGTGTTCGAGTGTTCGAACCGTAATGCGCAAGAAATGGTATGTAAACCCCGTATTTACATGTCTGCCACTATGCAGGAGAATCTGTATAGGTGTTCGAGTGTTCGAACCGTAATGCGCAAGAAATGGTATGTAAATCACGTATTTACATATCTGCCACTGTGCAGGAGAATCCGTATAGGTGTTCGAGTCTTCGAACCGTAATGCGCAAGAAATGGTATGGAAACCCCGTATTTACATATCTGCCACTGTGCAGGAGAATTCGTATAGGTGTTCGAGTGTTCGAACCGTAATGCGCAAGAAATGGTATGTAAACCCCGTATTTACATATCTGCCACTATGCAGGAGAATCCGTATAGGTTTTCGAGTGTTCAAACCATATTGCGCAAGAAATGGTATGTAAACCCCGTATTTACATATCTGCCACTGTGCAGGAGAATCCGTATAGGTGTTCGAGTGTTCGAACCGTAATGCGCAAGAAATGGTGTGGAAACCCCGTATTTACATATCTGCCACTGTGCAGGAGAATCCGTATAGGTGTTCGAGTCTTCGAACCGTAATGCGCAAGAAATGGTATGGAAACCCCGTATTTACATATCTGCCACTGTGCAGGAGAATTCGTATAGGTGTTCGAGTGTTCGAACCGTAATGCGCAAGAAATGGTATGTAAACCCCGTATTTACATATCTGCCACTATGCAGGAGAATCCGTATAGGTTTTCGAGTGTTCAAACCATATTGCGCAAGAAATGGTATGTAAACCCCGTATTTACATATCTGCCACTGTGCAGGAGAATGCGTATAGGTGTTCGAGTGTTCGAACCGTAATGCGCAAGAAATGGTATGTAAACCCCGTATTTACATATCTGCCACTGTGCAGGAGAATCCGTATAGGTGTTCGAGTGTTCGAACCGTAATGCGCAAGAAATGGTATGTAAACCCCGTATTTACATATCTGTCACTGTGCAGGAGAATCCGTATAGGTGTTCGAATGTTCGAACCGTAATGCGCAAGAAATGGTATGTAAACCCCGTATTTACATATCTGCCACTGTGTAGGAGAATCCGTATAGGTGTTCGAGTGTTCGAACCGAAATGCGTGAGAAATGGTAAGTAAACCCCGTATTTACGTATCTGCCACTGTACAGGAGAATCCGTATAGGTGTTCGAGTGTTCGAACCGTAATGCGCAAGAAATGGTATGTAAACCCCGTATTTACATATCTGCAACTATGTAGGAGAATCCGTATAGGTGTTCGAGTTTTCAAACCATATTGCGCAAGAAATGGTATGGAAACCCCGTATTTACATATCTGCCACTGTGCAGGAGAATCCGTATAGGTGTTCGAGTGTTCGAACCGTAATGCGCAAGAAATGGTATGTAAACCCCGTATTTACATATCTGCCACTGTGCAGGAGAATCCGTATAGGTGTTCGAGTGTTCGAACCGTAATGCGCTAGAAATGGTATGTAAACCCCGTATTTACATATCTGTCACTGTGCAGGAGAATCCGTATAGGTGTTCGAGTGTTCGAACCGTAATGCGCAAGAAATGGTATGTAAACCCCGTATTTACATATCTGCCACTGTGCAGGAGAATCTGTATAGGTGTTCGAGTGTTCGAACCGTAATGCGCAAGAAATGGTATGTAAATCCCGTATTTACATATCTGCCACTGTGCAGGAGAATCCGTATAGGTGTTCGAGTCTTCGAACCGTAATGCACAAGAAATGGTATGGAAACCCCGTATTTACATATCTGCCACTGTGCAGGAGAATCCGTATAGGTGTTCGAGTGTTCGAACCGTAATGCGCAAGAAATGGTATGTAAACCCCGTATTTACATATCTGCCACTATGCAGGAGAATCCGTATAGGTTTTCGAGTGTTCAAACCATATTGCGCAAGAAATGGTATGTAAATCCCGTATTTACATATCTGCCACTGTGCAGGAGAATCCGTATAGGTGTTCGAGTGTTCGAACCGTAATGCGCAAGAAATGGTGTGGAATCCCCGTATTTACATATCTGCCACTGTGCAGGAGAATCCGTATAGGTGTTCGAGTGTTCGAACCGAAATGCGCAAGAAATGGTATGGAAACCCCGTATTTACATATCTGCCACTGTGCAGGAGAATCCGTATAGGTGTTCGAGTGTTCGAACCGTATTGCGCAAGAAATGGTATGTAAACTGCGTATTCACATATCTGCCACTGTGCAGCAGAATCCGTATAGGTGTTCGAGTGTTCGAACCGTAATGCGCAAAAAATGGTATGGAAACCCCGTATTTACATATCTGCCACTGTGCAGGAGAATCCGTATAGGTGTTCGAGTGTTCGAATTGTAATGCGAAGAAATGGTATGTAAACGCTGTATTTACATATCTGCCACTGTGCAAGAGAATCCGTATAGGTGTTCGAGTGTTCGAACCGTAATACGTGAGAAATGGTAAGTAAACGCCGCATTTACATATCTGCCACTGTGCAGGAGAATCCGTCTAGGTGTTCGAGTGTTCGAACCCTAACGCGTGAGAAATGGTATGCAAACGCCGTATTTACATATCTGGCACTGTGCAGAAGAATCTGTATAGGTGTTCGAGTGTTCGAACCGTAATACGCAAGAAATGGTATGTAAACCCCGTATTTACATATCTGCCACTGTGCAAGAGAATCCGTATAGGTGTTCGAGTCTTCGAACCCTAATGCGTGAGAAATGGTAAGTAAACGCAGTATTTACATATCTGCCACTGTGCAGGAGAATTCGTATAGGTGTTCGAGTGTTCGAACCGTAATGCGTGAGAAATGGTAAGTAAACCCCGTATTTACGTATCTGCCACTGTGCAGGAGAATCCGTATAGGTGTTCGAGTGTTCGAACCGTAATGCGCAAGAAATGGTATGTAAACCCCGTATTTACATATCTGCCACTGTGCAGGAGAATCCGTATAGGTGTTCGAGTGTTCGAACCGTAATGCGCAAGAAATGGTATGTAAACCCCGTATTTACATATCTGTCACTGTGGAGGAGAATCCGTATAGGTGTTCGAGTGTTCGAACCGTAATGCGCAAGAAATGGTATGTAAACCCCGTATTTACATATCTGCCACTGTGCAGGAGAATCCGTATAGGTGTTCGAGTGTTCGATCCGTAATGCGTGAGAAATGGTTAGTAAACCCCGTATTTACGTATCTGCCTCTGTGCAGGAGAATCCGTATAGGTGTTCGAGTGTTCGAACCGTAATGCGCAAGAAATGGTATGTAAACCCCGTATTTACATATCTGCCACTATGTAGGAGAATCCGTATAGGTGTTCGAGTGTTCGAACCGTAATGCGCAAGAAATGGTATGTAAACCCCGTATTTACATATCTGCCACTGTGCAGGAGAATTCGTATAGGTGTTCGAGTGTTCGAACCGTAATGCGCAAGAAATGGTATGTAAACCCCGTATTTACATATCTGCCACTGTGCAGGAGAATCCGTATAGGTGTTCGAGTGTTCGAACCGTAATGCGTGAGAAATGGTAAGTAAACCCCGTATTTACGTATCTGCCACTGTGCAGGAGAATCCGTATAGGTGTTCGAGTGTTCGAACCGTAATGCGCAAGAAATGGTATGTAAACCCCGTATTTACATATCTGCCACTATGTAGGAGAATCCGTATAGGTGTTCGAGTGTTCAAACCATATTGCGCAAGAAATGGTATGGAAACCCCGTATTTACATATCTGCCACTGTGCAGGAGAATCCGTATAGTTGTTCGAGTGTTCAAACCATATTGCGCAAGAAATGGAATGTAAACCCGTATTTACATATCTGCCACTGTGCAGGAGAATCCGTATAGGTGTTCGAGTGTTCGAACCGTAATGCGCAAGAAATGGTATGTAAACCCCGTATTTACATATCTGCCACTGTGTAGGAGAATCCGTATAGGAGTTCGAGTGTTCGAACCGTAATGCGTGAGAAATGGTAAGTAAACCCCGTATTTACGTATCTGCCACTGTGCAGGAGAATCCGTATAGGTGTTCGAGTGTTCGAACCGTAATGCGCAAGAAATGGTATGTAAACCCCGTATTTACATATCTGCCACTATGTAGGAGAATCCGTATAGGTGTTCGAGTGTTCAAACCATATTGCGCAAGAAATGGTATGGAAACCCCGTATTTACATATCTGCCACTGTGCAGGAGAATCCGTATAGGTGTTCGAGTGTTCGAACCGTAATGCGCAAGAAATGGTATGTAAACCCCGTATTTACATATCTGCCACTGTGCAGGAGAATCCGTATAGGTGTTCGAGTGTTCGAACCGTAATGCGCCAGAAATGGTATGTAAACCCCGTATTTACATATCTGTCACTGTGCAGGAGAATCCGTATAGGTGTTCGAGTGTTCGAACCGTAATGCGCAAGAAATGGTATGTAAACCCCGTATTTACATATCTGTCACTGTGCAGGAGAATCCGTATAGGTGTTCGAGTGTTCGAACCGTAATGCGCAAGAAATGGTATGTAAACCCCGTATTTACATATCTGCCACTGTGTAGGAGAATCCGTATAGGAGTTCGAGTGTTCGAACCGTAATGCGTGAGAAATGGTAAGTAAACCCCGTATTTACGTATCTGCCACTGTGCAGGAGAATCCGTATAGGTGTTCGAGTGTTCGAACCGTAATGCGCAAGAAATGGTATGTAAACCCCGTATTTACATATCTGCCACTATGTAGGAGAATCCGTATAGGTGTTCGAGTGTTCAAACCATATTGCGCAAGAAATGGTATGGAAACCCCGTATTTACATATCTGCCACTGTGCAGGAGAATCCGTATAGGTGTTCGAGTGTTCGAACCGTAATGCGCAAGAAATGATATGTAAACCCCGTATTTACATATCTGCCACTGTGCAGGAGAATCCGTATAGGTGTTCGAGTGTTCGAACCGTAATGCGCAAGAAATGGTATGTAAACCCCGTATTTACATATCTGTCACTGTGCAGGAGAATCCGTATAGGTGTTCGAGTGTTCGAACCGTAATGCGCAAGAAATAGTATGTAAACCCCGTATTTACATATCTGCCACTGTGCAGGAGAATCCGTATAGGTGTTGGAGTGTTCGAACCGTAATGCGTGAGAAATGGTAAGTAAACCCCGTATTTACGTATCTGCCACTGTGCAGGAGAATCCGTATAGGTGTTCGAGTGTTCGAACCGTAATGCGCAAGAAATGGTATGTAAACCCCGTATTTACATATCTGCCACTATGTAGGAGAATCCGTATAGGTGTTCGAGTGTTCAAACCATATTGCGCAAGAAATGGTATGGAAACCCCGTATTTACATATCTGCCACTGTGCAGGAGAATCCGTATAGGTGTTCGAGTGTTCAAACCATATTGCGCAAGAAATGGAATGTAAAACCGTATTTACATATCTGCCACTGTGCAGGAGAATCCGTATAGGTGTTCGAGTGTTCGAACCGTAATGCGCAAGAAATGGTATGTAAACCCCGTATTTACATATCTGTCACTATGCAGGAGAATCCGTATAGGTGTTCGAGTGTTCGAACCGTAATGCGGAAGAAATGGTATGTAAACCCCGTATTTACATATCTGCCACTGTGCAGGAGAATCTGTATAGGTGTTCGAGTGTTCGAACCGTAATGCGCAAGAAATGGTATGTAAATCCCGTATTTACATATCTGCCACTGTGCAGGAGAATCCGTATAGGTGTTCGAGTCTTCGAACCGTAATGCGCAAGAAATGGTATGGAAACCCCGTATTTACATATCTGCCACTGTGCAGGAGAATCCGTATAGGTGTTCGAGTGTTCGAACCGTAATGCGCAAGAAAAGGTATGTAAACCCCGTATTTACATATCTGTCACTGTGCAGGAGAATCCGTATAGGTGTTCGAGTATTCGAACCGTAATGCGCAAGAAATGGTATGTAAACCCCGTATTTACATATCTGCCACTATGCAGGAGAATCCGTATAGGTGTTCGAGTGTTCAAACCATATTGCGCAAGAAATGGTATGTAAACCCCGTATTTACATATCTGCCACTGTGCAGGAGAATCCGTATAGGTGTTCGAGTGTTCGAACCGAAATGCGCAAGAAATGGTATGGAAACCCCGTATTTACATATCTGCCACTGTGCAGGAGAAACCGTATAGGTGTTCGAGTGTTCGAACCGTATTGCGCAAGAAATGGTATGTAAACTCCGTATTTACATATCTGCCACTGTGCAGGAGAATCCGTATAGGTGTTCGAGTGTTCGAACCGTAATGCGCAAGAAATGGTATGGAAACCCCGTATTTACATATCTGCCACTGTGCAAGAGAATCCGTACTGGTGTTCGAGTGTTCGAACCGTAATGCGCAAGAAATGGTATGTAAACCCCGTATTTACATATCTGCCACTGCGCAGGAGAATCCGTATAGGTGTTCGAGTGTTCGAACCGTAATGCGCAAGAAATGGTATGTAAACCCCGTATTTACATATCTGCCACTGTGCAGGAGAATCCGTATAGGTGTTCGAGTGTTCGAACCGTAATGCGCAAGAAATGGTATGTAAACCCCGTATTTACATATCTGCCACTGTGCAGGAGAATCCGTATAGGTGTTCGAGTGTTCGAACCGTAATGCGCAAGAAATGGTATGTAAACCCCGTATTTACATATCTGCCACTGTGCAGGAGAATCCGTATAGGTGTTCGAGTGTTCGAACCGTAATGCGCAAGAAATGGTATGGAAACCCTGTATTTACATATCTGCCACTGTGCGGGAGAATCCGTATAGGTGTTCGAGTCTTCGAACCGTAATGCGCAAGAAATGGTAGGAAACCCCGTATTTACATATCTGCCACTGTGCAGGAGAATCCGTATAGGTGTTCGAGTGTTCGAACCGTAATGCGCAAGAAATGGTATGTAAACCCCGTATTTACATATCTGTCACTGTGCAGGAGAATCCGTATAGGTGTTCGAGTGTTCGAACCGTAATGCGCAAGAAATGGTATGTAAACCCCGTATTTACATATCTGCCACTATGCAGGAGAATCCGTATAGGTGTTCGAGTGTTCAAACCATATTGCGCAAGAAATGGTATGTAAACCCCGTATTTACATATCTGCAACTGTGCAGGAGAATCCGTATAGGTGTTCGAGTCTTCGAACCGAAATGCGCAAGAAATGGTATGGAAACCCCGTATTTACATATCTGCCACTGTGCAGGAGAATCCGTATAGGTGTTCGAGTGTTCGAACCGTATTGCGCAAGAAATGGTATGTAAACTCCGTATTTACATATCTGCCACTGTGCAGGAGAATCCGTATAGGTGTTCGAGTGTTCGAACTGTAATGCGCAAGAAATGGTATGGAAACCCCGTATTTACATATCTGCCACTGTGCAAGAGAATCCGTACTGGTGTTCGAGTGTTCGAACCGTAATGCGCAAGAAATGGTATGTAAACCCCGTATTTACATATCTGCCACTGTGCAGGAGAATCCGTATAGGTGTTCGAGTGTTCGAACCGTAATGCGCAAGAAATGGTATGTAAACCCCGTATTTACATATCTGCCACTGTGCAGGAGAATCCGTATAGGTGTTCGTGTGTTCGAACCGTAATACGCAAGAAATGGTATGTAAACCCCGTATTTACATATCTGCCACTGTTCAAGAGAATCCGTGTAGGTGTTCGAGTCTTCGAACCCTAATGCGTGAGAAATGGTAAGTAAACGCAGTATTTACATATCTGCCACTGTGCAGGAGAATTCGTATAGGTGTTCGAGTGTTCGAACCGTAATGCGTGAGAAATGGTAAGTAAACCCCGTATTTACGTATCTGCCACTGTGCAGGAGAATCCGTATAGGTGTTCGAGTGTTCGAACCGTAATGCGCAAGAAATGGTATGTAAACCCCGTATTTACATATCTGCCACTGTGCAGGAGAATCCGTATAGGTGTTCAAGTGTTCGAACCGTAATGCGCAAGAAATGGTATGTAAACCCCGTATTTACATATCTGTCACTGTGGAGGAGAATCCGTATAGGTGTTCGAGTGTTCGAACCGTAATGCGCAAGAAATGGTATGTAAACCCCGTATTTACATATCTGCCACTGTGCAGGAGAATCCGTATAGGTGTTCGAGTGTTCGATCCGTAATGCGTGAGAAATGGTTAGTATACCCCGTATTTACGTATCTGCCACTGTGCAGGAGAATCCGTATAGGTGTTCGAGTGTTCGAACCGTAATGCGCAAGAAATGGTATGTAAACCCCGTATTTACATATCTGCCACTATGTAGGAGAATCCGTATAGGTGTTCGAGTGTTCGAACCGTAATGCGCAAGAAATGGTATGTAAACCCCGTATTTACATATCTGCCACTGTGCAGGAGAATCCGTATAGGTGTTCGAGTGTTCGAACCGTAATGCGCAAGAAATGGTATGTAAACCCCGTATTTACATATCTGCCACTGTGTAGGAGAATCCGTATAGGTGTTCGAGTGTTCGAACCGTAATGCGTGAGAAATGGTAAGTAAACCCCGTATTTACGTATCTGCCACTGTGCAGGAGAATCCGTATAGGTGTTCGAGTGTTCGAACCGTAATGCGCAAGAAATGGTATGTAAACCCCGTATTTACATATCTGCCACTATGTAGGAGAATCCGTATAGGTGTTCGAGTGTTCAAACCATATTGCGCAAAAAATGGTATGGAAACCCCGTATTTACATATCTGCCACTGTGCAGGAGAATCCGTATAGGTGTTCGAGTGTTCAAACCATATTGCGCAAGAAATGGAATGTAAACCCGTATTTACAT
The DNA here is from genome assembly GCF_055761805.1 of Camellia sinensis. Taxonomy (NCBI): domain Eukaryota; kingdom Viridiplantae; phylum Streptophyta; class Magnoliopsida; order Ericales; family Theaceae; genus Camellia; species Camellia sinensis. The sequence continues at coordinate 5,866,929 of NC_138965.1, forward strand.
ATCTGCCACTGTGCAGGAGAATCCGTATAGGTGTTCGAGTGTTCGAACCGTAATGCGCAAGAAATGGTATGTAAACCCCGTATTTACATATCTGCCACTGTGCAGGAGAATCCGTATAGGTGTTCGAGTGTTCGATCCGTAATGCGTGAGAAATGGTTAGTAAACCCCGTATTTACGTATCTGCCACTGTGCAGGAGAATCCGTATAGGTGTTCGAGTGTTCGAACCGTAATGCGCAAGAAATGGTATGTAAACCCCGTATTTACATATCTGCCACTATGTAGGAGAATCCGTATAGGTGTTCGAGTGTTCGAACCGTAATGCGCAAGAAATGGTATGTAAACCCCGTATTTACATATCTGCCACTGTGCAGGAGAATCCGTATAGGTGTTCGAGTGTTCGAACCGTAATGCGCAAGAAATGGTATGTAAACCCCGTATTTACATATCTGCCACTGTGCAGGAGAATCCGTATAGGTGTTCGAGTGTTCGAACCGTAATGCGTGAGAAATGGTAAGTAAACCCCGTATTTACGTATCTGCCACTGTGCAGGAGAATCCGTATAGGTGTTCGAGTGTTCGAACCGTAATGCGCAAGAAATGGTATGTAAACCCCGTATTTACATATCTGCCACTATGTAGGAGAATCCGTATAGGTGTTCGAGTGTTCAAACCATATTGCGCAAGAAATGGTATGGAAACCCCGTATTTACATATCTGCCACTGTGCAGGAGAATCCGTATAGGTGTTCGAGTGTTCAAACCATATTGCGCAAGAAATGGAATGTAAACCCGTATTTACATATCTGCCACTGTGCAGGAGAATCCGTATAGGTGTTCGAGTGTTCGAACCGTAATGCGCAAGAAATGGTATGTAAACCCCGTATTTACATATCTGTCACTATGCAGGAGAATCCGTATAGGTGTTCGAGTGTTCGAACCGTAATGCGGAAGAAATGGTATGTAAACCCCGTATTTACATATCTGCCACTGTGCAGGAGAATCTGTATAGGTGTTCGAGTGTTCGAACCGTAATGCGCAAGAAATGGTATGTAAATCCCGTATTTACATATCTGCCACTGTGCAGGAGAATCCGTATAGGTGTTCGAGTCTTCGAACCGTAATGCGCAAGAAATGGTATGGAAACCCCGTATTTACATATCTGCCACTGTGCAGGAGAATCCGTATAGGTGTTCGAGTGTTCGAACCGTAATGCGCAAGAAAAGGTATGTAAACCCCGTATTTACATATCTGTCACTGTGCAGGAGAATCCGTATAGGTGTTCGAGTGTTCGAACCGTAATGCGCAAGAAATGGTATGTAAACCCCGTATTTACATATCTGCCACTATGCAGGAGAATCCGTATAGGTGTTCGAGTGTTCAAACCATATTGCGCAAGAAATGGTATGTAAACCCCGTATTTACATATCTGCCACTGTGCAGGAGAATCCGTATAGGTGTTCGAGTGTTCGAACCGAAATGCGCAAGAAATGGTATGGAAACCCCGTATTTACATATCTGCCACTGTGCAGGAGAATCCGTATAGGTGTTCGAGTGTTCGATCCGTAATGCGCAAGAAATGGTATGTAAACCCCGTATTTACATATCTGTCACTGTGGAGGAGAATCCGTATAGGTGTTCGAGTGTTCGAACCGTAATGCGCAAGAAATGGTATGTAAACCCCGTATTTACATATCTGCCACTGTGCAGGAGAATCCGTATAGGTGTTCGAGTGTTCGATCCGTAATGCGTGAGAAATGGTTAGTAAACCCCGTATTTACGTATCTGCCACTGTGCAGGAGAATCCGTATAGGTGTTCGAGTGTTCGAACCGTAATGCGCAAGAAATGGTATGTAAACCCCGTATTTACATATCTGCCACTATGTAGGAGAATCCGTATAGGTGTTCGAGTGTTCGAACCGTAATGCGCAAGAAATGGTATGTAAACCCCGTATTTACATATCTGCCACTGTGCAGGAGAATCCGTATAGGTGTTCGAGTGTTCGAACCGTAATGCGCAAGAAATGGTATGTAAACCCCGTATTTACATATCTGCCACTGTGCAGGAGAATCCGTATAGGTGTTCGAGTGTTCGAACCGTAATGCGTGAGAAATGGTAAGTAAACCCCGTATTTACGTATCTGCCACTGTGCAGGAGAATCCGTATAGGTGTTCGAGTGTTCGAACCGTAATGCGCAAGAAATGGTATGTAAACCCCGTATTTACATATCTGCCACTATGTAGGAGAATCCGTATAGGTGTTCGAGTGTTCAAACCATATTGCGCAAGAAATGGTATGGAAACCCCGTATTTACATATCTGCCACTGTGCAGGAGAATCCGTATAGGTGTTCGAGTGTTCAAACCATATTGCGCAAGAAATGGAATGTAAACCCGTATTTACATATCTGCCACTGTGCAGGAGAATCCGTATAGGTGTTCGAGTGTTCGAACCGTAATGCGCAAGAAATAGGTATGTAAACCCCGTATTTACATATCTGTCACTATGCAGGAGAATCCGTATAGGTGTTCGAGTGTTCGAACCGTAATGCGGAAGAAATGGTATGTAAACCCCGTATTTACATATCTGCCACTGTGCAGGAGAATCTGTATAGGTGTTCGAGTGTTCGAACCGTAATGCGCAAGAAATGGTATGTAAATCCCGTATTTACATATCTGCCACTGTGCAGGAGAATCCGTATAGGTGTTCGAGTCTTCGAACCGTAATGCGCAAGAAATGGTATGGAAACCCCGTATTTACATATCTGCCACTGTGCAGGAGAATCCGTATAGGTGTTCGAGTGTTCGAACCGTAATGCGCAAGAAAAGGTATGTAAACCCCGTATTTACATATCTGTCACTGTGCAGGAGAATCCGTATAGGTGTTCGAGTGTTCGAACCGTAATGCGCAAGAAATGGTATGTAAACCCCGTATTTACATATCTGCCACTGTGCAGGAGAATCCGTATAGGTGTTCGAGTGTTCGAACCGTAATGCGCAAGAAATGGTATGTAAACCCCGTATTTACATATCTGCAACTGTGCAGGAGAATCCGTATAGGTGTTCGAGTGTTCGACCCGAAATGCGCAAGAAATGGTATGGAAACCCCGTATTTACATATCTGCCACTGTGCAGGAGAATCCGTATAGGTGTTCGAGTGTTCGAACCGTATTGCGCAAGAAATGGTATGTAAACTCCGTATTTACATATCTGCCACTGTGCAGGAGAATCCGTATAGGTGTTCGAGTGTTCGAACCGTAATGCGCAAGAAATGGTATGGAAACCCCGTATTTACATATCTGCCACTGTGCAAGAGAATCCGTACTGGTGTTCGAGTGTTCGAACCGTAATGCGCAAGAAATGGTATGTAAACCCCGTATTTACATATCTGCCACTGTGCAGGAGAATCCGTATAGGTGTTCGAGTGTTCGAACCGTAATGCGCAAGAAATGGTATGTAAACCCCGTATTTACATATCTGCCACTGTGCAGGAGAATCCGTATAGGTGTTCGAGTGTTCGAACCGTAATACGCAAGAAATGGTATGTAAACCCCGTATTTACATATCTGCCACTGTGCAAGAGAATCCGTATAGGTGTTCGAGTGTTCGAACCGTAATGCGCAAGAAATGGTATGGAAACCCCGTATTTACATATCTGCCACTGTGCAGGAGAATCCGTATAGGTGTTCGAGTGTTCAAACCATATTGCGCAAGAAATGGAATGTAAACCCGTATTTACATATCTGCCACTGTGCAGGAGAATCCGTATAGGTGTTCGAGTGTTCGAACCGTAATGCGCAAGAAATGGTATGTAAACCCCGTATTTACATATCTGTCACTATGCAGGAGAATCCGTATAGGTGTTCGAGTGTTCGAACCGTAATGCGGAAGAAATGGTATGTAAACCCCGTATTTACATATCTGCCACTGTGCAGGAGAATCTGTATAGGTGTTCGAGTGTTCGAACCGTAATGCGCAAGAAATGGTATGTAAATCCCGTATTTACATATCTGCCACTGTGCAGGAGAATCCGTATAGGTGTTCGAGTCTTCGAACCGTAATGCGCAAGAAATGGTATGGAAACCCCGTATTTACATATCTGCCACTGTGCAGGAGAATCCGTATAGGTGTTCGAGTGTTCGAACCGTAATGCGCAAGAAATGGTATGTAAACTCCGTATTTACATATCTGCCACTGTGCAGGAGAATCCGTATAGGTGTTCGAGTGTTCGAACTGTAATGCGCAAGAAATGGTATGGAAACCCCGTATTTACATATCTGCCACTGTGCAAGAGAATCCGTACTGGTGTTCGAGTGTTCGAACCGTAATGCGCAAGAAATGGTATGTAAACCCCGTATTTACATATCTGCCACTGTGCAGGAGAATCCGTATAGGTGTTCGAGTGTTCGAACCGTAATGCGCAAGAAATGGTATGTAAACCCCGTATTTACATATCTGCCACTGTGCAGGAGAATCCGTATAGGTGTTCGTGTGTTCGAACCGTAATACGCAAGAAATGGTATGTAAACCCCGTATTTACATATCTGCCACTGTGCAAGAGAATCCGTGTAGGTGTTCGAGTCTTCGAACCGTAATGCGCAAGAAATGGTATGGAAACCCCGTATTTACATATCTGCCACTGTGCAAGAGAATCCGTACTGGTGGTCGAGTGTTCGAACCGTAATGCGCAAGAAATGGTATGTAAACCCCGTATTTACATATCTGCCACTGTGCAGGAGAATCCGTATAGGTGTTCGAGTGTTCGAACCGTAATGCGCAAGAAATGGTATGTAAACCCCGTATTTACATATCTGCCACTGTGCAGGAGAATCCGTATAGGTGTTCGAGTGTTCGAACCGTAATGCGGAAGAAATGGTATGTAAACCCCGTATTTACATATCTGCCACTGTGCAGGAGAATCTGTATAGGTGTTCGAGTGTTCGAACCGTAATGCGCAAGAAATGGTATGTAAATCCCGTATTTACATATCTGCCACTGTGCAGGAGAATCCGTATAGGTGTTCGAGTCTTCGAACCGTAATGCGCAAGAAATGGTATGGAAACCCCGTATTTACATATCTGCCACTGTGCAGGAGAATCCGTATAGGTGTTCGAGTGTTCGAACCGTAATGCGCAAGAAAAGGTATGTAAACCCCGTATTTACATATCTGTCACTGTGCAGGAGAATCCGTATAGGTGTTCGAGTGTTCGAACCGTAATGCGCAAGAAATGGTATGTAAACCCCGTATTTACATATCTGCCACTGTGCAGGAGAATCCGTATAGGTGTTCGAGTGTTCGAACCGTAATGCGCAAGAAATGGTATGTAAACCCCGTATTTACATATCTGCAACTGTGCAGGAGAATCCGTATAGGTGTTCGAGTGTTCGACCCGAAATGCGCAAGAAATGGTATGGAAACCCCGTATTTACATATCTGCCACTGTGCAGGAGAATCCGTATAGGTGTTCGAGTGTTCGAACCGTATTGCGCAAGAAATGGTATGTAAACTCCGTATTTACATATCTGCCACTGTGCAGGAGAATCCGTATAGGTGTTCGAGTGTTCGAACCGTAATGCGCAAGAAATGGTATGGAAACCCCGTATTTACATATCTGCCACTGTGCAAGAGAATCCGTACTGGTGTTCGAGTGTTCGAACCGTAATGCGCAAGAAATGGTATGTAAACCCCGTATTTACATATCTGCCACTGTGCAGGAGAATCCGTATAGGTGTTCGAGTGTTCGAACCGTAATGCGCAAGAAATGGTATGTAAACCCCGTATTTACATATCTGCCACTGTGCAGGAGAATCCGTATAGGTGTTCGAGTGTTCGAACCGTAATACGCAAGAAATGGTATGTAAACCCCGTATTTACATATCTGCCACTGTGCAAGAGAATCCGTATAGGTGTTCGAGTGTTCGAACCGTAATGCGCAAGAAATGGTATGGAAACCCCGTATTTACATATCTGCCACTGTGCAGGAGAATCCGTATAGGTGTTCGAGTGTTCAAACCATATTGCGCAAGAAATGGAATGTAAACCCGTATTTACATATCTGCCACTGTGCAGGAGAATCCGTATAGGTGTTCGAGTGTTCGAACCGTAATGCGCAAGAAATGGTATGTAAACCCCGTATTTACATATCTGCCACTGTGCAGGAGAATCCGTATAGGTGTTCGAGTGTTCGAACCGTAATGCGCAAGAAATGGTATGTAAACCCCGTATTTACATATCTGCCACTGTGCAGGAGAATCCGTATAGGTGTTCGAGTGTTCGAACCGTAATGCGCAAGAAATGGTATGTAAACCCCGTATTTACATATCTGCAACTGTGCAGGAGAATCCGTATAGGTGTTCGAGTGTTCGACCCGAAATGCGCAAGAAATGGTATGGAAACCCCGTATTTACATATCTGCCACTGTGCAGGAGAATCCGTATAGGTGTTCGAGTGTTCGAACCGTATTGCGCAAGAAATGGTATGTAAACTCCGTATTTACATATCTGCCACTGTGCAGGAGAATCCGTATAGGTGTTCGAGTGTTCGAACCGTAATGCGCAAGAAATGGTATGTAAACCCCGTATTTACATATCTGCAACTGTGCAGGAGAATCCGTATAGGTGTTCGAGTGTTCGACCCGAAATGCGCAAGAAATGGTATGGAAACCCCGTATTTACATATCTGCCACTGTGCAGGAGAATCCGTATAGGTGTTCGAGTGTTCGAACCGTATTGCGCAAGAAATGGTATGTAAACTCCGTATTTACATATCTGCCACTGTGCAGGAGAATCCGTATAGGTGTTCGAGTGTTCGAACCGTAATGCGCAAGAAATGGTATGGAAACCCCGTATTTACATATCTGCCACTGTGCAAGAGAATCCGTACTGGTGTTCGAGTGTTCGAACCGTAATGCGCAAGAAATGGTATGTAAACCCCGTATTTACATATCTGCCACTGTGCAGGAGAATCCGTATAGGTGTTCGAGTGTTCGAACCGTAATGCGCAAGAAATGGTATGTAAACCCCGTATTTACATATCTGCCACTGTGCAGGAGAATCCGTATAGGTGTTCGAGTGTTCGAACCGTAATACGCAAGAAATGGTATGTAAACCCCGTATTTACATATCTGCCACTGTGCAAGAGAATCCGTATAGGTGTTCGAGTGTTCGAACCGTAATGCGCAAGAAATGGTATGGAAACCCCGTATTTACATATCTGCCACTGTGCAGGAGAATCCGTATAGGTGTTCGAGTGTTCAAACCATATTGCGCAAGAAATGGAATGTAAACCCGTATTTACATATCTGCCACTGTGCAGGAGAATCCGTATAGGTGTTCGAGTGTTCGAACCGTAATGCGCAAGAAATAGGTATGTAAACCCCGTATTTACATATCTGTCACTATGCAGGAGAATCCGTATAGGTGTTCGAGTGTTCGAACCGTAATGCGGAAGAAATGGTATGTAAACCCCGTATTTACATATCTGCCACTGTGCAGGAGAATCTGTATAGGTGTTCGAATGTTCGAACCGTAATGCGCAAGAAATGGTATGTAAATCCCGTATTTACATATCTGCCACTGTGCAGGAGAATCCGTATAGGTGTTCGAGTCTTCGAACCGTAATGCGCAAGAAATGGTATGGAAACCCCGTATTTACATATCTGCCACTGTGCAGGAGAATCCGTATAGGTGTTCGAGTGTTCGAACCGTAATGCGCAAGAAAAGGTATGTAAACCCCGTATTTACATATCTGTCACTGTGCAGGAGAATCCGTATAGGTGTTCGAGTGTTCGAACCGTAATGCGCAAGAAATGGTATGTAAACCCCGTATTTACATATCTGCCACTGTGCAGGAGAATCCGTATAGGTGTTCGAGTGTTCGAACCGTAATGCGCAAGAAATGGTATGTAAACCCCGTATTTACATATCTGCAACTGTGCAGGAGAATCCGTATAGGTGTTCGAGTGTTCGAACCGAAATGCGCAAGAAATGGTATGGAAACCCCGTATTTACATATCTGCCACTGTGCAGGAGAATCCGTATAGGTGTTCGAGTGTTCGAACCGTATTGCGCAAGAAATGGTATGTAAACTCCGTATTTACATATCTGCCACTGTGCAGGAGAATCCGTATAGGTGTTCGAGTGTTCGAACCGTAATGCGCAAGAAATGGTATGGAAACCCCGTATTTACATATCTGCCACTGTGCAAGAGAATCCGTACTGGTGGTCGAGTGTTCGAACCGTAATGCGCAAGAAATGGTATGTAAACCCCGTATTTACATATCTGCCACTGTGCAGGAGAATCCGTATAGGTGTTCGAGTGTTCGAACCGTAATGCGCAAGAAATGGTATGTAAACCCCGTATTTACATATCTGCCACTGTGCAGGAGAATCCGTATAGGTGTTCGAGTGTTCGATCCGTAATGCGTGAGAAATGGTTAGTAAACCCCGTATTTACGTATCTGCCACTGTGCAGGAGAATCCGTATAGGTGTTCGAGTGTTCGAACCGTAATGCGCAAGAAATGGTATGTAAACCCCGTATTTACATATCTGCCACTATGTAGGAGAATCCGTATAGGTGTTCGAGTGTTCGAACCGTAATGCGCAAGAAATGGTATGTAAACCCCGTATTTACATATCTGCCACTGTGCAGGAGAATCCGTATAGGTGTTCGAGTGTTCGAACCGTAATGCGCAAGAAATGGTATGTAAACCCCGTATTTACATATCTGCCACTGTGCAGGAGAATCCGTATAGGTGTTCGAGTGTTCGAACCGTAATGCGTGAGAAATGGTAAGTAAACCCCGTATTTACGTATCTGCCACTGTGCAGGAGAATCCGTATAGGTGTTCGAGTGTTCGAACCGTAATGCGCAAGAAATGGTATGTAAACCCCGTATTTACATATCTGCCACTGTGCAGGAGAATCCGTATAGGTGTTCGAGTGTTCGAACCGTAATACGCAAGAAATGGTATGTAAACCCCGTATTTACATATCTGCCACTGTGCAAGAGAATCCGTATAGGTGTTCGAGTGTTCGAACCGTAATGCGCAAGAAATGGTATGGAAACCCCGTATTTACATATCTGCCACTGTGCAGGAGAATCCGTATAGGTGTTCGAGTGTTCAAACCATATTGCGCAAGAAATGGAATGTAAACCCGTATTTACATATCTGCCACTGTGCAGGAGAATCCGTATAGGTGTTCGAGTGTTCGAACCGTAATGCGCAAGAAATAGGTATGTAAACCCCGTATTTACATATCTGTCACTATGCAGGAGAATCCGTATAGGTGTTCGAGTGTTCGAACCGTAATGCGGAAGAAATGGTATGTAAACCCCGTATTTACATATCTGCCACTGTGCAGGAGAATCTGTATAGGTGTTCGAGTGTTCGAACCGTAATGCGCAAGAAATGGTATGTAAATCCCGTATTTACATATCTGCCACTGTGCAGGAGAATCCGTATAGGTGTTCGAGTGTTCGAACCGTAATGCGTGAGAAATGGTAAGTAAACCCCGTATTTACGTATCTGCCACTGTGCAGGAGAATCCGTATAGGTGTTCGAGTGTTCGAACCGTAATGCGCAAGAAATGGTATGTAAACCCCGTATTTACATATCTGCCACTATGTAGGAGAATCCGTATAGGTGTTCGAGTGTTCAAACCATATTGCGCAAGAAATGGTATGGAAACCCCGTATTTACATATCTGCCACTGTGCAGGAGAATCCGTATAGGTGTTCGAGTGTTCAAACCATATTGCGCAAGAAATGGAATGTAAACCCGTATTTACATATCTGCCACTGTGCAGGAGAATCCGTATAGGTGTTCGAGTGTTCGAACCGTAATGCGCAAGAAATAGGTATGTAAACCCCGTATTTACATATCTGTCACTATGCAGGAGAATCCGTATAGGTGTTCGAGTGTTCGAACCGTAATGCGGAAGAAATGGTATGTAAACCCCGTATTTACATATCTGCCACTGTGCAGGAGAATCTGTATAGGTGTTCGAGTGTTCGAACCGTAATGCGCAAGAAATGGTATGTAAATCCCGTATTTACATATCTGCCACTGTGCAGGAGAATCCGTATAGGTGTTCGAGTCTTCGAACCGTAATGCGCAAGAAATGGTATGGAAACCCCGTATTTACATATCTGCCACTGTGCAGGAGAATCCGTATAGGTGTTCGAGTGTTCGAACCGTAATGCGCAAGAAAAGGTATGTAAACCCCGTATTTACATATCTGTCACTGTGCAGGAGAATCCGTATAGGTGTTCGAGTGTTCGAACCGTAATGCGCAAGAAATGGTATGTAAACCCCGTATTTACATATCTGCCACTGTGCAGGAGAATCCGTATAGGTGTTCGAGTGTTCGAACCGTAATGCGCAAGAAATGGTATGTAAACCCCGTATTTACATATCTGCAACTGTGCAGGAGAATCCGTATAGGTGTTCGAGTGTTCGACCCGAAATGCGCAAGAAATGGTATGGAAACCCCGTATTTACATATCTGCCACTGTGCAGGAGAATCCGTATAGGTGTTCGAGTGTTCGAACCGTATTGCGCAAGAAATGGTATGTAAACTCCGTATTTACATATCTGCCACTGTGCAGGAGAATCCGTATAGGTGTTCGAGTGTTCGAACCGTAATGCGCAAGAAATGGTATGGAAACCCCGTATTTACATATCTGCCACTGTGCAAGAGAATCCGTACTGGTGTTCGAGTGTTCGAACCGTAATGCGCAAGAAATTGTATGTAAACCCCGTATTTACATATCTGCCACTGTGCAGGAGAATCCGTATAGGTGTTCGAGTGTTCGAACCGTAATGCGCAAGAAATGGTATGTAAACCCCGTATTTACATATCTGCCACTGTGCAGGAGAATCCGTATAGGTGTTCGAGTGTTCGAACCGTAATACGCAAGAAATGGTATGTAAACCCCGTATTTACATATCTGCCACTGTGCAAGAGAATCCGTATAGGTGTTCGAGTGTTCGAACCGTAATGCGCAAGAAATGGTATGGAAACCCCGTATTTACATATCTGCCACTGTGCAGGAGAATCCGTATAGGTGTTCGAGTGTTCAAACCATATTGCGCAAGAAATGGAATGTAAACCCGTATTTACATATCTGCCACTGTGCAGGAGAATCCGTATAGGTGTTCGAGTGTTCGAACCGTAATGCGCAAGAAATAGGTATGTAAACCCCGTATTTACATATCTGTCACTATGCAGGAGAATCCGTATAGGTGTTCGAGTGTTCGAACCGTAATGCGGAAGAAATGGTATGTAAACCCCGTATTTACATATCTGCCACTGTGCAGGAGAATCTGTATAGGTGTTCGAGTGTTCGAACCGTAATGCGCAAGAAATGGTATGTAAATCCCGTATTTACATATCTGCCACTGTGCAGGAGAATCCGTATAGGTGTTCGAGTCTTCGAACCGTAATGCGCAAGAAATGGTATGGAAACCCCGTATTTACATATCTGCCACTGTGCAGGAGAATCCGTATAGGTGTTCGAGTGTTCGAACCGTAATGCGCAAGAAAAGGTATGTAAACCCCGTATTTACATATCTGTCACTGTGCAGGAGAATCCGTATAGGTGTTCGAGTGTTCGAACCGTAATGCGCAAGAAATGGTATGTAAACCCCGTATTTACATATCTGCCACTGTGCAGGAGAATCCGTATAGGTGTTCGAGTGTTCGAACCGTAATGCGCAAGAAATGGTATGTAAACCCCGTATTTACATATCTGCAACTGTGCAGGAGAATCCGTATAGGTGTTCGAGTGTTCGAACCGAAATGCGCAAGAAATGGTATGGAAACCCCGTATTTACATATCTGCCACTGTGCAGGAGAATCCGTATAGGTGTTCGAGTGTTCGAACCGTATTGCGCAAGAAATGGTATGTAAACTCCGTATTTACATATCTGCCACTGTGCAGGAGAATCCGTATAGGTGTTCGAGTGTTCGAACCGTAATGCGCAAGAAATGGTATGGAAACCCCGTATTTACATATCTGCCACTGTGCAAGAGAATCCGTACTGGTGGTCGAGTGTTCGAACCGTAATGCGCAAGAAATGGTATGTAAACCCCGTATTTACATATCTGCCACTGTGCAGGAGAATCCGTATAGGTGTTCGAGTGTTCGAACCGTAATGCGCAAGAAATGGTATGTAAACCCCGTATTTACATATCTGCCACTGTGCAGGAGAATCCGTATAGGTGTTCGAGTGTTCGATCCGTAATGCGTGAGAAATGGTTAGTAAACCCCGTATTTACGTATCTGCCACTGTGCAGGAGAATCCGTATAGGTGTTCGAGTGTTCGAACCGTAATGCGCAAGAAATGGTATGTAAACCCCGTATTTACATATCTGCCACTATGTAGGAGAATCCGTATAGGTGTTCGAGTGTTCGAACCGTAATGCGCAAGAAATGGTATGTAAACCCCGTATTTACATATCTGCCACTGTGCAGGAGAATCCGTATAGGTGTTCGAGTGTTCGAACCGTAATGCGCAAGAAATGGTATGTAAACCCCGTATTTACATATCTGCCACTGTGCAGGAGAATCCGTATAGGTGTTCGAGTGTTCGAACCGTAATGCGTGAGAAATGGTAAGTAAACCCCGTATTTACGTATCTGCCACTGTGCAGGAGAATCCGTATAGGTGTTCGAGTGTTCGAACCGTAATGCGCAAGAAATGGTATGTAAACCCCGTATTTACATATCTGCCACTATGTAGGAGAATCCGTATAGGTGTTCGAGTGTTCAAACCATATTGCGCAAGAAATGGTATGGAAACCCCGTATTTACATATCTGCCACTGTGCAGGAGAATCCGTATAGGTGTTCGAGTGTTCAAACCATATTGCGCAAGAAATGGAATGTAAACCCGTATTTACATATCTGCCACTGTGCAGGAGAATCCGTATAGGTGTTCGAGTGTTCGAACCGTAATGCGCAAGAAATAGGTATGTAAACCCCGTATTTACATATCTGTCACTATGCAGGAGAATCCGTATAGGTGTTCGAGTGTTCGAACCGTAATGCGGAAGAAATGGTATGTAAACCCCGTATTTACATATCTGCCACTGTGCAGGAGAATCTGTATAGGTGTTCGAGTGTTCGAACCGTAATGCGCAAGAAATGGTATGTAAATCCCGTATTTACATATCTGCCACTGTGCAGGAGAATCCGTATAGGTGTTCGAGTCTTCGAACCGTAATGCGCAAGAAATGGTATGGAAACCCCGTATTTACATATCTGCCACTGTGCAGGAGAATCCGTATAGGTGTTCGAGTGTTCGAACCGTAATGCGCAAGAAAAGGTATGTAAACCCCGTATTTACATATCTGTCACTGTGCAGGAGAATCCGTATAGGTGTTCGAGTGTTCGAACCGTAATGCGCAAGAAATGGTATGGAAACCCCGTATTTACATATCTGCCACTGTGCAGGAGAATCCGTATAGGTGTTCGAGTGTTCAAACCATATTGCGCAAGAAATGGAATGTAAACCCGTATTTACATATCTGCCACTGTGCAGGAGAATCCGTATAGGTGTTCGAGTGTTCGAACCGTAATGCGCAAGAAATAGGTATGTAAACCCCGTATTTACATATCTGTCACTATGCAGGAGAATCCGTATAGGTGTTCGAGTGTTCGAACCGTAATGCGGAAGAAATGGTATGTAAACCCCGTATTTACATATCTGCCACTGTGCAGGAGAATCTGTATAGGTGTTCGAGTGTTCGAACCGTAATGCGCAAGAAATGGTATGTAAATCCCGTATTTACATATCTGCCACTGTGCAGGAGAATCCGTATAGGTGTTCGAGTCTTCGAACCGTAATGCGCAAGAAATGGTATGGAAACCCCGTATTTACATATCTGCCACTGTGCAGGAGAATCCGTATAGGTGTTCGAGTGTTCGAACCGTAATGCGCAAGAAAAGGTATGTAAACCCCGTATTTACATATCTGTCACTGTGCAGGAGAATCCGTATAGGTGTTCGAGTGTTCGAACCGTAATGCGCAAGAAATGGTATGTAAACCCCGTATTTACATATCTGCCACTGTGCAGGAGAATCCGTATAGGTGTTCGAGTGTTCGAACCGTAATGCGCAAGAAATGGTATGTAAACCCCGTATTTACATATCTGCAACTGTGCAGGAGAATCCGTATAGGTGTTCGAGTGTTCGAACCGAAATGCGCAAGAAATGGTATGGAAACCCCGTATTTACATATCTGCCACTGTGCAGGAGAATCCGTATAGGTGTTCGAGTGTTCGAACCGTATTGCGCAAGAAATGGTATGTAAACTCCGTATTTACATATCTGCCACTGTGCAGGAGAATCCGTATAGGTGTTCGAGTGTTCGAACCGTAATGCGCAAGAAATGGTATGGAAACCCCGTATTTACATATCTGCCACTGTGCAAGAGAATCCGTACTGGTGGTCGAGTGTTCGAACCGTAATGCGCAAGAAATGGTATGTAAACCCCGTATTTACATATCTGCCACTGTGCAGGAGAATCCGTATAGGTGTTCGAGTGTTCGAACCGTAATGCGCAAGAAATGGTATGTAAACCCCGTATTTACATATCTGCCACTGTGCAGGAGAATCCGTATAGGTGTTCGAGTGTTCGATCCGTAATGCGTGAGAAATGGTTAGTAAACCCCGTATTTACGTATCTGCCACTGTGCAGGAGAATCCGTATAGGTGTTCGAGTGTTCGAACCGTAATGCGCAAGAAATGGTATGTAAACCCCGTATTTACATATCTGCCACTATGTAGGAGAATCCGTATAGGTGTTCGAGTGTTCGAACCGTAATGCCCAAGAAATGGTATGTAAACCCCGTATTTACATATCTGCCACTGTGCAGGAGAATCCGTATAGGTGTTCGAGTGTTCGAACCGTAATGCGCAAGAAATGGTATGTAAACCCCGTATTTACATATCTGCCACTGTGCAGGAGAATCCGTATAGGTGTTCGAGTGTTCGAACCGTAATGCGTGAGAAATGGTAAGTAAACCCCGTATTTACGTATCTGCCACTGTGCAGGAGAATCCGTATAGGTGTTCGAGTGTTCGAACCGTAATGCGCAAGAAATGGTATGTAAACCCCGTATTTACATATCTGCCACTATGTAGGAGAATCCGTATAGGTGTTCGAGTGTTCAAACCATATTGCGCAAGAAATGGTATGGAAACCCCGTATTTACATATCTGCCACTGTGCAGGAGAATCCGTATAGGTGTTCGAGTGTTCAAACCATATTGCGCAAGAAATGGAATGTAAACCCGTATTTACATATCTGCCACTGTGCAGGAGAATCCGTATAGGTGTTCGAGTGTTCGAACCGTAATGCGCAAGAAATAGGTATGTAAACCCCGTATTTACATATCTGTCACTATGCAGGAGAATCCGTATAGGTGTTCGAGTGTTCGAACCGTAATGCGGAAGAAATGGTATGTAAACCCCGTATTTACATATCTGCCACTGTGCAGGAGAATCTGTATAGGTGTTCGAGTGTTCGAACCGTAATGCGCAAGAAATGGTATGTAAATCCCGTATTTACATATCTGCCACTGTGCAGGAGAATCCGTATAGGTGTTCGAGTCTTCGAACCGTAATGCGCAAGAAATGGTATGGAAACCCCGTATTTACATATCTGCCACTGTGCAGGAGAATCCGTATAGGTGTTCGAGTGTTCGAACCGTAATGCGCAAGAAAAGGTATGTAAACCCCGTATTTACATATCTGTCACTGTGCAGGAGAATCCGTATAGGTGTTCGAGTGTTCGAACCGTAATGCGCAAGAAATGGTATGTAAACCCCGTATTTACATATCTGCCACTGTGCAGGAGAATCCGTATAGGTGTTCGAGTGTTCGAACCGTAATGCGCAAGAAATGGTATGTAAACCCCGTATTTACATATCTGCAACTGTGCAGGAGAATCCGTATAGGTGTTCGAGTGTTCGAACCGAAATGCGCAAGAAATGGTATGGAAACCCCGTATTTACATATCTGCCACTGTGCAGGAGAATCCGTATAGGTGTTCGAGTGTTCGAACCGTATTGCGCAAGAAATGGTATGTAAACTCCGTATTTACATATCTGCCACTGTGCAGGAGAATCCGTATAGGTGTTCGAGTGTTCGAACCGTAATGCGCAAGAAATGGTATGGAAACCCCGTATTTACATATCTGCCACTGTGCAAGAGAATCCGTACTGGTGTTCGAGTGTTCGAACCGTAATGCGCAAGAAATGGTATGTAAACCCCGTATTTTCATATCTGCCACTGTGCAGGAGAATCCGTATAGGTGTTCGAGTGTTCGAACCGTAATGCGCAAGAAATGGTATGTAAACCCCGTATTTACATATCTGCCACTGTGCAGGAGAATCCGTATAGGTGTTCGAGTGTTCGAACCGTAATGCGGAAGAAATGGTATGTAAACCCCGTATTTACATATCTGCCACTGTGCAGGAGAATCTGTATAGGTGTTCGAGTGTTCGAACCGTAATGCGCAAGAAATGGTATGTAAATCCCGTATTTACATATCTGCCACTGTGCAGGAGAATCCGTATAGGTGTTCGAGTCTTCGAACCGTAATGCGCAAGAAATGGTATGGAAACCCCGTATTTACATATCTGCCACTGTGCAGGAGAATCCGTATAGGTGTTCGAGTGTTCGAACCGTAATGCGCAAGAAAAGGTATGTAAACCCCGTATTTACATATCTGTCACTGTGCAGGAGAATCCGTATAGGTGTTCGAGTGTTCGAACCGTAATGCGCAAGAAATGGTATGTAAACCCCGTATTTACATATCTGCCACTGTGCAGGAGAATCCGTATAGGTGTTCGAGTGTTCGAACCGTAATGCGCAAGAAATGGTATGTAAACCCCGTATTTACATATCTGCAACTGTGCAGGAGAATCCGTATAGGTGTTCGAGTGTTCGAACCGAAATGCGCAAGAAATGGTATGGAAACCCCGTATTTACATATCTGCCACTGTGCAGGAGAATCCGTATAGGTGTTCGAGTGTTCGAACCGTATTGCGCAAGAAATGGTATGTAAACTCCGTATTTACATATCTGCCACTGTGCAGGAGAATCCGTATAGGTGTTCGAGTGTTCGAACCGTAATGCGCAAGAAATGGTATGGAAACCCCGTATTTACATATCTGCCACTGTGCAAGAGAATCCGTACTGGTGTTCGAGTGTTCGAACCGTAATGCGCAAGAAATGGTATGTAAACCCCGTATTTACATATCTGCCACTGTGCAGGAGAATCCGTATAGGTGTTCGAGTGTTCGAACCGTAATGAGCAAGAAATGGTATGTAAACCCCGTATTTACATATCTGCAACTGTGCAGGAGAATCCGTATAGGTGTTCGAGTGTTCGAACCGAAATGCGCAAGAAATGGTATGGAAACCCCGTATTTACATATCTGCCACTGTGCAGGAGAATCCGTATAGGTGTTCGAGTGTTCGAACCGTATTGCGCAAGAAATGGTATGTAAACTCCGTATTTACATATCTGCCACTGTGCAGGAGAATCCGTATAGGTGTTCGAGTGTTCGAACCGTAATGCGCAAGAAATGGTATGGAAACCCCGTATTTACATATCTGCCACTGTGCAAGAGAATCCGTACTGGTGTTCGAGTGTTCGAACCGTAATGCGCAAGAAATGGTATGTAAACCCCGTATTTTCATATCTGCCACTGTGCAGGAGAATCCGTATAGGTGTTCGAGTGTTCGAACCGTAATGCGCAAGAAATGGTATGTAAACCCCGTATTTACATATCTGCCACTGTGCAGGAGAATCCGTATAGGTGTTCGAGTGTTCGAACCGTAATACGCAAGAAATGGTATGTAAACCCCGTATTTACATATCTGCCACTGTGCAAGAGAATCCGTATAGGTGTTCGAGTCTTCGAACCCTAATGCGTGAGAAATGGTAAGTAAACGCAGTATTTACATATCTGCCACTGTGCAGGAGAATTCGTATAGGTGTTCGAGTGTTCGAACCGTAATGCGTGAGAAATGGTAAGTAAACCCCGTATTTACGTATCTGCCACTGTGCAGGAGAATCCGTATAGGTGTTCGAGTGTTCGAACCGTAATGCGCAAGAAATGGTATGTAAACCCCGTATTTACATATCTGCCACTGTGCAGGAGAATCCGTATAGGTGTTCGAGTGTTCGAACCGTAATGCGCAAGAAATGGTATGTAAACCCCGTATTTACATATCTGTCACTGTGGAGGAGAATCCGTATAGGTGTTCGAGTGTTCGAACCGTAATGCGCAAGAAATGGTATGTAAACCCCGTATTTACATATCTGCCACTGTGCAGGAGAATCCGTATAGGTGTTCGAGTGTTCGATCCGTAATGCGTGAGAAATGGTTAGTAAACCCCGTATTTACGTATCTGCCACTGTGCAGGAGAATCCGTATAGGTGTTCGAGTGTTCGAACCGTAATGCGCAAGAAATGGTATGTAAACCCCGTATTTACATATCTGCCACTATGTAGGAGAATCCGTATAGGTGTTCGAGTGTTCGAACCGTAATGCGCAAGAAATGGTATGTAAACCCCGTATTTACATATCTGCCACTGTGCAGGAGAATCCGTATAGGTGTTCGAGTGTTCGAACCGTAATGCGCAAGAAATGGTATGTAAACCCCGTATTTACATATCTGCCACTGTGCAGGAGAATCCGTATAGGTGTTCGAGTGTTCGAACCGTAATGCGTGAGAAATGGTAAGTAAACCCCGTATTTACGTATCTGCCACTGTGCAAGAGAATCCGTATAGGTGTTCGAGTGTTCGAACCGTAATGCGCAAGAAATGGTATGTAAAGCCCGTATTTACATATCTGCCACTATGTAGGAGAATCCGTATAGGTGTTCGAGTGTTCAAACCATATTGCGCAAGAAATGGTATGGAAACCCCGTATTTACATATCTGCCACTGTGCAGGAGAATCCGTATAGGTGTTCGAGTGTTCAAACCATATTGCGCAAGAAATGGAATGTAAACCCGTATTTACATATCTGCCACTGTGCAGGAGAATCCGTATAGGTGTTCGAGTGTTCGAACCGTAATGCGCAAGAAATGGTATGTAAACCCCGTATTTACATATCTGTCACTATGCAGGAGAATCCGTATAGGTGTTCGAGTGTTCGAACCGTAATGCGGAAGAAATGGTATGTAAACCCCGTATTTACATATCTGCCACTGTGCAGGAGAATCTGTATAGGTGTTCGAGTGTTCGAACCGTAATGCGCAAGAAATGGTATGTAAATCCCGTATTTACATATCTGCCACTATGCAGGAGAATCCGTATAGGTGTTCGAGTCTTCGAACCGTAATGCGCAAGAAATGGTATGGAAACCCCGTATTTACATATCTGCCACTGTGCAGGAGAATCCGTATAGGTGTTCGAGTGTTCGAACCGTAATGCGCAAGAAAAGGTATGTAAACCCCGTATTTACATATCTGTCACTGTGCAGGAGAATCCGTATAGGTGTTCGAGTGTTCGAACCGTAATGCGCAAGAAATGGTATGTAAACCCCGTATTTACATATCTGCCACTATGCAGGAGAATCCGTATAGGTGTTCGAGTGTTCAAACCATATTGCGCAAGAAATGGTATGTAAACCCCGTATTTACATATCTGCCACTGTGCAGGAGAATCCGTATAGGTGTTCGAGTGTTCGAACCGAAATGCGCAAGAAATGGTATGGAAACCCCGTATTTACATATCTGCCACTGTGGAGGAGAAACCGTATAGGTGTTCGAGTGTTCGAACCGTATTGCGCAAGAAATGGTATGTAAATTCCGTATTTACATATCTGCCACTGTGCAGGAGAATCCGTATAGGTGTTCGAGTGTTCGAACCGTAATGCGCAAGAAATGGTATGGAAACCCCGTATTTACATATCTGCCACTGTGCAAGAGAATCCGTACTGGTGTTCGAGTGTTCGAACCGTAATGCGCAAGAAATGGTATGTAAACCCCGTATTTACATATCTGCCACTACGCAGGAGAATCCGTATAGGTGTTCGAGTGTTCGAACCGTAATGCGCAAGAAATGGTATGTAAACCCCGTATTTACATATCTGCCACTGTGCAGGAGAATCCGTATAGGTGTTCGAGTGTTCGAACCGTAATGCGCAAGAAATGGTATGTAAACCCCGTATTTACATATCTGCCACTGTGCAGGAGAATCCGTATAGGTGTTCGAGTGTTCGAACCGTAATGCGCAAGAAATGGTATGTAAACCCCGTATTTACATATCTGCCACTGTGCAGGAGAATCCGTATAGGTGTTCGAGTGTTCGAACCGTAATGCGCAAGAAATGGTATGGAAACCCTGTATTTACATATCTGCCACTGTGCGGGAGAATCCGTAGAGGTGTTCGAGTGTTCGAACCGTAATGCGCAAGAAATGGTATGGAAACCCTGTATTTACATATCTGCAACTGTGCAGGAGAATCCGTATAGGTGTTCGAGTGTTCGAACCGTATTGCGCAAGAAATGGTATGTAAACTCCGTATTTACATATCTGCCACTGTGCAGGAGAATCCGTATAGGTGTTCGAGTGTTCGAACCGTAATGCGCAAGAAATGGTATGGAAACCGCGTATTTACATATCTGCCACTGTGCAAGAGAATCCGTACTGGTGTTCGAGTGTTCGAACCGTAATGCGCAAGAAATGGTATGTAAACCCCGTATTTACATATCTGCCACTGTGCAGGAGAATCCGTATAGGTGTTCGAGTGTTCGAACCGTAATGCGCAAGAAATGGTATGTAAACCCCGTATTTACATATCTGCCACTGTGCAGGAGAATCCGTATAGGTGTTCGAGTGTTCGAACCGTAATGCGCAAGAAATGGTATGTAAACCCCGTATTTACATATCTGCCACTGTGCAGGAGAATCCGTATAGGTGTTCGAGTGTTCGAACCGTAATGCGTGAGAAATGGTAAGTAAACCCCGTATTTACGTATCTGCCACTGTGCAGGAGAATCCGTATAGGTGTTCGAGTGTTCGAACCGTAATGCGCAAGAAATGGTATGTAAACCCCGTATTTACATATCTGCCACTATGTAGGAGAATCCGTATAGGTGTTCGAGTGTTCAAACCATATTGCGCAAGAAATGGTATGGAAACCCCGTATTTACATATCTGCCACTGTGCAGGAGAATCCGTATAGGTGTTCGAGTGTTCAAACCATATTGCGCAAGAAATGGAATGTAAACCCGTATTTACATATCTGCCACTGTGCAGGAGAATCCGTATAGGTGTTCGAGTGTTCGAACCGTAATGCGCAAGAAATGGTATGTAAACCCCGTATTTACATATCTGTCACTATGCAGGAGAATCCGTATAGGTGTTCGAGTGTTCGAACCGTAATGCGGAAGAAATGGTATGTAAACCCCGTATTTACATATCTGCCACTGTGCAGGAGAATCTGTATAGGTGTTCGAGTGTTCGAACCGTAATGCGCAAGAAATGGTATGTAAATCCCGTATTTACATATCTGCCACTATGCAGGAGAATCCGTATAGGTGTTCGAGTCTTCGAACCGTAATGCGCAAGAAATGGTATGGAAACCCCGTATTTACATATCTGCCACTGTGCAGGAGAATCCGTATAGGTGTTCGAGTGTTCGAACCGTAATGCGCAAGAAAAGGTATGTAAACCCCGTATTTACATATCTGTCACTGTGCAGGAGAATCCGTATAGGTGTTCGAGTGTTCGAACCGTAATGCGCAAGAAATGGTATGTAAACCCCGTATTTACATATCTGCCACTATGCAGGAGAATCCGTATAGGTGTTCGAGTGTTCAAACCATATTGCGCAAGAAATGGTATGTAAACCCCGTATTTACATATCTGCCACTGTGCAGGAGAATCCGTATAGGTGTTCGAGTGTTCGAACCGAAATGCGCAAGAAATGGTATGGAAACCCCGTATTTACATATCTGCCACTGTGGAGGAGAAACCGTATAGGTGTTCGAGTGTTCGAACCGTATTGCGCAAGAAATGGTATGTAAATTCCGTATTTACATATCTGCCACTGTGCAGGAGAATCCGTATAGGTGTTCGAGTGTTCGAACCGTAATGCGCAAGAAATGGTATGGAAACCCCGTATTTACATATCTGCCACTGTGCAAGAGAATCCGTACTGGTGTTCGAGTGTTCGAACCGTAATGCGCAAGAAATGGTATGTAAACCCCGTATTTACATATCTGCCACTACGCAGGAGAATCCGTATAGGTGTTCGAGTGTTCGAACCGTAATGCGCAAGAAATGGTATGTAAACCCCGTATTTACATATCTGCCACTGTGCAGGAGAATCCGTATAGGTGTTCGAGTGTTCGAACCGTAATGCGCAAGAAATGGTATGTAAACCCCGTATTTACATATCTGCCACTGTGCAGGAGAATCCGTATAGGTGTTCGAGTGTTCGAACCGTAATGCGCAAGAAATGGTATGTAAACCCCGTATTTACATATCTGCCACTGTGCAGGAGAATCCGTATAGGTGTTCGAGTGTTCGAACCGTAATGCGCAAGAAATGGTATGGAAACCCTGTATTTACATATCTGCCACTGTGCGGGAGAATCCGTAGAGGTGTTCGAGTGTTCGAACCGTAATGCGCAAGAAATGGTATGGAAACCCTGTATTTACATATCTGCAACTGTGCAGGAGAATCCGTATAGGTGTTCGAGTGTTCGAACCGTATTGCGCAAGAAATGGTATGTAAACTCCGTATTTACATATCTGCCACTGTGCAGGAGAATCCGTATAGGTGTTCGAGTGTTCGAACCGTAATGCGCAAGAAATGGTATGGAAACCGCGTATTTACATATCTGCCACTGTGCAAGAGAATCCGTACTGGTGTTCGAGTGTTCGAACCGTAATGCGCAAGAAATGGTATGTAAACCCCGTATTTACATATCTGCCACTGTGCAGGAGAATCCGTATAGGTGTTCGAGTGTTCGAACCGTAATGCGCAAGAAATGGTATGTAAACCCCGTATTTACATATCTGCCACTGTGCAGGAGAATCCGTATAGGTGTTCGAGTGTTCGAACCGTATTGCGCAAGAAATGGTATGTAAACCGCGTATTTACATATCTACCACTGTGTAGGAGAATCCGTATAGGTGTTCGAGTGTTCGAACCGTAATGCGCAAAAAATGGCATGGAAACCCCGTATTTACATATCTGCCACTGTGCAGGAGAATCCGTATAGGTGTTCGAGTGTTCGAACCGTAATGCGCAAGAAATGGTATGGAAACCCCGTATTTACATATCTGTCACTGTGCAGGAGAATCCGTATAGGTGTTCGAGTGTTCGAACCATATTGCGCAAGAAATGGTATGGAAACCCCGTATTTACATATCTGCCACTGTGCAGGAGAATCCGTATAGGTGTTCGAGTGTTCAAACCATATTGCGCAAGAAATGGAATGTAAACCCGTATTTACATATCTGCCACTGTGCAGGAGAATCCGTATAGGTGTTCGAGTGTTCGAACCGTAATGCGCAAGAAATGGTATGTAAACCCCGTATTTACATATCTGTCACTATGCAGGAGAATCCGTATAGGTGTTCGAGTGTTCGAACCGTAATGCGGAAGAAATGGTATGTAAACCCCGTATTTACATATCTGCCACTGTGCAGGAGAATCTGTATAGGTGTTCGAGTGTTCGAACCGTAATGCGCAAGAAATGGTATGTAAATCCCGTATTTACATATCTGCCACTGTGCAGGAGAATCCGTATAGGTGTTCGAGTCTTCGAACCGTAATGCGCAAGAAATGGTATGGAAACCCCGTATTTACATATTTGCCACTGTGCAGGAGAATCCGTATAGGTGTTCGAGTGTTCGAACCGTAATGCGCAAGAAAAGGTATGTAAACCCCGTATTTACATATCTGTCACTGTGCAGGAGAATCCGTATAGGTGTTCGAGTGTTCGAACCGTAATGCGCAAGAAATGGTATGTAAACCCCGTATTTACATATCTGCCACTATGCAGGAGAATCCGTATAGGTGTTCGAGTGTTCAAACCATATTGCGCAAGAAATGGTATGTAAACCCCGTATTTACATATCTGCCACTGTGCAGGAGAATCCGTATAGGTGTTCGAGTGTTCGAACCGAAATGCGCAAGAAATGGTATGGAAACCCCGTATTTACATATCTGCCACTGTGCAGGAGAAACCGTATAGGTGTTCGAGTGTTCGAACCGTATTGCGCAAGAAATGGTATGTAAACTCCGTATTTACATATCTGCCACTGTGCAGGAGAATCCGTATAGGTGTTCGAGTGTTCGAACCGTAATGCGCAAGAAATGGTATGGAAACCCCGTATTTACATATCTGCCACTGTGCAAGAGAATCCGTACTGGTGTTCGAGTGTTCGAACCGTAATGCGCAAGAAATGGTATGTAAACCCCGTATTTACATATCTGCCACTGCGCAGGAGAATCCGTATAGGTGTTCGAGTGTTCGAACCGTAATGCGCAAGAAATGGTATGTAAACCCCGTATTTACATATCTGCCACTGTGCAGGAGAATCCGTATAGGTGTTCGAGTGTTCGAACCGTAATGCGCAAGAAATGGTATGTAAACCCCGTATTTACATATCTGCCACTGTGCAGGAGAATCCGTATAGGTGTTCGAGTGTTCGAACCGTAATGCACAAGAAATGGTATGTAAACCCCGTATTTACATATCTGCCACTGTGCAGGAGAATCCGTATAGGTGTTCGAGTGTTCGAACCGTAATGCGCAAGAAATGGTATGGAAACCCTGTATTTACATATCTGCCACTGTGCGGGAGAATCCGTATAGGTGTTCGAGTCTTCGAACCGTAATGCGCAAGAAATGGTATGGAAACCCCGTATTTACATATCTGCCACTGTGCAGGAGAATCCGTATAGGTGTTCGAGTGTTCGAACCGTAATGCGCAAGAAATGGTATGTAAACCCCGTATTTACATATCTGTCACTGTGCAGGAGAATCCGTATAGGTGTTCGAGTGTTCGAACCGTAATGCGCAAGAAATGGTATGTAAACCCCGTATTTACATATCTGCCACTATGCAGGAGAATCCGTATAGGTGTTCGAGTGTTCAAACCATATTGCGCAAGAAATGGTATGTAAACCCCGTATTTACATATCTGCAACTGTGCAGGAGAATCCGTATAGGTGTTCGAGTGTTCGAACCGAAATGCGCAAGAAATGGTATGGAAACCCCGTATTTACATATCTGCCACTGTGCAGGAGAATCCGTATAGGTGTTCGAGTGTTCGAACCGTATTGCGCAAGAAATGGTATGTAAACTCCGTATTTACATATCTGCCACTGTGCAGGAGAATCCGTATAGGTGTTCGAGTGTTCGAACCGTAATGCGCAAGAAATGGTATGGAAACCCCGTATTTACATATCTGCCACTGTGCAAGAGAATCCGTACTGGTGTTCGAGTGTTCGAACCGTAATGCGCAAGAAATGGTATGTAAACCCCGTATTTACATATCTGCCACTGTGCAGGAGAATCCGTATAGGTGTTCGAGTGTTCGAACCGTAATGCGCAAGAAATGGTATGTAAACCCCGTATTTACATATCTGCCACTGTGCAGGAGAATCCGTATAGGTGTTCGAGTGTTCGAACCGTATTGCGCAAGAAATGGTAAGTAAACCGCGTATTTACATATCTACCACTGTGTAGGAGAATCCGTATAGGTGTTCGAGTGTTCGAACCGTAATGCGCAAAAAATGGCATGGAAACCCCGTATTTACATATCTGCCACTGTGCAGGAGAATCCGTATAGGTGTTCGAGTGTTCGAACCGTAATGCGCAAGAAATGGTATGGAAACCCCGTATTTACATATCTGCCATTGTGCAGGAGAATCCGTATAGGTGTTCGAGTGTTCGAACCGTAATGCGCAAGAAATGGTATGGAAACCCCGTATTTACATATCTGCCACTGTGCAAGAGAATCCGTATAGGTGTTCGAGTGTTCGAACCGTAATGCGCAAGAAATGGTATGTAAACCCCGTATTTACATATCTGTCACTGTGCAGGAAAATCCGTATTGGTGTTCGAGTGTTCGAACCGTAATGCGCAAGAAATGGTATGTAAACCCCGTATTTACATATCTGCCACTGTGCAGGAGAATCCGTATAGGTGTTCGAGTGTTCGAACCGTAATGCGCAAGAAATGGTATGGAAACCCCGTATTTAGATATCTGCCACTGTGCAGGAGAATCCGTATAGGTGTTCGAGTGTTCGAACCGTAATGCGCAAGAAATGGTATGTAAACCCAGTATTTACATATCTGCCACTGTGCAGGAGAATCCGTATAGGTGTTCGACTGTTCGAACCGTAATGCGCAAGAAATGGTATGGAAACCCCGTATTTACATATCTGCCACTGTGCAAGAGAATCCGTATAGGTGTTCGAGTGTTCGAACCGTAATGCGCAAGAAATGGTATGCAAACCCCGTATTTACATATCTGTCACTGTGCAGGAGAATCTGTATAGGTGTTCGAGTGTTCGAACCGTATTGCGCAAGAAATGGTATGGAAACCCCGTATTTACATATCTGCCACTGTGCAAGAGAATCCGTATAGGTGTTCGAGTGTTCGAACCGTAATGCGCAAGAAATGGTATGTAAACCCCGTATTTACATATCTGGCACTGTGCAGGAGAATCTGTATCGGTGTTCGAGTGTTCGAACCGTAATGCGCAAGAAATGGTATGTAAACCCCGTATTTACATATCTGCCACTGTGCAGGAGAATCCGTGTAGGTGTTCGAGTGTTCAAACCATATTGCGCAAGAAATGGAATGTAAACCCGTATTTACATATCTGCCACTGTGCAGGAGAATCCGTATAGGTGTTCGAGTGTTCGAACCGTAATGCGCAAGAAATGGTATGTAAACCCCGTATTTACATATCTGTCACTGTGCAGGAGAATCCGTATAGGTGTTCGAGTGTTCGAACCGTAATGCGCAAGAAATGGTATGTAAACCCCGTATTTACATATCTGCCACTATGCAGGAGAATCCATATAGGTGTTCGAGTGTTCAAACCATATTTCGCAAGAAATGGTATGTAAACCCCGTATTTACATATCTGCAACTGTGCAGGAGAATCCGTATAGGTGTTCGAGTGTTCGAACCGAAATGCGCAAGAAATGGTATGGAAACCCCGTATTTACATATCTGCCACTGTGCAGGAGAATCCGTATAGGTGTTCGAGTGTTCGAACCGTATTGCGCAAGAAATGGTATGTAAACTCCGTATTTACATATCTGCCACTGTGCAGGAGAATCGGTATAGGTGTTCGAGTGTTCGAACCGTAATGCGCAAGAAATTGTATGGAAACCGCGTATTTACATATCTGCCACTGTGCAAGAGAATCCGTACTGGTGTTCGAGTGTTCGAACCGTAATGCGCAAGAAATGGTATGTAAACCCCGTATTTACATATCTGCCACTGTGCAGGAGAATCCGTATAGGTGTTCGAGTGTTCGAACCGTAATGCGCAAGAAATGGTATGTAAACACCGTATTTACATATCTGCCACTGTGCAGGAGAATCCGTATAGGTGTTCGAGTGTTCGAACCGTATTGCGCAAGAAATGGTATGTAAACCGCGTATTTACATATCTACCACTGTGTAGGAGAATCCGTATAGGTGTTCGAGTGTTCGAACCGTAATGCGCAAAAAATGGCATGGAAACCCCGTATTTACATATCTGCCACTGTGCAGGAGAATCCGTATAGGTGTTCGAGTGTTCGAACCGTAATGCGGAAGAAATGGTATGGAAACCCCGTATTTACATATCTGCCATTGTGCAGGAGAATCCGTATAGGTGTTCGAGTGTTCGAACCGTAATGCGCAAGAAATGGTATGGACACCCCGTATTTACATATCTGCCACTGTGCAAGAGAATCCGTATAGGTGTTCGAGTGTTCGAACCGTAATGCGCAAGAAATGGTATGTAAACCCCGTATTTACATATCTGTCACTGTGCAGGAAAATCCGTATTGGTGTTCGAGTGTTCGAACCGTAATGCGCAAGAAATGGTATGTAAACCCCGTATTTACATATCTGCCACTGTGCAGGAGAATCCGTATAGGTGTTCAAGAGTTCGAACCGTAATGCGCAAGAAATGGTATGGAAACCCCGTATTTACATATCTGTCACTGTGCAGGAAAATCCGTATTGGTGTTCGAGTGTTCGAACCGTAATGCGCAAGAAATGGTATGTAAACCCCGTATTTACATATCTGCCACTGTGCAGGAGAATCTGTATAGGTGTTCGAGTGTTCGAACCGTAATGCGCAAGAAGTGGTATGGAAACCCCGTATTTACATATCTGCCACTGTGCAGGAGAATCCGTATAGGTGTTCGAGTGTTCGAACCGTAATGCGCAAGAAATGGTATGGAAACCCTGTATTTACATATCTGCCACTGTGCAGGAGAATCCGTATAGGAGTTCGAGTGTTCGAACCGTAATGCGCAAGAAATGGAATGTAAACCCCGGATTTACATATCTGCCACTGTACAGGAGAATCCGTATAGGTGTTTGAGTGTTGGAACCGTATTGCGCAAGAAATGGTATTTAAACCCCGTATTTACATATCTGCCACTGTGCAGGAGAATCCGTATAGGTGTTCGAGTGTTCGAACCGTAATGCGCAAGAAATGGTATGTAAACCCCGTATTTACATATCTGCCACTGTGCGGGAGAATCCGTATAGGTGTTCGAGTGTTCGAACCGTATTGCGCAAGAAATGGTATGTAAACCGCGTATTTACATATCTACCACTGTGTAGGAGAATCCGTATAGGTGTTCGAGTGTTCGAACCGTAATGCGCAAAAAATGGTATGGAAACCCCGTATTTACATATCTGCCACTGTGCAGGAGAATCCGTATAGGTGTTCGAGTGTTCGAACCGTAATGCGCAAGAAATGGTATGTAAACCCCGTATTTACATATCTGCCACTGTGCAGGAGAATCCGTATAGGTGTTCGAGTGTTCGAACCGTAATGCGCAAGAAATGGTATGGAAACCCCGTATTTACATATCTGCCACTGTGCAAGAGAATCCGTATAGGTGTTCGAGTGTTCGAACCGTAATGCGCAAGAAATGGTATGCAAACCCCGTATTTACATATCTGTCACTGTGCAGGAGAATCTGTATAGGTGTTCGAGTGTTCGAACCGTATTGCGCAAGAAATGGTATGGAAACCCCGTATTTACATATCTGCCACTGTGCAAGAGAATCCGTATAGGTGTTCGAGTGTTCGAACCGTAATGCGCAAGAAATGGTATGTAAACCCCGTATTTACATATCTGGCACTGTGCAGGAGAATCTGTATAGGTGTTCGAGTGTTCGAACCGTAATGCGCAAGAAATGGTATGTAAACCCCGTATTTACATATCTGCCACTGTGCAGGAGAATCCGTATAGGTGTTCGAGTGTTCGAACCGTATTGCGCAAGAAATGGTATGTAAACCCCGTATTTACATATCTACCACTGTGTAGGAGAATCCGTATAGGTGTTCGAGTGTTCGAACCGTAATGCGCAAGAAATGGTATGTAAACCCCGTATTTACATATCTGTCACTGTGCAGGAGAATCCGTATAGGTGTTCGAGTGTTCGAACCGTAATGCGCAAGAAATGGTATGTAAACCCCGTATTTACATATCTGCCACTGTGCAGGAGAATCCGTATAGGTGTTCGAGTGTTCGAACCGTAATGCGCAAGAAGTGGTATGGAAACCCCGTATTTACATATCTGCCACTGTGCAGGAGAATCCGTATAGGTGTTCGAGTGTTCGAACCGTAATGCGCAAGAAATGGTATGGAAACCCTGTATTTACATATCTGCCACTGTGCAGGAGAATCCGTATAGGTGTTCGAGTGTTCGAACCGCAATGCGCAAGAAATGGTATGTAAACCCCGTATTTACATATCTGGCACTGTGCAGGAGAAGCCGTATAGGTGTCTGAGTGTTCGAACCGTATTGCGCAAGAAATGGTATTTAAACCCCGTATTTACATATCTACCACTATGCAGGAGAATCCGTATAGGTGTTCGAGTGTTCGAACCGTAATGCGGAAGAAATGGTATGTAAACCCCGTATTTACATATCTGCCACTGTGCGGGAGAATCCGTATAGGTGTTCGAGTGTTCGAACCGTATTGCGCAAGAAATGGTATGTAAACCCCGTATTTACATATCTACCACTGTGTAGGAGAATCCGTATAGGTGTTCGAGTGTTCGAACCGTAATGCGCAAGAAATGGTATGGAAACCCCGTATTTACATATCTGCCACTGTGCAGGAGAATCCGTATAGGTGTTCGAGTGTTCGAACCGTAATGCGCAAGAAATGGTATGTAAACCCCGTATTTACATATCTGCCACTGTGCAGGAGAATCCGTATAGGTGTTCGAGTGTTCGAACCGTAATGCGCAAGAAATGGTATGGAAACCCCGTATTTACATATCTGCCACTGTGCAAGAGAATCCGTATAGGTGTTCGAGTGTTCGAACCGTAATGCGCAAGAAATGGTATGTAAACCCCGTATTTACATATCTGTCACTGTGCAGGAAAATCCGTATTGGTGTTCGAGTGTTCGAACCGTAATGCGCAAGAAATGGTATGTAAACCCCGTATTTACATATCTGCCACTGTGCAGGAGAATCCGTATAGGTGTTCGAGTGTTCGAACCGTAATGCGCAAGAAATGGTATGGAAACCCCGTATTTACATATCTGCCACTGTGCAGGAGAATCCGTATAGGTGTTCGAGTGTTCGAACCGTAATGCGCAAGAAATGGTATGGAAACCCTGTATTTACATATCTGCCACTGTGCAGGAGAATCCGTATAGGTGTTCGAGTGTTCGAACCGTAATGCGCAAGAAATGGTATGTAAACCCCGTATTTACATATCTGCCACTGTGCAGGAGAATCCGTATAGGTGTTTGAGTGTTCGAACCGTATTGCGCAAGAAATGGTATTTAAACCCCGTATTTACATATCTGCCACTGTGCAGGAGAATCCGTATAGGTGTTCGAGTGTTCGAACCGTAATGCGCAAGAAATGGTATTTAAACCCCGTATTTACATATCTGCCACTGTGCGGGAGAATCCGTATAGGTGTTCGAGTGTTCGAACCGTATTGCGCAAGAAATGGTATGTAAACCGCGTATTTACATATCTACCACTGTGTAGGAGAATCCGTATAGGTGTTCGAGTGTTCGAACCGTAATGCGCAAGAAATGGTATGTAAACCCCGTATTTACATATCTGCCACTGTGCAGGAGAATCCGTATAGGTGTTCGAGTGTTCGAGCCGTAATGCGCAAAAAATGGTATGTAAACCCCGTATTTACATATCTGTCACTGTG
This sequence comes from Camellia sinensis, assembly GCF_055761805.1. NCBI lineage: Eukaryota > Viridiplantae > Streptophyta > Magnoliopsida > Ericales > Theaceae > Camellia > Camellia sinensis. The sequence goes on from NC_138965.1 coordinate 5,898,352, forward strand.
CAGGAGAATCCGTATAGGTGTTCGAGTGTTCGAACCGTAATGCGCAAGAAATGGTATGTAAACCCCGTATTTACATATCTGCCACTATGCAGGAGAATCCGTATAGGTGTTCGAGTGTTCAAACCATATTGCGCAAGAAATGGTATGTAAACCCCGTATTTACATATCTGCCACTGTGCAGGAGAATCCGTATAGGTGTTCGAGTGTTCGAACCGAAATGCGCAAGAAATGGTATGGAAACCCCGTATTTACATATCTGCCACTGTGCAGGAGAATCCGTATAGGTGTTCGAGTGTTCGAACCGTATTGCGCAAGAAATGGTATGTAAACTCCGTATTTACATATCTGCCACTGTGCAGGAGAATCCGTATAGGTGTTCGAGTGTTCGAACCGTAATGCGCAAGAAATGGTATGGAAACCCCGTATTTACATATCTGCCACTGTGCAAGAGAATCCGTATAGGTGTTCGAGTGTTCGAACCGTAATGCGCAAGAAATGGTATGTAATCCCCGTATTTACATATCTGTCACTGTGCAGGAAAATCCGTATTGGTGTTCGAGTGTTCGAACCGTAATGCGCAAGAAATGGTATGTAAACCCCGTATTTACATATCTGCCACTGTGCAGGAGAATCCGTATAGGTGTTCGAGTGTTCGAACCGTAATGCGCAAGAAATGGTATGGAAACCCCGTATTTACATATCTGCCACTGTGCAAGAGAATCCGTATAGGTGTTCGAGTGTTCGAACCGTAATGCGCAAGAAATGGTATGCAAACCCCGTATTTACATATCTGTCACTGTGCAGGAGAATCTGTATAGGTGTTCGAGTGTTCGAACCGTATTGCGCAAGAAATGGTATGGAAACCCCGTATTTACATATCTGCCACTGTGCAAGAGAATCCGTATAGGTGTTCGAGTGTTCGAACCGTAATGCGCAAGAAATGGTATGTAAACCCCGTATTTACATATCTGGCACTGTGCAGGAGAATCTGTATAGGTGTTCGAGTGTTCGAACCGTAATGCGCAAGAAATGGTATGTAAACCCCGTATTTACATATCTGCCACTGTGCAGGAGAATCCGTATAGGTGTTCGAGTGTTCGAACCGTATTGCGCAAGAAATGGTATGTAAACCCCGTATTTACATATCTACCACTGTGTAGGAGAATCCGTATAGGTGTTCGAGTGTTCGAACCGTAATGCGCAAGAAATGGTATGTAAACCCCGTATTTACATATCTGTCACTGTGCAGGAGAATCCGTATAGGTGTTCGAGTGTTCGAACCGTAATGCGCAAGAAATGGTATGTAAACCCCGTATTTACATATCTGCCACTGTGCAGGAGAATCCGTATAGGTGTTCGAGTGTTCGAACCGTAATGCGCAAGAAGTGGTATGGAAACCCCGTATTTACATATCTGCCACTGTGCAGGAGAATCCGTATAGGTGTTCGAGTGTTCGAACCGTAATGCGCAAGAAATGGTATGGAAACCCTGTATTTACATATCTGCCACTGTGCAGGAGAATCCGTATAGGTGTTCGAGTGTTCGAACCGCAATGCGCAAGAAATGGTATGGAAACCCCGTATTTACATATCTGGCACTGTGCAGGAGAAGCCGTATAGGTGTTCGAGTGTTCGAACCGTATTGCGCAAGAAATGGTATGTAAACTCCGTATTTACATATCTGCCACTGTGCAGGAGAATCCGTATAGGTGTTCGAGTGTTCGAACCGTAATGCGGAAGAAATGGTATGTAAACCCCGTATTTACATATCTGCCACTGTGCGGGAGAATCCGTATAGGTGTTCGAGTGTTCGAACCGTATTGCGCAAGAAATGGTATGTAAACCCCGTATTTACATATCTACCACTGTGTAGGAGAATCCGTATAGGTGTTCGAGTGTTCGAACCGTAATGCGCAAGAAATGGTATGGAAACCCCGTATTTACATATCTGCCACTGTGCAGGAGAATCCGTATAGGTGTTCGAGTGTTCGAACCGTAATGCGCAAGAAATGGTATGTAAACCCCGTATTTACATATCTGCCACTGTGCAGGAGAATCCGTATAGGTGTTCGAGTGTTCGAACCGTAATGCGCAAGAAATGGTATGGAAACCCCGTATTTACATATCTGCCACTGTGCAAGAGAATCCGTATAGGTGTTCGAGTGTTCGAACCGTAATGCGCAAGAAATGGTATGTAAACCCCGTATTTACATATCTGTCACTGTGCAGGAAAATCCGTATTGGTGTTCGAGTGTTCGAACCGTAATGCGCAAGAAATGGTATGTAAACCCCGTATTTACATATCTGCCACTGTGCAGGAGAATCCGTATAGGTGTTCGAGTGTTCGAACCGTAATGCGCAAGAAATGGTATGGAAACCCCGTATTTACATATCTGCCACTGTGCAGGAGAATCCGTATAGGTGTTCGAGTGTTCGAACCGTAATGCGCAAGAAATGGTATGGAAACCCTGTATTTACATATCTGCCACTGTGCAGGAGAATCCGTATAGGTGTTCGAGTGTTCGAACCGTAATGCGCAAGAAATGGTATGTAAACCCCGTATTTACATATCTGCCACTGTGCAGGAGAATCCGTATAGGTGTTTGAGTGTTCGAACCGTATTGCGCAAGAAATGGTATTTAAACCCCGTATTTACATATCTGCCACTGTGCAGGAGAATCCGTATAGGTGTTCGAGTGTTCGAACCGTAATGCGCAAGAAATGGTATTTAAACCCCGTATTTACATATCTGCCACTGTGCGGGAGAATCCGTATAGGTGTTCGAGTGTTCGAACCGTATTGCGCAAGAAATGGTATGTAAACCGCGTATTTACATATCTACCACTGTGTAGGAGAATCCGTATAGGTGTTCGAGTGTTCGAACCGTAATGCGCAAGAAATGGTATGTAAACCCCGTATTTACATATCTGCCACTGTGCAGGAGAATCCGTATAGGTGTTCGAGTGTTCGAGCCGTAATGCGCAAAAAATGGTATGTAAACCCCGTATTTACATATCTGTCACTGTGCAGGAGAATCCGTATAGGTGTTCGAGTGTTCGAACCGTAATGCGCAAGAAATGGTATGTAAACCCCGTATTTACATATCTGCCACTATGCAGGAGAATCCGTATAGGTGTTCGAGTGTTCAAACCATATTGCGCAAGAAATGGTATGTAAACCCCGTATTTACATATCTGCCACTGTGCAGGAGAATCCGTATAGGTGTTCGAGTGTTCGAACCGAAATGCGCAAGAAATGGTATGGAAACCCCGTATTTACATATCTGCCACTGTGCAGGAGAATCCGTATAGGTGTTCGAGTGTTCGAACCGTATTGCGCAAGAAATGGTATGTAAACTCCGTATTTACATATCTGCCACTGTGCAGGAGAATCCGTATAGGTGTTCGAGTGTTCGAACCGTAATGCGCAAGAAATGGTATGGAAACCCCGTATTTACATATCTGCCACTGTGCAAGAGAATCCGTATAGGTGTTCGAGTGTTCGAACCGTAATGCGCAAGAAATGGTATGTAATCCCCGTATTTACATATCTGTCACTGTGCAGGAAAATCCGTATTGGTGTTCGAGTGTTCGAACCGTAATGCGCAAGAAATGGTATGTAAACCCCGTATTTACATATCTGCCACTGTGCAGGAGAATCCGTATAGGTGTTCGAGTGTTCGAACCGTAATGCGCAAGAAATGGTATGGAAACCCCGTATTTACATATCTGCCACTGTGCAGGAGAATCCGTATAGGTGTTCGAGTGTTCGAACCGTAATGCGCAAGAAATGGTATGGAAACCCTGTATTTACATATCTGCCACTGTGCAGGAGAATCCGTATAGGTGTTCGAGTGTTCGAACCGTAATGCGCAAGAAATGGTATGTAAACCCCGTATTTACATATCTGCCACTGTGCAGGAGAATCTGTATAGGTGTTTGAGTGTTCGAACCGTATTGCGCAAGAAATGGTATTTAAACCCCGTATTTACATATCTGCCACTGTGCAGGAGAATCCGTATAGGTGTTCGAGTGTTCGAACCGTAATGCGCAAGAAATGGTATTTAAACCCCGTATTTACATATCTGCCACTGTGCGGGAGAATCCGTATAGGTGTTCGAGTGTTCGAACCGTATTGCGCAAGAAATGGTATGTAAACCGCGTATTTACATATCTACCACTGTGTAGGAGAATCCGTATAGGTGTTCGAGTGTTCGAACCGTAATGCGCAAGAAATGGTATGTAAACCCCGTATTTACATATCTGCCACTGTGCAGGAGAATCCGTATAGGTGTTCGTGTGTTCGAACCGTAATGCGCAAGAAATGGTATGTAAACCCCGTATTTACATATCTGCCACTGTGCAGGAGAATCCGTATAGGTGTTCGAGTGTTCGAACCGAAATGCGCAAGAAATGGTATGGAAACCCCGTATTTACATATCTGCCACTGTGCAGGAGAATCCGTATAGGTGTTCGATTGTTCGAACCGTATTGCGCAAGAAATGGTATGTAAACTCCGTATTTACATATCTGCCACTGTGCAGGAGAATCCGTATAGGTGTTCGAGTGTTCGAACCGTAATGCGCAAGAAATGGTATGGAAACCCCGTATTTACATATCTGCCACTGTGCAAGAGAATCCGTATAGGTGTTCGAGTGTTCGAACCGTAATGCGCAAGAAATGGTATGTAATCCCCGTATTTACATATCTGTCACTGTGCAGGAAAATCCGTATTGGTGTTCGAGTGTTCGAACCGTAATGCGCAAGAAATGGTATGTAAACCCCGTATTTACATATCTGCCACTGTGCAGGAGAATCCGTATAGGTGTTCGAGTGTTCGAACCGTAATGCGCAAGAAATGGTATGGAAACCCCGTATTTACATATCTGCCACTGTGCAGGAGAATCCGTATAGGTGTTCGAGTGTTCGAACCGTAATGCGCAAGAAATGGTATGGAAACCCTGTATTTACATATCTGCCACTGTGCAGGAGAATCCGTATAGGTGTTCGAGTGTTCGAACCGTAATGCGCAAGAAATGGTATGTAAACCCCGTATTTACATATCTGCCACTGTGCAGGAGAATCTGTATAGGTGTTTGAGTGTTCGAACCGTATTGCGCAAGAAATGGTATTTAAACCCCGTATTTACATATCTGCCACTGTGCAGGAGAATCCGTATAGGTGTTCGAGTCTTCGAACCGTAATGCGCAAGAAATGGTATTTAAACCCCGTATTTACATATCTGCCACTGTGCGGGAGAATCCGTATAGGTGTTCGAGTGTTCGAACCGTATTGCGCAAGAAATGGTATGTAAACCGCGTATTTACATATCTACCACTGTGTAGGAGAATCCGTATAGGTGTTCGAGTGTTCGAACCGTAATGCGCAAGAAATGGTATGTAAACCCCGTATTTACATATCTGCCACTGTGCAGGAGAATCCGTATAGGTGTTCGTGTGTTCGAACCGTAATGCGCAAGAAATGGTATGTAAACCCCGTATTTACATATCTGTCACTGTGCAGGAGAATCCGTATAGGTGTTCGAGTGTTCGAACCGTAATGCGCAAGAAATGGTATGTAAACCCCGTATTTACATATCTGCCACTATGCAGGAGAATCCGTATAGGTGTTCGAGTGTTCAAACCATATTGCGCAAGAAATGGTATGTAAACCCCGTATTTACATATCTGCCACTGTGCAGGAGAATCCGTATAGGTGTTCGAGTGTTCGAACCGAAATGCGCAAGAAATGGTATGGAAACCCCGTATTTACATATCTGCCACTGTGCAGGAGAATCCGTATAGGTGTTCGAGTGTTCGAACCGTAATGCGCAAGAAATGGTATTTAAACCCCGTATTTACATATCTGCCACTGTGCGGGAGAATCCGTATAGGTGTTCGAGTGTTCGAACCGTATTGCGCAAGAAATGGTATGTAAACCGCGTATTTACATATCTACCACTGTGTAGGAGAATCCGTATAGGTGTTCGAGTGTTCGAACCGTAATGCGCAAGAAATGGTATGTAAACCCCGTATTTACATATCTGCCACTGTGCAGGAGAATCCGTATAGGTGTTCGTGTGTTCGAACCGTAATGCGCAAGAAATGGTATGTAAACCCCGTATTTACATATCTGCCACTGTGCAGGAGAATCCGTATAGGTGTTCGAGTGTTCGAACCGAAATGCGCAAGAAATGGTATGGAAACCCCGTATTTACATATCTGCCACTGTGCAGGAGAATCCGTATAGGTGTTCGAGTGTTCGAACCGTATTGCGCAAGAAATGGTATGTAAACTCCGTATTTACATATCTGCCACTGTGCAGGAGAATCCGTATAGGTGTTCGAGTGTTCGAACCGTAATGCGCAAGAAATGGTATGGAAACCCCGTATTTACATATCTGCCACTGTGCAAGAGAATCCGTATAGGTGTTCGAGTGTTCGAACCGTAATGCGCAAGAAATGGTATGTAATCCCCGTATTTACATATCTGTCACTGTGCAGGAAAATCCGTATTGGTGTTCGAGTGTTCGAACCGTAATGCGCAAGAAATGGTATGTAAACCCCGTATTTACATATCTGCCACTGTGCAGGAGAATCCGTATAGGTGTTCGAGTGTTCGAACCGTAATGCGCAAGAAATGGTATGGAAACCCCGTATTTACATATCTGCCACTGTGCAGGAGAATCCGTATAGGTGTTCGAGTGTTCGAACCGTAATGCGCAAGAAATGGTATGGAAACCCTGTATTTACATATCTGCCACTGTGCAGGAGAATCCGTATAGGTGTTCGAGTGTTCGAACCGTAATGCGCAAGAAATGGTATGTAAACCCCGTATTTACATATCTGCCACTGTGCAGGAGAATCTGTATAGGTGTTTGAGTGTTCGAACCGTATTGCGCAAGAAATGGTATTTAAACCCCGTATTTACATATCTGCCACTGTGCAGGAGAATCCGTATAGGTGTTCGAGTCTTCGAACCGTAATGCGCAAGAAATGGTATTTAAACCCCGTATTTACATATCTGCCACTGTGCGGGAGAATCCGTATAGGTGTTCGAGTGTTCGAACCGTATTGCGCAAGAAATGGTATGTAAACCGCGTATTTACATATCTACCACTGTGTAGGAGAATCCGTATAGGTGTTCGAGTGTTCGAACCGTAATGCGCAAGAAATGGTATGTAAACCCCGTATTTACATATCTGCCACTGTGCAGGAGAATCCGTATAGGTGTTCGTGTGTTCGAACCGTAATGCGCAAGAAATGGTATGTAAACCCCGTATTTACATATCTGTCACTGTGCAGGAGAATCCGTATAGGTGTTCGAGTGTTCGAACCGTAATGCGCAAGAAATGGTATGTAAACCCCGTATTTACATATCTGCCACTATGCAGGAGAATCCGTATAGGTGTTCGAGTGTTCAAACCATATTGCGCAAGAAATGGTATGTAAACCCCGTATTTACATATCTGCCACTGTGCAGGAGAATCCGTATAGGTGTTCGAGTGTTCGAACCGAAATGCGCAAGAAATGGTATGGAAACCCCGTATTTACATATCTGCCACTGTGCAGGAGAATCCGTATAGGTGTTCGAGTGTTCGAACCGTATTGCGCAAGAAATGGTATGTAAACTCCGTATTTACATATCTGCCACTGTGCAGGAGAATCCGTATAGGTGTTCGAGTGTTCGAACCGTAATGCGCAAGAAATGGTATGGAAACCCCGTATTTACATATCTGCCACTGTGCAAGAGAATCCGTACTGGTGTTCGAGTGTTCGAACCGTAATGCGCAAGAAATGGTATGTAAACCCCGTATTTACATATCTGCCACTGTGCAGGAGAATCCGTATAGGTGTTCGAGTGTTCGAACCGTAATGCGCAAGAAATGGTATGTAAACCCCGTATTTACATATCTGCCACTGTGTAGGAGAATCCGTATAGGTGTTCGAGTGTTCGAACCGTAATGCGCAAGAAATGGTATGTAAACCCCGTATTTACATATCTGCCACTGTGCAGGAGAATCCGTATAGGTGTTCGAGTGTTCGAACCGTAATGCGCAAGAAATGGTATGGAAACCCTGTATTTACATATCTGCCACTGTGCGGGAGAATCCGTATAGGTGTTCGAGTCTTCGAACCGTAATACGTAAGAAATGGTATGGAAACCCCGTATTTACATATCTGCCACTGTGCAGGAGAATCCGTATAGGTGTTCGAGTGTTCGAACCGTAATGCGCAAGAAATGGTATGTAAACCCCGTATTTACATATCTGTCACTATGCAGGAGAATCCGTATAGGTGTTCGAGTGTTCGAAACGTAATACGCAAGAAATGGTATGTAAACCCCGTATTTACATATCTGCCACTATGCAGGAGAATCCGTATAGGTGTTCGAGTGTTCAAACCATATTGCGCAAGAAATGGTATGTAAACCCCGTATTTACATATCTGCAACTGTGCAGGAGAATCCGTATAGGTGTTCGAGTGTTCGAACCGAAATGCGCAAGAAATGGTATGGAAACCCCGTATTTACATATCTGCCACTGTGCAGGAGAATCCGTATAGGTGTTCGAGTGTTCGAACCGTATTGCGCAAGAAATGGTATGTAAACTCCGTATTTACATATCTGCCACTGTGCAGGAGAATCCGTATAGGTGTTCGAGTGTTCGAACCGTAATGCGCAAGAAATGGTATGGAAACCCCGTATTTACATATCTGCCACTGTGCAAGAGAATCCGTACTGGTGTTCGAGTGTTCGAACCGTAATGCGCAAGAAGTGGTATGTAAACCCCGTATTTACATATCTGCCACTGTGCAGGAGAATCCGTATAGGTGTTCGAGTGTTCGAACCGTAATGCGCAAGAAATGGTATGTAAACCCCGTATTTACATATCTGCCACTGTGCAGGAGAATCCGTATAGGTGTTCGAGTGTTCGAACCGTATTGCGCAAGAAATGGTATGTAAACCGCGTATTTACGTATCTACCACTGTGTAGGAGAATCCGTATAGGTGTTCGAGTGTTCGAACCGTAATGCGCAAAAAATGGCATGGAAACCCCGTATTTACATATCTGCCACTGTGCAGGAGAATCCGTATAGGTGTTCGAGTGTTCGAACCGTAATGCGCAAGAAATGGTATGGAAACCCCGTATTTACATATCTGCCATTGTGCAGGAGAATCCGTATAGGTGTTCGAGTGTTCGAACCGTAATGCGCAAGAAATGGTATGGAAACCCCGTATTTACATATCTGCCACTGTGCAAGAGAATCCGTATAGGTGTTCGAGTGTTCGAACCGTAATGCGCAAGAAATGGTATGTAAACCCCGTATTTACATATCTATCACTGTGCAGGAAAATTCGTATTGGTGTTCGAGTGTTCGAACCGTAATGCGCAAGAAATGGTATGTAAACCCCGTATTTACATATCTGCCATTGTGCAGGAGAATCCGTATAGGTGTTCGAGTGTTCGAACCGTAATGCGCAAGAAATGGTATGGAAACCCCGTATTTACATATCTGCCACTGTGTAGGAGAATCCGTATAGGTGTTCGAGTGTTCGAACCGTAATCCGCAAGAAATGGTATGGAAACCGTGTATTTACATATCTGCCACTGTGCAGGAGAATCCGTATAGGTGTTCGAGTGTTCGAACCGTAATGCGCAAGAAATGGTATGTAAACCCCGTATTTACATATCTGTCACTGTGCAGGAAAATCCGTATTGGTGTTCGAGTGTTCGAACCGTAATGCGCAAGAAATGGTATGTAAACCCCGTATTTACATATCTGCCACTGTGTAGGAGAATCCGTATAGGTGTTCGAGTGTTCGAACCGTAATGCGCAAGAAATGGTATGGAAACCCCGTATTTACATATCTGCCACTGTGTAGGAGAATCCGTATAGGTGTTCGAGTGTTCGAACCGTAATGCGCAAGAAATGCTATGTATACCCCGTATTTACATATCTGCCACTATGCAGGAGAATCCGTATAGGTGTTCGAGTGTTCAAACCATATTGCGCAAGAAATGGTATGTAAACCCCGTATTTACATATCTGCCACTGTGCAGGAGAATCCGTATAGGTGTTCGAGTGTTCGAACCGAAATGCGCAAGTAATGGTATGGAAACCCCGTATTTACATATCTGCCACTGTGCAGGAGAATCCGTATAGGTGTTCGAGTGTTCGAACCGTATTGCGCAAGAAATGGTATGTAAACTCCGTATTTACATATCTGCCACTGTGCAGGAGAATCCGTATAGGTGTTCGAGTGTTCGAACCGTAATGCGCAAGAAATGGTATGGAAACCCCGTATTTACATATCTGCCACTGTGCAAGAGAATCCGTACTGGTGTTCGAGTGTTCGAACCGTAATGCGCAAGAAATGGTATGTAAACCCCGTATTTACATATCTGCCACTGTGCAGGAGAATCCGTATAGCTGTTCGAGTGTTCGAACCGTAATGCGCAAGAAATGGTATGTAAACCCCGTATTTACATATCTGCCACTGTGCAGGAGAATCCGTATAGGTGTTCGAGTGTTCGAACCGTAATGCGCAAGAAATGGTATGGAAACCCCGTATTTACATATCTGCCACTGTGCAAGAGAATCCGTATAGGTGTTCGAGTGTTCGAACCGTAATGCGCAAGAAATGGTATGTAAACCCCGTATTTACATATCTGTCACTGTGCAGGAAAATCCGTATTGGTGTTCGAGTGTTCGAACCGTAATGCGCAAGAAATGGTATGTAAACCCCGTATTTACATATCTGCCACTGTGCAGGAGAATCCGTATAGGTGTTCGAGTGTTCGAACCGTAATGCGCAAGAAATGGTATGGAAACCCCGTATTTACATATCTGCCACTGTGCAGGAGAATCCGTATAGGTGTTCGAGTGTTCGAACCGTAATGCGCAAGAAATGGTATGGAAACCCTGTATTTACATATCTGCCACTGTGCAGGAGAATCCGTATAGGTGTTCGAGTGTTCGAACCGTAATGCGCAAGAAATGGTATGTAAACCCCGTATTTACATATCTGCCACTGTGCAGGAGAATCCGTATAGGTGTTTGAGTGTTCGAACCGTATTGCGCAAGAAATGGTATTTAAACCCCGTATTTACATATCTGCCACTGTGCAGGAGAATCCGTATAGGTGTTCGAGTGTTCGAACCGTATTGCGCAAGAAATGGTATGTAAACCGCGTATTTACATATCTACCACTGTGTAGGAGAATCCGTATAGGTGTTCGAGTGTTCGAACCGTAATGCGCAAGAAATGGTATGTAAACCCCGTATTTACATATCTGCCACTGTGCAGGAGAATCCGTATAGGTGTTCGAGTGTTCGAACCGTAATGCGCAAGAAATGGTATGTAAACCCCGTATTTACATATCTGTCACTGTGCAGGAGAATCCGTATAGGTGTTCGAGTGTTCGAACCGTAATGCGCAAGAAATGGTATGTAAACCCCGTATTTACATATCTGTCACTGTGCAGGAGAATCCGTATAGGTGTTCGAGTGTTCAAACCATATTGCGCAAGAAATGGTATGTAAACCCCGTATTTACATATCTGCAACTGTGGAGGAGAATCCGTATAGGTGTTCGAGTGTTCGAACCGAAATGCGCAAGAAATGGTATGGAAACCCCGTATTTACATATCTGCCACTGTGCAGGAGAATCCGTATAGGTGTTCGAGTGTTCGAACCGTATTGCGCAAGAAATGGTATGTAAACTCCGTATTTACATATCTGCCACTGTGCAGGAGAATCCGTATAGGTGTTCGAGTGTTCGAACCGTAATGCGCAAGAAATGGTATGGAAACCCCGTATTTACATATCTGCCACTGTGCACGAGAATCCGTACTGGTGTTCGAGTGTTCGAACCGTAATGCGCAAGAAATGGTATGTAAACCCCGTGTTTACATATCTGCCACTGTGCAGGAGAATCCGTATAGGTGTTCGAGTGTTCGAACCGTAATGCGCAAGAAATGGTATGTAAACCCCGTATTTACATATCTGCCACTGTGCAGGAGAATCCGTATAGGTGTTCGAGTGTTCGAACCGTAATGCGCAAGAAATGGTATGTAAACCCCGTATTTACATATCTGCCACTGTGCAGGAGAATCCGTATAGGTGTTCGAGTGTTCGAACCGTAATGCGCAAGAAATGGTATGTAAACCCCGTATTTACATATCTGCCACTGTGCAGGAGAATCCGTATAGGTGTTCGAGTGTTCGAACCGTAATGCGCAAGAAATGGTATGGAAACCCTGTATTTACATATCTGCCACTGTGCGGGAGAATCCGTATAGGTGTTCGAGTCTTCGAACCGTAATGCGCAAGAAATGGTATGGAAACCCCGTATTTACATATCTGCCACTGTGCAGGAGAATCCGTATAGGTGTTCGAGTGTTCGAACCGTAATGCGCAAGAAATGGTATGTAAACCCCGTATTTACATATCTGTCACTGTGCAGGAGAATCCGTATAGGTGTTCGAGTGTTCGAAACGTAATGCGCAAGAAATGGTATGTAAACCCCGTATTTACATATCTGCCACTATGCAGGAGAATCCGTATAGGTGTTCGAGTGTTCAAACCATATTGCGCAAGAAATGGTATGTAAACCCCGTATTTACATATCTGCAACTGTGGAGGAGAATCCGTATAGGTGTTCGAGTGTTCGAACCGAAATGCGCAAGAAATGGTATGGAAACCCCGTATTTACATATCTGCCACTGTGCAGGAGAATCCGTATAGGTGTTCGAGTGTTCGAACCGTATTGCGCAAGAAATGGTATGTAAACTCCGTATTTACATATCTGCCACTGTGCAGGAGAATCCGTATAGGTGTTCGAGTGTTCGAACCGTAATGCGCAAGAAATGGTATGGAAACCCCGTATTTACATATCTGCCACTGTGCACGAGAATCCGTACTGGTGTTCGAGTGTTCGAACCGTAATGCGCAAGAAATGGTATGTAAACCCCGTGTTTACATATCTGCCACTGTGCAGGAGAATCCGTATAGGTGTTCGAGTGTTCGAACCGTAATGCGCAAGAAATGGTATGTAAACCCCGTATTTACATATCTGCCACTGTGCAGGAGAATCCGTATAGGTGTTCGAGTGTTCGAACCGTATTGCGCAAGAAATGGTATGTAAACCGCGTATTTACGTATCTACCACTGTGTAGGAGAATCCGTATAGGTGTTCGAGTGTTCGAACCGTAATGCGCAAGAAATGGTATGGAAACACCGTATTTACATATCTGCCATTGTGCAGGAGAATCCGTATAGGTGTTCGAGTGTTCGAACCGTAATGCGCAAGAAATGGTATGGAAACCCCGTATTTACATATCTGCCACTGTGCAAGAGAATCCGTATAGGTGTTCGAGTGTTCGAACCGTAATGCGCAAGAAATGGTATGTAAACCCCGTATTTACATATCTTTCACTGTGCAGGAAAATCCGTATTGGTGTTCGAGTGTTCGAACCGTAACGCGCAAGAAATGGTATGTAAACCCCGTATTTACATATCTGCCACTGTGCAGGAGAATCCGTATAGGTGTTCGAGTGTTCGAACCGTAATGCGCAAGAAATGGTATGGAAACCCCGTATTTACATATCTGCCACTGTGCAGGAGAATCCGTATAGGTGTTCGAGTGTTCTAACCGTAATGCGCAAGAAATGGTATGGAAACCCCGTATTTACATATCTGCCACTGTGTAGGAGAATCCGTATAGGTGTTCGAGTGTTCGAACCGTAATACGCAAGAAATGGTATGGAAACCCTGTATTTACATATCTGCCACTGTGCAGGAGAATCCGTATAGGTGTTCGAGTGTTCGAACCGTAATGCGCAAGAAATGGTATGTAAACCCCGTATTTACATATCTGTCACTGTGCAGGAAAATCCGTATAGGTGTTCGAGTGTTCGAACCGTAATGCGCAAGAAATGGTATGTAAACCCCGTATTTACATATCTGCCACTGTGTAGGAGAATCCGTATAGGTGTTCGAGTGTTCGAACCGTAATGCGCAAGAAATGGTATGGAAACCCCGTATTTACATATCTGCCACTGTGTAGGAGAATCCGTATAGGTGTTCGAGTGTTCGAACCGTAATGCGCAAGAAATGCTATGTAAACCCCGTATTTACATATCTGCCACTATGCAGGAGAATCCGTATAGGTGTTCGAGTGTTCAAACCATATTGCGCAAGAAATGGTATGTAAACCCCGTATTTACATATCTGCCACTGTGCAGGAGAATCCGTATAGGTGTTCGAGTGTTCGAACCGAAATGCGCAAGTAATGGTATGGAAACCCCGTATTTACATATCTGCCACTGTGCAGGAGAATCCGTATAGGTGTTCGAGTGTTCGAACCGTATTGCGCAAGAAATGGTATGTAAACTCCGTATTTACATATCTGCCACTGTGCAGGAGAATCCGTATAGGTGTTCGAGTGTTCGAACCGTAATGCGCAAGAAATGGTATGGAAACCCCGTATTTACATATCTGCCACTGTGCAAGAGAATCCGTACTGGTGTTCGAGTGTTCGAACCGTAATGCGCAAGAAATGGTATGTAAACCCCGTATTTACATATCTGCCACTGTGCAGGAGAATCCGTATAGGTGTTCGAGTGTTCGAACCGTAATGCGCAAGAAATGGTATGTAAACCCCGTATTTACATATCTGCCACTGTGCAGGAGAATCCGTATAGGTGTTCGAGTGTTCGAACCGTAATGCGCAAGAAATGGTATGTAAACCCCGTATTTACATATCTGCCACTGTGCAGGAGAATCCGTATAGGTGTTCGAGTGTTCGAACCGTAATGCGCAAGAAATGGTATGTAAACCCCGTATTTACATATCTGCCACTGTGCAGGAGAATCCGTATAGGTGTTCGAGTGTTCGAACCGTAATGCGCAAGAAATGGTATGGAAACCCTGTATTTACATATCTGCCACTGTGCGGGAGAATCCGTATAGGTGTTCGAGTCTTCGAACCGTAATGCGCAAAAAATGGTGTGGAAACCCCGTATTTACATATCTGCCACTGTGCAGGAGAATCCGTATAGGTGTTCGAGTGTTCGAACCGTAATGCGCAAGAAATGGTATGTAAACCCCGTATTTACATATCTGTCACTGTGCAGGAGAATCCGTATAGGTGTTCGAGTGTTCGAACCGTAATGCGCAAGAAATGGTATGTAAACCCCGTATTTACATATCTGCCACTATGCAGGAGAATCCGTATAGGTGTTCGAGTGTTCAAACCATATTGCGCAAGAAATGGTATGTAAACCCCGTATTTACATATCTGCAACTGTGCAGGAGAATCCGTATAGGTGTTCGAGTGTTCGAACCGAAATGCACAAGAAATGGTATGGAAACCCCGTATTTACATATCTGCCACTGTGCAGGAGAATCCGTATAGGTGTTCGAGTGTTCGAACCGTATTGCGCAAGAAATGGTATGTAAACTCCGTATTTACAAATCTGCCACTGTGCAGGAGAATCCGTATAGGTGTTCGAGTGTTCGAACCGTAATGCGCAAGAAATGGTATGGAAACCCCGTATTTACATATCTGCCACTGTGCAGGAGAATCCGTATAGGTGTTCGAGTGTTCGAACCGTATTGCGCAAGAAATGGTATGTAAACTCCGTATTTACATATCTGCCACTGTGCAGGAGAATCCGTATAGGTGTTCGAGTGTTCGAACCGTAATGCGCAAGAAATGGTATGGAAACCCCGTATTTACATATCTGCCACTGTGCACGAGAATCCGTACTGGTGTTCGAGTGTTCGAACCGTAATGCGCAAGAAATGGTATGTAAACCCCGTGTTTACATATCTGCCACTGTGCAGGAGAATCCGTATAGGTGTTCGAGTGTTCGAACCGTAATGCGCAAGAAATGGTATGTAAACCCCGTATTTACATATCTGCCACTGTGCAGGAGAATCCGTATAGGTGTTCGAGTGTTCGAACCGTATTGCGCAAGAAATGGTATGTAAACCGCGTATTTACGTATCTACCACTGTGTAGGAGAATCCGTATAGGTGTTCGAGTGTTCGAACCGTAATGCGCAAGAAATGGTATGGAAACACCGTATTTACATATCTGCCATTGTGCAGGAGAATCCGTATAGGTGTTCGAGTGTTCGAACCGTAATGCGCAAGAAATGGTATGGAAACCCCGTATTTACATATCTGCCACTGTGCAAGAGAATCCGTATAGGTGTTCGAGTGTTCGAACCGTAATGCGCAAGAAATGGTATGTAAACCCCGTATTTACATATCTTTCACTGTGCAGGAAAATCCGTATTGGTGTTCGAGTGTTCGAACCGTAACGCGCAAGAAATGGTATGTAAACCCCGTATTTACATATCTGCCACTGTGCAGGAGAATCCGTATAGGTGTTCGAGTGTTCGAACCGTAATGCGCAAGAAATGGTATGGAAACCCCGTATTTACATATCTGCCACTGTGCAGGAGAATCCGTATAGGTGTTCGAGTGTTCTAACCGTAATGCGCAAGAAATGGTATGGAAACCCCGTATTTACATATCTGCCACTGTGTAGGAGAATCCGTATAGGTGTTCGAGTGTTCGAACCGTAATACGCAAGAAATGGTATGGAAACCCTGTATTTACATATCTGCCACTGTGCAGGAGAATCCGTATAGGTGTTCGAGTGTTCGAACCGTAATGCGCAAGAAATGGTATGTAAACCCCGTATTTACATATCTGTCACTGTGCAGGAAAATCCGTATAGGTGTTCGAGTGTTCGAACCGTAATGCGCAAGAAATGGTATGTAAACCCCGTATTTACATATCTGCCACTGTGTAGGAGAATCCGTATAGGTGTTCGAGTGTTCGAACCGTAATGCGCAAGAAATGGTATGGAAACCCCGTATTTACATATCTGCCACTGTGTAGGAGAATCCGTATAGGTGTTCGAGTGTTCGAACCGTAATGCGCAAGAAATGCTATGTAAACCCCGTATTTACATATCTGCCACTATGCAGGAGAATCCGTATAGGTGTTCGAGTGTTCAAACCATATTGCGCAAGAAATGGTATGTAAACCCCGTATTTACATATCTGCCACTGTGCAGGAGAATCCGTATAGGTGTTCGAGTGTTCGAACCGAAATGCGCAAGTAATGGTATGGAAACCCCGTATTTACATATCTGCCACTGTGCAGGAGAATCCGTATAGGTGTTCGAGTGTTCGAACCGTATTGCGCAAGAAATGGTATGTAAACTCCGTATTTACATATCTGCCACTGTGCAGGAGAATCCGTATAGGTGTTCGAGTGTTCGAACCGTAATGCGCAAGAAATGGTATGGAAACCCCGTATTTACATATCTGCCACTGTGCAAGAGAATCCGTACTGGTGTTCGAGTGTTCGAACCGTAATGCGCAAGAAATGGTATGTAAACCCCGTATTTACATATCTGCCACTGTGCAGGAGAATCCGTATAGGTGTTCGAGTGTTCGAACCGTAATGCGCAAGAAATGGTATGTAAACCCCGTATTTACATATCTGCCACTGTGCAGGAGAATCCGTATAGGTGTTCGAGTGTTCGAACCGTAATGCGCAAGAAATGGTATGTAAACCCCGTATTTACATATCTGCCACTGTGCAGGAGAATCCGTATAGGTGTTCGAGTGTTCGAACCGTAATGCGCAAGAAATGGTATGTAAACCCCGTATTTACATATCTGCCACTGTGCAGGAGAATCCGTATAGGTGTTCGAGTGTTCGAACCGTAATGCGCAAGAAATGGTATGGAAACCCTGTATTTACATATCTGCCACTGTGCGGGAGAATCCGTATAGGTGTTCGAGTCTTCGAACCGTAATGCGCAAAAAATGGTGTGGAAACCCCGTATTTACATATCTGCCACTGTGCAGGAGAATCCGTATAGGTGTTCGAGTGTTCGAACCGTAATGCGCAAGAAATGGTATGTAAACCCCGTATTTACATATCTGTCACTGTGCAGGAGAATCCGTATAGGTGTTCGAGTGTTCGAACCGTAATGCGCAAGAAATGGTATGTAAACCCCGTATTTACATATCTGCCACTATGCAGGAGAATCCGTATAGGTGTTCGAGTGTTCAAACCATATTGCGCAAGAAATGGTATGTAAACCCCGTATTTACATATCTGCAACTGTGCAGGAGAATCCGTATAGGTGTTCGAGTGTTCGAACCGAAATGCACAAGAAATGGTATGGAAACCCCGTATTTACATATCTGCCACTGTGCAGGAGAATCCGTATAGGTGTTCGAGTGTTCGAACCGTATTGCGCAAGAAATGGTATGTAAACTCCGTATTTACAAATCTGCCACTGTGCAGGAGAATCCGTATAGGTGTTCGAGTGTTCGAACCGTAATGCGCAAGAAATGGTATGGAAACCCCGTATTTACATATCTGCCACTGTGCAAGAGAATCCGTACTGGTGTTCGAGTGTTCGAACCGTAATGCGCAAGAAATGGTATGTAAACCCCGTATTTACATATCTGCCACTGTGCAGGAGAATCCGTATAGGTGTTCGAGTGTTCGAACCGTAATGCGCAAGAAATGGTATGTAAACCCCGTATTTACATATCTGCCACTGTGCAGGAGAATCCGTATAGGTGTTCGAGTGTTCGAACCGTATTGCGCAAAAAATGGTATGTAAACCGCGTATTTACGCATCTACCACTGTGTAGGAGAATCCGTATAGGTGTTCGAGTGTTCGAACCGTAATGCGCAAAAAATGGCATGGAAACCCCGTATTTACATATCTGCCACTGTGCAGGAGAATCCGTATAGGTGTTCGAGTGTTCGAACCGTAATGCGCAAGAAATGGTATGGAAACACCGTATTTACATATCTGCCATTGTGCAGGAGAATCCGTATAGGTGTTCGAGTGTTCGAACCGTAATGCGCAAGAAATGGTATGGAAACCCCGTATTTACATATCTGCCACTGTGCAAGAGAATCCGTATAGGTGTTCGAGTGTTCGAACCGTAATGCGCAAGAAATGGTATGTAAACCCCGTATTTACATATCTTTCACTGTGCAGGAAAATCCGTATTGGTGTTCGAGTGTTCGAACCGTAACGCGCAAGAAATGGTATGTAAACCCCGTATTTACATATCTGCCACTGTGCAGGAGAATCCGTATAGGTGTTCGAGTGTTCGAACCGTAATGCGCAAGAAATGGTATGGAAACCCCGTATTTACATATCTGCCACTGTGCAGGAGAATCCGTATAGGTGTTCGAGTGTTCGAACCGAAATGCACAAGAAATGGTATGGAAACCCCGTATTTACATATCTGCCACTGTGCAGGAGAATCCGTATAGGTGTTCGAGTGTTCGAACCGTATTGCGCAAGAAATGGTATGTAAACTCCGTATTTACATATCTGCCACTGTGCAGGAGAATCCGTATAGGTGTTCGAGTGTTCGAACCGTAATGCGCAAGAAATGGTATGGAAACCCCGTATTTACATATCTGCCACTGTGCAAGAGAATCCGTACTGGTGTTCGAGTGTTCGAACCGTAATACGCAAGAAATGGTATGTAAACCCCGTATTTACATATCTGCCACTGTGCAGGAGAATCCGTATAGGTGTTCGAGTGTTCGAACCGTAATGCGCAAGAAATGGTATGGAAACCCCGTATTTACATATCTGCCACTGTGCAAGAGAATCCGTATAGGTGTTCGAGTGTTCGAACCGTAATGCGCAAGAAATGGTATGGAAACCCCGTATTTACATATCTGTCACTGTGCAGGAAAATCCGTATTGGTGTTCGAGTGTTCGAACCGTAATGCGCAAGAAATGGTATGTAAACCCCGTATTTACATATCTGCCACTGTGCAGGAGAATCCGTATAGGTGTTCGAGTGTTCGAACCGTAATGCGCAAGAAATGGTATGGAAACCCCGTATTTACATATCTGCCACTGTGTAGGAGAATCAGTATAGGTGTTCGAGTGTTCGAACCGTAATGCGCAAGAAATGGTATGGAAACCCTGTATTTACATATCTGCCATTGTGCAGGAGAATCCGTATAGGTGTTCGAGTGTTCGAACCGTAATGCGCAAGAAATGGTATGTAAACCCCGTATTTACATATCTGCCACTGTGCAGGAGAATCCGTATAGGTGTTTGAGTGTTCGAACCGTAATGCGCAAGAAATGGTATGTAAACCCCGTATTTACATATCTGCCACTGTGCAGGAGAATCCGTATAGGTGTTCGAGTGTTCGAACCGTAATGCGCAAGAAATGGTATGGAAACCCCGTATTTACATATCTGCCACTGTGCAGGAGAATCCGTATAGGTGTTCGAGTGTTCGAACCGAAATGCACAAGAAATGGTATGGAAACCCCGTATTTACATATCTGCCACTGTGCAGGAGAATCCGTATAGGTGTTCGAGTGTTCGAACCGTATTGCGCAAGAAATGGTATGTAAACTCCGTATTTACATATCTGCCACTGTGCAGGAGAATCCGTATAGGTGTTCGAGTGTTCGAACCGTAATGCGCAAGAAATGGTATGGAAACCCCGTATTTACATATCTGCCACTCTGCAAGAGAATCCGTACTGGTGTTCGAGTGTTCGAACCGTAATGCGCAAGAAATGGTATGTAAACCCCGTATTTACATATCTGCCACTGTGCAGGAGAATCCGTATAGGTGTTCGAGTGTTCGAACCGTAATGCGCAAGAAATGGTATGGAAACCCCGTATTTACATATCTGCCACTGTGCAAGAGAATCCGTATAGGTGTTCGAGTGTTCGAACCGTAATGCGCAAGAAATGGTATGGAAACCCCGTATTTACATATCTGTCACTGTGCAGGAAAATCCGTATTGGTGTTCGAGTGTTCGAACCGTAATGCGCAAGAAATGGTATGTAAACCCCGTATTTACATATCTGCCACTGTGCAGGAGAATCCGTATAGGTGTTCGAGGGTTCGAACCGTAATGCGCAAGAAATGGTATGGAAACCCCGTATTTACATATCTGCCACTGTGTAGGAGAATCAGTATAGGTGTTCGAGTGTTCGAACCGTAATGCGCAAGAAATGGTATGGAAACCCTGTATTTACATATCTGCCATTGTGCAGGAGAATCCGTATAGGTGTTCGAGTGTTCGAACCGTAATGCGCAAGAAATGGTATGTAAACCCCGTATTTACATATCTGCCACTGTGCAGGAGAATCCGTATAGGTGTTTGAGTGTTCGAACCGTAATGCGCAAGAAATGGTATGTAAACCCCGTATTTACATATCTGCCACTGTGCAGGAGAATCCGTATAGGTGTTTGAGTGTTCGAACCGTAATGCGCAAGAAATGGTATGTAAACCCCGTATTTACATATCTGCCACTGTGTAGGAGAATCCGTATAGGTGTTCGAGTGTTCGAACCGTAATGCGCAAGAAATGGTATGTAAACCCCGTATTTACATATCTGCCACTGTGCAGGAGAATCCGTATAGGTGTTCGAGTGTTCGAACCGTAATGCGCAAGAAATGGTATGTAAACCCCGTATTTACATATCTGCCACTGTGCAGGAGAATCCGTATAGGTGTTCGAGTGTTCGAACCGTAATGCGCAAGAAATGGTATGGAAACCCTGTATTTACATATCTGCCACTGTGCGGGAGAATCCGTATAGGTGTTCGAGTCTTCGAACCGTAATGCGCAAGAAATGGTATGGAAACCCCGTATTTACATATCTGCCACTGTGCCGGAGAATCCGTATAGGTGTTCGAGTGTTCGAACCGTAATGCGCAAGAAATGGTATGTAAACCCCGTATTTACATATCTGTCACTGTGCAGGAGAATCCGTATAGGTGTTCGAGTGTTCGAACCGTAATGCGCAAGAAATGGTATGTAAACCCCGTATTTACATATCTGCCACTATGCAGGAGAATCCGTATAGGTGTTCGAGTGTTCAAACCATATTGCGCAAGAAATGGTATGTAAACCCCGTATTTACATATCTGCAACTGTGCAGGAGAATCCGTATAGGTGTTCGAGAGTTCGAACCGAAATGCACAAGAAATGGTATGGAAACCCCGTATTTACATATCTGCCACTGTGCAGGAGAATCCGTATAGGTGTTCGAGTGTTCGAACCGTATTGCGCAAGAAATGGTTTGTAAACTCCGTATTTACATATCTGCCACTGTGCAGGAGAATCCGTATAGGTGTTCGAGTGTTCGAACCGTAATGCGCAAGAAATGGTATGGAAACCCCGTATTTACATATCTGCCACTGTGCAAGAGAATCCGTACTGGTGTTCGAGTGTTCGAACCGTAATGCGCAAGAAATGGTATGTAAACCCCGTATTTACATATCTGCCACTGTGCAGGAGAATCCGTATAGGTGTTCGAGTGTTCGAACCGTAATGCGCAAGAAATGGTATGTAAACCCCGTATTTACATATCTGCCACTGTGCAGGAGAATCCGTATAGGTGTTCGAGTGTTCGAACCGTATTGCGCAAGAAATGGTATGTAAACCGCGTATTTACGCATCTACCACTGTGTAGGAGAATCCGTATAGGTGTTCGAGTGTTCGAACCGTAATGCGCAAAAAATGGCATGGAAACCCCGTATTTACATATCTGCCACTGTGCAGGAGAATCCGTATAGGTGTTCGAGTGTTCGAACCGTAATGCGCAAGAAATGGTATGGAAACCCCGTATTTACATATCTGCCATTGTGCAGGAGAATCCGTATAGGTGTTCGAGTGTTCGAACCGTAATGCGCAAGAAATGGTATGGAAACCCCGTATTTACATATCTGCCACTGTGCAAGAGAATCCGTATAGGTGTTCGAGTGTTCGAACCGTAATGCGCAAGAAATGGTATGTAAACCCCGTATTTACATATCTGTCACTGTGCAGGAAAATCCGTATTGGTGTTCGAGTGTTCGAACCGTAATGCGCAAGAAATGGTATGTAAACCCCGTATTTACATATCTGCCACTATGCAGGAGAATCCGTATAGGTGTTCGAGTGTTCAAACCATATTGCGCAAGAAATGGTATGTAAACCCCGTATTTACATATCTGCAACTGTGCAGGAGAATCCGTATAGGTGTTCGAGTGTTCGAACCGAAATGCACAAGAAATGGTATGGAAACCCCGTATTTACATATCTGCCACTGTGCAGGAGAATCCGTATAGGTGTTCGAGTGTTCGAACCGTATTGCGCAAGAAATGGTATGTAAACTCCGTATTTACATATCTGCCACTGTGCAGGAGAATCCGTATAGGTGTTCGAGTGTTCGAACCGTAATGCGCAAGAAATGGTATGGAAACCCCGTATTTACATATCTGCCACTGTGCAAGAGAATCCGTACTGGTGTTCGAGTGTTCGAACCGTAATGCGCAAGAAATGGTATGTAAACCCCGTATTTACATATCTGCCACTGTGCAGGAGAATCCGTATAGGTGTTCGAGTGTTCGAACCGTAATGCGCAAGAAATGGTATGTAAACCCCGTATTTACATATCTGCCACTGTGCAGGAGAATCCGTATAGGTGTTCGAGTGTTCGAACCGTATTGCGCAAAAAATGTTATGTAAACCGCGTATTTACGCATCTACCACTGTGTAGGAGAATCCGTATAGGTGTTCGAGTGTTCGAACCGTAATGCGCAAAAAATGGCATGGAAACCCCGTATTTACATATCTGCCACTGTGCAGGAGAATCCGTATAGGTGTTCGAGTGTTCGAACCGTAATGCGCAAGAAATGGTATGGAAACCCCGTATTTACATATCTGCCATTGTGCAGGAGAATCCGTATAGGTGTTCGAGTGTTCGAACCGTAATGCGCAAGAAATGGTATGGAAACCCCGTATTTACATATCTGCCACTGTGCAAGAGAATCCGTATAGGTGTTCGAGTGTTCGAACCGTAATGCGCAAGAAATGGTATGTAAACCCCGTATTTACATATCTTTCACTGTGCAGGAAAATCCGTATTGGTGTTCGAGTGTTCGAACCGTAACGCGCAAGAAATGGTATGTAAACCCCGTATTTACATATCTGCCACTGTGCAGGAGAATCCGTATAGGTGTTCGAGTGTTCGAACCGTAATGCGCAAGAAATGGTATGGAAACCCCGTATTTACATATCTGCCACTGTGCAGGAGAATCCGTATAGGTGTTCGAGTGTTCGAACCGAAATGCACAAGAAATGGTATGGAAACCCCGTATTTACATATCTGCCACTGTGCAGGAGAATCCGTATAGGTGTTCGAGTGTTCGAACCGTATTGCGCAAGAAATGGTATGTAAACTCCGTATTTACATATCTGCCACTGTGCAGGAGAATCCGTATAGGTGTTCGAGTGTTCGAACCGTAATGCGCAAGAAATGGTATGGAAACCCCGTATTTACATATCTGCCACTGTGCAAGAGAATCCGTACTGGTGTTCGAGTGTTCGAACCGTAATGCGCAAGAAATGGTATGTAAACCCCGTATTTACATATCTGCCACTGTGCAGGAGAATCCGTATAGGTGTTCGAGTGTTCGAACCGTAATGCGCAAGAAATGGTATGGAAACCCCGTATTTACATATCTGCCACTGTGCAAGAGAATCCGTATAGGTGTTCGAGTGTTCGAACCGTAATGCGCAAGAAATGGTATGGAAACCCCGTATTTACATATCTGTCACTGTGCAGGAAAATCCGTATTGGTGTTCGAGTGTTCGAACCGTAATGCGCAAGAAATGGTATGTAAACCCCGTATTTACATATCTGCCACTGTGCAGGAGAATCCGTATAGGTGTTCGAGTGTTCGAACCGTAATGCGCAAGAAATTGTATGGAAACCCCGTATTTACATATCTGCCACTGTGTAGGAGAATCAGTATAGGTGTTCGAGTGTTCGAACCGTAATGCGCAAGAAATGGTATGGAAACCCTGTATTTACATATCTGCCATTGTGCAGGAGAATCCGTATAGGTGTTCGAGTGTTCGAACCGTAATGCGCAAGAAATGGTATGTAAACCCCGTATTTACATATCTGCCACTGTGCAGGAGAATCCGTATAGGTGTTTGAGTGTTCGAACCGTAATGCGCAAGAAATGGTATGTAAACCCCGTATTTACATATCTGCCACTGTGCAGGAGAATCCGTATAGGTGTTCGAGTGTTCGAACCGTAATGCGCAAGAAATGGTATGTAAACCCCGTATTTACATATCTGCCACTGTGCAGGAGAATCCGTATAGGTGTTCGAGTGTTCGAACCGTAATGCGCAAGAAATGGTATGGAAACCCTGTATTTACATATCTGCCACTGTGCGGGAGAATCCGTATAGGTGTTCGAGTCTTCGAACCGTAATGCGCAAGAAATGGTATGGAAACCCCGTATTTACATATCTGCCACTGTGCCGGAGAATCCGTATAGGTGTTCGAGTGTTCGAACCGTAATGCGCAAGAAATGGTATGTAAACCCCGTATTTACATATCTGTCACTGTGCAGGAGAATCCGTATAGGTGTTCGAGTGTTCGAACCGTAATGCGCAAGAAATGGTATGTAAACCCCGTATTTACATATCTGCCACTATGCAGGAGAATCCGTATAGGTGTTCGAGTGTTCAAACCATATTGCGCAAGAAATGGTATGTAAACCCCGTATTTACATATCTGCAACTGTGCAGGAGAATCCGTATAGGTGTTCGAGAGTTCGAACCGAAATGCACAAGAAATGGTATGGAAACCCCGTATTTACATATCTGCCACTGTGCAGGAGAATCCGTATAGGTGTTCGAGTGTTCGAACCGTATTGCGCAAGAAATGGTATGTAAACTCCGTATTTACATATCTGCCACTGTGCAGGAGAATCCGTATAGGTGTTCGAGTGTTCGAACCGTAATGCGCAAGAAATGGCATGGAAACCCCGTATTTACATATCTGCCACTGTGCAAGAGAATCCGTACTGGTGTTCGAGTGTTCGAACCGTAATGCGCAAGAAATGGTATGTAAACCCCGTATTTACATATCTGCCACTGTGCAGGAGAATCCGTATAGGTGTTCGAGTGTTCGAACCGTAATGCGCAAGAAATGGTATGTAAACCCCGTATTTACATATCTGCCACTGTGCAGGAGAATCCGTATAGGTGTTCGAGTGTTCGAACCGTATTGCGCAAGAAATGGTATGTAAACCGCGTATTTACGCATCTACCACTGTGTAGGAGAATCCGTATAGGTGTTCGAGTGTTCGAACCGTAATGCGCAAAAAATGGCATGGAAACCCCGTATTTACATATCTGCCACTGTGCAGGAGAATCCGTATAGGTGTTCGAGTGTTCGAACCGTAATGCGCAAGAAATGGTATGGAAACCCCGTATTTACATATCTGCCATTGTGCAGGAGAATCCGTATAGGTGTTCGAGTGTTCGAACCGTAATGCGCAAGAAATGGTATGGAAACCCCGTATTTACATATCTGCCACTGTGCAAGAGAATCCGTATAGGTGTTCGAGTGTTCGAACCGTAATGCGCAAGAAATGGTATGTAAACCCCGTATTTACATATCTGTCACTGTGCAGGAAAATCCGTATTGGTGTTCGAGTGTTCGAACCGTAATGCGCAAGAAATGGTATGTAAACCCCGTATTTACATATCTGCCACTGTGCAGGAGAATCCGTATAGGTGTTCGAGTGTTCGAACCGTAATGCGCAAGAAATGGTATGGAAACCCCGTATTTACATATCTGCCACTGTGTAGGAGAATCAGTATAGGTGTTCGAGTGTTCGAACCGTAATGCGCAAGAAATGGTATGGAAACCCTGTATTTACATATCTGCCACTGTGCAGGAGAATCCGTATAGGTGTTCGAGTGTTCGAACCGTAATGCGCAAGAAATGGTATGTAAACCCCGTATTTACATATCTGCCACTGTGCAGGAGAATCCGTATAGGTGTTTGAGTGTTCGAACCGTATTGCGCAAGAAATGGTATTTAAACCCCGTATTTACATATCTGCCACTGTGCAGGAGAATCCGTATAGGTGTTCGAGTGTTCGAACCGTAATGCGCAAGAAATGGTATGTAAACCCCGTATTTACATATCTGCCACTGTGCGGGAGAATCCGTATAGGTGTTCGAGTGTTCGAACCGTATTGCGCAAGAAATGGTATGTAAACCGCGTATTTACATATCTACCACTGTGTAGGAGAATTCGTATAGGTGTTCGAGTGTTCGAACCGTAATGCGCAAAAAATGGTATGGAAACCCCGTATTTACATATCTGCCACTGTGCAGGAGAATCCGTATAGGTGTTCGAGTGTTCGAACCGTAATGCGCAAGAAATGGTATGTAAACCCCGTATTTACATATCTGCCACTGTGCAGGAGAATCCGTATAGGTGTTCGAGTGTTCGAACCGTAATGCGCAAGAAATGGTATGGAAACCCCGTATTTACATATCTGCCACTGTGCAAGAGAATCCGTATAGGTGTTCGAGTGTTCGAACCGTAATGCGCAAGAAATGGTATGCAAACCCCGTATTTACAAATCTGTCACTGTGCAGGAGAATCTGTATAGGTGTTCGAGTGTTCGAACCGTAATGCGCAAGAAATGGTATGGAAACCCCGTATTTACATATCTGCCACTGTGCAAGAGAATCCGTATAGGTGTTCGAGTGTTCGAACCGTAATGCGCAAGAAATGGTATGTAAACCCCGTATTTACATATCTGGCACTGTGCAGGAGAATCTGTATAGGTGTTCGAGTGTTCGAACCGTAATGCGCAAGAAATGGTATGTAAACCCCGTATTTACATATCTGCCACTGTGCAGGAGAATCCGTATAGGTGTTCGAGTGTTCGAACCGTATTGCGCAAGAAATGGTATGTAAACCCCGTATTTACATATCTACCACTGTGTAGGAGAATTCGTATAGGTGTTCGAGTGTTCGAACCGTAATGCGCAAGAAATGGTATGTAAACCCCGTATTTACATATCTGTCACTGTGCAGGAGAATCCGTATAGGTGTTCGAGTGTTCGAACCGTAATGCGCAAGAAATGGTATGTAAACCCCGTATTTACATATCTGCCACTGTGCAGGAGAATCCGTATAGGTGTTCGAGTGTTCGAACTGTAATGCGCAAGAAATGGTATGTAAACCCCGTATTTACATATCTGCCACTGTGCAGGAGAATCCGTATAGGTGTTCGAGTGTTCGAACCGTAATGCGCAAGAAATGGTATGGAAACCCCGTATTTACATATCTGCCACTTTGCAGGAGATTCCGTATAGGTGTTCGAGTGTTCGAACCGTAATGCGCAAGAAATGGTATGGAAACCCTGTATTTACATATCTGCCACTGTGCAGGAGAATCCGTATAGGTGTTCGAGAGTTCGAACCGAAATGCACAAGAAATGGTATGGAAACCCCGTATTTACATATCTGCCACTGTGCAGGAGAATCCGTATAGGTGTTCGAGTGTTCGAACCGTATTGCGCAAGAAATGGTATGTAAACTCCGTATTTACATATCTGCCACTGTGCAGGAGAATCTGTATAGGTGTTCGAGTGTTCGAACCGTAATGCGCAAGAAATGGTATGGAAACCCCGTATTTACATATCTGCCACTGTGCAAGAGAATCCGTACTGGTGTTCGAGTGTTCGAACCGTAATGCGCAAGAAATGGTATGTAAACCCCGTATTTACATATCTGCCACTGTGCAGGAGAATCCGTATAGGTGTTCGAGTGTTCGAACCGTAATGCGCAAGAAATGGTATGTAAACCCCGTATTTACATATCTGCCACTGTGCAGGAGAATCCGTATAGGTGTTCGAGTGTTCGAACCGTATTGCGCAAGAAATGGTATGTAAACCGCGTATTTACGCATCTACCACTGTGTAGGAGAATCCGTATAGGTGTTCGAGTGTTCGAACCGTAATGCGCAAAAAATGGCATGGAAACCCCGTATTTACATATCTGCCACTGTGCAGGAGAATCCGTATAGGTGTTCGAGTGTTCGAACCGTAATGCGCAAGAAATGGTATGGAAACCCCGTATTTACATATCTGCCATTGTGCAGGAGAATCCGTATAGGTGTTCGAGTGTTCGAACCGTAATGCGCAAGAAATGGTATGGAAACCCCGTATTTACATATCTGCCACTGTGCAAGAGAATCCGTATAGGTGTTCGAGTGTTCGAACCGTAATGCGCAAGAAATGGTATGTAAACCCCGTATTTACATATCTGTCACTGTGCAGGAAAATCCGTATTGGTGTTCGAGTGTTCGAACCGTAATGCGCAAGAAATGGTATGTAAACCCCGTATTTACATATCTGCCACTGTGCAGGAGAATCCGTATAGGTGTTCGAGTGTTCGAACCGTAATGCGCAAGAAATGGTATGGAAACCCCGTATTTACATATCTGCCACTGTGTAGGAGAATCAGTATAGGTGTTCGAGTGTTCGAACCGTAATGCGCAAGAAATGGTATGGAAACCCTGTATTTACATATCTGCCACTGTGCAGGAGAATCCGTATAGGTGTTCGAGTGTTCGAACCGTAATGCGCAAGAAATGGTATGTAAACCCCGTATTTACATATCTGCCACTGTGCAGGAGAATCCGTATAGGTGTTTGAGTGTTCGAACCGTATTGCGCAAGAAATGGTATTTAAACCCCGTATTTACATATCTGCCACTGTGCAGGAGAATCCGTATAGGTGTTCGAGTGTTCGAACCGTAATGCGCAAGAAATGGTATGTAAACCCCGTATTTACATATCTGCCACTGTGCGGGAGAATCCGTATAGGTGTTCGAGTGTTCGAACCGTATTGCGCAAGAAATGGTATGTAAACCGCGTATTTACATATCTACCACTGTGTAGGAGAATCCGTATAGGTGTTCGAGTGTTCGAACCGTAATGCGCAAAAAATGGTATGGAAACCCCGTATTTACATATCTGCCACTGTGCAGGAGAATCCGTATAGGTGTTCGAGTGTTCGAACCGTAATGCGCAAGAAATGGTATGTAAACCCCGTATTTACATATCTGCCACTGTGCAGGAGAATCCGTATAGGTGTTCGAGTGTTCGAACCGTAATGCGCAAGAAATGGTATGGAAACCCCGTATTTACATATCTGCCACTGTGCAAGAGAATCCGTATAGGTGTTCGAGTGTTCGAACCGTAATGCGCAAGAAATGGTATGCAAACCCCGTATTTACAAATCTGTCACTGTGCAGGAGAATCTGTATAGGTGTTCGACTGTTCGAACCGTAATGCGCAAGAAATGGTATGGAAACCCCGTATTTACATATCTGCCACTGTGCAAGAGAATCCGTATAGGTGTTCGAGTGTTCGAACCGTAATGCGCAAGAAATGGTATGTAAACCCCGTATTTACATATCTGGCACTGTGCAGGAGAATCTGTATAGGTGTTCGAGTGTTCGAACCGTAATGCGCAAGAAATGGTATGTAAACCCCGTATTTACATATCTGCCACTGTGCAGGAGAATCCGTATAGGTGTTCGAGTGTTCGAACCGTATTGCGCAAGAAATGGTATGTAAACCCCGTATTTACATATCTACCACTGTGTAGGAGAATCCGTATAGGTGTTCGAGTGTTCGAACCGTAATGCGCAAGAAATGGTATGTAAACCCCGTATTTACATATCTGTCACTGTGCAGGAGAATCCGTATAGGTGTTCGAGTGTTCGAACCGTAATGCGCAAGAAATGGTATGTAAACCCCGTATTTACATATCTGCCACTGTGCAGGAGAATCCGTATAGGTGTTCGAGTGTTCGAACTGTAATGCGCAAGAAATGGTATGTAAACCCCGTATTTACATATCTGCCACTGTGCAGGAGAATCCGTATAGGAGTTCGAGTGTTCGAACCGTAATGCGCAAGAAATGGTATGGAAACCCCGTATTTACATATCTGCCACTTTGCAGGAGATTCCGTATAGGTGTTCGAGTGTTCGAACCGTAATGCGCAAGAAATGGTATGGAAACCCTGTATTTACATATCTGCCACTGTGCAGGAGAATCCGTATAGGTGTTCGAGTGTTCGAACCGTAATGCGCAAGAAATGGTATGTAAACCCCGTATTTACATATCTGCCACTGTGCAGGAGAATCCGTATAGGTGTTCGAGTGTTCGAACCGTAATGCGCAAGAAATGGTATGTAAACCCCGTATTTACATATCTGTCACTGTGCAGGAGAATCCGTATAGGTGTTCGAGTGTTCGAACCGTAATGCGCAAGAAATGGTATGTAAACCCCGTATTTACATATCTGCCACTATGCAGGAGAATCCGTATAGGTGTTCGAGTGTTCAAACCATATTGCACAAGAAATGGTATGTAAACCCCGTATTTACATATCTGCAACTGTGCAGGAGAATCCGTATAGGTGTTCGAGTGTTCGAACCGAAATGCACAAGAAATGGTATGGAAACCCCGTATTTACATATCTGCCACTGTGCAGGAGAATCCGTATAGGTGTTCGAGTGTTCGAACCGTATTGCGCAAGAAATGGTATGTAAACTCCGTATTTACATATCTGCCACTGTGCAGGAGAATCCGTATAGGTGTTCGAGTGTTCGAACCGTAATGCGCAAGAAATGGTATGGAAACCCCGTATTTACATATCTGCCACTGTGCAAGAGAATCCGTACTGGTGTTCGAGTGTTCGAACCGTAATGCGCAAGAAATGGTATGTAAACCCCGTATTTACATATCTGCCACTGTGCAGGAGAATCCGTATAGGTGTTCGAGTGTTCGAACCGTAATGCGCAAGAAATGGTATGTAAACCCCGTATTTACATATCTGCCACTGTGCAGGAGAATCCGTATAGGTGTTCGAGTGTTCGAACCGTATTGCGCAAGAAATGGTATGTAAACCGCGTATTTACGCATCTACCACTGTGTAGGAGAATCCGTATAGGTGTTCGAGTGTTCGAACCGTAATGCGCAAAAAATGGCATGGAAACCCCGTATTTACATATCTGCCACTGTGCAGGAGAATCCGTATAGGTGTTCGAGTGTTCGAACCGTAATGCGCAAGAAATGGTATGGAAACCCCGTATTTACATATCTGCCATTGTGCAGGAGAATCCGTATAGGTGTTCGAGTGTTCGAACCGTAATGCGCAAGAAATGGTATGGAAACCCCGTATTTACATATCTGCCACTGTGCAAGAGAATCCGTATAGGTGTTCGAGTGTTCGAACCGTAATGCGCAAGAAATGGTATGTAAACCCCGTATTTACATATCTGTCACTGTGCAGGAAAATCCGTATTGGTGTTCGAGTGTTCGAACCGTAATGCGCAAGAAATGGTATGTAAACCCCGTATTTACATATCTGCCACTGTGCAGGAGAATCCGTATAGGTGTTCGAGTGTTCGAACCGTAATGCGCAAGAAATAGTATGGAAACCCCGTATTTACATATCTGCCACTGTGTAGGAGAATCAGTATAGGTGTTCGAGTGTTCGAACCGTAATGCGCAAGAAATGGTATGGAAACCCTGTATTTACATATCTGCCACTGTGCAGGAGAATCCGTATAGGTGTTCGAGTGTTCGAACCGTAATGCGCAAGAAATGGTATGTAAACCCCGTATTTACATATCTGCCACTGTGCAGGAGAATCCGTATAGGTGTTTGAGTGTTCGAACCGTATTGCGCAAGAAATGGTATTTAAACCCCGTATTTACATATCTGCCACTGTGCAGGAGAATCCGTATAGGTGTTCGAGTGTTCGAACCGTAATGCGCAAGAAATGGTATGTAAACCCCGTATTTACATATCTGCCACTGTGCGGGAGAATCCGTATAGGTGTTCGAGTGTTCGAACCGTATTGCGCAAGAAATGGTATGTAAACCGCGTATTTACATATCTACCACTGTGTAGGAGAATCCGTATAGGTGTTCGAGTGTTCGAACCGTAATGCGCAAAAAATGGTATGGAAACCCCGTATTTACATATCTGTCACTGTGCAGGAGAATCCGTATAGGTGTTCGAGTGTTCGAACCGTAATGCGCAAGAAATGGTATGTAAACCCCGTATTTACATATCTGCCACTGTGCAGGAGAATCCGTATAGGTGTTCGAGTGTTCGAACCGTAATGCGCAAGAAATGGTATGGAAACCCCGTATTTACATATCTGCCACTGTACAAGAGAATCCGTATAGGTGTTCGAGTGTTCGAACCGTAATGCGCAAGAAATGGTATGCAAACCCCGTATTTACAAATCTGTCACTGTGCAGGAGAATCTGTATAGGTGTTCGAGTGTTCGAACCGTAATGCGCAAGAAATGGTATGTAAACCCCGTATTTACATATCTGCCACTGTGCTGGAGAATCCGTATAGGTGTTCGAGTGTTCGAACCGTAATGCGCAAGAAATGGTATGTAAACCCCGTATTTACATATCTGCCACTGTGCAGGAGAATCCGTATAGGTGTTCGAGTGTTCGAACCGTATTGCGCAAGAAATGGTATGTAAACCGCGTATTTACGCATCTACCACTGTGTAGGAGAATCCGTATAGGTGTTCGAGTGTTCGAACCGTAATGCGCAAAAAATGGCATGGAAACCCCGTATTTACATATCTGCCACTGTGCAGGAGAATCCGTATAGGTGTTCGAGTGTTCGAACCGTAATGCGCAAGAAATGGTATGGAAACCCCGTATTTACATATCTGCCATTGTGCAGGAGAATCCGTATAGGTGTTCGAGTGTTCGAACCGTAATGCGCAAGAAATGGTATGGAAACCCCGTATTTACATATCTGCCACTGTGCAAGAGAATCCGTATAGGTGTTCGAGTGTTCGAACCGTAATGCGCAAGAAATGGTATGTAAACCCCGTATTTACATATCTGTCACTGTGCAGGAAAATCCGTATTGGTGTTCGAGTGTTCGAACCGTAATGCGCAAGAAATGGTATGTAAACCCCGTATTTACATATCTGCCACTGTGCAGGAGAATCCGTATAGGTGTTCGAGTGTTCGAACCGTAATGCGCAAGAAATGGTATGGAAACCCCGTATTTACATATCTGCCACTGTGTAGGAGAATCAGTATAGGTGTTCGAGTGTTCGAACCGTAATGCGCAAGAAATGGTATGGAAACCCTGTATTTACATATCTGCCACTGTGCAGGAGAATCCGTATAGGTGTTCGAGTGTTCGAACCGTAATGCGCAAGAAATGGTATGTAAACCCCGTATTTACATATCTGCCACTGTGCAGGAGAATCCGTATAGGTGTTTGAGTGTTCGAACCGTATTGCGCAAGAAATGGTATTTAAACCCCGTATTTACATATCTGCCACTGTGCAGGAGAATCCGTATAGGTGTTCGAGTGTTCGAACCGTAATGCGCAAGAAATGGTATGTAAACCCCGTATTTACATATCTGCCACTGTGCGGGAGAATCCGTATAGGTGTTCGAGTGTTCGAACCGTATTGCGCAAGAAATGGTATGTAAACCGCGTATTTACGCATCTACCACTGTGTAGGAGAATCCGTATAGGTGTTCGAGTGTTCGAACCGTAATGCGCAAAAAATGGCATGGAAACCCCGTATTTACATATCTGCCACTGTGCAGGAGAATCCGTATAGGTGTTCGAGTGTTCGAACCGTAATGCGCAAGAAATGGTATGGAAACCCCGTATTTACATATCTGCCATTGTGCAGGAGAATCCGTATAGGTGTTCGAGTGTTCGAACCGTAATGCGCAAGAAATGGTATGGAAACCCCGTATTTACATATCTGCCACTGTGCAAGAGAATCCGTATAGGTGTTCGAGTGTTCGAACCGTAATGCGCAAGAAATGGTATGTAAACCCCGTATTTACATATCTGTCACTGTGCAGGAAAATCCGTATTGGTGTTCGAGTGTTCGAACCGTAATGCGCAAGAAATGGTATGTAAACCCCGTATTTACATATCTGCCACTGTGCAGGAGAATCCGTATAGGTGTTCGAGTGTTCGAACCGTAATGCGCAAGAAATGGTATGGAAACCCCGTATTTACATATCTGCCACTGTGTAGGAGAATCAGTATAGGTGTTCGAGTGTTCGAACCGTAATGCGCAAGAAATGGTATGGAAACCCTGTATTTACATATCTGCCACTGTGCAGGAGAATCCGTATAGGTGTTCGAGTGTTCGAACCGTAATGCGCAAGAAATGGTATGTAAACCCCGTATTTACATATCTGCCACTGTGCAGGAGAATCCGTATAGGTGTTTGAGTGTTCGAACCGTATTGCGCAAGAAATGGTATTTAAACCCCGTATTTACATATCTGCCACTGTGCAGGAGAATCCGTATAGGTGTTCGAGTGTTCGAACCGTAATGCGCAAGAAATGGTATGTAAACCCCGTATTTACATATCTGCCACTGTGCGGGAGAATCCGTATAGGTGTTCGAGTGTTCGAACCGTATTGCGCAAGAAATGGTATGTAAACCGCGTATTTACATATCTACCACTGTGTAGGAGAATCCGTATAGGTGTTCGAGTGTTCAAACCGTAATGCGCAAAAAATGGTATGGAAACCCCGTATTTACATATCTGCCACTGTGCAGGAGAATCCGTATAGGTGTTCGAGTGTTCGAACCGTAATGCGCAAGAAATGGTATGTAAACCCCGTATTTACATATCTGCCACTGTGCAGGAGAATCCGTATAGGTGTTCGAGTGTTCGAACCGTAATGCGCAAGAAATGGTATGGAAACCCCGTATTTACATATCTGCCACTGTGCAAGAGAATCCGTATAGGTGTTCGAGTGTTCGAACCGTAATGCGCAAGAAATGGTATGCAAACCCCGTATTTACAAATCTGTCACTGTGCAGGAGAATCTGTATAGGTGTTCGACTGTTCGAACCGTAATGCGCAAGAAATGGTATGGAAACCCCGTATTTACATATCTGCCACTGTGCAAGAGAATCCGTATAGGTGTTCGAGTGTTCGAACCGTAATGCGCAAGAAATGGTATGTAAACCCCGTATTTACATATCTGGCACTGTGCAGGAGAATCTGTATAGGTGTTCGAGTGTTCGAACCGTAATGCGCAAGAAATGGTATGTAAACCCCGTATTTACATATCTGCCACTGTGCAGGAGAATCCGTATAGGTGTTCGAGTGTTCGAACCGTATTGCGCAAGAAATGGTATGTAAACCCCGTATTTACATATCTACCACTGTGTAGGAGAATCCGTATAGGTGTTCGAGTGTTCGAACCGTAATGCGCAAGAAATGGTATGTAAACCCCGTATTTACATATCTGTCACTGTGCAGGAGAATCCGTATAGGTGTTCGAGTGTTCGAACCGTAATGCGCAAGAAATGGTATGTAAACCCCGTATTTACATATCTGCCACTGTGCAGGAGAATCCGTATAGGTGTTCGAGTGTTCGAACTGTAATGCGCAAGAAATGGTATGTAAACCCCGTATTTACATATCTGCCACTGTGCAGGAGAATCCGTATAGGTGTTCGAGTGTTCGAACCGTAATGCGCAAGAAATGGTATGGAAACCCCGTATTTACATATCTGCCACTTTGCAGGAGATTCCGTATAGGTGTTCGAGTGTTCGAACCGTAATGCGCAAGAAATGGTATGGAAACCCTGTATTTACATATCTGCCACTGTGCAGGAGAATCCGTATAGGTGTTCGAGTGTTCGAACCGTAATGCGCAAGAAATGGTATGTAAACCCCGTATTTACATATCTGCCACTGTGCAGGAGAATCCGTATAGGTGTTCGAGTGTTCGAACCGTAATGCGCAAGAAATGGTATGTAAACCCCGTATTTACATATCTGTCACTGTGCAGGAGAATCCGTATAGGTGTTCGAGTGTTCGAACCGTAATGCGCAAGAAATGGTATGTAAACCCCGTATTTACATATCTGCCACTATGCAGCAGAATCCGTATAGGTGTTCGAGTGTTCAAACCATATTGCACAAGAAATGGTATGTAAACCCCGTATTTACATATCTGCAACTGTGCAGGAGAATCCGTATAGGTGTTCGAGTGTTCGAACCGAAATGCACAAGAAATGGTATGGAAACCCCGTATTTACATATCTGCCACTGTGCAGGAGAATCCGTATAGGTGTTCGAGTGTTCGAACCGTATTGCGCAAGAAATGGTATGTAAACTCCGTATTTACATATCTGCCACTGTGCAGGAGAATCCGTATAGGTGTTCGAGTGTTCGAACCGTAATGCGCAAGAAATGGTATGGAAACCCCGTATTTACATATCTGCCACTGTGCAAGAGAATCCGTACTGGTGTTCGAGTGTTCGAACCGTAATGCGCAAGAAATGGTATGTAAACCCCGTATTTACATATCTGCCACTGTGCAGGAGAATCCGTATAGGTGTTCGAGTGTTCGAACCGTAATGCGCAAGAAATGGTATGTAAACCCCGTATTTACATATCTGCCACTGTGCAGGAGAATCCGTATAGGTGTTCGAGTGTTCGAACCGTATTGCGCAAGAAATGGTATGTAAACCGCGTATTTACGCATCTACCACTGTGTAGGAGAATCCGTATAGGTGTTCGAGTGTTCGAACCGTAATGCGCAAAAAATGGCATGGAAACCCCGTATTTACATATCTGCCACTGTGCAGGAGAATCCGTATAGGTGTTCGAGTGTTCGAACCGTAATGCGCAAGAAATGGTATGGAAACCCCGTATTTACATATCTGCCATTGTGCAGGAGAATCCGTATAGGTGTTCGAGTGTTCGAACCGTAATGCGCAAGAAATGGTATGGAAACCCCGTATTTACATATCTGCCACTGTGCAAGAGAATCCGTATAGGTGTTCGAGTGTTCGAACCGTAATGCGCAAGAAATGGTATGTAAACCCCGTATTTACATATCTGTCACTGTGCAGGAAAATCCGTATTGGTGTTCGAGTGTTCGAACCGTAATGCGCAAGAAATGGTATGTAAACCCCGTATTTACATATCTGCCACTGTGCAGGAGAATCCGTATAGGTGTTCGAGTGTTCGAACCGTAATGCGCAAGAAATAGTATGGAAACCCCGTATTTACATATCTGCCACTGTGTAGGAGAATCAGTATAGGTGTTCGAGTGTTCGAACCGTAATGCGCAAGAAATGGTATGGAAACCCTGTATTTACATATCTGCCACTGTGCAGGAGAATCCGTATAGGTGTTCGAGTGTTCGAACCGTAATGCGCAAGAAATGGTATGTAAACCCCGTATTTACATATCTGCCACTGTGCAGGAGAATCCGTATAGGTGTTTGAGTGTTCGAACCGTATTGCGCAAGAAATGGTATTTAAACCCCGTATTTACATATCTGCCACTGTGCAGGAGAATCCGTATAGGTGTTCGAGTGTTCGAACCGTAATGCGCAAGAAATGGTATGTAAACCCCGTATTTACATATCTGCCACTGTGCGGGAGAATCCGTATAGGTGTTCGAGTGTTCGAACCGTATTGCGCAAGAAATGGTATGTAAACCGCGTATTTACATATCTACCACTGTGTAGGAGAATCCGTATAGGTGTTCGAGTGTTCGAACCGTAATGCGCAAAAAATGGTATGGAAACCCCGTATTTACATATCTGTCACTGTGCAGGAGAATCCGTATAGGTGTTCGAGTGTTCGAACCGTAATGCGCAAGAAATGGTATGTAAACCCCGTATTTACATATCTGCCACTGTGCAGGAGAATCCGTATAGGTGTTCGAGTGTTCGAACCGTAATGCGCAAGAAATGGTATGGAAACCCCGTATTTACATATCTGCCACTGTACAAGAGAATCCGTATAGGTGTTCGAGTGTTCGAACCGTAATGCGCAAGAAATGGTATGCAAACCCCGTATTTACAAATCTGTCACTGTGCAGGAGAATCTGTATAGGTGTTCGAGTGTTCGAACCGTAATGCGCAAGAAATGGTATGGAAACCCCGTATTTACATATCTGCCACTGTGCAAGAGAATCCGTATAGGTGTTCGAGTGTTCGAACCGTAATGCGCAAGAAATGGTATGTAAACCCCGTATTTACATATCTGGCACTGTGCAGGAGAATCTGTATAGGTGTTCGAGTGTTCGAACCGTAATGCGCAAGAAATGGTATGTAAACCCCGTATTTACATATCTGCCACTGTGCAGGAGAATCCGTATAGGTGTTCGAGTGTTCGAACCGTATTGCGCAAGAAATGGTATGTAAACCCCGTATTTACATATCTACCACTGTGTAGGAGAATCCGTATAGGTGTTCGAGTGTTCGAACCGTAATGCGCAAGAAATGGTATGGAAACCCCGTATTTACATATCTGCCACTTTGCAGGAGATTCCGTATAGGTGTTCGAGTGTTCGAACCGTAATGCGCAAGAAATGGTATGGAAACCCTGTATTTACATATCTGCCACTGTGCAGGAGAATCCGTATAGGTGTTCGAGTGTTCGAACCGTAATGCGCAAGAAATGGTATGCAAACCCCGTATTTACATATCTGCCACTGTGCAGGAGAATCCGTATAGGTGTTCGAGTGTTCGAACCGTAATGCGCAAGAAATGGTATGTAAACCCCGTATTTACATATCTGTCACTGTGCAGGAGAATCCGTATAGGTGTTCGAGTGTTCGAACCGTAATGCGCAAGAAATGGTATGTAAACCCCGTATTTACATATCTGCCACTATGCAGCAGAATCCGTATAGGTGTTCGAGTGTTCAAACCATATTGCACAAGAAATGGTATGTAAACCCCGTATTTACATATCTGCAACTGTGCAGGAGAATCCGTATAGGTGTTCGAGTGTTCGAACCGAAATGCACAAGAAATGGTATGGAAACCCCGTATTTACATATCTGCCACTGTGCAGGAGAATCCGTATAGGTGT
The DNA here is from genome assembly GCF_055761805.1 of Camellia sinensis. Classification (NCBI taxonomy): domain Eukaryota; kingdom Viridiplantae; phylum Streptophyta; class Magnoliopsida; order Ericales; family Theaceae; genus Camellia; species Camellia sinensis. The sequence goes on from NC_138965.1 coordinate 5,938,156, forward strand.
TCGAGTGTTCGAACCGTATTGCGCAAGAAATGGTATGTAAACTCCGTATTTACATATCTGCCACTGTGCAGGAGAATCCGTATAGGTGTTCGAGTGTTCGAACCGTAATGCGCAAGAAATGGTATGGAAACCCCGTATTTACATATCTGCCACTGTGCAAGAGAATCCGTACTGGTGTTCGAGTGTTCGAACCGTAATGCGCAAGAAATGGTATGTAAACCCCGTATTTACATATCTGCCACTGTGCAGGAGAATCCGTATAGGTGTTCGAGTGTTCGAACCGTAATGCGCAAGAAATGGTATGTAAACCCCGTATTTACATATCTGCCACTGTGCAGGAGAATCCGTATAGGTGTTCGAGTGTTCGAACCGTATTGCGCAAGAAATGGTATGTAAACCGCGTATTTACGCATCTACCACTGTGTAGGAGAATCCGTATAGGTGTTCGAGTGTTCGAACCGTAATGCGCAAAAAATGGCATGGAAACCCCGTATTTACATATCTGCCACTGTGCAGGAGAATCCGTATAGGTGTTCGAGTGTTCGAACCGTAATGCGCAAGAAATGGTATGGAAACCCCGTATTTACATATCTGCCATTGTGCAGGAGAATCCGTATAGGTGTTCGAGTGTTCGAACCGTAATGCGCAAGAAATGGTATGGAAACCCCGTATTTACATATCTGCCACTGTGCAAGAGAATCCGTATAGGTGTTCGAGTGTTCGAACCGTAATGCGCAAGAAATGGTATGGAAACCCTGTATTTACATATCTGCCACTGTGCAGGAGAATCCGTATAGGTGTTCGAGTGTTCGAACCGTAATGCGCAAGAAATGGTATGTAAACCCCGTATTTACATATCTGCCACTGTGCAGGAGAATCCGTATAGGTGTTTGAGTGTTCGAACCGTATTGCGCAAGAAATGGTATTTAAACCCCGTATTTACATATCTGCCACTGTGCAGGAGAATCCGTATAGGTGTTCGAGTGTTCGAACCGTAATGCGCAAGAAATGGTATGTAAACCCCGTATTTACATATCTGCCACTGTGCGGGAGAATCCGTATAGGTGTTCGAGTGTTCGAACCGTATTGCGCAAGAAATGGTATGTAAACCGCGTATTTACATATCTACCACTGTGTAGGAGAATCCGTATAGGTGTTCGAGTGTTCGAACCGTAATGCGCAAAAAATGGTATGGAAACCCCGTATTTACATATCTGTCACTGTGCAGGAGAATCCGTATAGGTGTTCGAGTGTTCGAACCGTAATGCGCAAGAAATGGTATGTAAACCCCGTATTTACATATCTGCCACTGTGCAGGAGAATCCGTATAGGTGTTCGAGTGTTCGAACCGTAATGCGCAAGAAATGGTATGGAAACCCCGTATTTACATATCTGCCACTGTACAAGAGAATCCGTATAGGTGTTCGAGTGTTCGAACCGTAATGCGCAAGAAATGGTATGCAAACCCCGTATTTACAAATCTGTCACTGTGCAGGAGAATCTGTATAGGTGTTCGAGTGTTCGAACCGTAATGCGCAAGAAATGGTATGGAAACCCCGTATTTACATATCTGCCACTGTGCAAGAGAATCCGTATAGGTGTTCGAGTGTTCGAACCGTAATGCGCAAGAAATGGTATGTAAACCCCGTATTTACATATCTGGCACTGTGCAGGAGAATCTGTATAGGTGTTCGAGTGTTCGAACCGTAATGCGCAAGAAATGGTATGTAAACCCCGTATTTACATATCTGCCACTGTGCAGGAGAATCCGTATAGGTGTTCGAGTGTTCGAACCGTATTGCGCAAGAAATGGTATGTAAACCCCGTATTTACATATCTACCACTGTGTAGGAGAATCCGTATAGGTGTTCGAGTGTTCGAACCGTAATGCGCAAGAAATGGTATGTAAACCCCGTATTTACATATCTGTCACTGTGCAGGAGAATCCGTATAGGTGTTCGAGTGTTCGAACCGTAATGCGCAAGAAATGGTATGTAAACCCCGTATTTACATATCTGCCACTGTGCAGGAGAATCCGTATAGGTGTTCGAGTGTTCGAACTGTAATGCGCAAGAAATGGTATGTAAACCCCGTATTTACATATCTGCCACTGTGCAGGAGAATCCGTATAGGTGTTCGAGTGTTCGAACCGTAATGCGCAAGAAATGGTATGGAAACCCCGTATTTACATATCTGCCACTTTGCAGGAGATTCCGTATAGGTGTTCGAGTGTTCGAACCGTAATGCGCAAGAAATGGTATGGAAACCCTGTATTTACATATCTGCCACTGTGCAGGAGAATCCGTATAGGTGTTCGAGTGTTCGAACCGTAATGCGCAAGAAATGGTATGTAAACCCCGTATTTACATATCTGGCACTGTGCAGGAGAAGCCGTATAGGTGTCTTAGTGTTCGAACCGTATTGCGCAAGAAATGGTATTTAAACCCCGTATTTACATATCTGCCACTGTGCAGGAGAATCCGTATAGGTGTTCGAGTGTTCGAACCGTAATGCGGAAGAAATGGTATGTAAACCCCGTATTTACATATCTGCCACTGTGCGGGAGAATCCGTATAGGTGTTCGAGTGTTCGAACCGTATTGCGCAAGAAATGGTATGTAAACCCCGTATTTACATATCTACCACAGTGTAGGAGAATCCGTATAGGTGTTCGAGTGTTCGAACCGTAATGCGCAAGAAATGGTATGGAAACCCCGTATTTACATATCTGCCACTGTGCAGGAGAATCCGTATAGGTGTTCGAGTGTTCGAAACGTAATGCGCAAGAAATGGTATGTAAACCCCGTATTTACATATCTGTCACTGTGCAGGAGAATCCGTATAGGTGTTCGAGTGTTCGAACCGTAATGCGCAAGAAATGGTATGGAAACCCTGTATTTACATATCTGCCACTGTGCAGGAGAATCCGTATAGGTGTTCGAGTGTTCGAACCGTAATGCGCAAGAAATGGTATGTAAACCCCGTATTTACATATCTGTCACTGTGCAGGAAAATCCGTATTGGTGTTCGAGTGTTCGAACCGTAATGCGCAAGAAATGGTATGTAAACCCCGTATTTACATATCTGCCACTGTGCAGGAGAATCCGTATAGGTGTTCGAGTGTTCGAACCGTAATGCGCAAGAAATGGTATGTAAACCCCGTATTTACATATCTGCCACTGTGCAGGAGAATCCGTATAGGTGTTCGAGCGTTCGAACCGTAATGCGCAAGAAATGGTATGGAAACCCTGTATTTACATATCTGCCACTGTGCGGGAGAATCCGTATAGGTGTTCGAGTCTTCGAACCGTAATGCGCAAGAAATGGTATGGAAACCCCGTATTTACATATCTGCCACTGTGCAGGAGAATCCGTATAGGTGTTCGAGTGTTCGAACCGTAATGCGCAAGAAATGGTATGTAAACCCCGTATTTACATATGTGTCACTGTGCAGGAGAATCCGTATAGGTGTTCGAGTGTTCGAACCGTATTGCGCAAGAAATGGTATTTAAACCCCGTATTTACATATCTGCCACTGTGCAGGAGAATCCGTATAGGTGTTCGAGTGTTCGAACCGTAATGCGCAAGAAATGGTATGTAAACCCCGTATTTACATATCTGCCACTGTGCGGGAGAATCCGTATAGGTGTTCGAGTGTTCGAACCGTATTGCGCAAGAAATGGTATGTAAACCGCGTATTTACATATCTACCACTGTGTAGGAGAATCCGTATAGGTGTTCGAGTGTTCGAACCGTAATGCGCAAAAAATGGTATGGAAACCCCGTATTTACATATCTGCCACTGTGCAGGAGAATCCGTATAGGTGTTCGAGTGTTCGAACCGTAATGCGCAAGAAATGGTATGTAAACCCTGTATTTACATATCTGCCACTGTGCAGGAGAATCCGTATAGGTGTTCGAGTGTTCGAACCGTAGTGCGCAGGAAATGGTATGGAAACCCCGTATTTACATATCTGCCACTGTGCAGGAGAATCCGTATAGGTGTTCGAGTGTTCGAACCGTAATGCGCAAGAAATGGTATGTAAACCCCGTATTTACATATCTGGCACTGTGCAGGAGAAGCCGTATAGGTGTCTGAGTGTTCGAACCGTATTGCGCAAGAAATGGTATTTAAACCCCGTATTTACATATCTGCCACTGTGCAGGAGACTCCGTATAGGTGTTCGAGTGTTCGAACCGTAATGCGCAAGAAATGGTATGTAAACCCCGTATTTACATATCTGCCACTGTGCGGGAGAATCCGTATAGGTGTTCGAGTGTTCGAACCGTATTGCGCAAGAAATGGTATGTAAACCCCGTATTTACATATCTACCACTGTGTAGGAGAATCCGTATATGTGTTCGAGTGTTCGAACCGTAATGCGCAAGAAATGGTATGGAAACCCCGTATTTACATATCTGCCACTGTGCAGGAGAATCCGTATAGGTGTTCGAGTGTTCGAACCGTAATGCGCAAGAAATGGTATGTAAACCCCGTATTTACATATCTGCCACTGTGCAGGAGAATCCGTATAGGTGTTCGAGTGTTCGAACCGTAATGCGCAAGAAATGGTATGGAAACCCCGTATTTACATATCTGCCACTGTGCAAGAGAATCCGTATAGGTGTTCGAGTGTTCGAACCGTAATGCGCAAGAAATGGTATGGAAACCCCGTATTTACATATCTGCCACTGTGCAGGAGAATCCGTATAGGTGTTCGAGTGTTCGAACCGTAATGCGCAAGAAATGGTATGTAAACCCCGTATTTACATATCTGCCACTGTGCAGGAGAATCAGTATAGGTGTTCGAGTGTTCGAACCTAATGCGCAAGAAATGGTATGGAAACCCCGTATTTACAGATCTGCCACTGTGCAGGAGAATCCGTATAGGTGTTCGAGTGTTCGAACCGTAATGCGCAAGAAATGGTATGTAAACCCCGTATTTACATATCTGCCACTGTGCAGGAGAATCAGTATAGGTGTTCGAGTGTTCGAACCTAATGCGCAAGAAATGGTATGGAAACCCCGTATTTACAGATCTGCCACTGTGCAGGAGAATCCGTATAGGTGTTCGAGTGTTCGAACCGTAATGCGCAAGAAATGGTATGTAAACCCCGTATTTACATATCTGTCACTGTGCAGGAAAATCCGTATTGGTGTTCGAGTGTTCGAACCGTAATGCGCAAGAAATGGTATGTAAACCCCGTATTTACATATCTGCCACTGTGCAGGAGAATCCGTATAGGTGTTCGAGTGTTCGAACCGTAATGCGCAAGAAATGGTATGGAAACCCCGTATTTACAGATCTGCCACTGTGCAGGAGAATCCGTATAGGTGTTCGAGTGTTCGAACCGTAATGCGCAAGAAATGGTATGTAAACCCCGTATTTACATATCTGTCAGTGTGCAGGAAAATCCGTATTGGTGTTCGAGTGTTCGAACCGTAATGCGCAAGAAATGGTATGTAAACCCCGTATTTACATATCTGCCACTGTGCAGGAGAATCCGTATAGGTGTTCGAGTGTTCGAACCGTAATGCGCAAGAAATGGTATGTAAACCCCGTATTTACATATCTGCCACTGTGCAGGAGAATCCGTATAGGTGTTCGAGTGTTCGAACCGTAATGCGCAAGAAATGGTATGGAAACCCTGTATTTACATATCTGCCACTGTGCGGGAGAATCCGTATAGGTGTTCGAGTCTTCGAACCGTAATGCGCAAGAAATGGTATGGAAACCCCGTATTTACATATCTGCCACTGTGCAGGAGAATCCGTATAGGTGTTCGAGTGTTCGAACCGTAATGCGCAAGAAATGGTATGTAAACCCCGTATTTACATATCTGTCACTGTGCAGGAGAATCCGTATAGGTGTTCGAGTGTTCGAACCGTATTGCGCAAGAAATGGTATTTAAACCCCGTATTTACATATCTGCCACTGTGCAGGAGAATCCGTATAGGTGTTCGAGTGTTCGAACCGTAATGCGCAAGAAATGGTATGTAAACCCCGTATTTACATATCTGCCACTGTGCGGGAGAATCCGTATAGGTGTTCGAGTGTTCGAACCGTATTGCGCAAGAAATGGTATGTAAACCGCGTATTTACATATCTACCACTGTGTAGGAGAATCCGTATAGGTGTTCGAGTGTTCGAACCGTAATGCGCAAAAAATGGTATGGAAACCCCGTATTTACATATCTGCCACTGTGCAGGAGAATCCGTATAGGTGTTCGAGTGTTCGAACCGTAATGCGCAAGAAATGGTATGTAAACCCTGTATTTACATATCTGCCACTGTGCAGGAGAATCCGTATAGGTGTTCGAGTGTTCGAACCGTAATGCGCAAGAAATGGTATGGAAACCCCGTATTTACATATCTGCCACTGTGCAGGAGAATCCGTATAGGTGTTCGAGTGTTCGAACCGTAATGCGCAAGAAATGGTATGTAAACCCCGTATTTACATATCTGGCACTGTGCAGGAGAACCGTATAGGTGTTTGAGTGTTCGAACCGTATTGCGCAAGAAATGGTATTTAAACCCCGTATTTACATATCTGCCACTGTGCAGGAGAATCCGTATAGGTGTTCGAGTGTTCGAACCGTAATGCGCAAGAAATGGTATGTAAACCCCGTATTTACATATCTGCCACTGTGCGGGAGAATCCGTATAGGTGTTCGAGTGTTCGAACCGTATTGCGCAAGAAATGGTATGTAAACCCCGTATTTACATATCTACCACTGTGTAGGAGAATCCGTATATGTGTTCGAGTGTTCGAACCGTAATGCGCAAGAAATGGTATGGAAACCCCGTATTTACATATCTGCCACTGTGCAGGAGAATCCGTATAGGTGTTCGAGTGTTCGAACCGTAATGCGCAAGAAATGGTATGTAAACCCCGTATTTACATATCTGCCACTGTGCAGGAGAATCCGTATAGGTGTTCGAGTGTTCGAACCGTAATGCGCAAGAAATGGTATGGAAACCCCGTATTTACATATCTGCCACTGTGCAAGAGAATCCGTATAGGTGTTCGAGTGTTCGAACCGTAATGCGCAAGAAATGGTATGGAAACCCCGTATTTACATATCTGCCACTGTGCAGGAGAATCCGTATAGGTGTTCGAGTGTTCGAACCGTAATGCGCAAGAAATGGTATGTAAACCCCGTATTTACATATCTGCCACTGTGCAGGAGAATCAGTATAGGTGTTCGAGTGTTCGAACCGTAATGCGCAAGAAATGGTATGGAAACCCCGTATTTACAGATCTGCCACTGTGCAGGAGAATCCGTATAGGTGTTCGAGTGTTCGAACCGTAATGCGCAAGAAATGGTATGTAAACCCCGTATTTACATATCTGTCACTGTGCAGGAAAATCCGTATTGGTGTTCGAGTGTTCGAACCGTAATGCGCAAGAAATGGTATGTAAACCCCGTATTTACATATCTGCCACTGTGCAGGAGAATCCGTATAGGTGTTCGAGTGTTCGAACCGTAATGCGCAAGAAATGGTATGGAAACCCCGTATTTACATATCTGCCACTGTGCAGGAGAATCCGTATAGGTGTTCGAGTGTTCGAACCGTAATGCGCAAGAAATGGTATGTAAACCCCGTATTTACATATCTGCCACTGTGCGGGAGAATCCGTATAGGTGTTCGAGTGTTCGAACCGTATTGCGCAAGAAATGGTATGTAAACCCCGTATTTACATATCTGCCACTGTGCAGGAGAATCCGTATAGGTGTTCGAGTGTTCGAACCGTAATGCGCAAGAAATGGTATGTAAACCCCGTATTTACATATCTGCCACTGTGCAGGAGAATCCGTATAGGTGTTCGAGTGTTCGAACTGTAATGCGCAAGAAATGGTATGTAAACCCCGTATTTACATATCTGCCACTGTGCAGGAGAATCAGTATAGGTGTTCGAGTGTTCGAACCGTAATGCGCAAGAAATGGTATGTAAACCCCGTATTTACATATCTGCCACTGTGCAGGAGAATCAGTATAGGTGTTCGAGTGTTCGAACCTAATGCGCAAGAAATGGTATGGAAACCCCGTATTTACAGATCTGCCACTGTGCAGGAGAATCCGTATAGGTGTTCGAGTGTTCGAACCGTAATGCGCAAGAAATGGTATGTAAACCCCGTATTTACATATCTGCCACTGTGCAGGAGAATCAGTATAGGTGTTCGAGTGTTCGAACCTAATGCGCAAGAAATGGTATGGAAACCCCGTATTTACAGATCTGCCACTGTGCAGGAGAATCCGTATAGGTGTTCGAGTGTTCGAACCGTAATGCGCAAGAAATGGTATGTAAACCCCGTATTTACATATCTGTCACTGTGCAGGAAAATCCGTATTGGTGTTCGAGTGTTCGAACCGTAATGCGCAAGAAATGGTATGTAAACCCCGTATTTACATATCTGCCACTGTGCAGGAGAATCCGTATAGGTGTTCGAGTGTTCGAACCGTAATGCGCAAGAAATGGTATGGAAACCCCGTATTTACAGATCTGCCACTGTGCAGGAGAATCCGTATAGGTGTTCGAGTGTTCGAACCGTAATGCGCAAGAAATGGTATGTAAACCCCGTATTTACATATCTGTCAGTGTGCAGGAAAATCCGTATTGGTGTTCGAGTGTTCGAACCGTAATGCGCAAGAAATGGTATGTAAACCCCGTATTTACATATCTGCCACTGTGCAGGAGAATCCGTATAGGTGTTCGAGTGTTCGAACCGTAATGCGCAAGAAATGGTATGTAAACCCCGTATTTACATATCTGCCACTGTGCAGGAGAATCCGTATAGGTGTTCGAGTGTTCGAACCGTAATGCGCAAGAAATGGTATGGAAACCCTGTATTTACATATCTGCCACTGTGCGGGAGAATCCGTATAGGTGTTCGAGTCTTCGAACCGTAATGCGCAAGAAATGGTATGGAAACCCCGTATTTACATATCTGCCACTGTGCAGGAGAATCCGTATAGGTGTTCGAGTGTTCGAACCGTAATGCGCAAGAAATGGTATGTAAACCCCGTATTTACATATCTGTCACTGTGCAGGAGAATCCGTATAGGTGTTCGAGTGTTCGAACCGTATTGCGCAAGAAATGGTATTTAAACCCCGTATTTACATATCTGCCACTGTGCAGGAGAATCCGTATAGGTGTTCGAGTGTTCGAACCGTAATGCGCAAGAAATGGTATGTAAACCCCGTATTTACATATCTGCCACTGTGCGGGAGAATCCGTATAGGTGTTCGAGTGTTCGAACCGTATTGCGCAAGAAATGGTATGTAAACCGCGTATTTACATATCTACCACTGTGTAGGAGAATCCGTATAGGTGTTCGAGTGTTCGAACCGTAATGCGCAAAAAATGGTATGGAAACCCCGTATTTACATATCTGCCACTGTGCAGGAGAATCCGTATAGGTGTTCGAGTGTTCGAACCGTAATGCGCAAGAAATGGTATGGAAACCCCGTATTTACAGATCTGCCACTGTGCAGGAGAATCCGTATAGGTGTTCGAGTGTTCGAACCGTAATGCGCAAGAAATGGTATGTAAACCCCGTATTTACATATCTGTCAGTGTGCAGGAAAATCCGTATTGGTGTTCGAGTGTTCGAACCGTAATGCGCAAGAAATGGTATGTAAACCCCGTATTTACATATCTGCCACTGTGCAGGAGAATCCGTATAGGTGTTCGAGTGTTCGAACCGTAATGCGCAAGAAATGGTATGTAAACCCCGTATTTACATATCTGCCACTGTGCAGGAGAATCCGTATAGGTGTTCGAGTGTTCGAACCGTAATGCGCAAGAAATGGTATGGAAACCCTGTATTTACATATCTGCCACTGTGCGGGAGAATCCGTATAGGTGTTCGAGTCTTCGAACCGTAATGCGCAAGAAATGGTATGGAAACCCCGTATTTACATATCTGCCACTGTGCAGGAGAATCCGTATAGGTGTTCGAGTGTTCGAACCGTAATGCGCAAGAAATGGTATGTAAACCCCGTATTTACATATCTGTCACTGTGCAGGAGAATCCGTATAGGTGTTCGAGTGTTCGAACCGTATTGCGCAAGAAATGGTATTTAAACCCCGTATTTACATATCTGCCACTGTGCAGGAGAATCCGTATAGGTGTTCGAGTGTTCGAACCGTAATGCGCAAGAAATGGTATGTAAACCCCGTATTTACATATCTGCCACTGTGCGGGAGAATCCGTATAGGTGTTCGAGTGTTCGAACCGTATTGCGCAAGAAATGGTATGTAAACCGCGTATTTACATATCTACCACTGTGTAGGAGAATCCGTATAGGTGTTCGAGTGTTCGAACCGTAATGCGCAAAAAATGGTATGGAAACCCCGTATTTACATATCTGCCACTGTGCAGGAGAATCCGTATAGGTGTTCGAGTGTTCGAACCGTAATGCGCAAGAAATGGTATGTAAACCCTGTATTTACATATCTGCCACTGTGCAGGAGAATCCGTATAGGTGTTCGAGTGTTCGAACCGTAATGCGCAAGAAATGGTATGGAAACCCCGTATTTACATATCTGCCACTGTGCAGGAGAATCCGTATAGGTGTTCGAGTGTTCGAACCGTAATGCGCAAGAAATGGTATGTAAACCCCGTATTTACATATCTGGCACTGTGCAGGAGAACCGTATAGGTGTTTGAGTGTTCGAACCGTATTGCGCAAGAAATGGTATTTAAACCCCGTATTTACATATCTGCCACTGTGCAGGAGAATCCGTATAGGTGTTCGAGTGTTCGAACCGTAATGCGCAAGAAATGGTATGTAAACCCCGTATTTACATATCTGCCACTGTGCGGGAGAATCCGTATAGGTGTTCGAGTGTTCGAACCGTATTGCGCAAGAAATGGTATGTAAACCCCGTATTTACATATCTACCACTGTGTAGGAGAATCCGTATATGTGTTCGAGTGTTCGAACCGTAATGCGCAAGAAATGGTATGGAAACCCCGTATTTACATATCTGCCACTGTGCAGGAGAATCCGTATAGGTGTTCGAGTGTTCGAACCGTAATGCGCAAGAAATGGTATGTAAACCCCGTATTTACATATCTGCCACTGTGCAGGAGAATCCGTATAGGTGTTCGAGTGTTCGAACCGTAATGCGCAAGAAATGGTATGGAAACCCCGTATTTACATATCTGCCACTGTGCAAGAGAATCCGTATAGGTGTTCGAGTGTTCGAACCGTAATGCGCAAGAAATGGTATGGAAACCCCGTATTTACATATCTGCCACTGTGCAGGAGAATCCGTATAGGTGTTCGAGTGTTCGAACCGTAATGCGCAAGAAATGGTATGTAAACCCCGTATTTACATATCTGCCACTGTGCAGGAGAATCAGTATAGGTGTTCGAGTGTTCGAACCGTAATGCGCAAGAAATGGTATGGAAACCCCGTATTTACAGATCTGCCACTGTGCAGGAGAATCCGTATAGGTGTTCGAGTGTTCGAACCGTAATGCGCAAGAAATGGTATGTAAACCCCGTATTTACATATCTGTCACTGTGCAGGAAAATCCGTATTGGTGTTCGAGTGTTCGAACCGTAATGCGCAAGAAATGGTATGTAAACCCCGTATTTACATATCTGCCACTGTGCAGGAGAATCCGTATAGGTGTTCGAGTGTTCGAACCGTAATGCGCAAGAAATGGTATGGAAACCCCGTATTTACATATCTGCCACTGTGCAGGAGAATCCGTATAGGTGTTCGAGTGTTCGAACCGTAATGCGCAAGAAATGGTATGTAAACCCCGTATTTACATATCTGCCACTGTGCGGGAGAATCCGTATAGGTGTTCGAGTGTTCGAACCGTATTGCGCAAGAAATGGTATGTAAACCCCGTATTTACATATCTGCCACTGTGCAGGAGAATCCGTATAGGTGTTCGAGTGTTCGAACCGTAATGCGCAAGAAATGGTATGTAAACCCCGTATTTACATATCTGCCACTGTGCAGGAGAATCCGTATAGGTGTTCGAGTGTTCGAACTGTAATGCGCAAGAAATGGTATGTAAACCCCGTATTTACATATCTGCCACTGTGCAGGAGAATCAGTATAGGTGTTCGAGTGTTCGAACCGTAATGCGCAAGAAATGGTATGTAAACCCCGTATTTACATATCTGCCACTGTGCAGGAGAATCAGTATAGGTGTTCGAGTGTTCGAACCTAATGCGCAAGAAATGGTATGGAAACCCCGTATTTACAGATCTGCCACTGTGCAGGAGAATCCGTATAGGTGTTCGAGTGTTCGAACCGTAATGCGCAAGAAATGGTATGTAAACCCCGTATTTACATATCTGCCACTGTGCAGGAGAATCAGTATAGGTGTTCGAGTGTTCGAACCTAATGCGCAAGAAATGGTATGGAAACCCCGTATTTACAGATCTGCCACTGTGCAGGAGAATCCGTATAGGTGTTCGAGTGTTCGAACCGTAATGCGCAAGAAATGGTATGTAAACCCCGTATTTACATATCTGTCACTGTGCAGGAAAATCCGTATTGGTGTTCGAGTGTTCGAACCGTAATGCGCAAGAAATGGTATGTAAACCCCGTATTTACATATCTGCCACTGTGCAGGAGAATCCGTATAGGTGTTCGAGTGTTCGAACCGTAATGCGCAAGAAATGGTATGGAAACCCCGTATTTACAGATCTGCCACTGTGCAGGAGAATCCGTATAGGTGTTCGAGTGTTCGAACCGTAATGCGCAAGAAATGGTATGTAAACCCCGTATTTACATATCTGTCAGTGTGCAGGAAAATCCGTATTGGTGTTCGAGTGTTCGAACCGTAATGCGCAAGAAATGGTATGTAAACCCCGTATTTACATATCTGCCACTGTGCAGGAGAATCCGTATAGGTGTTCGAGTGTTCGAACCGTAATGCGCAAGAAATGGTATGTAAACCCCGTATTTACATATCTGCCACTGTGCAGGAGAATCCGTATAGGTGTTCGAGTGTTCGAACCGTAATGCGCAAGAAATGGTATGGAAACCCTGTATTTACATATCTGCCACTGTGCGGGAGAATCCGTATAGGTGTTCGAGTCTTCGAACCGTAATGCGCAAGAAATGGTATGGAAACCCCGTATTTACATATCTGCCACTGTGCAGGAGAATCCGTATAGGTGTTCGAGTGTTCGAACCGTAATGCGCAAGAAATGGTATGTAAACCCCGTATTTACATATCTGTCACTGTGCAGGAGAATCCGTATAGGTGTTCGAGTGTTCGAACCGTATTGCGCAAGAAATGGTATTTAAACCCCGTATTTACATATCTGCCACTGTGCAGGAGAATCCGTATAGGTGTTCGAGTGTTCGAACCGTAATGCGCAAGAAATGGTATGTAAACCCCGTATTTACATATCTGCCACTGTGCGGGAGAATCCGTATAGGTGTTCGAGTGTTCGAACCGTATTGCGCAAGAAATGGTATGTAAACCGCGTATTTACATATCTACCACTGTGTAGGAGAATCCGTATAGGTGTTCGAGTGTTCGAACCGTAATGCGCAAAAAATGGTATGGAAACCCCGTATTTACATATCTGCCACTGTGCAGGAGAATCCGTATAGGTGTTCGAGTGTTCGAACCGTAATGCGCAAGAAATGGTATGTAAACCCTGTATTTACATATCTGCCACTGTGCAGGAGAATCCGTATAGGTGTTCGAGTGTTCGAACCGTAATGCGCAAGAAATGGTATGGAAACCCCGTATTTACATATCTGCCACTGTGCAGGAGAATCCGTATAGGTGTTCGAGTGTTCGAACCGTAATGCGCAAGAAATGGTATGTAAACCCCGTATTTACATATCTGGCACTGTGCAGGAGAACCGTATAGGTGTCTGAGTGTTCGAACCGTATTGCGCAAGAAATGGTATTTAAACCCCGTATTTACATATCTGCCACTGTGCAGGAGAATCCGTATAGGTGTTCGAGTGTTCGAACCGTAATGCGCAAGAAATGGTATGTAAACCCCGTATTTACATATCTGCCACTGTGCGGGAGAATCCGTATAGGTGTTCGAGTGTTCGAACCGTATTGCGCAAGAAATGGTATGTAAACCCCGTATTTACATATCTACCACTGTGTAGGAGAATCCGTATATGTGTTCGAGTGTTCGAACCGTAATGCGCAAGAAATGGTATGGAAACCCCGTATTTACATATCTGCCACTGTGCAGGAGAATCCGTATAGGTGTTCGAGTGTTCGAACCGTAATGCGCAAGAAATGGTATGTAAACCCCGTATTTACATATCTGCCACTGTGCAGGAGAATCCGTATAGGTGTTCGAGTGTTCGAACCGTAATGCGCAAGAAATGGTATGGAAACCCCGTATTTACATATCTGCCACTGTGCAAGAGAATCCGTATAGGTGTTCGAGTGTTCGAACCGTAATGCGCAAGAAATGGTATGGAAACCCCGTATTTACATATCTGCCACTGTGCAGGAGAATCCGTATAGGTGTTCGAGTGTTCGAACCGTAATGCGCAAGAAATGGTATGTAAACCCCGTATTTACATATCTGCCACTGTGCAGGAGAATCAGTATAGGTGTTCGAGTGTTCGAACCGTAATGCGCAAGAAATGGTATGGAAACCCCGTATTTACAGATCTGCCACTGTGCAGGAGAATCCGTATAGGTGTTCGAGTGTTCGAACCGTAATGCGCAAGAAATGGTATGTAAACCCCGTATTTACATATCTGTCACTGTGCAGGAAAATCCGTATTGGTGTTCGAGTGTTCGAACCGTAATGCGCAAGAAATGGTATGTAAACCCCGTATTTACATATCTGCCACTGTGCAGGAGAATCCGTATAGGTGTTCGAGTGTTCGAACCGTAATGCGCAAGAAATGGTATGGAAACCCCGTATTTACATATCTGCCACTGTGCAGGAGAATCCGTATAGGTGTTCGAGTGTTCGAACCGTAATGCGCAAGAAATGGTATGTAAACCCCGTATTTACATATCTGCCACTGTGCGGGAGAATCCGTATAGGTGTTCGAGTGTTCGAACCGTATTGCGCAAGAAATGGTATGTAAACCCCGTATTTACATATCTGCCACTGTGCAGGAGAATCCGTATAGGTGTTCGAGTGTTCGAACCGTAATGCGCAAGAAATGGTATGTAAACCCCGTATTTACATATCTGCCACTGTGCAGGAGAATCCGTATAGGTGTTCGAGTGTTCGAACTGTAATGCGCAAGAAATGGTATGTAAACCCCGTATTTACATATCTGCCACTGTGCAGGAGAATCCGTATAGGTGTTCGAGTGTTCGAACCGTAATGCCCAAGAAATGGTATGGAAACCCCGTATTTACATATCTGCCACTTTGCAGGAGATTCCGTATAGGTGTTCGAGTGTTCGAACCGTAATGCGCAAGAAATGGTATGGAAACCCTGTATTTACATATCTGCCACTGTGCAGGAGAATCCGTATAGGTGTTCGAGTGTTCGAACCGTAATGCGCAAGAAATGGTATCTAAACCCCGTATTTACATATCTGGCACTGTGCAGGAGAAGCCGTATAGGTGTCTTAGTGTTCGAACCGTATTGCGCAAGAAATGGTATTTAAACCCCGTATTTACAGATCTGCCACTGTGCAGGAGAATCCGTATAGGTGTTCGAGTGTTCGAACCGTAATGCGGAAGAAATGGTATGTAAACCCCGTATTTACATATCTGCCACTGTGCGGGAGAATCCGTATAGGTGTTCGAGTGTTCGAACCGTATTGCGCAAGAAATGGTATGTAAACCCCGTATTTACATATCTACCACAGTGTAGGAGAATCCGTATAGGTGTTCGAGTGTTCGAACCGTAATGCGCAAGAAATGGTATGGAAACCCCGTATTTACATATCTGCCACTGTGCAGGAGAATCCGTATAGGTGTTCGAGTGTTCGAACCGTAATGCCCAAGAAATGGTATGGAAACCCCGTATTTACATATCTGCCACTTTGCAGGAGATTCCGTATAGGTGTTCGAGTGTTCGAACCGTAATGCGCAAGAAATGGTATGTAAACCCCGTATTTACATATCTGCCACTGTGCAGGAGAATCAGTATAGGTGTTCGAGTGTTCGAACCTAATGCGCAAGAAATGGTATGGAAACCCCGTATTTACAGATCTGCCACTGTGCAGGAGAATCCGTATAGGTGTTCGAGTGTTCGAACCGTAATGCGCAAGAAATGGTATGTAAACCCCGTATTTACATATCTGTCACTGTGCAGGAAAATCCGTATTGGTGTTCGAGTGTTCGAACCGTAATGCGCAAGAAATGGTATGTAAACCCCGTATTTACATATCTGCCACTGTGCAGGAGAATCTGTATAGGTGTTCGAGTGTTCGAACCGTAATGCGCAAGAAATGGTATGGAAACCCCGTATTTACAGATCTGCCACTGTGCAGGAGAATCCGTATAGGTGTTCGAGTGTTCGAACCGTAATGCGCAAGAAATGGTATGTAAACCCCGTATTTACATATCTGTCAGTGTGCAGGAAAATCCGTATTGGTGTTCGAGTGTTCGAACCGTAATGCGCAAGAAATGGTATGTAAACCCCGTATTTACATATCTGCCACTGTGCAGGAGAATCCGTATAGGTGTTCGAGTGTTCGAACCGTAATGCGCAAGAAATGGTATGTAAACCCCGTATTTACATATCTGCCACTGTGCAGGAGAATCCGTATAGGTGTTCGAGTGTTCGAACCGTAATGCGCAAGAAATGGTATGGAAACCCTGTATTTACATATCTGCCACTGTGCGGGAGAATCCGTATAGGTGTTCGAGTCTTCGAACCGTAATGCGCAAGAAATGGTATGGAAACCCCGTATTTACATATCTGCCACTGTGCAGGAGAATCCGTATAGGTGTTCGAGTGTTCGAACCGTAATGCGCAAGAAATGGTATGTAAACCCCGTATTTACATATCTGTCACTGTGCAGGAGAATCCGTATAGGTGTTCGAGTGTTCGAACCGTATTGCGCAAGAAATGGTATTTAAACCCCGTATTTACATATCTGCCACTGTGCAGGAGAATCCGTATAGGTGTTCGAGTGTTCGAACCGTAATGCGCAAGAAATGGTATGTAAACCCCGTATTTACATATCTGCCACTGTGCGGGAGAATCCGTATAGGTGTTCGAGTGTTCGAACCGTATTGCGCAAGAAATGGTATGTAAACCGCGTATTTACATATCTACCACTGTGTAGGAGAATCCGTATAGGTGTTCGAGTGTTCGAACCGTAATGCGCAAAAAATGGTATGGAAACCCCGTATTTACATATCTGCCACTGTGCAGGAGAATCCGTATAGGTGTTCGAGTGTTCGAACCGTAATGCGCAAGAAATGGTATGTAAACCCTGTATTTACATATCTGCCACTGTGCAGGAGAATCCGTATAGGTGTTCGAGTGTTCGAACCGTAATGCGCAAGAAATGGTATGGAAACCCCGTATTTACATATCTGCCACTGTGCAGGAGAATCCGTATAGGTGTTCGAGTGTTCGAACCGTAATGCGCAAGAAATGGTATGTAAACCCCGTATTTACATATCTGGCACTGTGCAGGAGAACCGTATAGGTGTCTGAGTGTTCGAACCGTATTGCGCAAGAAATGGTATTTAAACCCCGTATTTACATATCTGCCACTGTGCAGGAGAATCCGTATAGGTGTTCGAGTGTTCGAACCGTAATGCGCAAGAAATGGTATGTAAACCCCGTATTTACATATCTGCCACTGTGCGGGAGAATCCGTATAGGTGTTCGAGTGTTCGAACCGTATTGCGCAAGAAATGGTATGTAAACCCCGTATTTACATATCTACCACTGTGTAGGAGAATCCGTATATGTGTTCGAGTGTTCGAACCGTAATGCGCAAGAAATTGTATGGAAACCCCGTATTTACATATCTGCCACTGTGCAGGAGAATCCGTATAGGTGTTCGAGTGTTCGAACCGTAATGCGCAAGAAATGGTATGTAAACCCCGTATTTACATATCTGCCACTGTGCAGGAGAATCCGTATAGGTGTTCGAGTGTTCGAACCGTAATGCGCAAGAAATGGTATGGAAACCCCGTATTTACATATCTGCCACTGTGCAAGAGAATCCGTATAGGTGTTCGAGTGTTCGAACCGTAATGCGCAAGAAATGGTATGGAAACCCCGTATTTACATATCTGCCACTGTGCAGGAGAATCCGTATAGGTGTTCGAGTGTTCGAACCGTAATGCGCAAGAAATGGTATGTAAACCCCGTATTTACATATCTGCCACTGTGCAGGAGAATCAGTATAGGTGTTCGAGTGTTCGAACCGTAATGCGCAAGAAATGGAATGGAAACCCCGTATTTACAGATCTGCCACTGTGCAGGAGAATCCGTATAGGTGTTCGAGTGTTCGAACCGTAATGCGCAAGAAATGGTATGTAAACCCCGTATTTACATATCTGTCACTGTGCAGGAAAATCCGTATTGGTGTTCGAGTGTTCGAACCGTAATGCGCAAGAAATGGTATGTAAACCCCGTATTTACATATCTGCCACTGTGCAGGAGAATCCGTATAGGTGTTCGAGTGTTCGAACCGTAATGCGCAAGAAATGGTATGGAAACCCCGTATTTACATATCTGCCACTGTGCAGGAGAATCCGTATAGGTGTTCGAGTGTTCGAACCGTAATGCGCAAGAAATGGTATGTAAACCCCGTATTTACATATCTGCCACTGTGCGGGAGAATCCGTATAGGTGTTCGAGTGTTCGAACCGTATTGCGCAAGAAATGGTATGTAAACCCCGTGTTTACATATCTGCCACTGTGCAGGAGAATCCGTATAGGTGTTCGAGTGTTCGAACCGTAATGCGCAAGAAATGGTATGTAAACCCCGTATTTACATATCTGCCACTGTGCAGGAGAATCCGTATAGGTGTTCGAGTGTTCGAACTGTAATGCGCAAGAAATGGTATGTAAACCCCGTATTTACATATCTGCCACTGTGCAGGAGAATCCGTATAGGTGTTCGAGTGTTCGAACCGTAATGCCCAAGAAATGGTATGGAAACCCCGTATTTACATATCTGCCACTTTGCAGGAGATTCCGTATAGGTGTTCGAGTGTTCGAACCGTAATGCGCAAGAAATGGTATGGAAACCCTGTATTTACATATCTGCCACTGTGCAGGAGAATCCGTATAGGTGTTCGAGTGTTCGAACCGTAATGCGCAAGAAATGGTATCTAAACCCCGTATTTACATATCTGGCACTGTGCAGGAGAAGCCGTATAGGTGTCTTAGTGTTCGAACCGTATTGCGCAAGAAATGGTATTTAAACCCCGTATTTACATATCTGCCACTGTGCAGGAGAATCCGTATAGGTGTTCGAGTGTTCGAACCGTAATGCGGAAGAAATGGTATGTAAACCCCGTATTTACATATCTGCCACTGTGCGGGAGAATCCGTATAGGTGTTCGAGTGTTCGAACCGTATTGCGCAAGAAATGGTATGTAAACCCCGTATTTACATATCTACCACAGTGTAGGAGAATCCGTATAGGTGTTCGAGTGTTCGAACCGTAATGCGCAAGAAATGGTATGGAAACCCCGTATTTACATATCTGCCACTGTGCAGGAGAATCCGTATAGGTGTTCGAGTGTTCGAAACGTAATGCGCAAGAAATGGTATGTAAACCCCGTATTTACATATCTGTCACTGTGCAGGAGAATCCGTATAGGTGTTCGAGTGTTCGAACCGTAATGCGCAAGAAATGGTATGGAAACCCTGTATTTACATATCTGCCACTGTGCAGGAGAATCCGTATAGGTGTTCGAGTGTTCGAACCGTAATGCGCAAGAAATGGTATGTAAACCCCGTATTTACATATCTGCCACTGTGCAGGAGAAGCCGTATAGGTGTCTGAGTGTTCGAACCGTATTGCGCAAGAAATGGTATTTAAACCCCGTATTTACATATCTGCCACTGTGCAGGAGACTCCGTATAGGTGTTCGAGTGTTCGAACCGTAATGCGCAAGAAATGGTATGTAAACCCCGTATTTACATATCTGCCACTGTGCGGGAGAATCCGTATAGGTGTTCGAGTGTTCGAACCGTATTGCGCAAGAAATGGTATGTAAACCCCGTATTTACATATCTACCACTGTGTAGGAGAATCCGTATATGTGTTCGAGTGTTCGAACCGTAATGCGCAAGAAATGGTATGGAAACCCCGTATTTACATATCTGCCACTGTGCAGGAGAATCCGTATAGGTGTTCGAGTGTTCGAACCGTAATGCGCAAGAAATGGTATGGAAACCCCGTATTTACATATCTGCCACTGTGCAGGAGAATCCGTATAGGTGTTCGAGTGTTCGAACCGTAATGCGCAAGAAATGGTATGGAAACCCCGTATTTACATATCTGCCACTGTGCAAGAGAATCCGTATAGGTGTTCGAGTGTTCGAACCGTAATGCGCAAGAAATGGTATGGAAACCCCGTATTTACATATCTGCCACTGTGCAGGAGAATCAGTATAGGTGTTCGAGTGTTCGAACCGTAATGCGCAAGAAATGGTATGTAAACCCCGTATTTACATATCTGCCACTGTGCAGGAGAATCAGTATAGGTGTTCGAGTGTTCGAACCTAATGCGCAAGAAATGGTATGGAAACCCCGTATTTACAGATCTGCCACTGTGCAGGAGAATCCGTATAGGTGTTCGAGTGTTCGAACCGTAATGCGCAAGAAATGGTATGTAAACCCCGTATTTACATATCTGTCATTGTGCAGGAAAATCCGTATTGGTGTTCGAGTGTTCGAACCGTAATGCGCAAGAAATGGTATGTAAACCCCGTATTTACATATCTGCCACTGTGCAGGAGAATCCGTATAGGTGTTCGAGTGTTCGAACCGTAATGCGCAAGAAATGGTATGGAAACCCCGTATTTACAGATCTGCCACTGTGCAGGAGAATCCGTATAGGTGTTCGAGTGTTCGAACCGTAATGCGCAAGAAATGGTATGTAAACCCCGTATTTACATATCTGCTACTGTGCAGGAAAATCCGTATTGGTGTTCGAGTGTTCGAACCGTAATGCGCAAGAAATGGTATGTAAACCCCGTATTTACATATCTGCCACTGTGCAGGAGAATCCGTATAGGTGTTCGAGTGTTCGAACCGTAATGCGCAAGAAATGGTATGTAAACCCCGTATTTACATATCTGCCACTGTGCAGGAGAATCCGTATAGGTGTTCGAGTGTTCGAACCGTAATGCGCAAGAAATGGTATGGAAACCCTGTATTTACATATCTGCCACTGTGCGGGAGAATCCGTATAGGTGTTCGAGTCTTCGAACCGTAATGCGCAAGAAATGGTATGGAAACCCCGTATTTACATATCTGTCACTGTGCAGGAGAATCCGTATAGGTGTTCGAGTGTTCGAACCGTAATGCGCAAGAAATGGTATGTAAACCCCGTATTTACATATCTGTCACTGTGCAGGAGAATCCGTATAGGTGTTCGAGTGTTCGAACCGTATTGCGCAAGAAATGGTATGTAAACCCCGTATTTACATATCTGCCACTGTGCAGGAGAATCCGTATAGGTGTTCGAGTGTTCGAACCGTAATGCGCAAGAAATGGTATGTAAACCCCGTATTTACATATCTGCCACTGTGCGGGAGAATCCGTATAGGTGTTCGAGTGTTCGAACCGTAATGCGCAAAAAATGGTATGGAAACCCCGTATTTACATATCTGCCACTGTGCAGGAGAATCCGTATAGGTGTTCGAGTGTTCGAACCGTAATGCGCAAGAAATGGTATGTAAACCCTGTATTTACATATCTGCCACTGTGCAGGAGAATCCGTATAGGTGTTCGAGTGTTCGAACCGTAATGCGCAAGAAATGGTATGGAAACCCCGTATTTACATATCTGCCACTGTGCAGGAGAATCCGTATAGGTGTTCGAGTGTTCGAACCGTAATGCGCAAGAAATGGTATGTAAATCCCGTATTTACATATCTGGCACTGTGCAGGAGAACCGTATAGGTGTCTGAGTGTTCGAACCGTATTGCGCAAGAAATGGTATTTAAACCCCGTATTTACATATCTGCCACTGTGCAGGAGAATCCGTATAGGTGTTCGAGTGTTCGAACCGTAATGCGCAAGAAATGGTATGTAAACCCCGTATTTACATATCTGCCACTGTGCGGGAGAATCCGTATAGGTGTTCGAGTGTTCGAACCGTATTGCGCAAGAAATGGTATGTAAACCCCGTATTTACATATCTACCACTGTGTAGGAGAATCCGTATATGTGTTCGAGTGTTCGAACCGTAATGCGCAAGAAATGGTATGGAAACCCCGTATTTACATATCTGCCACTGTGCAGGAGAATCCGTATAGGTGTTCGAGTGTTCGAACCGTAATGCGCAAGAAATGGTATGTAAACCCCGTATTTACATATCTGCCACTGTGCAGGAGAATCCGTATAGGTGTTCGAGTGTTCGAACCGTAATGCGCAAGAAATGGTATGGAAACCCCGTATTTACATATCTGCCACTGTGCAAGAGAATCCGTATAGGTGTTCGAGTGTTCGAACCGTAATGCGCAAGAAATGGTATGGAAACCCCGTATTTACAGATCTGCCACTGTGCAGGAGAATCCGTATAGGTGTTCGAGTGTTCGAACCGTAATGCGCAAGAAATGGTATGTAAACCCCGTATTTACATATCTGTCACTGTGCAGGAAAATCCGTATTGGTGTTCGAGTGTTCGAACCGTAATGCGCAAGAAATGGTATGTAAACCCCGTATTTACATATCTGCCACTGTGCAGGAGAATCCGTATAGGTGTTCGAGTGTTCGAACCGTATTGCGCAAGAAATGGTATTTAAACCCCGTATTTACATATCTGCCACTGTGCAGGAGAATCCGTATAGGTGTTCGAGTGTTCGAACCGTAATGCGCAAGAAATGGTATGTAAACCCCGTATTTACATATCTGCCACTGTGCGGGAGAATCCGTATAGGTGTTCGAGTGTTCGAACCGTATTGCGCAAGAAATGGTATGTAAACCGCGTATTTACATATCTACCACTGTGTAGGAGAATCCGTATAGGTGTTCGAGTGTTCGAACCGTAATGCGCAAAAAATGGTATGGAAACCCCGTATTTACATATCTGCCACTGTGCAGGAGAATCCGTATAGGTGTTCGAGTGTTCGAACCGTAATGCGCAAGAAATGGTATGTAAACCCTGTATTTACATATCTGCCACTGTGCAGGAGAATCCGTATAGGTGTTCGAGTGTTCGAACCGTAACGCGCAAGAAATGGTATGGAAACCCCGTATTTACATATCTGCCACTGTGCAGGAGAATCCGTATAGGTGTTCGAGTGTTCGAACCGTAATGCGCAAGAAATGGTATGTAAACCCCGTATTTACATATCTGGCACTGTGCAGGAGAACCGTATAGGTGTCTGAGTGTTCGAACCGTATTGCGCAAGAAATGGTATTTAAACCCCGTATTTACATATCTGCCACTGTGCAGGAGAATCCGTATAGGTGTTCGAGTGTTCGAACCGTAATGCGCAAGAAATGGTATGTAAACCCCGTATTTACATATCTGCCACTGTGCGGGAGAATCCGTATAGGTGTTCGAGTGTTCGAACCGTATTGCGCAAGAAATGGTATGTAAACCCCGTATTTACATATCTACCACTGTGTAGGAGAATCCGTATATGTGTTCGAGTGTTCGAACCGTAATGCGCAAGAAATGATATGGAAACCCCGTAGTTACATATCTGCCACTGTGCAGGAGAATCCGTATAGGTGTTCGAGTGTTCGAACCGTAATGCGCAAGAAATGGTATGTAAACCCCGTATTTACATATCTGCCACTGTGCAGGAGAATCCGTATAGGTGTTCGAGTGTTCGAACCGTAATGCGCAAGAAATGGTCTGGAAACCCCGTATTTACATATCTGCCACTGTGCAAGAGAATCCGTATAGGTGTTCGAGTGTTCGAACCGTAATGCGCAAGAAATGGTATGGAAACCCCGTATTTACATATCTGCCACTGTGCAGGAGAATCCGTATAGGTGTTCGAGTGTTCGAACCGTAATGCGCAAGAAATGGTATGTAAACCCCGTATTTACATATCTGCCACTGTGCAGGAGAATCAGTATAGGTGTTCGAGTGTTCGAACCGTAATGCGCAAGAAATGGTATGGAAACCCCGTATTTACTGATCTGCCACTGTGCAGGAGAATCCGTATAGGTGTTCGAGTGTTCGAACCGTAATGCGCAAGAAATGGTATGTAAACCCCGTATTTACATATCTGTCACTGTGCAGGAAAATCCGTATTGGTGTTCGAGTGTTCGAACCGTAATGCGCAAGAAATGGTATGTAAACCCCGTATTTACATATCTGCCACTGTGCAGGAGAATCCGTATAGGTGTTCGAGTGTTCGAACCGTAATGCGCAAGAAATGGTATGGAAACCCCGTATTTACATATCTGCCACTGTGCAGGAGAATCCGTATAGGTGTTCGAGTGTTCGAACCGTAATGCGCAAGAAATGGTATGTAAACCCCGTATTTACATATCTGCCACTGTGCGGGAGAATCCGTATAGGTGTTCGAGTGTTCGAACCGTATTGCGCAAGAAATGGTATGTAAACCCCGTATTTACATATCTGCCACTGTGCAGGAGAATCCGTATAGGTGTTCGAGTGTTCGAACCGTAATGCGCAAGAAATGGTATGGAAACCCCGTATTTACATATCTGCCACTGTGCAAGAGAATCCGTATAGGTGTTTGAGTGTTCGAACCGTAATGCGCAAGAAATGGTATGTAAACCCCGTATTTACATATCTATCACTGTGCAGGAAAATCCGTATTGGTGTTCGAGTGTTCGAACCGTAATGCGCAAGAAATGGTATGTAAACCCCGTATTTACATATCTGCCACTGTGCAGGAGAATCCGTATAGGTGTTCGAGTGTTCGAACCGTAATGCGCAAGAAATGGTATGAAAACCCCGTATTTACATATCTGCCACTGTGCAGGAGAATCCGTATAGGTGTTCGAGTGTTCGAACCGTAATGCGCATGAAATGGTATGGAAACCCTGTATTTACATATCTGCCACTGTGCAGGAGAATCCGTATAGGTGTTCGAGTGTTCGAACCGTAATGCGCAAGAAATGGTATGTAAACCCCGTATTTACATATCTGCCACTGTGCAGGAGAATCCGTATAGGTGTTTGAGTGTTCGAACCGTATTGCGCAAGAAATGGTATTTAAACCCCGTATTTACATATCTGCCACTGTGCAGGAGAATCCATATAGGTGTTCGAGTGTTCGAACCGTAATGCGCAAGAAATGGTATGTAAACCCCGTATTTACATATCTGTCACTGTGCAGGAAAATCCGTATTGGTGTTCGAGTGTTCGAACCGTAATGCGCAAGAAATGGTATTTAAACCCCGTATTTACATATCTGCCACTGTGCAGGAGAATCCGTAGAGGTGTTCGAGTGTTCGAACCGTAATGCGCAAGAAATGGTATTTAAACCCCGTATTTACATATCTGCCACTGTGCGGGAGAATCCGTATAGGTGTTCGACTGTTCGGACCGTATTGCGCAAGAAATGGTATGTAAACCGCATATTTACATATCTACCACTGTGTAGGAGAATCCGTATAGGTGTTCGAGTGTTCGAACCGTAATGCGCAAAAAATGGTATGGAAACCCCGTATTTACATATCTGCCACTGTGCAGGAGAATCCGTATAGGTGTTCGAGTGTTCGAGCCGTAATGCGCAAGAAATGGTATGTAAACCCCGTATTTACATATCTGCCACTGTGCAGGAGAATCCGTATAGGTGTTTGAGTGTTCGAACCGTATTGCGCAAGAAATGGTATTTAAACCCCGTATTTACATATCTGCCACTGTGCAGGAGAATCCATATAGGTGTTCGAGTGTTCGAACCGTAATGCGCAAGAAATGGTATGTAAACCCCGTATTTACATATCTGTCACTGTGCAGGAAAATCCGTATTGGTGTTCGAGTGTTCGAACCGTAATGCGCAAGAAATGGTATGTAAACCCCGTATTTACATATCTGCCACTGTGCAGGAGAATCCGTATAGGTGTTCGAGTGTTCGAACCGTAATGCGCAAGAAATGGTATGGAAACCCCGTATTTACATATCTGCCACTGTGCAGGAGAATCCGTATAGGTGTTCGAGTGTTCGAACCGTAATGCGCAAGAAATGGTATGTAAACCCCGTATTTACATATCTGCCACTGTGCGGGAGAATCCGTATAGGTGTTCGAGTGTTCGAACCGTATTGCGCAAGAAATGGTATGTAAACCCCGTATTTACATATCTACCACTGTGGAGGAGAATCCGTATAGGTGTTCGAGTGTTCGAACCGTAATGCGCAAGAAATGGTATGGAAACCCCGTATTTACATATCTGCCACTGTGCAGGAGAATCCGTATAGGTGTTTGAGTGTTCGAACCGTATTGCGCAAGAAATGGTATTTAAACCCCGTATTTACATATCTGCCACTATGCAGGAGAATCCATATAGGTGTTCGAGTGTTCGAACCGTAATGCGCAAGAAATGGTATTTAAACCCCGTATTTACATATCTGCCACTGTGCGGGAGAATCCGTATAGGTGTTCGAGTGTTCGAACCGTATTGCGCAAGAAATGGTATGTAAACCACGTATTTACATATCTACCACTGTGTAGGAGAATCCGTATAGGTGTTCGAGTGTTCGAACCGTAATGCGGAAAAAATGGTACGGAAACCCCGTATTTACATATCTGCCACTGTGCAGGAGAATCCGTATAGGTGTTCGAGTGTTCGAACCGTAATGCGCAAGAAATGGTATGGAAATCCCGTATTTACATATTTGCCACTGTGTAGGAGAATCCGTATAGGTGTTCGAGTGTTCGAACCGTAATGCGCAAGAAATGGTATGGAAACCCCGTATTTACATATCTGCCACTGTGCAAGAGAATCCGTATAGGTGTTCGAGTGTTCGAACCGTAATGCGCAAGAAATGGTATGTAAACCCCGTATTTACATATCTGTCACTGTGCAAGAAAATCCGTATTGGTGTTCGAGTGTTCGAACCGTAATGCGCAAGAAATGGTATGTAAACCCCGTATTTACATATCTGCCACTGTGCAGGAGAATCCGTATAGGTGTTCGAGTGTTCGAACCGTAATGCGCAAGAAATGGTATGGAAACCCCGTATTTACATATCTGCCACTGTGCAGGAGAATCCGTATTGGTGTTCGAGTGTTCGAACCGTAATGCGCAAGAAATGGTATGTAAACCCCGTATTTACATATCTGCCACTGTGAGGGAGAATCCGTATAGGTGTTCGAGTGTTCGAACCGTATTGCGCAAGAAACGGTATGTAAACCGCGTATTTACATATCTACCACTGTGTAGGAGAATCCGTATAGGTGTTCGAGTGTTCGAACCGTAATGCGCAAAAAATGGTATGGAAACCCCGTATTTACATATCTGTCACTGTGCAGGAGAATCTGTATAGGTGTTCGAGTGTTCGAACCGTAATGCGCAAGAAATGGTATGTAAACCCCGTATTTACATATCTGCCACTGTGCAGGAGAATCCGTATAGGTGTTTGAGTGTTCGAACCGTATTGCGCAAGAAATGGTATTTAAACCCCGTATTTACATATCTGCCACTGTGCAGGAGAATCCGTATAGGTGTTCGAGTGTTCGAACCGTAATGCGCAAGAAATGATATGTAAACCCCGTATTTACATATCTGCCACTGTGCGGGAGAATCCGTATAGGTGTTCGAGTGTTCGAACCGTATTGCGCAAGAAATGGTATGTAAACCCCGTATTTACATATCTACCACTGTGGAGGAGAATCCGTATAGGTGTTCGAGTGTTCGAACCGTAATGCGCAAGAGATGGTATGGAAACCCCGTATTTACATATCTGCCACTGTGCAGGAGAATCCGTATAGGTGTTCGAGTGTTCGAACCGTAATGCGCAAGAAATGGTATGTAAACCCCGTATTTACATATCTGCCACTGTGCAGGAGAATCCGTATAGGTGTTTGAGTGTTCGAACCGTAATGCGCAAGAAATGGTATGGAAACCCCGTATTTACATATCTGCCACTGTGCAAGAGAATCCGTATAGGTGTTCGAGTGTTCGAACCGTAATGCGCAAGAAATGGTATGTAAACCCCGTATTTACATATCTGTCACTGTGCAGGAGAATCCGTATAGGTGTTCGAGTGTTCGAACCGTAATGCGCAAGAAATGGTATGTAAACCCCGTATTTACATATCTGCCACTGTGCAGGAGAATCCGTATAGGTGTTCGAGTGTTCGAACCGTAATGCGCAAGAAATAGTATGGAAACCCCGTATTTACATATCTGGCACTGTGCAGGAGAATCCTTATAGGTGTTCGAGTGTTCGAACCGTAATGCGCAAGAAATGGTATGGAAACCCTGTATTTACATATCTGCCACTGTGCAGGAGAATCCGTATAGGTGTTCGAGTGTTCGAACCGTAATGCGCAAGAAATGGTATGTAAACCCCGTATTTACATATCTGCCACTATGCAGGAGAATCCGTATAGGTGTTTGAGTGTTCGAACCGTATTGCGCAAGAAATGGTATTTAAACCCCGTATTTACATATCTGCCACTGTGCAGGAGAATCCGTATAGGTGTTCGAGTGTTCGAACCGTAATGCGCAAGAAATGGTATGGAAACCCCGTATTTACATATCTGCCACTGTGCAGGAGAATCCATATAAGTGTTCGAGTGTTCGAACCGTAATGCGCAAGAAATGGTATGTAAACCCCGTATTTACATATCTGCCACTGTGCAGGAGAATCCGTATAGGTGTTCGAGTGTTCGAACCGTAATGCGCAAGAAATAGTATGTAAACCCCGTATTTACATATCTGCCACTGTGCAGGAGAATCCGTATAGGTGTTCGAGTGTTCGAACCGTAATGCGCAAGAAATGGTATGGAAACCCCGTATTTACATATCTGCCACTGTGCAGGAGAATCCGTATAGGTGTTCGAGTGTTCGAACTGTAATGCGCAAGAAATGGTATGGAAACCCCGTATTTACATATCTGCCACTGTGCAAGAGAATCCGTATAGGTGTTCGAGTGTTCGAACCGTAATGCGCAAGAAATGGTATGGAAACCCCGTATTTACATATCTGCCACTGTGCAGGAGAATCCGTATAGGTGTTCGAGTGTTCGAACCGTAATGCGCAAGAAATGGTATGGAAACCCCGTATTTACATATCTGCCACTCTGCAAGAGAATCCGTATAGGTGTTCGAGTGTTCGAACCGTAATGCGCAAGAAATGGTATGTAAACCCCGTATTTACATATCTGTCACTGTGCAGGAGAATCCGTATAGGTGTTCGAGTGTTCGAACCGTAATGCGCAAGAAATGGTATGTAAACCCCGTATTTACATATCTGCCACTGTGCAGGAGAATCCGTATAGGTGTTCGAGTGTTCGAACCATAATGCGCAAGAAATAGTATGGAAACCCCGTATTTACATATCTGCCACTGTGCAGGAGAATCCTTATAGGTGTTCGAGTGTTCGAACCGTAATGCGCAAGAAATGGTATGGAAACCCTGTATTTACATATCTGCCACTGTGCAGGAGAATCCGTATAGGTGTTCGAGTGTTCGAACCGTAATGCGCAAGAAATGGTATGTAAACCCCGTATTTACATATCTGCCACTATGCAGGAGAATCCGTATAGGTGTTTGAGTGTTCGAACCGTATTGCGCAAGAAATGGTATTTAAACCCCGTATTTACATATCTGCTACTGTGCAGGAGAATCCGTATAGGTGTTCGAGTGTTCGAACCGTAATGCGCAACAAATGGTATGGAAACCCCGTATTTACATATCTGCCACTGTGCAGGAGAATCCATATAGGTGTTCGAGTGTTCGAACCGTAATGCGCAAGAAATGGTATGTAAACCCCGTATTTACATATCTGCCACTGTGCAGGAGAATCCGTATAGGTGTTCGAGTGTTCGAACCGTAATGCGCAAGAAATGGTATGGAAACCCCGTATTTACATATCTGCCACTGTGCAAGAGAATCCGTATAGGTGTTCGAGTGTTCGAACCGTAATGCGCAAGAAATGGTATGGAAACCCCGTATTTACATATCTGCCACTGTGCAGG
Organism: Camellia sinensis; assembly: GCF_055761805.1. Classification (NCBI taxonomy): domain Eukaryota; kingdom Viridiplantae; phylum Streptophyta; class Magnoliopsida; order Ericales; family Theaceae; genus Camellia; species Camellia sinensis. The sequence continues at coordinate 5,968,385 of NC_138965.1, forward strand.
AGAATCCGTATAGGTGTTCGAGTGTTCGAACCGTAATGCGCAAGAAATGGTATGTAAACCCCGTATTTACATATCTGCCACTGTGCGGGAGAATCCGTATAGGTGTTCGAGTGTTCGAACCGTATTGCGCAAGAAATGGTATGTAAACCCCGTATTTACATATCTACCACTGTGGAGGAGAATCCGTATAGGTGTTCGAGTGTTCGAACCGTAATGCGCAAGAAATGGTATGGAAACCCCGTATTTACATATCTGCCACTGTGCAGGAGAATCCGTATAGGTGTTCGAGTGTTCGAACCGTAATGCGCAAGAAATAGTATGGAAACCCCGTATTTACATATCTGGCACTGTGCAGGAGAATCCTTATAGGTGTTCGAGTGTTCGAACCGTAATGCGCAAGAAATGGTATGGAAACCCTGTATTTACATATCTGCCACTGTGCAGGAGAATCCGTATAGGTGTTCGAGTGTTCGAACCGTAATGCGCAAGAAATGGTATGTAAACCCCGTATTTACATATCTGCCACTATGCAGGAGAATCCGTATAGGTGTTTGAGTGTTCGAACCGTATTGCGCAAGAAATGGTATTTAAACCCCGTATTTACATATCTGCCACTGTGTAGGAGAATCCGTATAGGTGTTCGAGTGTTCGAACCGTAATGCGCAAGAAATGGTATGGAAACCCCGTATTTACATATCTGCCACTGTGCAGGAGACTCCATATAAGTGTTCGAGTGTTCGAACCGTAATGCGCAAGAAATGGTATGTAAACCCCGTATTTACATATCTGTCACTGTGCAGGAGAATCCGTATAGGTGTTCGAGTGTTCGAACCGTAATGCGCAAGAAATGGTATGTAAACCCCGTATTTACATATCTGCCACTGTGCAGGAGAATCCGTATAGGTGTTCGAGTGTTCGAACCGTAATGCGCAAGAAATAGTATGGAAACCCCGTATTTACATATCTGGCACTGTGCAGGAGAATCCTTATAGGTGTTCGAGTGTTCGAACCGTAATGCGCAAGAAATGGTATGGAAACCCTGTATTTACATATCTGCCACTGTGCAGGAGAATCCGTATAGGTGTTCGAGTGTTCGAACCGTAATGCGCAAGAAATGGTATGTAAACCCCGTATTTACATATCTGCCACTATGCAGGAGAATCCGTATAGGTGTTTGAGTGTTCGAACCGTATTGCGCAAGAAATGGTATTTAAACCCCGTATTTACATATCTGCCACTGTGCAGGAGAATCCGTATAGGTGTTCGAGTGTTCGAACCGTAATGCGCAAGAAATGGTATGGAAACCCCGTATTTACATATCTGCCACTGTGCAGGAGAATCCATATAAGTGTTCGAGTGTTCGAACCGTAATGCGCAAGAAATGGTATGTAAACCCCGTATTTACATATCTGCCACTGTGCAGGAGAATCCGTATAGGTGTTCGAGTGTTCGAACCGTAATGCGCAAGAAATAGTATGTAAACCCCGTATTTACATATCTGCCACTGTGCAGGAGAATCCGTATAGGTGTTCGAGTGTTCGAACCGTAATGCGCAAGAAATGGTATGGAAACCCCGTATTTACATATCTGCCACTGTGCAGGAGAATCCGTATAGGTGTTCGAGTGTTCGAACTGTAATGCGCAAGAAATGGTATGGAAACCCCGTATTTACATATCTGCCACTGTGCAAGAGAATCCGTATAGGTGTTCGAGTGTTCGAACCGTAATGCGCAAGAAATGGTATGGAAACCCCGTATTTACATATCTGCCACTGTGCAGGAGAATCCGTATAGGTGTTCGAGTGTTCGAACCGTAATGCGCAAGAAATGGTATGGAAACCCCGTATTTACATATCTGCCACTGTGCAGGAGACTCCATATAAGTGTTCGAGTGTTCGAACCGTAATGCGCAAGAAATGGTATGTAAACCCCGTATTTACATATCTGTCACTGTGCAGGAGAATCCGTATAGGTGTTCGAGTGTTCGAACCGTAATGCGCAAGAAATGGTATGTAAACCCCGTATTTACATATCTGCCACTGTGCAGGAGAATCCGTATAGGTGTTCGAGTGTTCGAACCGTAATGCGCAAGAAATAGTATGGAAAACCCGTATTTACATATCTGGCACTGTGCAGGAGAATCCTTATAGGTGTTCGAGTGTTCGAACCGTAATGCGCAAGAAATGGTATGGAAACCCTGTATTTACATATCTGCCACTGTGCAGGAGAATCCGTATAGGTGTTCGAGTGTTCGAACCGTAATGCGCAAGAAATGGTATGTAAACCCCGTATTTACATATCTGCCACTATGCAGGAGAATCCGTATAGGTGTTTGAGTGTTCGAACCGTATTGCGCAAGAAATGGTATTTAAACCCCGTATTTACATATCTGCCACTGTGCAGGAGAATCCGTATAGGTGTTCGAGTGTTCGAACCGTAATGCGCAAGAAATGGTATGGAAACCCCGTATTTACATATCTGCCACTGTGCAGGAGAATCCATATAAGTGTTCGAGTGTTCGAACCGTAATGCGCAAGAAATGGTATGTAAACCCCGTATTTACATATCTGCCACTGTGCAGGAGAATCCGTATAGGTGTTCGAGTGTTCGAACCGTAATGCGCAAGAAATAGTATGTAAACCCCGTATTTACATATCTGCCACTGTGCAGGAGAATCCGTATAGGTGTTCGAGTGTTCGAACCGTAATGCGCAAGAAATGGTATGGAAACCCCGTATTTACATATCTGCCACTGTGCAGGAGAATCCGTATAGGTGTTCGAGTGTTCGAACCGTAATGCGCAAGAAATGGTATGGAAACCCCGTATTTACATATCTGCCACTGTGCAAGAGAATCCGTATAGGTGTTCGAGTGTTCGAACCGTAATGCGCAAGAAATGGTATGGAAACCCCGTATTTACATATCTGCCACTGTGCAGGAGAATCCGTATAGGTGTTCGAGTGTTCGAACCGTAATGCGCAAGAAATGGTATGGAAACCCCGTATTTACATATCTGCCACTCTGCAAGAGAATCCGTATAGGTGTTCGAGTGTTCAAACCGTAATGCGCAAGAAATGGTATGTAAACCCCGTATTTACATATCTGTCACTGTGCAGGAGAATCCGTATAGGTGTTCGAGTGTTCGAACCGTAATGCGCAAGAAATGGTATGTAAACCCCGTATTTACATATCTGCCACTGTGCAGGAGAATCCGTATAGGTGTTCGAGTGTTCGAACCGTAATGCGCAAGAAATAGTATGGAAACCCCGTATTTACATATCTGCCACTGTGCAGGAGAATCCTTATAGGTGTTCGAGTGTTCGAACCGTAATGCGCAAGAAATGGTATGGAAACCCTGTATTTACATATCTGCCACTGTGCAGGAGAATCCGTATAGGTGTTCGAGTGTTCGAACCGTAATGCGCAAGAAATGGTATGTAAACCCCGTATTTACATATCTGCCACTATGCAGGAGAATCCGTATAGGTGTTTGAGTGTTCGAACCGTATTGCGCAAGAAATGGTATTTAAACCCCGTATTTACATATCTGCTACTGTGCAGGAGAATCCGTATAGGTGTTCGAGTGTTCGAACCGTAATGCGCAAGAAATGGTATGGAAACCCCGTATTTACATATCTGCCACTGTGCAGGAGAATCCATATAGGTGTTCGAGTGTTCGAACCGTAATGCGCAAGAAATGGTATGTAAACCCCGTATTTACATATCTGCCACTGTGCAGGAGAATCCGTATAGGTGTTCGAGTGTTCGAACCGTAATGCGCAAGAAATGGTATGGAAACCCCGTATTTACATATCTGCCACTGTGCAAGAGAATCCGTATAGGTGTTCGAGTGTTCGAACCGTAATGCGCAAGAAATGGTATGGAAACCCCGTATTTACATATCTGCCACTGTGCAGGAGAATCCGTATAGGTGTTCGAGTGTTCGAACCGTAATGCGCAAGAAATGGTATGTAAACCCCGTATTTACATATCTGCCACTGTGCGGGAGAATCCGTATAGGTGTTCGAGTGTTCGAACCGTATTGCGCAAGAAATGGTATGTAAACCCCGTATTTACATATCTACCACTGTGGAGGAGAATCCGTATAGGTGTTCGAGTGTTCGAACCGTAATGCGCAAGAAATGGTATGGAAACCCCGTATTTACATATCTGCCACTGTGCAGGAGAATCCGTATAGGTGTTTGAGTGTTCGAACCGTATTGCGCAAGAAATGGTATTTAAACCCCGTATTTACATATCTGCCACTATGCAGGAGAATCCATATAGGTGTTCGAGTGTTCGAACCGTAATGCGCAAGAAATGGTATTTAAACCCCGTATTTACATATCTGCCACTGTGCGGGAGAATCCGTATAGGTGTTCGAGTGTTCGAACCGTATTGCGCAAGAAATGGTATGTAAACCACGTATTTACATATCTACCACTGTGTAGGAGAATCCGTATAGGTGTTCGAGTGTTCGAACCGTAATGCGCAAAAAATGGTACGGAAACCCCGTATTTACATATCTGCCACTGTGCAGGAGAATCCGTATAGGAGTTCGAGTGTTCGAACCGTAATGCGCAAGAAATGGTATGGAAACCCCGTATTTACATATTTGCCACTGTGTAGGAGAATCCGTATAGGTGTTCGAGTGTTCGAACCGTAATGCGCAAGAAATGGTATGGAAACCCCGTATTTACATATCTGCCACTGTGCAAGAGAATCCGTATAGGTGTTCGAGTGTTCGAACCGTAATGCGCAAGAAATGGTATGTAAACCCCGTATTTACATATCAGTCACTGTGCAGGAAAATCCGTATTGGTGTTCGAGTGTTCGAACCGTAATGCGCAAGAAATGGTATGTAAACCCCGTATTTACATATCTGCCACTGTGCAGGAGAATCCGTATAGGTGTTCGAGTGTTCGAACCGTAATGCGCAAGAAATGGTATGGAAACCCCGTATTTACATATCTGCCACTGTGCAGGAGAATCCGTATAGGTGTTCGAGTGTTCGAACCGTAATGCGCAAGAAATGGTATGTAAACCCCGTATTTACATATCTGCCACTGTGAGGGAGAATCCGTATAGGTGTTCGAGTGTTCGAACCGTAATGCGCAAGAAATGGTATGGAAACCCCGTATTTACATATCTGCCACTGTGCAGGAGAATCCATATAGGTGTTCGAGTGTTCGAACCGTAATGCGCAAGAAATGGTATGTAAACCCCGTATTTACATATCTGCCACTGTGCAGGAGAATCCGTATAGGTGTTCGAGTGTTCGAACCGTAATGCGCAAGAAATGGTATGGAAACCCCGTATTTACATATCTGCCACTGTGCAAGAGAATCCGTATAGGTGTTCGAGTGTTCGAACCGTAATGCGCAAGAAATGGTATGGAAACCCCGTATTTACATATCTGCCACTGTGCAGGAGAATCCGTATAGGTGTTCGAGTGTTCGAGTGTTCGAACCGTAATGCGCAAGAAATGGTATGTAAACCCCGTATTTACATATCTGCCACTGTGCGGGAGAATCCGTATAGGTGTTCGAGTGTTCGAACCGTATTGCGCAAGAAATGGTATGTAAACCCCGTATTTACATATCTACCACTGTGGAGGAGAATCCGTATAGGTGTTCGAGTGTTCGAACCGTAATGCGCAAGAAATGGTATGGAAACCCCGTATTTACATATCTGCCACTGTGCTAGAGAATCCGTATAGGTGTTTGAGTGTTCGAACCGTATTGCGCAAGAAATGGTATTTAAACCCCGTATTTACATATCTGCCACTGTGCAGGAGAATCCATATAGGTGTTCGAGTGTTCGAACCGTAATGCGCAAGAAATGGTATTTAAACCCCGTATTTACATATCTGCCACTGTGCGGGAGAATCCGTATAGGTGTTCGAGTGTTCGAACCGTATTGCGCAAGAAATGGTATGTAAACCACGTATTTACATATCGACCACTGTGTAGGAGAATCCGTATAGGTGTTCGAGTGTTCGAACCGTAATGCGCAAAAAATGGTACGGAAACCCCGTATTTACATATCTGCCACTGTACAGGAGAATCCGTATAGGTGTTCGAGTGTTCGAACCGTAATGCGCAAGAAATGGTATGGAAACCCCGTATTTACATATTTGCCACTGTGTAGGAGAATCCGTATAGGTGTTCGAGTGTTCGAACCGTAATGCGCAAGAAATGGTATGGAAACCCCGTATTTACATATCTGCCACTGTGCAAGAGAATCCGTATAGGTGTTCGAGTGTTCGAACCGTAATGCGCAAGAAATGGTATGTAAACCCCGTATTTACATATCTGTCACTGTGCAGGAAAATCCGTATTGGTGTTCGAGTGTTCGAACCGTAATGCGCAAGAAATGGTATGTAAACCCCGTATTTACATATCTGCCACTGTGCAGGAGAATCCGTATAGGTGTTCGAGTGTTCGAACCGTAATGCGCAAGAAATGGTATGGAAACCCCGTATTTACATATCTGCCACTGTGCGGGAGAATCCGTATAGGTGTTCGAGTGTTCGAACCGTATTGCGCAAGAAATGGTATGTAAACCCCGTATTTACATATCTACCACTGTGGAGGAGAATCCGTATAGGTGTTCGAGTGTTCGAACCGTAATGCGCAAGAAATGGTATGGAAACCCCGTATTTACATATCTGCCACTGTGCAGGAGAATCCGTATAGGTGTTTGAGTGTTCGAACCGTATTGCGCAAGAAATGGTATTTAAACCCCGTATTTACATATCTGCCACTGTGCAGGAGAATCCATATAGGTGTTCGAGTGTTCGAACCGTAATGCGCAAGAAATGGTATTTAAACCCCGTATTTACATATCTGCCACTGTGCGGGAGAATCCGTATAGGTGTTCGAGTGTTCGAACCGTATTGCGCAAGAAATGGTATGTAAACCACGTATTTACATATCTACCACTGTGTAGGAGAATCCGTATAGGTGTTCGAGTGTTCGAACCGTAATGCGCAAAAAATGGTACGGAAACCCCGTATTTACATATCTGCCACTGTGCAGGAGAATCCGTATAGGTGTTCGAGTGTTCGAACCGTAATGCGCAAGAAATGGTATGGAAACCCCGTATTTACATATTTGCCACTGTGTAGGAGAATCCGTATAGGTGTTCGAGTGTTCGAACCGTAATGCGCAAGAAATGGTATGGAAACCCCGTATTTACATATCTGCCACTGTGCAAGAGAATCCGTATAGGTGTTCGAGTGTTCGAACCGTAATGCGCAAGAAATGGTATGTAAACCCCGTATTTACATATCTGTCACTGTGCAGGAAAATCCGTATTGGTGTTCGAGTGTTCGAACCGTAATGCGCAAGAAATGGTATGTAAACCCCGTATTTACATATCTGCCACTGTGCAGGAGAATCCGTATAGGTGTTCGAGTGTTCGAACCGTAATGCGCAAGAAATGGTATGGAAACCCCGTATTTACATATCTGCCACTGTGCAGGAGAATCCGTACTGGTGTTCGAGTGTTCGAATCGTAATGCGCAAGAAATGGTATGTAAACCCCGTATTTACATATCTGCCACTGTGAGGGAGAATCCGTATAGGTGTTCGAGTGTTCGAACCGTATTGCGCAAGAAATGGTATGTAAACCGCGTATTTACATATCTACCACTGTGTAGGAGAATCCGTATAGGTGTTCGAGTGTTCGAACCGTAATGCGCAAAAAATGGTATGGAAACCCCGTATTTACATATCTGTCACTATGCAGGAGAATCTGTATAGGTGTTCGAGTGTTCGAACCGTAATGCGCAAGAAATGGTATGTAAACCCCGTATTTACATATCTGCCACTGTGCAGGAGAATCCGTATAGGTGTTTGAGTGTTCGAACCGTATTGCGCAAGAAATGGTATTTAAACCCCGTATTTACATATCTGCCACTGTGCAGGAGAATCCGTATAGGTGTTCGAGTGTTCGAACCGTAATGCGCAAGAAATGGTATGTAAACCCCGTATTTACATATCTGCCACTGTGCGGGAGAATCCGTATAGGTGTTCGAGTGTTCGAACCGTATTGCGCAAGAAATGGTATGTAAACCCCGTATTTACATATCTACCACTGTGGAGGAGAATCCGTATAGGTGTTCGAGTGTTCGAACCGTAATGCGCAAGAGATGGTATGGAAACCCCGTATTTACATATCTGCCACTGTGCAGGAGAATCCGTATAGGTGTTCGAGTGTTCGAACCGTAATGCGCAAGAAATGGTATGTAAACCCCGTATTTACATATCTGCCACTGTGCAGGAGAATCCGTATAGGTGTTTGAGTGTTCGAACCGTAATGCGCAAGAAATGGTATGGAAACCCCGTATTTACATATCTGCCACTGTGCAAGAGAATCCGTATAGGTGTTCGAGTGTTCGAACCGTAATGCGCAAGAAATGGTATGTAAACCCCGTATTTACATATCTGTCACTGTGCAGGAGAATCCGTATAGGTGTTCGAGTGTTCGAACCGTAATGCGCAAGAAATGGTATGTAAACCCCGTATTTACATATCTGCCACTGTGCAGGAGAATCCGTATAGGTGTTCGAGTGTTCGAACCGTAATGCGCAAGAAATAGTATGGAAACCCCGTATTTACATATCTGCCACTGTGCAGGAGAATCCTTATAGGTGTTCGAGTGTTCGAACCGTAATGCGCAAGAAATGGTATGGAAACCCTGTATTTACATATCTGCCACTGTGCAGGAGAATCCGTATAGGTGTTCGAGTGTTCGAACCGTAATGCGCAAGAAATGGTATGTAAACCCCGTATTTACATATCTGCCACTATGCAGGAGAATCCGTATAGGTGTTTGAGTGTTCGAACCGTATTGCGCAAGAAATGGTATTTAAACCCCGTATTTACATATCTGCCACTGTGCAGGAGAATCCGTATAGGTGTTCGAGTGTTCGAACCGTAATGCGCAAGAAATGGTATGGAAACCCCGTATTTACATATCTGCCACTGTGCAGGAGAATCCATATAGGTGTTCGAGTGTTCGAACCGTAATGCGCAAGAAATGGTATGTAAACCCCGTATTTACATATCTGCCACTGTGCAGGAGAATCCGTATAGGTGTTCGAGTGTTCGAACCGTAATGCGCAAGAAATAGTATGTAAACCCCGTATTTACATATCTGCCACTGTGCAGGAGAATCCGTATAGGTGTTCAAGTGTTCGAACCGTAATGCGCAAGAAATGGTATGGAAACCCCGTATTTACATATCTGCCACTGTGCAGGAGAATCCGTATAGGTGTTCGAGTGTTCGAACCGTAATGCGCAAGAAATGGTATGGAAACCCCGTATTTACATATCTGCCACTGTGCAAGAGAATCCGTATAGGTGTTCGAGTGTTCGAACCGTAATGCGCAAGAAATGGTATGGAAACCCCGTATTTACATATCTGCCACTGTGCAGGAGAATCCGTATAGGTGTTCGAGTGTTCGAACCGTAATGCGCAAGAAATGGTATGGAAACCCCGTATTTACATATCTGCCACTGTGCAGGAGAATCCGTATAGGTGTTCGAGTGTTCGAACCGTAATGCGCAAGAAATGGTATGTAAACCCCGTATTTACATATCTGCCACTGTGCGGGAGAATCCGTATAGGTGTTCGAGTGTTCGAACCGTATTGCGCAAGAAATGGTATGTAAACCCCGTATTTACATATCTACCACTGTGGAGGTGAATCCGTATAGGTGTTCGAGTGTTCGAACCGTAATGCGCAAGAAATGGTATGGAAACCCCGTATTTACATATCTGCCACTGTGCAGGAGAATCCGTATAGGTGTTTGAGTGTTCGAACCGTATTGCGCAAGAAATGGTATTTAAACCCCGTATTTACATATCTGCCACTGTGCAGGAGAATCCATATAGGTGTTCGAGTGTTCGAACCGTAATGCGCAAGAAATGGTATTTAAACCCCGTATTTACATATCTGCCACTGTGCGGGAGAATCCGTATAGGTGTTCGAGTGTTCGAACCGTATTGCGCAAGAAATGGTATGTAAACCACGTATTTACATATCTACCACTGTGTAGGAGAATCCGTATAGGTGTTCGAGTGTTCGAACCGTAATGCGCAAAAAATGGTACGGAAACCCCGTATTTACATATCTGCCACTGTGCAGGAGAATCCGTATAGGTGTTCGAGTGTTCGAACCGTAATGCGCAAGAAATGGTATGGAAACCCCGTATTTACATATTTGCCACTGTGTAGGAGAATCCGTATAGGTGTTCGAGTGTTCGAACCGTAATGCGCAAGAAATGGTATGGAAACCCCGTATTTACATATCTGCCACTGTGCAAGAGAATCCGTATAGGTGTTCGAGTGTTCGAACCGTAATGCGCAAGAAATGGTATGTAAACCCCGTATTTACATATCTGTCACTGTGCAGGAAAATCCGTATTGGTGTTCGAGTGTTCGAACCGTAATGCGCAAGAAATGGTATGTAAACCCCGTATTTACATATCTGCCACTGTGCAGGAGAATCCGTATAGGTGTTCGAGTGTTCGAACCGTAATGCGCAAGAAATGGTATGGAAACCCCGTATTTACATATCTGCCACTGTGCAGGAGAATCCGTATTGGTGTTCGAGTGTTCGAACCGTAATGCGCAAGAAATGGTATGTAAACCCCGTATTTACATATCTGCCACTGTGAGGGAGAATCCGTATAGGTGTTCGAGTGTTCGAACCGTATTGCGCAAGAAATGGTATGTAAACCGCGTATTTACATATCTACCACTGTGTAGGAGAATCCGTATAGGTGTTCGAGTGTTCGAACCGTAATGCGCAAAAAATGGTATGGAAACCCCGTATTTACATATCTGTCACTGTGCAGGAGAATCTGTATAGGTGTTCGAGTGTTCGAACCGTAATGCGCAAGAAATGGTATGTAAACTCCGTATTTACATATCTGCCACTGTGCAGGAGAATCCGTATAGGTGTTTGAGTGTTCGAACCGTATTGCGCAAGAAATGGTATTTAAACCCCGTATTTACATATCTGCCACTGTGCAGGAGAATCCGTATAGGTGTTCGAGTGTTCGAACCGTAATGCGCAAGAAATGGTATGTAAACCCCGTATTTACATATCTGCCACTGTGCGGGAGAATCCGTATAGGTGTTCGAGTGTTCGAACCGTATTGCGCAAGAAATGGTATGTAAACCCCGTATTTACATATCTACCACTGTGGAGGAGAATCCGTATAGGTGTTCGAGTGTTCGAACCGTAATGCGCAAGAGATGGTATGGAAACCCCGTATTTACATATCTGCCACTGTGCAGGAGAATCCGTATAGGTGTTCGAGTGTTCGAACCGTAATGCGCAAGAAATGGTATGTAAACCCCGTATTTACATATCTGCCACTGTGCAGGAGAATCCGTATAGGTGTTTGAGTGTTCGAACCGTAATGCGCAAGAAATGGTATGGAAACCCCGTATTTACATATCTGCCACTGTGCAAGAGAATCCGTATAGGTGTTCGAGCGTTCGAACCGTAATGCGCAAGAAATGGTATGTAAACCCCGTATTTACATATCTGTCACTGTGCAGGAGAATCCGTATAGGTGTTCGAGTGTTCGAACCGTAATGCGCAAGAAATGGTATGTAAACCCCGTATTTACATATCTGCCACTGTGCAGGAGAATCCGTATAGGTGTTCGAGTGTTCGAACCGTAATGCGCAAGAAATAGTATGGAAACCCCGTATTTACATATCTGCCACTGTGCAGGAGAATCCTTATAGGTGTTCGAGTGTTCGAACCGTAATGCGCAAGAAATGGTATGGAAACCCTGTATTTACATATCTGCCACTGTGCAGGAGAATCCGTATAGGTGTTCGAGTGTTCGAACCGTAATGCGCAAGAAATGGTATGTAAACCCCGTATTTACATATCTGCCACTATGCAGGAGAATCCGTATAGGTGTTTGAGTGTTCGAACCGTATTGCGCAAGAAATGGTATTTAAACCCCGTATTTACATATCTGCCACTGTGCAGGAGAATCCGTATAGGTGTTCGAGTGTTCGAACCGTAATGCGCAAGAAATGGTATGGAAACCCCGTATTTACATATCTGCCACTGTGCAGGAGAATCCATATAGGTGTTCGAGTGTTCGAACCGTAATGCGCAAGAAATGGTATGTAAACCCCGTATTTACATATCTGCCACTGTGCAGGAGAATCCGTATAGGTGTTCGAGTGTTCGAACCGTAATGCGCAAGAAATAGTATGTAAACCCCGTATTTACATATCTGCCACTGTGCAGGAGAATCCGTATAGGTGTTCGAGTGTTCGAACCGTAATGCGCAAGAAATGGTATGGAAACCCCGTATTTACATATCTGCCACTGTGCAGGAGAATCCGTATAGGTGTTCGAGTGTTCGAACCGTAATGCGCAAGAAATGGTATGGAAACCCCGTATTTACATATCTGCCACTGTGCAAGAGAATCCGTATAGGTGTTCGAGTGTTCGAACCGTAATGCGCAAGAAATGGTATGGAAACCCCGTATTTACATATCTGCCACTGTGCAGGAGAATCCGTATAGGTGTTCGAGTGTTCGAACCGTAATGCGCAAGAAATGGTATGGAAACCCCGTATTTACATATCTGCCACTGTGCAGGAGAATCCGTATAGGTGTTCGAGTGTTCGAACCGTAATGCGCAAGAAATGGTATGTAAACCCCGTATTTACATATCTGCCACTGTGCGGGAGAATCCGTATAGGTGTTCGAGTGTTCGAACCGTATTGCGCAAGAAATGGTATGTAAACCCCGTATTTACATATCTACCACTGTGGAGGTGAATCCGTATAGGTGTTCGAGTGTTCGAACCGTAATGCGCAAGAAATGGTATGGAAACCCCGTATTTACATATCTGCCACTGTGCAGGAGAATCCGTATAGGTGTTTGAGTGTTCGAACCGTATTGCGCAAGAAATGGTATTTAAACCCCGTATTTACATATCTGCCACTGTGCAGGAGAATCCATATAGGTGTTCGAGTGTTCGAACCGTAATGCGCAAGAAATGGTATTTAAACCCCGTATTTACATATCTGCCACTGTGCGGGAGAATCCGTATAGGTGTTCGAGTGTTCGAACCGTATTGCGCAAGAAATGGTATGTAAACCACGTATTTACATATCTACCACTGTGTAGGAGAATCCGTATAGGTGTTCGAGTGTTCGAACCGTAATGCGCAAAAAATGGTACGGAAACCCCGTATTTACATATCTGCCACTGTGCAGGAGAATCCGTATAGGTGTTCGAGTGTTCGAACCGTAATGCGCAAGAAATGGTATGGAAACCCCGTATTTACATATTTGCCACTGTGTAGGAGAATCCGTATAGGTGTTCGAGTGTTCGAACCGTAATGCGCAAGAAATGGTATGGAAACCCCGTATTTACATATCTGCCACTGTGCAAGAGAATCCGTATAGGTGTTCGAGTGTTCGAACCGTAATGCGCAAGAAATGGTATGTAAACCCCGTATTTACATATCTGTCACTGTGCAGGAAAATCCGTATTGGTGTTCGAGTGTTCGAACCGTAATGCGCAAGAAATGGTATGTAAACCCCGTATTTACATATCTGCCACTGTGCAGGAGAATCCGTATAGGTGTTCGAGTGTTCGAACCGTAATGCGCAAGAAATGGTATGGAAACCCCGTATTTACATATCTGCCACTGTGCAGGAGAATCCGTATTGGTGTTCGAGTGTTCGAACCGTAATGCGCAAGAAATGGTATGTAAACCCCGTATTTACATATCTGCCACTGTGAGGGAGAATCCGTATAGGTGTTCGAGTGTTCGAACCGTATTGCGCAAGAAATGGTATGTAAACCGCGTATTTACATATCTACCACTGTGTAGGAGAATCCGTATAGGTGTTCGAGTGTTCGAACCGTAATGCGCAAAAAATGGTATGGAAACCCCGTATTTACATATCTGTCACTGTGCAGGAGAATCTGTATAGGTGTTCGAGTGTTCGAACCGTAATGCGCAAGAAATGGTATGTAAACCCCGTATTTACATATCTGCCACTGTGCAGGAGAATCCGTATAGGTGTTTGAGTGTTCGAACCGTATTGCGCAAGAAATGGTATTTAAACCCCGTATTTACATATCTGCCACTGTGCAGGAGAATCCGTATAGGTGTTCGAGTGTTCGAACCGTAATGCGCAAGAAATGGTATGTAAACCCCGTATTTACATATCTGCCACTGTGCGGGAGAATCCGTATAGGTGTTCGAGTGTTCGAACCGTATTGCGCAAGAAATGGTATGTAAACCCCGTATTTACATATCTACCACTGTGGAGGAGAATCCGTATAGGTGTTCGAGTGTTCGAACCGTAATGCGCAAGAGATGGTATGGAAACCCCGTATTTACATATCTGCCACTGTGCAGGAGAATCCGTATAGGTGTTCGAGTGTTCGAACCGTAATGCGCAAGAAATGGTATGTAAACCCCGTATTTACATATCTGCCACTGTGCAGGAGAATCCGTATAGGTGTTTGAGTGTTCGAACCGTAATGCGCAAGAAATGGTATGGAAACCCCGTATTTACATATCTGCCACTGTGCAAGAGAATCCGTATAGGTGTTCGAGTGTTCGAACCGTAATGCGCAAGAAATGGTATGTAAACCCCGTATTTACATATCTGTCACTGTGCAGGAGAATCCGTATAGGTGTTCGAGTGTTCGAACCGTAATGCGCAAGAAATGGTATGTAAACCCCGTATTTACATATCTGCCACTGTGCAGGAGAATCCGTATAGGTGTTCGAGTGTTCGAACTGTAATGCGCAAGAAATAGTATGGAAACCCCGTATTTACATATCTGCCACTGTGCAGGAGAATCCTTATAGGTGTTCGAGTGTTCGAACCGTAATGCGCAAGAAATGGTATGGAAACCCTGTATTTACATATCTGCCACTGTGCAGGAGAATCCGTATAGGTGTTCGAGTGTTCGAACCGTAATGCGCAAGAAATGGTATGTAAACCCCGTATTTACATATCTGCCACTATGCAGGAGAATCCGTATAGGTGTTTGAGTGTTCGAACCGTATTGCGCAAGAAATGGTATTTAAACCCCGTATTTACATATCTGCCACTGTGCAGGAGAATCCGTATAGGTGTTCGAGTGTTCGAACCGTAATGCGCAAGAAATGGTATGGAAACCCCGTATTTACATATCTGCCACTGTGCAGGAGAATCCATATAGGTGTTCGAGTGTTCGAACCGTAATGCGCAAGAAATGGTATGTAAACCCCGTATTTACATATCTGCCACTGTGCAGGAGAATCCGTATAGGTGTTCGAGTGTTCGAACCGTAATGCGCAAGAAATAGTATGTAAACCCCGTATTTACATATCTGCCACTGTGCAGGAGAATCCGTATAGGTGTTCGAGTGTTCGAACCGTAATGCGCAAGAAATGGTATGGAAACCCCGTATTTACATATCTGCCACTGTGCAGGAGAATCCGTATAGGTGTTCGAGTGTTCGAGTGTTCGAACCGTAATGCGCAAGAAATGGTATGGAAACCCCGTATTTACATATCTGCCACTGTGCAGGAGAATCCGTATAGGTGTTTGAGTGTTCGAACCGTAATGCGCAAGAAATGGTATGTAAACCCCGTATTTACATATCTGCCACTGTGCAGGAGAATCCGTATAGGTGTTTGAGTGTTCGAACCGTATAGCGCAAGAAATGGTATTTAAACCCCGTATTTACATATCTGCCACTGTGCAGGAGAATCCGTATAGGTGGTCGAGTGTTCGAACCGTAATGCGCAAGAAATGGTATGTAAACCCCGTATTTACATATCTGCCACTGTGCGGGAGAATCCGTATAGGTGTTCGAGTGTTCGAACCGTAATGCGCAAGAAATGGTATGTAAACCCCGTATTTACATATCTGCCACTGTGCAGGAGAATCCGTATAGGTGTTCGAGTGTTCGAACCGTAATGCGCAAGAAATGGTATGGAAACCCTGTATTTACATATCTGCCACTGTGCAGGAGAATCCGTATAGGTGTTCGAGTGTTCGAACCGTAATGCGCAAGAAATGGTATGGAAACCCCGTATTTACATATCTGCCACTGTGCAAGAGAATCCGTATAGGTGTTCGAGTGTTCGAACCGTAATGCGCAAGAAATAGTATGTAAACCCCGTATTTACATATCTGCCACTGTGCAGGAGAATCCGTATAGGTGTTCGAGTGTTCGAACAGTAAGGCGCAAGAAATGGTATGGAAACCCCGTATTTACATATCTGCCACTGTGCAGGAGAATCCGTATAGGTGTTCGAGTGTTCGAACCGTAATGCGCAAGAAATGGTATTTAAACCCCGTATTTACATATCTGCCACTGTGCAGGAGAATCCGTATAGGTGGTCGAGTGTTCGAACCGTAATGCGCAAGAAATGGTATGTAAACCCGTATTTACATATCTGCCACTGTGCAAGAGAATCCGTATAGGTGTTCGAGTGTTCGAACCGTAATGCGCAAGAAATAGTATGTAAACCCCGTATTTACATATCTGCCACTGTGCAGGAGAATCCGTATAGGTGTTCGACTGTTCGAACAGTAAGGCGCAAGAAATGGTATGGAAACCCCGTATTTACATATCTGCCACTGTGCAGGAGAATCCGTATAGGTGTTCGAGTGTTCGAACCGTAATGCGCAAGAAATGGTATGTAAACCCCGTATTTACATATCTGCCACTGTGCAGGAGAATCCGTATAGGTGTTTGAGTGTTCGAACCGTATTGCGCAAGAAATGGTATTTAAACCCCGTATTTACATATCTGCCACTGTGCAGGAGAATCCGTATAGGTGTTCGAGTGTTCGAACCGTAATGCGCAAGAAATGGTATGTAAACCCCGTATTTACATATCTGCCACTGTGCGGGAGAATCCGTATAGGTGTTCGAGTGTTCGAACCGTATTGCGCAAGAAATGGTATGTAAACCCCTTATTTACATATCTACCACTGTGGAGGAGAATCCGTATAGGTGTTCGAGTGTTCGAACCGTAATGCGCAAGAGATGGTATGGAAACCCCGTATTTACATATCTGCCACTGTGCAGGAGAATCCGTATAGGTGTTCGAGTGTTCGAACCGTAATGCGCAAGAAATGGTATGTAAACCCCGTATTTACATATCTGCCACTGTGCAGGAGAATCCGTATAGGTGTTTGAGTGTTCGAACCGTAATGCGCAAGAAATGGTATGGAAACCCCGTATTTACATATCTGCCACTGTGCAAGAGAATCCGTATAGGTGTTCGAGTGTTCGAACCGTAATGCGCAAGAAATGGTATGTAAACCCCGTATTTACATATCTGTCACTGTGCAGGAGAATCCGTATAGGTGTTCGAGTGTTCGAACCGTAATGCGCAAGAAATGGTATGTAAACCCCGTATTTACATATCTGCCACTGTGCAGGAGAATCCGTATAGGTGTTCGAGTGTTCGAACCGTAATGCGCAAGAAATAGTATGGAAACCCCGTATTTACATATCTGCCACTGTGCAGGAGAATCCTTATAGGTGTTCGAGTGTTCGAACCGTAATGCGCAAGAAATGGTATGGAAACCCTGTATTTACATATCTGCCACTGTGCAGGAGAATCCGTATAGGTGTTCGAGTGTTCGAACCGTAATGCGCAAGAAATGGTATGTAAACCCCGTATTTACATATCTGCCACTATGCAGGAGAATCCGTATAGGTGTTTGAGTGTTCGAACCGTATTGCGCAAGAAATGGTATTTAAACCCCGTATTTACATATCTGCCACTGTGCAGGAGAATCCGTATAGGTGTTCGAGTGTTCGAACCGTAATGCGCAAGAAATGGTATGGAAACCCCGTATTTACATATCTGCCACTGTGCAGGAGAATCCATATAGGTGTTCGAGTGTTCGAACCGTAATGCGCAAGAAATGGTATGTAAACCCCGTATTTACATATCTGCCACTGTGCAGGAGAATCCGTATAGGTGTTCGAGTGTTCGAACCGTAATGCGCAAGAAATAGTATGTAAACCCCGTATTTACATATCTGCCACTGTGCAGGAGAATCCGTATAGGTGTTCGAGTGTTCGAACCGTAATGCGCAAGAAATGGTATGGAAACCCCGTATTTACATATCTGCCACTGTGCAGGAGAATCCGTATAGGTGTTCGAGTGTTCGAACCATAATGCGCAAGAAATGGTATGGAAACCCCGTATTTACATATCTGCCACTGTGCAGGAGAATCCGTATAGGTGTTCGAGTGTTCGAACCGTAATGCGCAAGAAATGGTATGTAAACCCCGTATTTACATATCTGCCACTGTGCAGGAGAATCCGTATAGGTGTTTGAGTGTTCGAACCGTATAGCGCAAGAAATGGTATTTAAACCCCGTATTTACATATCTGCCACTGTGCAGGAGAATCCGTATAGGTGGTCGAGTGTTCGAACCGTAATGCGCAAGAAATGGTATGTAAACCCCGTATTTACATATCTGCCACTGTGCGGGAGAATCCGTATAGGTGTTCGAGTGTTCGAACCGTAATGCGCAAGAAATGGTATGTAAACCCCGTATTTACATATCTGCCACTGTGCAGGAGAATCCGTATAGGTGTTCGAGTGTTCGAACCGTAATGCGCAAGAAATGGTATGGAAACCCCGTATTTACATATCTGCCACTGTGCAAGAGAATCCGTATAGGTGTTCGAGTGTTCGAACCGTAATGCGCAAGAAATAGTATGTAAACCCCGTATTTACATATCTGCCACTGTGCAGGAGGATCCGTATAGGTGTTCGAGTGTTCGAACCGTAAGGCGCAAGAAATGGTATGGAAACCCCGTATTTACATATCTGCCACTGTGCAGGAGAATCCGTATAGGTGTTCGAGTGTTCGAACCGTAATGCGCAAGAAATGGTATTTAAACCCCGTATTTACATATCTGCCACTGTGCAGGAGAATCCCTATAGGTGGTCGAGTGTTCGAACCGTAATGCGCAAGAAATGGTATGTAAACCCGTATTTACATATCTGCCACTGTGCGGGAGAATCCGTATAGGTGTTCGAGTGTTCGAACCGTAATGCGCAAGAAATGGTATGTAAACCCCGTATTTACATATCTGCCACTGTGCAGGAGAATCCGTATAGGTGTTCGAGTGTTCGAACCGTAATGCGCAAGAAATGGTATGGAAACCCCGTATTTACATATCTGCCACTGTGCAAGAGAATCCGTATAGGTGTTCGAGTGTTCGAACCGTAATGCGCAAGAAATAGTATGTAAACCCCGTATTTACATATCTGCCACTGTGCAGGAGAATCCGTATAGGTGTTCGAGTGTTCGAACAGTAAGGCGCAAGAAATGGTATGGAAACCCCGTATTTACATATCTGCCACTGTGCAGGAGAATCCGTATAGGTGTTCGAGTGTTCGAACCGTAATGCGCAAGAAATGGTATTTAAACCCCGTATTTACATATCTGCCACTGTGCAGGAGAATCCGTATAGGTGGTCGAGTGTTCGAACCGTAATGCGCAAGAAATGGTCTGTAAACCCGTATTTACATATCTGCCACTGTGCGGGAGAATCCGTATAGGTGTTCGAGTGTTCGAACCGTAATGCGCAAGAAATGGTATGTAAACCCCGTATTTACATATCTGCCACTGTGCAGGAGAATCCGTATAGGTGTTCGAGTGTTCGAACCGTAATGCGCAAGAAATGGTATGGAAACCCCGTATTTACATATCTGCCACTGTGCAAGAGAATCCGTATAGGTGTTCGAGTGTTCGAACCGTAATGCGCAAGAAATAGTATGTAAACCCCGTATTTACATATCTGCCACTGTGCAGGAGAATCCGTATAGGTGTTCGAGTGTTCGAACCGTAATGCGCAGAAATGGTATGGAAACCCCGTATTTACATATCTGCCACTGTGCAGGATAATCCGTATAGGTGTTCGAGTGTTCGAACCGTAATGCGCAAGAAATGGTATGGAAACCCTGTATTTACATATCTGCCACTGTGCAGGAGAATCCGTATAGGTGTTCGAGTGTTCGAACCGTAATGCGCAAGAAATGGTATGGAAACCCCGTATTTACATATCTGCCACTGTGCAGGAGAATCCGTATAGGTGTTCGAGTGTTCGAACCGTAATGCGCAAGAAATGGTATGGAAACCCTGTATTTACATATCTGCCACTGTGCAGGAGAATCCGTATAGGTGTTCGAGTGTTCGAACCGTAATGCGCAAGAAATGGTATGTAAACCCCGTATTTACATATCTGCCACTGTGCAGGATAATCCGTATAGGTGTTTGATTGTTCGAACCGTATTGCGCAAGAAATGGTATTTAAACCCCGTATTTACATATCTGCCACTGTGCAGGAGAATCCGTATAGGTGTTCGAGTGTTCGAACCGTAATGCGCAAGAAATGGTATGTAAACCCCGTATTTACATATCTGCCACTGTGCGGGAGAATCCGTATAGGTGTTCGAGTGTTCGAACCGTATTGCGCAAGAAATGGTATGTAAACCGCGTATTTACATATCTACCACTGTGTAGGAGAATCCGTATAGGTGTTCGAGTGTTCGAACCGTAATGCGCAAAAAATGGTATGGAAACCCCGTATTTACATATCTGCCACTGTGCAGGAGAATCCGTATAGGTGTTCGAGTGTTCGAACCGTAATGCGCAAGAAATGGTATGGAAACCCCGTATTTACATATCTGCCACTGCGCAAGAGAATCCGTATAGGTGTTCGAGTGTTCTAACCGTAATGCGCAAGAAATGGTATGTAAACCCCTTATTTACATATCTGTCACTGTGCAGGAGATTCCGTATAGGTGTTCGAGTGTTCGAACCGTAATGCGCAAGAAATGGTATGTAAACCCCGTATTTACATATCTGCCACTATGCAGGAGAATCCGTATAGGTGTTCGAGTGTTCGAACCGTAATGCGCAAGAAATGGTATGGAAACCCCGTATTTACATATCTGCCACTGTGCAGGAGAATCCATATAGGTGTTCGAGTGTTCGAACCGTAATGCGCAAGAAATGGTATGTAAACCCCGTATTTACATATCTGCCACTGTGCAGGAGAATCCGTATAGGTGTTCGAGTGTTCGAACCGTAATGCGCAAGAAATGGTATGGAAACCCCGTATTTACATATCTGCCACTGTCCAAGAGAATCCGTATAGGTGTTCGAGTGTTCGAACCGTAATGCGCAAGAAATAGTATGAAAACCCCGTATTTACATATCTGCCACTGTGCAGGAGAATCCGTATAGGTGTTCGAGTGTTCGAACCGTAATGCGCAAGAAATGGTATGGAAACCCCGTATTTACATATCTGCCACTGTGCAGGAGAATCCGTATAGGTGTTCGAGTGTTCGAACCGTAATGCGCAAGAAATGGTATGGAAACCCCGTATTTACATATCTGCCACTGTGCAGGAGAATCCGTATAGGTGTTCGAGTGTTCGAACCGTAATGCGCAAGAAATGGTATGGAAACCCCGTATTTACATATCTGCCACTGTGCAGGAGAATCCATATAGGTGTTCGAGTGTTCGAACCGTAATGCGCAAGAAATGGTATGTAAACCCCGTATTTACATATCTGCCACTGTGCAGGAGAATCCGTATAGGTGTTCGAGTGTTCGAACCGTAATGCGCAAGAAATGGTATGGAAACCCCGTATTTACATATCTGCCACTGTGCAAGAGAATCCGTATAGGTGTTCGAGTGTTCGAACCGTAATGCGCAAGAAATAGTATGTAAACCCCGTATTTACATATCTGCCACTGTGCAGGAGAATCCGTATAGGTGTTCGAGTGTTCGAACCGTAATGCGCAAGAAATGGTATGTAAACCCCGTATTTACATATCTGCCACTGTGCAGGAGAATCCGTATAGGTGTTCGAGTGTTCGAACCGTAATGCGCAAGAAATAGTATGTAAACCCCGTGTTTACATATCTGCCACTGTGCAGGAGAATCCGTATAGGTGTTCGAGTGTTCGAACCGTAATGCGCAGGAAATGGTATGGAAACCCCGTATTTACATATCTGCCACTGTGCAGGAGAATCCGTATAGGTGTTCGAGTGTTCGAACCGTAATGCGCAAGAAATGGTATGGAAACCCTGTATTTACATATCTGCCACTGTGCAGGAGAATCCGTATAGGTGTTCGAGTGTTCGAACCGTAATGCGCAAGAAATGGTATGGAAACCCCGTATTTACATATCTGCCACTGTGCAGGAGAATCCGTATAGGTGTTCGAGTGTTCGAACCGTAATGCGCAAGAAATGGTATGGAAACCCTGTATTTACATATCTGCCACTGTGCAGGAGAATCCGTATAGGTGTTCGAGTGTTCGAACCGTAATGCAAAAGAAATGGTATGTAAACCCCGTATTTACATATCTGCCACTGTGCAGGATAATCCGTATAGGTGTTTGAGTGTTCGAACCGTATTGCGCAAGAAATGGTATTTAAACCCCGTATTTACATATCTGCCACTGTGCAGGAGAATCCGTATAGGTGTTCGAGTGTTCGAACCGTAATGCGCAAGAAATGGTATGTAAACCCCGTATTTACATATCTGCCACTGTGCGGGAGAATCCGTATAGGTGTTCGAGTGTTCGACCCGTAATGCGCAAGAAATGGTATGGAAACCTCGTATTTACATATCTGCCACTGTGCAGGAGAATCCGTATAGGTGTTCGAGTGTTCGAACCGTAATGCGCAAGAAATGGTATGGAAACCCCGTATTTACATATCTGCCACTGTGCAGGAGAATCCGTATAGGTGTTCGAGTGTTCGAACCGTAATGCGCAAGAAATGGTATGGAAACCCCGTATTTACATATCTGCCACTGTGCAGGAGAATCCATATAGGTGTTCGAGTGTTCGAACCGTAATGCGCAAGAAATGGTATGTAAACCCCGTATTTACATATCTGCCACTGTGCAGGAGAATCCGTATAGGTGTTCGAGTGTTCGAACTGTAATGCGCAAGAAATGGTATGGAAACCCCGTATTTACATATCTGCCACTGTGCAGGAGAATCCGTATAGGTGTTCGAGTGTTCGAACCGTAATGCGCAAGAAATGGTATGGAAACCCCGTATTTACATATCTGCCACTGTGCAGGAGAATCCATATAGGTGTTCGAGTGTTCGAACCGTAATGCGCAAGAAATGGTATGTAAACCCCGTATTTACATATCTGCCACTGTGCAGGAGAATCCGTATAGGTGTTCGAGTGTTCGAACCGTAATGCGCAAGAAATGGTATGGAAACCCCGTATTTACATATCTGCCACTGTGCAAGAGAATCCGTATAGGTGTTCGAGTGTTCGAACCGTAATGCGCAAGAAATAGTATGTAAACCCCGTATTTACATATCTGCCACTGTGCAAGAGAATCCGTATAGGTGTTCGAGTGTTCGAACCGTAATGCGCAAGAAATGGTATGTAAACCCCGTATTTACATATCTGCCACTGTGCAGGAGAATCCGTATAGGTGTTCGTGTGTTCGAACCGTAATGCGCAAGAAATAGTATGTAAACCCCGTGTTTACATATCTGCCACTGTGCAGGAGAATCCGTATAGGTGTTCGAGTGTTCGAACCGTAATGCGCAGGAAATGGTATGGAAACCCCGTATTTACATATCTGCCACTGTGCAGGAGAATCCGTATAGGTGTTCGAGTGTTCGAACCGTAATGCGCAAGAAATGGTATGGAAACCCTGTATTTACATATCTGCCACTGTGCAGGAGAATCCGTATAGGTGTTCGAGTGTTCGAACCGTAATGCGCAAGAAATGGTATGTAAACCCCGTATTTACATATCTGCCACTGTGCAGGATAATCCGTATAGGTGTTTGAGTGTTCGAACCGTATTGCGCAAGAAATGGTATTTAAACCCCGTATTTACATATCTGCCACTGTGCAGGAGAATCCGTATAGGTGTTCGAGTGTTCGAACCGTAATGCGCAAGAAATGGTATGTAAACCCCGTATTTACATATCTGCCACTGTGCGGGAGAATCCGTATAGGTGTTCGAGTGTTCGAACCGTAATGCGCAAGAAATGGTATGGAAACCCCGTATTTACATATCTGCCACTGTGCAAGAGAATCCGTATAGGTGTTCGAGTGTTCGAACCGTAATGCGCAAGAAATAGTATGTAAACCCCGTATTTACATATCTGCCACTGTGCAGGAGAATCCGTATAGGTGTTCGAGTGTTCGAACCGTAATGCGCAAGAAATGGTATGTAAACCCCGTATTTACATATCTGCCACTGTGCAGGAGAATCCGTATAGGTGTTCGAGTGTTCGAACCGTAATGCGCAAGAAATAGTATGTAAACCCCGTGTTTACATATCTGCCACTGTGCAGGAGAATCCGTATAGGTGTTCGAGTGTTCGAACCGTAATGCGCAGGAAATGGTATGGAAACCCCGTATTTACATATCTGCCACTGTGCAGGAGAATCCGTATAGGTGTTCGAGTGTTCGAACCGTAATGCGCAACAAATGGTATGGAAACCCTGTATTTACATATCTGCCACTGTGCAGGAGAATCCGTATAGGTGTTCGAGTGTTCGAACCGTAATGCGCAAGAAATGGTATGGAAACCCCGTATTTACATATCTGCCACTGTGCAGGAGAATCCGTATAGGTGTTCGAGTGTTCGAACCGTAATGCGCAAGAAATGGTATGGAAACCCTGTATTTACATATCTGCCACTGTGCAGGAGAATCCGTATAGGTGTTCGAGTGTTCGAACCGTAATGCGCAAGAAATGGTATGGAAACCCCGTATTTACATATCTGCCACTGTGCAGGAGAATCCGTATAGGTGTTCGAGTGTTCGAACCGTAATGCGCAAGAAATGGTATGGAAACCCTGTATTTACATATCTGCCACTGTGCAGGAGAATCCGTATAGGTGTTCGAGTGTTCGAACCGTAATGCGCAAGAAATGGTATGTAAACCCCGTATTTACATATCTGCCACTGTGCAGGATAATCCGTATAGGTGTTTGAGTGTTCGAACCGTATTGCGCAAGAAATGGTATTTAAACCCCGTATTTACATATCTGCCACTGTGCAGGAGAATCCGTATAGGTGTTCGAGTGTTCGAACCGTAATGCGCAAGAAATGGTATGTAAACCCCGTATTTACATATCTGCCACTGTGCGGGAGAATCCGTATAGGTGTTCGAGTGTTCGAACCGTAATGCGCAAGAAATGGTATGGAAACCCCGTATTTACATATCTGCCACTGTGCAAGAGAATCCGTATAGGTGTTCGAGTGTTCGAACCGTAATGCGCAAGAAATAGTATGTAAACCCCGTATTTACATATCTGCCACTGTGCAGGAGAATCCGTATAGGTGTTCGAGTGTTCGAACCGTAATGCGCAAGAAATGGTATGTAAACCCCGTATTTACATATCTGCCACTGTGCAGGAGAATCCGTATAGGTGTTCGAGTGTTCGAACCGTAATGCGCAAGAAATAGTATGTAAACCCCGTGTTTACATATCTGCCACTGTGCAGGAGAATCCGTATAGGTGTTCGAGTGTTCGAACCGTAATGCGCAGGAAATGGTATGGAAACCCCGTATTTACATATCTGCCACTGTGCAGGAGAATCCGTATAGGTGTTCGAGTGTTCGAACCGTATTGCGCAAGAAATGGTATGGAAACCCTGTATTTACATATCTGCCACTGTGCAGGAGAATCCGTATAGGTGTTCGAGTGTTCGAACCGTAATGCGCAAGAAATGGTATGGAAACCCCGTATTTACATATCTGCCACTGTGCAGGAGAATCCGTATAGGTGTTCGAGTGTTCGAACCGTAATGCGCAAGAAATGGTATGGAAACCCCATATTTACATATCTGCCACTGTGCAGGAGAATCCGTATAGGTGTTCGAGTGTTCGAACCGTAATGCGCAAGAAATGGTATGGAAACCCTGTATTTACATATCTGCCACTGTGCAGGAGAATCCGTATAGGTGTTCGAGTGTTCGAACCGTAATGCGCAAGAAATGGTATGTAAACCCCGTATTTACATATCTGCCACTGTGCAGGATAATCCGTATAGGTGTTTGAGTGTTCGAACCGTATTGCGCAAGAAATGGTATTTAAACCCCGTATTTACATATCTGCCACTGTGCAGGAGAATCCGTATAGGTGTTCGAGTGTTCGAACCGTAATGCGCAAGAAATGGTATGTAAACCCCGTATTTACATATCTGCCACTGTGCGGGAGAATCCGTATAGGTGTTCGAGTGTTCGAACCGTAATGCGCAAGAAATGGTATGGAAACCCCGTATTTACATATCTGCCACTGTGCAAGAGAATCCGTATAGGTGTTCGAGTGTTCGAACCGTAATGCGCAAGAAATAGTATGTAAACCCCGTATTTACATATCTGCCACTGTGCAGGAGAATCCGTATAGGTGTTCGAGTGTTCGAACCGTAATGCGCAAGAAATGGTATGTAAACCCCGTATTTACATATCTGCCACTGTGCAGGAGAATCCGTATAGGTGTTCGAGTGTTCGAACCGTAATGCGCAAGAAATAGTATGTAAACCCCGTGTTTACATATCTGCCACTGTGCAGGAGAATCCGTATAGGTGTTCGAGTGTTCGAACCGTAATGCGCAGGAAATGGTATGGAAACCCCGTATTTACATATCTGCCACTGTGCAGGAGAATCCGTATAGGTGTTCGAGTGTTCGAACCGTAATGCGCAACAAATGGTATGGAAACCCTGTATTTACATATCTGCCACTGTGCAGGAGAATCCGTATAGGTGTTCGAGTGTTCGAACCGTAATGCGCAAGAAATGGTATGGAAACCCCGTATTTACATATCTGCCACTGTGCAGGAGAATCCGTATAGGTGTTCGAGTGTTCGAACCGTAATGCGCAAGAAATGGTATGGAAACCCTGTATTTACATATCTGCCACTGTGCAGGAGAATCCGTATAGGTGTTCGAGTGTTCGAACCGTAATGCGCAAGAAATGGTATGTAAACCCCGTATTTACATATCTGCCACTGTGCAGGATAATCCGTATAGGTGTTTGAGTGTTCGAACCGTATTGCGCAAGAAATGGTATTTAAACCCCGTATTTACATATCTGCCACTGTGCAGGAGAATCCGTATAGGTGTTCGAGTGTTCGAACCGTAATGCGCAAGAAATGGTATGTAAACCCCGTATTTACATATCTGCCACTGTGCGGGAGAATCCGTATAGGTGTTCGAGTGTTCGAACCGTAATGCGCAAGAAATGGTATGGAAACCCCGTATTTACATATCTGCCACTGTGCAAGAGAATCCGTATAGGTGTTCGAGTGTTCGAACCGTAATGCGCAAGAAATCGTATGTAAACCCCGTATTTACATATCTGCCACTGTGCAGGAGAATCCGTATAGGTGTTCGAGTGTTCGAACCGTAATGCGCAAGAAATGGTATGTAAACCCCGTATTTACATATCTGCCACTGTGCAGGAGAATCCGTATAGGTGTTCGAGTGTTCGAACCGTAATGCGCAAGAAATAGTATGTAAACCCCGTGTTTACATATCTGCCACTGTGCAGGAGAATCCGTATAGGTGTTCGAGTGTTCGAACCGTAATGCGCAGGAAATGGTATGGAAACCCCGTATTTACATATCTGCCACTGTGCAGGAGAATCCGTATAGGTGTTCGAGTGTTCGAACCGTAATGCGCAACAAATGGTATGGAAACCCTGTATTTACATATCTGCCACTGTGCAGGAGAATCCGTATAGGTGTTCGAGTGTTCGAACCGTAATGCGCAAGAAATGGTATGGAAACCCCGTATTTACATATCTGCCACTGTGCAGGAGAATCCGTATAGGTGTTCGAGTGTTTGAACCGTAATGCGCAAGAAATGGTATGGAAACCCTGTATTTACATATCTGCCACTGTGCAGGAGAATCCGTATAGGTGTTCGAGTGTTCGAACCGTAATGCGCAAGAAATGGTATGGAAACCCCGTATTTACATATCTGCCACTGTGCAGGAGAATCCGTATAGGTGTTCGAGTGTTCGAACCGTAATGCGCAAGAAATGGTATGGAAACCCTGTATTTACATATCTGCCACTGTGCAGGAGAATCCGTATAGGTGTTCGAGTGTTCGAACCGTAATGCGCAAGAAATGGTATGGAAACCCCGTATTTACATATCTGCCACTGTGCAGGAGAATCCGTATAGGTGTTCGAGTGTTCGAACCGTAATGCGCAAGAAATGGTATGGAAACCCCGTATTTACATATCTGCCACTGTGCAGGAGAATCCGTATAGGTGTTCGAGTGTTCGAACCGTAATGCGCAAGAAATGGTATGGAAACCCCGTATTTACATATCTGCCACTGTGCAGGAGAATCCGTATAGGTGTTCGAGTGTTCGAACCGTAATGCGCAAGAAATGGTATGGAAACCCCGTATTTACATATCTGCCACTGTGCAGGAGAATCCGTATAGGTGTTCGAGTGTTCGAACCGTAATGCGCAAGAAATGGTATGGAAACCCCGTATTTACATATCTGCCACTGTGCAGGAGAATCCATATAGGTGTTCGAGTGTTCGAACCGTAATTCGCAAGAAATGGTATGTAAACCCCGTATTTACATATCTGCCACTGTGCAGGAGAATCCGTATAGGTGTTTGAGTGTTCGAACCGTATTGCGCAAGAAATGGTATTTAAACCCCGTATTTACATATCTGCCACTGTGCAGGAGAATCCGTATAGGTGTTCGAGTGTTCGAACCGTAATGCGCAAGAAATAGTATGTAAACCCCGTGTTTACATATCTGCCACTGTGCAGGATAATCCGTATAGGTGTTTGAGTGTTCGAACCGTATTGCGCAAGAAATGGTATTTAAACCCCGTATTTACATATCTGCCACTGTGCAGGAGAATCCGTATAGGTGTTCGAGTGTTCGAACCGTAATGCGCAAGAAATGGTATGTAAACCCCGTATTTACATATCTGCCACTGTGCGGGAGAATCCGTATAGGTGTTCGAGTGTTCGAACCGTAATGCGCAAGAAATGGTATGGAAACCCCGTATTTACATATCTGCCACTGTGCAAGAGAATCCGTATAGGTGTTCGAGTGTTCGAACCGTAATGCGCAAGAAATAGTATGTAAACCCCGTATTTACATATCTGCCACTGTGCAGGAGAATCCGTATAGGTGTTCGAGTGTTCGAACCGTAATGCGCAAGAAATGGTATGTAAACCCCGTATTTACATATCTGCCACTGTGCAGGAGAATCCGTATAGGTGTTCGAGTGTTCGAACCGTAATGCGCAAGAAATAGTATGTAAACCCCGTGTTTACATATCTGCCACTGTGCAGGAGAATCCGTATAGGTGTTCGAGTGTTCGAACCGTAATGCGCAGGAAATGGTATGGAAACCCCGTATTTACATATCTGCCACTGTGCAGGAGAATCCGTATAGGTGTTCGAGTGTTCGAACCGTAATGCGCAACAAATGGTATGGAAACCCTGTATTTACATATCTGCCACTGTGCAGGAGAATCCGTATAGGTGTTCGAGTGTTCGAACCGTAATGCGCAAGAAATGGTATGGAAACCCCGTATTTACATATCTGCCACTGTGCAGGAGAATCCGTATAGGTGTTCGAGTGTTCGAACCGTAATGCGCAAGAAATGGTATGGAAACCCTGTATTTACATATCTGCCACTGTGCAGGAGAATCCGTATAGGTGTTCGAGTGTTCGAACCGTAATGCGCAAGAAATGGTATGTAAACCCCGTATTTACATATCTGCCACTGTGCAGGATAATCCGTATAGGTGTTTGAGTGTTCGAACCGTATTGCGCAAGAAATGGTATTTAAACCCCGTATTTACATATCTGCCACTGTGCAGGAGAATCCGTATAGGTGTTCGAGTGTTCGAACCGTAATGCGCAAGAAATGGTATGTAAACCCCGTATTTACATATCTGCCACTGTGCGGGAGAATCCGTATAGGTGTTCGAGTGTTCGAACCGTAATGCGCAAGAAATGGTATGGAAACCCCGTATTTACATATCTGCCACTGTGCAGGAGAATCCGTATAGGTGTTCGAGTGTTCGAACCGTAATGCGCAAGAAATGGTATGGAAACCCCGTATTTACATATCTGCCACTGTGCAGGAGAATCCGTATAGGTGTTCGAGTGTTCGAACCGTAATGCGCAAGAAATGGTATGGAAACCCCGTATTTACATATCTGCCACTGTGCAGGAGAATCCATATAGGTGTTCGAGTGTTCGAACCGTAATGCGCAAGAAATGGTATGTAAACCCCGTATTTACATATCTGCCACTGTGCAGGAGAATCCGTATAGGTGTTCGAGTGTTCGAACTGTAATGCGCAAGAAATGGTATGGAAACCCCGTATTTACATATCTGCCACTGTGCAGGAGAATCCGTATAGGTGTTCGAGTGTTCGAACCGTAATGCGCAAGAAATGGTATGGAAACCCCGTATTTACATATCTGCCACTGTGCAGGAGAATCCATATAGGTGTTCGAGTGTTCGAACCGTAATGCGCAAGAAATGGTATGGAAACCCCGTATTTACATATCTGCCACTGTGCAGGAGAATCCGTATAGGTGTTCGAGTGTTCGAACCGTAATGCGCAAGAAATGGTATGGAAACCCCGTATTTACATATCTGCCACTGTGCAGGAGAATCCATATAGGTGTTCGAGTGTTCGAACCGTAATGCGCAAGAAATGGTATGTAAACCCCGTATTTACATATCTGCCACTGTGCAGGAGAATCCGTATAGGTGTTCGAGTGTTCGAACCGTAATGCGCAAGAAATGGTATGGAAACCCCGTATTTACATATCTGCCACTGTGCAAGAGAATCCGTATAGGTGTTCGAGTGTTCGAACCGTAATGCGCAAGAAATAGTATGTAAACCCCGTATTTACATATCTGCCACGGTGCAGGAGAATCCGTATAGGTGTTCGAGTGTTCGAACCGTAATGCGCAAGAAATGGTATGGAAACCCCGTATTTACATATCTGCCACTGTGCAGGAGAATCCGTATAGGTGTTCGAGTGTTCGAACCGTAATGCGCAAGAAATGGTATGGAAACCCTGTATTTACATATCTGCCACTGTGCAGGAGAATCCGTATAGGTGTTCGAGTGTTCGAACCGTAATGCGCAAGAAATGGTATGTAAACCCCGTATTTACATATCTGCCACTATGCAGGAGAATCCGTATAGCTGTTTGAGTGTTCGAACCGTATTGCGCAAGAAATGGTATTTAAACCCCGTATTTACATATCTGCCACTGTGCAGGAGAATCCGTATAGGTGGTCGAGTGTTCGAACCGTAATGCTCAAGAAATGGTATGTAAACCCCGTATTTACATATCTTCCACTGTGCGGGAGAATCCGTATAGGTGTTCGAGTGTTCGAACCGTAATGCGCAAGAAATGGTATGTAAACCCCGTATTTACATATCTGCCACTGTGCAGGAGAATCCGTATAGGTGTTCGAGTGTTCGAACCGTAATGCGCAAGAAATGGTATGGAAACCCCGTATTTACATATCTGCCACAGTGCAAGAGAATCCGTATAGGTGTTCGAGTGTTCGAACTGTAATGCGCAAGAAATAGTATGTAAACCCCGTATTTACATATCTGCCACTGTGCAGGAGAATCCGTATAGGTGTTCGAGTGTTCGAACCGTAATGCGCAAGAAATGGTATGTAAACCCCGTATTTACATATCTGCCACTGTGCAGGAGAATCCGTATAGGTGTTCGAGTGTTCGAACCGTAATGCGCAAGAAATAGTATGTAAACCCCGTGTTTACATATCTGCCACTGTGCAGGAGAATCCGTATAGGTGTTCGAGTGTTCGAACCGTAATGCGCAGGAAATGGTATGGAAACCCCGTATTTACATATCTGCCACTGTGCAGGAGAATCCGTATAGGTGTTCGAGTGTTCGAACCGTAATGCGCAAGAAATGGTATGGAAACCCTGTATTTACATATCTGCCACTGTGCAGGAGAATCCGTATAGGTGTTCGAGTGTTCGAACCGTAATGCGCAAGAAATGGTATGGAAACCCCGTATTTACATATCTGCCACTGTGCAGGAGAATCCGTATAGGTGTTCGAGTGTTCGAACCGTAATGCGCAAGAAATGGTATGGAAACCCCGTATTTACATATCTGCCACTGTGCAGGAGAATTCGTATAGGTGTTCGAGTGTTCGAACCGTAATGCGCAAGAAATGGTATGTAAACCCCGTATTTACATATCTGCCACTGTGCAGGATAATCCGTATAGGTGTTTGAGTGTTCGAACCGTATTACGCAAGAAATGGTATTTAAACCCCGTATTTACATATCTGCCACTGTGCAGGAGAATCCGTATAGGTGTTCGAGTGTTCGAACCGTAATGCGCAACAAATGGTATGTAAACCCCGTATTTACATATCTGCCACTGTGCGGGAGAATCCGTATAGGTGTTCGAGTGTTCGAACCGTAATGCGCAAGAAATGGTATGGAAACCCCGTATTTACATATCTGCCACTGTGCAGGAGAATCCGTATAGGTGTTCGAGTGTTCGAACCGTAATGCGCAAGAAATGGTATGGAAACCCCGTATTTACATATCTGCCACTGTGCAGGAAAATCCATATAGGTGTTCGAGTGTTCGAACCGTAATGCGCAAGAAATGGTATGTAAACCCCGTATTTACATATCTGCCACTGTGCAGGAGAATCCGTATAGGTGTTCGAGAGTTCGAACCGTAATGCGCAAGAAATGGTATGGAAACCCCGTATTTACATATCTGCCACTGTGCAAGAGAATCCGTATAGGTGTTCGAGTGTTCGAACCGTAATCCGCAAGAAATAGTATGTAAACCCCGTATTTACATATCTGCCACTGTGCAGGAGAATCCGTATAGGTGTTCGAGTGTTCGAACCGTAATGCGCAAGAATTGGTATGGAAACCCCGTATTCACATATCTGCCACTGTGCAGGAGAATCCGTATAGGTGTTCGAGTGTTCGAACCGTAATGCGCAAGAAATGGTATGGAAACCCCGTATTTACATATCTGCCACAGTGCAAGAGAATCCGTATAGGTGTTCGAGTGTTCGAACCGTAATGCGCAAGAAATAGTATGTAAACCCCGTATTTACATATCTGCCACTGTGCAGGACAATCCGTATAGGTGTTCGAGTGTTCGAACCGTAATGCGCAAGAAATGGTATGTAAACCCCGTATTTACATATCTGCCACTGTGCAGGAGAATCCGTATAGGTGTTCGAGTGTTCGAACCGTAATGCGCAAGAAATAGTATGTAAACCCCGTGTTTACATATCTGCCACTGTGCAGGAGAATCCGTATAGGTGTTCGAGTGTTCGAACCGTAATGCGCAGGAAATGGTATGGAAACCCCGTATTTACATATCTGCCACTGTGCAGGAGGATCCGTATAGGTGTTCGAGTGTTCGAACCGTAATGCGCAAGAAATGGTATGGAAACCCTGTATTTACATATCTGCCACTGTGCAGGAGAATCCGTATAGGTGTTCGAGTGTTCGAACCGTAATGCGCAAGAAATGGTATGGAAACCCCGTATTTACATATCTGCCACTGTGCAGGAGAATCCGTATAGGTGTTCGAGTGTTCGAACCGTAATGCGCAAGAAATGGTATGGAAACCCCGTATTTACATATCTGCCACTGTGCAGGAGAATCCGTATAGGTGTTCGAGTGTTCGAACCGTAATGCGCAAGAAATAGTATGTAAACCCCGTATTTACATATCTGCCACTGTGCAGGATAATCCGTATAGGTGTTTGAGTGTTCGAACCGTATTACGCAAGAAATGGTATTTAAACCCCGTATTTACATATCTGCCACTGTGCAGGAGAATCCGTATAGGTGTTCGAGTGTTCGAACCGTAATGCGCAACAAATGGTATGTAAACCCCGTATTTACATATCTGCCACTGTGCGGGAGAATCCGTATAGGTGTTCGAGTGTTCGAACCGTAATGCGCAAGAAATGGTATGGAAACCCCGTATTTACATATCTGCCACTGTGCAGGAGAATCCGTATAGGTGTTCGAGTGTTCGAACCGTAATGCGCAAGAAATGGTATGGAAACCCCGTATTTACATATCTGCCACTGTGCAGGAGAATCCATATAGGTGTTCGAGTGTTCGAACCGTAATGCGCAAGAAATGGTATGTAAACCCCGTATTTACATATCTGCCACTGTGCAGGAGAATCCGTATAGGTGTTCGAGTGTTCGAACCGTAATGCGCAAGAAATGGTATGGAAACCCTGTATTTACATATCTGCCACTGTGCAGGAGAATCCGTATAGGTGTTCGAGTGTTCGAACCGTAATGCGCAAGAAATGGTATGTAAACCCCGTATTTACATATCTGCCACTGTGCAGGAGAATCCGTATAGTTGTTTGAGTGTTCGAACCGTATTGCGCAAGAAATGGTATTTAAACCCCGTATTTACATATCTGCCACTGTGCAGGAGAATCCGTATAGGTGGTCGAGTGTTCGAACCGTAATGCGCAAGAAATGGTATGTAAACCCCGTATTTACATATCTGCCACTGTGCGGGACAATCCGTATAGGTGTTCGAGTGTTCGAACCGTAATGCGCAAGAAATGGTATGTAAACCCCGTATTTACATATCTGCCACTGAGCAGGAGAATCCGTATAGGTGTTCGAGTGTTCGAACCGTAATGCGCAAGAAATGGTATGGAAACCCCGTATTTACATATCTGCCACTGTGCAAGAGAATCCGTATAGGTGTTCGAGTGTTCGAACCGTAATGCGCAAGAAATAGTATGTAAACCCCGTATTTACATATCTGCCACTGTGCAGGAGAATCCGTATAGGTGTTCGAGTGTTCGAACCGTAAGGCGCAAGAAATGGTATGGAAACCCCGTATTTACATATCTGCCACTGTGCAGGAGAATCCGTATAGGTGTTCGAGTGTTCGAACCGTAATGCGCAAGAAATGGTATGTAAACCCCGTATTTACGTATCTGCCACTGTGCAGGAGAATCCGTATAGGTGTTCGAGTGTTCGAACCGTAATGCGCAAGAAATGGTATGGAAACCCCGTATTTACATATCTGCCACTGTGCAAGAGAATCCATATAGGTGTTCGAGTGTTCGAACCGTAATGCGCAAGAAATGGTATGTAAACCCCGTATTTACATATCTGCCACTGTGCAGGAGAATCCGTATAGGTGTTCGAGTGTTCGAACCGTAATGCGCAAGAAATGGTATGGAAACCCCGTATTTACATATCTGCCACTGTGCAAGAGAATCCGTATAGGTGTTCGAGTGTTCGAACCGTAATGCGCAAGAAATAGTATGTAAACCCCGTATTTACATATCTGCCACTGTGCAGGAGAATCCGTATAGGTGTTCGAGTGTTCGAACCGTAATGCGCAAGAAATGGTATGGAAACCCCGTATTTACATATCTGCCACTGTGCAGGAGAATCCGTATAGGTGTTCGAGTGTTCGAACCGTAATGCGCAAGAAATGGTATGGAAACCCTGTATTTACATATCTGCCACTGTGCAGGAGAATCCGTATAGGTGTTCGAGTGTTCGAACCGTAATGCGCAAGAAATGGTATGTAAACCCCGTATTTACATATCTGCCACTGTGCAGGAGAATCCGTATAGTTGTTTGAGTGTTCGAACCGTATTGCGCAAGAAATGGTATTTAAACCCCGTATTTACATATCTGCCACTGTGCAGGAGAATCCGTATAGGTGGTCGAGTGTTCGAACCGTAATGCGCAAGAAATGGTATGTAAACCCCGTATTTACATATCTGCCACTGTGCGGGAGAATCCGTATAGGTGTTCGAGTGTTCGAACCGTAATGCGCAAGAAATGGTATGTAAACCCCGTATTTACATATCTGCCACTGTGCAGGAGAATCCGTATAGGTGTTCGAGTGTTCGAACCGTAATGCGCAAGAAATGGTATGGAAACCCCGTATTTACATATCTGCCACTGTGCAAGAGAATCCGTATAGGTGTTCGAGTGTTCGAACCGTAATGCGCAAGAAATAGTATGTAAACCCCGTATTTACATATCTGCCACTGTGCAGGAGAATCCGTATAGGTGTTCGAGTGTTCGAACCGTAAGGCGCAAGAAATGGTATGGAAACCCCGTATTTACATATCTACCACTGTGCAGGAGAATCCGTATAGGTGTTCGAGTGTTCGAACCGTAATGCGCAAGAAATGGTATGTAAACCCCGTATTTACGTATCTGCCACTGTGCAGGAGAATCCGTATAGGTGTTCGAGTGTTCGAACCGTAATGCGCAAGAAATGGTATGGAAACCCCGTATTTACATATCTGCCACTGTGCACGAGAATCCGTATAGGTGTTCGAGTGTTCGAACCGTAATGCGCAAGAAATAGTATGTAAACCCCGTATTTACATATCTGCCACTGTGCAGGAGAATCCGTATAGGTGTTCGAGTGTTCGAACCGTAATGCGCAAGAAATGGTATGGAAACCCCGTATTTACATATCTGCCACTGTGCAGGAGAATCCGTATAGGTGTTCGAGTGTTCGAACCGTAATGCGCAAGAAATGGTATGGAAACCCTGTATTTACATATCTGCCACTGTGCAGGAGAATCCGTATAGGTGTTCGAGTGTTCGAACCGTAATGCGCAAGAAATGGTATGTAAACCCCGTATTTACATATCTGCCACTGTGCCGGAGAATCCGTATAGGTGTTTGAGTGTTCGAACCGTAATGCGCAAGAAATGGTATGTAAACCCCGTATTTACATATCTGCCACTGTGCAGGAGAATCCGTATAGGTGTTTGAGTGTTCGAACCGTATTGCGCAAGAAATGGTATTTAAACCCCGTATTTACATATCTGCCACTGTGCAGGAGAATCCGTATAGGTGTTCGAGTGTTCGAACTGTAATGCGCAAGAAATGGTATGGAAACCCCGTATTTACATATCTGCCACCGTGCAGGAGAATCCGTATAGGTGTTCGAGTGTTCGAACCGTAATGCGCAAGAAATGGTATGTAAACCCGTATTTACGTATCTGCCACTGTGCAGGAGAATCCGTATAGGTGTTCGAGTGTTCGAACCGTAATGCGCAAGAAATGGTATGGAAACCCCGTATTTACATATCTGCCACTGTGCAAGAGAATCCGTATAGGTGTTCGAGTGTTCGAACCGTAATGCGCAAGAAATGGTATGTAAAGCCCGTATTTACATATCTGCCACTGTGCAGGAGAATCCGTATAGGTGTTCGAGTGTTCGAACCGTAATGCGCAAGAAATGGTATGGAAACCCCGTATTTACATATCTGCCACTGTGCAGGAGAATCCGTATAGGTGTTCGAGTGTTCGAACCGTAATGCGCAAGAAATGGTATGGAAACCCCGTATTTACATATCTGCCACTGTGCAGGAGAATCCGTATAGGTGTTCGAGTGTTCGAACCGTAATGCGCAAGAAATGGTATGGAAACCCTGTATTTACATATCTGCCACTGTGCAGGAGAATCCGTATAGGTGTTCGAGTGTTTGAACCGTAATGCGCAAGAAATGGTATGTAAACCCCGTATTTACATATCTGCCACTGTGCAGGAGAATCCGTATAGTTGTTTGAGTGTTCGAACCGTATTGCGCAAGAAATGGTATTTAAACCCCGTATTTACATATCTGCCACTGTGCAGGAGAATCCGTATAGGTGGTCGAGTGTTCGAACCGTAATGCGCAAGAAATGGTATGTAAACCCCGTATTTACATATCTGCCACTGTGCGGGAGAATCCGTATAGGTGTTCGAGTGTTCGAACCGTAATGCGCAAGAAATGGTATGTAAACCCCGTATTTACATATCTGCCACTGTGCAGGAGAATCCGTATAGGTGTTCGAGTGTTCGAACCGTAATGCGCAAGAAATGGTATGGAAACCCCGTATTTACATATCTGCCACTGTGCAAGAGAATCCGTATAGGTGTTCGAGTGTTCGAACCGTAATGCGCAAGAAATAGTATGTAAACCCCGTATTTACATATCTGCCACTGTGCAGGAGAATCCGTATAGGTGTTCGAGTGTTCGAACCGTAAGGCGCAAGAAATGGTATGGAAACCCCGTATTTACATATCTACCACTGTGCAGGAGAATCCGTATAGGTGTTCGAGTGTTCGAACCGTAATGCGCAAGAAATGGTATGTAAACCCCGTATTTACGTATCTGCCACTGTGCAGGAGAATCCGTATAGGTGTTCGAGTGTTCGAACCGTAATGCGCAAGAAATGGTATGGAAACCCCGTATTTACATATCTGCCACTGTGCAAGAGAATCCGTATAGGTGTTCGAGTGTTCGAACCGTAATGCGCAAGAAATAGTATGTAAACCCCGTATTTACATATCTGCCACTGTGCAGGAGAATCCGTATAGGTGTTCGAGTGTTCGAACCGTAATGCGCAAGAAATGGTATGGAAACCCCGTATTTACATATCTGCCACTGTGCAGGAGAATCCGTATAGGTGTTCGAGTGTTCGAACCGTAATGCGCAAGAAATGGTATGGAAACCCTGTATTTACATATCTGCCACTGTGCAGGAGAATCCGTATAGGTGTTCGAGTGTTCGAACCGTAATGCGCAAGAAATGGTATGTAAACCCCGTATTTACATATCTGCCACTGTGCAGGAGAATCCGTATAGTTGTTTGAGTGTTCGAACCGTATTGCGCAAGAAATGGTATTTAAACCCCGTATTTACATATCTGCCACTGTGCAGGAGAATCCGTATAGGTGGTCGAGTGTTCGAACCGTAATGCGCAAGAAATGGTATGTAAACCCCGTATTTACATATCTGCCACTGTGCGGGAGAATCCGTATAGGTGTTCGAGTGTTCGAACCGTAATGCGCAAGAAATGGTATGTAAACCCCGTATTTACATATCTGCCACTGTGCAGGAGAATCCGTATAGGTGTTCGAGTGTTCGAACCGTAATGCGCAAGAAATGGTATGGAAACCCCGTATTTACATATCTGCCACTGTGCAAGAGAATCCGTATAGGTGTTCGAGTGTTCGAACCGTAATGCGCAAGAAATAGTATGTAAACCCCGTATTTACATATCTGCCACTGTGCAGGAGAATCCGTATAGGTGTTCGAGTGTTCGAACCGTAAGGCGCAAGAAATGGTATGGAAACCCCGTATTTACATATCTACCACTGTGCAGGAGAATCCGTATAGGTGTTCGAGTGTTCGAACCGTAATGCGCAAGAAATGGTATGTAAACCCCGTATTTACGTATCTGCCACTGTGCAGGAGAATCCGTATAGGTGTTCGAGTGTTCGAACCGTAATGCGCAAGAAATGGTATGGAAACCCCGTATTTACATATCTGCCACTGTGCAAGAGAATCCGTATAGGTGTTCGAGTGTTC
The DNA here is from genome assembly GCF_055761805.1 of Camellia sinensis. NCBI lineage: Eukaryota > Viridiplantae > Streptophyta > Magnoliopsida > Ericales > Theaceae > Camellia > Camellia sinensis. The sequence goes on from NC_138965.1 coordinate 6,007,850, forward strand.
GAACCGTAATGCGCAAGAAATAGTATGTAAACCCCGTATTTACATATCTGCCACTGTGCAGGAGAATCCGTATAGGTGTTCGAGTGTTCGAACCGTAATGCGCAAGAAATGGTATGGAAACCCCGTATTTACATATCTGCCACTGTGCAGGAGAATCCGTATAGGTGTTCGAGTGTTCGAACCGTAATGCGCAAGAAATGGTATGGAAACCCTGTATTTACATATCTGCCACTGTGCAGGAGAATCCGTATAGGTGTTCGAGTGTTCGAACCGTAATGCGCAAGAAATGGTATGTAAACCCCGTATTTACATATCTGCCACTGTGCAGGAGAATCCGTATAGGTGTTCGAGTGTTCGAACCGTAATGCGCAAGAAATGGTATGGAAACCCCGTATTTACATATCTGCCACTGTGCAAGAGAATCCGTATAGGTGTTCGAGTGTTCGAACCGTAATGCGCAAGAAATAGTATGTAAACCCCGTATTTACATATCTGCCACTGTGCAGGAGAATCCGTATAGGTGTTCGAGTGTTCGAACCGTAAGGCGCAAGAAATGGTATGGAAACCCCGTATTTACATATCTACCACTGTGCAGGAGAATCCGTATAGGTGTTCGAGTGTTCGAACCGTAATGCGCAAGAAATGGTATGTAAACCCCGTATTTACGTATCTGCCACTGTGCAGGAGAATCCGTATAGGTGTTCGAGTGTTCGAACCGTAATGCGCAAGAAATGGTATGTAAACCCCGTATTTACATATCTGCCACTGTGCAGGAGAATCCGTATAGGTGTTCGAGTGTTCGAACCGTAATGCGCAAGAAATGGTATGGAAACCCCGTATTTACATATCTGCCACTGTGCAGGAGAATCCGTATAGGTGTTCGGGTGTTCGAACCGTAATGCGCAAGAAATGGTATGGAAACCCTGTATTTACATATCTGCCACTGTGCAGGAGAATCCGTATAGGTGTTCGAGTGTTCGAACCGTAATGCGCAAGAAATGGTATGTAAACCCCGTATTTACATATCTGCCACTGTGCAGGATAATCCGTATAGGTGTTTGAGTGTTCGAACCGTATTGCGCAAGAAATGGTATTTAAACCCCGTATTTACATATCTGCCACTGTGCAGGAGAATCCGTATAGGTGTTCGAGTGTTCGAACCGTAATGCGCAAGAAATGGTATGTAAACCCCGTATTTACATATCTGCCACTGTGCGGGAGAATCCGTATAGGTGTTCGAGTGTTCGAACCGTATTGCGCAAGAAATGGTATGTAAACCGCGTATTTACATATCTACCACTGTGTAGGAGAATCCGTATAGGTGTTCGAGTGTTCGAACCGTAATGCGCAAAAAATGGTATGGAAACCCCGTATTTACATATCTGCCACTGTGCAGGAGAATCCGTATAGGTGTTCGAGTGTTCGAACCGTAATGCGCAAGAAATGGTATGGAAACCCCGTATTTACATATCTGCCACTGTACAGGAGAATCCGTATAGGTGTTCGAGTGTTCGAACCGTAATGCGCAAGAAATGGTATGGAAACCCTGTATTTACATATCTGCCACTGTGCAGGAGAATCCGTATAGGTGTTCGAGTGTTCGAACCGTAATGCGCAAGAAATGGTATGTAAACCCCGTATTTACATATCTGCCACTGTGCAGGATAATCCGTATAGGTGTTTGAGTGTTCGAACCGTATTGCGCAAGAAATGGTATTTAAACCCCGTATTTACATATCTGCCACTGTGCAGGAGAATCCGTATAGGTGTTCGAGTGTTCGAACCGTAATGCGCAAGAAATGGTATGTAAACCCCGTATTTACATATCTGCCACTGTGCGGGAGAATCCGTATAGGTGTTCGAGTGTTCGAACCGTATTGCGCAAGAAATGGTATGTAAACCGCGTATTTACATATCTACCACTGTGTAGGAGAATCCGTATAGGTGTTCGAGTGTTCGAACCGTAATGCGCAAAAAATGGTATGGAAACCCCGTATTTACATATCTGCCACTGTGAAGGAGAATCCGTATAGGTGTTCGAGTGTTCGAACCGTAATGCGCAAGAAATGGTATGGAAACCCCGTATTTACATATCTGCCACTGCGCAAGAGAATCCGTATAGGTGTTCGAGTGTTCGAACCGTAATGCGCAAGAAATTGTATGTAAACCACGTATTTACATATCTGTCACTGTGCAGGAGAATCCGTATAGGTGTTCGAGTGTTCGAACCGTAATGCGCAAGAAATGGTATGTAAACCCCGTATTTACATATCTGCCACTGTGCAGGAGAATCCGTATAGGTGTTCGAGTGTTCGAACCGTAATGCGCAAGAAATGGTATGGAAACCCCGTATTTACATATCTGCCACTGTGCAGGAGAATCCGTATAGGTGTTCGAGTGTTCGAACCGTAATGCGCAAGAAATGTTATGGAAACCCTGTATTTACATATCTGCCACTGTGCAGGAGAATCCGTATAGGTGTTCGAGTGTTCGAACCGTATGCGCAAGAAATGGTATGGAAACCCTGTATTTACATATCTGCCACTGTGCAGGAGAATCCGTATAGGTGTTCGAGTGTTCGAACCGTAATGCGCAAGAAATGGTATGGAAACCCCGTATTTACATATCTGCCACTGTGCAGGAGAATCCGTATAGGTGTTCGAGTGTTCGAACCGTAATGCGCAAGAAATGGTATGGAAACCCTGTATTTACATATCTGCCACTGTGCAGGAGAATCCGTATAGGTGTTCGAGTGTTCGAACCGTAATGCGCAAGAAATGGTATGTAAACCCCGTATTTACATATCTGCCACTGTGCAGGATAATCCGTATAGGTGTTTGAGTGTTCGAACCGTATTGCGCAAGAAATGGTATTTAAACCCGTATTTACATATCTGCCACTGTGCAGGAGAATCCGTATAGGTGTTCGAGTGTTCGAACCGTAATGCGCAAGAAATGGTATGTAAACCCCGTATTTACATATCTGCCACTGTGCGGGAGAATCCGTATAGGTGTTCGAGTGTTCGAACCGTATTGCGCAAGAAATGGTATGTAAACCGCGTATTTACATATCTACCACTGTGTAGGAGAATCCGTATAGGTGTTCGAGTGTTCGAACCGTAATGCGCAAAAAATGGTATGGAAACCCCGTATTTACATATCTGCCACTGTGCAGGAGAATCCGTATAGGTGTTCGAGTGTTCGAACCGTAATGCGCAAGAAATGGTATGGACACCCCGTATTTACATATCTGCCACTGCGCAAGAGAATCCGTATAGGTGTTCGAGTGTTCGAACCGTAATGCGCAAGAAATGGTATGTAAACCCCGTATTTACATATCTGTCACTGTGCAGGAGAATCCGTATAGGTGTTCGAGTGTTCGAACCGTAATGCGCAAGAAATGGTATGTAAACCCCGTATTTACATATCTGCCACTATGCAGGAGAATCCGTATAGGTGTTTGAGTGTTCGAACCGTATTGCGCAAGAAATGGTATTTAAACCCCGTATTTACATATCTGCCACTGTGCAGGAGAATCCGTATAGGTGGTCGAGTGTTCGAACCGTAATGCGCAAGAAATGGTATGTAAACCCCGTATTTACATATCTGCCACTGTGCGGGAGAATCCGTATAGGTGTTCGAGTGTTCGAACCATAATGCGCAAGAAATGGTATGTAAACCCCGTATTTACATATCTGCCACTGTGCAGGAGAATCCGTATAGGTGTTCGAGTGTTCGAACCGTAATGCGCAAGAAATGGTATGGAAACCCCGTATTTACATATCTGTCACTGTGCAGGAGAATCCGTATAGGTGTTCGAGTGTTCGAACCGTAATGCGCAAGAAATGGTATGTAAACCCCGTATTTACATATCTGCCACTGTGCAGGAGAATCCGTATAGGTGTTCGAGTGTTCGAACCGTAATGCGCAAGAAATGGTATGGAAACCTCGTATTTACATATCTGCCACTGTGCAGGAGAATCCGTATAGGTGTTCGAGTGTTCGAACCGTAATGCGCAAGAAATGGTATGGAAACCCTGTATTTACATATCTGCCACTGTGCAGGAGAATCCGTATAGGTGTTCGAGTGTTCGAACCGTAATGCGCAAGAAATGGTATGTAAACCCCGTATTTACATATCTGCCACTGTGCAGGAGAATCCGTATATGTGTTTGAGTGTTCGAACCGTATTGCGCAAGAAATGGTATGTAAACCGCGTATTTACATATCTACCACTGTGTAGGAGAATCCGTATAGGTGTTCGAGTGTTCGAACCGTAATGCGCAAAAAATGGTATGGAAACCCCGTATTTACATATCTGCCACTGTGAAGGAGAATCCGTATAGGTGTTCGAGTGTTCGAACCGTAATGCGCAAGAAATGGTATGGAAACCCCGTATTTACATATCTGCCACTGCGCAAGAGAATCCGTATAGGTGTTCGAGTGTTCGAACCGTAATGCGCAAGAAATTGTATGTAAACCACGTATTTACATATCTGTCACTGTGCAGGAGAATCCGTATAGGTGTTCGAGTGTTCGAACCGTAATGCGCAAGAAATGGTATGTAAACCCCGTATTTACATATCTGCCACTGTGCAGGAGAATCCGTATAGGTGTTCGAGTGTTCGAACCGTAATGCGCAAGAAATGGTATGGAAACCCCGTATTTACATATCTGCCACTGTGCAGGAGAATCCGTATAGGTGTTCGAGTGTTCGAACCGTAATGCGCAAGAAATGTTATGGAAACCCTGTATTTACATATCTGCCACTGTGCAGGAGAATCCGTATAGGTGTTCGAGTGTTCGAACCGTATGCGCAAGAAATGGTATGGAAACCCTGTATTTACATATCTGCCACTGTGCAGGAGAATCCGTATAGGTGTTCGAGTGTTCGAACCGTAATGCGCAAGAAATGGTATGGAAACCCCGTATTTACATATCTGCCACTGTGCAGGAGAATCCGTATAGGTGTTCGAGTGTTCGAACCGTAATGCGCAAGAAATGGTATGGAAACCCTGTATTTACATATCTGCCACTGTGCAGGAGAATCCGTATAGGTGTTCGAGTGTTCGAACCGTAATGCGCAAGAAATGGTATGTAAACCCCGTATTTACATATCTGCCACTGTGCAGGATAATCCGTATAGGTGTTTGAGTGTTCGAACCGTATTGCGCAAGAAATGGTATTTAAACCCGTATTTACATATCTGCCACTGTGCAGGAGAATCCGTATAGGTGTTCGAGTGTTCGAACCGTAATGCGCAAGAAATGGTATGTAAACCCCGTATTTACATATCTGCCACTGTGCGGGAGAATCCGTATAGGTGTTCGAGTGTTCGAACCGTATTGCGCAAGAAATGGTATGTAAACCGCGTATTTACATATCTACCACTGTGTAGGAGAATCCGTATAGGTGTTCGAGTGTTCGAACCGTAATGCGCAAAAAATGGTATGGAAACCCCGTATTTACATATCTGCCACTGTGCAGGAGAATCCGTATAGGTGTTCGAGTGTTCGAACCGTAATGCGCAAGAAATGGTATGGACACCCCGTATTTACATATCTGCCACTGCGCAAGAGAATCCGTATAGGTGTTCGAGTGTTCGAACCGTAATGCGCAAGAAATGGTATGTAAACCCCGTATTTACATATCTGTCACTGTGCAGGAGAATCCGTATAGGTGTTCGAGTGTTCGAACCGTAATGCGCAAGAAATGGTATGTAAACCCCGTATTTACATATCTGCCACTATGCAGGAGAATCCGTATAGGTGTTTGAGTGTTCGAACCGTATTGCGCAAGAAATGGTATTTAAACCCCGTATTTACATATCTGCCACTGTGCAGGAGAATCCGTATAGGTGGTCGAGTGTTCGAACCGTAATGCGCAAGAAATGGTATGTAAACCCCGTATTTACATATCTGCCACTGTGCGGGAGAATCCGTATAGGTGTTCGAGTGTTCGAACCATAATGCGCAAGAAATGGTATGTAAACCCCGTATTTACATATCTGCCACTGTGCAGGAGAATCCGTATAGGTGTTCGAGTGTTCGAACCGTAATGCGCAAGAAATGGTATGGAAACCCCGTATTTACATATCTGTCACTGTGCAGGAGAATCCGTATAGGTGTTCGAGTGTTCGAACCGTAATGCGCAAGAAATGGTATGTAAACCCCGTATTTACATATCTGCCACTGTGCAGGAGAATCCGTATAGGTGTTCGAGTGTTCGAACCGTAATGCGCAAGAAATGGTATGGAAACCTCGTATTTACATATCTGCCACTGTGCAGGAGAATCCGTATAGGTGTTCGAGTGTTCGAACCGTAATGCGCAAGAAATGGTATGGAAACCCTGTATTTACATATCTGCCACTGTGCAGGAGAATCCGTATAGGTGTTCGAGTGTTCGAACCGTAATGCGCAAGAAATGGTATGTAAACCCCGTATTTACATATCTGCCACTGTGCAGGAGAATCCGTATATGTGTTTGAGTGTTCGAACCGTATTGCGCAAGAAATGGTATTTAAACCCCGTATTTACATATCTGCCACTGTGCAGGAGAATCCGTATAGGTGGTCGAGTGTTCGAACCGTAATGCGCAAGAAATGGTATGTAAACCCCGTATTTACATATCTGCCACTGTGCGGGAGAATCCGTATAGGTGTTCGAGTGTTCGAACCGTAATGCGCAAGAAATGGTATGTAAACCCCGTATTTACATATCTGCCACTGTGCAGGAGAATCCGTATAGGTGTTCGAGTGTTCGAACCGTAATGCGCAACAAATGGTATGGAAACCCCGTATTTACATATCTGCCACTGTGCAGGAGAATCCGTATAGGTGTTCGAGTGTTCGAACCGTAATGCGCAAGAAATGGTATGGAAACCCTGTATTTACATATCTGCCACTGTGCAGGAGAATCCGTATAGGTGTTCGAGTGTTCGAACCGTAATGCGCAAGAAATGGTATGCAAACCCCGTATTTACATATCTGCCACTATGCAGGAGAATCCTTATAGGTGTTTGAGTGTTCGAACCGTATTGCGCAAGAAATGGTATTTAAACCCCGTATTTACATATCTGCCACTGTGCAGGAGAATCCGTATAGGTGTTCGAGTGTTCGAACCGTAATGCGCAAGAAATGGTATGGAAACCCCGTATTTACATATCTGCCACTGTGCAAGAGAATCCGTATAGGTGTTCGAGTGTTCGAACCGTAATGCGCAAGAAATAGTATGTAAACCCCGTATTTACATATCTGCCACTGTGCAGGAGAATCCGTATAGGTGTTCGAGTGTTCGAACCGTAATTCGCAAGAAATGGTATGGAAACCCCGTATTTACATATCTGCCACTGTGCAGGAGAATCCGTATAGGTGTTCGAGTGTTCGAACCGTAATGCGCAAGAAATGGTATGGAAACCCTGTATTTACATATCTGCCACTGTGCAGGAGAATCCGTATAGGTGTTCGAGTGTTCGAACCGTAATGCGCAAGAAATGGTATGTAAACCCCGTATTTACATATCTGCCACTATGCAGGAGAATCCGTATAGGTGTTTGAGTGTTCGAACCGTATTGCGCAAGAAATGGTATTTAAACCCCGTATTTACATATCTGCCACTGTGCAGGAGAATCCGTATAGGTGGTCGAGTGTTCGAACCGTAATGCGCAAGAAATGGTATGTAAACCCCGTATTTACATATCTGCCACTGTGCGGGAGAATCCGTATAGGTGTTCGAGTGTTCGAACCATAATGCGCAAGAAATGGTATGTAAACCCCGTATTTACATATCTGCCACTGTGCAGGAGAATCCGTATAGGTGTTCGAGTGTTCGAACCGTAATGCGCAAGAAATGGTATGGAAACCCCGTATTTACATATCTGTCACTGTGCAGGAGAATCCGTATAGGTGTTCGAGTGTTCGAACCGTAATGCGCAAGAAATGGTATGTAAACCCCGTATTTACATATCTGCCACTGTGCAGGAGAATCCGTATAGGTGTTCGAGTGTTCGAACCGTAATGCGCAAGAAATGGTATGGAAACCTCGTATTTACATATCTGCCACTGTGCAGGAGAATCCGTATAGGTGTTCGAGTGTTCGAACCGTAATGCGCAAGAAATGGTATGGAAACCCTGTATTTACATATCTGCCACTGTGCAGGAGAATCCGTATAGGTGTTCGAGTGTTCGAACCGTAATGCGCAAGAAATGGTATGTAAACCCCGTATTTACATATCTGCCACTGTGCAGGAGAATCCGTATATGTGTTTGAGTGTTCGAACCGTATTGCGCAAGAAATGGTATTTAAACCCCGTATTTACATATCTGCCACTGTGCAGGAGAATCCGTATAGGTGGTCGAGTGTTCGAACCGTAATGCGCAAGAAATGGTATGTAAACCCCGTATTTACATATCTGCCACTGTGCGGGAGAATCCGTATAGGTGTTCGAGTGTTCGAACCGTAATGCGCAAGAAATGGTATGTAAACCCCGTATTTACATATCTGCCACTGTGTAGGAGAATCCGTATAGGTGTTCGAGTGTTCGAACCGTAATGCGCAAGAAATGGTATGCAAACCCCGTATTTACATATCTGCCACTGTGCAAGAGAATCCGTATAGGTGTTCGAGTGTTCGAACCGTAATGCGCAAGAAATGGTAAGTAAACCCCATATTTACATATCTGTCACTGTGCAGGAGAATCCGTATAGGTGTTCGAGTGTTCGAACCGTAATGCGCAAGAAATGGTATGTAAACCCCGTATTTACATATCTGCCACTGTGCAGGAGAATCCGTATAGGTGTTCGAGTGTTCGAACCGTAATGCGCAAGAAATGGTATGGAAACCCCGTATTTACATATCTGCCACTGTACAAGAGAATCCGTATAGGTGTTCGAGTGTTCAAACCGTAATGCGCAAGAAATAGTATGTAAACCCCGTATTTACATATCTGCCACTGTGCAGGAGAATCCGTATAGGTGTTTGAGTGTTCGAACCGTATTGCGCAAGAAATGGTATTTAAACCCCGTATTTACATATCTGCCACTGTGCAGGAGAATCCGTATAGGTGGTCGAGTGTTCGAACCGTAATGCGCAAGAAATGGTATGTAAACCCCGTATTTACATATCTGCCACTGTGCGGGAGAATCCGTATAGGTGTTCGAGTGTTCGAACCGTAATGCGCAAGAAATGGTATGTAAACCCCGTATTTACAAATCTGCCACTGTGCAGGAGAATCCGTATAGGTGTTCGAGTGTTCGAACCGTAATGCGCAAGAAATGGTATGTAAACCCCGTATTTACATATCTGCCACTGTGCAGGAGAATCCGTATAGGTGTTTGAGTGTTCGAACCGTATTGCGCAAGAAATGGTATTTAAACCCCGTATTTACATATCTGCCACTGTGCAGGACAATCCGTATAGGTGTTCGAGTGTTCGAACCGTAATGCGCAAGAAATGGTATGGAAACCCCGTATTTACATATCTGCCACTGTGCAGGAGAATCCGTATAGGTGTTCGAGTGTTCGAACAGTAATGCGCAAGAAATGGTATGTAAACCCCGTATTTACATATCTGCCACTGTTCAGGAGAATCCGTATAGGTGTTTGAGTGTTCGAACCGTATTGCGCAAGAAATGGTATTTAAACCCCGTATTTACATATCTGCCACTGTGCAGGAGAATCCGTATAGGTGGTCGAGTGTTCGAACCGTAATGCGCAAGAAATGGTATGTAAACCCCGTATTTACATATCTGCCACTGTGCGGGAGAATCCGTATAGGTGTTCGAGTGTTCGAACCGTAATGCGCAACAAATGGTATGTAAACCCCGTATTTACATATCTGCCACTGTGCAGGAGAATCCGTATAGGTGTTCGAGTGTTCGAACCGTAATGCGCAAGAAATGGTATGGAAACCCCGTATTTACATATCTGCCACTGTGCAAGAGAATCCGTATAGGTGTTCGAGTGTTCGAACCGTAATGCGCAAGAAATGGTATGTAAACCCCGTATTTACATATCTGTCACTGTGCAGGAGAATCCTTATAGGTGTTCGAGTGTTCGAACCGTAATGCGCAAGAAATGGTATGTAAACCCCGTATTTACATATCTGCCACTGTGCAGGAGAATCCGTATAGGTGTTCGAGTGTTCGAACCGTAATGCGCAAGAAATGGTATGGAAACCCTGTATTTACATCTCTGCCACTGTGCAGGAGAATCCGTATAGGTGTTCGAGTGTTCGAACCGTAATGCGCAAGAAATGGTATGTAAACCCCGTATTTACATATCTGCCACTATGCAGGAGAATCCGTATAGGTGTTTGAGTGTTCGAACCGTATTGCGCAAGAAATGGTATTTAAACCCCGTATTTACATATCTGCCACTGTGCAGGAGAATCCGTATAGGTGTTCGAGTGTTCGAACCGTAATGCGCAAGAAATGGTATGGAAACCCCGTATTTACATATCTGCCACTGTGCAGGAGAATCCATATAGGTGTTCGAGTGTTCGAACCGTAATGCGCAAGAAATGGTATGTAAACCCCGTATTTACATATCTGCCACTGTGCGGGAGAATCCGTATAGGTGTTCGAGTGTTCGAACCGTAATGCGCAAGAAATGGTATGTAAACCCCGTATTTACAAATCTGCCACTGTGCAGGAGAATCCGTATAGGTGTTCGAGTGTTCGAACCGTAATGCGCAAGAAATGGTATGTAAACCCCGTATTTACATATCTGCCACTGTGCAGGAGAATCCGTATAGGTGTTTGAGTGTTCGAACCGTATTGCGCAAGAAATGGTATTTAAACCCCGTATTTACATATCTGCCACTGTGCAGGACAATCTGTATAGGTGTTCGAGTGTTCGAACCGTAATGCGCAAGAAATGGTATGGAAACCCCGTATTTACATATCTGCCACTGTGCAGGAGAATCCGTATAGGTGTTCGAGTGTTCGAACAGTAATGCGCAAGAAATGGTATGTAAACCCCGTATTTACATATCTGCCACTGTTCAGGAGAATCCGTATAGGTGTTTGAGTGTTCGAACCGTATTGCGCAAGAAATGGTATTTAAATCCCGTATTTACATATCTGCCACTGTGCAGGAGAATCCGTATAGGTGGTCGAGTGTTCGAACCGTAATGCGCAAGAAATGGTATGTAAACCCCGTATTTACATATCTGCCACTGTGCGGGAGAATCCGTATAGGTGTTCGAGTGTTCGAACCGTAATGCGCAACAAATGGTATGTAAACCCCGTATTTACATATCTGCCACTGTGCAGGAGAATCCGTATAGGTGTTCGAGTGTTCGAACCGTAATGCGCAAGAAATGGTATGGAAACCCCGTATTTACATATCTGCCACTGTGCAAGAGAATCCGTATAGGTGTTCGAGTGTTCGAACCGTAATGCGCAAGAAATGGTATGTAAACCCCGTATTTACATATCTGTCACTGTGCAGGAGAATCCTTATAGGTGTTCGAGTGTTCGAACCGTAATGCGCAAGAAATGGTATGTAAACCCCGTATTTACATATCTGCCACTGTGCAGGAGAATCCGTATAGGTGTTCGAGTGTTCGAACCGTAATGCGCAAGAAATGGTATGGAAACCCTGTATTTACATCTCTGCCACTGTGCAGGAGAATCCGTATAGGTGTTCGAGTGTTCGAACCGTAATGCGCAAGAAATGGTATGTAAACCCCGTATTTACATATCTGCCACTATGCAGGAGAATCCGTATAGGTGTTTGAGTGTTCGAACCGTATTGCGCAAGAAATGGTATTTAAACCCCGTATTTACATATCTGCCACTGTGCAGGAGAATCCGTATAGGTGTTCGAGTGTTCGAACCGTAATGCGCAAGAAATGGTATGGAAACCCCGTATTTACATATCTGCCACTGTGCAGGAGAATCCATATAGGTGTTCGAGTGTTCGAACCGTAATGCGCAAGAAATGGTATGTAAACCCCGTATTTACATATCTGCCACTGTGCAGGAGAATCCGTATAGGTGTTCGAGTGTTCGAACCGTAATGCGCAAGAAATGGTATGGAAACCCCGTATTTACATATCTGCCACTGTGCAAGAGAATCCGTATAGGTGTTCGAGTGTTCGAACCGTAATGCGCAAGAAATAGTATGTAAACCCCGTATTTAAATATCTGCCACTGTGCAGGAGAATCCGTATAGGTGTTCGAGTGTTCGAACCGTAATGCGCAAGAAATGGTATGGAAACCCCGTATTTACATATCTGCCACTGTGGAGGAGAATCCGTATAGGTGTTCGAGTGTTCGAACCGTAATGCGCAAGAAATGGTATGGAAACCCTGTATTTACATATCTGCCACTGTGCAGGAGAATCCGTATAGGTGTTCGAGTGTTCGAACCGTAATGCGCAAGAAATGGTATGTAAACCCCGTATTTACATATCTGCCACTGTGCAGGAGAATCCGTATAGGTGTTTGAGTGTTCGAACCGTATTGCGCAAGAAATGGTATTTAAACCCCGTATTTACATATCTGCCACTGTGCAGGAGAATCCGTATAGGTGGTCGAGTGTTCGAACCGTAATGCGCAAGAAATGGTATGTAAACCCCGTATTTACATATCTGCCACTGTGCGGGAGAATCCGTATAGGTGTTCGAGTGTTCGAACCGTAATGCGCAAGAAATGGTATGTAAACCACGTATTTACATATCTGCCACTGTGCAGGAGAATCCGTATAGGTGTTCGAGTGTTCGAACCGTAATGCGCAAGAAATGGTATGGAAACCCCGTATTTACATATCTGCCACTGTGCAAGAGAATCCGTATAGGTGTTCGAGTGTTCGAACCGTAATGCGCAAGAAATAGTATGTAAACCCCGTATTTACATATCTGCCACTGTGCAGGAGAATCCGTATAGGTGTTCGAGTGTTCGAACCGTAATGCGCAAGAAATGGTATGGAAACCCTGTATTTACATATCTGCCACTGTGCAGGAGAATCCGTATAGGTGTTCGAGTGTTCGAACTGTAATGCGCAAGAAATGGTATGTAAACCCCGTACTTACATATCTGCCACTGTGCAGGAGAATCCGTATAGGTGTTCGAGTGTTCGAACCGTAATGCGCAAGAAATGGTATGGAAACCCCGTATTTACATATCTGCCACTGTGCAAGAGAATCCGTATAGGTGTTCGAGTGTTCGAACCGTATTGCGCAAGAAATGGTATTTAAACCCCGTATTTACATATCTGCCACTGTGCAGGAGAATCCGTATAGGTGTTCGAGTGTTCGAACCGTAATGCGCAAGAAATGGTATGGAAACCCCGTATTTACATATCTGCCACTGTGCAGGAGAATCCGTATAGGTGTTCGAGTGTTCGAACCGTAATGCGCAAGAAATGGTATGTAAACCCCGTATTTACATATCTGCCACTGTGCAGGAGAATCCGTATAGGTGTTTGAGTGTTCGAACCGTATTGCGCAAGAAATGGTATTTAAACCCCGTATTTACATATCTGCCACTGTGCAGGAGAATCCGTATAGGTGGTCGAGTGTTCGAACCGTAATGCGCAAGAAATGGTATGTAAACCCCGTATTTACATATCTGCCACTGTGCGGGAGAATCCGTATAGGTGTTCGAGTGTTCGAACCGTAATGCGCAAGAAATGGTATGTAAACCCCGTATTTACATATCTGCCACTGTGCAGGAGAATCCGTATAGGTGTTCGAGTGTTCGAACCGTAATGCGCAAGAAATGGTATGGAAACCCCGTATTTACATATCTGCCACTGTGCAAGAGAATCCGTATAGGTGTTCGAGTGTTCGAACCGTAATGCGCAAGAAATGGTATGTAAACCCCGTATTTACATATCTGTCACTGTGCAGGAGAATCCTTATAGTTGTTCGAGTGTTCGAACCGTAATGCGCAAGAAATAGTATGTAAACCCCGTATTTACATATCTGCCACTGTGCAGGAGAATCCGTATAGGTGTTCGAGTGTTCGAACCGTAATGCGCAAGAAATGGTATGGAAACCCTGTATTTACATCTCTGCCACTGTGCAGGAGAATCCGTATAGGTGTTCGAGTGTTCGAACCGTAATGCGCAAGAAATGGTATGTAAACCCCGTATTTACATATCTGCCACTATGCAGGAGAATCCGTATAGGTGTTTGAGTGTTCGAACCGTAATGCGCAAGAAATGGTATGTAAACCCCGTATTTACATATCTGCCACTGTGCGGGAGAATCCGTATAGGTGTTCGAGTGTTCGAACCGTAATGCGCAAGAAATGGTATGGAAACCCTATATTTACATCTCTGCCACTGTGCAGGAGAATCCGTATAGGTGTTCGAGTGTTCGAACCGTAATGCGCAAGAAATGGTATGTAAACCCCGTATTTACATATCTGCCACTATGCAGGAGAATCCGTATAGGTGTTCGAGTGTTCGAACCGTAATGCGCAAGAAATGGTATGTAAACCCCGTATTTACATATCTGCCACTGTGCGGGAGAATCCGTATAGGTGTTCGAGTGTTCGAACCGTAATGCGCAAGAAATGGTATGTAAACCCCGTATTTACATATCTGCCACTGTGCAGGAGAATCCGTATAGGTGTTCGAGTGTTCGAACCGTAATGCGCAAGAAATGGTATGGAAACCCCGTATTTACATATCTGCCACTGTGCAAGAGAATCCGTATAGGTGTTCGAGTGTTCGAACCGTAATGCGCAAGAAATAGTATGTAAACCCCGTATTTACATATCTGCCACTGTGCAGGAGAATCCGTATAGGTGTTCGAGTGTTCGAACCGTAATGCGCAAGAAATGGTATGGAAACCCTGTATTTACATATCTGCCACTGTGCAGGAGAATCCGTATAGGTGTTCGAGTGTTCGAACTGTAATGCGCAAGAAATGGTATGTAAACCCCGTATTTACATATCTGCCACTGTGCAGGAGAATCCGTATAGGTGTTTGAGTGTTCGAACCGTAATGCGCAAGAAATGGTATGTAAACCCCGTATTTACATATCTGCCACTGTGCAGGAGAATCCGTATAGGTGTTCGAGTGTTCGAACCGTAATGCGCAAGAAATGGTATGGAAACCCCGTATTTACATATCTGCCACTGTGCAGGAGAATCCGTATAGGTGTTCGAGTGTTCGAACCGTAATGCGCAAGAAATGGTATGGAAACCCCGTATTTACATATCTGCCACTGTGCCGGAGAATCCGTATAGGTGTTCGAGTGTTCGTACCGTAATGCGCAAGAAATGGTATGGAAACCCCGTATTTACATATCTGCCACTGTGCAGGAGAATCCGTATAGGTGTTTGAGTGTTCGAACCGTATTGCGCAAGAAATGGTATTTAAACCCCGTATTTACATATCTGCCACTGTGCAGGAGAATCCGTATAGGTGGTCGAGTGTTCGAACCGTAATGCGCAAGAAATGGTATGTAAACCCCGTATTTACATATCTGCCACTGTGCGGGAGAATCCGTATAGGTGTTCGAGTGTTCGAACCGTAATGCGCAAGAAATGGTATGTAAACCCCGTATTTACATATCTGCCACTGTGCAGGAGAATCCGTATAGGTGTTCGAGTGTTCGAACCGTAATGCGCAAGAAATGGTATGGAAACCCCGTATTTACATATCTGCCACTGTACAAGAGAATCCGTATAGGTGTTCGAGTGTTCGAACCGTAATGCGCAAGAAATAGTATGTAAACCCCGTATTTACATATCTGCCACTGTGCAGGAGAATCCGTATAGGTGTTCGAGTGTTCGAACCGTAATGCGCAAGAAATGGTATGGAAACCCTGTATTTACATATCTGCCACTGTGCAGGAGAATCCGTATAGGTGTTCGAGTGTTCGAACTGTATTGCGCAAGAAATGGTATGTAAACCCCGTATTTACATATCTGCCACTGTGCAGGAGAATCCGTATAGGTGTTTGAGTGTTCGAACCGTATTGCGCAAGAAATGGTATTTAAACCCCGTATTTACATATCTGCCACTGTGCAGGAGAATCCATATAGGTGTTCGAGTGTTCGAACCGTAATGCGCAAGAAATGGTATTTAAACCCCGTATTTACATATCTGCCACTGTGCGGGAGAATCCGTAAAGGTGTTCGAGTGTTCGAACCGTAATGCGCAAGAAATGGTATGTAAACCCCGTATTTACAAATCTGCCACTGTGCAGGAGAATCCGTATAGGTGTTCGAGTGTTCGAACCGTAATGCGCAAGAAATGGTATGTAAACCCCGTATTTACAAATCTGCCACTGTGCAGGAGAATCCGTATAGGTGTTCGAGTGTTCGAACCGTAATGCGCAAGAAATGGTATGTAAACCCCGTATTTACATATCTGCCACTGTGCAGGAGAATCCGTATAGGTGTTCGAGTGTTCGAACCGTAATGCGCAAGAAATGGTATTTAAACCCCGTATTTACATATCTGCCACTGTGCAGGAGAATCCGTATAGGTGTTCGAGTGTTCGAACCGTAATGCGCAAGAAATGGTATGGAAACCCCGTATTTACATATCTGCCACTGTGCAGGAGAATCCGTATAGGTGTTCGAGTGTTCGAACCGTAATGCGCAAGAAATGGTATGTAAACCCCGTATTTATATATCTGCCACTGTGCTGGAGAATCCGTATACGTGTTCGAGTGTTCGAACCGTAATGCGCAAGAAATGGTATGGAAACCTCGTATTTACATATCTGCCACTGTGCGGGAGAATCCGTATAGGTGTTCGAGTGTTCGAACCGTAATGCGCAAGAAATGGTATGGAAACCCTGTATTTACATCTCTGCCACTGTGCAGGAGAATCCGTATAGGTGGTCGAGTGTTCGAACCGTAATGCGCAAGAAATGGTATTTAAACCCCGTATTTACATATCTGCCACTGTGCAGGAGAATCCGTATAGGTGGTCGAGTGTTCGAACCGTAATGCGCAAGAAATGGTATGTAAACCCCGTATTTACATATCTGCCACTGTGCGGGAGAATCCGTATAGGTGTTCGAGTGTTCGAACCGTAATGCGCAAGAAATGGTATGGAAACCCCGTATTTACATATCTGCCACTGTGCAGGAGAATCCATATAGGTGTTCGAGTGTTCGAACCGTAATGCGCAAGAAATGGTATGGAAACCCCGTATTTACATATCTGCCACTGTGCAAGAGAATCCGTATAGGTGTTCGAGTGTTCGAACCGTAATGCGCAAGAAATGGTATGTAAACCCCGTATTTACATATCTGTCACTGTGCAGGAGAATCCTTATAGGTGTTCGAGTGTTCGAACCGTAATGCGCAAGAAATGGTATGTAAACCCCGTATTTACATATCTGCCACTGTGCAGGAGAATCCGTATAGGTGTTCGAGTGTTCGAACCGTAATGCGCAAGAAATGGTATGGAAACCCTGTATTTACATCTCTGCCACTGTGCAGGAGAATCCGTATAGGTGTTCGAGTGTTCGAACCGTAATGCGCAAGAAATGGTATGTAAACCCCGTATTTACATATCTGCCACTATGCAGGAGAATCCGTATAGGTGTTTGAGTGTTCGAACCGTATTGCGCAAGAAATGGTATTTAAACCCCGTATTTACATATCTGCCACTGTGCAGGAGAATCCGTATAGGTGTTCGAGTGTTCGAACCGTAATGCGCAAGAAATGGTATGGAAACCCCGTATTTACATATCTGCCACTGTGCAGGAGAATCCATATAGGTGTTCGAGTGTTCGAACCGTAATGCGCAAGAAATGGTATGTAAACCCCGTATTTACATATCTGCCACTGTGCAGGAGAATCCGTATAGGTGTTCGAGTGTTCGAACCGTAATGCGCAAGAAATGGTATGGAAACCCCGTATTTACATATCTGCCACTGTGCAAGAGAATCCGTATAGGTGTTCGAGTGTTCGAACCGTAATGCGCAAGAAATAGTATGTAAACCCCGTATTTAAATATCTGCCACTGTGCAGGAGAATCCGTATAGGTGTTCGAGTGTTCGAACCGTAATGCGCAAGAAATGGTATGGAAACCCCGTATTTACATATCTGCCACTGTGGAGGAGAATCCGTATAGGTGTTCGAGTGTTCGAACCGTAATGCGCAAGAAATGGTATGGAAACCCTGTATTTACATATCTGCCACTGTGCAGGAGAATCCGTATAGGTGTTCGAGTGTTCGAACCGTAATGCGCAAGAAATGGTATGTAAACCCCGTATTTACATATCTGCCACTGTGCGGGAGAATCCGTATAGGTGTTCGAGTGTTCGAACCGTAATGCGCAAGAAATGGTATGGAAACCCCGTATTTACATATCTGCCACTGTGCAAGAGAATCCGTATAGGTGTTCGAGTGTTCGAACCGTAATGCGCAAGAAATAGTATCTAAACCCCGTATTTACATATCTGCCACTGTGCAGGAGAATCCGTATAGGTGTTTGAGTGTTCGAACCGTATTGCGCAAGAAATGGTATTTAAACCCCGTATTTACATATCTGCCACTGTGCAGGAGAATCCGTATAGGTGGTCGAGTGTTCGAACCGTAATGCGCAAGAAATGGTATGTAAACCCCGTATTTACATATCTGCCACTGTGCGGGAGAATCCGTATAGGTGTTCGAGTGTTCGAACCGTAATGCGCAAGAAATAGTATGTAAACCACGTATTTACATATCTGCCACTGTGCAGGAGAATCCGTATAGGTGTTCGAGTGTTCGAACCGTAATGCGCAAGAAATGGTATGGAAACCCCGTATTTACATATCTGCCACTGTGCAAGAGAATCCGTATAGGTGTTCGAGTGTTCGAACCGTAATGCGTAAGAAATAGTATGTAAACCCCGTATTTACATATCTGCCACTGTGCAGGAGAATCCGTATAGGTGTTCGAGTGTTCGAACCGTAATGCGCAAGAAATGGTATGGAAACCCTGTATTTACATATCTGCCACTGTGCAGGAGAATCCGTATAGGTGTTCGAGTGTTCGAACTGTAATGCGCAAGAAATGGTATGTAAACCCCGTACTTACATATCTGCCACTGTGCAGGAGAATCCGTATAGGTGTTCGAGTGTTCGAACCGTAATGCGCAAGAAATGGTATGGAAACCCCGTATTTACATATCTGCCACTGTGCAAGAGAATCCGTATAGGTGTTCGAGTGTTCGAACCGTATTGCGCAAGAAATGGTATTTAAACCCCGTATTTACATATCTGCCACTGTGCAGGAGAATCCGTATAGGTGTTCGAGTGTTCGAACCGTAATGCGCAAGAAATGGTATGGAAACCCCGTATTTACATATCTGCCACTGTGCAGGAGAATCCGTATAGGTGTTCGAGTGTTCGAACCGTAATGCGCAAGAAATGGTATGGAAACCCCGTATTTACATATCTGCCACTGTGCAGGAGAATCCGTATAGGTGTTCGAGTGTTCGTACCGTAATGCGCAAGAAATGGTATGGAAACCCCGTATTTACATATCTGCCACTGTGCAGGAGAATCCATATAGGTGTTCGAGTGTTCGAGCCGTAATGCGCAAGAAATGGTATTTAAACCCCGTATTTACATATCTGCCACTGTGCGGGAGAATCCGTATAGGTGTTCGAGTGTTCGAACCGTAATGCGCAAGAAATGGTATGTAAACCCCGTATTTACATATCTGCCACTATGCAGGAGAATCCGTATAGGTGTTTGAGTGTTCGAACCGTATTGCGCAAGAAATGGTATTTAAACCCCGTATTTACATATCTGCCACTGTGCAGGAGAATCCGTATAGGTGTTCGAGTGTTCGTACCGTAATGCGCAAGAAATGGTATGGAAACCCCGTATTTACATATCTGCCACTGTGCAGGAGAATCCGTATAGGTGTTCGAGTGTTCGTACCGTAATGCGCAAGAAATGGTATGGAAACCCCGTATTTACATATCTGCCACTGTGCAGGAGAATCCGTATAGGTGGTCGAGTGTTCGAACCGTAATGCGCAAGAAATGGTATGTAAACCCCGTATTTACATATCTGCCACTGTGCGGGAGAATCCGTATAGGTGTTCGAGTGTTCGAACCGTAATGCGCAAGAAATGGTATGTAAACCCCGTATTTACATATCTGCCACTGTGCAGGAGAATCCGTATAGGTGTTCGAGTGTTCGAACCGTAATGCGCAAGAAATGGTATGGAAACCCCGTATTTACATATCTGCCACTGTACAAGAGAATCCGTATAGGTGTTCGAGTGTTCGAACCGTAATGCGCAAGAAATAGTATGTAAACCCCGTATTTACATATCTGCCACTGTGCAGGAGAATCCGTATAGGTGTTCGAGTGTTCGAACCGTAATGCGCAAGAAATGGTATGGAAACCCTGTATTTACATATCTGCCACTGTGCAGGAGAATCCGTATAGGTGTTCGAGTGTTCGAACTGTAATGCGCAAGAAATGGTATGTAAACCCCGTATTTACATATCTGCCACTGTGCAGGAGAATCCGTATAGGTGTTTGAGTGTTCGAACCGTATTGCGCAAGAAATGGTATTTAAACCCCGTATTTACATATCTGCCACTGTGCAGGAGAATCCATATAGGTGTTCGAGTGTTCGAACCGTAATGCGCAAGAAATGGTATTTAAACCCCGTATTTACATATCTGCCACTGTGCGGGAGAATCCGTAAAGGTGTTCGAGTGTTCGAACCGTAATGCGCAAGAAATGGTATGTAAACCCCGTATTTACAAATCTGCCACTGTGCAGGAGAATCCGTATAGGTGTTCGAGTGTTCGAACCGTAATGCGCAAGAAATGGTATGTAAACCCCGTATTTACATATCTGCCACTGTGCAGGAGAATCCGTATAGGTGTTTTAGTGTTCGAACCGTATTGCGCAAGAAATGGTATTTAAACCCCGTATTTACATATCTGCCACTGTGCAGGAGAATCCGTATAGGTGTTCGAGTGTTCGAACCGTAATGCGCAAGAAATGGTATGGAAACCCCGTATTTACATATCTGCCACTGTGCAGGAGAATCCGTATAGGTGTTCGAGTGTTCGAACCGTAATGCGCAAGAAATGGTATGTAAACCCCGTATTTACATATCTGCCACTGTGCAGGAGAATCCGTATAGGTGTTCGAGTGTTCGAACCGTAATGCGCAAGAAATGGTATGGAAACCCTGTATTTACATATCTGCCACTGTGTAGGAGAATCCGTATAGGTGTTCGAGTGTTCGAACTGTAATGCGCAAGAAATGGTATGTAAACCCCGTATTTACATATCTGCCACTGTGCAGGAGAATCCGTATAGGTGTTTGAGTGTTCGAACCGTAATGCGCAAGAAATGGTATGTAAACCCCGTATTTACATATCTGCCACTGTGCAGGAGAATCCGTATAGGTGTTCGAGTGTTCGAACCGTAATGCGCAAGAAATGGTATGGAAACCCCGTATTTACATATCTGCCACTGTGCAGGAGAATCCGTATAGGTGTTCGAGTGTTCGAACCGTAATGCGCAAGAAATGGTATGGAAACCCCGTATTTACATATCTGCCACTGTGCAGGAGAATCCGTATAGGTGTTCGAGTGTTCGTACCGTAATGCGCAAGAAATGGTATGGAAACCCCGTATTTACATATCTGCCACTGTGCAGGAGAATCCGTATAGGTGTTTGAGTGTTCGAACCGTATTGCGCAAGAAATGGTATTTAAACCCCGTATTTACATATCTGCCACTGTGCAGGAGAATCCGTATAGGTGGTCGAGTGTTCGAACCGTAATGCGCAAGAAATGATATGTAAACCCCGTATTTACATATCTGCCACTGTGCGGGAGAATCCGTATAGGTGTTCGAATGTTCGAACCGTAATGCGCAAGAAATGGTATGTAAACCCCGTATTTACATATCTGCCACTGTGCAGGAGAATCCGTATAGGTGTTCGAGTGTTCGAACCGTAATGCGCAAGAAATGGTATGGAAACCCCGTATTTACATATCTGCCACTGTACAAGAGAATCCGTATAGGTGTTCGAGTGTTCGAACCGTAATGCGCAAGAAATAGTATGTAAACCCCGTATTTACATATCTGCCACTGTGCAGGAGAATCCGTATAGGTGTTCGAGTGTTCGAACCGTAATGCGCAAGAAATGGTATGGAAACCCTGTATTTACATATCTGCCACTGTGCAGGAGAATCCGTATAGGTGTTCGAGTGTTCGAACTGTAATGCGCAAGAAATGGTATGTAAACCCCGTATTTACATATCTGCCACTGTGCAGGAGAATCCGTATAGGTGTTTGAGTGTTCGAACCGTATTGCGCAAGAAATGGTATTTAAACCCCGTATTTACATATCTGCCACTGTGCAGGAGAATCCATATAGGTGTTCGAGTGTTCGAACCGTAATGCGCAAGAAATGGTATTTAAACCCCGTATTTACATATCTGCCACTGTGCGGGAGAATCCGTAAAGGTGTTCGAGTGTTCGAACCGTAATGCGCAAGAAATGGTATGTAAACCCCGTATTTACAAATCTGCCACTGTGCAGGAGAATCCGTATAGGTGTTCGAGTGTTCGAACCGTAATGCGCAAGAAATGGTATGTAAATCCCGTATTTACATATCTGCCACTGTGCAGGAGAATCCGTATAGGTGTTTGAGTGTTCGAACCGTATTGCGCAAGAAATGGTATTTAAACCCCGTATTTACATATCTGCCACTGTGCAGGAGAATCCGTATAGGTGTTCGAGTGTTCGAACCGTAATGCGCAAGAAATGGTATGGAAACCCCGTATTTACATATCTGCCACTGTGCAGGAGAATCCGTATAGGTGTTCGAGTGTTCGAACCGTAATGCGCAAGAAATGGTATGTAAACCCCGTATTTACATATTTGCCACTGTGCAGGAGAATCCGTATAGGTGTTTGAGTGTTCGAACCGTATTGCGCAAGAAATGGTATTTAAACCCCGTATTTACATATCTGCCACTGTGCAGGAGAATCCGTATAGGTGGTCGAGTGTTCGAACCGTAATGCACAAGAAATGGTATGTAAACCCCGTATTTACATATCTGCCACTGTGCGGGAGAATCCGTATAGGTGTTCGAGTGTTCGAACCGTAATGCGCAAGAAATGGTATGTATACCCCGTATTTACATATCTGCCACTGTGCAGGAGAATCCGTATAGGTGTTCGAGTGTTCGAACCGTAATGCGCAAGAAATGGTATGGAAACCCCGTATTTACATATCTGCCACTGTGCAAGAGAATCCGTATAGGTGTTCGAGTGTTCGAACCGTAATGCGCAAGAAATGGTATGTAAACCCCGTATTTACATATCTGTCACTGTGCAGCAGAATTCTTATAGGTGTTCGAGTGTTCGAACCGTAATGCGCAAGAAATGGTATGTAAACCCCGTATTTACATATCTGTCACTGTGCAGGAGAATCCTTATAGGTGTTCGAGTGTTCGAACCGTAATGCGCAAGAAATAGTATGTAAACCCCGTATTTACATATCTGCCACTGTGCAGGAGAATCCGTATAGGTGTTCGAGTGTTCGAACCGTAATGCGCAAGAAATGGTATGGAAACCCTGTATTTACATCTCTGCCACTGTGCAGGAGAATCCGTATAGGTGTTCGAGTGTTCGAACCGTAATGCGCAAGAAATGGTATGTAAACCCCGTATTTACATATCTGCCACTATGCAGGAGAATCCGTATAGGTGTTTGAGTGTTCGAACCGTAATGCGCAAGAAATGGTATGTAAACCCCGTATTTACATATCTGCCACTGTGCGGGAGAATCCGTATAGGTGTTCGAGTGTTCGAACCGTAATGCGCAAGAAATGGTATGGAAACCCTGTATTTACATCTCTGCCACTGTGCAGGAGAATCCGTATAGGTGTTCGAGTGTTCGAACCGTAATGCGCAAGAAATGGTATGTAAACCCCGTATTTACATATCTGCCACTATGCAGGAGAATCCGTATAGGTGTTCGAGTGTTCGAACCGTAATGCGCAAGAAATGGTATGTAAACCCCGTATTTACATATCTGCCACTGTGCGGGAGAATCCGTATAGGTGTTCGAGTGTTCGAACCGTAATGCGCAAGAAATGGTATGTAAACCCCGTATTTACATATCTGCCACTGTGCAGGAGAATCCGTATAGGTGTTCGAGTGTTCGAACCGTAATGCGCAAGAAATGGTATGGAAACCCCGTATTTACATATCTGCCACTGTGCAAGAGAATCCGTATAGGTGTTCGAGTGTTCGAACCGTAATGCGCAAGAAATAGTATGTAAACCCCGTATTTACATATCTGCCACTGTGCAGGAGAATCCGTATAGGTGTTCGAGTGTTCGAACCGTAATGCGCAAGAAATGGTATGGAAACCCTGTATTTACATATCTGCCACTGTGCAGGAGAATCCGTATAGGTGTTCGAGTGTTCGAACTGTAATGCGCAAGAAATGGTATGTAAACCCCGTATTTACATATCTGCCACTGTGCAGGAGAATCCGTATAGGTGTTTGAGTGTTCGAACCGTAATGTGCAAGAAATGGTATGTAAACCCCGTATTTACATATCTGCCACTGTGCAGGAGAATCCGTATAGGTGTTCGAGTGTTCGAACCGTAATGCGCAAGAAATGGTATGGAAACCCCGTATTTACATATCTGCCACTGTGCAGGAGAATCCGTATAGGTGTTCGAGTGTTCGAACCGTAATGCGCAAGAAATGGTATGGAAACCCCGTATTTACATATCTGCCACTGTGCAGGAGAATCCGTATAGGTGTTCGAGTGTTCGTACCGTAATGCGCAAGAAATGGTATGGAAACCCCGTATTTACATATCTGCCACTGTGCAGGAGAATCCGTATAGGTGTTTGAGTGTTCGAACCGTATTGCGCAAGAAATGGTATTTAAACCCCGTATTTACATATCTGCCACTGTGCAGGAGAATCCGTATAGGTGGTCGAGTGTTCGAACCGTAATGCGCAAGAAATGGTATGTAAACCCCGTATTTACATATCTCCACTGTGCGGGAGAATCCGTATAGGTGTTCGAGTGTTCGAACCGTAATGCGCAAGAAATGGTATGTAAACCCCGTTTTTACATATCTGCCACTGTGCAGGAGAATCCGTATAGGTGTTCGAGTGTTCGAACTGTAATGCGCAAGAAATGGTATGTAAACCCCGTATTTACATATCTGCCACTGTGCAGGAGAATCCGTATAGGTGTTTGAGTGTTCGAACCGTATTGCGCAAGAAATGGTATTTAAACCCCGTATTTACATATCTGCCACTGTGCAGGAGAATCCGTATAGGTGGTCGAGTGTTCGAACCGTAATGCGCAAGAAATGGTATGTAAACCCCGTATTTACATAGCTGCCACTGTGCGGGAGAATCCGTATAGGTGTTCGAGTGTTCGAACCGTAATGCGCAAGAAATGGTATGTATACCCCGTATTTACATATCTGCCACTGTGCAGGAGAATCCGTATAGGTGTTCGAGTGTTCGAACCGTAATGCGCAAGAAATGGTATGGAAACCCCGTATTTACATATCTGCCACTGTGCAAGAGAATCCGTATAGGTGTTCGAGTGTTCGAACCGTAATGCGCAAGAAATGGTATGTAAACCCCGTATTTACATATCTGTCACTGTGCAGCAGAATTCTTATAGGTGTTCGAGTGTTCGAACCGTAATGCGCAAGAAATGGTATGTAAACCCCGTATTTACATATCTGTCACTGTGCAGGAGAATCCTTATAGGTGTTCGAGTGTTCGAACCGTAATGCGCAAGAAATAGTATGTAAACCCCGTATTTACATATCTGCCACTGTGCAGGAGAATCCGTATAGGTGTTCGAGTGTTCGAACCGTAATGCGCAAGAAATGGTATGGAAACCCTGTATTTACATCTCTGCCACTGTGCAGGAGAATCCGTATAGGTGTTCGAGTGTTCGAACCGTAATGCGCAAGAAATGGTATGTAAACCCCGTATTTACATATCTGCCACTATGCAGGAGACTCCGTATAGGTGTTTGAGTGTTCGAACCGTAATGCGCAAGAAATGGTATGTAAACCCCGTATTTACATATCTGCCACTGTGCGGGAGAATCCGTATAGGTGTTCGAGTGTTCGAACCGTAATGCGCAAGAAATGGTATGGAAACCCTGTATTTACATCTCTGCCACTGTGCAGGAGAATCCGTATAGGTGTTCGAGTGTTCGAACCGTAATGCGCAAGAAATGGTATGTAAACCCCGTATTTACATATCTGCCACTATGCAGGAGAATCCGTATAGGTGTTCGAGTGTTCGAACCGTAATGCGCAAGAAATGGTATGTAAACCCCGTATTTACATATCTGCCACTGTGCGGGAGAATCCGTATAGGTGTTCGAGTGTTCGAACCGTAATGCGCAAGAAATGGTATGTAAACCCCGTATTTACATATCTGCCACTGTGCAGGAGAATCCGTATAGGTGTTCGAGTGTTCGAACCGTAATGCGCAAGAAATGGTATGGAAACCCCGTATTTACATATCTGCCACTGTGCAAGAGAATCCGTATAGGTGTTCGAGTGTTCGAACCGTAATGCGCAAGAAATAGTATGTAAACCCCGTATTTACATATCTACCACTGTGCAGGAGAATCCGTATAGGTGTTCGAGTGTTCGAACCGTAATGCGCAAGAAATGGTATGGAAACCCTGTATTTACATATCTGCCACTGTGCAGGAGAATCCGTATAGGTGTTCGAGTGTTCGAACTGTAATGCGCAAGAAATGGTATGTAAACCCCGTATTTACATATCTGGCACTGTGCAGGAGAATCCGTATAGGTGTTTGAGTGTTCGAACCGTAATGTGCAAGAAATGGTATGTAAACCCCGTATTTACATATCTGCCACTGTGCAGGAGAATCCGTATAGGTGTTCGAGTGTTCGAACCGTAATGCGCAAGAAATGGTATGGAAACCCCGTATTTACATATCTGCCACTGTGCAGGAGAATCCGTATAGGTGTTCGAGTGTTCGAACCGTAATGCGCAAGAAATGGTATGGAAACCCCGTATTTACATATATGCCACTGTGCAGGAGAATCCGTATAGGTGTTCGAGTGTTCGTACCGTAATGCGCAAGAAATGGTATGGAAACCCCGTATTTACATATCTGCCACTGTGCAGGAGAATCCGTATAGGTGTTTGAGTGTTCGAACCGTATTGCGCAAGAAATGGTATTTAAACCCCGTATTTACATATCTGCCACTGTGCAGGAGAATCCGTATAGGTGGTCGAGTGTTCGAACCGTAATGCGCAAGAAATGGTATGTAAACCCCGTATTTACATATCTGCCACTGTGCGGGAGAATCCGTATAGGTGTTCGAGTGTTCGAACCGTAATGCGCAAGAAATGGTATGTAAACCCCGTATTTACATATCTGCCACTGTGCAGGAGAATCCGTATAGGTGTTCGAGTGTTCGAACCGTAATGCGCAAGAAATGGTATGGAAACCCCGTATTTACATATCTGCCACTGTGCAAGAGAATCCGTATAGGTGTTCGAGTGTTCGAACCGTAATGCGCAAGAAATAGTATGTAAACCCCGTATTTACATATCTGCCACTGTGCAGGAGAATCCGTATAGGTGTTCGAGTGTTCGAACCGTAATGCGCAAGAAATGGTATGGAAACCCTGTATTTACATATCTGCCACTGTGCAGGAGAATCCGTATAGGTGTTCGAGTGTTCGAACTGTAATGCGCAAGAAATGGTATGTAAACCCCGTATTTACATATCTGCCACTGTGCAGGAGAATCCGTATAGGTGTTTGAGTGTTCGAACCGTATTGCGCAAGAAATGGTATTTAAACCCCGTATTTACATATCTGCCACTGTGCAGGAGAATCCATATAGGTGTTCGAGTGTTCGAACCGTAATGCGCAAGAAATGGTATTTAAACCCCGTATTTACATATCTGCCACTGTGCGGGAGAATCCGTATAGGTGTTCGAGTGTTCGAACCGTAATGCGCAAGAAATGGTATGTAAACCCCGTATTTACAAATCTGCCACTGTGCAGGAGAATCCGTATAGGTGTTCGAGTGTTCGAACCGTAATGCGCAAGAAATGGTATGTAAACCCCGTATTTACATATCTGCCACTGTGCAGGAGAATCCGTATAGGTGTTTGAGTGTTCGAACCGTATTGCGCAAGAAATGGTATTTAAACCCCGTATTTACATATCTGCCACTGTGCAGGAGAATCCGTATAGGTGTTCGAGTGTTCGAACCGTAATGCGCAAGAAATGGTATGTAAACCCCGTATTTACATATCTGCCACTATGCAGGAGAATCCGTATAGGTGTTTGAGTGTTCGAACCGTAATGCGCAAGAAATGGTATGGAAACCCCGTATTTACATATCTGCCACTGTGCAAGAGAATCCGTATAGGTGTTCGAGTGTTCGAACCGTAATGCGCAAGAAATGGTATGTAAACCCCGTATTTACATATCTGTCACTGTGCAGCAGAATTCTTATAGGTGTTCGAGTGTTCGAACCGTAATGCGCAAGAAATGGTATGTAAACCCCGTATTTACATATCTGTCACTGTGCAGGAGAATCCTTATAGGTGTTCGAGTGTTCGAACCGTAATGCGCAAGAAATAGTATGTAAACCCCGTATTTACATATCTGCCACTGTGCAGGAGAATCCGTATAGGTGTTCGAGTGTTCGAACCGTAATGCGCAAGAAATGGTATGGAAACCCTGTATTTACATCTCTGCCACTGTGCAGGAGAATCCGTATAGGTGTTCGAGTGTTCGAACCGTAATGCGCAAGAAATGGTATGTAAACCCCGTATTTACATATCTGCCACTATGCAGGAGAATCCGTATAGGTGTTTGAGTGTTCGAACCGTAATGCGCAAGAAATGGTATGTAAACCCCGTATTTACATATCTGCCACTGTGCGGGAGAATCCGTATAGGTGTTCGAGTGTTCGAACCGTAATGCGCAAGAAATGGTATGGAAACCCTGTATTTACATCTCTGCCACTGTGCAGGAGAATCCGTATAGGTGTTCGAGTGTTCGAACCGTAATGCGCAAGAAATGGTATGTAAACCCCGTATTTACATATCTGCCACTATGCAGGAGAATCCGTATAGGTGTTCGAGTGTTCGAACCGTAATGCGCAAGAAATGGTATGTAAACCCCGTATTTACATATCTGCCACTGTGCGGGAGAATCCGTATAGGTGTTCGAGTGTTCGAACCGTAATGCGCAAGAAATGGTATGTAAACCCCGTATTTACATATCTGCCACTGTGCAGGAGAATCCGTATAGGTGTTCGAGTGTTCGAACCGTAATGCGCAAGAAATAGTATGTAAACCCCGTATTTACATATCTGCCACTGTGCAGGAGAATCCGTATAGGTGTTCGAGTGTTCGAACCGTAATGCGCAAGAAATGGTATGGAAACCCTGTATTTACATATCTGCCACTGTGCAGGAGAATCCGTATAGGTGTTCGAGTGTTCGAACTGTAATGCGCAAGAAATGGTATGTAAACCCCGTATTTACATATCTGCCACTGTGCAGGAGAATCCGTATAGGTGTTTGAGTGTTCGAACCGTATTGCGCAAGAAATGGTATTTAAACCCCGTATTTACATATCTGCCACTGTGCAGGAGAATCCATATAGGTGTTCGAGTGTTCGAACCGTAATGCGCAAGAAATGGTATTTAAACCCCGTATTTACATATCTGCCACTGTGCGGGAGAATCCGTATAGGTGTTCGAGTGTTCGAACCGTAATGCGCAAGAAATGGTATGTAAACCCCGTATTTACAAATCTGCCACTGTGCAGGAGAATCCGTATAGGTGTTCGAGTGTTCGAACCGTAATGCGCAAGAAATGGTATGTAAACCCCGTATTTACATATCTGCCACTGTGCAGGAGAATCCGTATAGGTGTTTGAGTGTTCGAACCGTATTGCGCAAGAAATGGTATTTAAACCCCGTATTTACATATCTGCCACTATGCAGGAGAATCCGTATAGGTGTTCGAGTGTTCGAACCGTAATGCGCAAGAAATGGTATGTAAACCCCGTATTTACATATCTGCCACTATGCAGGAGAATCCGTATAGGTGTTTGAGTGTTCGAACCGTAATGCGCAAGAAATGGTATGGAAACCCCGTATTTACATATCTGCCACTGTGCAAGAGAATCCGTATAGGTGTTCGAGTGTTCGAACCGTAATGCGCAAGAAATGGTATGTAAACCCCGTATTTACATATCTGTCACTGTGCAGCAGAATTCTTATAGGTGTTCGAGTGTTCGAACCGTAATGCGCAAGAAATGGTATGTAAACCCCGTATTTACATATCTGTCACTGTGCAGGAGAATCCTTATAGGTGTTCGAGTGTTCGAACCGTAATGCGCAAGAAATAGTATGTAAACCCCGTATTTACATATCTGCCACTGTGCAGGAGAATCCGTATAGGTGTTCGAGTGTTCGAACCGTAATGCGCAAGAAATGGTATGGAAACCCTGTATTTACATCTCTGCCACTGTGCAGGAGAATCCGTATAGGTGTTCGAGTGTTCGAACCGTAATGCGCAAGAAATGGTATGTAAACCCCGTATTTACATATCTGCCACTATGCAGGAGAATCCGTATAGGTGTTTGAGTGTTCGAACCGTAATGCGCAAGAAATGGTATGTAAACCCCGTATTTACATATCTGCCACTGTGCGGGAGAATCCGTATAGGTGTTCGAGTGTTCGAACCGTAATGCGCAAGAAATGGTATGGAAACCCTGTATTTACATCTCTGCCACTGTGCAGGAGAATCCGTATAGGTGTTCGAGTGTTCGAACCGTAATGCGCAAGAAATGGTATGTAAACCCCGTATTTACATATCTGCCACTATGCAGGAGAATCCGTATAGGTGTTCGAGTGTTCGAACCGTAATGCGCAAGAAATGGTATGTAAACCCCGTATTTACATATCTGCCACTGTGCGGGAGAATCCGTATAGGTGTTCGAGTGTTCGAACCGTAATGCGCAAGAAATGGTATGTAAACCCCGTATTTACATATCTGCCACTGTGCAGGAGAATCCGTATAGGTGTTCGAGTGTTCGAACCGTAATGCGCAAGAAATGGTATGGAAACCCCGTATTTACATATCTGCCACTGTGCAAGAGAATCCGTATAGGTGTTCGAGTGTTCGAACCGTAATGCGCAAGAAATAGTATGTAAACCCCGTATTTACATATCTGCCACTGTGCAGGAGAATCCGTATAGGTGTTCGAGTGTTCGAACCGTAATGCGCAAGAAATGGTATGGAAACCCTGTATTTACATATCTGCCACTGTGCAGGAGAATCCGTATAGGTGTTCGAGTGTTCGAACTGTAATGCGCAAGAAATGGTATGTAAACCCCGTATTTACATATCTGGCACTGTGCAGGAGAATCCGTATAGGTGTTTGAGTGTTCGAACCGTAATGTGCAAGAAATGGTATGTAAACCCCGTATTTACATATCTGCCACTGTGCAGGAGAATCCGTATAGGTGTTCGAGTGTTCGAACCGTAATGCGCAAGAAATGGTATGGAAACCCCGTATTTACATATCTGCCACTGTGCAGGAGAATCCGTATAGGTGTTCGAGTGTTCGAACCGTAATGCGCAAGAAATGGTATGGAAACCCCGTATTTACATATATGCCACTGTGCAGGAGAATCCGTATAGGTGTTCGAGTGTTCGTACCGTAATGCGCAAGAAATGGTATGGAAACCCCGTATTTACATATCTGCCACTGTGCAGGAGAATCCGTATAGGTGTTTGAGTGTTCGAACCGTATTGCGCAAGAAATGGTATTTAAACCCCGTATTTACATATCTGCCACTGTGCAGGAGAATCCGTATAGGTGGTCGAGTGTTCGAACCGTAATGCGCAAGAAATGGTATGTAAACCCCGTATTTACATATCTGCCACTGTGCGGGAGAATCCGTATAGGTGTTCGAGTGTTCGAACCGTAATGCGCAAGAAATGGTATGTAAACCCCGTATTTACATATCTGCCACTGTGCAGGAGAATCCGTATAGGTGTTCGAGTGTTCGAACCGTAATGCGCAAGAAATGGTATGGAAACCCCGTATTTACATATCTGCCACTGTGCAAGAGAATCCGTATAGGTGTTCGAGTGTTCGAACCGTAATGCGCAAGAAATAGTATGTAAACCCCGTATTTACATATCTGCCACTGTGCAGGAGAATCCGTATAGGTGTTCGAGTGTTCGAACCGTAATGCGCAAGAAATGGTATGGAAACCCTGTATTTACATATCTGCCACTGTGCAGGAGAATCCGTATAGGTGTTCGAGTGTTCGAACTGTAATGCGCAAGAAATGGTATGTAAACCCCGTATTTACATATCTGCCACTGTGCAGGAGAATCCGTATAGGTGTTTGAGTGTTCGAACCGTATTGCGCAAGAAATGGTATTTAAACCCCGTATTTACATATCTGCCACTGTGCAGGAGAATCCATATAGGTGTTCGAGTGTTCGAACCGTAATGCGCAAGAAATGGTATTTAAACCCCGTATTTACATATCTGCCACTGTGCGGGAGAATCCGTATAGGTGTTCGAGTGTTCGAACCGTAATGCGCAAGAAATGGTATGTAAACCCCGTATTTACAAATCTGCCACTGTGCAGGAGAATCCGTATAGGTGTTCGAGTGTTCGAACCGTAATGCGCAAGAAATGGTATGTAAACCCCGTATTTACATATCTGCCACTGTGCAGGAGAATCCGTATAGGTGTTTGAGTGTTCGAACCGTATTGCGCAAGAAATGGTATTTAAACCCCGTATTTACATATCTGCCACTGTGCAGGAGAATCCGTATAGGTGTTCGAGTGTTCGAACCGTAATGCGCAAGAAATGGTATGGAAACCCCGTATTTACATATCTGCCACTGTGCAGGAGAATCCGTATAGGTGTTCGAGTGTTCGAACCGTAATGCGCAAGAAATGGTATGTAAACCCCGTATTTACATATCTGCCACTGTGCAGGAGAATCCGTATAGGTGTTTGAGTGTTCGAACCGTATTGCGCAAGAAATGGTATTTAAACCCCGTATTTACATATCTGCCACTGTGCAGGAGAATCCGTATAGGTGGTCGAGTGTTCGAACCGTAATGCGCAAGAAATGGTATGTAAACCCCGTATTTACATATCTGCCACTGTGCGGGAGAATCCGTATAGGTGTTCGAGTGTTCGAACCGTAATGCGCAAGAAATGGTATGTAAACCCCGTATTTACATATCTGCCACTGTGCAGGAGAATCCGTATAGGTGTTCGAGTGTTCGAACCGTAATGCGCAAGAAATGGTATGGAAACCCCGTATTTACATATCTGCCACTGTGCAAGAGAATCCGTATAGGTGTTCGAGTGTTCGAACCGTAATGCGCAGGAAATGGTTTGTAAACCCCGTATTTACATATCTGTCACTGTGCAGGAGAATCCTTATAGGTGTTCGAGTGTTCGAACCGTAATGCGCAAGAAATGGTATGTAAACCCCGTATTTACATATCTGCCACTGTGCAGGAGAATCCGTATAGGTGTTCGAGTGTTCGAACCGTAATGCGCAAGAAATGGTATGGAAACCCTGTATTTACATCTCTGCCACTGTGCAGGAGAATCCGTATAGGTGTTCGAGTGTTCGAACCGTAATGCGCAAGAAATGGTATGTAAACCCCGTATTTACATATCTGCCACTATGCAGGAGAATCCGTATAGGTGTTTGAGTGTTCGAACCGTATTGCGCAAGAAATGGTATTTAAACCCCGTATTTACATATCTGCCACTGTGCAGGAGAATCCGTATAGGTGTTCGAGTGTTCGAACCGTAATGCGCAAGAAATGGTATGGAAACCCCGTATTTACATATCTGCCACTGTGCAGGAGAATCCATATAGGTGTTCGAGTGTTCGAACCGTAATGCGCAAGAAATGGTATGTAAACCCCGTATTTACATATCTGCCACTATGGAGGAGAATCCGTATAGGTGTTCGAGTGTTCGAACCGTAATGCGCAAGAAATGGTATGGAAACCCCGTATTTCAATATCTGCCACTGTGCAAGAGAATCCGTATAGGTGTTCGAGTGTTCGAACCGTAATGCGCAAGAAATAGTATGTAAACCCCGTATTTAAATATCTGCCACTGTGCAGGAGAATCCGTATAGGTGTTCGAGTGTTCGAACCGTAATGCGCAAGAAATGGTATGGAAACCCCGTATTTACATATCTGCCACTGTGGAGGAGAATCCGTATAGGTGTTCGAGTGTTCGAACCGTAATGCGCAAGAAATGGTATGGAAACCCTGTATTTACATATCTGCCACTGTGCAGGAGAATCCGTATAGGTGTTCGAGTGTTCGAACCGTAATGCGCAAGAAATGGTATGTAAACCCCGTATTTACATATCTGCCACCGTGCAGGAGAATCCGTATAGGTGTTTGAGTGTTCGAACCGTATTGCGCAAGAAATGGTATTTAAACCCCGTATTTACATATCTGCCACTGTGCAGGAGAATCCGTATAGGTGGTCGAGTGTTCGAACCGTAATGCGCAAGAAATGGTATGTAAACCCCGTATTTACATATCTGCCACTGTGCGGGAGAATCCGTATAGGTGTTCGAGTGTTCGAACCGTAATGCGCAAGAAATGGTATGTAAACCCCGTATTTACATATCTGGCACTGTGCAGGAGAATCCGTATAGGTGTTCGAGTGTTCGAACCGTAATGCGCAAGAAATGGTATGGAAACCCCGTATTTACATATCTGCCACTGTGCAAGAGAATCCGTATAGGTGTTCGAGTGTTCGAACCGTAATGCGCAAGAAATAGTATGTAAACCCCGTATTTACATATCTGCCACTGTGCAGGAGAATCCGTATAGGTGTTCGAGTGTTCGAACCGTAATGCGCAAGAAATGGTATGGAAACCCTGTATTTACATATCTGCCACTGTGCAGGAGAATCCGTATAGGTGTTCGAGTGTTCGAACTGTAATGCGCAAGAAATGGTATGTAAACCCCGTATTTACATATCTGCCACTGTGCAGGAGAATCCGTATAGGTGTTTGAGTGTTCGAACCGTATTGCGCAAGAAATGGTATTTAAACCCCGTATTTACATATCTGCCACTGTGCAGGAGAATCCATATAGGTGTTCGAGTGTTCGAACCGTAATGCGCAAGAAATGGTATTTAAACCCCGTATTTACATATCTGCCACTGTGCGGGAGAATCCGTATAGGTGTTCGAGTGTTCGAACCGTGTTGCGCAAGAAATGGTATGTAAACCACGTATTTACATATCTACCACTATGTAGGAGAATCCGTATAGGTGTTCGAGTGTTCGAACCGTAATGCGCAAAAAATGGTATGGAAACCCCGTATTTACATATCTGCCACTGTGCAGGAGAATCCGTATAGGTGTTCGAGTGTTCGAACCGTAATGCGCAAGAAATGGTATGGAAACCCCGTATTTACATATCTGCCACTGTGCAGGAGAATCCGTATAGGTGTTCGAGTGTTCGAACCGTAATGCGCAAGAAATGGTATGGAAACCCCGTATTTACATATCTGCCACTGTGCAAGAGAATCCGTATAGGTGTTCGAGTGTTCGAACCGTAATGCGCAAGAAATGGTATGTAAACCCCGTATTTACATATCTGTCACTGTGCAGGAAAATCCGTATTGGTGTTCGAGTGTTCAAACCGTAATGCGCAAGAAATGGTATGTAAACCCCGTATTTACATATCTGCCACTGTGCAGGAGAATCCGTATAGGTGTTCGAGTGTTCGAACCGTAATGCGCAAGAAATGGTATGGAAACCCCGTATTTACATATCTGCCACTGTGCAGGAGAATCCGTATAGGTGTTCGAGTGTTCGAACCGTAATGCGCAAGAAATGGTATGTAAACCCCGTATTTACATATCTGCCACTGTGAGGGAGAATCCGTATAGGTGTTCGAGTGTTCGAACCGTATTGCGCAAGAAATGGTATGTAAACCGCGTATTTACATATCTACCACTGTGGAGGAGAATCCGTATAGGTGTTCGAGTGTTCGAACCGTAATGCGCAAAAAATGGTATGGAAACCCCGTATTTACATATCTGTCACTGTGCAGGAGAATCTGTATAGGTGTTCGAGTGTTCGAACCGTAATGCGCAACAAATGGTATGTAAACCCCGTATTTACATATCTGCCACTGTGTAGGAGAATCCGTATAGGTGTTTGAGTGTTCGAACCGTATTGCGCAAGAAATGGTATTTAAACCCCGTATTTACATATCTGCCACTGTGCAAGAGAATCCGTATAGGTGTTCGAGTGTTCGAACCGTAATGCGCAAGAAATGGTATGTAAACCCCGTATTTACATATCTTTCACTGTGCAGGAGAATCCGTATAGGTGTTCGAGTGTTCGAACCGTAATGCGCAAGAAATGGTATGTAAACCCCGTATTTACATATCTGCCACTGTGCAGGAGAATCCGTATAGGTGTTCGAGTGTTCGAACCGTAATGCGCAAGAAATGGTATGGAAACCCCGTATTTACATATCTGCCACTGTGCAGGAGAATCCGTATAGGTGTTCGAGTGTTCGAACCGTAATGCGCAAGAAATGTTATGGAAACCCCGTATTTACATATCTGCCACTGTGCAGGAGAATCCGTATAGGTGTTCGAGTGTTCGTACCGTAATGCGCAAGAAATGGTATGGAAACCCTGTATTTACATATCTGCCACTGTGCAGGAGAATCCGTATAGGTGTTCGAGTGTTCGAACCGTAATGCGCAAGAAATGGTATGTAAACCCCGTATTTACATATCTGCCACTATGCAGGAGAATCCGTATAGGTGTTTGAGTGTTCGAACCGTATTGCGCAAGAAATGGTATTTAAACCCCGTATTTACATATCTGCCACTGTGTAGGAGAATCCGTATAGGTGTTCGAGTGTTCGAACCGTAATGCGCAAGAAATGGTATGGAAACCCTGTATTTACATATCTGCCACTGTGCAGGAGAATCCGTATAGGTGTTCGAGTGTTCGAACCGTAATGCGCAAGAAATGGTATGTAAACCCCGTATTTACATATCTGCCACTATGCAGGAGAATCCGTATAGGTGTTCGAGTGTTCGAACCGTAATGCGCAAGAAATGGTATGTAAACCCCGTATTTACATATCTGCCACTGTGCAGGAGAATCCGTATAGGTGTTCGAGTGTTCGAACCGTAATTCGCAAGAAATGGTATGGAAACCCCGTATTTACATATCTGCCACTGTGCAAGAGAATCCGTATAGGTGTTCGAGTGTTCGAACCGTAATGCGCAAGAAATAGTATGTAAACCCCGTATTTACATATCTGCCACTGTGTAGGAGAATCCGTATAGGTGTTCG
Source organism: Camellia sinensis (assembly GCF_055761805.1). Lineage (NCBI taxonomy): Eukaryota > Viridiplantae > Streptophyta > Magnoliopsida > Ericales > Theaceae > Camellia > Camellia sinensis. The sequence goes on from NC_138965.1 coordinate 6,045,218, forward strand.
AGTGTTCGAACCGTAATTCACAAGAAATGGTATGGAAACCCCGTATTTACATATCTGCCACTGTGCAGGAGAATCCGTATAGGTGTTCGAGTGTTCGAACCGTAATGCGCAAAAAATGGTATGTAAACCCCGTATTTACATATCTGCCACTGTGCAGGAGAATCCGTATAGGTGTTTGAGTGTTCGAACCGTATTGCGCAAGAAATGGTATTTAAATCCCGTATTTACATATCTGCCACTGTGCAGGAGAATCCGTATAGGTGGTCGAGTGTTCGAACCGTAATGCGCAAGAAATGGTATGTAAACTCCGTATTTACATATCTGCCACTGTGCGGGAGAATCCGTATAGGTGTTCGAGTGTTCGAACCGTAATGCGCAAGAAATGGTATGTAAACCCCGTATTTACAAATCTGCCACTGTGCGGGAGAATCCGTATAGGTGTTCGAGTGTTCGAACCGTAATGCGCAAGAAATGGTATGTAAACCCCGTATTTACATATCTGCCACTGTGCAGGAGAATCCGTATAGGTGTTCGAGTGTTCGAACCGTAATGCGCAAGAAATGGTATGGAAACCCCGTATTTACATATCTGTCACTGTGCAGGAGAATCCGTATAGGTGTTCGAGTGTTCGAACCGTAATGCGCAAGAAATGGTATGTAAACCCCGTATTTACATATCTGCCACTGTGCAGGAGAATCCGTATAGGTGTTCGAGTGTTCGAACCGTAATGCGCAAGAAATGGTATGGAAACCCCGTATTTACATATCTGCCACAGTGTAGGAGAATCCGTATAGGTGTTCGAGTGTTCGAACCGTAATTCACAAGAAATGGTATGGAAACCCTGTATTTACATATCTGCCACTGTGCAGGAGAATCCGTATAGGTGTTCGAGTGTTCGAACCGTAATGCGCAAGAAATGGTATGCAAACCCCGTATTTACATATCTGCCACTATGCAGGAGAATCCTTATAGGTGTTTGAGTGTTCGAACCGTATTGCGCAAGAAATGGTATTTAAACCCCGTATTTACATATCTGCCACTGTACAGGAGAATCCGTATAGGTGTTCGAGTGTTCGAACCGTAATGCGCAAGAAATGGTATGGAAACCCCGTATTTACATATCTGCCACTGTGCAAGAGAATCCGTATAGGTGTTCGAGTGTTCGAACCGTAATGCGCAAGAAATAGTATGTAAACCCCGTATTTACATATCTGCCACTGTGCAGGAGAATCCGTATAGGTGTTCGAGTGTTCGAACCGTAATTCGCAAGAAATGGTATGGAAACCCCGTATTTACATATCTGCCACTGTGCAGGAGAATCCGTATAGGTGTTCGAGTGTTCGAACCGTAATGCGCAAGAAATGGTATGGAAACCCTGTATTTACATATCTGCCACTGTGCAGGAGAATCCGTATAGGTGTTCGAGTGTTCGAACCGTAATGCGCAAGAAATGGTATGGAAACCCCGTATTTACATATCTGCCACTATGCAGGAGAATCCGTATAGGTGTTTGAGTGTTCGAACCGTATTGCGCAAGAAATGGTATTTAAACCCCGTATTTACATATCTGCCACTGTGCAGGAGAATCCGTATAGGTGGTCGAGTGTTCGAACCGTAATGCGCAAGAAATGGTATGTAAACCCCGTATTTACATATCTGCCACTGTGCGGGAGAATCCGTATAGGTGTTCGAGTGTTCGAACCGTAATGCGCAAGAAATGGTATGGAAACCCCGTATTTACATATCTGCCACTATGCAGGAGAATCCGTATAGGTGTTTGAGTGTTCGAACCGTATTGCGCAAGAAATGGTATTTAAACCCCGTATTTACATATCTGCCACTGTGCAGGAGAATCCGTATAGGTGGTCGAGTGTTCGAACCGTAATGCGCAAGAAATGGTATGTAAACCCCGTATTTACATATCTGCCACTGTGCGGGAGAATCCGTATAGGTGTTCGAGTGTTCGAACCGTAATGCGCAAGAAATGGTATGTAAACCCCGTATTTACATATCTGCCACTGTGCAGGAGAATCCGTATAGGTGTTCGAGTGTTCGAACCGTAATGCCCAAGAAATGGTATGGAAACCCCGTATTTACATATCTGTCACTGTGCAGGAGAATCCGTATAGGTGTTCGAGTGTTCGAACCGTAATGCGCAAGAAATGGTATGGAAACCCCGTATTTACATATCTGCCACTGTGCAGGAGAATCCGTATAGGTGTTCGAGTGTTCGAACCGTAATGCGCAAGAAATGTTATGGAAACCCCGTATTTACATATCTGCCACTGTGCAGGAGAATCCGTATAGGTGTTCGAGTGTTCGTACCGTAATGCGCAAGAAATGGTATGGAAACCCTGTATTTACATATCTGCCACTATGCAGGAGAATCCGTATAGGTGTTCGAGTGTTCGAACCGTAATGCGCAAGAAATGGTATGTAAACCCCGTATTTACATATCTGCCACTATGCAGGAGAATCCGTATAGGTGTTTGAGTGTTCGAACCGTATTGCGCAAGAAATGGTATTTAAACCCCGTATTTACATATCTGCCACTGTGTAGGAGAATCCGTATAGGTGTTCGAGTGTTCGAACCGTAATTCACAAGAAATGGTATGGAAACCCCGTATTTACATATCTGCCACTGTGCAGGAGAATCCGTATAGGTGTTCGAGTGTTCGAACCGTAATGCGCAAGAAATGGTATGTAAACCCCGTATTTACATATCTGCCACTGTGCAGGAGAATCCGTATAGGTGTTTGACTGTTCGAACCGTATTGCGCAAGAAATGGTATTTAAACCCTGTATTTACATATCTGCCACTGTGCAGGAGAATCCGTATAGGTGGTCGAGTGTTCGAACCGTAATGCGCAAGAAATGGTATGTAAACCCCGTATTTACATATCTGCCACTGTGCGGGAGAATCCGTATAGGTGTTCGAGTGTTCGAACCGTAATGCGCAAGAAATGGTATGTAAACCCCGTATTTACAAATCTGCCACTGTGCGGGAGAATCCGTATAGGTGTTCGAGTGTTCGAACCGTAATGCGCAAGAAATGGTATGTAAACCCCGTATTTACATATCTGCCACTGTGCAGGAGAATCCGTATAGGTGTTCGAGTGTTCGAACCGTAATGCGCAAGAAATGGTATGGAAACCCCGTATTTACATATCTGCCACTGTGCAGGAGAATCCGTATAGGTGTTCGAGTGTTCGAACCGTAATGCGCAAGAAATGGTATGTAAACCCCGTATTTACATATCTGCCACTGTGCAGGAGAATCCGTATAGGTGTTCGAGTGTTCGAACCGTAATGCGCAAGAAATGGTATGGAAACCCCGTATTTACATATCTGCCACTGTGCAGGAGAATCCGTATAGGTGTTCGAGTGTTCGAACCGTAATGCGCAAGAAATGGTATGCAAACCCCGTATTTACATATCTGCCACTATGCAGGAGAATCCTTATAGGTGTTTGAGTGTTCGAACCGTATTGCGCAAGAAATGGTATTTAAACCCCGTATTTACATATCTGCCACTGTGCAGGAGAATCCGTATAGGTGTTCGAGTGTTCGAACCGTAATGCGCAAGAAATGGTATGGAAACCCCGTATTTACATATCTGCCACTGTGCAAGAGAATCCGTATAGGTGTTCGAGTGTTCGAACCGTAATGCGCAAGAAATAGTATGTAAACCCCGTATTTACATATCTGCCACTGTGCAGGAGAATCCGTATAGGTGTTCGAGTGTTCGAACCGTAATTCGCAAGAAATGGTATGGAAACCCCGTATTTACATATCTGCCACTGTGCAGGAGAATCCGTATAGGTGTTCGAGTGTTCGAACCGTAATGCGCAAGAAATGGTATGGAAACCCTGTATTTACATATCTGCCACTGTGCAGGAGAATCCGTATAGGTGTTCGAGTGTTCGAACCGTAATGCGCAAGAAATGGTATGGAAACCCCGTATTTACATATCTGCCACTATGCAGGAGAATCCGTATAGGTGTTTGAGTGTTCGAACCGTATTGCGCAAGAAATGGTATTTAAACCCCGTATTTACATATCTGCCACTGTGCAGGAGAATCCGTATAGGTGGTCGAGTGTTCGAACCGTAATGCGCAAGAAATGGTATGTAAACCCCGTATTTACATATCTGCCACTGTGCGGGAGAATCCGTATAGGTGTTCGAGTGTTCGAACCGTAATGCGCAAGAAATGGTATGTAAACCCCGTATTTACATATCTGCCACTGTGCAGGAGAATCCGTATAGGTGTTCGAGTGTTCGAACCGTAATGCCCAAGAAATGGTATGGAAACCCCGTATTTACATATCTGTCACTGTGCAGGAGAATCCGTATAGGTGTTCGAGTGTTCGAACCGTAATGCGCAAGAAATGGTATGTAAACCCCGTATTTACATATCTGCCACTGTGCAGGAGAATCCGTATAGGTGTTCGAGTGTTCGAACCGTAATGCGCAAGAAATGGTATGGAAACCCCGTATTTACATATCTGCCACTGTGCAGGAGAATCCGTATAGGTGTTCGAGTGTTCGAACCGTAATGCGCAAGAAATGGTATGGAAACCCTGTATTTACATATCTGCCACTGTGTAGGAGAATCCGTATAGGTGTTCGAGTGTTCGAACCGTAATGCGCAAGAAATGGTATGTAAACCCCGTATTTACATATCTGCCACTTTGCAGGAGAATCCGTATAGGTGTTTGAGTGTTCGAACCGTATTGCGCAAGAAATGGTATTTAAACCCCGTATTTACATATCTGCCACTGTGCAGGAGAATCCGTATAGGTGTTCGAGTGTTCGAACCGTAATGCGCAAGAAATGGTATGTAAACCCCGTATTTACATATCTGCCACTGTGCAGGAGAATCCGTATAGGTGTTCGAGTGTTCGAACCGTAATGCGCAAGAAATGGTATGGAAACCCCGTATTTACATATCTGCCACTGTGCAGGAGAATCCGTATAGGTGTTCGAGTGTTCGAACCGTAATGCGCAAGAAATGGTATGGAAACCCTGTATTTACATATCTGCCACTGTGTAGGAGAATCCGTATAGGTGTTCGAGTGTTCGAACCGTAATGCGCAAGAAATGGTATGTAAACCCCGTATTTACATATCTGCCACTTTGCAGGAGAATCTGTATAGGTGTTTGAGTGTTCGAACCGTATTGCGCAAGAAATGGTATTTAAACCCCGTATTTACATATCTGCCACTGTGCAGGAGAATCCGTATAGGTGTTCGAGTGTTCGAACCGTAATGCGCAAGAAATGGTATGGAAACCCCGTATTTACATATCTGCCACTGTGCACGAGAATCCGTATAGGTGTTCGAGTGTTCGAACCGTAATGCGCAAGAAATAGTATGGAAACCCCGTATTTACATATCTGCCACTGTGCAGGAGAATCCGTATAGGTGTTCGAGTGTTCGAACCGTAATGCGCAAGAAATGGTATGGAAACCCTGTATTTACATATCTGCCACTGTGCAGGAGAATCCGTATAGGTGTTCGAGTGTTCGAACCGTAATGCGCAAGAAATGGTATGTAAACCCCGTATTTACATATCTGCCACTATGCAGGAGAATCCGTATAGGTGTTTGAGTGTTCGAACCGTATTGCGCAAGAAATGGTATTTAAACCCCGTATTTACATATCTGCCACTGTGTAGGAGAATCCGTATAGGTGGTCGAGTGTTCGAACCGTAATGCGCAAGAAATGGTATGTAAACCCCGTATTTACATATCTGCCACTGTGCGGGAGAATCCGTATAGGTGTTCGAGTGTTCGAACCGTAATGCGCAAGAAATGGTATGTAAACCCCGTATTTACATATCTGCCACTGTGCAGGAGAATCCGTATAGGTGTTCGAGTGTTCGAACCGTAATGCCCAAGAAATGGTATGGAAACCCCGTATTTACATATCTGTCACTGTGCAGGAGAATCCGTATAGGTGTTCGAGTGTTCGAACCGTAATGCGCAAGAAATGGTATGTAAACCCCGTATTTACATATCTGCCACTGTGCAGGAGAATCCGTATAGGTGTTCGAGTGTTCGAACCGTAATGCGCAAGAAATGGTATGGAAACCCCGTATTTACATATCTGCCACTGTGCAGGAGAATCCGTATAGGTGTTCGAGTGTTCGAACCGTAATGCGCAAGAAATGGTATGGAAACCCTGTATTTACATATCTGCCACTGTGTAGGAGAATCCGTATAGGTGTTCGAGTGTTCGAACCGTAATGCGCAAGAAATGGTATGTAAACCCCGTATTTACATATCTGCCACTTTGCAGGAGAATCCGTATAGGTGTTTGAGTGTTCGAACCGTATTGCGCAAGAAATGGTATTTAAACCCCGTATTTACATATCTGCCACTGTGCAGGAGAATCCGTATAGGTGTTCGAGTGTTCGAACCGTAATGCGCAAGAAATGGTATGGAAACCCCGTATTTACATATCTGCCACTGTGCAGGAGAATCCGTATAGGTGTTCGGGTGTTCGAATAGTAATGCGCAAGAAATGGTATGTAAACCCCGTATTTACATATCTGCCACTGTGCAGGAGAATCCGTATAGGTGTTCGAGTGTTCGAACCGTAATGCGCAAGAAATGGTATGGAAACCCCGTATTTACATATCTGCCACTGTGCAAGAGAATCCGTATAGGTGTTCGAGTGTTCGAACCGTAATGCGCAAGAAATAGTATGTAAACCCCGTATTTACATATCTGCCACTGTGCAGGAGAATCCGTATAGGTGTTCGAGTGTTCGAACCGTAATTCGCAAGAAATGGTATGGAAACCCCGTATTTACATATCTGCCACTGTGCAGGAGAATCCGTATAGGTGTTCGAGTGTTCGAACCGTAATGCGCAAGAAATGGTATGGAAACCCTGTATTTACATATCTGCCACTGTGCAGGAGAATCCGTATAGGTGTTCGAGTGTTCGAACCGTAATGCGCAAGAAATGGTATGTAAACCCCGTATTTACATATCTGCCACTGTGCAGGAGAATCCGTATAGGTGTTTGAGTGTTCGAACCGTATTGCGCAAGAAATGGTATTTAAACCCCGTATTTACATATCTGCCACTGTGCAGGAGAATCCGTATAGGTGGTCGAGTGTTCGAACCGTAATGCGCAAGAAATGGTATGTAAACCCCGTATTTACAAATCTGCCACTGTGCGGGAGAATCCGTATAGGTGTTCGAGTGTTCGAACCGTAATGCGCAAGAAATGGTATGTAAACCCCGTATTTACATATCTGCCACTGTGCAGGAGAATCCGTATAGGTGTTCGAGTGTTCGAACCGTAATGCACAAGAAATGGTATGGAAACCCCGTATTTACATATCTGCCACTGTGCAAGAGAATCCGTATAGGTGTTCGAGTGTGCGAACCGTAATGCGCAAGAAATGGTAAGTAAACCCCATATTTACATATCTGTCACTGTGCAGGAGAATCCGTATAGGTGTTCGAGTGTTCGAACCGTAATGCGCAAGAAATGGTATGTAAACCCCGTATTTACATATCTGCCACTGTGCAGGAGAATCCGTATAGGTGTTCGAGTGTTCGAACCGTAATGCGCAAGAAATGGTATGGAAACCCCGTATTTACATATCTGCCACTGTACAAGAGAATCCGTATAGGTGTTCGAGTGTTCGAACCGTAATGCGCAAGAAATAGTATGTAAACCCCGTATTTACATATCTGCCACTGTGCAGGAGAATCCGTATAGGTGTTTGAGTGTTCGAACCGTATTGCGCAAGAAATGGTATTTAAACCCCGTATTTACATATCTGCCACTGTGCAGGAGAATCCGTATAGGTGGTCGAGTGTTCGAACCGTAATGCGCAAGAAATGGTATGTAAACCCCGTATTTACATATCTGCCACTGTGCGGGAGAATCCGTATAGGTGTTCGAGTGTTCGAACCGTAATGCGCAAGAAATGGTATGTAAACCCCGTATTTACAAATCTGCCACTGTGCAGGAGAATCCGTATAGGTGTTCGAGTGTTCGAACCGTAATGCGCAAGAAATGGTATGTAAACCCCGTATTTACATATCTGCCACTGTGCAGGAGAATCCGTATAGGTGTTTGAGTGTTCGAACCGTATTGCGCAAGAAATGGTATTTAAACCCCGTATTTACATATCTGCCACTGTGCAGGACAATCCGTATAGGTGTTCGAGTGTTCGAACCGTAATGCGCAAGAAATGGTATGGAAACCCCGTATTTACATATCTGCCACTGTGCAGGAGAATCCGTATAGGTGTTCGAGTGTTCGAACCGTAATGCGCAAGAAATGGTATGTAAACCCCGTATTTACATATCTGCCACTGTGCAGGAGAATCCGTATAGGTGTTTGAGTGTTCGAACCGTATTGCGCAAGAAATGGTATTTAAACCCCGTATTTACATATCTGCCACTGTGCAGGAGAATCCGTATAGGTGGTCGAGTGTTCGAACCGTAATGCGCAAGAAATGGTATGTAAACCCCGTATTTACATATCTGCCACTGTGCGGGAGAATCCGTATAGGTGTTCGAGTGTTCGAACCGTAATGCGCAAGAAATGGTATGTAAACCCCGTATTTACATATCTGCCACTGTGCGGGAGAATCCGTAAAGGTGTTCGAGTGTTCGAACCGTAATGCGCAAGAAATGGTATGTAAACCCCGTATTTACATATCTGCCACTGTGCAGGAGAATCCGTATAGGTGTTCGAGTGTTCGAACCGTAATGCGCAAGAAATGGTATGGAAACCCCGTATTTACATATCTGTCACTGTGCAGGAGAATCCGTATAGGTGTTCGAGTGTTCGAACCGTAATGCGCAAGAAATGGTATGTAAACCCCGTATTTACAAATCTGCCACTGTGCAGGAGAATCCGTATAGGTGTTCGAGTGTTCGAACCGTAATGCGCAAGAAATGGTATGGAAACCCCGTATTTACATATCTGCCACTGTGCAGGAGAATCCGTATAGGTGTTCGAGTGTTCGAACCGTAATGCACAAGAAATGGTATGGAAACCCTGTATTTACATATCTGCCACTGTGCAGGAGAATCCGTATAGGTGTTCGAGTGTTCGAACCGTAATGCGCAAGAAATGGTATGTAAACCCCGTATTTACATATCTGCCACTATGCAGGAGAATCCGTATAGGTGTTTGAGTGTTCGAACCGTATTGCGCAAGAAATGGTATGTAAACTCCGTATTTACATATCTGCCACTGTGCAGGAGAATCCGTATAGGTGTTCGAGTGTTCGAACCGTAATGCGCAAGAAATGGTATGTAAACCCCGTATTTACATATCTGCCACTGTGCGGGAGAATCCGTATAGGTGTTCGAGTGTTCGAACCGTAATGCGCAAGAAATGGTATGTAAACCCCGTATTTACATATCTGCCACTGTGCAGGAGAATCCGTATAGGTGTTCGAGTGTTCGAACCGTAATGCCCAAGAAATGGTATGGAAACCCCGTATTTACATATCTGTCACTGTGCAGGAGAATCCGTATAGGTGTTCGAGTGTTCGAACCGTAATGCGCAAGAAATGGTATGTAAACCCCGTATTTACATATCTGCCACTGTGCAGGAGAATCCGTATAGGTGTTCGAGTGTTCGAACCGTAATGCGCAAGAAATGGTATGGAAACCCCGTATTTACATATCTGCCACTGTGCAGGAGAATCCGTATAGGTGTTCGAGTGTTCGAACCGTAATGCGCAAGAAATGGTATGGAAACCCTGTATTTACATATCTGCCACTGTGTAGGAGAATCCGTATAGGTGTTCGAGTGTTCGAACCGTAATGCGCAAGAAATGGTATGTAAACCCCGTATTTACATATCTGCCACTTTGCAGGAGAATCCGTATAGGTGTTTGAGTGTTCGAACCGTATTGCGCAAGAAATGGTATTTAAACCCCGTATTTACATATCTGCCACTGTGCAGGAGAATCCGTATAGGTGTTCGAGTGTTCGAACCGTAATGCGCAAGAAATGGTATGGAAACCCCGTATTTACATATCTGCCACTGTGCAGGAGAATCCGTATAGGTGTTCGGCTGTTCGAATCGTAATGCGCAAGAAATGGTATGTAAACCCCGTATTTACATATCTGCCACTGTGCAGGAGAATCCGTATAGGTGTTCGAGTGTTCGAACCGTAATGCGCAAGAAATGGTATGGAAACCCCGTATTTACATATCTGCCACTGTGCAAGAGAATCCGTATAGGTGTTCGAGTGTTCGAACCGTAATGCGCAAGAAATAGTATGTAAACCCCGTATTTACATATCTGCCACTGTGCAGGAGAATCCGTATAGGTGTTCGAGTGTTCGAACCGTAATTCGCAAGAAATGGTATGGAAACCCCGTATTTACATATCTGCCACTGTGCAGGAGAATCCGTATAGGTGTTCGAGTGTTCGAACCGTAATGCGCAAGAAATGGTATGGAAACCCTGTATTTACATATCTGCCACTGTGCAGGAGAATCCGTATAGGTGTTCGAGTGTTCGAACCGTAATGCGCAAGAAATGGTATGTAAACCCCGTATTTACATATCTGCCACTGTGCAGGAGAATCCGTATAGGTGTTTGAGTGTTCGAACCGTATTGCGCAAGAAATGGTATTTAAACCCCGTATTTACATATCTGCCACTGTGCAGGAGAATCCGTATAGGTGGTCGAGTGTTCGAACCGTAATGCGCAAGAAATGGTATGTAAACCCCGTATTTACAAATCTTCCACTGTGCGGGAGAATCCGTATAGGTGTTCGAGTGTTCGAACCGTAATGCGCAAGAAATGGTATGTAAACCCCGTATTTACATATCTGCCACTGTGCAGGAGAATCCGTATAGGTGTTCGAGTGTTCGAACCGTAATGCGCAAGAAATGGTATGTAAACCCCGTATTTACATATCTGCCACTGTGCAGGAGAATCCGTATAGGTGTTCGAGTGTTCGAACCGTAATGCCCAAGAAATGGTATGGAAACCCCGTATTTACATATCTGTCACTGTGCAGGAGAATCCGTATAGGTGTTCGAGTGTTCGAACCGTAATGCGCAAGAAATGGTATGTAAACCCCGTATTTACATATCTGCCACTGTGCAGGAGAATCCGTATAGGTGTTCGAGTGTTCGAACCGTAATGCGCAAGAAATGGTATGGAAACCCCGTATTTACATATCTGCCACTGTGCAGGAGAATCCGTATAGGTGTTCGAGTGTTCGAACCGTAATGCGCAAGAAATGGTATGGAAACCCTGTATTTACATATCTGCCACTGTGTAGGAGAATCCGTATAGGTGTTCGAGTGTTCGAACCGTAATGCGCAAGAAATGGTATGTAAACCCCGTATTTACATATCTGCCACTTTGCAGGAGAATCCGTATAGGTGTTTGAGTGTTCGAACCGTATTGCGCAAGAAATGGTATTTAAACCCCGTATTTACATATCTGCCACTGTGCAGGAGAATCCGTATAGGTGTTCGAGTGTTCGAACCGTAATGCGCAAGAAATGGTATGGAAACCCCGTATTTACATATCTGCCACTGTGCAGGAGAATCCGTATAGGTGTTCGGCTGTTCGAATCGTAATGCGCAAGAAATGGTATGTAAACCCCGTATTTACATATCTGCCACTGTGCAGGAGAATCCGTATAGGTGTTCGAGTGTTCGAACCGTAATGCGCAAGAAATGGTATGGAAACCCCGTATTTACATATCTGCCACTGTGCAAGAGAATCCGTATAGGTGTTCGAGTGTTCGAACCGTAATGCGCAAGAAATAGTATGTAAACCCCGTATTTACATATCTGCCACTGTGCAGGAGAATCCGTATAGGTGTTCGAGTGTTCGAACCGTAATTCGCAAGAAATGGTATGGAAACCCCGTATTTACATATCTGCCACTGTGCAGGAGAATCCGTATAGGTGTTCGAGTGTTCGAACCGTAATGCGCAAGAAATGGTATGGAAACCCTGTATTTACATATCTGCCACTGTGCAGGAGAATCCGTATAGGTGTTCGAGTGTTCGAACCGTAATGCGCAAGAAATGGTATGTAAACCCCGTATTTACATATCTGCCACTGTGCAGGAGAATCCGTATAGGTGTTTGAGTGTTCGAACCGTATTGCGCAAGAAATGGTATTTAAACCCCGTATTTACATATCTGCCACTGTGCAGGAGAATCCGTATAGGTGGTCGAGTGTTCGAACCGTAATGCGCAAGAAATGGTATGTAAACCCCGTATTTACAAATCTTCCACTGTGCGGGAGAATCCGTATAGGTGTTCGAGTGTTCGAACCGTAATGCGCAAGAAATGGTATGTAAACCCCGTATTTACATATCTGCCACTGTGCAGGAGAATCCGTATAGGTGTTCGAGTGTTCGAACCGTAATGCGCAAGAAATGGTATGTAAACCCCGTATTTACATATCTGCCACTGTGCAGGAGAATCCGTATAGGTGTTCGAGTGTTCGAACCGTAATGCCCAAGAAATGGTATGGAAACCCCGTATTTACATATCTGTCACTGTGCAGGAGAATCCGTATAGGTGTTCGAGTGTTCGAACCGTAATGCGCAAGAAATGGTATGTAAACCCCGTATTTACATATCTGCCACTGTGCAGGAGAATCCGTATAGGTGTTCGAGTGTTCGAACCGTAATGCGCAAGAAATGGTATGGAAACCCCGTATTTACATATCTGCCACTGTGCAGGAGAATCCGTATAGGTGTTCGAGTGTTCGAACCGTAATGCGCAAGAAATGGTATGGAAACCCTGTATTTACATATCTGCCACTGTGTAGGAGAATCCGTATAGGTGTTCGAGTGTTCGAACCGTAATGCGCAAGAAATGGTATGTAAACCCCGTATTTACATATCTGCCACTTTGCAGGAGAATCCGTATAGGTGTTTGAGTGTTCGAACCGTATTGCGCAAGAAATGGTATTTAAACCCCGTATTTACATATCTGCCACTGTGCAGGAGAATCCGTATAGGTGTTCGAGTGTTCGAACCGTAATGCGCAAGAAATGGTATGGAAACCCCGTATTTACATATCTGCCACTGTGCAGGAGAATCCGTATAGGTGTTCGGCTGTTCGAATCGTAATGCGCAAGAAATGGTATGTAAACCCCGTATTTACATATCTGCCACTGTGCAGGAGAATCCGTATAGGTGTTCGAGTGTTCGAACCGTAATGCGCAAGAAATGGTATGGAAACCCCGTATTTACATATCTGCCACTGTGCAAGAGAATCCGTATAGGTGTTCGAGTGTTCGAACCGTAATGCGCAAGAAATAGTATGTAAACCCCGTATTTACATATCTGCCACTGTGCAGGAGAATCCGTATAGGTGTTTGAGTGTTCGAACCGTACTGCGCAAGAAATGGTATTTAAACCCCGTATTTACATATCTGCCACTGTGCAGGAGAATCCGTATAGGTGGTCGAGTGTTCGAACCGTAATGCGCAAGAAATGGTATGTAAACCCCGTATTTACATATCTGCCACTGTGCGGGAGAATCCGTATAGGTGTTCGAGTGTTCGAACCGTAATGCGCAAGAAATGGTATGTAAACCCCGTATTTACATATCTGCCACTGTGCAGGAGAATCCGTATAGGTGTTCGAGTGTTCGAACCGTAATGCCCAAGAAATGGTATGGAAACCCCGTATTTACATATCTGTCACTGTGCAGGAGAATCCGTATAGGTGTTCGAGTGTTCGAACCGTAATGCGCAAGAAATGGTATGTAAACCCCGTATTTACATATCTGCCACTGTGCAGGAGAATCCGTATAGGTGTTCGAGTGTTCGAACCGTAATGCGCAAGAAATGGTATGGAAACCCCGTATTTACATATCTGCCACTGTGCAGGAGAATCCGTATAGGTGTTCGAGTGTTCGAACCGTAATGCGCAAGAAATGGTATGGAAACCCTGTATTTACATATCTGCCACTGTGTAGGAGAATCCGTATAGGTGTTCGAGTGTTCGAACCGTAATGCGCAAGAAATGGTATGTAAACCCCGTATTTACATATCTGCCACTTTGCAGGAGAATCCGTATAGGTGTTTGAGTGTTCGAACCGTATTGCGCAAGAAATGGTATTTAAACCCCGTATTTACATATCTGCCACTGTGCAGGAGAATCCGTATAGGTGTTCGAGTGTTCGAACCGTAATGCGCAAGAAATGGTATGGAAACCCCGTATTTACATATCTGCCACTGTGCAGGAGAATCCGTATAGGTGTTCGGCTGTTCGAATCGTAATGCGCAAGAAATGGTATGTAAACCCCGTATTTACATATCTGCCACTGTGCAGGAGAATCCGTATAGGTGTTCGAGTGTTCGAACCGTAATGCGCAAGAAATGGTTTGGAAACCCCGTATTTACATATCTGCCACTGTGCAAGAGAATCCGTATAGGTGTTCGAGTGTTCGAACCGTAATGCGCAAGAAATAGTATGTAAACCCCGTATTTACATATCTGCCACTGTGCAGGAGAATCCGTATAGGTGTTCGAGTGTTCGAACCGTAATTCGCAAGAAATGGTATGGAAACCCCGTATTTACATATCTGCCACTGTGCAGGAGAATCCGTATAGGTGTTCGAGTGTTCGAACCGTAATGCGCAAGAAATGGTATGGAAACCCTGTATTTACATATCTGCCACTGTGCAGGAGAATCCGTATAGGTGTTCGAGTGTTCGAACCGTAATGCGCAAGAAATGGTATGTAAACCCCGTATTTACATATCTGCCACTGTGCAGGAGAATCCGTATAGGTGTTTGAGTGTTCGAACCGTATTGCGCAAGAAATGGTATTTAAACCCCGTATTTACATATCTGCCACTGTGCAGGAGAATCCGTATAGGTGGTCGAGTGTTCGAACCGTAATGCGCAAGAAATGGTATGTAAACCCCGTATTTACAAATCTTCCACTGTGCGGGAGAATCCGTATAGGTGTTCGAGTGTTCGAACCGTAATGCGCAAGAAATGGTATGTAAACCCCGTATTTACATATCTGCCACTGTGCAGGAGAATCCGTATAGGTGTTCGAGTGTTCGAACCGTAATGCGCAAGAAATGGTATGGAAACCCCGTATTTACATATCTGCCACTGTGCAAGAGAATCCGTATAGGTGTTCGAGTGTGCGAACCGTAATGCGCAAGAAATGGTAAGTAAACCCCATATTTACATATCTGTCACTGTGCAGGAGAATCCGTATAGGTGTTCGAGTGTTCGAACCGTAATGCGCAAGAAATGGTATGTAAACCCCGTATTTACATATCTGCCACTGTGCAGGAGAATCCGTATAGGTGTTCGAGTGTTCGAACCGTAATGCGCAAGAAATGGTATGGAAACCCCGTATTTACATATCTGCCACTGTACAAGAGAATCCGTATAGGTGTTCGAGTGTTCGAACCGTAATGCGCAAGAAATAGTATGTAAACCCCGTATTTACATATCTGCCACTGTGCAGGAGAATCCGTATAGGTGTTTGAGTGTTCGAACCGTATTGCGCAAGAAATGGTATTTAAACCCCGTATTTACATATCTGCCACTGTGCAGGAGAATCCGTATAGGTGGTCGAGTGTTCGAACCGTAATGCGCAAGAAATGGTATGTAAACCCCGTATTTACATATCTGCCACTGTGCGGGAGAATCCGTATAGGTGTTCGAGTGTTCGAACCGTAATGCGCAAGAAATGGTATGTAAACCCCGTATTTACAAATCTGCCACTGTGCAGGAGAATCCGTATAGGTGTTCGAGTGTTCGAACCGTAATGCGCAAGAAATGGTATGTAAACCCCGTATTTACATATCTGCCACTGTGCAGGAGAATCCGTATAGGTGTTTGAGTGTTCGAACCGTATTGCGCAAGAAATGGTATTTAAACCCCGTATTTACATATCTGCCACTGTGCAGGACAATCCGTATAGGTGTTCGAGTGTTCGAACCGTAATGCGCAAGAAATGGTATGGAAACCCCGTATTTACATATCTGCCACTGTGCAGGAGAATCCGTATAGGTGTTCGAGTGTTCGAACCGTAATGCGCAAGAAATGGTATGTAAACCCCGTATTTACATATCTGCCACTGTGCAGGAGAATCCGTATAGGTGTTTGAGTGTTCGAACCGTATTGCGCAAGAAATGGTATTTAAACCCCGTATTTACATATCTGCCACTGTGCAGGAGAATCCGTATAGGTGGTCGAGTGTTCGAACCGTAATGCGCAAGAAATGGTATGTAAACCCCGTATTTACATATCTGCCACTGTGCGGGAGAATCCGTATAGGTGTTCGAGTGTTCGAACCGTAATGCGCAAGAAATGGTATGTAAACCCCGTATTTACATATCTGCCACTGTGCGGGAGAATCCGTAAAGGTGTTCGAGTGTTCGAACCGTAATGCGCAAGAAATGGTATGTAAACCCCGTATTTACATATCTGCCACTGTGCAGGAGAATCCGTATAGGTGTTCGAGTGTTCGAACCGTAATGCGCAAGAAATGGTATGGAAACCCCGTATTTACATATCTGTCACTGTGCAGGAGAATCCGTATAGGTGTTCGAGTGTTCGAACCGTAATGCGCAAGAAATGGTATGTAAACCCCGTATTTACAAATCTGCCACTGTGCAGGAGAATCCGTATAGGTGTTCGAGTGTTCGAACCGTAATGCGCAAGAAATGGTATGGAAACCCCGTATTTACATATCTGCCACTGTGCAGGAGAATCCGTATAGGTGTTCGAGTGTTCGAACCGTAATGCGCAAGAAATGGTATGGAAACCCTGTATTTACATATCTGCCACTGTGCAGGAGAATCCGTATAGGTGTTCGAGTGTTCGAACCGTAATGCGCAAGAAATGGTATGCAAACCCCGTATTTACATATCTGCCACTATGCAGGAGAATCCTTATAGGTGTTTGAGTGTTCGAACCGTATTGCGCAAGAAATGGTATTTAAACCCCGTATTTACATATCTGCCACTGTGCAGGAGAATCCGTATAGGTGTTCGAGTGTTCGAACCGTAATGCGCAAGAAATGGTATGGAAACCCCGTATTTACATATCTGCCACTGTGCAAGAGAATCCGTATAGGTGTTCGAGTGTTCGAACCGTAATGCGCAAGAAATAGTATGTAAACCCCGTATTTACATATCTGCCACTGTGCAGGAGAATCCGTATAGGTGTTCGAGTGTTCGAACCGTAATTCGCAAGAAATGGTATGGAAACCCCGTATTTACATATCTGCCACTGTGCAGGAGAATCCGTATAGGTGTTCGAGTGTTCGAACCGTAATGCGCAAGAAATGGTATGGAAACCCTGTATTTACATATCTGCCACTGTGCAGGAGAATCCGTATAGGTGTTCGAGTGTTCGAACCGTAATGCGCAAGAAATGGTATGTAAACCCCGTATTTACATATCTGCCACTATGCAGGAGAATCCGTATAGGTGTTTGAGTGTTCGAACCGTATTGCGCAAGAAATGGTATTTAAACCCCGTATTTACATATCTGCCACTGTGCAGGAGAATCCGTATAGGTGGTCGAGTGTTCGAACCGTAATGCGCAAGAAATGGTATGTAAACCCCGTATTTACATATCTGCCACTGTGCGGGAGAATCCGTATAGGTGTTCGAGTGTTCGAACCGTAATGCGCAAGAAATGGTATGTAAACCCCGTATTTACATATCTGCCACTGTGCAGGAGAATCCGTATAGGTGTTCGAGTGTTCGAACCGTAATGCCCAAGAAATGGTATGTAAACCCCGTATTTACATATCTGTCACTGTGCAGGAGAATCCGTATAGGTGTTCGAGTGTTCGAACCGTAATGCGCAAGAAATGGTATGTAAACCCCGTATTTACATATCTGCCACTGTGCAGGCGAATCCGTATAGGTGTTCGAGTGTTCGAACCGTAATGCGCAAGAAATGGTATGGAAACCCCGTATTTACATATCTGCCACTGTGCAGGAGAATCCGTAAAGGTGTTCGAGTGTTCGAACCGTAATGCGCAAGAAATGGTATGGAAACCCTGTATTTACATATCTGCCACTGTGTAGGAGAACCCGTATAGGTGTTCGAGTGTTCGAACCGTAATGCGCAAGAAATGGTATGTAAACCCCGTATTTACATATCTGCCACTTTGCAGGAGAATCCGTATAGGTGTTTGAGTGTTCGAACCGTATTGCGCAAGAAATGGTATTTAAACCCCGTATTTACATATCTGCCACTGTGCAGGAGAATCCGTATAGGTGTTCGAGTGTTCGAACCGTAATGCGCAAGAAATGGTATGGAAACCCCGTATTTACATATCTGCCACTGTGCAGGAGAATCCGTATAGGTGTTCGGGTGTTCGAATCGTAATGCGCAAGAAATGGTATGTAAACCCCGTATTTACATATCTGCCACTGTGCAGGAGAATCCGTATAGGTGTTCGAGTGTTCGAACCGTAATGCGCAAGAAATGGTATGGAAACCCCGTATTTACATATCTGCCACTGTGCAAGAGAATCCGTATAGGTGTTCGAGTGTTCGAACCGTAATGCGCAAGAAATGGTATGTAAACCCCGTATTTACATATCTGTCACTGTGCAAGAGAATCCGTATAGGTGTTCGAGTGTTCGAACCGTAATGCGCAAGAAATAGTATGTAAACCCCGTATTTACATATCTGCCACTGTGCAGGAGAATCCGTATAGGTGTTCGAGTGTTCGAACCGTAATTCGCAAGAAATGGTATGGAAACCCCGTATTTACATATCTGCCACTGTGTAGGAGAATCCGTATAGGTGTTCGAGTGTTCGAACCGTAATGCGCAAGAAATGGTATGGAAACCCTGTATTTACATATCTGCCACTGTGCAGGAGAATCCGTATAGGTGTTCGAGTGTTCGAACCGTAATGCGCAAGAAATGGTATGTAAACCCCGTATTTACATATCTGCCACTGTGCAGGAGAATCCGTATAGGTGTTTGAGTGTTCGAACCGTATTGCGCAAGAAATGGTATTTAAACCCCGTATTTACATATCTGCCACTGTGCAGGAGAATCCGTATAGGTGGTCGAGTGTTCGAACCGTAATGCGCAAGAAATGGTATGTAAACCCCGTATTTACATATCTGCCACTGTGCGGGAGAATCCGTATAGGTGTTCGAGTGTTCGAACCGTAATGCGCAAGAAATGGTATGTAAACCCCGTATTTACATATCTGCCACTGTGCAGGAGAATCCGTATAGGTGTTCGAGTGTTCGAACCGTAATGCGCAAGAAATGGTATGGAAACCCCGTATTTACATATCTGCCACTGTACAAGAGAATCCGTATAGGTGTTCGAGTGTTCGAACCGTAATGCGCAAGAAATGGTATGGAAACCCCGTATTTACATATCTGCCACTGTGCAGGAGAATCCGTATAGGTGTTCGAGTGTTCGAACCGTAATGCGCAAGAAATGGTATGTAAACCCCGTATCTACATATCTGCCACTGTGCAGGAGAATCCGTATAGGTGTTTGAGTGTTCGAACCGTATTGCGCAAGAAATGGTATTTAAACCCCGTATTTACATATCTGCCACTGTGCAGGAGAATCCGTATAGGTGTTCGAGTGTTCGAACCGTAATGCGCAAGAAATGGTATGTAAACCCCGTATTTACATATCTGCCACTGTGCGGGAGAATCCGTATAGGTGTTCGAGTGTTCGAACCGTAATGCGCAAGAAATGGTATGTAAACCCCGTATTTACAAATCTGCCACTGTGCAGGAGAATCCGTATAGGTGTTCGAGTGTTCGAACCGTAATGCGCAAGAAATGGTATGTAAACCCCGTATTTACATATCTGCCACTGTGCAGGAGAATCCGTATAGGTGTTTGAGTGTTCGAACCGTATTGCGCAAGAAATGGTATTTAAACCCCGTATTTACATATCTGCCACTGTGCAGGACAATCCGTATAGGTGTTCGAGTGTTCGAACCGTAATGCGCAAGAAATGGTATGGAAACCCCGTATTTACATATCTGCCACTGTGCAGGAGAATCCGTATAGGTGTTCGAGTGTTCGAACCGTAATGCGCAAGAAATGGTATGTAAACCCCGTATCTACATATCTGCCACTGTGCAGGAGAATCCGTATAGGTGTTTGAGTGTTCGAACCGTATTGCGCAAGAAATGGTATTTAAACCCCGTATTTACATATCTGCCATTGTGCAGGAGAATCCGTATAGGTGGTCGAGTGTTCGAACCGTAATGCGCAAGAAATGGTATGTAAACCCCGTATTTACATATCTGCCACTGTACGGGAGAATCCGTATAGGTGTTCGAGTGTTCGAACCGTAATGCGCAAGAAATGGTATGTAAACCCCGTATTTACATATCTGCCACTGTGCAGGAGAATCCGTATAGGTGTTCGAGTGTTCGAACCGTAATGCGCAAGAAATGGTATGGAAACCCCGTATTTACATATCTGCCACTGTGCAAGAGAATCCGTATAGGTGTTCGAGTGTTCGAACCGTAATGCGCAAGAAATGGTATGTAAACCCCGTATTTACATATCTGTCACTGTGCAGGAGAATCCTTATAGGTGTTCGAGTGTTCGAACCGTAATGCGCAAGAAATGGTATGTAAACCCCGTATTTACATATCTGCCACTGTGCAGGAGAATCCGTATAGGTGTTCGAGTGTTCGAACCGTAATGCGCAAGAAATGGTATGGAAACCCTATATTTACATCTCTGCCACTGTGTAGGAGAATCCGTATAGGTGTTCGAGTGTTCGAACCGTAATGCGCAAGAAATGGTATGTAAACCCCGTATTTACATATCTGCCACTATGCAGGAGAATCCGTATAGGTGTTTGAGTGTTCGAACCGTATTGCGCAAGAAATGGTATTTAAACCCCGTATTTACATATCTGCCACTGTGCAGGAGAATCCGTATAGGTGTTCGAGTGTTCGAATCGTAATGCGCAAGAAATGGTATGGAAACCCCGTATTTACATATCTGCCACTGTGCAGGAGAATCCATATAGGTGTTCGAGTGTTCGAACCGTAATGCGCAAGAAATGGTATGTAAACCCCGTATTTACATATCTGCCACTGTGCAGGAGAATCCGTATAGGTGTTCGAGTGTTCGAACCGTAATGCGCAAGAAATGGTATGGAAACCCCGTATTTACATATCTGCCACTGTGCAAGAGAATCCGTATAGGTGTTCGAGTGTTCGAACCGTAATGCGCAAGAAATAGTATGTAAACCCCGTATTTAAATATCTGCCACTGTGCAGGAGAATCCGTATAGGTGTTCGAGTGTTCGAACCGTAATGCGCAAGAAATGGTATGGAAACCCCGTATTTACATATCTGCCACTGTGGAGGAGAATCCGTATAGGTGTTCGAGTGTTCGAACCGTAATGCGCAAGAAATGGTATGGAAACCCTGTATTTACATATCTGCCACTGTGCAGGAGAATCCGTATAGGTGTTCGAGTGTTCGAACCGTAATGCGCAAGAAATGGTATGTAAACCCCGTATTTACATATCTGCCACTGTGCAGGAGAATCCGTATAGGTGTTTGAGTGTTCGAACCGTATTGCGCAAGAAATGGTATTTCAACCCCGTATTTACATATCTGCCACTGTGCAGGAGAATCCGTATAGGTGGTCGAGTGTTCGAACCGTAATGCGCAAGAAATGGTATGTAAACCCCGTATTTACATATCTGCCACTGTGCGGGAGAATCCGTATAGGTGTTCGAGTGTTCGAACCGTAATGCGCAAGAAATGGTATGTAAACCCCGTATTTACATATCTGCCACTGTGCAGGAGAATCCGTATAGGTGTTCGAGTGTTCGAACCGTAATGCGCAAGAAATGGTATGGAAACCCCGTATTTACATATCTGCCACTGTGCAAGAGAATCCGTATAGGTGTTCGAGTGTTCGAACCGTAATGCGCAAGAAATGGTATGTAAACCCCGTATTTACATATCTGCCACTGTGCAGGAGAATCCGTATAGGTGTTCGAGTGTTCGAACCGTAATGCGCAAGAAATGGTATGGAAACCCCGTATTTACATATCTGCCACTGTGCAAGAGAATCCGTATAGGTGTTCGAGTGTTCGAACCGTAATGCGCAAGAAATGGTAAGTAAACCCCATATTTACATATCTGTCACTGTGCAGGAGAATCCGTATAGGTGTTCGAGTGTTCGAACCGTAATGCGCAAGAAATGGTATGTAAACCCCGTATTTACATATCTGCCACTGTGCAGGAGAATCCGTATAGGTGTTCGAGTGTTCGAACCGTAATTCGCAAGAAATGGTATGGAAACCCCGTATTTACTTATCTGCCACTGTGTAGGAGAATCCGTATAGGTGTTCGAGTGTTCGAACCGTAATGCGCAAGAAATGGTATGGAAACCCCGTATTTACATATCTGCCACTGTACAAGAGAATCCGTATAGGTGTTCGAGTGTTCGAACCGTAATGCGCAAGAAATAGTATGTAAACCCCGTATTTACATATCTGCCACTGTGCAGGAGAATCCGTATAGGTGTTTGAGTGTTCGAACCGTATTGCGCAAGAAATGGTATTTAAACACCGTATTTACATATCTGCCACTGTGCAGGAGAATCCGTATAGGTGGTCGAGTGTTCGAACCGTAATGCGCAAGAAATGGTATGTAAACCCCGTATTTAAATATCTGCCACTGTGCGGGAGAATCCGTATAGGTGTTCGAGTGTTCGAACCGTAATGCGCAAGAAATGGTATGTAAACCCCGTATTTACAAATCTGCCACTGTGCAGGAGAATCCGTATAGGTGTTCGAGTGTTCGAACCGTAATGCGCAAGAAATGGTATGTAAACCCCGTATTTACATATCTGCCACTGTGCAGGAGAATCCGTATAGGTGTTTGAGTGTTCGAACCGTATTGCGCAAGAAATGGTATTTAAACCCCGTATTTACATATCTGCCACTGTGCAGGACAATCCGTATAGGTGTTCGAGTGTTCGAACCGTAATGCGCAAGAAATGGTATGGAAACCCCGTATTTACATATCTGCCACTGTGCAGGAGAATCCGTATAGGTGTTCGAGTGTTCGAACCGTAATGCGCAAGAAATGGTATGTAAACCCCGTATCTACATATCTGCCACTGTGCAGGAGAATCCGTATAGGTGTTTGAGTGTTCGAACCGTATTGCGCAAGAAATGGTATTTAAACCCCGTATTTACATATCTGCCATTGTGCAGGAGAATCCGTATAGGTGGTCGAGTGTTCGAACCGTAATGCGCAAGAAATGGTATGTAAACCCCGTATTTACATATCTGCCACTGTACGGGAGAATCCGTATAGGTGTTCGAGTGTTCGAACCGTAATGCGCAAGAAATGGTATGTAAACCCCGTATTTACATATCTGCCACTGTGCAGGAGAATCCGTATAGGTGTTCGAGTGTTCGAACCGTAATGCGCAAGAAATGGTATGGAAACCCCGTATTTACATATCTGCCACTGTGCAAGAGAATCCGTATAGGTGTTCGAGTGTTCGAACCGTAATGCGCAAGAAATGGTATGTAAACCCCGTATTTACATATCTGTCACTGTGCAGGAGAATCCTTATAGGTGTTCGAGTGTTCGAACCGTAATGCGCAAGAAATGGTATGTAAACCCCGTATTTACATATCTGCCACTGTGCAGGAGAATCCGTATAGGTGTTCGAGTGTTCGAACCGTAATGCGCAAGAAATGGTATGGAAACCCTGTATTTACATCTCTGCCACTGTGTAGGAGAATCCGTATAGGTGTTCGAGTGTTCGAACCGTAATGCGCAAGAAATGGTATGTAAACCCCGTATTTACATATCTGCCACTATGCAGGAGAATCCGTATAGGTGTTTGAGTGTTCGAACCGTATTGCGCAAGAAATGGTATTTAAACCCCGTATTTACATATCTGCCACTGTGCAGGAGAATCCGTATAGGTGTTCGAGTGTTCGAACCGTAATGCGCAAGAAATGGTATGGAAACCCCGTATTTACATATCTGCCACTGTGCAGGAGAATCTATATAGGTGTTCGAGTGTTCGAACCGTAATGCGCAAGAAATGGTATGTAAACCCCGTATTTACATATCTGCCACTGTGCAGGAGAATCCGTATAGGTGTTCGAGTGTTCGAACCGTAATGCGCAAGAAATGGTATGGAAACCCCGTATTTACATATCTGCCACTGTGCAAGAGAATCCGTATAGGTGTTCGAGTGTTCGAACCGTAATGCGCAAGAAATAGTATGTAAACCCCGTATTTAAATATCTGCCACTGTGCAGGAGAATCCGTATAGGTGTTCGAGTGTTCGAACCGTAATGCGCAAGAAATGGTATGGAAACCCCGTATTTACATATCTGCCACTGTGGAGGAGAATCCGTATAGGTGTTCGAGTGTTCGAACCGTAATGCGCAAGAAATGGTATGGAAACCCTGTATTTACATATCTGCCACTGTGCAGGAGAATCCGTATAGGTGTTCGAGTGTTCGAACCGTAATGCGCAAGAAATGGTATGTAAACCCCGTATTTACATATCTGCCACTGTGCAGGAGAATCCGTATAGGTGTTTGAGTGTTCGAACCGTATTGCGCAAGAAATGGTATTTAAACCCCGTATTTACATATCTGCCACTGTGCAGGAGAATCCGTATAGGTGGTCGAGTGTTCGAACCGTAATGCGCAAGAAATGGTATGTAAACCCCGTATTTACATATCTGCCACTGTGCGGGAGAATCCGTATAGGTGTTCGAGTGTTCGAACCGTAATGCGCAAGAAATGGTATGTAAACCCCGTATTTACATATCTGCCACTGTGCAGGAGAATCCGTATAGGTGTTCGAGTGTTCGAACCGTAATGCGCAAGAAATGGTATGGAAACCCCGTATTTACATATCTGCCACTGTGCAAGAGAATCCGTATAGGTGTTCGAGTGTTCGAACCGTAATGCGCAAGAAATGGTATGTAAACCCCGTATTTACATATCTGCCACTGTGCAGGAGAATCCGTATAGGTGTTCGAGTGTTCGAACCGTAATGCGCAAGAAATGGTATGGAAACCCCGTATTTACATATCTGCCACTGTGCAAGATAATCCGTATAGGTGTTCGAGTGTTCGAACCGTAATGCGCAAGAAATGGTAAGTAAACCCCATATTTACATATCTGTCACTGTGCAGGAGAATCCGTATAGGTGTTCGAGTGTTCGAACCGTAATGCGCAAGAAATGGTATGTAAACCCCGTATTTACATATCTGCCACTGTGCAGGAGAATCCGTATAGGTGTTCGAGTGTTCGAACCGTAATGCGCAAGAAATGGTATGGAAACCCCGTATTTACATATCTGCCACTGTACAAGAGAATCCGTATAGGTGTTCGAGTGTTCGAACCGTAATGCGCAAGAAATAGTATGTAAACCCCGTATTTACATATCTGCCACTGTGCAGGAGAATCCGTATAGGTGTTTGAGTGTTCGAACCGTATTGCGCAAGAAATGGTATTTAAACCCCGTATTTACATATCTGCCACTGTGCAGGAGAATCCGTATAGGTGGTCGAGTGTTCGAACCGTAATGCGCAAGAAATGGTATGTAAACCCCGTATTTACATATCTGCCACTGTGCGGGAGAATCCGTATAGGTGTTCGAGTGTTCGAACCGTAATGCGCAAGAAATGGTATGTAAACCCCGTATTTACAAATCTGCCACTGTGCAGGAGAATCCGTATAGGTGTTCGAGTGTTCGAACCGTAATGCGCAAGAAATGGTATGTAAACCCCGTATTTACATATCTGCCACTGTGCAGGAGAATCCGTATAGGTGTTTGAGTGTTCGAACCGTATTGCGCAAGAAATGGTATTTAAACCCCGTATTTACATATCTGCCACTGTGCAGGACAATCCGTATAGGTGTTCGAGTGTTCGAACCGTAATGCGCAAGAAATGGTATGGAAACCCCGTATTTACATATCTGCCACTGTGCAGGAGAATCCGTATAGGTGTTCGAGTGTTCGAACCGTAATGCGCAAGAAATGGTATGTAAACCCCGTATTTACATATCTGCCACTGTGCAGGAGAATCCGTATAGGTGTTTGAGTGTTCGAACCGTATTGCGCAAGAAATGGTATTTAAACCCCGTATTTACATATCTGCCACTGTGCAGGAGAATCCGTATAGGTGGTCGAGTGTTCGAACCGTAATGCGCAAGAAATGGTATGTAAACCCCGTATTTACATATCTGCCACTGTGCGGGAGAATCCGTATAGGTGTTCGAGTGTTCGAACCGTAATGCGCAAGAAATGGTATGTAAACCCCGTATTTACATATCTGCCACTGTGCGGGAGAATCCGTATAGGTGTTCGAGTGTTCGAACCGTAATGCGCAAGAAATGGTATGTAAACCCCGTATTTACATATCTGCCACTGTGCAGGAGAATCCGTATAGGTGTTCGAGTGTTCGAACCGTAATGCGCAAGAAATGGTATGGAAACCCCGTATTTACATATCTGTCACTGTGCAGGAGAATCCGTATAGGTGTTCGAGTGTTCGAACCGTAATGCGCAAGAAATGGTATGTAAACCCCGTATTTACATATCTGCCACTGTGCAGGAGAATCCGTATAGGTGTTCGAGTGTTCGAACCGTAATGCGCAAGAAATGGTATGGAAACCCCGTATTTACATATCTGCCACTGTGCAGGAGAATCCGTATAGGTGTTCGAGTGTTCGAACCGTAATGCGCAAGAAATGGTATGGAAACCCTGTATTTACATATCTGCCACTGTGCAGGAGAATCCGTATAGGTGTTCGAGTGTTCGAACCGTAATGCGCAAGAAATGGTATGCAAACCCCATATTTACATATCTGCCACTATGCAGGAGAATCCTTATAGGTGTTTGAGTGTTCGAACCGTATTGCGCAAGAAATGGTATTTAAACCCCGTATTTACATATCTGCCACTGTGCAGGAGAATCCGTATAGGTGTTCGAGTGTTCGAACCGTAATGCGCAAGAAATGGTATGGAAACCCCGTATTTACATATCTGCCACTGTGCAAGAGAATCCGTATAGGTGTTCGAGTGTTCGAACCGTAATGCGCAAGAAATAGTATGTAAACCCCATATTTACATATCTGCCACTGTGCAGGAGAATCCGTATAGGTGTTCGAGTGTTCGAACCGTAATTCGCAAGAAATGGTATGGAAACCCCGTATTTACATATCTGCCACTGTGCAGGAGAATCCGTATAGGTGTTCGAGTGTTCGAACCGTAATGCGCAAGAAATGGTATGGAAACCCTGTATTTACATATCTGCCACTGTGCAGGAGAATCCGTATAGGTGTTCGAGTGTTCGAACCGTAATGCGCAAGAAATGGTATGTAAACCCCGTATTTACATATCTGCCACTGTGCAGGAGAATCCGTATAGGTGTTCGAGTGTTCGAACCGTAATGCGCAAGAAATGGTATGGAAACCCCGTATTTACATATCTGCCACTGTGCAAGAGAATCCGTATAGGTGTTCGAGTGTTCGAACCGTAATGCGCAAGAAATGGTAAGTAAACCCCATATTTACATATCTGTCACTGTGCAGGAGAATCCGTATAGGTGTTCGAGTGTTCGAACCGTAATGCGCAAGAAATGGTATGTAAACCCCGTATTTACATATCTGCCACTGTGCAGGAGAATCCGTATAGGTGTTCGAGTGTTCGAACCGTAATGCGCAAGAAATGGTATGGAAACCCCGTATTTACATATCTGCCACTGTACAAGAGAATCCGTATAGGTGTTCGAGTGTTCGAACCGTAATGCGCAAGAAATAGTATGTAAACCCCGTATTTACATATCTGCCACTGTGCAGGAGAATCCGTATAGGTGTTTGAGTGTTCGAACCGTATTGCGCAAGAAATGGTATTTAAACCCCGTATTTACATATCTGCCACTGTGGAGGAGAATCCGTATAGGTGGTCGAGTGTTCGAACCGTAATGCGCAAGAAATGGTATGTAAACCCCGTATTTACATATCTGCCACTGTGCGGGAGAATCCGTATAGGTGTTCGAGTGTTCGAACCGTAATGCGCAAGAAATGGTATGTAAACCCCGTATTTACAAATCTGCCACTGTGCAGGAGAATCCGTATAGGTGTTCGAGTGTTCGAACCGTAATGCGCAAGAAATGGTATGTAAACCCCGTATTTACATATCTGCCACTGTGCAGGAGAATCCGTATAGGTGTTTGAGTGTTCGAACCGTATTGCACAAGAAATGGTATTTAAACCCCGTATTTACATATCTGCCACTGTGCAGGACAATCCGTATAGGTGTTCGAGTGTTCGAACCGTAATGCGCAAGAAATGGTATGGAAACCCCGTATTTACATATCTGCCACTGTGCAGGAGAATCCGTATAGGTGTTCGAGTGTTCGAACCGTAATGCGCAAGAAATGGTATGTAAACCCCGTATTTACATATCTGCCACTGTGCAGGAGAATCCGTATAGGTGTTCGAGTGTTCGAACCGTAATGCGCAAGAAATGGTATTTAAACCCCGTATTTACATATCTGCCACTGTGCAGGACAATCCGTATAGGTGTTTGAGTGTTCGAACCGTATTGCGCAAGAAATGGTATTTAAACCCCGTATTTACATATCTGCCACTGTGCAGGAGAATCCGTATAGGTGGTCGAGTGTTCGAACCGTAATGCGCAAGAAATGGTATGTAAACCCCGTATTTACATATCTGCCACTGTGCGGGAGAATCCGTATAGGTGTTCGAGTGTTCGAACCGTAATGCGCAAGAAATGGTATGTAAACCCCGTATTTACATATCTGCCACTGTGCGGGAGAATCCGTATAGGTGTTCGAGTGTTCGAACCGTAATGCGCAAGAAATGGTATGTAAACCACGTATTTACATATCTGCCACTGTGCAGGAGAATCCGTATAGGTGTTCGAGTGTTCGAACCGTAATGCGCAAGAAATGGTATGGAAACCCCGTATTTACATATCTGTCACTGTGCAGGAGAATCCGTATAGGTGTTCGAGTGTTCGAACCGTAATGCGCAAGAAATGGTATGTAAACCCCGTATTTACATATCTGCCACTGTGCAGGAGAATCCGTATAGGTGTTCGAGTGTTCGAACCGTAATGCGCAAGAAATGGTATGGAAACCCCGTATTTACATATCTGCCACTGTGCAGGAGAATCCGTATAGGTGTTCGAGTGTTCGAACCGTAATGCGCAAGAAATGGTATGGAAACCCTGTATTTACATATCTGCCACTGTGCAGGAGAATCCGTATAGGTGTTCGAGTGTTCGAACCGTAATGCGCAAGAAATGGTATGCAAACCCCGTATTTACATATCTGCCACTATGCAGGAGAATCCTTATAGGTGTTTGAGTGTTCGAACCGTATTGCGCAAGAAATGGTATTTAAACCCCGTATTTACATATCTGCCACTGTGCAGGAGAATCCGTATAGGTGTTCGAGTGTTCGAACCGTAATGCGCAAGAAATGGTATGGAAACCCCGTATTTACATATCTGCCACTGTGCAAGAGAATCCGTATAGGTGTTCGAGTGTTCGAACCGTAATGCGCAAGAAATAGTATGTAAACCCCGTATTTACATATCTGCCACTGTGCAGGAGAATCCGTATAGGTGTTCGAGTGTTCGAACCGTAATTCGCAAGAAATGGTATGGAAACCCCGTATTTACATATCTGCCACTGTGCAGGAGAATCCGTATAGGTGTTCGAGTGTTCGAACCGTAATGCGCAAGAAATGGTATGGAAACCCTGTATTTACATATCTGCCACTGTGCAGGAGAATCCGTATAGGTGTTCGAGTGTTCGAACCGTAATGCGCAAGAAATGGTATGTAAACCCCGTATTTACATATCTGCCACTATGCAGGAGAATCCGTATAGGTGTTTGAGTGTTCGAACCGTATTGCGCAAGAAATGGTATTTAAACCCCGTATTTACATATCTGCCACTGTGCAGGAGAATCCGTATAGGTGGTCGAGTGTTCGAACCGTAATGCGCAAGAAATGGTATGTAAACCCCGTATTTACATATCTGCCACTGTGCGGGAGAATCCGTATAGGTGTTCGAGTGTTCGAACCGTAATGCGCAAGAAATGGTATGTAAACCCCGTATTTACAAATCTGCCACTGTGCAGGAGAATCCGTATAGGTGTTCGAGTGTTCGAACCGTAATGCGCAAGAAATGGTATGTAAACCCCGTATTTACATATCTGCCACTGTGCAGGAGAATCCGTATAGGTGTTTGAGTGTTCGAACCGTATTGCACAAGAAATGGTATTTAAACCCCGTATTTACATATCTGCCACTGTGCAGGACAATCCGTATAGGTGTTCGAGTGTTCGAACCGTAATGCGCAAGAAATGGTATGGAAACCCCGTATTTACATATCTGCCACTGTGCAGGAGAATCCGTATAGGTGTTCGAGTGTTCGAACCGTAATGCGCAAGAAATGGTATGTAAACCCCGTATTTACATATCTGCCACTGTGCAGGAGAATCCGTATAGGTGTTCGAGTGTTCGAACCGTAATGCGCAAGAAATGGTATTTAAACCCCGTATTTACATATCTGCCACTGTGCAGGACAATCCGTATAGGTGTTTGAGTGTTCGAACCGTATTGCGCAAGAAATGGTATTTAAACCCCGTATTTACATATCTGCCACTGTGCAGGAGAATCCGTATAGGTGGTCGAGTGTTCGAACCGTAATGCGCAAGAAATGGTATGTAAACCCCGTATTTACATATCTGCCACTGTGCGGGAGAATCCGTATAGGTGTTCGAGTGTTCGAACCGTAATGCGCAAGAAATGGTATGTAAACCCCGTATTTACATATCTGCCACTGTGCGGGAGAATCCGTATAGGTGTTCGAGTGTTCGAACCGTAATGCGCAAGAAATGGTATGTAAACCACGTATTTACATATCTGCCACTGTGCAGGAGAATCCGTATAGGTGTTCGAGTGTTCGAACCGTAATGCGCAAGAAATGGTATGGAAACCCCGTATTTACATATCTGTCACTGTGCAGGAGAATCCGTATAGGTGTTCGAGTGTTCGAACCGTAATGCGCAAGAAATGGTATGTAAACCCCGTATTTACATATCTGCCACTGTGCAGGAGAATCCGTATAGGTGTTCGAGTGTTCGAACCGTAATGCGCAAGAAATGGTATGGAAACCCCGTATTTACATATCTGCCACTGTGCAGGAGAATCCGTATAGGTGTTCGAGTGTTCGAACCGTAATGCGCAAGAAATGGTATGGAAACCCTGTATTTACATATCTGCCACTGTGCAGGAGAATCCGTATAGGTGTTCGAGTGTTCGAACCGTAATGCGCAAGAAATGGTATGCAAACCCCGTATTTACATATCTGCCACTATGCGGGAGAATCCTTATAGGTGTTTGAGTGTTCGAACCGTATTGCGCAAGAAATGGTATTTAAACCCCGTATTTACATATCTGCCACTGTGCAGGAGAATCCGTATAGGTGTTCGAGTGTTCGAACCGTAATGCGCAAGAAATGGTATGGAAACCCCGTATTTACATATCTGCCACTGTGCAAGAGAATCCGTATAGGTGTTCGAGTGTTCGAACCGTAATGCGCAAGAAATAGTATGTAAACCCCGTATTTACATATCTGCCACTGTGCAGGAGAATCCGTATAGGTGTTCGAGTGTTCGAACCGTAATTCGCAAGAAATGGTATGGAAACCCCGTATTTACATATCTGCCACTGTGCAGGAGAATCCGTATAGGTGTTCGAGTGTTCGAACCGTAATGCGCAAGAAATGGTATGGAAACCCTGTATTTACATATCTGCCACTGTGCAGGAGAATCCGTATAGGTGTTCGAGTGTTCGAACCGTAATGCGCAAGAAATGGTATGTAAACCCCGTATTTACATATCTGCCACTATGCAGGAGAATCCGTATAGGTGTTTGAGTGTTCGAACCGTATTGCGCAAGAAATGGTATTTAAACCCCGTATTTACATATCTGCCACTGTGCAGGAGAATCCGTATAGGTGGTCGAGTGTTCGAACCGTAATGCGCAAGAAATGGTATGTAAACCCCGTATTTACATATCTGCCACTGTGCGGGAGAATCCGTATAGGTGTTCGAGTGTTCGAACCGTAATGCGCATGAAATGGTATGTAAACCCCGTATTTACATATCTGCCACTGTGCAGGAGAATCCGTATAGGTGTTCGAGTGTTCGAACCGTAATGCCCAAGAAATGGTATGGAAACCCCGTATTTACATATCTGTCACTGTGCAGGAGAATCCGTATAGGTGTTCGAGTGTTCGAACCGTAATGCGCAAGAAATGGTATGTAAACCCCGTATTTACATATCTGCCACTGTGCAGGAGAATCCGTATAGGTGTTCGAGTGTTCGAACCGTAATGCGCAAGAAATGGTATGGAAACCCCGTATTTACATATCTGCCACTGTGCAGGAGAATCCGTATAGGTGTTCGAGTGTTCGAACCGTAATGCGCAAGAAATGGTATGGAAACCCAGTATTTACATATCTGCCACTGTGTAGGAGAATCCGTATAGGTGTTCGAGTGTTCGAACCGTAATGCGCAAGAAATGGTATGTAAACCCCGTATTTACATATCTGCCACTTTGCAGGAGAATCCGTATAGGTGTTTGAGTGTTCGAACCGTATTGCGCAAGAAATGGTATTTAAACCCCGTATTTACATATCTGCCACTGTGCAGGAGAATCCGTATAGGTGTTCGAGTGTTCGAACCGTAATGCGCAAGAAATGGTATGGAAACCCCGTATTTACATATCTGCCACTGTGCAGGAGAATCCGTATAGGTGTTCGGGTGTTCGAATCGTAATGCGCAAGAAATGGTATGTAAACCCCGTATTTACATATCTGCCACTGTGCAGGAGAATCCGTATAGGTGTTCGAGTGTTCGAACCGTAATGCGCAAGAAATGGTATGGAAACCCCGTATTTACATATCTGCCACTGTGCAAGAGAATCCGTATAGGTGTTCGAGTGTTCGAACCGTAATGCGCAAGAAATAGTATGTAAACCCCGTATTTACATATCTGCCACTGTGCAGGAGAATCCGTATAGGTGTTCGAGTGTTCGAACCGTAATTCAAAAGAAATGGTATGGAAACCCCGTATTTACATATCTGCCACTGTGCAGGAGAATCCGTATAGGTGTTCGAGTGTTCGAACCGTAATGCGCAAGAAATGGTATGGAAACCCTGTATTTACATATCTGCCACTGTGCAGGAGAATCCGTATAGGTGTTCGAGTGTTCGAACCGTAATGCGCAAGAAATGGTATGTAAACCCCGTATTTACATATCTGTCACTGTGCAGGAGAATCCGTATAGGTGTTTGAGTGTTCGAACCGTATTGCGCAAGAAATGGTATTTAAACCCCGTATTTACATATCTGCCACTGTGCAGGAGAATCCGTATAGGTGGTCGAGTGTTCGAACCGTAATGCGCAAGAAATGGTATGTAAACCCCGTATTTACATATCTGCCACTGTGCGGGAGAATCCGTATAGGTGTTCGAGTGTTCGAAACGTAATGCGCAAGAAATGGTATGTAAACCCCGTATTTACATATCTGCCACTGTGCAGGAGAATCCGTATAGGTGTTCGAGTGTTCGAACCGTAATGCGCAAGAAATGGTATGTAAACCCCGTATTTACATATCTGCCACTGTGCAAGAGAATCCGTATAGGTGTTCGAGTGTTCGAACCGTAATGCGCAAGAAATGGTAAGTAAACCCCATATTTACATATCTGTCACTGTGCAGGAGAATCCGTATAGGTGTTCGAGTGTTCGAACCGTAATGCGCAAGAAATGGTATGTAAACCCCGTATTTACATATCTGCCACTGTGCAGGAGAATCCGTATAGGTGTTCGAGTGTTCGAACCGTAATGCGCAAGAAATGGTATGGAAACCCCGTATTTACATATCTGCCACTGTACAAGAGAATCCGTATAGGTGTTCGAGTGTTCGAACCGTAATGCGCAAGAAATAGTATGTAAACCCCGTATTTACATATCTGCCACTGTGCAGGAGAATCCGTATAGGTGTTTGAGTGTTCGAACCGTATTGCGCAAGAAATGGTATTTAAACACCGTATTTACATATCTGCCACTGTGCAGGAGAATCCGTATAGGTGGTCGAGTGTTCGAACCGTAATGCGCAAGAAATGGTATGTAAACCCCGTATTTACATATCTGCCACTGTGCGGGAGAATCCGTATAGGTGTTCGAGTGTTCGAACCGTAATGCGCAAGAAATGGTATGTAAACCCCTTATTTACAAATCTGCCACTGTGCAGGAGAATCCGTATAGGTGTTCGAGTGTTCGAACCGTAATGCGCAAGAAATGGTATGTAAACCCCGTATTTACATATCTGCCACTGTGCAGGAGAATCCGTATAGGTGTTTGAGTGTTCGAACCGTATTGCGCAAGAAATGGTATTTAAACCCCGTATTTACATATCTGCCACTGTGCAGGACAATCCGTATAGGTGTTCGAGTGTTCGAACCGTAATGCGCAAGAAATGGTATGGAAACCCCGTATTTACATATCTGCCACTGTGCAGGAGAATCCGTATAGGTGTTCGAGTGTTCGAACCGTAATGCGCAAGAAATGGTATGTAAACCCCGTCCCTACATATCTGCCACTGTGCAGGAGAATCCGTATAGGTGTTTGAGTGTTCGAACCGTATTGCGCAAGAAATGGTATTTAAACCCCGTATTTACATATCTGCCACTGTGCAGGAGAATCCGTATAGGTGGTCGAGTGTTCGAACCGTAATGCGCAAGAAATGGTATGTAAACCCCGTATTTACATATCTGCCACTGTGCGGGAGAATCCGTATAGGTGTTCGAGTGTTCGAACCGTAATGCGCAAGAAATGGTATGTAAACCCCGTATTTACATATCTGCCACTGTGCAGGAGAATCCGTATAGGTGTTCGAGTGTTCGAACCGTAATGCGCAAGAAATGGTATGGAAACCCCGTATTTACATATCTGCCACTGTGCAAGAGAATCCGTATAGGTGTTCGAGTGTTCGAACCGTAATGCGCAAGAAATGGTATGTAAACCCCGTATTTACATATCTGTCACTGTGCAGGAGAATCCTTATAGGTGTTCGAGTGTTCGAACCGTCATGCGCAAGAAATGGTATGTAAACCCGTATTTACATATCTGCCACTGTGCAGGAGAATCCGTATAGGTGTTCGAGTGTTCGAACCGTAATGCGCAAGAAATGGTACGGAAACCCTGTATTTACATCTCTGCCACTGTGCTATAGAATCCGTATAGGTGTTCGAGTGTTCGAACCGTAATGCGCAAGAAATGGTATGTAAACCCCGTATTTACATATCTGCCACTATGCAGGAGAATCCGTATAGGTGTTTGAGTGTTCGAACCGTATTGCGCAAGAAAAGGTATTTAAACCCCGTATTTACATATCTGCCACTGTGCAGGAGAATCCGTATAGGTGTTCGAGTGTTCGAACCGTAATGCGCAAGAAATGGTATGGAAACCCCGTATTTACATATCTGCCACTGTGCAGGAGAATCCATATAGGTGTTCGAGTGTTCGAACCGTAATGCGCAAGAAATGGTATGTAAACCCCGTATTTACATATCTGCCACTGTGCAGGAGAATCCGTATAGGTGTTCGAGTGTTCGAACCGTAATGCGCAAGAAATGGTATGGAAACCCCGTATTTACATATCTGCCACTGTGCAAGAGAATCCGTATAGGTGTTCGAGTGTTCGAACCGTAATGCGCAAGAAATAGTATGTAAACCCCGTATTTAAATATCTGCCACTGTGCAGGAGAATCCGTATAGGTGTTCGAGTGTTCGAACCGTAATGCGCAAGAAATGGTATGGAAACCCCGTATTTACATATCTGCCACTGTGGAGGAGAATCCGTATAGGTGTTCGAGTGTTCGAACCGTAATGCGCAAGAAATGGTATGGAAACCCTGTATTTACATATCTGCCACTGTGCAGGAGAATCCGTATAGGTGTTCGAGTGCTCGAACCGTAATGCGCAAGAAATGGTATGTAAACCCCGTATTTACATATCTGCCACTGTGCAGGAGAATCCGTATAGGTGTTTGAGTGTTCGAACCGTATTGCGCAAGAAATGGTATTTAAACCCCGTATTTACATATCTGCCACTGTGCAGGAGAATCCGTATAGGTGGTCGAGTGTTCGAACCGTAATGCGCAAGAAATGGTATGTAAACCCCGTATTTACATATCTGCCACTGTGCGGGAGAATCCGTATAGGTGTTCGAGTGTTCGAACCGTAATGCGCAAGAAATGGTATGTAAACCCCGTATTTACATATCTGCCACTGTGCAGGAGAATCCGTATAGGTGTTCGAGTGTTCGAACCGTAATGCGCAAGAAATGGTATGGAAACCCCGTATTTACATATCTGCCACTGTGCAAGAGAATCCGTATAGGTGTTCGAGTGTTCGAACCGTAATGCGCAAGAAATAGTATGTAAACCCCGTATTTACATATCTGCCACTATGCAGGAGAATCCGTATAGGTGTTCGAGTGTTCGAACCGTAATGCGCAAGAAATGGTATGGAAACCCTGTATTTACATATCTGCCACTGTGCAGGAGAATCCGTATAGGTGTTCGAGTGTTCGAACTGTAATGCGCAAGAAATGGTATGTAAACCCCGTATTTACATATCTGCCACTGTGCAGGAGAATCCGTATAGGTGTTCGAGTGTTCGAACCGTAATGCGCAAGAAATGGTATGGAAACCCCGTATTTACATATCTGCCACTGTGCAAGAGAATCCGTATAGGTGTTCGAGTGTTCGAACCGTATTGCGCAAGAAATGGTATTTAAACCCCGTATTTACATATCTGCCACTGTGCAGGAGAATCCGTATAGGTGTTCGAGTGTTCGAACCGTAATGCGCAAAAAATGGTATGGAAACCCCGTATTTACATATCTGCCACTGTGCAGGAGAATCCGTATAGTTGTTCGAGTGTTCGAACCGTAATGCGCAAGAAATGGTATGTAAACCCCGTATTTACATATCTGCCACTGTGCAGGAGAATCCGTATAGGTGTTTGAGTGTTCGAACCGTATTGCGCAAGAAATGGTATTTAAACCCCGTATTTACATATCTGCCACTGTGCAGGAGAATCCGTATAGGTGGTCGAGTGTTCGAACCGTAATTCGCAAGAAATGGTATGTAAACCCCATATTTACATATCTGCCACTGTGCGGGAGAATCCGTATAGGTGTTCGAGTGTTCGAACCGTAATGCGCAAGAAATGGTATGTAAACCCCGTATTTACATATCTGCCACTGTGCAGGAGAATCCGTATAGGTGTTCGAGTGTTCGAACCGTAATGCGCAAGAAATGGTATGGAAACCCCGTATTTACATATCTGCCACTGTGCAAGAGAATCCGTATAGGTGTTCGAGTGTTCGAACCGTAATGCGCAAGAAATGGTATGTAAACCCCGTATTTACATATCTGTCACTGTGCAGGAGAATCCTTATAGGTGTTCGAGTGTTCGAACCGTAATGCGCAAGAAATAGTATGTAAACCCCGTATTTACATATCTGCCACTGTGCAGGAGAATCCGTATAGGTGTTCGAGTGTTCGAACCGTAATGCGCAAGAAATGGTATGGAAACCCTGTATTTACATCTCTGCCACTGTGCAGGAGAATCCGTATAGGTGTTCGAGTGTTCGAACCGTAATGCGCAAGAAATGGTATGTAAATCCCGTATTTACATATCTGCCACTATGCAGGAGAATCCGTATAGGTGTTTGAGTGTTCGAACCGTAATGCGCAAGAAATGGTATGTAAACCCCGTATTTACATATCTGCCACTGTGCGGGAGAATCCGTATAGGTGTTCGAGTGTTCGAACCGTAATGTGCAAGAAATGGTATGGAAACCCTGTATTTACATCTCTGCCACTGTGCAGGAGAATCCGTATAGGTGTTCGAGTGTTCGAACCGTAATGCGCAAGAAATGGTATGTAAACCCCGTATTTACATATCTGCCACTTTGCAGGAGAACCCGTATAGGTGTTCGAGTGTTCGAACCGTAATGCGCAAGAAATGGTATGTAAACCCCGTATTTACATATCTGCCACTGTGCGGGAGAATCCGTATAGGTGTTCGAGTGTTCGAACCGTAATGCGCAAGAAATGGTATGTAAACCCCGTATTTACATATCTGCCACTGTGCAGGAGAATCCGTATAGGTGTTCGAGTGTTCGAACCGTAATGCGCAAGAAATGGTATGGAAACCCCGTATTTACATATCTGCCACTGTGCAAGAGAATCCGTATAGGTGTTCGAGTGTTCGAACCGTAATGCGCAAGAAATAGTATGTAAACCCCGTATTTACATATCTGCCACTGTGCAGGAGAATCCGTATAGGTGTTCGAGTGTTCGAACCGTAATGCGCAAGAAATGGTATGGAAACCCTGTATTTACATATCTGCCACTGTGCAGGAGAATCCGTATAGGTGTTCGAGTGTTCGAACTGTAATGCGCAAGAAATGGTATGTAAACCCCGTATTTACATATCTGCCACTGTGCAGGAGAATCCGTATAGGTGTTTGAGTGTTCGAACCGTAATGCGCAAGAAATGGTATGTAAACCCCGTATTTACATATCTGCCACTGTGCGGGAGAATCCGTATAGGTGTTCGAGTGTTCGAACCGTAATGTGCAAGAAATGGTATGGAAACCCTGTATTTACATCTCTGCCACTGTGCAGGAGAATCCGTATAGGTGTTCGAGTGTTCGAACCGTAATGCGCAAGAAATGGTATGTAAACCCCGTATTTACATATCTGCCACTTTGCAGGAGAATCCGTATAGGTGTTCGAGTGTTCGAACCGTAATGCGCAAGAAATGGTATGTAAACCCCGTATTTACATATCTGCCACTGTGCGGGAGAATCCGTATAGGTGTTCGAGTGTTCGAACCGTAATGCGCAAGAAATGGTATGTAAACCCCGTATTTACATATCTGCCACTGTGCAGGAGAATCCGTATAGGTGTTCGAGTGTTCGAACCGTAATGCGCAAGAAATGGTATGGAAACCCCGTATTTACATATCTGCCACTGTGCAAGAGAATCCGTATAGGTGTTCGAGTGTTCGAACCGTAATGCGCAAGAAATAGTATGTAAACCCCGTATTTACATATCTGCCACTGTGCAGGAGAATCCGTATAGGTGTTCGAGTGTTCGAACCGTAATGCGCAAGAAATGGTATGGAAACCCTGTATTTACATATCTGCCACTGTGCAGGAGAATCCGTATAGGTGTTCGAGTGTTCGAACTGTAATGCGCAAGAAATGGTATGTAAACCCCGTATTTACATATCTGCCACTGTGCAGGAGAATCCGTATAGGTGTTTGAGTGTTCGAACCGTAATGCGCAAGAAATGGTATGTAAACCCCGTATTTACATATCTGCCACTGTGCAGGAGAATCCGTATAGGTGTTCGAGTGTTCGAACCGTAATGCGCAAGAAATGGTATGGAAACCCCGTATTTACATATCTGCCACTGTGCAGGAGAATCCGTATAGGTGTTCGAGTGTTCGAACCGTAATGCGCAAGAAATGGTATGGAAACCCCGTATTTACATATCTGCCACTGTGCAGGAGAATCCGTATAGGTGTTCGAGTGTTCGTACCGTAATGCGCAAGAAATGGTATGGAAACCCCGTATTTACATATCTGCCACTGTGCAGGAGAATCCGTATAGGTGTTTGAGTGTTCGAACCGTATTGCGCAAGAAATGGTATTTAAACCCCGTATTTACATATCTGCCACTGTGCAGGAGAATCCGTATAGGTGGTCGAGTGTTCGAACCGTAATGCGCAAGAAATGGTATGTAAACCCCGTATTTACATATCTGCCACTGTGCAGGAGAATCCGTATAGGTGTTTGAGTGTTCGAACCGTATTGCGCAAGAAATGGTATTTAAACCCCGTATTTACATATCTGCCACTGTGCAGGAGAATCCGTATAGGTGGTCGAGTGTTCGAACCGTAATGCGCAAGAAATGGTATGTAAACCCCGTATTTACATATCTGCCACTGTGCGGGAGAATCCGTATTGGTGTTCGAGTGTTCGAACCGTAATGCGCAAGAAATGGTATGGAAACCCTGTATTTACATTTCTGCCACTGTGCAGGAGAATCCGTATAGGTGTTCGAGTGTTCGAACCGTAATGCGCAAGAAATGGTATGTAAATCCCGTATTTACATATCTGCCACTATGCAGGAGAATCCGTATAGGTGTTTGAGTGTTCGAACCGTAATGCGCAAGAAATGGTATGTAAACCCCGTATTTACATATCTGCCACTGTGCGGGAGAATCCGTATAGGTGTTCGAGTGTTCGAACCGTAATGGGCAAGAAATGGTATGGAAACCCTGTATTTACATCTCTGCCACTGTGCAGGAGAATCCGTATAGGTGTTCGAGTGTTCGAACCGTAATGCGCAAGAAATGGTATGTAAACCCCGTATTTACATATCTGCCACTATGCAGGAGAATCCGTATAGGTGTTCGAGTGTTCGAACCGTAATGCGCAAGAAATGGTATGTAAACCCCGTATTTACATATCTGCCACTGTGCGGGAGAATCCGTATAGGTGTTCGAGTGTTCGAACCGTAATGCGCAAGAAATGGTATGTAAACCCCGTATTTACATATCTGCCACTGTGCAGGAGAATCCGTATAGGTGTTCGAGTGTTCGAACCGTAATGCGCAAGAAATGGTATGGAAACCCCGTATTTACATATCTGCCACTGTGCAAGAGAATCCGTATAGGTGTTCGAGTGTTCGAACCGTAATGCGCAAGAAATAGTATGTAAACCCCGTATTTACATATCTGCCACTGTGCAGGAGAATCCGTATAGGTGTTCGAGTGTTCGAACCGTAATGCGCAAGAAATGGTATGGAAACCCTGTATTTACATATCTGCCACTGTGCAGGAGAATCCGTATAGGTGTTCGAGTGTTCGAACTGTAATGCGCAAGAAATGGTATGTAAACCCCGTATTTACATATCTGCCACTGTGCAGGAGAATCCGTATAGGTGTTTGAGTGTTCGAACCGTAATGCGCAAGAAATGGTATGTAAACCCCGTATTTACATATCTGCCACTGTGCAGGAGAATCCGTATAGGTGTTCGAGTGTTCGAACCGTAATGCGCAAGAAATGGTATGGAAACCCCGTATTTACATATCTGCCACTGTGCAGGAGAATCCGTATAGGTGTTCGAGTGTTCGAACCGTAATGCGCAAGAAATGGTATGGAAACCCCGTATTTACATATCTGCCACTGTGCAGGAGAATCCGTATAGGTGTTCGAGTGTTCGTACCGTAATGCGCAAGAAATGGTATGGAAACCCCGTATTTACATATCTGCCACTGTGCAGGAGAATCCGTATAGGTGTTTGAGTGTTCGAACCGTATTGCGCAAGAAATGGTATTTAAACCCCGTATTTACATATCTGCCACTGTGCAGGAGAATCCGTATAGGTGGTCGAGTGTTCGAACCGTAATGCGCAAGAAATGGTATGTAAACCCCGTATTTACATATCTGCCACTGTGCAGGAGAATCCGTATAGGTGTTTGAGTGTTCGAACCGTATTGTGCAAGAAATGGTATTTAAACCCCGTATTTACATATCTGCCACTGTGCAGGAGAATCCGTATAGGTGGTCGAGTGTTCGAACCGTAATGCGCAAGAAATGGTATGTAAACCCCGTATTTACATATCTGCCACTGTGCGGGAGAATCCGTATTGGTGTTCGAGTGTTCGAACCGTAATGCGCAAGAAATGGTATGGAAACCCTGTATTTACATCTCTGCCACTGTGCAGGAGAATCCGTATAGGTGTTCGAGTGTTCGAACCGTAATGCGCAAGAAATGGTATGTAAACCCCGTATTTACATATCTGCCACTATGCAGGAGAATCCGTATAGGTGTTCGAGTGTTCGAGCCGTAATGCGCAAGAAATGGTATGTAAACCCCGTATTTACATATCTGCCACTGTGTAGGAGAATCCGTATAGGTGTTCGAGTGTTCGAACCGTAATGCGCAAGAAATGGTATGGAAACCCCGTATTTACATATCTGCCACTGTGCAAGAGAATCCGTATAGGTGTTCGAGTGTTCGAACCGTAATGCGCAAGAAATAGTATGTAAACCCCGTATTTACATATCTGCCACTGTGCAGGAGAATCCGTATAGGTGTTCGAGTGTTCGAACCGTAATGCGCAAGAAATGGTATGGAAACCCTGTATTTACATATCTGCCACTGTGCAGGAGAATCCGTATAGGTGTTCGAGTGTTCGAACCGTAATGCGCAAGAAATGGTTTGTAAACCCCGTATTTACATATCTGCCACTGTGCAGGAGAATCCGTATAGGTGTTTGAGTGTTCGAACCGTAATGCGCAAGAAATGGTATGTAAACCCCGTATTTACATATCTGCCACTGTGCAGGAGAATCCGTATAGGTGTTCGAGTGTTCGAACCGTAATGCGCAAGAAATGGTATGGAAACCCC
This sequence comes from Camellia sinensis, assembly GCF_055761805.1. Lineage (NCBI taxonomy): Eukaryota > Viridiplantae > Streptophyta > Magnoliopsida > Ericales > Theaceae > Camellia > Camellia sinensis. The sequence goes on from NC_138965.1 coordinate 6,087,801, forward strand.
GTATTTACATATCTGCCACTGTGCAGGAGAATCCGTATAGGTGTTCGAGTGTTCGAACCGTAATGCGCAAGAAATGGTATGGAAACCCCGTATTTACATATCTGCCACTGTGCAGGAGAATCCGTATAGGTGTTCGAGTGTTCGTACCGTAATGCGCAAGAAATGGTATGGAAACCCCGTATTTACATATCTGCCACTGTGCAGGAGAATCCGTATAGGTGTTCGAGTGTTCGTACCGTAATGCGCAAGAAATGGTATGGAAACCCCGTATTTACATATCTGCCACTGTGCAGGAGAATCCGTATAGGTGTTTGAGTGTTCGAACCGTATTGCGCAAGAAATGGTATTTAAACCCCGTATTTACATATCTGCCACTGTGCGGGAGAATCCGTATAGGTGTTCGAGTGTTCGAACCGTAATGCGCAAGAAATGGTATGGAAACCCTGTATTTACATCTCTGCCACTGTGCAGGAGAATCCGTATAGGTGTTCGAGTGTTCGAGCCGTAATGCGCAAGAAATGGTATGTAAACCCCGTATTTACATATCTGCCACTATGCAGGAGAATCCGTATAGGTGTTCGAGTGTTCGAACCGTAATGCGCAAGAAATGGTATGTAAACCCCGTATTTACATATCTGCCACTGTGTAGGAGAATCCGTATAGGTGTTCGAGTGTTCGAACCGTAATGCGCAAGAAATGGTATGGAAACCCCGTATTTACATATCTGCCACTGTGCAAGAGAATCCGTATAGGTGTTCGAGTGTTCGAACCGTAATGCGCAAGAAATAGTATGTAAACCCCGTATTTACATATCTGCCACTGTGCAGGAGAATCCGTATAGGTGTTCGAGTGTTCGAACCGTAATGCGCAAGAAATGGTATGGAAACCCTGTATTTACATATCTGCCACTGTGCAGGAGAATCCGTATAGGTGTTCGAGTGTTCGAACTGTAATGCGCAAGAAATGGTATGTAAACCCTGTATTTACATATCTGCCACTGTGCAGGAGAATCCGTATAGGTGTTTGAGTGTTCGAACCGTATTGCGCAAGAAATGGTATTTAAACCCCGTATTTACATATCTGCCACTGTGCAGGAGAATCCATATAGGTGTTCGAGTGTTCGAACCGTAATGCGCAAGAAATGGTATTTAAACCCCGTATTTACATATCTGCCACTGTGCGGGAGAATCCGTATAGGTGTTCGAGTGTTCGAACCGTAATGCGCAAGAAATGGTATATAAACCCCGTATTTACAAATCTGCCACTGTGCAGGAGAATCCGTATAGGTGTTCGAGTGTTCGAACCGTAATGCGCAAGAAATGGTATGTAAACCCCGTATTTACATATCTGCCACTGTGCGGGAGAATCCGTATAGGTGTTCGAGTGTTCGAACCGTAATGTGCAAGAAATGGTATGGAAACCCTGTATTTACATCTCTGCCACTGTGCAGGAGAATCCGTATAGGTGTTCGAGTGTTCGAACCGTAATGCGCAAGAAATGGTATGTAAACCCCGTATTTACATATCTGCCACTATGCAGGAGAATCCGTATAGGTGTTCGAGTGTTCGAACCGTAATGCGCAAGAAATGGTATGTAAACCCCGTATTTACATATCTGCCACTGTGCGGGAGAATCCGTATAGGTGTTCGAGTGTTCGAACCGTAATGCGCAAGAAATGGTATGTAAACCCCGTATTTACATATCTGCCACTGTGCAGGAGAATCCGTATAGGTGTTCGAGTGTTCGAACCGTAATGCGCAAGAAATGGTATGGAAACCCCGTATTTACATATCTGCCACTGTGCAAGAGAATCCGTATAGGTGTTCGAGTGTTCGAACCGTAATGCGCAAGAAATAGTATGTAAACCCCGTATTTACATATCTGCCACTGTGCAGGAGAATCCGTATAGGTGTTCGAGTGTTCGAACCGTAATGCGCAAGAAATGGTATGGAAACCCTGTATTTACATATCTGCCACTGTGCAGGAGAATCCGTATAGGTGTTCGAGTGTTCGAACTGTAATGCGCAAGAAATGGTATGTAAACCCCGTATTTACATATCTGCCACTGTGCAGGAGAATCCGTATAGGTGTTTGAGTGTTCGAACCGTAATGCGCAAGAAATGGTATGTAAACCCCCTATTTACATATCTGCCACTGTGCAGGAGAATCCGTATAGGTGTTCGAGTGTTCGAACCGTAATGCGCAAGAAATGGTATGGAAACCCCGTATTTACATATCTGCCACTGTGCAGGAGAATCCGTATAGGTGTTCGAGTGTTCGAACCGTAATGCGCAAGAAATGGTATGGAAACCCCGTATTTACATATCTGCCACTGTGCAGGAGAATCCGTATAGGTGTTCGAGTGTTCGTACCGTAATGCGCAAGAAATGGTATGGAAACCCCGTATTTACATATCTGCCACTGTGCAGGAGAATCCGTATAGGTGTTTGAGTGTTCGAACCGTATTGCGCAAGAAATGGTATTTAAACCCCGTATTTACATATCTGCCACTGTGCAGGAGAATCCGTATAGGTGGTCGAGTGTTCGAACCGTAATGCGCAAGAAATGGTATGTAAACCCCGTATTTACATATCTGCCACTGTGCAGGAGAATCCGTATAGGTGTTTGAGTGTTCGAACCGTATTGCGCAAGAAATGGTATTTAAACCCCGTATTTACATATCTGCCACTGTGCAGGAGAATCCGTATAGGTGGTCGAGTGTTCGAACCGTAATGCGCAAGAAATGGTATGTAAACCCCGTATTTACATATCTGCCACTGTGCGGGAGAATCCGTATTGGTGTTCGAGTGTTCGAACCGTAATGCGCAAGAAATGGTATGGAAACCCTGTATTTACATTTCTGCCACTGTGCAGGAGAATCCGTATAGGTGTTCGAGTGTTCGAACCGTAATGCGCAAGAAATGGTATGTAAATCCCGTATTTACATATCTGCCACTATGCAGGAGAATCCGTATAGGTGTTTGAGTGTTCGAACCGTAATGCGCAAGAAATGGTATGTAAACCCCGTATTTACATATCTGCCACTGTGCGGGAGAATCCGTATAGGTGTTCGAGTGTTCGAACCGTAATGTGCAAGAAATGGTATGGAAACCCTGTATTTACATCTCTGCCACTGTGCAGGAGAATCCGTATAGGTGTTCGAGTGTTCGAACCGTAATGCGCAAGAAATGGTATGTAAACCCCGTATTTACATATCTGCCACTATGCAGGAGAATCCGTATAGGTGTTCGAGTGTTCGAACCGTAATGCGCAAGAAATGGTATGTAAACCCCGTATTTACATATCTGCCACTGTGCGGGAGAATCCGTATAGGTGTTCGAGTGTTCGAACCGTAATGCGCAAGAAATGGTATGTAAACCCCGTATTTACATATCTGCCACTGTGCAGGAGAATCCGTATAGGTGTTCGAGTGTTCGAACCGTAATGCGCAAGAAATGGTATGGAAACCCCGTATTTACATATCTGCCACTGTGCAAGAGAATCCGTATAGGTGTTCGAGTGTTCGAACCGTAATGCGCAAGAAATAGTATGTAAACCCCGTATTTACATATCTGCCACTGTGCAGGAGAATCCGTATAGGTGTTCGAGTGTTCGAACCGTAATGCGCAAGAAATGGTATGGAAACCCTGTATTTACATATCTGCCACTGTGCAGGAGAATCCGTATAGGTGTTCGAGTGTTCGAACTGTAATGCGCAAGAAATGGTATGTAAACCCCGTATTTACATATCTGCCACTGTGCAGGAGAATCCGTATAGGTGTTTGAGTGTTCGAACCGTAATGCGCAAGAAATGGTATGTAAACCCCGTATTTACATATCTGCCACTGTGCAGGAGAATCCGTATAGGTGTTCGAGTGTTCGAACCGTAATGCGCAAGAAATGGTATGGAAACCCCGTATTTACATATCTGCCACTGTGCAGGAGAATCCGTATAGGTGTTCGAGTGTTCGAACCGTAATGCGCAAGAAATGGTATGGAAACCCCGTATTTACATATCTGCCACTGTGCAGGAGAATCCGTATAGGTGTTCGAGTGTTCGTACCGTAATGCGCAAGAAATGGTATGGAAACCCCGTATTTACATATCTGCCACTGTGCAGGAGAATCCGTATAGGTGTTTGAGTGTTCGAACCGTATTGCGCAAGAAATGGTATTTAAACCCCGTATTTACATATCTGCCACTGTGCAGGAGAATCCGTATAGGTGGTCGAGTGTTCGAACCGTAATGCGCAAGAAATGGTATGTAAACCCCGTATTTACATATCTGCCACTGTGCAGGAGAATCCGTATAGGTGTTTGAGTGTTCGAACCGTATTGTGCAAGAAATGGTATTTAAACCCCGTATTTACATATCTGCCACTGTGCAGGAGAATCCGTATAGGTGGTCGAGTGTTCGAACCGTAATGCGCAAGAAATGGTATGTAAACCCCGTATTTACATATCTGCCACTGTGCGGGAGAATCCGTATTGGTGTTCGAGTGTTCGAACCGTAATGCGCAAGAAATGGTATGGAAACCCTGTATTTACATCTCTGCCACTGTGCAGGAGAATCCGTATAGGTGTTCGAGTGTTCGAACCGTAATGCGCAAGAAATGGTATGTAAACCCCGTATTTACATATCTGCCACTATGCAGGAGAATCCGTATAGGTGTTCGAGTGTTCGAGCCGTAATGCGCAAGAAATGGTATGTAAACCCCGTATTTACATATCTGCCACTGTGTAGGAGAATCCGTATAGGTGTTCGAGTGTTCGAACCGTAATGCGCAAGAAATGGTATGGAAACCCCGTATTTACATATCTGCCACTGTGCAAGAGAATCCGTATAGGTGTTCGAGTGTTCGAACCGTAATGCGCAAGAAATAGTATGTAAACCCCGTATTTACATATCTGCCACTGTGCAGGAGAATCCGTATAGGTGTTCGAGTGTTCGAACCGTAATGCGCAAGAAATGGTATGGAAACCCTGTATTTACATATCTGCCACTGTGCAGGAGAATCCGTATAGGTGTTCGAGTGTTCGAACCGTAATGCGCAAGAAATGGTTTGTAAACCCCGTATTTACATATCTGCCACTGTGCAGGAGAATCCGTATAGGTGTTTGAGTGTTCGAACCGTAATGCGCAAGAAATGGTATGTAAACCCCGTATTTACATATCTGCCACTGTGCAGGAGAATCCGTATAGGTGTTCGAGTGTTCGAACCGTAATGCGCAAGAAATGGTATGGAAACCCCGTATTTACATATCTGCCACTGTGCAGGAGAATCCGTATAGGTGTTCGAGTGTTCGAACCGTAATGCGCAAGAAATGGTATGGAAACCCCGTATTTACATATCTGCCACTGTGCAGGAGAATCCGTATAGGTGTTCGAGTGTTCGTACCGTAATGCGCAAGAAATGGTATGGAAACCCCGTATTTACATATCTGCCACTGTGCAGGAGAATCCGTATAGGTGTTCGAGTGTTCGTACCGTAATGCGCAAGAAATGGTATGGAAACCCCGTATTTACATATCTGCCACTGTGCAGGAGAATCCGTATAGGTGTTTGAGTGTTCGAACCGTATTGCGCAAGAAATGGTATTTAAACCCCGTATTTACATATCTGCCACTGTGCGGGAGAATCCGTATAGGTGTTCGAGTGTTCGAACCGTAATGCGCAAGAAATGGTATGGAAACCCTGTATTTACATCTCTGCCACTGTGCAGGAGAATCCGTATAGGTGTTCGAGTGTTCGAGCCGTAATGCGCAAGAAATGGTATGTAAACCCCGTATTTACATATCTGCCACTATGCAGGAGAATCCGTATAGGTGTTCGAGTGTTCGAACCGTAATGCGCAAGAAATGGTATGTAAACCCCGTATTTACATATCTGCCACTGTGTAGGAGAATCCGTATAGGTGTTCGAGTGTTCGAACCGTAATGCGCAAGAAATGGTATGGAAACCCCGTATTTACATATCTGCCACTGTGCAAGAGAATCCGTATAGGTGTTCGAGTGTTCGAACCGTAATGCGCAAGAAATAGTATGTAAACCCCGTATTTACATATCTGCCACTGTGCAGGAGAATCCGTATAGGTGTTCGAGTGTTCGAACCGTAATGCGCAAGAAATGGTATGGAAACCCTGTATTTACATATCTGCCACTGTGCAGGAGAATCCGTATAGGTGTTCGAGTGTTCGAACTGTAATGCGCAAGAAATGGTATGTAAACCCTGTATTTACATATCTGCCACTGTGCAGGAGAATCCGTATAGGTGTTTGAGTGTTCGAACCGTATTGCGCAAGAAATGGTATTTAAACCCCGTATTTACATATCTGCCACTGTGCAGGAGAATCCATATAGGTGTTCGAGTGTTCGAACCGTAATGCGCAAGAAATGGTATTTAAACCCCGTATTTACATATCTGCCACTGTGCGGGAGAATCCGTATAGGTGTTCGAGTGTTCGAACCGTAATGCGCAAGAAATGGTATATAAACCCCGTATTTACAAATCTGCCACTGTGCAGGAGAATCCGTATAGGTGTTCGAGTGTTCGAACCGTAATGCGCAAGAAATGGTATGTAAACCCCGTATTTACATATCTGCCACTGTGCAGGAGAATCCGTATAGGTGTTTGAGTGTTCGAACCGTATTGCGCAAGAAATGGTATTTAAACCCCGTATTTACATATCTGCCACTGTGCAGGAGAATCCGTATAGGTGTTCGAGTGTTCGAACCGTAATGCGCAAGAAATGGTATGGAAACCCCGTATTTACATATCTGCCACTGTGCAGGAGAATCCGTATAGGTGTTCGAGTGTTCGAACCGTAATGCGCAAGAAATGGTATGTAAACCCCGTATTTACATATCTGCCACTGTGCAGGAGAATCCGTATAGGTGTTTGAGTGTTCGAACCGTATTGCGCAAGAAATGGTATTTAAACCCCGTATTTACATATCTGCCACTGTGCAGGAGAATCCGTATAGGTGGTCGAGTGTTCGAACCGTAATGCGCAAGAAATGGTATGTAAACCCCGTATTTACATATCTGCCACTGTGCGGGAGAATCCGTATAGCTGTTCGAGTGTTCGAACCGTAATGCGCAAGAAATGGTATGTAAACCCCGTATTTACATATCTGCCACTGTGCAGGAGAATCCGTATAGGTGTTCGAGTGTTCGAACCGTAATGCGCAAGAAATGGTATGGAAACCCCGTATTTACATATCTGCCACTGTGCAAGAGAATCCGTATAGGTGTTCGAGTGTTCGAACCGTAATGCGCAAGAAATAGTATGTAAACCCCGTATTTACATATCTGCCACTGTGCAGGAGAATCCGTATAGGTGTTCGAGTGTTCGAACCGTAATGCGCAAGAAATGGTATGGAAACCCTGTATTTACATATCTGCCACTGTGCCGGAGAATCCGTATAGGTGTTCGAGTGTTCGAACTGTAATGCGCAAGAAATGGTATGTAAACCCCGTATTTACATATCTGCCACTGTGCAGGAGAATCCGAATAGGTGTTTGAGTGTTCGAACCGTATTGCGCAAGAAATGGTATTTAAACCCCGTATTTACATATCTGCCAATGTGCAGGAGAATCCGTATAGGTGTTCGAGTGTTCGAACCGTAATGCGCAAGAAATGGTATTTAAACCCCGTATTTACATCTCTGCCACTGTGCAGGAGAATCCGTATAGGTGTTCGAGTGTTCGAACCGTAATGCGCAAGAAATGGTATGTAAACCCCGTATTTACATATCTGCCACTATGCAGGAGAATCCGTATAGGTGTTTGAGTGTTCGAACCGTATTGCGCAAGAAATGGTATTTAAACCCCGTATTTACATATCTGCCACTGTGCAGGAGAATCCGTATAGGTGTTCGAGTGTTCGAACCGTAATGCGCAAGAAATGGTATGGAAACCCCGTATTTACATATCTGCCACTGTGCAGGAGAATCCATATAGGTGTTCGAGTGTTCGAACCGTAATGCGCAAGAAATGGTATGTAAACCCCGTATTTACATATCTGCCACTGTGCAGGAGAATCCGTATAGGTGTTCGAGTGTTCGAACCGTAATGCGCAAGAAATGGTATGGAAACCCCGTATTTACATATCTGCCACTGTGCAAGAGAATCCGTATAGGTGTTCGAGTGTTCGAACCGTAATGCGCAAGAAATAGTATGCAAACCCCGTATTTAAATATCTGCCACTGTGCAGGAGAATCCGTATAGGTGTTCGAGTGTTCGAACCGTAATGCGCAAGAAATGGTATGGAAACCCCGTATTTACATATCTGCCACTGTGCAGGAGAATCCGTATAGGTGTTCGAGTGTTCGAACCGTAATGCGCCAGAAATGGTATGGAAACCCTGTATTTACATATCTGCCACTGTGCAGGAGAATCCGTATAGGTGTTCGAGTGTTCGAACCGTAATGCGCAAGAAATGGTATGTAAACCCCGTATTTACATATCTGCCACTGTGCAGGAGAATCCGTATAGGTGTTCGAGTGTTCGAACCGTAATGCGCAAGAAATGGTATGGAAACCCCGTATTTACATATCTGCCACTGTGCAAGAGAATCCGTATAGGTGTTCGAGTGTTCGAACCGTAATGCGCAAGAAATGGTATGTAAACCCCGTATTTACATATCTGCCACTGTGAGGGAGAATCCGTATAGGTGTTCGAGTGTTCGAACCGTATTGCGCAAGAAATGGTATGTAAACCGCGTATTTACATATCTTCCACTGTGTAGGAGAATCCGTATAGGTGTTCGAGTGTTCGAACCGTAATGCGCAAAAAATGGTATGGAAACCCCGTATTTACATATCTGTCACTGTGCAGGAGAATCTGTATAGGTGTTCGAGTGTTCGAACCGTAATGCGCAAGAAATGGTATGTAAACCCCGTATTTACATATCTGCCACTGTGCAGGAGAATCCGTATAGGTGTTTGAGTGTTCGAACCGTATTGCGCAAGAAATGGTATTTAAACCCCGTATTTACATATCTGCCACTGTGCAGGAGAATCCGTATAGGTGTTCGAGTGTTCGAACCGTAATGCGCAAGAAATGGTATGTAAACCCCGTATTTACATATCTGCCACTGTGCGGGAGAATCCGTATAGGTGTTCGAGTGTTCGAACCGTATTGCGCAAGAAATGGTATGTAAACCCCGTATTTACATATCTACCACTGTGGAGGAGAATCCGTATAGGTGTTCGAGTGTTCGAACCGTAATGCGCAAGAAATGGTATGGAAACCCCGTATTTACATATCTGCCACTGTGCAGGAGAATTCGTATAGGTGTTCGAGTGTTCGAACCGTAATGCGCAAGAAATGGTATGTAAACCCCGTATTTACATATCTGCCACTGTGCTGGAGAATCCGTATAGGTGTTCGAGTGTTCGAACCGTAATGCGCAAGAAATGGTATGGAAACCCCGTATTTACATATCTGCCACTGTGCAAGAGAATCCGTATAGGTGTTCGAGTGTTCGAACCGTAATGCGCAAGAAATGGTATGTAAACCCCGTATTTACATATCTGTCACTGTGCAGGAGAATCCGTATAGGTGTTCGAGTGTTCGAACCGTAATGCGCAAGAAATGGTATGTAAACCCCGTATTTACATATCTACCACTGTGCAGGAGAATCCGTATAGGTGTTCGAGTGTTCGAACCGTAATGCGCAAGAAATGGTATGGAAACCCCGTATTTACATATCTGCCACTGTGCGGGAGAATCCGTATAGGTGTTCGAGTGTTCGAACCGTAATGCGCAAGAAATGGTATGTAAACCCCGTATTTACATATCTGCCACTGTGCAGGAGAATCCGTATAGGTGTTCGAGTGTTCGAACCGTAATGCACAAGAAATGGTATGGAAACCCCGTATTTACATATCTGCCACTGTGCAAGAGAATCCGTATAGGTGTTCGAGTGTTCGAACCGTAATGCGCAAGAAATGGTATGTAAACCCCATATTTACATATCTGTCACTGTGCAGGAGAATCCGTATAGGTGTTCGAGTGTTCGAACCGTAATGCGCAAGAAATGGTATGGAAACCCCGTATTTACATATCTGCCACTGTGCAAGAGAATCCGTATAGGTGTTCGAGTGTTCGAACCGTAATGCGCAAGAAATGGTATGTAAACCCCATATTTACATATCTGTCACTGTGCAGGAGAATCCGTATAGGTGTTCGAGTGTTCGAACCGTAATGCGCAAGAAATGGTATGTAAACCCCGTATTTACATATCTGCCACTGTGCAGGAGAATCCGTATAGGTGTTCGAGTGTTCGAACCGTAATGCGCAAGAAATGGTATGGAAACCCCGTATTTACATATCTGCCACTGTACAAGAGAATCCGTATAGGTGTTCGAGTGTTCGAACCGTAATGCGCAAGAAATAGTATGTAAACCCCGTATTTACATATCTGCCACTGTGCAGGAGAATCCGTATAGGTGTTTGAGTGTTCGAACCGTATTGCGCAAGAAATGGTATTTAAACCCCGTATTTACATATCTGCCACTGTGCAGGAGAATCCATATAGGTGTTCGAGTGTTCGAACCGTAATGCGCAAGAAATGGTATTTAAACCCCGTATTTACATATCTGCCACTGTGCGGGAGAATCCGTATAGGTGTTCGAGTGTTCGAACCGTAATGCGCAAGAAATGGTATATAAACCCCGTATTTACAAATCTGCCACTGTGCAGGAGAATCCGTATAGGTGTTCGAGTGTTCGAACCGTAATGCGCAAGAAATGGTATGTAAACCCCGTATTTACATATCTGCCACTGTGCAGGAGAATCCGTATAGGTGTTTGAGTGTTCGAACCGTATTGCGCAAGAAATGGTATTTAAACCCCGTATTTACATATCTGCCACTGTGCAGGAGAATCCGTATAGGTGTTCGAGTGTTCGAACCGTAATGCGCAAGAAATGGTATGGAAACCCCGTATTTACATATCTGCCACTGTGCAGGAGAATCCGTATAGGTGTTCGAGTGTTCGAACCGTAATGCGCAAGAAATGGTATGTAAACCCCGTATTTACATATCTGCCACTGTGCAGGAGAATCCGTATAGGTGTTTGAGTGTTCGAACCGTATTGCGCAAGAAATGGTATGTAAACCCCGTATTTACATATCTGCCACTGTGCTGGAGAATCCGTATAGGTGTTCGAGTGTTCGAACCGTAATGCGCAAGAAATGGTATGGAAACCCCGTATTTACATATCTGCCACTGTGCAAGAGAATCCGTATAGGTGTTCGAGTGTTCGAACCGTAATGCGCAAGAAATGGTATGTAAACCCCGTATTTACATATCTGTCACTGTGCAGGAGAATCCGTATAGGTGTTCGAGTGTTCGAACCGTAATGCGCAAGAAATGGTATGTAAACCCCGTATTTACATATCTACCACTGTGCAGGAGAATCCGTATAGGTGTTCGAGTGTTCGAACCGTAATGCGCAAGAAATGGTATGGAAACCCCGTATTTACATATCTGCCACTGTGCGGGAGAATCCGTATAGGTGTTCGAGTGTTCGAACCGTAATGCGCAAGAAATGGTATGGAAACCCCGTATTTACATATCTGCCACTGTGCAAGAGAATCCGTATAGGTGTTCGAGTGTTCGAACCGTAATGCGCAAGAAATGGTATGTAAACCCCGTATTTACATATCTGTCACTGTGCAGGAGAATCCGTATAGGTGTTCGAGTGTTCGAACCGTAATGCGCAAGAAATGGTATGTAAACCCCGTATTTACATATCTACCACTGTGCAGGAGAATCCGTATAGGTGTTCGAGTGTTCGAACCGTAATGCGCAAGAAATGGTATGGAAACCCCGTATTTACATATCTGCCACTGTGCGGGAGAATCCGTATAGGTGTTCGAGTGTTCGAACCGTAATGCGCAAGAAATGGTATGTAAACCCCGTATTTACATATCTGCCACTGTGCAGGAGAATCCGTATAGGTGTTCGAGTGTTCGAACCGTAATGCACAAGAAATGGTATGGAAACCCCGTATTTACATATCTGCCACTGTGCAAGAGAATCCGTATAGGTGTTCGAGTGTTCGAACCGTAATGCGCAAGAAATGGTATGTAAACCCCATATTTACATATCTGTCACTGTGCAGGAGAATCCGTATAGGTGTTCGAGTGTTCGAACCGTAATGCGCAAGAAATGGTATGGAAACCCCGTATTTACATATCTGCCACTGTGCAAGAGAATCCGTATAGGTGTTCGAGTGTTCGAACCGTAATGCGCAAGAAATGGTATGTAAACCCCATATTTACATATCTGTCACTGTGCAGGAGAATCCGTATAGGTGTTCGAGTGTTCGAACCGTAATGCGCAAGAAATGGTATGTAAACCCCGTATTTACATATCTGCCACTGTGCAGGAGAATCCGTATAGGTGTTCGAGTGTTCGAACCGTAATGCGCAAGAAATGGTATGGAAACCCCGTATTTACATATCTGCCACTGTACAAGAGAATCCGTATAGGTGTTCGAGTGTTCGAACCGTAATGCGCAAGAAATAGTATGTAAACCCCGTATTTACATATCTGCCACTGTGCAGGAGAATCCGTATAGGTGTTTGAGTGTTCGAACCGTATTGCGCAAGAAATGGTATTTAAACCCCGTATTTACATATCTGCCACTGTGCAGGAGAATCCATATAGGTGTTCGAGTGTTCGAACCGTAATGCGCAAGAAATGGTATGTAAACCCCGTATTTACATATCTGCCACTGTGCAGGAGAATCCGTATAGGTGTTCGAGTGTTCGAACCGTAATGCGCAAGAAATGGTATGGAAACCCCGTATTTACATATCTGCCACTGTGCAAGAGAATCCGTATAGGTGTTCGAGTGTTCGAACCGTAATGCGCAAGAAATGGTATGTAAACCCCGTATTTACATATCTGCCACTGTGCAGGAGAATCCGTATAGGTGTTTGAGTGTTCGAACCGTATTGCGCAAGAAATGGTATTTAAACCCCGTATTTACATATCTGCCACTGTGCAGGAGAATCCGTATAGGTGTTCGAGTGTTCGAACCGTAATGCGCAAGAAATGGTATGGAAACCCCGTATTTACATATCTGCCACTGTGCAGGAGAATCCGTATAGGTGTTCGAGTGTTCGAACCGTAATGCGCAAGAAATGGTATGTAAACCCCGTATTTACATATCTGCCACTGTGCAGGAGAATCCGTATAGGTGTTTGAGTGTTCGAACCGTATTGCGCAAGAAATGGTATGTAAACCGCGTATTTACATATCTTCCACTGTGCAGGAGAATCCGTATAGGTGGTCGAGTGTTCGAACCGTAATGCGCAAGAAATGGTATGTAAACCCCGTATTTACATATCTGCCACTGTGCGGGAGAATCCGTATAGCTGTTCGAGTGTTCGAACCGTAATGCGCAAGAAATGGTATGTAAACCCCGTATTTACATATCTGCCACTGTGCAGGAGAATCCGTATAGGTGTTCGAGTGTTCGAACCGTAATGCGCAAGAAATGGTATGGAAACCCCGTATTTACATATCTACCACTGTGCAGGAGAATCCGTATAGGTGTTCGAGTGTTCGAACCGTAATGCGCAAGAAATAGTATGTAAACCCCGTATTTACATATCTGCCACTGTGCGGGAGAATCCGTATAGGTGTTCGAGTGTTCGAACCGTAATGCGCAAGAAATGGTATGGAAACCCCGTATTTACATATCTGCCACTGTGCAAGAGAATCCGTATAGGTGTTCGAGTGTTCGAACCGTAATGCGCAAGAAATAGTATGTAAACCCCGTATTTACATATCTGCCACTGTGCAGGAGAATCCGTATAGGTGTTCGAGTGTTCGAACCGTAATGCGCAAGAAATGGTATGGAAACCCCGTATTTACATATCTGCCACTGTGCAGGAGAATCCGTATAGGTGTTCGAGTGTTCGAACCGTAATGCGCCAGAAATGGTATGGAAACCCTGTATTTACATATCTGCCACTGTGCAGGAGAATCCGTATAGGTGTTCGAGTGTTCGAACCGTAATGCGCAAGAAATGGTATATAAACCCCGTATTTACAAATCTGCCACTGTGCAGGAGAATCCGTATAGGTGTTCGAGTGTTCGAACCGTAATGCGCAAGAAATGGTATGTAAACCCCGTATTTACATATCTGCCACTGTGCAGGAGAATCCGTATAGGTGTTTGAGTGTTCGAACCGTATTGCGCAAGAAATGGTATTTAAACCCCGTATTTACATATCTGCCACTGTGCAGGAGAATCCGTATAGGTGTTCGAGTGTTCGAACCGTAATGCGCAAGAAATGGTATGGAAACCCCGTATTTACATATCTGCCACTGTGCAGGAGAATCCGTATAGGTGTTCGAGTGTTCGAACCGTAATGCGCAAGAAATGGTATGTAAACCCCGTATTTACATATCTGCCACTGTGCAGGAGAATCTGTATAGGTGTTTGAGTGTTCGAACCGTATTGCGCAAGAAATGGTATTTAAACCCCGTATTTACATATCTGCCACTGTGCAGGAGAATCCGTATAGGTGGTCGAGTGTTCGAACCGTAATGCGCAAGAAATGGTATGTAAACCCCGTATTTACATATCTGCCACTGTGCGGGAGAATCCGTATAGCTGTTCGAGTGTTCGAACCGTAATGCGCAAGAAATGGTATGTAAACCCCGTATTTACATATCTGCCACTGTGCAGGAGAATCCGTATAGGTGTTCGAGTGTTCGAACCGTAATGCGCAAGAAATGGTATGGAAACCCCGTATTTACATATCTGCCACTGTGCAAGAGAATCCGTATAGGTGTTCGAGTGTTCGAACCGTAATGCGCAAGAAATAGTATGTAAACCCCGTATTTACATATCTGCCACTGTGCAGGAGAATCCGTATAGGTGTTCGAGTGTTCGAACCGTAATGCGCAAGAAATGGTATGGAAACCCTGTATTTACATATCTGCCACTGTGCCGGAGAATCCGTATAGGTGTTCGAGTGTTCGAACTGTAATGCGCAAGAAATGGTATGTAAACCCCGTATTTACATATCTGCCACTGTGCAGGAGAATCCAAATAGGTGTTTGAGTGTTCGAACCGTATTGCGCAAGAAATGGTATTTAAACCCCGTATTTACATATCTGCCAATGTGCAGGAGAATCCGTATAGGTGTTCGAGTGTTCGAACCGTAATGCGCAAGAAATGGTATTTAAACCCCGTATTTACATCTCTGCCACTGTGCAGGAGAATCCGTATAGGTGTTCGAGTGTTCGAACCGTAATGCGCAAGAAATGGTATGTAAACCCCGTATTTACATATCTGCCACTATGCAGGAGAATCCGTATAGGTGTTTGAGTGTTCGAACCGTATTGCGCAAGAAATGGTATTTAAACCCCGTATTTACATATCTGCCACTGTGCAGGAGAATCCGTATAGGTGTTCGAGTGTTCGAACCGTAATGCGCAAGAAATGGTATGGAAACCCCGTATTTACATATCTGCCACTGTGCAGGAGAATCCATATAGGTGTTCGAGTGTTCGAACCGTAATGCGCAAGAAATGGTATGTAAACCCCGTATTTACATATCTGCCACTGTGCAGGAGAATCCGTATAGGTGTTCGAGTGTTCGAACCGTAATGCGCAAGAAATGGTATGGAAACCCCGTATTTACATATCTGCCACTGTGCAAGAGAATCCGTATAGGTGTTCGAGTGTTCGAACCGTAATGCGCAAGAAATAGTATGTAAACCCCGTATTTAAATATCTGCCACTGTGCAGGAGAATCCGTATAGGTGTTCGAGTGTTCGAACCGTAATGCGCAAGAAATGGTATGGAAACCCCGTATTTACATATCTGCCACTGTGCAGGAGAATCCGTATAGGTGTTCGAGTGTTCGAACCGTAATGCGCCAGAAATGGTATGGAAACCCTGTATTTACATATCTGCCACTGTGCAGGAGAATCCGTATAGGTGTTCGAGTGTTCGAACCGTAATGCGCAAGAAATGGTATGTAAACCCCGTATTTACATATCTGCCACTGTGCAGGAGAATCCGTATAGGTGTTCGAGTGTTCGAACCGTAATGCGCAAGAAATGGTATGGAAACCCCGTATTTACATATCTGCCACTGTGCAAGAGAATCCGTATAGGTGTTCGAGTGTTCGAACCGTAATGCGCAAGAAATGGTATGTAAACCCCGTATTTACATATCTGTCACTGTGCAGGAAAATCCGTATTGGTGTTCGAGTGTTCGAACCGTAATGCGCAAGAAATGGTATGTAAACCCCGTATTTACATATCTGCCACTGTGCAGGAGAATCCGTATAGGTGTTCGAGTGTTCGAACCGTAATGCGCAAGAAATGGTATGGAAACTCCGTATTTACATATCTGCCACTGTGCAGGAGAATCCGTATAGGTGTTCGAGTGTTCGAACCGTAATGCGCAAGAAATGGTATGTAAACCCCGTATTTACATATCTGCCACTGTGAGGGAGAATCCGTATAGGTGTTCGAGTGTTCGAACCGTATTGCGCAAGAAATGGTATGTAAACCGCGTATTTACATATCTTCCACTGTGTAGGAGAATCCGTATAGGTGTTCGAGTGTTCGAACCGTAATGCGCAAAAAATGGTATGGAAACCCCGTATTTACATATCTGTCACTGTGCAGGAGAATCTGTATAGGTGTTCGAGTGTTCGAACCGTAATGCGCAAGAAATGGTATGTAAACCCCGTATTTACATATCTGCCACTGTGCAGGAGAATCCGTATAGGTGTTTGAGTGTTCGAACCGTATTGCGCAAGAAATGGTATTTAAACCCCGTATTTACATATCTGCCACTGTGCAGGAGAATCCGTATAGGTGTTCGAGTGTTCGAACCGTAATGCGCAAGAAATGGTATGTAAACCCCGTATTTACATATCTGCCACTGTGCGGGAGAATCCGTATAGGTGTTCGAGTGTTCGAACCGTATTGCGCAAGAAATGGTATGTAAACCCCGTATTTACATATCTACCACTGTGGAGGAGAATCCGTATAGGTGTTCGAGTGTTCGAACCGTAATGCGCAAGAAATGGTATGGAAACCCCGTATTTACATATCTGCCACTGTGCAGGAGAATTCGTATAGGTGTTCGAGTGTTCGAACCGTAATGCGCAAGAAATGGTATGTAAACCCCGTATTTACATATCTGCCACTGTGCTGGAGAATCCGTATAGGTGTTCGAGTGTTCGAACCGTAATGCGCAAGAAATGGTATGGAAACCCCGTATTTACATATCTGCCACTGTGCAAGAGAATCCGTATAGGTGTTCGAGTGTTCGAACCGTAATGCGCAAGAAATGGTATGTAAACCCCGTATTTACATATCTGTCACTGTGCAGGAGAATCCGTATAGGTGTTCGAGTGTTCGAACCGTAATGCGCAAGAAATGGTATGTAAACCCCGTATTTACATATCTACCACTGTGCAGGAGAATCCGTATAGGTGTTCGAGTGTTCGAACCGTAATGCGCAAGAAATGGTATGGAAACCCCGTATTTACATATCTGCCACTGTGCGGGAGAATCCGTATAGGTGTTCGAGTGTTCGAACCGTAATGCGCAAGAAATGGTATGTAAACCCCGTATTTACATATCTGCCACTGTGCAGGAGAATCCGTATAGGTGTTCGAGTGTTCGAACCGTAATGCACAAGAAATGGTATGGAAACCCCGTATTTACATATCTGCCACTGTGCAAGAGAATCCGTATAGGTGTTCGAGTGTTCGAACCGTAATGCGCAAGAAATGGTATGTAAACCCCATATTTACATATCTGTCACTGTGCAGGAGAATCCGTATAGGTGTTCGAGTGTTCGAACCGTAATGCGCAAGAAATGGTATGGAAACCCCGTATTTACATATCTGCCACTGTGCAAGAGAATCCGTATAGGTGTTCGAGTGTTCGAACCGTAATGCGCAAGAAATGGTATGTAAACCCCATATTTACATATCTGTCACTGTGCAGGAGAATCCGTATAGGTGTTCGAGTGTTCGAACCGTAATGCGCAAGAAATGGTATGTAAACCCCGTATTTACATATCTGCCACTGTGCAGGAGAATCCGTATAGGTGTTCGAGTGTTCGAACCGTAATGCGCAAGAAATGGTATGGAAACCCCGTATTTACATATCTGCCACTGTACAAGAGAATCCGTATAGGTGTTCGAGTGTTCGAACCGTAATGCGCAAGAAATAGTATGTAAACCCCGTATTTACATATCTGCCACTGTGCAGGAGAATCCGTATAGGTGTTTGAGTGTTCGAACCGTATTGCGCAAGAAATGGTATTTAAACCCCGTATTTACATATCTGCCACTGTGCAGGAGAATCCGTATAGGTGGTCGAGTGTTCGAACCGTAATGCGCAAGAAATGGTATGTAAACCCCGTATTTACATATCTGCCACTGTGCGGGAGAATCCGTATAGGTGTTCGAGTGTTCGAACCGTAATGCGCAAGAAATGGTATGTAAACCCCGTATTTACATATCTGCCACTGTGCAGGAGAATCCGTATAGGTGTTCGAGTGTTCGAACCGTAATGCGCAAGAAATGGTATGTAAACCCCGTATTTACATATCTGCCACTGTGCAGGAGAATCCGTATAGGTGTTTGAGTGTTCGAACCGTATTGCGCAAGAAATGGTATTTAAACCCCGTATTTACATATCTGCCACTGTGCAGGAGAATCCGTATAGGTGTTCGAGTGTTCGAACCGTAATGCGCAAGAAATGGTATGTAAACCCCGTATTTACATATCTGCCACTGTGCAGGAGAATCCGTATAGGTGTTTGAGTGTTCGAACCGTATTGCGCAAGAAATGGTATTTAAACCCCGTATTTACATATCTGCCACTGTGCAGGAAAATCCGTATAGGTGGTCGAGTGTTCGAACCGTAATGCGCAAGAAATGGTATGTAAACCCCGTATTTACATATCTGCCACTGTGCGGGAGAATCCGTATAGGTGTTCGAGTGTTCGAACCGTAATGCGCAAGAAATGGTATGTAAACCCTGTATTTACATATCTGCCACTGTGCAGGAGAATCCGTATAGGTGTTCGAGTGTTCGAACCGTAATGCGCAAGAAATGGTATGGAAACCCCGTATTTACATATCTGCCACTGTGCAAGAGAATCTGTATAGGTGTTCGAGTGTTCGAACCGTAATGCGCAAGAAATGGTATGTAAACCCCGTATTTACATATCTGTCACTGTGCAGGAGAATCCTTATAAGTGTTCGAGTGTTCGAACCGTAATGCGCAAGAAATAGTATGTAAACCCCGTATTTACATATCTGCCACTGTGCAGGAGAATCCGTATAGGTGTTCGAGTGTTCGAACCGTAATGCGCAAGAAATGGTATGGAAACCCTGTATTTACATCTTTGCCACTGTGCAGGAGAATCCGTATAGGTGTTCGAGTGTTCGAACCGTAATGCGCAAGAAATGGTATGTAAACCCCGTATTTACATATCTGCCACTATGTAGGAGAATCCGTATAGGTGTTTGAGTGTTCGAACCGTATTGCGCAAGAAATGGTATTTAAACCCCGTATTTACATATCTGCCACTGTGCAGGAGAATCCGTATAGGTGTTCGAGTGTTCGAACCGTAATGCGCAAGAAATGGTATGGAAACCCCGTATTTACATATCTGCCACTGTGCAGGAGAATCCATATAGGTGTTCGAGTGTTCGAACCGTAATGCGCAAGAAATGGTATGTAAACCCCGTATTTACATATCTGCCACTGTGCAGGAGAATCCGTATAGGTGTTTGAGTGTTCGAACCGAATTGCGCAAGAAATGGTATTTAAACCCCGTATTTACATATCTGCCACTGTGCAGGAGAATCCGTATAGGTGTTTGAGTGTTCGAACCGTATTGCGCAAGAAATGGTATTTAAACCCCGTATTTACATATCTGCCACTGTGCAGGAGAATCCGTATAGGTGGTCGAGTGTTCGAACCGTAATGCGCAAGAAATGGTATGTAAACCCCGTATTTACATATCTGCCACTGTGCGGGAGAATCCGTATAGGTGTTCGAGTGTTCGAACCGTAATGCGCAAGAAATGGTATGTAAACCCCGTATTTACATATCTGCCACTGTGCAGGAGAATCCGTATAGGTGTTCGAGTGTTCGAACCGTAATGCGCAAGAAATGGTATGTAAACCCCGTATTTACATATCTGCCACTGTGCAGGAGAATCCGTATAGGTGTTTGAGTGTTCGAACCGTATTGCGCAAGAAATGGTATTTAAACCCCGTATTTACATATCTGCCACTGTGCAGGAGAATCCGTATAGGTGTTCGAGTGTTCGAACCGTAATGCGCAAGAAATGGTATGGAAACCCCGTATTTACATATCTGCCACTTTGCAGGAGAATCCGTATAGGTGTTCGAGTGTTCGAACTGTAATGCGCAAGAAATGGTATGTAAACCCCGTATTTACATATCTGCCACTGTGCAGGAGAATCCGTATAGGTGTTTGAGTGTTCGAACCGTATTGCGCAAGAAAAGGTATTTAAACCCCGTATTTACATATCTGCCACTGTGCAGGAGAATCCGTATAGGTGGTCGAGTGTTCGAACCGTAATGCGCAAGAAATGGTATGTAAACCCCGTATTTACATATCTGCCACTGTGCGGGAGAATCCGTATAGGTGTTCGAGTGTTCGAACCGTAATGCGCAAGAAATGGTATGTAAACCCCGTATTTACATATCTGCCACTGTGCAGGAGAATCCGTATAGGTGTTCGAGTGTTCGAACCGTAATGCGCAAGAATTGGTATGGAAACCCCGTATTTACATATCTGCCACTGTGCAAGAGAATCCGTATAGGTGTTCGAGTGTTCGAACCGTAACGCGCAAGAAATGGTATGTAAACCCCGTATTTATATATCTGTCACTGTGCAGGAGAATCCTTATAGGTGTTCGAGTGTTCGAACCGTAATGCGCAAGAAATAGTATGTAAACCCCGTATTTACATATCTGCCACTGTGCAGGAGAATCCGTATTGGTGTTCGAGTGTTCGAACCGTAATGCGCAAGAAATGGTGTGGAAACCCTGTATTTACATCTCTGCCACTCTGCAGGAGAATCCGTATAGGTGTTCGAGTGTTCGAACCGTAATGCGCAAGAAATGGTATGTAAACCCCGTATTTACATATCTGCCACTATGCAGGAGAATCCGTATAGGTGTTTGAGTGTTCGAACCGTATTGCGCAAGAAATGGTATTTAAACCCCGTATTTACATATCTGCCACTGTGCAGGAGAATCCGTATAGGTGTTCGAGTGTTCGAACCGTAATGCGCAAGAAATGGTATGGAAACCCCGTATTTACATATCTGCCACTGTGCAGGAGAATCCATATAGGTGTTCGAGTGTTCGAACCGTAATGCGCAAGAAATGGTATGTAAACCCCGTATTTACATATCTGCCACTGTGCAGGAGAATCCGTATAGGTGTTCGAGTGTTCGAACCGTAATGCGCAAGAAATGGTATGGAAACCCCGTATTTACATATCTGCCACTGTGCAAGAGAATCCGTATAGGTGTTCGAGTGTTCGAACCGTAATGCGCAAGAAATAGTATGTAAACCCCGTATTTAAATATCTGCCACTGTGCAGGAGAATCCGTATAGGTGTTCGAGTGTTCGAACCGTAATGCGCAAGAAATGGTATGGAAACCCCGTATTTACATATCTGCCACTGTGCAGGAGAATCCATATAGGTGTTCGAGTGTTCGAACCGTAATGCGCAAGAAATGGTATGGAAACCCTGTATTTACATATCTGCCACTGTGCAGGAGAATCCGTATAGGTGTTCGAGTGTTCGAACCGTAATGCGCAAGAAATGGTATGTAAACCCCGTATTTACATATCTGCCACTGTGCAGGAGAATCCGTATAGGTGTTTGAGTGTTCGAACCGTAATGCGCAAGAAATGGTATTTAAACCCCGTATTTACATATCTGCCACTGTGCAGGAGAATCCGTATAGGTGGTCGAGTGTTCGAACCGTAATGCGCAAGAAATGGTATGGAAACCCTGTATTTACATATCTGCCACTGTGCAGGAGAATCCGTATAGGTGTTCGAGTGTTCGAACCGTAATGCGCAAGAAATGGTATGTAAACCCCGTATTTACATATCTGCCACTGTGCAGGAGAATCCGTATAGGTGTTTGAGTGTTCGAACCGTAATGCGCAAGAAATGGTATTTAAACCCCGTATTTACATATCTGCCACTGTGCAGGAGAATCCGTATAGGTGGTCGAGTGTTCGAACCGTAATGCGCAAGAAATGGTATGTAAACCCCGTATTTACATATCTGCCACTGTGCGGGAGAATCCGTGTAGGTGTTCGAGTGTTCGAACCGTAATGCGCAAGAAATGGTATGTAAACCCCGTATTTACATATCTGCCACTGTGTAGGAGAATCCGTATAGGTGTTCGAGTGTTCGAACCGTAATGCGCAAGAAATGGTATGGAAACCCCGTATTTACATATCTGCCATTGTGCAAGAGAATCCGTATAGGTGTTCGAGTGTTCGAACCGTAATGCGCAAGAAATAGTATGTAAACCCCGTATTTACATATCTGCCACTGTGCAGGAGAATCCGTATAGGTGTTCGAGTGTTCGAACCGTAATGCGCAAGAAATGGTATGGAAACCCTGTATTTACATATCTGCCACTGTGCAGGAGAATCCGTATAGGTGTTCGAGTGTTCGAACCGTAATGCGCAAGAAATGGTATGTAAACCCCGTATTTACATATCTGCCACTGTGCAGGAGAATCCGTATAGGTGTTTGAGTGTTCGAACCGTATTGCGCAAGAAAAGGTATTTAAACCCCGTATTTACATATCTGCCACTGTGCAGGAGAATCCGTATAGGTGGTCGAGTGTTCGAACCGTAATGCGCAAGAAATGGTATGTAAACCCCGTATTTACATATCTGCCACTGTGCAGGAGAATCCGTATAGGTGTTTGAGTGTTCGAACCGTAATGCGCAAGAAATGGTATTTAAACCCCGTATTTACATATCTGCCACTGTGCAGGAGAATCCGTATAGGTGGTCGAGTGTTCGAACCGTAATGCGCAAGAAATGGTATGTAAACCCCGTATTTACATATCTGCCACTGTGCGGGAGAATCCGTGTAGGTGTTCGAGTGTTCGAACCGTAATGCGCAAGAAATGGTATGTAAACCCCGTATTTACATATCTGCCACTGTGCAGGAGAATCCGTATAGGTGTTCGAGTGTTCGAACCGTAATGCGCAAGAAATGGTATGGAAACCCCGTATTTACATATCTGCCACTGTGCAAGAGAATCCGTATAGGTGTTCGAGTGTTCGAACCGTAATGCGCAAGAAATGGTATGTAAACCCCGTATTTACATATCTGTCACTGTGCAGGAGAATCCTTATAGGTGTTCGAGTGTTCGAACCGTAATGCGCAAGAAATAGTATGTAAACCCCGTATTTACATATCTGCCACTGTGCAGGAGAATCCGTATAGGTGTTCGAGTGTTCGAACCGTAATGCGCAAGAAATGGTATGGAAACCCTGTATTTACATCTTTGCCACTGTGCAGGAGAATCCGTATAGGTGTTCGAGTGTTCGAACCGTAATGCGCAAGAAATGGTATGTAAACCCCGTATTTACATATCTGCCACTATGCAGGAGAATCCGTATAGGTGTTTGAGTGTTCGAACCGTATTGCGCAAGAAATGGTATTTAAACCCCGTATTTACATATCTGCCACTGTGCAGGAGAATCCGTATAGGTGTTCGAGTGTTCGAACCGTAATGCGCAAGAAATGGTATGGAAACCCCGTATTTACATATCTGCCACTGTGAAGGAGAATCCATATAGGTGTTCGAGTGTTCGAACCGTAATGCGCAAGAAATGGTATGTAAACCCCGTATTTACATATCTGCCACTGTGCAGGAGAATCCGTATAGGTGTTTGAGTGTTCGAACCGTATTGCGCAAGAAATGGTATTTAAACCCCGTATTTACATATCTGCCACTGTGCAGGAGAATCCGTATAGGTGTTTGAGTGATCGAACCGTATTGCGCAAGAAATGGTATTTAAACCCCGTATTTACATATCTGCCACTGTGCAGGAGAATCCGTATAGGTGGTCGAGTGTTCGAACCGTAATGCGCAAGAAATGGTATGTAAACCCCGTATTTACATATCTGCCACTGTGCGGGAGAATCCGTATAGGTGTTCGAGTGTTCGAACCGTAATGCGCAAGAAATGGTATGTAAACCCCGTATTTACATATCTGCCACTGTGCAGGAGAATCCGTATAGGTGTTCGAGTGTTCGAACCGTAATGCGCAAGAAATGGTATGTAAACCCCGTATTTACATATCTGCCACTGTGCAGGAGAATCCGTATAGGTGTTTGAGTGTTCGAACCGTATTGCGCAAGAAATGGTATTTAAACCCCGTATTTACATATCTGCCACTGTGCAGGAGAATCCGTATAGGTGTTCGAGTGTTCGAACCGTAATGCGCAAGAAATGGTATGGAAACCCCGTATTTACATATCTGCCACTGTGCAGGAGAATCCGTATAGGTGTTCGAGTGTTCGAACCGTAATGCGCAAGAAATGGTATGTAAACCCCGTATTTACATATCTGCCACTGTGCAGGAGAATCCGTATAGGTGTTTGAGTGTTCGAACCGTATTGCGCAAGAAAAGGTATTTAAACCCCGTATTTACATATCTGCCACTATGCAGGAGAATCCGTATAGGTGGTCGAGTGTTCGAACCGTAATGCGCAAGAAATGGTATGTAAACCCCGTATTTACATATCTGCCACTGTGCGGGAGAATCCGTATAGGTGTTCGAGTGTTCGAACCGTAATGCGCAAGAAATGGTATGTAAACCCCGTATTTACATATCTGCCACTGTGCAGGAGAATCCGTATAGGTGTTCGAGTGTTCGAACCGTAATGCGCAAGAAATGGTATGGAAACCCCGTATTTACATATCTGCCACTGTGCAAGAGAATCCGTATAGGTGTTCGAGTGTTCGAACCGTAATGCGCAAGAAATGGTATGTAAACCCCGTATTTACATATCTGTCACTGTGCAGGAGAATCCTTATAGGTGTTCGAGTGTTCGAACCGTAATGCGCAAGAAATAGTATGTAAACCCCGTATTTACATATCTGCCACTGTGCAGGAGAATCCGTATTGGTGTTCGAGTGTTCGAACCGTAATGCGCAAGAAATGGTATGGAAACCCTGTATTTACATCTCTGCCACTGTGCAGGAGAATCCGTATAGGTGTTCGAGTGTTCGAACCGTAATGCGCAAGAAATGGTATGTAAACCCCGTATTTACATATCTGCCACTATGGAGGAGAATCCGTATAGGTGTTTGAGTGTTCGAACCGTATTGCGCAAGAAATGGTATTTAAACCCCGTATTTACATATCTGCCACTGTGCAGGAGAATCCGTATAGGTGTTCGAGTGTTCGAACCGTAATGCGCAAGAAATGGTATGGAAACCCCGTATTTACATATCTGCCACTGTGCAGGAGAATCCATATAGGTGTTCGAGTGTTCGAACCGTAATGCGCAAGAAATGGTATGTAAACCCCGTATTTACATATCTGCCACTGTGCAGGAGAATCCGTATAGGTGTTCGAGTGTTCGAACCGTAATGCGCAAGAAATGGTATGGAAACCCCGTATTTACATATCTGCCACTGTGCAAGAGAATCCGTATAGGTGTTCGAGTGTTCGAACCGTAATGCGCAAGAAATAGTATGTAAACCCCGTATTTAAATATCTGCCACTGTGCAGGAGAATCCGTATAGGTGTTCGAGTGTTCGAACCGTAATGCGCAAGAAATGGTATGGAAACCCCGTATTTACATATCTGCCACTGTGCAGGAGAATCCATATAGGTGTTCGAGTGTTCGAACCGTAATGCGCAAGAAATGGTATGGAAACCCTGTATTTACATATCTGCCACTGTGCAGGAGAATCCGTACAGGTGTTCGAGTGTTCGAACCGTAATGCGCAAGAAATGGTATGTAAACCCCGTATTTACATATCTGCCACTGTGCAGGAGAATCCGTATAGGTGTTTGAGTGTTCGAACCGTAATGCGCAAGAAATGGTATTTAAACCCCGTATTTACATATCTGCCACTGTGCAGGAGAATCCGTATAGGTGGTCGAGTGTTCGAACCGTAATGCGCAAGAAATGGTATGGAAACCCTGTATTTACATCTTTGCCACTGTGCAGGAGAATCCGTATAGGTGTTCGAGTGTTCGAACCGTAATGCGCAAGAAATGGTATGTAAACCCCGTATTTACATATCTGCCACTATGCAGGAGAATCCGTATAGGTGTTTGAGTGTTCGAACCGTATTGCGCAAGAAATGGTATTTAAACCCCGTATTTACATATCTGCCACTGTGCAGGAGAATCCGTATAGGTGTTCGAGTGTTCGAACCGTAATGCGCAAGAAATGGTATGGAAACCCCGTATTTACATATCTGCCACTGTGAAGGAGAATCCATATAGGTGTTCGAGTGTTCGAACCGTAATGCGCAAGAAATGGTATGTAAACCCCGTATTTACATATCTGCCACTGTGCAGGAGAATCCGTATAGGTGTTTGAGTGTTCGAACCGTATTGCGCAAGAAATGGTATTTAAACCCCGTATTTACATATCTGCCACTGTGCAGGAGAATCCGTATAGGTGTTTGAGTGATCGAACCGTATTGCGCAAGAAATGGTATTTAAACCCCGTATTTACATATCTGCCACTGTGCAGGAGAATCCGTATAGGTGGTCGAGTGTTCGAACCGTAATGCGCAAGAAATGGTATGTAAACCCCGTATTTACATATCTGCCACTGTGCGGGAGAATCCGTATAGGTGTTCGAGTGTTCGAACCGTAATGCGCAAGAAATGGTATGTAAACCCCGTATTTACATATCTGCCACTGTGCAGGAGAATCCGTATAGGTGTTCGAGTGTTCGAACCGTAATGCGCAAGAAATGGTATGTAAACCCCGTATTTACATATCTGCCACTGTGCAGGAGAATCCGTATAGGTGTTTGAGTGTTCGAACCGTATTGCGCAAGAAATGGTATTTAAACCCCGTATTTACATATCTGCCACTGTGCAGGAGAATCCGTATAGGTGTTCGAGTGTTCGAACCGTAATGCGCAAGAAATGGTATGGAAACCCCGTATTTACATATCTGCCACTGTGCAGGAGAATCCGTATAGGTGTTCGAGTGTTCGAACCGTAATGCGCAAGAAATGGTATGTAAACCCCGTATTTACATATCTGCCACTGTGCAGGAGAATCCGTATAGGTGTTTGAGTGTTCGAACCGTATTGCGCAAGAAAAGGTATTTAAACCCCGTATTTACATATCTGCCACTATGCAGGAGAATCCGTATAGGTGGTCGAGTGTTCGAACCGTAATGCGCAAGAAATGGTATGTAAACCCCGTATTTACATATCTGCCACTGTGCGGGAGAATCCGTATAGGTGTTCGAGTGTTCGAACCGTAATGCGCAAGAAATGGTATGTAAACCCCGTATTTACATATCTGCCACTGTGCAGGAGAATCCGTATAGGTGTTCGAGTGTTCGAACCGTAATGCGCAAGAAATGGTATGGAAACCCCGTATTTACATATCTGCCACTGTGCAAGAGAATCCGTATAGGTGTTCGAGTGTTCGAACCGTAATGCGCAAGAAATGGTATGTAAACCCCGTATTTACATATCTGTCACTGTGCAGGAGAATCCTTATAGGTGTTCGAGTGTTCGAACCGTAATGCGCAAGAAATAGTATGTAAACCCCGTATTTACATATCTGCCACTGTGCAGGAGAATCCGTATTGGTGTTCGAGTGTTCGAACCGTAATGCGCAAGAAATGGTATGGAAACCCTGTATTTACATCTCTGCCACTGTGCAGGAGAATCCGTATAGGTGTTCGAGTGTTCGAACCGTAATGCGCAAGAAATGGTATGTAAACCCCGTATTTACATATCTGCCACTATGGAGGAGAATCCGTATAGGTGTTTGAGTGTTCGAACCGTATTGCGCAAGAAATGGTATTTAAACCCCGTATTTACATATCTGCCACTGTGCAGGAGAATCCGTATAGGTGTTCGAGTGTTCGAACCGTAATGCGCAAGAAATGGTATGGAAACCCCGTATTTACATATCTGCCACTGTGCAGGAGAATCCATATAGGTGTTCGAGTGTTCGAACCGTAATGCGCAAGAAATGGTATGTAAACCCCGTATTTACATATCTGCCACTGTGCAGGAGAATCCGTATAGGTGTTCGAGTGTTCGAACCGTAATGCGCAAGAAATGGTATGGAAACCCCGTATTTACATATCTGCCACTGTGCAAGAGAATCCGTATAGGTGTTCGAGTGTTCGAACCGTAATGCGCAAGAAATAGTATGTAAACCCCGTATTTAAATATCTGCCACTGTGCAGGAGAATCCGTATAGGTGTTCGAGTGTTCGAACCGTAATGCGCAAGAAATGGTATGGAAACCCCGTATTTACATATCTGCCACTGTGCAGGAGAATCCATATAGGTGTTCGAGTGTTCGAACCGTAATGCGCAAGAAATGGTATGGAAACCCTGTATTTACATATCTGCCACTGTGCAGGAGAATCCGTACAGGTGTTCGAGTGTTCGAACCGTAATGCGCAAGAAATGGTATGTAAACCCCGTATTTACATATCTGCCACTGTGCAGGAGAATCCGTATAGGTGTTTGAGTGTTCGAACCGTAATGCGCAAGAAATGGTATTTAAACCCCGTATTTACATATCTGCCACTGTGCAGGAGAATCCGTATAGGTGGTCGAGTGTTCGAACCGTAATGCGCAAGAAATGGTATGTAAACCCCGTATTTACATATCTGCCACTGTGCGGGAGAATCAATGTAGGTGTTCGAGTGTTCGAACCGTAATGCGCAAGAAATGGTATGTAAACCCCGTATTTACATATCTGCCACTGTGCAGGAGAATCCGTATAGGTGTTCGAGTGTTCGAACCGTAATGCGCAAGAAATGGTATGGAAACCCCGTATTTACATATCTGCCATTGTGCAAGAGAATCCGTATAGGTGTTCGAGTGTTCGAACCGTAATGCGCAATAAATAGTATGTAAACCCCGTATTTACATATCTGCCACTGTGCAGGAGAATCCGTATAGGTGTTCGAGTGTTCGAACCGTAATGCGCAAGAAATGGTATGGAAACCCTGTATTTACATATCTGCCACTGTGCAGGAGAATCCGTATAGGTGTTCGAGTGTTCGAACCGTAATGCGCAAGAAATGGTATGTAAACCCCGTATTTACATATCTGCCACTGTGCAGGAGAATCCGTATAGGTGTTTGAGTGTTCGAACCGTATTGCGCAAGAAATGGTATTTAAACCCCGTATTTACGTATCTGCCACTGTGCAGGAGAATCCATATAGGTGTTCGAGTGTTCGAACCGTAATGCGCAAGAAATGGTATTTAAACCCCGTATTTACATATCTGCCACTGTGCGGGAGAATCCGTATAGGTGTTCGAGTGTTCGAACCGTGTTGCGCAAGAAATGGTATGTAAACCACGTATTTACATATCTACCACTGTGTAGGAGAATCCGTATAGGTGTTCGAGTGTTCGAACCGTAATGCGCAAAAAATGGTATGGAAACCCCGTATTTACATATCTGCCACTGTGCAGGAGAATCCGTATAGGTGTTCGAGTGTTCGAACCGTAATGCGCAAGAAATGGTATGGAAACCCCGTATTTACATATCTGCCACTGTGCAGGAGAATCCGTATAGGTGTTCGAGTGTTCGAACCGTAATGCGCAAGAAATGGTATGGAAACCCCGTATTTACATATCTGCCACTGTGCAAGAGAATCCGTATAGGTGTTCGAGTGTTCGAACCGTAATGCGCAAGAAATGGTATGTAAACCCCGTATTTACATATCTGTCACTGTGCAGGAAAATCCGTATTGGTGTTCGAGTGTTCGAACCGTAATGCGCAAGAAATGGTATGTAAACCCCGTATTTACATATCTGCCACTGTGCAGGAGAATCCGTATAGGTGTTCGAGTGTTCGAACCGTAATGCGCAAGAAATGGTATGGAAACCCCGTATTTACATATCTGCCACTGTGCAGGAGAATCCGTATAGGTGTTCGAGTGTTCGAACCGTAATGCGCAAGAAATGGTATGTAAACCCCGTATTTACATATCTGCCACTGTGAGGGAGAATCCGTATAGGTGTTCGAGTGTTCGAACCGTATTGCGCAAGAAATGGTATGTAAACCGCGTATTTACATATCTACCACTGTGTAGGAGAATCCGTATAGGTGTTCGAGTGTTCGAACCGTAATGCGCAAAAAATGGTATGGAAACCCCGTATTTACATATCTGTCACTGTGCAGGAGAATCTGTATAGGTGTTCGAGTGTTCGAACCGTAATGCGCAAGAAATGGTATGTAAACCCCGTATTTACATATCTGCCACTGTGCAGGAGAATCCGTATAGGTGTTCGAGTGTTCGAACCGTAATGCGCAAGAAATGGTATGGAAACCCCGTATTTACATATCTGCCACTGTGCAGGAGAATCCGTATAGGTGTTCGAGTGTTCGAACCGTAATGCGCAAGAAATGGTATGTAAACCCCGTATTTACATATCTGCCACTGTGCAGGAGAATCCGTATAGGTGTTTGAGTGTTCGAACCGTATTGCGCAAGAAAAGGTATTTAAACCCCGTATTTACATATCTGCCACTGTGCAGGAGAATCCGTATAGGTGGTCGAGTGTTCGAACCGTAATGCGCAAGAAATGGTATGTAAACCCCGTATTTACATATCTGCCACTGTGCGGGAGAATCCGTATAGGTGTTCGAGTGTTCGAACCGTAATGCGCAAGAAATGGTATGTAAACCCCGTATTTACATATCTGCCACTGTGCAGGAGAATCCGTATAGGTGTTCGAGTGTTCGAACCGTAATGCGCAAGAAATGGTATGGAAACCCCGTATTTACATATCTGCCACTGTGCAAGAGAATCCGTATAGGTGTTCGAGTGTTCGAACTGTAATGCGCAAGAAATGGTATGTAAACCCCGTATTTACATATCTGTCACTGTGCAGGAGAATCCTTATAGGTGTTCGAGTGTTCGAACCGTAATGCGCAAGAAATAGTATGTAAACCCCGTATTTACATATCTGCCACTGTGCAGGAGAATCCGTATTGGTGTTCGAGTGTTCGAACCGTAATGCGCAAGAAATGGTATGGAAACCCTGTATTTACATCTCTGCCACTGTGCAGGAGAATCCGTATAGGTGTTCGAGTGTTCGAACCGTAATGCGCAAGAAATGGTATGTAAACCCCGTATTTACATATCTGCCACTATGCAGGAGAATCCGTATAGGTGTTTGAGTGTTCGAACCGTATTGCGCAAGAAATGGTATTTAAACCCCGTATTTACATATCTGCCACTGTGCAGGAGAATCCGTATAGGTGTTCGAGTGTTCGAACCGTAATGCGCAAGAAATGGTATGGAAACCCCGTATTTACATATCTGCCACTGTGCAGGAGAATCCATATAGGTGTTCGAGTGTTCGAACCGTAATGCGCAAGAAATGGTATGTAAACCCCGTATTTACATATCTGGCACTGTGCAGGAGAATCCGTATAGGTGTTCGAGTGTTCGAACCGTAATGCGCAAGAAATGGTATGGAAACCCCGTATTTACATATCTGCCACTGTGCAAGAGAATCCGTTTAGGTGTTCGAGTGTTCGAACCGTAATGCGCAAGAAATAGTATGTAAACCCCGTATTTAAATATCTGCCACTGTGCAGGAGAATCCGTATAGGTGTTCGAGTGTTCGAACCGTAATGCGCAAGAAATGGTATGGAAACCCCGTATTTACATATCTGCCACTGTGCAGGAGAATCCATATAGGTGTTCGAGTGTTCGAACCGTAATGCGCAAGAAATGGTATGGAAACCCTGTATTTACATATCTGCCACTGTGCAGGAGAATCCGTATAGGTGTTCGAGTGTTCGAACCGTAATGCGCAAGAAATGGTATGTAAACCCCGTATTTACATATCTGCCACTGTGCAGGAGAATCCGTATAGGTGTTTGAGTGTTCGAACCGTAATGCGCAAGAAATGGTATTTAAACCCCGTATTTACATATCTGCCACTGTGCAGGAGAATCCGTATAGGTGGTCGAGTGTTCGAACCGTAATGCGCAAGAAATGGTATGTAAACCCCGTATTTACATATCTGCCACTGTGCGGGAGAATCAATGTAGGTGTTCGAGTGTTCGAACCGTAATGCGCAAGAAATGGTATGTAAACCCCGTATTTACATATCTGCCACTGTGCAGGAGAATCCGTATAGGTGTTCGAGTGTTCGAACCGTAATGCGCAAGAAATGGTATGTAAACCCCGTATTTACATATCTGCCATTGTGCAAGAGAATCCGTATAGGTGTTCGAGTGTTCGAACCGTAATGCGCAATAAATAGTATGTAAACCCCGTATTTACATATCTGCCACTGTGCAGGAGAATCCGTATATGTGTTCGAGTGTTCGAACCGTAATGCGCAAGAAATGGTATGGAAACCCTGTATTTACATATCTGCCACTGTGCAGGAGAATCCGTATAGGTGTTCGAGTGTTCGAACCGTAATGCGCAAGAAATGGTTTGTAAACCCCGTATTTACATATCTGCCACTGTGCAGAAGAATCCGTATAGGTGTTTGAGTGTTCGAACCGTATTGCGCAAGAAATGGTATTTAAACCCCGTATTTACGTATCTGCCACTGTGCAGGAGAATCCATATAGGTGTTCGAGTGTTCGAACCGTAATGCGCAAGAAATGGTATTTAAACCCCGTATTTACATATCTGCCACTGTGCGGGAGAATCCGTATAGGTGTTCGAGTGTTCGAACCGTGTTGCGCAAGAAATGGTATGTAAACCACGTATTTACATATCTACCACTGTGTAGGAGAATCCGTATAGGTGTTCGAGTGTTCGAACCGTAATGCGCAAAAAATGGTATGGAAACCCCGTATTTACATATCTGCCACTGTGCAGGAGAATCCGTATAGGTGTTCGAGTGTTCGAACCGTAATGCGCAAGAAATGGTATGGAAACCCTGTATTTACATATCTGCCACTGTGCAGGAGAATCCGTATAGGTGTTCGAGTGTTCGAACCGTAATGCGCAAGAAATGGTATGTAAACCCCGTATTTACATATCTGCCACTGTGCAGGAGAATCCGTATAGGTGTTTGAGTGTTCGAACCGTAATGCGCAAGAAATGGTATTTAAACCCCGTATTTACATATCTGCCACTGTGCAGGAGAATCCGTATAGGTGGTCGAGTGTTCGAACCGTAATGCGCAAGAAATGGTATGTAAACCCCGTATTTACATATCTGCCACTGTGCGGGAGAATCAATGTAGGTGTTCGAGTGTTCGAACCGTAATGCGCAAGAAATGGTATGTAAACCCCGTATTTACATATCTGCCACTGTGCAGGAGAATCCGTATAGGTGTTCGAGTGTTCGAACCGTAATGCGCAAGAAATGGTATGGAAACCCTGTATTTACATATCTGCCACTGTGCAGGAGAATCCGTATAGGTGTTCGAGTGTTCGAACCGTAATGCGCAAGAAATGGTATGTAAACCCCGTATTTACATATCTGCCACTGTGCAGGAGAATCCGTATAGGTGTTTGAGTGTTCGAACCGTATTGCGCAAGAAAAGGTATTTAAACCCCGTATTTACATATCTGCCACTATGCAGGAGAATCCGTATAGGTGGTCGAGTGTTCGAACCGTAATGCGCAAGAAATGGTATGTAAACCCCGTATTTACATATCTGCCACTGTGCGGGAGAATCCGTATAGGTGTTCGAGTGTTCGAACCGTAATGCGCAAGAAATGGTATGTAAACCCCGTATTTACATATCTGCCACTGTGCAGGAGAATCCGTATAGGTGTTCGAGTGTTCGAACCGTAATGCGCAAGAAATGTTATGGAAACCCCGTATTTACATATCTGCCACTGTGCAAGAGAATCCGTATAGGTGTTCGAGTGTTCGAACCGTAATGCGCAAGAAATGGTATGTAAACCCCGTATTTACATATCTGTCACTGTGCAGGAGAATCCTTATAGGTGTTCGAGTGTTCGAACAGTAATGCGCAAGAAATAGTATGTAAACCCCGTATTTACATATCTGCCACTGTGCAGGAGAATCCGTATTGGTGTTCGAGTGTTCGAACCGTAATGCGCAAGAAATGGTATGGAAACCCTGTATTTACATCTCTGCCACTGTGCAGGAGAATCCGTATAGGTGTTCGAGTGTTCGAACCGTAATGCGCAAGAAATGGTATGTAAACCCCGTATTTACATATCTGCCACTATGGAGGAGAATCCGTATAGGTGTTTGAGTGTTCGAACCGTATTGCGCAAGAAATGGTATTTAAACCCCGTATTTACATATCTGCCACTGTGCAGGAGAATCCGTATAGGTGTTCGAGTGTTCGAACCGTAATGCGCAAGAAATGGTATGGAAACCCCGTATTTACATATCTGCCACTGTGCAGGAGAATCCATATAGGTGTTCGAGTGTTCGAACCGTAATGCGCAAGAAATGGTATGTAAACCCCGTATTTACATATCTGCCACTGTGCAGGAGAATCCGTATAGGTGTTCGAGTGTTCGAACCGTAATGCGCAAGAAATGGTATGGAAACCCCGTATTTACATATCTGCCACTGTGCAAGAGAATCCGTATAGGTGTTCGAGTGTTCGAACCGTAATGCGCAAGAAATAGTATGTAAACCCCGTATTTAAATATCTGCCACTGTGCAGGAGAATCCGTATAGGTGTTCGAGTGTTCGAACCGTAATGCGCAAGAAATGGTATGGAAACCCCGTATTTACATATCTGCCACTGTGCAGGAGAATCCATATAGGTGTTCGAGTGTTCGAACCGTAATGCGCAAGAAATGGTATGGAAACCCTGTATTTACATATCTGCCACTGTGCAGGAGAATCCGTATAGGTGTTCGAGTGTTCGAACCGTAATGCGCAAGAAATGGTATGTAAACCCCGTATTTACATATCTGCCACTGTGCAGGAGAATCCGTATAGGTGTTTGAGTGTTCGAACCGTAATGCGCAAGAAATGGTATTTAAACCCCGTATTTACATATCTGCCACTGTGCAGGAGAATCCGTATAGGTGGTCGAGTGTTCGAACCGTAATGCGCAAGAAATGGTATGTAAACCCCGTATTTACATATCTGCCACTGTGCGGGAGAATCAATGTAGGTGTTCGAGTGTTCGAACCGTAATGCGCAAGAAATGGTATGTAAACCCCGTATTTACATATCTGCCACTGTGCAGGAGAATCCGTATAGGTGTTCGAGTGTTCGAACCGTAATGCGCAAGAAATGGTATGGAAACCCCGTATTTACATATCTGCCATTGTGCAAGAGAATCCGTATAGGTGTTCGAGTGTTCGAACCGTAATGCGCAATAAATAGTATGTAAACCCCGTATTTACATATCTGCCACTGTGCAGGAGAATCCGTATAGGTGTTCGAGTGTTCGAACCGTAATGCGCAAGAAATGGTATGGAAACCCTGTATTTACATATCTGCCACTGTGCAGGAGAATCCGTATAGGTGTTCGAGTGTTCGAACCGTAATGCGCAAGAAATGGTATGTAAACCCCGTATTTACATATCTGCCACTGTGCAGGAGAATCCGTATAGGTGTTTGAGTGTTCGAACCGTATTGCGCAAGAAATGGTATTTAAACCCCGTATTTACGTATCTGCCACTGTGCAGGAGAATCCATATAGGTGTTCGAGTGTTCGAACCGTAATGCGCAAGAAATGGTATTTAAACCCCGTATTTACATATCTGCCACTGTGCGGGAGAATCCGTATAGGTGTTCGAGTGTTCGAACCGTGTTGCGCAAGAAATGGTATGTAAACCACGTATTTACATATCTACCACTGTGTAGGAGAATCCGTATAGGTGTTCGAGTGTTCGAACCGTAATGCGCAAAAAATGGTATGGAAACCCCGTATTTACATATCTGCCACTGTGCAGGAGAATCCGTATAGGTGTTCGAGTGTTCGAACCGTAATGCGCAAGAAATGGTATGGAAACCCCGTATTTACATATCTGCCACTGTGCAGGAGAATCCGTATAGGTGTTCGAGTGTTCGAACCGTAATGCGCAAGAAATGGTATGGAAACCCCGTATTTACATATCTGCCACTGTGCAAGAGAATCCGTATAGGTGTTCGAGTGTTCGAACCGTAATGCGCAAGAAATGGTATGTAAACCCCGTATTTACATATCTGTCACTGTGCAGGAAAATCCGTATTGGTGTTCAAGTGTTCGAACCGTAATGCGCAAGAAATGGTATGTAAACCCCGTATTTACATATCTGCCACTGTGCAGGAGAATCCGTATAGGTGTTCGAGTGTTCGAACCGTAATGCGCAAGAAATGGTATGGAAACCCCGTATTTACATATCTGCCACTGTGCAGGAGAATCCGTATAGGTGTTCGAGTGTTCGAACCGTAATGCGCAAGAAATGGTATGTAAACCCCGTATTTACATATCTGCCACTGTGAGGGAGAATCCGTATAGGTGTTCGAGTGTTCGAACCGTATTGCGCAAGAAATGGTATGTAAACCGCGTATTTACATATCTACCACTGTGTAGGAGAATCCGTATAGGTGTTCGAGTGTTCGAACCGTAATGCGCAAAAAATGGTATGGAAACCCCGTATTTACATATCTGTCACTGTGCAGGAGAATCTGTATAGGTGTTCGAGTGTTCGAACCGTAATGCGCAAGAAATGGTATGTAAACCCCGTATTTACATATCTGCCACTGTGCAGGAGAATCCGTATAGGTGTTCGAGTGTTCGAACCGTAATGCGCAAGAAATGGTATGGAAACCCCGTATTTACATATCTGCCACTGTGCAGGAGAATCCGTATAGGTGTTCGAGTGTTCGAACCGTAATGCGCAAGAAATGGTATGTAAACCCCGTATTTACATATCTGCCACTGTGCAGGAGAATCCGTATAGGTGTTTGAGTGTTCGAACCGTATTGCGCAAGAAAAGGTATTTAAACCCCGTATTTACATATCTGCCACTGTGCAGGAGAATCCGTATAGGTGGTCGAGTGTTCGAACCGTAATGCGCAAGAAATGGTATGTAAACCCCGTATTTACATATCTGCCACTGTGCGGGAGAATCCGTATAGGTGTTCGAGTGTTCGAACCGTAATGCGCAAGAAATGGTATGTAAACCCCGTATTTACATATCTGCCACTGTGCAGGAGAATCCGTATAGGTGTTCGAATGTTCGAACCGTAATGCGCAAGAAATGGTATGGAAACCCCGTATTTACATATCTGCCACTGTGCAAGAGAATCCGTATAGGTGTTCGAGTGTTCGAACCGTAATGCGCAAGAAATGGTATGTAAACCCCGTATTTACATATCTGTCACTGTGCAGGAGAATCCTTATAGGTGTTCGAGTGTTCGAACCGTAATGCGCAAGAAATAGTATGTAAACCCCGTATTTACATATCTGCCACTGTGCAGGAGAATCCGTATTGGTGTTCGAGTGTTCGAACCGTAATGCGCAAGAAATGGTATGGAAACCCTGTATTTACATCTCTGCCACTGTGCAGGAGAATCCGTATAGGTGTTCGAGTGTTCGAACCGTAATGCGCAAGAAATGGTATGTAAACCCCGTATTTACATATCTGCCACTATGCAGGAGAATCCGTATAGGTGTTTGAGTGTTCGAACCGTATTGCGCAAGAAATGGTATTTAAACCCCGTATTTACATATCTGCCACTGTGCAGGAGAATCCGTATAGGTGTTCGAGTGTTCGAACCGTAATGCGCAAGAAATGGTATGGAAACCCCGTATTTACATATCTGCCACTGTGCCGGAGAATCCATATAGGTGTTCGAGTGTTCGAACCGTAATGCGCAAGAAATGGTATGTAAACCCCGTATTTACATATCTGCCACTGTGCAGGAGAATCCGTATAGGTGTTCGAGTGTTCGAACCGTAATGCGCAAGAAATGGTATGGAAACCCCGTATTTACATATCTGCCACTGTGCAAGAGAATCCGTTTAGGTGTTCGAGTGTTCGAACCGTAATGCGCAAGAAATAGTATGTAAACCCCGTATTTAAATATCTGCCACTGTGCAGGAGAATCCGTATAGGTGTTCGAGTGTTCGAACCGTAATGCGCAAGAAATGGTATGGAAACCCCGTATTTACATATCTGCCACTGTGCAGGAGAATCCATATAGGTGTTCGAGTGTTCGAACCGTAATGCGCAAGAAATGGTATGGAAACCCTGTATTTACATATCTGCCACTGTGCAGGAGAATCCGTATAGGTGTTCGAGTGTTCGAACCGTAATGCGCAAGAAATGGTATGTAAACCCCGTATTTACATATCTGCCACTGTGCAGGAGAATCCGTATAGGTGTTTGAGTGTTCGAACCGTAATGCGCAAGAAATGGTATTTAAACCCCGTATTTACATATCTGCCACTGTGCAGGAGAATCCGTATAGGTGGTCGAGTGTTCGAACCGTAATGCGCAAGAAATGGTATGTAAACCCCGTATTTACATATCTGCCACTGTGCGGGAGAATCAATGTAGGTGTTCGAGTGTTCGAACCGTAATGCGCAAGAAATGGTATGTAAACCCCGTATTTACATATCTGCCACTGTGCAGGAGAATCCGTATAGGTGTTCGAGTGTTCGAACCGTAATGCGCAAGAAATGGTATGGAAACCCCGTATTTACATATCTGCCATTGTGCAAGAGAATCCGTATAGGTGTTCGAGTGTTCGAACCGTAATGCGCAATAAATAGTATGTAAACCCCGTATTTACATATCTGCCACTATGCAGGAGAATCCGTATATGTGTTCGAGTGTTCGAACCGTAATGCGCAAGAAATGGTATGGAAACCCTGTATTTACATATCTGCCACTGTGCAGGAGAATCCGTATAGGTGTTCGAGTGTTCGAACCGTAATGCGCAAGAAATGGTATGTAAACCCCGTATTTACATATCTGCCACTGTGCAGGAGAATCCGTATAGGTGTTTGAGTGTTCGAACCGTATTGCGCAAGAAATGGTATTTAAACCCCGTATTTACGTATCTGCCACTGTGCAGGAGAATCCATATAGGTGTTCGAGTGTTCGAACCGTAATGCGCAAGAAATGGTATTTAAACCCCGTATTTACATATCTGCCACTGTGCGGGAGAATCCGTATAGGTGTTCGAGTGTTCGAACCGTGTTGCGCAAGAAATGGTATGTAAACCACGTATTTACATATCTACCACTGTGTAGGAGAATCCGTATAGGTGTTCGAGTGTTCGAACCGTAATGCGCAAAAAATGGTATGGAAACCCCGTATTTACATATCTGCCACTGTGCAGGAGAATCCGTATAGGTGTTCGAGTGTTCGAACCGTAATGCGCAAGAAATGGTATGGAAACCCTGTATTTACATATCTGCCACTGTGCAGGAGAATCCGTATAGGTGTTCGAGTGTTCGAACCGTAATGCGCAAGAAATGGTATGTAAACCCCGTATTTACATATCTGCCACTGTGCAGGAGAATCCGTATAGGTGTTTGAGTGTTCGAACCGTAATGCGCAAGAAATGGTATTTAAACCCCGTATTTACATATCTGCCACTGTGCAGGAGAATCCGTATAGGTGGTCGAGTGTTCGAACCGTAATGCGCAAGAAATGGTATGTAAACCCCGTATTTACATATCTGCCACTGTGCGGGAGAATCAATGTAGGTGTTCGAGTGTTCGAACCGTAATGCGCAAGAAATGGTATGTAAACCCCGTATTTACATATCTGCCACTGTGCAGGAGAATCCGTATAGGTGTTCGAGTGTTCGAACCGTAATGCGCAAGAAATGGTATGGAAACCCTGTATTTACATATCTGCCACTGTGCAGGAGAATCCGTATAGGTGTTCGAGTGTTCGAACCGTAATGCGCAAGAAATGGTATGTAAACCCCGTATTTACATATCTGCCACTGTGCAGGAGAATCCGTATAGGTGTTTGAGTGTTCGAACCGTATTGCGCAAGAAATGGTATTTAAACCCCGTATTTACGTATCTGCCACTGTGCAGGAGAATCCATATAGGTGTTCGAGTGTTCGAACCGTAATGCGCAAGAAATGGTATTTAAACCCCGTATTTACATATCTGCCACTGTGCGGGAGAATCCGTATAGGTGTTCGAGTGTTCGAACCGTGTTGCGCAAGAAATGGTATGTAAACCACGTATTTACATATCTACCACTGTGTAGGAGAATCCGTATAGGTGTTCGAGTGTTCGAACCGTAATGCGCAAAAAATGGTATGGAAACCCCGTATTTACATATCTGCCACTATGCAGGAGAATCCGTATAGGTGTTCGAGTGTTCGAACCGTAATGCGCAAGAAATGGTATGGAAACCCTGTATTTACATATCTGCCACTGTGCAGGAGAATCCGTATAGGTGTTCGAGTGTTCGAACCGTAATGCGCAAGAAATGGTATGTAAACCCCGTATTTACATATCTGCCACTGTGCAGGAGAATCCGTATAGGTGTTTGAGTGTTCGAACCGTAATGCGCAAGAAATGGTATTTAAACCCCGTATTTACATATCTGCCACTGTGCAGGAGAATCCGTATAGGTGGTCGAGTGTTCGAACCGTAATGCGCAAGAAATGGTATGTAAACCCCGTATTTACATATCTGCCACTGTGCGGGAGAATCAATGTAGGTGTTCGAGTGTTCGAACCGTAATGCGCAAGAAATGGTATGTAAACCCCGTATTTACATATCTGCCACTGTGCAGGAGAATCCGTATAGGTGTTCGAGTGTTCGAACCGTAATGCGCAAGAAATGGTATGGAAACCCCGTATTTACATATCTGCCATTGTGCAAGAGAATCCGTATAGGTGTTCGAGTGTTCGAACCGTAATGCGCAATAAATAGTATGTAAACCCCGTATTTACATATCTGCCACTGTGCAGGAGAATCCGTATAGGTGTTCGAGTGTTCGAACCGTAATGCGCAAGAAATGGTATGGAAACCCTGTATTTACATATCTGCCACTGTGCAGGAGAATCCGTATAGGTGTTCGAGTGTTCGAACCGTAATGCGCAAGAAATGGTATGTAAACCCCGTATTTACATATCTGCCACTGTGCAGGAGAATCCGTATAGGTGTTTGAGTGTTCGAACCGTATTGCGCAAGAAATGGTATTTAAACCCCGTATTTACGTATCTGCCACTGTGCAGGAGAATCCATATAGGTGTTCGAGTGTTCGAACCGTAATGCGCAAGAAATGGTATTTAAACCCCGTATTTACATATCTGCCACTGTGCGGGAGAATCCGTATAGGTGTTCGAGTGTTCGAACCGTGTTGCGCAAGAAATGGTATGTAAACCACGTATTTACATATCTACCACTGTGTAGGAGAATCCGTATAGGTGTTCGAGTGTTCGAACCGTAATGCGCAAAAAATGGTATGGAAACCCCGTATTTACATATCTGCCACTGTGCAGGAGAATCCGTATAGGTGTTCGAGTGTTCGAACCGTAATGCGCAAGAAATGGTATGGAAACCCCGTATTTACATATCTGCCACTGTGCAGGAGAATCCGTATAGGTGTTCGAGTGTTCGAACCGTAATGCGCAAGAAATGGTATGGAAACCCCGTATTTACATATCTGCCACTGTGCAAGAGAATCCGTATAGGTGTTCGAGTGTTCGAACCGTAATGCGCAAGAAATAGTATGTAAACCCCGTATTTACATATCTGTCACTGTGCAGGAAAATCCGTATTGGTGTTCGAGTGTTCGAACCGTAATGCGCAAGAAATGGTATGTAAACCCCGTATTTACATATCTGCCACTGTGCGGGAGAATCAATGTAGGTGTTCGAGTGTTCGAACCGTAATGCGCAAGAAATGGTATGTAAACCCCGTATTTACATATCTGCCACTGTGCAGGAGAATCCGTATAGGTGTTCGAGTGTTCGAACCGTAATGCGCAAGAAATGGTATGGAAACCCCGTATTTACATATCTGCCATTGTGCAAGAGAATCCGTATAGGTGTTCGAGTGTTCGAACCGTAATGCGCAATAAATAGTATGTAAACCCCGTATTTACATATCTGCCACTGTGCAGGAGAATCCGTATAGGTGTTCGAGTGTTCGAACCGTAATGCGCAAGAAATGGTATGGAAACCCTGTATTTACATATCTGCCACTGTGCAGGAGAATCCGTATAGGTGTTCGAGTGTTCGAACCGTAATGCGCAAGAAATGGTATGTAAACCCCGTATTTACATATCTGCCACTGTGCAGGAGAATCCGTATAGGTGTTTGAGTGTTCGAACCGTATTGCGCAAGAAATGGTATTTAAACCCCGTATTTACGTATCTGCCACTGTGCAGGAGAATCCATATAGGTGTTCGAGTGTTCGAACCGTAATGCGCAAGAAATGGTATTTAAACCCCGTATTTACATATCTGCCACTGTGCGGGAGAATCCGTATAGGTGTTCGAGTGTTCGAACCGTGTTGCGCAAGAAATGGTATGTAAACCACGTATTTACATATCTACCACTGTGTAGGAGAATCCGTATAGGTGTTCGAGTGTTCGAACCGTAATGCGCAAAAAATGGTATGGAAACCCCGTATTTACATATCTGCCACTGTGCAGGAGAATCCGTATAGGTGTTCGAGTGTTCGAACCGTAATGCGCAAGAAATGGTATGGAAACCCCGTATTTACATATCTGCCACTGTGCAGGAGAATCCGTATAGGTGTTCGAGTGTTCGAACCGTAATGCGCAAGAAATGGTATGGAAACCCCGTATTTACATATCTGCCACTGTGCAAGAGAATCCGTATAGGTGTTCGAGTGTTCGAACCGTAATGCGCAAGAAATAGTATGTAAACCCCGTATTTACATATCTGTCACTGTGCAGGAAAATCCGTATTGGTGTTCG
Organism: Camellia sinensis; assembly: GCF_055761805.1. NCBI lineage: Eukaryota > Viridiplantae > Streptophyta > Magnoliopsida > Ericales > Theaceae > Camellia > Camellia sinensis. Next base: position 6,130,924 of record NC_138965.1, read on the forward strand.
AGTGTTCGAACCGTAATGCGCAAGAAATGGTATGTAAACCCCGTATTTACATATCTGCCACTGTGCAGGAGAATCCGTATAGGTGTTCGAGTGTTCGAACCGTAATGCGCAAGAAATGGTATGGAAACCCCGTATTTACATATCTGCCACTGTGCAGGAGAATCCGTATAGGTGTTCGAGTGTTCGAACCGTAATGCGCAAGAAATGGTATGTAAACCCCGTATTTACATATCTGCCACTGTGAGGGAGAATCCGTATAGGTGTTCGAGTGTTCGAACCGTATTGCGCAAGAAATGGTATGTAAACCGCGTATTTACATATCTACCACTGTGTAGGAGAATCCGTATAGGTGTTCGAGTGTTCGAACCGTAATGCGCAAAAAATGGTATGGAAACCCCGTATTTACATATCTGTCACTGTGCAGGAGAATCTGTACAGGTGTTCGAGTGTTCGAACCGTAATGCGCAAGAAATGGTATGGAAACCCTGTATTTACATATCTGCCACTGTGCAGGAGAATCCGTATAGGTGTTCGAGTGTTCGAACCGTAATGCGCAAGAAATGGTATGTAAACCCCGTATTTACATATCTGCCACTGTGCAGGAGAATCCGTATAGGTGTTTGAGTGTTCGAACCGTAATGCGCAAGAAATGGTATTTAAACCCCGTATTTACATATCTGCCACTGTGCAGGAGAATCCGTATAGGTGGTCGAGTGTTCGAACCGTAATGCGCAAGAAATGGTATGTAAACCCCGTATTTACATATCTGCCACTGTGCGGGAGAATCAATGTAGGTGTTCGAGTGTTCGAACCGTAATGCGCAAGAAATGGTATGTAAACCCCGTATTTACATATCTGCCACTGTGCAGGAGAATCCGTATAGGTGTTCGAGTGTTCGAACCGTAATGCGCAAGAAATGGTATGGAAACCCTGTATTTACATATCTGCCACTGTGCAGGAGAATCCGTATAGGTGTTCGAGTGTTCGAACCGTAATGCGCAAGAAATGGTATGTAAACCCCGTATTTACATATCTGCCACTGTGCAGGAGAATCCGTATAGGTGTTTGAGTGTTCGAACCGTATTGCGCAAGAAATGGTATTTAAACCCCGTATTTACGTATCTGCCACTGTGCAGGAGAATCCATATAGGTGTTCGAGTGTTCGAACCGTAATGCGCAAGAAATGGTATTTAAACCCCGTATTTACATATCTGCCACTGTGCGGGAGAATCCGTATAGGTGTTCGAGTGTTCGAACCGTGTTGCGCAAGAAATGGTATGTAAACCACGTATTTACATATCTACCACTGTGTAGGAGAATCCGTATAGGTGTTCGAGTGTTCGAACCGTAATGCGCAAAAAATGGTATGGAAACCCCGTATTTACATATCTGCCACTATGCAGGAGAATCCGTATAGGTGTTCGAGTGTTCGAACCGTAATGCGCAAGAAATGGTATGGAAACCCTGTATTTACATATCTGCCACTGTGCAGGAGAATCCGTATAGGTGTTCGAGTGTTCGAACCGTAATGCGCAAGAAATGGTATGTAAACCCCGTATTTACATATCTGCCACTGTGCAGGAGAATCCGTATAGGTGTTTGAGTGTTCGAACCGTAATGCGCAAGAAATGGTATTTAAACCCCGTATTTACATATCTGCCACTGTGCAGGAGAATCCGTATAGGTGGTCGAGTGTTCGAACCGTAATGCGCAAGAAATGGTATGTAAACCCCGTATTTACATATCTGCCACTGTGCGGGAGAATCAATGTAGGTGTTCGAGTGTTCGAACCGTAATGCGCAAGAAATGGTATGTAAACCCCGTATTTACATATCTGCCACTGTGCAGGAGAATCCGTATAGGTGTTCGAGTGTTCGAACCGTAATGCGCAAGAAATGGTATGGAAACCCCGTATTTACATATCTGCCATTGTGCAAGAGAATCCGTATAGGTGTTCGAGTGTTCGAACCGTAATGCGCAATAAATAGTATGTAAACCCCGTATTTACATATCTGCCACTGTGCAGGAGAATCCGTATAGGTGTTCGAGTGTTCGAACCGTAATGCGCAAGAAATGGTATGGAAACCCTGTATTTACATATCTGCCACTGTGCAGGAGAATCCGTATAGGTGTTCGAGTGTTCGAGCCGTAATGCGCAAGAAATGGTATGTAAACCCCGTATTTACATATCTGCCACTGTGCAGGAGAATCCGTATAGGTGTTTGAGTGTTCGAACCGTATTGCGCAAGAAATGGTATTTAAACCCCGTATTTACGTATCTGCCACTGTGCAGGAGAATCCATATAGGTGTTCGAGTGTTCGAACCGTAATGCGCAAGAAATGGTATTTAAACCCCGTATTTACATATCTGCCACTGTGCGGGAGAATCCGTATAGGTGTTCGAGTGTTCGAACTGTGTTGCGCAAGAAATGGTATGTAAACCACGTATTTACATATCTACCACTGTGTAGGAGAATCCGTATAGGTGTTCGAGTGTTCGAACCGTAATGCGCAAAAAATGGTATGGAAACCCCGTATTTACATATCTGCCACTGTGCAGGAGAATCCGTATAGGTGTTCGAGTGTTCGAACCGTAATGCGCAAGAAATGGTATGGAAACCCCGTATTTACATATCTGCCACTGTGCAGGAGAATCCGTATAGGTGTTCGAGTGTTCGAACCGTAATGCGCAAGAAATGGTATGGAAACCCCGTATTTACATATCTGCCACTGTGCAAGAGAATCCGTATAGGTGTTCGAGTGTTCGAACCGTAATGCGCAAGAAATAGTATGTAAACCCCGTATTTACATATCTGTCACTGTGCAGGAAAATCCGTATTGGTGTTCGAGTGTTCGAACCGTAATGCGCAAGAAATGGTATGTAAACCCCGTATTTACATATCTGCCACTGTGCAGGAGAATCCGTATAGGTGTTCGAGTGTTCGAACCGTAATGCGCAAGAAATGGTATGGAAACCCCGTATTTACATATCTGCCACTGTGCAGGAGAATCCGTATAGGTGTTCGAGTGTTCGAACCGTAATGCGCAAGAAATGGTATGTAAACCCCGTATTTACATATCTGCCACTGTGAGGGAGAATCCGTATAGGTGTTCGAGTGTTCGAACCGTATTGCGCAAGAAATGGTATGTAAACCGCGTATTTACATATCTACCGCTGTGTAGGAGAATCCGTATAGGTGTTCGAGTGTTCGAACCGTAATGCGCAAAAAATGGTATGGAAACCCCGTATTTACATATCTGTCACTATGCAGGAGAATCTGTATAGGTGTTCGAGTGTTCGAACCGTAATGCGCAAGAAATGGTATGTAAACCCCGTATTTACATATCTGCCACTGTGCAGGAGAATCCGTATAGGTGTTTGAGTGTTCGAACCGTATTGCGCAAGAAATGGTATTTAAACCCCGTATTTACATATCTGCCACTGTGCAGGAGAATCCGTATAGGTGTTCGAGTGTTCGAACCGTAATGCGCAAGAAATGGTATGTAAACCCCGTATTTACATATCTGCCACTGTGCGGGAGAATCCGTATAGGTGTTCGAGTGTTCGAACCGTATTGCGCAAGAAATGGTATGTAAACCCCGTATTTACATATCTACCACTGTGGAGGAGAATCCGTATAGGTGTTCGAGTGTTCGAACCGTAATGCGCAAGAAATGGTATGGAAACCCCGTATTTACATATCTGCCACTGTGCAGGAGAATCCGTATAGGTGTTCGAGTGTTCGAACCGTAATGCGCAAGAAATGGTATGTAAACCCCGTATTTACATATCTGCCACTGTGCAGGAGAATCCGTATAGGTGTTCGAGTGTTCGAACCGTAATGCGCAAGAAATGGTATGGAAACCCCGTATTTACATATCTGCCACTGTGCAAGAGAATCCGTATAGGTGTTCGAGTGTTCGAACCGTAATGCGCAAGAAATGGTATGTAAACCCCGTATTTACATATCTGTCACTGTGCAGGAGAATCCGTATAGGTGTTCGAGTGTTCGAACCGTAATGCGCAAGAAATGGTATGTAAACCCCGTATTTACATATCTGCCACTGTGCAGGAGAATCCGTATAGGTGTCCGAGTGTTCGAACCGTAATGCGCAAGAAATGGTATGGAAACCCCGTATTTACATATCTGCCACTGTGCAGGAGAATCCGTATAGGTGTTCGAGTGTTCGAACCGTAATGCGCAAGAAATGGTATGGAAACCCTGTATTTACATATCTGCCACTGTGCAGGAGAATCCGTATAGGTGTTCGAGTGTTCGAACCGTAATGCGCAAGAAATGGTATGTAAACCCCGTATTTACATATCTGCCACTATGCAGGAGAATCCGTATAGGTGTTTGAGTGTTCGAACCGTATTGCGCAAGAAATGGTATTTAAACCCCGTATTTACATATCTGCCACTGTGTAGGAGAATCCGTATAGGTGTTCGAGTGTTCGAACCGTAATGCGCAAGAAATGGTATGGAAACCCCGTATTTACATATCTGCCACTGTGTAGGAGAATCCATATAGGTGTTCGAATGTTCGAACCGTAATGCGCAAGAAATGGTATGTAAACCCCGTATTTACATATCTGCCACTGTGCAGGAGAATCCGTATAGGTGTTCGAGTGTTCGAACCGTAATGCGCAAGAAATGGTATGGAAACCCCGTATTTACATATCTGCCACTGTGCAAGAGAATCCGTATAGGTGTTCGAGTGTTCGAACCGTAATGCGCAAGAAATAGTATGTAAACCCCGTATTTACATATCTGCCACTGTGCAGGAGAATCCGTATAGGTGTTCGAGTGTTCGAACCGTAATGCGCAAGAAATGGTATGGAAACCCCGTATTTACATATCTGCCACTGTGCAGGAGAATCCGTATAGGTGTTCGAGTGTTCGAACCGTAATGCGCAAGAAATGGTATGTAAACCCCGTATTTACATATCTGTCACTGTGCAGGAGAATCCTTATAGGTGTTCGAGTGTTCGAACCGTAATGCGCAAGAAATAGTATGTAAACCCCGTATTTACATATCTGCCACTGTGCAGGAGAATCCGTATAGGTGTTCGAGTGTTCGAACCGTAATGCGCAAGAAATGGTATGGAAACCCTGTATTTACATCTCTGCCACTGTGCAGGAGAATCCGTATAGGTGTTCGAGTGTTCGAACCGTAATGCGCAAGAAATGGTATGTAAACCCCGTATTTACATATCTGCCACTATGCAGGAGAATCCGTATAGGTGTTTGAGTGTTCGAACCGTATTGCGCAAGAAATGGTATTTAAACCCCGTATTTACATATCTGCCACTGTGCAGGAGAATCCGTATAGGTGTTCGAGTGTTCGAACCGTAATGCGCAAGAAATGGTATGGAAACCCCGTATTTACATATCTGCCACTGCGCAGGAGAATCCATATAGGTGTTCGAGTGTTCGAACCGTAATGCGCAAGAAATGGTATGTAAACCCCGTATTTACATATCTGCCACTGTGCAGGAGAATCCGTATAGGTGTTTGAGTGTTCGAACCGTATTGCGCAAGAAATGGTATTTAAACCCCGTATTTACATATCTGCCACTGTGCAGGAGAATCCGTATAGGTGTTTGAGTGTTCGAACCGTATTGCGCAAGAAATGGTATTTAAACCCCGTATTTACATATCTGCCACTTTGCAGGAGAATCCGTATAGGTGGTCGAGTGTTCGAACCGTAATGCGCAAGAAATGGTATGTAAACCCCGTATTTACATATCTGCCACTGTGCGGGAGAATCCGTATAGGTGTTCGAGTGTTCGAACCGTAATGCGCAAGAAATGGTATGTAAACCCCGTATTTACATATCTGCCACTGTGCAGGAGAATCCGTATAGGTGTTCGAGTGTTCGAACCGTAATGCGCAAGAAATGGTATGTAAACCCCGTATTTACATATCTGCCACTGTGCAGGAGAATCCGTATAGGTGTTTGAGTGTTCGAACCGTATTGCGCAAGAAATGGTATTTAAACCCCGTATTTACATATCTGCCACTGTGCAGGAGAATCCGTATAGGTGTTCGAGTGTTCGAACCGTAATGCGCAAGAAATGGTATGGAAACCCCGTATTTACATATCTGCCACTGTGCAGGAGAATCCGTATAGGTGTTCGAGTGTTCGAACCGTAATGCGCAAGAAATGGTATGTAAACCCCGTATTTACATATCTGCCACTGTGCAGGAGAATCCGTATCGGTGTTTGAGTGTTCGAACCGTATTGCGCAAGAAAAGGTATTTAAACCCCGTATTTACATATCTGCCACTGTGCAGGAGAATCCGTATAGGTGGTCGAGTGTTCGAACCGTAATGCGCAAGAAATGGTATGTAAACCCCGTATTTACATATCTGCCACTGTGCGGGAGAATCCGTATAGGTGTTCGAGTGTTCGAACCGTAATTCGCAAGAAATGGTATGTAAACCCCGTATTTACATATCTGCCACTGTGCAGGAGAATCCGTATAGGTGTTCGAGTGTTCGAACCGTAATGCGCAAGAAATGGTATGGAAACCCCGTATTTACATATCTGCCACTGTGCAAGAGAATCCGTATAGGTGTTCGAGTGTTCGAACCGTAATGCGCAAGAAATGGTATGTAAACCCCGTATTTACATATCTGTCACTGTGCAGGAGAATCCTTATAGGTGTTCGAGTGTTCGAACCGTAATGCGCAAGAAATAGTATGTAAACCCCGTATTTACATATCTGCCACTGTGCAGGAGAATCCGTATAGGTGTTCGAGTGTTCGAACCGTAATGCGCAAGAAATGGTATGGAAACCCTGTATTTACATCTCTGCCACTGTGCAGGAGAATCCGTATAAGTGTTCGAGTGTTCGAACCGTAATGCGCAAGAAATGGTATGTAAACCCCGTATTTACATATCTGCCACTATGCAGGAGAATCCGTATAGGTGTTTGAGTGTTCGAACCGTATTGCGCAAGAAATGGTATTTAAACCCCGTATTTACATATCTGCCACTGTGCAGGAGAATCCGTATAGGTGGTCGAGTGTTCGAACCGTAATGCGCAAGAAATGGTATGTAAACCCCGTATTTACATATCTGCCACTGTGCGGGAGAATCCGTATAGGTGTTCGAGTGTTCGAACCGTAATGCGCAAGAAATGGTATGTAAACCCCGTATTTACATATCTGCCACTGTGCAGGAGAATCCGTATAGGTGTTCGAGTGTTCGAACCGTAATGCGCAAGAAATGGTATGTAAACCCCGTATTTACATATCTGCCACTGTGCAGGAGAATCCGTATAGGTGTTTGAGTGTTCGAACCGTATTGCGCAAGAAATGGTATTTAAACCCCGTATTTACATATCTGCCACTGTGCAGGAGAATCCGTATAGGTGTTCGAGTGTTCGAACCGTAATGCGCAAGAAATGGTATGGAAACCCCGTATTTACATATTTGCCACTGTGCAGGAGAATCCGTATAGGTGTTCGAGTGTTCGAACCGTAATGCGCAAGAAATGGTATGTAAACCCCGTATTTACATATCTGCCACTGTGCAGGAGAATCCGTATAGGTGTTTGAGTGTTCGAACCGTATTGCGCAAGAAAAGGTATTTAAACCCCGTATTTACATATCTGCCACTGTGCAGGAGAATCCGTATAGGTGGTCGAGTGTTCGAACCGTAATGCGCAAGAAATGGTATGTAAACCCCGTATTTACATATCTGCCACTGTGCGGGAGAATCCGTATAGGTGTTCGAGTGTTCGAACCGTAATGCGCAAGAAATGGTATGTAAACCCCGTATTTACATATCTGCCACTGTGCAGGAGAATCCGTATAGGTGTTCGAGTGTTCGAACCGTAATGCGCAAGAAATGGTATGGAAACCCCGTATTTACATATCTGCCACTGTGCAAGAGAATCCGTATAGGTGTTCGAGTGTTCGAACCGTAATGCGCAAGAAATGGTATGTAAACCCCGTATTTACATATCTGTCACTGTGCAGGAGAATCCTTATAGGTGTTCGAGTGTTCGAACCGTAATGCGCAAGAAATAGTATGTAAACCCCGTATTTACATATCTGCCACTGTGCAGGAGAATCCGTATAGGTGTTCGAGTGTTCGAACCGTAATGCGCAAGAAATGGTATGGAAACCCTGTATTTACATCTCTGCCACTGTGCAGGAGAATCCGTATAGGTGTTCGAGTGTTCGAACCGTAATGCGCAAGAAATGGTATGTAAACCCCGTATTTACATATCTGCCACTATGCAGGAGAATCCGTATAGGTGTTTGAGTGTTCGAACCGTATTGCGCAAGAAATGGTATTTAAACCCCGTATTTACATATCTGCCACTGTGCAGGAGAATCCGTATAGGTGTTCGAGTGTTCGAACCGTAATGCGCAAGAAATGGTATGGAAACCCCGTATTTACATATCTGCCACTGTGCAGGAGAATCCATATAGGTGTTCGAGTGTTCGAACCGTAATGCGCAAGAAATGGTATGTAAACCCCGTATTTACATATCTGCCACTGTGCAGGAGAATCCGTATAGGTGTTCGAGTGTTCGAACCGTAATGCGCAAGAAATGGTATGGAAACCCCGTATTTACATATCTTCCACTGTGCAAGAGAATCCGTATAGGTGTTCGAGTGTTCGAACCGTAATGCGCAAGAAATAGTATGTAAACCCCGTATTTAAATATCTGCCACTGTGCAGGAGAATCCGTATAGGTGTTCGAGTGTTCGAACCGTAATGCGCAAGAAATGGTATGGAAACCCCGTATTTACATATCTGCCACTGTGCAGGAGAATCCATATAGGTGTTCGAGTGTTCGAACCGTAATGCGCAAGAAATGGTATGGAAACCCTGTATTTACATATCTGCCACTGTGCAGGAGAATCCGTATAGGTGTTTGAGTGTTCGAACCGTATTGCGCAAGAAATGGTATTTAAACCCCGTATTTACATATCTGCCACTGTGCAGGAGAATCCGTATAGGTGGTCGAGTGTTCGAACCGTAATGCGCAAGAAATGGTATGTAAACCCCGTATTTACATATCTGCCACTGTGCGGGGGAATCCGTGTAGGTGTTCGAGTGTTCGAACCGTAATGCGCAAGAAATGGTATGTAAACCCCGTATTTACATATCTGCCACTGTGCAGGAGAATCCGTATAGGTGTTCGAGTGTTCGAACCGTAATGCGCAAGAAATGGTATGGAAACCCCGTATTTACATATCTGCCATTGTGCAAGAGAATCCGTATAGGTGTTCGAGTGTTCGAACCGTAATGCGCAAGAAATAGTATGTAAACCCCGTATTTACATATCTGCCACTGTGCAGGAGAATCCGTATAGGTGTTCGAGTGTTCGAACCGTAATGCGCAAGAAATGGTATGGAAACCCTGTATTTACATATCTGCCACTGTGCAGGAGAATCCGTATAGGTGTTCGAGTGTTCGAACCGTAATGCGCAAGAAATGGTATGTAAACCCCGTATTTACATATCTGCCACTGTGCAGGAGAATCCGTATAGGTGTTTGAGTGTTCGAACCGTATTGCGCAAGAAATGGTATTTAAACCCCGTATTTACATATCTGCCACTGTGCAGGAGAATCCATATAGGTGTTCGAGTGTTCGAACCGTAATGCGCAAGAAATGGTATTTAAACCCCGTATTTACATATCTGCCACTGTGCGGGAGAATCCGTATAGGTGTTCGAGTGTTCGAACCGTGTTGCGCAAGAAATGGTATGTAAACCACGTATTTACATATCTACCACTGTGTAGGAGAATCCGTATAGGTGTTCGAGTGTTCGAACCGTAATGCGCAAAAAATGGTATGGAAACCCCGTATTTACATATCTGCCACTGTGAAGGAGAATCCGTATAGGTGTTCGAGTGTTCGAACCGTAATGCGCAAGAAATGGTATGGAAACCCCGTATTTACATATCTGCCACTGTGCAGGAGAATCCGTATAGGTGTTCGAGTGTTCGAACCGTAATGCGCAAGAAATGGTATGTAAACCCCGTATTTACATATCTGCCACTGTGCAGGAGAATCCGTATAGGTGTTTGAGTGTTCGAACCGTATTGCGCAAGAAATGGTATTTAAACCCCGTATTTACATATCTGCCACTGTGCAGGAGAATCCGTATAGGTGTTCGAGTGTTCGAACCGTAATGCGCAAGAAATGGTATGGAAACCCCGTATTTACATATCTGCCACTGTGTAAGAGAATCCGTATAGGTGTTCGAGTGTTCGAACCGTAATGCGCAAGAAATGGTATGTAAACCCCGTATTTACATATCTGTCACTGTGCAGGAAAATCCGTATTGGTGTTCGAGTGTTCGAACCGTAATGCGCAAGAAATGGTATGTAAACCCCGTATTTACATATCTGCCACTGTGCAGGAGAATCCGTATAGGTGTTCGAGTGTTCGAACCGTAATGCGCAAGAAATGGTATGGAAACCCCGTATTTACATATCTGCCACTGTGCAGGAGAATCCGTATAGGTGTTCGAGTGTTCGAATCGTAATGCGCAAGAAATGGTATGTAAACCCCGTATTTACATATCTGCCACTGTGAGGGAGAATCCGTATAGGTGTTCGAGTGTTCGAACCGTATTGCGCAAGAAATGGTATGTAAACCGCGTATTTACATATCTACCACTGTGTAGGAGAATCCGTATAGGTGTTCGAGTGTTCGAACCGTAATGCGCAAGAAATGGTATGGAAACCCCGTATTTACATATCTGCCACTGTGCAGGAGAATCCATATAGGTGTTCGAATGTTCGAACCGTAATGCGCAAGAAATGGTATGTAAACCCCGTATTTACATATCTGCCACTGTGCAGGAGAATCCGTATAGGTGTTCGAGTGTTCGAACCGTAATGCGCAAGAAATGGTATGGAAACCCCGTATTTACATATCTGCCACTGTGCAAGAGAATCCGTATAGGTGTTCGAGTGTTCGAACCGTAATGCGCAAGAAATAGTATGTAAACCCCGTATTTACATATCTGCCACTGTGCAGGAGAATCCGTATAGGTGTTCGAATGTTCGAACCGTAATGCGCAAGAAATGGTATGGAAACCCCGTATTTACATATCTGCCAGTGTGCAGGAGAATCCGTATAGGTGTTCGAGTGTTCGAACCGTAATGCGCAAGAAATGGTATGTAAACCCCGTATTTACATATCTGCCACTGTGCAGGAGAATCCGTATAGGTGTTCGAGTGTTCGAACCGTAATGCGCAAGAAATGGTATGGAAACCCCGTATTTACATATCTGCCACTGTGCAAGAGAATCCGTATAGGTGTTCGAGTGTTCGAACCGTAATGCGCAAGAAATGGTATGTAAACCCCGTATTTACATATCTGTCACTGTGCAGGAGAATCCGTATAGGTGTTCGAGTGTTCGAACCGTAATGCGCAAGAAATGGTATGTAAACCCCGTATTTACATATCTGCCACTGTGCAGGAGAATCCGTATAGGTGTTCGAGTGTTCGAACCGTAATGCGCAAGAAATGGTATGGAAACCCCGTATTTACATATCTGCCACTGTGTAAGAGAATCCGTATAGGTGTTCGAGTGTTCGAACCGTAATGCGCAAGAAATGGTATGTAAACCCCGTATTTACATATCTGTCACTGTGCAGGAAAATCCGTATTGGTGTTCGAGTGTTCGAACCGTAATGCGCAAGAAATGGTATGTAAACCCCGTATTTACATATCTGCCACTGTGCAGGAGAATCCGTATAGGTGTTCGAGTGTTCGAACCGTAATGCGCAAGAAATGGTATGGAAACCCCGTATTTACATATCTGCCACTGTGCAGGAGAATCCGTATAGGTGTTCGAGTGTTCGAATCGTAATGCGCAAGAAATGGTATGTAAACCCCGTATTTACATATCTGCCACTGTGAGGGAGAATCCGTATAGGTGTTCGAGTGTTCGAACCGTATTGCGCAAGAAATGGTATGTAAACCGCGTATTTACATATCTACCACTGTGTAGGAGAATCCGTATAGGTGTTCGAGTGTTCGAACCGTAATGCGCAAGAAATGGTATGGAAACCCCGTATTTACATATCTGCCACTGTGCAGGAGAATCCATATAGGTGTTCGAATGTTCGAACCGTAATGCGCAAGAAATGGTATGTAAACCCCGTATTTACATATCTGCCACTGTGCAGGAGAATCCGTATAGGTGTTCGAGTGTTCGAACCGTAATGCGCAAGAAATGGTATGGAAACCCCGTATTTACATATCTGCCACTGTGCAAGAGAATCCGTATAGGTGTTCGAGTGTTCGAACCGTAATGCGCAAGAAATAGTATGTAAACCCCGTATTTACATATCTGCCACTGTGCAGGAGAATCCGTATAGGTGTTCGAATGTTCGAACCGTAATGCGCAAGAAATGGTATGGAAACCCCGTATTTACATATCTGCCAGTGTGCAGGAGAATCCGTATAGGTGTTCGAGTGTTCGAACCGTAATGCGCAAGAAATGGTATGTAAACCCCGTATTTACATATCTGCCACTGTGCAGGAGAATCCGTATAGGTGTTCGAGTGTTCGAACCGTAATGCGCAAGAAATGGTATGGAAACCCCGTATTTACATATCTGCCACTGTGCAAGAGAATCCGTATAGGTGTTCGAGTGTTCGAACCGTAATGCGCAAGAAATGGTATGTAAACCCCGTATTTACATATCTGTCACTGTGCAGGAGAATCCGTATAGGTGTTCGAGTGTTCGAACCGTAATGCGCAAGAAATGGTATGTAAACCCCGTATTTACATATCTGCCACTGTGCAGGAGAATCCGTATAGGTGTTCGAGTGTTCGAACCGTAATGCGCAAGAAATGGTATGGAAACCCTGTATTTACATATCTGCCACTGTGCAGGAGAATCCGTATAGGTGTTCGAGTGTTCGAACCGTAATGCGCAAGAAATGGTATGTAAACCCCGTATTTACATATCTGCCACTGTGCAGGAGAATCCGTATAGGTGTTTGAGTGTTCGAACCGTATTGCGCAAGAAATGGTATTTAAACCCCGTATTTACATATCTGCCACTGTGCAGGAGAATCCATATAGGTGTTCGAGTGTTCGAACCGTAATGCGCAAGAAATGGTATTTAAACCCCGTATTTACATATCTGCCACTGTGCGGGAGAATCCGTATAGGTGTTCGAGTGTTCGAACCGTGTTGCGCAAGAAATGGTATGTAAACCACGTATTTACATATCTACCACTGTGTAGGAGAATCCGTATAGGTGTTCGAGTGTTCGATCCGTAATGCGCAAAAAATGGTATGGAAACCCCGTATTTACATATCTGCCACTGTGAAGGAGAATCCGTATAGGTGTTCGAGTGTTCGAACCGTAATGCGCAAGAAATGGTATGGAAACCCCGTATTTACATATCTGCCACTGTGCAGGAGAATCCGTATAGGTGTTCGAGTGTTCGAACCGTAATGCGCAAGAAATGGTATGTAAACCCCGTATTTACATATCTGCCACTGTGCAGGAGAATCCGTATAGGTGTTTGAGTGTTCGAACCGTATTGCGCAAGAAATGGTATTTAAACCCCGTATTTACATATCTGCCACTGTGCAGGAGAATCCGTATAGGTGTTCGAGTGTTCGAACCGTAATGCGCAAGAAATGGTATGGAAACCCCGTATTTACATATCTGCCACTGTGCAAGAGAATCCGTATAGGTGTTCGAGTGTTCGAACCGTAATGCGCAAGAAATGGTATGTAAACCCCGTATTTACATATCTGTCGCTGTGCAGGAAAATCCGTATTGGTGTTCGAGTGTTCGAACCGTAATGCGCAAGAAATGGTATGTAAACCCCGTATTTACATATCTGCCACTGTGCAGGAGAATCCGTATAGGTGTTCGAGTGTTCGAACCGTAATGCGCAAGAAATGGTATGGAAACCCCGTATTTACATATCTGCCACTGTGCAGGAGAATCCGTATAGGTGTTCGAGTGTTCGAACCGTAATGCGCAAGAAATGGTATGTAAACCCCGTATTTACATATCTGCCACTGTGAGGGAGAATCCGTATAGGTGTTCGAGTGTTCGAACCGTATTGCGCAAGAAATGGTATGTAAACCACGTATTTACATATCTACCACTGTGTAGGAGAATCCGTATAGGTGTTCGAGTGTTCGAACCGTAATGCGCAAGAAATGGTATGGAAACCCCGTATTTACATATCTGCCACTGTGCAGGAGAATCCATATAGGTGTTCGAATGTTCGAACCGTAATGCGCAAGAAATGGTATGTAAACCCCGTATTTACATATCTGCCACTGTGCAGGAGAATCCGTATAGGTGTTCGAGTGTTCGAACCGTAATGCGCAAGAAATGGTATGGAAACCCCGTATTTACATATCTGCCACTGTGCAAGAGAATCCGTATAGGTGTTCGAGTGTTCGAACCGTAATGCGCAAGAAATAGTATGTAAACCCCGTATTTACATATCTGCCACTGTGCAGGAGAATCCGTATAGGTGTTCGAATGTTCGAACCGTAATGCGCAAGAAATGGTATGGAAACCCCGTATTTACATATCTGCCAGTGTGCAGGAGAATCCGTATAGGTGTTCGAGTGTTCGAACCGTAATGCGCAAGAAATGGTATGTAAACCCCGTATTTACATATCTGCCACTGTGCAGGAGAATCCGTATAGGTGTTCGAGTGTTCGAACCGTAATGCGCAAGAAATGGTATGGAAACCCCGTATTTACATATCTGCCACGGTGCAAGAGAATCCGTATAGGTGGTCGAGTGTTCGAACCGTAATGCGCAAGAAATGGTATGTAAACCCCGTATTTACATATCTGTCACTGTGCAGGAGAATCCGTATAGGTGTTCGAGTGTTCGAACCGTAATGCGCAAGAAATGGTATGTAAACCCCGTATTTACATATCTGCCACTGTGCAGGAGAATCCGTATAGGTGTTCGAGTGTTCGAACCGTAATGCGCAAGAAATGGTATGGAAACCCCGTATTTACATATCTGCCACTGTGCAGGAGAATCCGTATAGGTGTTCGAGTGTTCGAACCGTAATGCGCAAGAAATGGTATGGAAACCCTGTATTTACATATCTGCCACTGTGCAGGAGAATCCGTATAGGTGTTCGAGTGTTCGAACCGTAATGCGCAAGAAATGGTATGTAAACCCCGTATTTACATATCTGCCACTATGCAGGAGAATCCGTATAGGTGTTTGAGTGTTCGAACCGTATTGCGCAAGAAATGGTATTTAAACCCCGTATTTACATATCTGCCGCTGTGTAGGAGAATCCGTATAGGTGTTCGAGTGTTCGAACCGTAATGCGCAAGAAATGGTATGGAAACCCCGTATTTACATATCTGCCACTGTGCAGGAGAATCCATATAGGTGTTCGAGTGTTCGAACCGTAATGCGCAAGAAATGGTATGGAAACCCCGTATTTACATATCTGCCACTGTGCAGGAGAATCCATATAGGTGTTCGAATGTTCGAACCGTAATGCGCAAGAAATGGTATGTAAACCCCGTATTTACATATCTGCCACTGTGCAGGAGAATCCGTATAGGTGTTCGAGTGTTCGAACCGTAATGCGCAAGAAATGGTATGGAAACCCCGTATTTACATATCTGCCACTGTGCAAGAGAATCCGTATAGGTGTTCGAGTGTTCGAACCGTAATGCCCAAGAAATAGTATGTAAACCCCGTATTTACATATCTGCCACTGTGCAGGAGAATCCGTATAGGTGTTCGAGTGTTCGAACCGTAATGCGCAAGAAATGGTATGGAAACCCCGTATTTACATATCTGCCACTGTGCAGGAGAATCCGTATAGGTGTTCGAGTGTTCGAACCGTAATGCGCAAGAAATGGTATGGAAACCCTGTATTTACATATCTGCCACTGTGCAGGAGAATCCGTATAGGTGTTCGAGTGTTCGAACCGTAATGCGCAAGAAATGGTATGTAAACCCCGTATTTACATATCTGCCACTGTGCAGGAGAATCCGTATAGGTGTTTGAGTGTTCGAACCGTATTGCGCAAGAAATGGTATTTAAACCCCGTATTTACATATCTGCCACTGTGCAGGAGAATCCGTATAGGTGGTCGAGTGTTCGAACCGTAATGCGCAAGAAATGGTATGTAAACCCCGTATTTACATATCTGCCACTGTGCGGGAGAATCCGTATAGGTGTTCGAGTGTTCGAACCGTAATGCGCAAGAAATGGTATGTAAACCCCGTATTTACATATCTGCCACTGTGCAGGAGAATCCGTATAGGTGTTCGAGTGTTCGAACCGTAATGCGCAAGAAATGGTATGGAAACCCCGTATTTACATATCTGCCACTGTGCAAGAGAATCCGTATAGGTGTTCGAGTGTTCGAACCGTAATGCGCAAGAAATAGTATGTAAACCCCGTATTTACATATCTGCCACTGTGCAGGAGAATTCGTATAGGTGTTCGAGTGTTCGAACCGTAATGCGCAAGAAATGGTATGGAAACCCCGTATTTACATATCTGCCACTGTGCAGGAGAATCCGTATAGGTGTTCGAGTGTTCGAACCGTAATGCGCAAGAAATGGTATGTAAACCCCGTATCTACGTATCTGTCACTGTGCAGGAGAATCCGTATAGGTGTTCGAGTGTTCGAACCGTAATGCGCAAGAAATGGTATGGAAACCCCGTATTTACATATCTGCCACTGTGCAAGAGAATCCGTATAGGTGTTCGAGTGTTCGAACCGTAATGCGCAAGAAATAGTATGTAAACCCCGTATTTACATATCTGCCACTGTGCAGGAGAATCCGTATAGGTGTTCGAGTGTTCGAACCGTAATGCGCAAGAAATGGTATGGAAACCCCGTATTTACATATCTGCCACTGTGCGGGAGAATCTGTATAGGTGTTCGAGTGTTCGAACCGTAATGCGCAAGAAATGGTATGAAACCCTGTATTTACATATCTGCCACTGTGCAGGAGAATCCGTATAGGTGTTCGAGTGTTCGAACCGTAATGCGCAAGAAATGGTATGTAAACCCCGTATTTACATATCTGCCACTGTGCAGGAGAATCCGTGTAGGTGTTTGAGTGTTCGAACCGTATTGCGCAAGAAATGGTATTTAAACCCCGTATTTACATATCTGCCACTGTGCAGGAGAATCCGTATAGGTGGTCGAGTGTTCGAACCGTAATGCGCAAGAAATGGTATGTAAACCCCGTATTTACATATCTGCCACTGTGCGGGAGAATCCGTATAGGTGTTCGAGTGTTCGAACCGTAATGCGCAAGAAATGGTATGTAAACCCCGTATTTACATATCTGCCACTGTGCAGGAGAATCCGTATAGGTGTTTGAGTGTTCGAACCGTATTGCGCAAGAAATGGTATTTAAACCCCGTATTTACATATCTGCCACTGTGCAGGAGAATCCGTATAGGTGTTCGAGTGTTCGAACCGTAATGCGCAAGAAATGGTATGGAAACCCCGTATTTACATATCTGCCACTGTGCAGGACAATCCATATAGGTGTTCGAGTGTTCGAACCGTAATGCGCAAGAAATGGTATGTAAACCCCGTATTTACATATCTGCCACTGTGCAGGAGAATCCGTATAGGTGTTCGAGTGTTCGAACCGTAATGCGCAAGAAATGGAATGTAAACCCCGTATTTACATATCTGCCACTATGCAGGAGAATCCGTATAGGTGTTTGAGTGTTCGAACCGTATTGCGCAAGAAATGGTATTTAAACCCCGTATTTACATATCTGCCACTGTGTAGGAGAATCCGTATAGGTGTTCGAGTGTTCGAACCGTAATGCGCAAGAAATGGTATGGAAACCCCGTATTTACATATCTGCCACTGTGCAGGAGAATCCATATAGGGGTTCGAGTGTTCGAACCGTAATGCGCAAGAAATGGTATGTAAACCCCGTATTTACATATCTGCCACTGTGCAGGAGAATCCGTATAGGTGTTCGAGTGTTCGAACCGTAATGCGCAAGAAATGGTATGGAAACCCCGTATTTACATATCTGCCACTGTGCAAGAGAATCCGTATAGGTGTTCGAGTGTTCGAACCGTAATGCGCAAGAAATAGTATGTAAACCCCGTATTTACATATCTGCCACTGTGCAGGAGAATCCGTATAGGTGTTCGA
The DNA here is from genome assembly GCF_055761805.1 of Camellia sinensis. NCBI lineage: Eukaryota > Viridiplantae > Streptophyta > Magnoliopsida > Ericales > Theaceae > Camellia > Camellia sinensis. The sequence continues at coordinate 6,149,080 of NC_138965.1, forward strand.
GTGTTCGAACCGTAATGCGCAAGAAATGGTATGGAAACCCCGTATTTACATATCTGCCACTGTGCAGGAGAATCCGTATAGGTGTTCGAGTGTTCGAACCGTAATGCGCAAGAAATGGTATGTAAACCCCGTATTTACATATCTGCCATTGTGCAGGAGAATCCGTATAGGTGTTTGAGTGTTCGAACCGTATTGCGCAAGAAATGGTATTTAAACCCCGTATTTACATATCTGCCACTGTGCAGGAGAATCCGTATAGGTGGTCGAGTGTTCGAACCGTAATGCGCAAGAAATGGTATGTAAACCCCGTATTTACATATCTGCCACTGTGCGGGAGAATCCGTATAGGTGTTCGAGTGTTCGAACCGTAATGCGCAAGAAATGGTATGTAAACCCCGTATTTACATATCTGCCACTGTGCAGGAGAATCCGTATAGGTGTTCGAGTGTTCGAACCGTAATGCGCAAGAAATGGTATGGAAACCCCGTATTTACATATCTGCCACTGTGCAAGAGAATCCGTATAGGTGTTCGAGTGTTCGAACCGTAATGCGCAAGAAATGGTATGTAAACCCCGTATTTACATATCTGCCACTGTGCAGGAGAATCCGTATAGGTGTTCGAGTGTTCGAACCGTAATGCGCAAGTAATGGTATGGAAACCCCGTATTTACATATCTGCCACTGTGCAAGAGAATCCGTATAGGTGTTCGAGTGTTCGAACCGTAATGCGCAAGAAATGGTATGGAAACCCCGTATTTACATATCTGCCACTGTGCGGGAGAATCTGTATAGGTGTTCGAGTGTTCGAACCGTAATGCGCAAGAAATGGTATGAAACCCTGTATTTACATATCTGCCACTGTGCAGGAGAATCCGTATAGGTGTTCGAGTGTTCGAACCGTAATGCGCAAGAAATGGTATGTAAACCCCGTATTTACATATCTGCCACTGTGCAGGAGAATCCGTGCAGGTGTTTGAGTGTTCGAACCGTATTGCGCAAGAAATGGTATTTAAACCCCGTATTTACATATCTGCCACAGTGCAGGAGAATCCGTATAGGTGGTCGAGTGTTCGAACCGTAATGCGCAAGAAATGGTATGTAAACCCCGTATTTACATATCTGCCACTGTGCGGGAGAATCCGTATAGGTGTTCGAGTGTTCGAACCGTAATGCGCAAGAAATGGTATGTAAACCCCGTATTTACATATCTGCCACTGTGCAGGAGAATCCGTATAGGTGTTTGAGTGTTCGAACCGTATTGCGCAAGAAATGGTATTTAAACCCCGTATTTACATATCTGCCACTGTGCAGGAGAATCCGTATAGGTGTTCGAGTGTTCGAACCGTAATGCGCAAGAAATGGTATGGAAACCCCGTATTTACATATCTGCCACTGTGCAGGACAATCCATATAGGTGTTCGAGTGTTCGAACCGTAATGCGCAAGAAATGGTATGTAAACCCCGTATTTACATATCTGCCACTGTGCAGGAGAATCCGTATAGGTGTTCGAGTGTTCGAACCGTAATGCGCAAGAAATGGAATGTAAACCCCGTATTTACATATCTGCCACTATGCAGGAGAATCCGTATAGGTGTTTGAGTGTTCGAACCGTATTGCGCAAGAAATGGTATTTAAACCCCGTATTTACATATCTGCCACTGTGTAGGAGAATCCGTATAGGTGTTCGAGTGTTCGAACCGTAATGCGCAAGAAATGGTATGGAAACCCCGTATTTACATATCTGCCACTGTGCAGGAGAATCCATATAGGGGTTCGAGTGTTCGAACCGTAATGCGCAAGAAATGGTATGTAAACCCCGTATTTACATATCTGCCACTGTGCAGGAGAATCCGTATAGGTGTTCGAGTGTTCGAACCGTAATGCGCAAGAAATGGTATGGAAACCCCGTATTTACATATCTGCCACTGTGCAAGAGAATCCGTATAGGTGTTCGAGTGTTCGAACCGTAATGCGCAAGAAATAGTATGTAAACCCCGTATTTACATATCTGCCACTGTGCAGGAGAATCCGTATAGGTGTTCGAGTGTTCGAACCGTAATGCGCAAGAAATGGTATGGAAACCCCGTATTTACATATCTGCCACTGTGCAGGAGAATCCGTATAGGTGTTCGAGTGTTCGAACCGTAATGCGCAAGAAATGGTATGTAAACCCCGTATTTACATATCTGCCATTGTGCAGGAGAATCCGTATAGGTGTTTGAGTGTTCGAACCGTATTGCGCAAGAAATGGTATTTAAACCCCGTATTTACATATCTGCCACTGTGCAGGAGAATCCGTATAGGTGGTCGAGTGTTCGAACCGTAATGCGCAAGAAACGGTATGTAAACCCCGTATTTACATATCTGCCACTGTGCGGGAGAATCCGTATAGGTGTTCGAGTGTTCGAACCGTAATGCGCAAGAAATGGTATGTAAACCCCGTATTTACATATCTGCCACTGTGCAGGAGAATCCGTATAGGTGTTCGAGTGTTCGAACCGTAATGCGCAAGAAATGGTATGGAAACCCCGTATTTACATATCTGCCACTGTGCAAGAGAATCCGTATAGGTGTTCGAGTGTTCGAACCGTAATGCGCAAGAAATAGTATGTAAACCCCGTATTTACATATCTGCCACTGTGCAGGAGAATCCGTATAGGTGTTCGAGTGTTCGAACCGTAATGCGTAAGAAATGGTATGGAAACCCCGTATTAACATATCTGCCACTGTGCAGGAGAATCCGTATAGGTGTTCGAGTGTTCGAACCGTAATGCGCAAGAAATGGTATGTAAACCCCGTATTTACGTATCTGCCACTGTGCAGGAGAATCCGTATAGGGGTTCGAGTGTTCGAACCGTAATGCGCAAGAAATGGTATGGAAACCCCGTATTTACATATCTGCCACTGTGCAAGAGAATCCGTATAGGTGTTCGAGTGTTCGAACCGTAATGCGCAAGAAATAGTATGTAAACCCCGTATTTACATATCTGCCACTGTGCAGGAGAATCCGTATAGGTGTTCGAGTGTTCGAACCGTAATGCGCAAGAAATGGTATGGAAACCCCGTATTTACATATCTGCCACTGTGCAGGAGAATCCGTATAGGTGTTCGAGTGTTCGAACCGTAATGCGCAAGAAATGGTATGGAAACCCTATATTTACATATCTGCCACTGTGCAGGAGAATCCGTATAGGTGTTCGAGTGTTCGAACCATAATGCGCAAGAAATGGTATGTAAACCCCGTATTTACATATCTGCCACTGTGCAGGAGAATCCGTATAGGTGTTTGAGTGTTCGAACCGTATTGCGCAAGAAATGGTATTTAAACCCCGTATTTACATATCTGCCACTGTGCAGGAGAATCCGTATAGGTGGTCGAGTGTTCGAACCGTAATGCGCAAGAAATGGTATGTAAACCCCGTATTTACATATCTGCCACTGTGCGGGAGAATCCGCATAGGTGTTCGAGTGTTCGAACCGTAATGCGCAAGAAATGGTATGTAAACCCCGTATTTACATATCTGCCACTGTGCAGGAGAATCCGTATAGGTGTTCGAGTGTTCGAACCGTAATGCGCAAGAAATGGTATGGAAACCCCGTATTTACATATCTGCCACTGTGCAAGAGAATCCGTACAGGTGTTCGAGTGTTCGAACCGTAATGCGCAAGAAATGGTATGGAAACCCCGTATTTACATATCTGCCACTGTGTAGGAGAATCCGTATAGGTGTTCGAGTGTTCGAACCGTAATGCGCAAGAAATAGTATGTAAACCCCGTATTTACATATCTGCCACTGTGCAGGAGAATCCGTATAGGTGTTCGAGTGTTCGAACCGTAATGCGCAAGAAATGGTATGGAAACCCCGTATTTACATATCTGCCACTGTGCAGGAGAATCCGTATAGGTGTTCGACTGTTCGAACCGTAATGCGCAAGAAATGGTATGTAAACCCCGTATTTACGTATCTGCCACTGTGCAGGAGAATCCGTATAGGTGTTCGAGTGTTCGAACCGTAATGCGCAAGAAATGGTATGGAAACCCCGTATTTACATATCTGCCCCTGTGCAAGAGAATCCGTATAGGTGTTCGAGTGTTCGAACCGTAATGCGCAAGAAATGGTATGTAAACCCCGTATTTACATATCTGTCACTGTGCAGGAGAATCCGTATAGGTGTTCGAGTGTTCGAACCGTAATGCGCAAGAAATGGTATGTAAACCCCGTATTTACATATCTGCCACTGTGCAGGAGAATCCGTATAGGTATTCGAGTGTTCGAACCGTAATGCGCAAGAAATGGTATGGAAACCCCGTATTTACGTATCTGCCACTGTGCAGGAGAATCCGTATAGGTGTTCGAGTGTTCGAACCGTAATGCGCAAGAAATGGTATGGAAACCCCGTATTTACATATCTGCCACTGTGCAAGAGAATCCGTATAGGTGTTCGAGTGTTCGAACCGTAATGCGCAAGAAATGGTATGTAAACCCCGTATTTACATATCTGCCACTGTGCAGGAGAATCCGTATAGGTGTTCGACTGTTCGAACCGTAATGCGCAAGAAATGGTATGGAAACCCCGTATTTACATATCTGCCACTGTGCAGGAGAATCCGTATAGGTGTTCGAGTGTTCGAACCGTAATGCGCAAGAAATGGTATAGTAACCCTGTATTTACATATCTGCCACTGTGCAGGAGAATCCGTATAGGTGTTCGAGTGTTCGAACCGTAATGCGCAAGAAATGGTATGGAAACCCCGTATTTACATATCTGCCACTGTGCAAGAGAATCCGTACAGGTGTTCGAGTGTTCGAACCGTAATGCGCAAGAAATGGTATGGAAACCCCGTATTTACATATCTGCCACTGTGCAGGAGAATCCGTATAGGTGTTCGAGTGTTCGAACCGTAATGCGCAAGAAATAGTATGTAAACCCCGTATTTACATATCTGCCACTGTGCAGGAGAATCCGTATAGGTGTTCGAGTGTTCGAACCGTAATGCGCAAGAAATGGTATGGAAACCCCGTATTTACATATCTGCCACTGTGCAGGAGAATCCGTATAGGTGTTCGAGTGTTCGAACCGTAATGCGCAAGAAATGGTATGTAAACCCCGTATTTACGTATCTGCCACTGTGCAGGAGAATCCGTATAGGTGTTCGAGTGTTCGAACCGTAATGCGCAAGAAATGGTATGGAAACCCCGTATTTACATATCTGCCACTGTGCAAGAGAATCCGTATAGGTGTTCGAGTGTTCGAACCGTAATGCGCAAGAAATAGTATGTAAACCCCGTATTTACATATCTGCCACTGTGCAGGAGAATCCGTATAGGTGTTCGAGTGTTCGAACCGTAATGCGCAAGAAATGGTATGGAAACCCCGTATTTACATATCTGCCACTGTGCAGGAGAATCCGTATAGGTGTTCGAGTGTTCGAACCTTAATGCGCAAGAAATGGTATGGAAACCCTGTATTTACATATCTGCCACTGTGCAGGAGAATCCGTATAGGTGTTCGAGTGTTCGAACCGTAATGCGCAAGAAATGGTATGTAAACCCCGTATTTACATATCTGCCACTGTGCAGGAGAATCCGTATAGGTGTTTGAGTGTTCGAACCGTATTGCGCAAGAAATGGTATTTAAACCCCGTATTTACATATCTGCCACTGTGCAGGAGAATTCGTATAGGTGGTCGAGTGTTCGAACCGTAATGCGCAAGAAATGGTATGTAAACCCCGTATTTACATATCTGCCACTGTGCGGGAGAATCCGCATAGGTGTTCGAGTGTTCGAACCGTAATGCGCAAGAAATGGTATGTAAACCCCGTATTTACATATCTGCCACTGTGCAGGAGAATCCGTATAGGTGTTCGAGTGTTCGAACCGTAATGCGCAAGAAATGGTATGGAAACCCCGTATTTACATATCTGCCACTGTGCAAGAGAATCCGTACAGGTGTTCGAGTGTTCGAACCGTAATGCGCAAGAAATGGTATGGAAACCCCGTATTTACATATCTGCCACTGTGTAGGAGAATCCGTATAGGTGTTCGAGTGTTCGAACCGTAATGCGCAAGAAATAGTATGTAAACCCCGTATTTACATATCTGCCACTGTGCAGGAGAATCCGTATAGGTGTTCGAGTGTTCGAACCGTAATGCGCAAGAAATGGTATGGAAACCCCGTATTTACATATCTGCCACTGTGCAGGAGAATCCGTATAGGTGTTCGAGTGTTCGAACCGTAATGCGCAAGAAATGGTATGTAAACCCCGTATTTACGTATCTGCCACTGTGCAGGAGAATCCGTATAGGTGTTCGAGTGTTCGAACCGTAATGCGCAAGAAATGGTATGGAAACCCCGTATTTACATATCTGCCACTGTGCAAGAGAATCCGTATAGGTGTTCGAGTGTTCGAACCGTAATGCGCAAGAAATGGTATGTAAACCCCGTATTTACATATCTGTCACTGTGCAGGAGAATCCGTATAGGTGTTCGAGTGTTCGAACCGTAATGCGCAAGAAATGGTATGTAAACCCCGTATTTACATATCTGCCACTGTGCAGGAGAATCCGTATAGGTGTTCGAGTGTTCGAACCGTAATGCGCAAGAAATGGTATGGAAACCCCGTATTTACGTATCTGCCACTGTGCAGGAGAATCCGTATAGGTGTTCGAGTGTTCGAACCGTAATGCGCAAGAAATGGTATGGAAACCCCGTATTTACATATCTGCCACTGTGCAAGAGAATCCGTATAGGTGTTCGAGTGTTCGAACCGTAATGCGCAAGAAATGGTATGTAAACCCCGTATTTACATATCTGCCACTGTGCAGGAGAATCCGTATAGGTGTTCGACTGTTCGAACCGTAATGCGCAAGAAATGGTATGGAAACCCCGTATTTACATATCTGCCACTGTGCAGGAGAATCCGTATAGGTGTTCGAGTGTTCGAACCGTAATGCGCAAGAAATGGTATAGTAACCCTGTATTTACATATCTGCCACTGTGCAGGAGAATCCGTATAGGTGTTCGAGTGTTCGAACCGTAATGCGCAAGAAATGGTATGGAAACCCCGTATTTACATATCTGCCACTGTGCAAGAGAATCCGTACAGGTGTTCGAGTGTTCGAACCGTAATGCGCAAGAAATGGTATGGAAACCCCGTATTTACATATCTGCCACTGTGCAGGAGAATCCGTATAGGTGTTCGAGTGTTCGAACCGTAATGCGCAAGAAATAGTATGTAAACCCCGTATTTACATATCTGCCACTGTGCAGGAGAATCCGTATAGGTGTTCGAGTGTTCGAACCGTAATGCGCAAGAAATGGTATGGAAACCCCGTATTTACATATCTGCCACTGTGCAGGAGAATCCGTATAGGTGTTCGAGTGTTCGAACCGTAATGCGCAAGAAATGGTATGTAAACCCCGTATTTACGTATCTGCCACTGTGCAGGAGAATCCGTATAGGTGTTCGAGTGTTCGAACCGTAATGCGCAAGAAATGGTATGGAAACCCCGTATTTACATATCTGCCACTGTGCAAGAGAATCCGTATAGGTGTTCGAGTGTTCGAACCGTAATGCGCAAGAAATGGTATGTAAACCCCGTATTTACATATCTGTCACTGTGCAGGAGAATCCGTATAGGTGTTCGAGTGTTCGAACCGTAATGCGCAAGAAATGGTATGTAAACCCCGTATTTACATATCTGCCACTGTGCAGGAGAATCCGTGTAGGTGTTCGAGTGTTCGAACCGTAATGCGCAAGAAATGGTATGGAAACCCCGTATTTACGTATCTGCCACTGTGCAGGAGAATCCGTATAGGTGTTCGAGTGTTCGAACCGTAATGCGCAAGAAATGGTATGGAAACCCCGTATTTACATATCTGCCACTGTGCAAGAGAATCCGTATAGGTGTTCGAGTGTTCGAACCGTAATGCGCAAGAAATGGTATGTAAACCCCGTATTTACATATCTGCCACTGTGCAGGAGAATCCGTATAGGTGTTCGACTGTTCGAACCGTAATGCGCAAGAAATGGTATGGAAACCCCGTATTTACATATCTGCCACTGTGCAGGAGAATCCGTATAGGTGTTCGAGTGTTCGAACCGTAATGCGCAAGAAATGGTATAGTAACCCTGTATTTACATATCTGCCACTGTGCAGGAGAATCCGTATAGGTGTTCGAGTGTTCGAACCGTAATGCGCAAGAAATGGTATGGAAACTCCGTATTTACATATCTGCCACTGTGCAAGAGAATCCTTATAGGTGTTCGAGTGTTCGAACCGTAATGCGCAAGAAATGGTATGTAAACCCCGTATTTACATATCTGCCACTGTGCAGGAGAATCCGTATAGGTGTTTGAGTGTTCGAACCGTATTGCGCAAGAAATGGTATTTAAACCACGTATTTACATATCTGCCACTGTGCAGGAGAATCCGTATAGGTGGTCGAGTGTTCGAACCGTAATGCGCAAGAAATGGTATGTAAACCCCGTATTTACATATCTGCCACTGTGCGGGAGAATCCGTATAGGTGTTCGAGTGTTCGAACCGTAATGCGCAAGAAATGGTATGTAAACCCCGTATTTACATATCTGCCACTGTGCAGGAGAATCCGTATAGGTGTTCGAGTGTTCGAACCGTAATGCGCAAGAAATGGTATGGAAACCCTGTATTTACATATCTGCCACTGTGCAGGAGAATCCGTATAGGTGTTCGAGTGTTCGAACCGTAATGCGCAAGAAATGGTATGGAAACTCCGTATTTACATAGCTGCCACTGTGCAAGAGAATCCTTATAGGTGTTCGAGTGTTCGAACCGTAATGCGCAAGAAATGGAATGTAAACCCCGTATTTACATATCTGCCCCTGTGCAGGAGAATCCGTATAGGTGTTTGAGTGTTCGAACCGTATTGCGCAAGAAATGGTATTTAAACCCCGTATTTACATATCTGCCACTGTGCAGGAGAATCCGTATAGGTGGTCGAGTGTTCGAACCGTAATGCGCAAGAAATGGTATGTAAACCCCGTATTTACATATCTGCCACTGTGCGGGAGAATCCGTATAGGTGTTCGAGTGTTCGAACCGTAATGCGCAAGAAATGGTATGTAAACCCCGTATTTACATATCTGCCACTGTGCAGGAGAATCCGTATAGGTGTTCGAGTGTTCGAACCGTAATGCGCAAGAAATGGTATGGAAACCCCGTATTTACATATCTGCCACTGTGCAAGAGAATCCGTATAGGTGTTCGAGTGTTCGAACCGTAATGCGCAAGAAATAGTATGTAAACCCCGTATTTACATATCTGCCACTGTGCAGGAGAATCCGTATAGGTGTTCGAGTGTTCGAACCGTAATGCGCAAGAAATGGTATGGAAACCCCGTATTTACATATCTGCCACTGTGCAGGAGAATCCGTATAGGTGTTCGAGTGTTCGAACCGTAATGCGCAAGAAATGGTATGTAAACCCCGTATTTACGTATCTGCCACTGTGCAGGAGAATCCGTATAGGTGTTCGAGTGTTCGAACCGTAATGCGCAAGAAATGGTATGGAAACCCCGTATTTACATATCTGCCACTGTGCAAGAGAATCCGTATAGGTGTTCGAGTGTTCGAACCGTAATGCGCAAGAAATGGTATGGAAACCCCGTATTTACATATCTGCCACTGTGCAGGAGAATCCGTATAGGTGTTCGACTGTTCGAACCGTAATGCGCAAGAAATGGTATGGAAACCCCGTATTTACATATCTGCCACTGTGCAGGAGAATCCGTATAGGTGTTCGAGTGTTCGAACCGTAATGCGCAAGAAATGGTATAGTAACCCTGTATTTACATATCTGCCACTGTGCAGGAGAATCCGTATAGGTGTTCGAGTGTTCGAACCGTAATGCGCAAGAAATGGTATGGAAACCCCGTATTTACATATCTGCCACTGTGCAAGAGAATCCGTACAGGTGTTCGAGTGTTCGAACCGTAATGCGCAAGAAATGGTATGGAAACCCCGTATTTACATATCTGCCACTGTGCAGGAGAATCCGTATAGGTGTTCGAGTGTTCGAACCGTAATGCGCAAGAAATAGTATGTAAACCCCGTATTTACATATCTGCCACTGTGCAGGAGAATCCGTATAGGTGTTCGAGTGTTCGAACCGTAATGCGCAAGAAATGGTATGGAAACCCCGTATTTACATATCTGCCACTGTGCAGGAGAATCCGTATAGGTGTTCGAGTGTTCGAACCGTAATGCGCAAGAAATGGTATGTAAACCCCGTATTTACGTATCTGCCACTGTGCAGGAGAATCCGTATAGGTGTTCGAGTGTTCGAACCGTAATGCGCAAGAAATGGTATGGAAACCCCGTATTTACATATCTGCCACTGTGCAAGAGAATCCGTATAGGTGTTCGAGTGTTCGAACCGTAATGCGCAAGAAATGGTATGTAAACCCCGTATTTACATATCTGTCACTGTGCAGGAGAATCCGTATAGGTGTTCGAGTGTTCGAACCGTAATGCGCAAGAAATGGTATGTAAACCCCGTATTTACATATCTGCCACTGTGCAGGAGAATCCGTGTAGGTGTTCGAGTGTTCGAACCGTAATGCGCAAGAAATGGTATGGAAACCCCGTATTTACGTATCTGCCACTGTGCAGGAGAATCCGTATAGGTGTTCGAGTGTTCGAACCGTAATGCGCAAGAAATGGTATGGAAACCCCGTATTTACATATCTGCCACTGTGCAAGAGAATCCGTATAGGTGTTCGAGTGTTCGAACCGTAATGCGCAAGAAATGGTATGTAAACCCCGTATTTACATATCTGCCACTGTGCAGGAGAATCCGTATAGGTGTTCGACTGTTCGAACCGTAATGCGCAAGAAATGGTATGGAAACCCCGTATTTACATATCTGCCACTGTGCAGGAGAATCCGTATAGGTGTTCGAGTGTTCGAACCGTAATGCGCAAGAAATGGTATAGTAACCCTGTATTTACATATCTGCCACTGTGCAGGAGAATCCGTATAGGTGTTCGAGTGTTCGAACCGTAATGCGCAAGAAATGGTATGGAAACTCCGTATTTACATATCTGCCACTGTGCAAGAGAATCCTTATAGGTGTTCGAGTGTTCGAACCGTAATGCGCAAGAAATGGTATGTAAACCCCGTATTTACATATCTGCCACTGTGCAGGAGAATCCGTATAGGTGTTCGAGTGTTCGAACCGTAATGCGCAAGAAATGGTATGTAAACCCCGTATTTACATATCTGCCACTGTGCAGGAGAATCCGTATAGGTGTTCGAGTGTTCGAACCGTAATGCGCAAGAAATGGTATGGAAACCCCGTATTTACATATCTGCCACTGTGCAAGAGAATCCGTATAGGTGTTCGAGTGTTCGAACCGTAATGCGCAATAAATAGTATGTAAACCCCGTATTTACATATCTGCCACTGTGCAGGAGAATCCGTATAGGTGTTCGAGTGTTCGAACCGTAATGCGCAAGAAATGGTATGGAAACTCCGTATTTACATATCTGCCACTGTGCAAGAGAATCCTTATAGGTGTTCGAGTGTTCGAACCGTAATGCGCAAGAAATGGTATGTAAACCCCGTATTTACATATCTGCCACTGTGCAGGAGAATCCGTATAGGTGTTCGAGTGTTCGAACCGTAATGCGCAAGAAATGGTATGTAAACCCCGTATTTACATATCTGCCACTGTGCAGGAGAATCCGTATAGGTGTTCGAGTGTTCGAACCGTAATGCGCAAGAAATGGTATGGAAACCCCGTATTTACATATCTGCCACTGTGCAAGAGAATCCGTATAGGTGTTCGAGTGTTCGAACCGTAATGCGCAAGAAATAGTATGTAAACCCCGTATTTACATATCTGCCACTGTGCAGGAGAATCCGTATAGGTGTTCGAGTGTTCGAACCGTAATGCGCAAGAAATGGTATGGAAACCCCGTATTTACATATCTGCCACTGTGCAGGAGAATCCGTATAGGTGTTCGAGTGTTCGAACCGTAATGCGCAAGAAATGGTATGTAAACCCCGTATTTACGTATCTGCCACTGTGCAGGAGAATCCGTATAGGTGTTCGAGTGTTCGAACCGTAATGCGCAAGAAATGGTATGGAAACCCCGTATTTACATATCTGCCACTGTGCAAGAGAATCCGTATAGGTGTTCGAGTGTTCGAACCGTAATGCGCAAGAAATGGTATGTAAACCCCGTATTTACATATCTGTCACTGTGCGGGAGAATCCGTATAGGTGTTCGAGTGTTCGAACCGTAATGCGCAAGAAATGGTATGTAAACCCCGTATTTACATATCTGCCACTGTGCAGGAGAATCCGTATAGGTGTTCGACTGTTCGAACCATAATGCGCAAGAAATGGTATGGAAACCCCGTATTTACATATCTGCCACTGTGCAGGAGAATCCGTATAGGTGTTCGAGTGTTCGAACCGTAATGCGCAAGAAATGGTATGGAAACCCTGTATTTACATATCTGCCACTGTGCAGGAGAATCCGTATAGGTGTTCGAGTGTTCGAACCGTAATGCGCAAGAAATGGTATGTAAACCCCGTATTTACATATCTGCCACTATGCAGGAGAATCCGTATAGGTGTTTGAGTGTTCGAACCGTATTGCGCAAGAAATGGTATTTAAACCCCGTATTTACATATCTGCCACTGTGTAGGAGAATCCGTATAGGTGTTCGAGTGTTCGAACCGTAATGCGCAAGAAATGGTATGGAAACCCCGTATTTACATATCTGCCACTGTGCAGGAGAATCCATATAGGTGTTCGAGTGTTCGAACCGTAATGCGCAAGAAATGGTATGTAAACCCCGTATTTACATATCTGCCACTGTGCAGGAGAATCCGTACAGGTGTTCGAGTGTTCGAACCGTAATGCGCAAGAAATGGTATGGAAACCCCGTATTTACATATCTGCCACTGTGCAGGAGAATCCGTATAGGTGTTCGAGTGTTCGAACCGTAATGCGCAAGAAATAGTATGTAAACCCCGTATTTACATATCTGCCACTGTGCAGGAGAATCCGTATAGGTGTTCGAGTGTTCGAACCGTAATGCGCAAGAAATGGTATGGAAACCCCGTATTTACATATCTGCCACTGTGCAGGAGAATCCGTATAGGTGTTCGAGTGTTCGAACCGTAATGCGCAAGAAATGGTATGTAAACCCCGTATTTACGTATCTGCCACTGTGCAGGAGAATCCGTATAGGTGTTCGAGTGTTCGAACCGTAATGCGCAAGAAATGGTATGGAAACCCCGTATTTACATATCTGCCACTGTGCAAGAGAATCCGTATAGGTGTTCGAGTGTTCGAACCGTAATGCGCAAGAAATGGTATGTAAACCCCGTATTTACATATCTGTCACTGTGCAGGAGAATCCGTATAGGTGTTCGAGTGTTCGAACCGTAATGCGCAAGAAATGGTATGTAAACCCCGTATTTACATATCTGCCACTGTGCAGGAGAATCCGTATAGGTGTTCGAGTGTTCGAACCGTAATGCGCAAGAAATGGTATGGAAACCCCGTATTTACATATCTGCCACTGTGCAAGAGAATCCGTATAGGTGTTCGAGTGTTCGAACCGTAATGCGCAAGAAATAGTATGTAAACCCCGTATTTACATATCTGCCACTGTGCAGGAGAATCCGTATAGGTGTTCGAGTGTTCGAACCGTAATGCGCAAGAAATGGTATGGAAACCCCGTATTTACATATCTGCCACTGTGCAGGAGAATCCGTATAGGTGTTCGAGTGTTCGAACCGTAATGCGCAAGAAATGGTATGTAAACCCCGTATTTACGTATCTGCCACTGTGCAGGAGAATCCGTATAGGTGTTCTAGTGTTCGTACCGTAATGCGCAAGAAATGGTATGTAAACCCCGTATTTACATATCTGCCACTGTGCAGGAGAATCCGTATAGGTGTTCGAGTGTTCGAACCGTAATGCGCAAGAAATGGTATGGAAACCCCGTATTTACATATCTGCCACTGTGCAGGAGAATCCGTATAGGTGTTCGAGTGTTCGAACCGTAATGCGCAAGAAATGGTATGTAAACCCCGTATTTACATATCTGCCACTGTGCAGGAGAATCCGTATAGGTGTTCGAGTGTTCGAACCGTAATGCGCAAGAAATGGTATGTAAACCCCGTATTTACATATCTGCCACTGTGCAGGAGAATCCGTATAGGTGTTCGAGTGTTCGAACCGTATTGCGCAAGAAATGGTATTTAAACCCCGTATTTACATATCTGCCACTGTGCAGGAGAATCCGTATAGGTGTTCGAGTGTTCGAACCGTAATGCGCAAGAAATGGTATGGAAACCCCGTATTTACATATCTGCCACTGTGCAGGAGAATCCGTATAGGTGTTCGAGTGTTCGAACCGTAATGCGCAAGAAATGGTATGTAAACCCCGTATTTACGTATCTGCCACTGTGTAGGAGAATCCGTATAGGTGTTCGAGTGTTCGTACCGTAATGCGCAAGAAATGGTATGTAAACCCCGTATTTACATATCTGCCACTGTGCAAGAGAATCCGTATAGGTGTTCGAGTGTTCGAACCGTAATGCGCAAGAAATGGTATGGAAACCCCGTATTTACATATCTGCCACTGTGCAGGAGAATCCGTATAGGTGTTCGACTGTTCGAACCGTAATGCGCAAGAAATGGTATGGAAACCCCGTATTTACATATCTGCCACTGTGCAGGAGAATCCGTATAGGTGTTCGAGTGTTCGAACCGTAATGCGCAAGAAATGGTATGTAAACCCCGTATTTACATATCTGCCACTGTGCAGGAGAATCCGTATAGGTGTTTGAGTCTTCGAACCGTATTGCGCAAGAAATGGTATTTAAACCCCGTATTTACATATCTGCCACTGTGCAGGAGAATCCGTATAGGTGTTCGAGTGTTCGAACCGTAATGCGCAAGAAATGGTATGGAAACCCCGTATTTACATATCTGCCACTGTGCAGGAGAATCCGTATAGGTGTTCGAGTGTTCGAACCGTAATGCGCAAGAAATGGTATGTAAACCCCGTATTTACGTATCTGCCACTATGTAGGAGAATCCGTATAGGTGTTCGAGTGTTCGAACCGTAATGCGCAAGAAATGGTATGGAAACCCCGTATTTACATATCTGCCACTGTGCAAGAGAATCCGTATAGGTGTTCGAGTGTTCGAACCGTAATGCGCAAGAAATGGTATGTAAACCCCGTATTTACATACCTGCCACTGTGCAGGAGAATCCGTATAGGTGTTCGACTGTTCGAACCGTAATGCGCAAGAAATGGTATGGAAACCCCGTATTTACATATCTGCCACTGTGCAGGAGAATCCGTATAGGTGTTCGAGTGTTCGAACCGTAATGCGCAAGAAATGGTATGGAAACCCTGTATTTACATATCTGCCACTGTGCAGGAGAATCCGTATAGGTGTTCGAGTGTTCGAACCGTAATGCGCAAGAAATGGTATGGAAACCCCGTATTTACATATCTGCCACTGTGCAGGAGAATCCATATAGGTGTTCGAGTGTTCGAACCGTAATGCGCAAGAAATGGTATGTAAACCCCGTATTTACATATCTGCCACTGTGCAGGAGAATCCGTATAGGTGTTCGAGTGTTCGAACCGTAATGCGCAAGAAATGGTATGGAAACCCCGTATTTACATATCTGCCACTGTGCAAGAGAATCCGTATAGGTGTTCGAGTGTTCGAACCGTAATGCGCAAGAAATAGTATGTAAACCCCGTATTTACATATCTGCCACTGTGCAGGAGAATCCGTATAGGTGTTCGAGTGTTCGAACCGTAATGCGCAAGAAATGGTATGGAAACCCCGTATTTACATATCTGCCACTGTGCAGGAGAATCCGTATAGGTGTTCGAGTGTTCGAACCGTAATGCGCAAGAAATGGTATGGAAACCCTGTATTTACATATCTGCCACTGTGCAGGAGAATACGTATAGGTGTTCGAGTGTTCGAACCGTAATGCGCAAGAAATGGTATGTAAACCCCGTATTTACATATCTGCCACTGTGCAGGAGAATCCGTATAGGTGTTTGAGTGTTCGAACCGTATTGCGCAAGAAATGGTATTTAAACCCCGTATTTACATATCTGCCACTGTGCAGGAGAATCCGTATAGGTGTTCGAGTGTTCGAACCGTAATGCGCAAGAAATGGTATGGAAACCCCGTATTTACATATCTGCCACTGTGCAAGAGAATCCGTATAGGTGTTCGAGTGTTCGAACCGTAATGCGCAAGAAATAGTATGTAAACCCCGTATTTACATATCTGCCACTGTGGAGGAGAATCCGTATAGGTGTTCGAGTGTTCGAACCGTAATGCGCAAGAAATGGTATGGAAACCCCGTATTTACATATCTGCCACTGTGCAGGAGAATCCGTATAGGTGTTCGAGTGTTCGAACCGTAATGCGCAAGAAATGGTATGGAAACCCTGTATTTACATATCTGCCACTGTGCAGGAGAATCCGTATAGGTGTTCGAGTGTTCGAACCGTAATGCGCAAGAAATGGTATGTAAACCCCGTATTTACATATCTGCCACTATGCAGGAGAATCCGTATAGGTGTTTGAGTGTTCGAACCGTATTGCGCAAGAAATGGTATTTAAACCCCGTATTTACATATCTGCCACTGTGCAGGAGAATCCGTATAGGTGTTCGAGTGTTCGAACCGTAATGCGCAAGAAATGGTATGGAAACCCCGTATTTACATATCTGCCACTGTGCAGGAGAATCCATATAGGTGTTCGAGTGTTCGAACCGTAATGCGCAAGAAATGGTATGTAAACCCCGTATTTACATATCTGCCACTGTGCAGGAGAATCCGTATAGGTGTTCGAGTGTTCGAACCGTAATGCGCAAGAAATGGTATGGAAACCCCGTATTTACATATCTGCCACTGTGCAAGAGAATCCGTATAGGTGTTCGAGTGTTCGAACCGTAATGCGCAAGAAATAGTATGTAAACCCCGTATTTACATATCTGCCACTGTGCAGGAGAATCCGTATAGGTGTTCGAGTGTTCGAACCGTAATGCGCAAGAAATGGTATGGAAACCCCGTATTTACATATCTGCCACTGTGCAGGAGAATCCGTATAGGTGTTCGAGTGTTCGAACCGTAATGCGCAAGAAATGGTATGGAAACCCTGTATTTACATATCTGCCACTGTGCAGGAGAATCCGTATAGGTGTTCGAGTGTTCGAACCGTAATGCGCAAGAAATGGTATGTAAACCCCGTATTTACATATCTGCCACTGTGCAGGAGAATCCGTATAGGTGTTTGAGTGTTCGAACCGTATTGCGCAAGAAATGGTATTTAAACCCCGTATTTACATATCTGCCACTGTGCAGGAGAATCCGTATAGGTGTTCGAGTGTTCGAACCGTAATGCGCAAGAAATGGTATGGAAACCCCGTATTTACATATCTGCCACTGTGCAAGAGAATCAGTATAGGTGTTCGAGTGTTCGAACCGTAATGCGCAAGAAATAGTATGAAAACCCCGTATTTACATATCTGCCACTGTGCAGGAGAATCCGTATAGGTGTTCGAGTGTTCGAACCGTAATGCGCAAGAAATGGTATGGAAACCCCGTATTTACATATCTGCCACTGTGCGGGAGAATCCGTATAGGTGTTCGAGTGTTCGAACCGTAATGCGCAAGAAATGGTATGGAAACCCTGTATTTACATATCTGCCACTGTGCAGGAGAATCCGTATAGGTGTTCGAGTGTTCGAACCGTAATGCGCAAGAAATGGTATGTAAACCCCGTATTTACATATCTGCCACTGTGCAGGAGAATCCGTATAGGTGTTTGAGTGTTCGAACCGTATTGCGCAAGAAATGGTATTTAAACCCCGTATTTACATATCTGCCACTGTGCAGGAGAATCCGTATAGGTGGTCGAGTGTTCGAACCGTAATGCGCAAGAAATGGTATGTAAACCCCGTATTTACATATCTGCCACTGTGCGGGAGAATCCGTATAGGTGTTCGAGTGTTCGAACCGTAATGCGCAAGAAATGGTATGTAAACCCCGTATTTACATATCTGCCACAGTGCAGGAGAATCCGTATAGGTGTTTGAGTGTTCGAACCGTATTGCGCAAGAAATGGTATTTAAACCCCGTATTTACATATCTGCCACTGTGCAGGAGAATCCGTATAGGTGTTCGAGTGTTCGAACCGTAATGCGCAAGAAATGGTATGGAAACCCCGTATTTACATATCTGCCACTGTGCAGGAGAATCCATATAGGTGTTCGAGTGTTCGAACCGTAATGCGCAAGAAATGGTATGTAAACCCCGTATTTACATATCTGCCACTGTGCAGGAGAATCCGTATAGCTGTTCGAGTGTTCGAACCGTAATGCGCAAGAAATGGTATGTAAACCCCGTATTTACATATCTGCCACTGTGCAGGAGAATCCGTATAGGTGTTTGAGTGTTCGAACCGTATTGCGCAAGAAATGGTATTTAAACCCCGTATTTACATATCTGCCACTGTGTAGGAGAATCCGTATAGGTGTTCGAGTGTTCGAACCGTAATGCGCAAGAAATGGTATGGAAACCCCGTATTTACATATCTGCCACTGTGCAGGAGAATCCATATAGGTGTTCGAGTGTTCGAACCGTAATGCGCAAGAAATGGTATGTAAACCCCGTATTTACATATCTGCCACTGTGCAGGAGAATCCGTATAGGTGTTCGAGTGTTCGAACCGTAATGCGCAAGAAATGGTATGGAAACCCCGTATTTACATATCTGCCACTGTGCAAGAGAATCCGTATAGGTGTTCGAGTGTTCGAACCGTAATGCGCAAGAAATAGTATGTAAACCCCGTATTTACATATCTGCCACTGTGCAGGAGAATCCGTATAGGTGTTCGAGTGTTCGAACCGTAATGCGCAAGAAATGGTATGGAAACCCCGTATTTACATATCTGCCACTGTGCAAGAGAATCCGTATAGGTGTTCGAGTGTTCGAACCGTAATGCGCAAGAAATGGTATGTAAACCCCGTATTTACATATCTGTCACTGTGCAGGAGAATCCGTATAGGTGTTCGAGTGTTCGAACCGTAATGCGCAAGAAATGGTATGTAAACCCCGTATTTACATATCTGCCACTATGCAGGAGAATCCGTATAGGTGTTTGAGTGTTCGAACCGTATTGCGCAAGAAATGGTATTTAAACCCCGTATTTACATATCTGCCACTGTGCAGGAGAATCCGTATAGGTGTTCGAGTGTTCGAACCGTAATGCGCAAGAAATGGTATGGAAACCCCGTATTTACATATCTGCCACTGTGCAGGAGAATCCATATAGGTGTTCGAGTGTTCGAACCGTAATGCGCAAGAAATGGTATGTAAACCCCGTATTTACATATCTGCCACTGTGCAGGAGAATCCGTATAGGTGTTCGTGTGTTCGAACCGTAATGCGCAAGAAATGGTATGGAAACCCCGTATTTACATATCTGCCACTGTGCAAGAGAATCCGTATAGGTGTTCGAGTGTTCGAACCGTAATGCGCAAGAAATAGTATGTAAACCCCGTATTTACATATCTGCCACTGTGCAGGAGAATCCGTATAGGTGTTCGAGTGTTCGAACCGTAATGCGCAAGAAATGGTATGGAAACCCCGTATTTACATATCTGCCACTGTGCGGGAGAATCCGTATAGGTGTTCGAGTGTTCGAACCGTAATGCGCAAGAAATGGTATGGAAACCCTGTATTTACATATCTGCCACTGTGCAGGAGAATCCGTATAGGTGTTCGAGTGTTCGAACCGTAATGCGCAAGAAATGGTATGTAAACCCCGTATTTACATATCTGCCACTGTGCAGGAGAATCCGTATAGGTGTTTGAGTGTTCGAACCGTATTGCGCAAGAAATGGTATTTAAACCCCGTATTTACATATCTGCCACTGTGCAGGAGAATCCGTATAGGTGGTCGAGTGTTCGAACCGTAATGCGCAAGAAATGGTATGGAAACCCCGTATTTACATATCTGCCACTGTGCAGGAGAATCCGTATAGGTGTTCGAGTGTTCGAACCGTAATGCGCAAGAAATGGTATGTAAACCCCGTATTTACATATCTGCCACTGTGCAGGAGAATCCGTATGGGTGTTCGAGTGTTCGAACCGTATTGCGCAAGAAATGGTATTTAAACCCCGTATTTACATATCTGCCACTGTGCAGGAGAATCCGTATAGGTGTTCGAGTGTTCGAACCGTAATGCGCAAGAAATGGTATGGAAACCCCGTATTTACATATCTGCCACTGTGCAGGAGAATCCGTATAGGTGTTCGAGTGTTCGAACCGTAATGCGCAAGAAATGGTATGTAAACCCCGTATTTACGTATCTGCCACTGTGTAGGAGAATCCGTATAGGTGTTCGAGTGTTCGTACCGTAATGCGCAAGAAATGGTATGTAAACCCCGTATTTACATATCTGCCACTGTGCAAGAGAATCCGTATAGGTGTTCGAGTGTTCGAACCGTAATGCGCAAGAAATGGTATGGAAACCCCGTATTTACATATCTGCCACTGTGCAGGAGAATCCGTATAGGTGTTCGAGTGTTCGAACCGTAATGCGCAAGAAATGGTATGGAAACCCCGTATTTACATATCTGCCACTGTGCAAGAGAATCCGTATAGGTGTTCGAGTGTTCGAACCGTAATGCGCAAGAAATAGTATGTAAACCCCGTATTTACATATCTGCCACTGTGGAGGAGAATCCGTATAGGTGTTCGAGTGTTCGAACCGTAATGCGCAAGAAATGGTATGGAAACCCCGTATTTACATATCTGCCACTGTGCAGGAGAATCCGTATAGGTGTTCGAGTGTTCGAACCGTAATGCGCAAGAAATGGTATGGAAACCCTGTATTTACATATCTGCCACTGTGCAGGAGAATCCGTATAGGTGTTCGAGTGTTCGAACCGTAATGCGCAAGAAATGGTATGTAAACCCCGTATTTACATATCTGCCACTATGCAGGAGAATCCGTATAGGTGTTTGAGTGTTCGAACCGTATTGCGCAAGAAATGGTATTTAAACCCCGTATTTACATATCTGCCACTGTGCAGGAGAATCCGTATAGGTGTTCGAGTGTTCGAACCGTAATGCGCAAGAAATGGTATGGAAACCCCGTATTTACATATCTGCCACTGTGCAGGAGAATCCATATAGGTGTTCGAGTGTTCGAACCGTAATGCGCAAGAAATGGTATGTAAACCCCGTATTTACATATCTGCCACTGTGCAGGAGAATCCGTATAGGTGTTCGAGTGTTCGAACCGTAATGCGCAAGAAATGGTATGGAAACCCCGTATTTACATATCTGCCACTGTGCAAGAGAATCCGTATAGGTGTTCGAGTGTTCGAACCGTAATGCGCAAGAAATAGTATGTAAACCCCGTATTTACATATCTGCCACTGTGCAGGAGAATCCGTATAGGTGTTCGAGTGTTCGAACCGTAATGCGCAAGAAATGGTATGGAAACCCCGTATTTACATATCTGCCACTGTGCAGGAGAATCCGTATAGGTGTTCGAGTGTTCGAACCGTAATGCGCAAGAAATGGTATGGAAACCCTGTATTTACATATCTGCCACTGTGCAGGAGAATCCGTATAGGTGTTCGAGTGTTCGAACCGTAATGCGCAAGAAATGGTATGTAAACCCCGTATTTACATATCTGCCACTGTGCAGGAGAATCCGTATAGGTGTTTGAGTGTTCGAACCGTATTGCGCAAGAAATGGTATTTAAACCCCGTATTTACATATCTGCCACTGTGCAGGAGAATCCGTATAGGTGTTCGAGTGTTCGAACCGTAATGCGCAAGAAATGGTATGGAAACCCCGTATTTACATATCTGCCACTGTGCAAGAGAATCCGTATAGGTGTTCGAGTGTTCGAACCGTAATGCGCAAGAAATAGTATGTAAACCCCGTATTTACATATCTGCCACTGTGCAGGAGAATCCGTATAGGTGTTCGAGTGTTCGAACCGTAATGCGCAAGAAATGGTATGGAAACCCCGTATTTACATATCTGCCACTGTGCGGGAGAATCCGTATAGGTGTTCGAGTGTTCGAACCGTAATGCGCAAGAAATGGTATGGAAACCCTGTATTTACATATCTGCCACTGTGCAGGAGAATCCGTATAGGTGTTCGAGTGTTCGAACCGTAATGCGCAAGAAATGGTATGTAAACCCCGTATTTACATATCTGCCACTGTGCAGGAGAATCCGTATAGGTGTTTGAGTGTTCGAACCGTATTGCGCAAGAAATGGTATTTAAACCCCGTATTTACATATCTGCCACTGTGCAGGAGAATCCGTATAGGTGGTCGAGTGTTCGAACCGTAATGCGCAAGAAATGGTATGTAAACCCCGTATTTACATATCTGCCACTGTGCGGGAGAATCCGTATAGGTGTTCGAGTGTTCGAACCGTAATGCGCAAGAAATGGTATGTAAACCCCGTATTTACATATCTGCCACAGTGCAGGAGAATCCGTATAGGTGTTTGAGTGTTCGAACCGTATTGCGCAAGAAATGGTATTTAAACCCCGTATTTACATATCTGCCACTGTGCAGGAGAATCCGTATAGGTGTTCGAGTGTTCGAACCGTAATGCGCAAGAAATGGTATGGAAACCCCGTATTTACATATCTGCCACTGTGCAGGAGAATCCATATAGGTGTTCGAGTGTTCGAACCGTAATGCGCAAGAAATGGTATGTAAACCCCGTATTTACATATCTGCCACTGTGCAGGAGAATCCGTATAGGTGTTCGAGTGTTCGAACCGTAATGCGCAAGAAATGGTATGTAAACCCCGTATTTACATATCTGCCACTGTGCAGGAGAATCCGTATAGGTGTTTGAGTGTTCGAACCGTATTGCGCAAGAAATGGTATTTAAACCCCGTATTTACATATCTGCCACTGTGTAGGAGAATCCGTATAGGTGTTCGAGTGTTCGAACCGTAATGCGCAAGAAATGGTATGGAAACCCCGTATTTACATATCTGCCACTGTGCAGGAGAATCCATATAGGTGTTCGAGTGTTCGAACCGTAATGCGCAAGAAATGGTATGTAAACCCCGTATTTACATATCTGCCACTGTGCAGGAGAATCCGTATAGGTGTTCGAGTGTTCGAACCGTAATGCGCAAGAAATGGTATGGAAACCCCGTATTTACATATCTGCCACTGTGCAAGAGAATCCGTATAGGTGTTCGAGTGTTCGAACCGTAATGCGCAAGAAATAGTATGTAAACCCCGTATTTACATATCTGCCACTGTGCAGGAGAATCCGTATAGGTGTTCGAGTGTTCGAACCGTAATGCGCAAGAAATGGTATGGAAACCCCGTATTTACATATCTGCCACTGTGCAAGAGAATCCGTATAGGTGTTCGAGTGTTCGAACCGTAATGCGCAAGAAATGGTATGTAAACCCCGTATTTACATATCTGTCACTGTGCAGGAGAATCCGTATAGGTGTTCGAGTGTTCGAACCGTAATGCGCAAGAAATGGTATGTAAACCCCGTATTTACATATCTGCCACTATGCAGGAGAATCCGTATAGGTGTTTGAGTGTTCGAACCGTATTGCGCAAGAAATGGTATTTAAACCCCGTATTTACATATCTGCCACTGTGCAGGAGAATCCGTATAGCTGTTCGAGTGTTCGAACCGTAATGCGCAAGAAATGGTATGGAAACCCCGTATTTACATATCTGCCACTGTGCAGGAGAATCCATATAGGTGTTCGAGTGTTCGAACCGTAATGCGCAAGAAATGGTATGTAAACCCCGTATTTACATATCTGCCACTGTGCAGGAGAATCCGTATAGGTGTTCGTGTGTTCGAACCGTAATGCGCAAGAAATGGTATGGAAACCCCGTATTTACATATCTGCCACTGTGCAAGAGAATCCGTATAGGTGTTCGAGTGTTCGAACCGTAATGCGCAAGAAATAGTATGTAAACCCCGTATTTACATATCTGCCACTGTGCAGGAGAATCCGTATAGGTGTTCGAGTGTTCGAACCGTAATGCGCAAGAAATGGTATGGAAACCCCGTATTTACATATCTGCCACTGTGCGGGAGAATCCGTATAGGTGTTCGAGTGTTCGAACCGTAATGCGCAAGAAATGGTATGGAAACCCTGTATTTACATATCTGCCACTGTGCAGGAGAATCCGTATAGGTGTTCGAGTGTTCGAACCGTAATGCGCAAGAAATGGTATGTAAACCCCGTATTTACATATCTGCCACTGTGCAGGAGAATCCGTATAGGTGTTTGAGTGTTCGAACCGTATTGCGCAAGAAATGGTATTTAAACCCCGTATTTACATATCTGCCACTGTGCAGGAGAATCCGTATAGGTGGTCGAGTGTTCGAACCGTAATGCGCAAGAAATGGTATGGAAACCCCGTATTTACATATCTGCCACTGTGCAGGAGAATCCGTATAGGTGTTCGAGTGTTCGAACCGTAATGCGCAAGAAATGGTATGTAAACCCCGTATTTACATATCTGCCACTGTGCAGGAGAATCCGTATAGGTGTTCGAGTGTTCGAACCGTATTGCGCAAGAAATGGTATTTAAACCCCGTATTTACATATCTGCCACTGTGCAGGAGAATCCGTATAGGTGTTCGAGTGTTCGAACCGTAATGCGCAAGAAATGGTATGGAAACCCCGTATTTACATATCTGCCACTGTGCAGGAGAATCCGTATAGGTGTTCGAGTGTTCGAACCGTAATGCGCAAGAAATGGTATGTAAACCCCGTATTTACGTATCTGCCACTATGTAGGAGAATCCGTATAGGTGTTCGAGTGTTCGTACCGTAATGCGCAAGAAATGGTATGTAAACCCCGTATTTACATATCTGCCACTGTGCAAGAGAATCCGTATAGGTGTTCGAGTGTTCGAACCGTAATGCGCAAGAAATGGTATGGAAACCCCGTATTTACATATCTGCCACTGTGCAGGAGAATCCGTATAGGTGTTCGACTGTTCGAACCGTAATGCGCAAGAAATGGTATGGAAACCCCGTATTTACATATCTGCCACTGTGCAGGAGAATCCGTATAGGTGTTCGAGTGTTCGAACCGTAATGCGCAAGAAATGGTATGTAAACCCCGTATTTACATATCTGCCACTGTGCAGGAGAATCCGTATAGGTGTTTGAGTCTTCGAACCGTATTGCGCAAGAAATGGTATTTAAACCCCGTATTTACATATCTGCCACTGTGCAGGAGAATCCGTATAGGTGTTCGAGTGTTCGAACCGTAATGCGCAAGAAATGGTATGGAAACCCCGTATTTACATATCTGCCACTGTGCAGGAGAATCCGTATAGGTGTTCGAGTGTTCGAACCGTAATGCGCAAGAAATGGTATGTAAACCCCGTATTTACGTATCTGCCACTATGTAGGAGAATCCGTATAGGTGTTCGAGTGTTCGAACCGTAATGCGCAAGAAATGGTATGGAAACCCCGTATTTACATATCTGCCACTGTGCAAGAGAATCCGTATAGGTGTTCGAGTGTTCGAACCGTAATGCGCAAGAAATGGTATGTAAACCCCGTATTTACATACCTGCCACTGTGCAGGAGAATCCGTATAGGTGTTCGACTGTTCGAACCGTAATGCGCAAGAAATGGTATGGAAACCCCGTATTTACATATCTGCCACTGTGCAGGAGAATCCGTATAGGTGTTCGAGTGTTCGAACCGTAATGCGCAAGAAATGGTATGGAAACCCTGTATTTACATATCTGCCACTGTGCAGGAGAATCCGTATAGGTGTTCGAGTGTTCGAACCGTAATGCGCAAGAAATGGTATGGAAACCCCGTATTTACATATCTGCCACTGTGCAGGAGAATCCATATAGGTGTTCGAGTGTTCGAACCGTAATGCGCAAGAAATGGTATGTAAACCCCGTATTTACATATCTGCCACTGTGCAGGAGAATCCGTATAGGTGTTCGAGTGTTCGAACCGTAATGCGCAAGAAATGGTATGGAAACCCCGTATTTACATATCTGCCACTGTGCAAGAGAATCCGTATAGGTGTTCGAGTGTTCGAACCGTAATGCGCAAGAAATAGTATGTAAACCCCGTATTTACATATCTGTCACTGTGCAGGAGAATCCGTATAGGGTTCGAGTGTTCGAACCGTAATGCGCAAGAAATGGTATGGAAACCCCGTATTTACATATCTGCCACTGTGCAGGAGAATCCGTATAGGTGTTCGAGTGTTCGAACCGTAATGCGCAAGAAATGGTATGGAAACCCTGTATTTACATATCTGCCACTGTGCAGGAGAATCCGTATAGGTGTTCGAGTGTTCGAACCGTAATGCGCAAGAAATGGTATGTAAACCCCGTATTTACATATCTGCCACTGTGCAGGAGAATCCGTATAGGTGTTTGAGTGTTCGAACCGTATTGCGCAAGAAATGGTATTTAAACCCCGTATTTACATATCTGCCACTGTGCAGGAGAATCCGTATAGGTGTTCGAGTGTTCGAACCGTAATGCGCAAGAAATGGTATGGAAACCCCGTATTTACATATCTGCCACTGTGCAAGAGAATCCGTATAGGTGTTCGAGTGTTCGAACCGTAATGCGCAAGAAATAGTATGTAAACCCCGTATTTACATATCTGCCACTGTGGAGGAGAATCCGTATAGGTGTTCGAGTGTTCGAACCGTAATGCGCAAGAAATGGTATGGAAACCCCGTATTTACATATCTGCCACTGTGCAGGAGAATCCGTATAGGTGTTCGAGTGTTCGAACCGTAATGCGCAAGAAATGGTATGGAAACCCTGTATTTACATATCTGCCACTGTGCAGGAGAATCCGTATAGGTGTTCGAGTGTTCGAACCGTAATGCGCAAGAAATGGTATGTAAACCCCGTATTTACATATCTGCCACTATGCAGGAGAATCCGTATAGGTGTTTGAGTGTTCGAACCGTATTGCGCAAGAAATGGTATTTAAACCCCGTATTTACATATCTGCCACTGTGCAGGAGAATCCGTATAGGTGTTCGAGTGTTCGAACCGTAATGCGCAAGAAATGGTATGGAAACCCCGTATTTACATATCTGCCACTGTGCAGGAGAATCCATATAGGTGTTCGAGTGTTCGAACCGTAATGCGCAAGAAATGGTATGTAAACCCCGTATTTACATATCTGCCACTGTGCAGGAGAATCCGTATAGGTGTTCGAGTGTTCGAACCGTAATGCGCAAGAAATGGTATGGAAACCCCGTATTTACATATCTGCCACTGTGCAAGAGAATCCGTATAGGTGTTCGAGTGTTCGAACCGTAATGCGCAAGAAATAGTATGTAAACCCCGTATTTACATATCTGCCACTGTGCAGGAGAATCCGTATAGGTGTTCGAGTGTTCGAACCGTAATGCGCAAGAAATGGTATGGAAACCCCGTATTTACATATCTGCCACTGTGCAGGAGAATCCGTATAGGTGTTCGAGTGTTCGAACCGTAATGCGCAAGAAATGGTATGGAAACCCTGTATTTACATATCTGCCACTGTGCAGGAGAATCCGTATAGGTGTTCGAGTGTTCGAACCGTAATGCGCAAGAAATGGTATGTAAACCCCGTATTTACATATCTGCCACTGTGCAGGAGAATCCGTATAGGTGTTTGAGTGTTCGAACCGTATTGCGCAAGAAATGGTATTTAAACCCCGTATTTACATATTTGCCACTGTGCAGGAGAATCCGTATAGGTGTTCGAGTGTTCGAACCGTAATGCGCAAGAAATGGTATGGAAACCCCGTATTTACATATCTGCCACTGTGCAAGAGAATCCGTATAGGTGTTCGAGTGTTCGAACCGTAATGCGCAAGAAATAGTATGTAAACCCCGTATTTACATATCTGCCACTGTGCAGGAGAATCCGTATAGGTGTTCGAGTGTTCGAACCGTAATGCGCAAGAAATGGTATGGAAACCCCGTATTTACATATCTGCCACTGTGCGGGAGAATCCGTATAGGTGTTCGAGTGTTCGAACCGTAATGCGCAAGAAATGGTATGGAAACCCTGTATTTACATATCTGCCACTGTGCAGGAGAATCCGTATAGGTGTTCGAGTGTTCGAACCGTAATGCGCAAGAAATGGTATGTAAACCCCGTATTTACATATCTGCCACTGTGCAGGAGAATCCGTATAGGTGTTTGAGTGTTCGAACCGTATTGCGCAAGAAATGGTATTTAAACCCCGTATTTACATATCTGCCACTGTGCAGGAGAATCCGTATAGGTGGTCGAGTGTTCGAACCGTAATGCGCAAGAAATGGTATGTAAACCCCGTATTTACATATCTGCCACTGTGCGGGAGAATCCGTATAGGTGTTCGAGTGTTCGAACCGTAATGCGCAAGAAATGGTATGTAAACCCCGTATTTACATATCTGCCACTGTGCAGGAGAATCCGTATAGGTGTTTGAGTGTTCGAACCGTATTGCGCAAGAAATGGTATTTAAACCCCGTATTTACATATCTGCCACTGTGCAGGAGAATCCGTATAGGTGTTCGAGTGTTCGAACCGTAATGCGCAAGAAATGGTATGTAAACCCCGTATTTACATATCTGCCACTGTGCAGGAGAATCCGTATAGGTGTTCGAGTGTTCGAACCGTATTGCGCAAGAAATGGTATTTAAACCCCGTATTTACATATCTGCCACTGTGCAGGAGAATCCGTATAGGTGTTCGAGTGTTCGAACCGTAATGCGCAAGAAATGGTATGGAAACCCCGTATTTACATATCTGCCACTGTGCAGGAGAATCCGTATAGGTGTTCGAGTGTTCGAACCGTAATGCGCAAGAAATGGTATGGAAACCCCGTATTTACATATCTGCCACTGTGCAGGAGAATCCATATAGGTGTTCGAGTGTTCGAACCGTAATGCGCAAGAAATGGTATGTAAACCCCGTATTTACATATCTGCCACTGTGCAGGAGAATCCGTATAGGTGTTCGAGTGTTCGAACCGTAATGCGCAAGAAATGGTATGGAAACCCCGTATTTACATATCTGCCACTGTGCAAGAGAATCCGTATAGGTGTTCGAGTGTTCGAACCGTAATGCGCAAGAAATAGTATGTAAACCCCGTATTTACATATCTGCCACTGTGCAGGAGAATCCGTATAGGTGTTCGAGTGTTCGAACCGTAATGCGCAAGAAATGGTATGGAAACCCCGTATTTACATATCTGCCACTGTGCAAGAGAATCCGTATAGGTGTTCGAGTGTTCGAACCGTAATGCGCAAGAAATGGTATGTAAACCCCGTATTTACATATCTGTCACTGTGCAGGAGAATCCGTATAGGTGTTCGAGTGTTCGAACCGTAATGCGCAAGAAATGGTATGTAAACCCCGTATTTACATATCTGCCACTATGCAGGAGAATCCGTATAGGTGTTTGAGTGTTCGAACCGTATTGCGCAAGAAATGGTATTTAAACCCCGTATTTACATATCTGCCACTGTGCAGGAGAATCCGTATAGGTGTTCGAGTGTTCGAACCGTAATGCGCAAGAAATGGTATGGAAACCCCGTATTTACATATCTGCCACTGTGCAGGAGAATCCATATAGGTGTTCGAGTGTTCGAACCGTAATGCGCAAGAAATGGTATGTAAACCCCGTATTTACATATCTGCCACTGTGCAGGAGAATCCGTATAGGTGTTCGTGTGTTCGAACCGTAATGCGCAAGAAATGGTATGGAAACCCCGTATTTACATATCTGCCACTGTGCAAGAGAATCCGTATAGGTGTTCGAGTGTTCGAACCGTAATGCGCAAGAAATAGTATGTAAACCCCGTATTTACATATCTGCCACTGTGCAGGAGAATCCGTATAGGTGTTCGAGTGTTCGAACCGTAATGCGCAAGAAATGGTATGGAAACCCCGTATTTACATATCTGCCACTGTGCGGGAGAATCCGTATAGGTGTTCGAGTGTTCGAACCGTAATGCGCAAGAAATGGTATGGAAACCCTGTATTTACATATCTGCCACTGTGCAGGAGAATCCGTATAGGTGTTCGAGTGTTCGAACCGTAATGCGCAAGAAATGGTATGTAAACCCCGTATTTACATATCTGCCACTGTGCAGGAGAATCCGTATAGGTGTTTGAGTGTTCGAACCGTATTGCGCAAGAAATGGTATTTAAACCCCGTATTTACATATCTGCCACTGTGCAGGAGAATCCGTATAGGTGGTCGAGTGTTCGAACCGTAATGCGCAAGAAATGGTATGGAAACCCCGTATTTACATATCTGCCACTGTGCAGGAGAATCCGTATAGGTGTTCGAGTGTTCGAACCGTAATGCGCAAGAAATGGTATGTAAACCCCGTATTTACATATCTGCCACTGTGCAGGAGAATCCGTATAGGTGTTCGAGTGTTCGAACCGTATTGCGCAAGAAATGGTATTTAAACCCCGTATTTACATATCTGCCACTGTGCAGGAGAATCCGTATAGGTGTTCGAGTGTTCGAACCGTAATGCGCAAGAAATGGTATGGAAACCCCGTATTTACATATCTGCCACTGTGCAGGAGAATCCGTATAGGTGTTCGAGTGTTCGAACCGTAATGCGCAAGAAATGGTATGTAAACCCCGTATTTACGTATCTGCCACTGTGTAGGAGAATCCGTATAGGTGTTCGAGTGTTCGTACCGTAATGCGCAAGAAATGGTATGTAAACCCCGTATTTACATATCTGCCACTGTGCAAGAGAATCCGTATAGGTGTTCGAGTGTTCGAACCGTAATGCGCAAGAAATGGTATGGAAACCCCGTATTTACATATCTGCCACTGTGCAGGAGAATCCGTATAGGTGTTCGACTGTTCGAACCGTAATGCGCAAGAAATGGTATGGAAACCCCGTATTTACATATCTGCCACTGTGCAGGAGAATCCGTATAGGTGTTCGAGTGTTCGAACCGTAATGCGCAAGAAATGGTATGTAAACCCCGTATTTACATATCTGCCACTGTGCAGGAGAATCCGTATAGGTGTTTGAGTCTTCGAACCGTATTGCGCAAGAAATGGTATTTAAACCCCGTATTTACATATCTGCCACTGTGCAGGAGAATCCGTATAGGTGTTCGAGTGTTCGAACCGTAATGCGCAAGAAATGGTATGGAAACCCCGTATTTACATATCTGCCACTGTGCAGGAGAATCCGTATAGGTGTTCGAGTGTTCGAACCGTAATGCGCAAGAAATGGTATGTAAACCCCGTATTTACGTATCTGCCACTATGTAGGAGAATCCGTATAGGTGTTCGAGTGTTCGAACCGTAATGCGCAAGAAATGGTATGGAAACCCCGTATTTACATATCTGCCACTGTGCAAGAGAATCCGTATAGGTGTTCGAGTGTTCGAACCGTAATGCGCAAGAAATGGTATGTAAACCCCGTATTTACATACCTGCCACTGTGCAGGAGAATCCGTATAGGTGTTCGACTGTTCGAACCGTAATGCGCAAGAAATGGTATGGAAACCCCGTATTTACATATCTGCCACTGTGCAGGAGAATCCGTATAGGTGTTCGAGTGTTCGAACCGTAATGCGCAAGAAATGGTATGGAAACCCTGTATTTACATATCTGCCACTGTGCAGGAGAATCCGTATAGGTGTTCGAGTGTTCGAACCGTAATGCGCAAGAAATGGTATGGAAACCCCGTATTTACATATCTGCCACTGTGCAGGAGAATCCATATAGGTGTTCGAGTGTTCGAACCGTAATGCGCAAGAAATGGTATGTAAACCCCGTATTTACATATCTGCCACTGTGCAGGAGAATCCGTATAGGTGTTCGAGTGTTCGAACCGTAATGCGCAAGAAATGGTATGGAAACCCCGTATTTACATATCTGCCACTGTGCAAGAGAATCCGTATAGGTGTTCGAGTGTTCGAACCGTAATGCGCAAGAAATAGTATGTAAACCCCGTATTTACATATCTGCCACTGTGCAGGAGAATCCGTATAGGTGTTCGAGTGTTCGAACCGTAATGCGCAAGAAATGGTATGGAAACCCCGTATTTACATATCTGCCACTGTGCAGGAGAATCCGTATAGGTGTTCGAGTGTTCGAACCGTAATGCGCAAGAAATGGTATGGAAACCCTGTATTTACATATCTGCCACTGTGCAGGAGAATCCGTATAGGTGTTCGAGTGTTCGAACCGTAATGCGCAAGAAATGGTATGTAAACCCCGTATTTACATATCTGCCACTGTGCAGGAGAATCCGTATAGGTGTTTGAGTGTTCGAACCGTATTGCGCAAGAAATGGTATTTAAACCCCGTATTTACATATCTGCCACTGTGCAGGAGAATCCGTATAGGTGTTCGAGTGTTCGAACCGTAATGCGCAAGAAATGGTATGGAAACCCCGTATTTACATATCTGCCACTGTGCAAGAGAATCCGTATAGGTGTTCGAGTGTTCGAACCGTAATGCGCAAGAAATAGTATGTAAACCCCGTATTTACATATCTGCCACTGTGCAGGAGAATCCGTATAGGTGTTCGAGTGTTCGAACCGTAATGCGCAAGAAATGGTATGGAAACCCCGTATTTACATATCTGCCACTGTGCAGGAGAATCCGTATAGGTGTTCGAGTGTTCGAACCGTAATGCGCAAGAAATGGTATGGCAACCCTGTATTTACATATCTGCCACTGTGCAGGAGAATCCGTATAGGTGTTCGAGTGTTCGAACCGTAATGCGCAAGAAATGGTATGTAAACCCCGTATTTACATATCTGCCACTATGCAGGAGAATCCGTATAGGTGTTTGAGTGTTCGAACCGTATTGCGCAAGAAATGGTATTTAAACCCCGTATTTACATATCTGCCACTGTGCAGGAGAATCCGTATAGGTGTTCGAGTGTTCGAACCGTAATGCGCAAGAAATGGTATGGAAACCCCGTATTTACATATCTGCCACTGTGCAGGAGAATCCATATAGGTGTTCGAGTGTTCGAACCGTAATGCGCAAGAAATGGTATGTAAACCCCGTATTTACATATCTGCCACTGTGCAGGAGAATCCGTATAGGTGTTCGAGTGTTCGAACCGTAATGCGCAAGAAATGGTATGGAAACCCCGTATTTACATATCTGCCACTGTGCAAGAGAATCCGTATAGGTGTTCGAGTGTTCGAACCGTAATGCGCAAGAAATAGTATGTAAACCCCGTATTTACATATCTGCCACTGTGCAGGAGAATCCGTATAGGTGTTCGAGTGTTCGAACCGTAATGCGCAAGAAATGGTATGGAAACCCCGTATTTACATATCTGCCACTGTGCAGGAGAATCCGTATAGGTGTTCGAGTGTTCGAACCGTAATGCGCAAGAAATGGTATGGAAACCCTGTATTTACATATCTGCCACTGTGCAGGAGAATCCGTATAGGTGTTCGAGTGTTCGAACCGTAATGCGCAAGAAATGGTATGTAAACCCCGTATTTACATATCTGCCACTGTGCAGGAGAATCCGTATAGGTGTTTGAGTGTTCGAACCGTATTGCGCAAGAAATGGTATTTAAACCCCGTATTTACATATCTGCCACTGTGCAGGAGAATCCGTATAGGTGTTCGAGTGTTCGAACCGTAATGCGCAAGAAATGGTATGGAAACCCCGTATTTACATATCTGCCACTGTGCAAGAGAATCCGTATAGGTGTTCGAGTGTTCGAACCGTAATGCGCAAGAAATAGTATGTAAACCCCGTATTTACATATCTGCCACTGTGCAGGAGAATCCGTATAGGTGTTCGAGTGTTCGAACCGTAATGCGCAAGAAATGGTATGGAAACCCCGTATTTACATATCTGCCACTGTGCGGGAGAATCCGTATAGGTGTTCGAGTGTTCGAACCGTAATGCGCAAGAAATGGTATGGAAACCCTGTATTTACATATCTGCCACTGTGCAGGAGAATCCGTATAGGTGTTCGAGTGTTCGAACCGTAATGCGCAAGAAATGGTATGTAAACCCCGTATTTACATATCTGCCACTGTGCAGGAGAATCCGTATAGGTGTTTGAGTGTTCGAACCGTATTGCGCAAGAAATGGTATTTAAACCCCGTATTTACATATCTGCCACTGTGCAGGAGAATCCGTATAGGTGGTCGAGTGTTCGAACCGTAATGCGCAAGAAATGGTATGTAAACCCCGTATTTACATATCTGCCACTGTGCGGGAGAATCCGTATAGGTGTTCGAGTGTTCGAACCGTAATGCGCAAGAAATGGTATGTAAACCCCGTATTTACATATCTGCCACTGTGCAGGAGAATCCGTATAGGTGTTTGAGTGTTCGAACCGTATTGCGCAAGAAATGGTATTTAAACCCCGTATTTACATATCTGCCACTGTGCAGGAGAATCCGTATAGGTGTTCGAGTGTTCGAACCGTAATGCGCAAGAAATGGTATGGAAACCCCGTATTTACATATCTGCCACTGTGCAGGAGAATCCATATAGGTGTTCGAGTGTTCGAACCGTAATGCGCAAGAAATGGTATGTAAACCCCGTATTTACATATCTGCCACTGTGCAGGAGAATCCGTATAGGTGTTCGAGTGTTCGAACCGTAATGCGCAAGAAATGGTATGTAAACCCCGTATTTACATATCTGCCACTATGCAGGAGAATCCGTATAGGTGTTTGAGTGTTCGAACCGTATTGCGCAAGAAATGGTATTTAAACCCCGTATTTACATATCTGCCACTATGTAGGAGAATCCGTATAGGTGTTCGAGTGTTCGAACCGTAATGCGCAAGAAATGGTATGGAAACCCCGTATTTACATATCTGCCACTGTGCAGGAGAATCCATATAGGTGTTCGAGTGTTCGTACCGTAATGCGCAAGAAATGGTATGTAAACCCCGTATTTACATATCTGCCACTGTGCAGGAGAATCCGTATAGGTGTTCGAGTGTTCGAACCGTAATGCGCAAGAAATGGTATGGAAACCCCGTATTTACATATCTGCCACTGTGCAAGAGAATCCGTATAGGTGTTCGAGTGTTCGAACCGTAATGCGCAAGAAATAGTATGTAAACCCCGTATTTACATATCTGCCACTGTGCAGGAGAATCCGTATAGGTGTTCGAGTGTTCGAACCGTAATGCGCAAGAAATGGTATGGAAACCCCGTATTTACATATCTGCCACTGTGCAGGAGAATCCGTATAGGTGTTCGAGTGTTCGAACCGTAATGCGCAAGAAATGGTATGTAAACCCCGTATTTACATATCTGCCATTGTGCAGGAGAATCCGTATAGGTGTTTGAGTGTTCGAACCGTATTGCGCAAGAAATGGTATTTAAACCCCGTATTTACATATCTGCCACTGTGCAGGAGAATCCGTATAGGTGGTCGAGTGTTCGAACCGTAATGCGCAAGAAATGGTATGTAAACCCCGTATTTACATATCTGCCACTGTGCGGGAGAATCCGTATAGGTGTTCGAGTGTTCGAACCGTAATGCGCAAGAAATGGTATGTAAACCCCGTATTTACATATCTGCCACTGTACAGGAGAATCCGTATAGGTGTTCGAGTGTTCGAACCGTAATGCGCAAGAAATGGTATGGAAACCCCGTATTTACATATCTGCCACTGTGCAAGAGAATCCGTATAGGTGTTCGAGTGTTCGAACCGTAATGCGCAAGAAATAGTATGTAAACCCCGTATTTACATATCTGCCACTGTGCAGGAGAATCCGTATAGGTGTTCGAGTGTTCGAACCGTAATGCGCAAGAAATGGTATGGAAACCCCGTATTTACATATCTGCCACTGTGCAGGAGAATCCGTATAGGTGTTCGAGTGTTCGAACCGTAATGCGCAAGAAAGGGTATGTAAACCCCGTATTTACGTATCTGCCACTGTGCAGGAGAATCCGTATAGGTGTTCGAGTGTTCGAACCGTAATGCGCAAGAAATGGTATGGAAACCCCGTATTTACATATCTGCCACTGTGCAAGAGAATCCGTATAGGTGTTCGAGTGTTCGAACCGTAATGCGCAAGAAATAGTATGTAAACCCCGTATTTACATATCTGCCACTGTGCAGGAGAATCCGTATAGGTGTTCGAGTGTTCGAACCGTAATGCGCAAGAAATGGTATGGAAACCCCGTATTTACATATCTGCCACTGTGCAGGAGAATCCGTATAGGTGTTCGAGTGTTCGAACCGTAATGCGCAAGAAATGGTATGGAAACCCTGTATTTACATATCTGCCACTGTGCAGGAGAATCCGTATAGGTGTTCGAGTGTTCGAACCGTAATGCGCAAGAAATGGTATGTAAACCCCGTATTTACATATCTGCCACTGTGCAGGAGAATCCGTATAGGTGTTTGAGTGTTCGAACCGTATTGCGCAAGAAATGGTATTTAAACACTGTATTTACATATCTGCCACTGTGCAGGAGAATCCGTATAGGTGGTCGAGTGTTCGAACCGTAATGCGCAAGAAATGGTATGTAAACCCCGTATTTACATATCAGCCACTGTGCGGGAGAATCCGCATAGGTGTTCGAGTGTTCGAACCGTAATGCGCAAGAAATGGTATGTAAACCCCGTATTTACATATCTGCCACTGTGCAGGAGAATCCGTATAGGTGTTCGAGTGTTCGAACCGTAATGCGCAAGAAATGGTATGGAAACCCCGTATTTACATATCTGCCACTGTGCAAGAGAATCCGTATAGGTGTTCGAGTGTTCGAACCGTATTGCGCAAGAAATGGTATGTAAACCCCGTATTTACATATCTGTCACTGTGCAGGAGAATCCGTATAGGTGTTCTAGTGTTCGTACCGTAATGCGCAAGAAATGGTATGTAAACCCCGTATTTACATATATGCCACTGTGCAGGAGAATCCGTATAGGTGTTCGAGTGTTCGAACCGTAATGCGCAAGAAATGGTATGGAAACCCCGTATTTACATATCTGCCACTGTGCAGGAGAATCCGTATAGGTGTTCGAGTGTTCGAACCGTAATGCGCAAGAAATGGTATGGAAACCCTGTATTTACATATCTGCCACTGTGTAGGAGAATCCGTATAGGTGTTCGAGTGTTCGAACCGTAATGCGCAAGAAATGGTATGTAAACCCCGTATTTACATATCTGCCACTGTGCAGGAGAATCCGTATAGGTGTTTGAGTCTTCGAACCGTATTGCGCAAGAAATGGTATTTAAACCCCGTATTTACATATCTGCCACTGTGCAGGAGAATCCGTATAGGTGTTCGAGTGTTCGAACCGTAATGCGCAAGAAATGGTATGGAAACCCCGTATTTACATATCTGCCACTGTGCAGGAGAATCCGTATAGGTGTTCGAGTGTTCGAACCGTAATGCGCAAGAAATGGTATGTAAACCCCGTATTTACGTATCTGCCACTGTGGAGGAGAATCCGTATAGGTGTTCGAGTGTTCGAACCGTAATGCGCAAGAAATGGTATGGAAACCCCGTATTTACATATCTGCCACTGTGCAAGAGAATCCGTATAGGTGTTCGAGTGTTCGGACCGTAATGCGCAAGAAATGGTATGTAAACCCCGTATTTACATATCTGCCACTGTGCAGGAGAATCCGTATAGGTGTTCGACTGTTCGAACCGTAATGCGCAAGAAATGGTATGGAAACCCCGTATTTACATATCTGCCACTGTGCAGGAGAATCCGTATAGGTGTTCGAGTGTTCGAACCGTAATGCGCAAGAAATGGTATGGAAACACTGTATTTACATATCTGCCACTGTGCAGGAGAAACCGTATAGGTGTTCGAGTGTTCGAACCGTAATGCGCAAGAAATGGTATGGAAACTCCGTATTTACATATCTGCCACTGTGCAAGAGAATCCTTATAGGTGTTCGAGTGTTCGAACCGTAATGCGCAAGAAATGGTATGTAAACCCCGTATTTATATATCTGCCACTGTGCAGGAGAATCCGTATAGGTGTTTGAGTGTTCGAACCGTATTGCGCAAGAAATGGTATTTAAACCCCGTATTTACATATCTGGCACTGTGCAGGAGAATCCGTATAGGTGGTCGAGTGTTCGAACCGTAATGCGCAAGAAATGGTATGTAAACCCCGTATTTACATATCAGCCACTGTGCGGGAGAATCCGCATAGGTGTTCGAGTGTTCGAACCGTAATGCGCAAGAAATGGTATGTAAACCCCGTATTTACATATCTGCCACTGTGCAGGAGAATCCGTATAGGTGTTCGAGTGTTCGAACCGTAATGCGCAAGAAATGGTATGGAAACCCCGTATTTACATATCTGCCACTGTGCAGGAGAATCCGTATAGGTGTTCGAGTGTTCGAACCGTAATGCGCAAGAAAGGGTATGTAAACCCCGTATTTACGTATCTGCCACTGTGCAGGAGAATCCGTATAGGTGTTCGAGTGTTCGAACCGTAATGCGCAAGAAATGGTATGGAAACCCCGTATTTACATATCTGCCACTGTGCAAGAGAATCCGTATAGGTGTTCGAGTGTTCGAACCGTAATGCGCAAGAAATAGTATGTAAACCCCGTATTTACATATCTGCCACTGTGCAGGAGAATCCGTATAGGTGTTCGAGTGTTCGAACCGTAATGCGCAAGAAATGGTATGGAAACCCCGTATTTACATATCTGCCACTGTGCAGGAGAATCCGTATAGGTGTTCGAGTGTTCGAACCGTAATGCGCAAGAAATGGTATGGAAACCCTGTATTTACATATCTGCCACTGTGCAGGAGAATCCGTATAGGTGTTCGAGTGTTCGAACCGTAATGCGCAAGAAATGGTATGTAAACCCCGTATTTACATATCTGCCACTGTGCAGGAGAATCCGTATAGGTGTTTGAGTGTTCGAACCGTATTGCGCAAGAAATGGTATTTAAACACTGTATTTACATATCTGCCACTGTGCAGGAGAATCCGTATAGGTGGTCGAGTGTTCGAACCGTAATGCGCAAGAAATGGTATGTAAACCCCGTATTTACATATCAGCCACTGTGCGGGAGAATCCGCATAGGTGTTCGAGTGTTCGAACCGTAATGCGCAAGAAATGGTATGTAAACCCCGTATTTACATATCTGCCACTGTGCAGGAGAATCCGTATAGGTGTTCGAGTGTTCGAACCGTAATGCGCAAGAAATGGTATGGAAACCCCGTATTTACATATCTGCCACTGTGCAAGAGAATCCGTATAGGTGTTCGAGTGTTCGAACCGTATTGCGCAAGAAATGGTATGTAAACCCCGTATTTACATATCTGTCACTGTGCAGGAGAATCCGTATAGGTGTTCTAGTGTTCGTACCGTAATGCGCAAGAAATGGTATGTAAACCCCGTATTTACATATATGCCACTGTGCAGGAGAATCCGTATAGGTGTTCGAGTGTTCGAACCGTAATGCGCAAGAAATGGTATGGAAACCCCGTATTTACATATCTGCCACTGTGCAGGAGAATCCGTATAGGTGTTCGAGTGTTCGAACCGTAATGCGCAAGAAATGGTATGGAAACCCTGTATTTACATATCTGCCACTGTGTAGGAGAATCCGTATAGGTGTTCGAGTGTTCGAACCGTAATGCGCAAGAAATGGTATGTAAACCCCGTATTTACATATCTGCCACTGTGCAGGAGAATCCGTATAGGTGTTTGAGTCTTCGAACCGTATTGCGCAAGAAATGGTATTTAAACCCCGTATTTACATATCTGCCACTGTGCAGGAGAATCCGTATAGGTGTTCGAGTGTTCGAACCGTAATGCGCAAGAAATGGTATGGAAACCCCGTATTTACATATCTGCCACTGTGCAGGAGAATCCGTATAGGTGTTCGAGTGTTCGAACCGTAATGCGCAAGAAATGGTATGTAAACCCCGTATTTACGTATCTGCCACTGTGCAGGAGAATCCGTATAGGTGTTCGAGTGTTCGAACCGTAATGCGCAAGAAATGGTATGGAAACCCCGT
Source organism: Camellia sinensis (assembly GCF_055761805.1). Classification (NCBI taxonomy): domain Eukaryota; kingdom Viridiplantae; phylum Streptophyta; class Magnoliopsida; order Ericales; family Theaceae; genus Camellia; species Camellia sinensis. Next base: position 6,189,171 of record NC_138965.1, read on the forward strand.
ATTTACATATCTGCCACTGTGCAAGAGAATCCGTATAGGTGTTCGAGTGTTCGGACCGTAATGCGCAAGAAATGGTATGTAAACCCCGTATTTACATATCTGCCACTGTGCAGGAGAATCCGTATAGGTGTTCGACTGTTCGAACCGTAATGCGCAAGAAATGGTATGGAAACCCCGTATTTACATATCTGCCACTGTGCAGGAGAATCCGTATAGGTGTTCGAGTGTTCGAACCGTAATGCGCAAGAAATGGTATGGAAACACTGTATTTACATATCTGCCACTGTGCAGGAGAAACCGTATAGGTGTTCGAGTGTTCGAACCGTAATGCGCAAGAAATGGTATGGAAACTCCGTATTTACATATCTGCCACTGTGCAAGAGAATCCTTATAGGTGTTCGAGTGTTCGAACCGTAATGCGCAAGAAATGGTATGTAAACCCCGTATTTATATATCTGCCACTGTGCAGGAGAATCCGTATAGGTGTTTGAGTGTTCGAACCGTATTGCGCAAGAAATGGTATTTAAACCCCGTATTTACATATCTGGCACTGTGCAGGAGAATCCGTATAGGTGGTCGAGTGTTCGAACCGTAATGCGCAAGAAATGGTATGTAAACCCCGTATTTACATATCAGCCACTGTGCGGGAGAATCCGCATAGGTGTTCGAGTGTTCGAACCGTAATGCGCAAGAAATGGTATGTAAACCCCGTATTTACATATCTGCCACTGTGCAGGAGAATCCGTATAGGTGTTCGAGTGTTCGAACCGTAATGCGCAAGAAATGGTATGGAAACCCCGTATTTACATATCTGCCACTGTGCAAGAGAATCCGTATAGGTGTTCGAGTGTTCGAACCGTATTGCGCAAGAAATGGTATGTAAACCCCGTATTTACATATCTGTCACTGTGCAGGAGAATCCGTATAGGTGTTCTAGTGTTCGTACCGTAATGCGCAAGAAATGGTATGTAAACCCCGTATTTACATATCTGCCACTGTGCAGGAGAATCCGTATAGGTGTTCGAGTGTTCGAACCGTAATGCGCAAGAAATGGTATGGAAACCCCGTATTTACATATCTGCCACTGTGCAGGAGAATCCGTATAGGTGTTCGAGTGTTCGAACCGTAATGCGCAAGAAATGGTATGGAAACCCTGTATTTACATATCTGCCACTGTGCAGGAGAATCCGTATAGGTGTTCGAGTGTTCGAACCGTAATGCGCAAGAAATGGTATGTAAACCCCGTATTTACATATCTGCCACTGTGCAGGAGAATCCGTATAGGTGTTTGAGTCTTCGAACCGTATTGCGCAAGAAATGGTATTTAAACCCCGTATTTACATATCTGCCACTGTGCAGGAGAATCCGTATAGGTGTTCGAGTGTTCGAACCGTAATGCGCAAGAAATGGTATGGAAACCCCGTATTTACATATCTGCCACTGTGCAGGAGAATCCGTATAGGTGTTCGAGTGTTCGAACCGTAATGCGCAAGAAATGGTATGTAAACCCCGTATTTACGTATCTGTCACTGTGCAGGAGAATCCGTATAGGTGTTCGAGTGTTCGAACCGTAATGCGCAAGAAATGGTATGGAAACCCCGTATTTACATATCTGCCATTGTGCAAGAGAATCCGTATAGGTGTTCGAGTGTTCGAACCGTAATGCGCAAGAAATGGTATGTAAACCCCGTATTTACATATCTGCCACTGTGCAGGAGAATCCGTATAGGTGTTCGACTGTTCGAACCGTAATGCGCAAGAAATGGTATGGAAACCCCGTATTTACATATCTGCCACTGTGCAGGAGAATCCGTATAGGTGTTCGAGTGTTCGAACCGTAATGCGCAAGAAATGGTATGGAAACCCTGTATTTACATATCTGCCACTGTGCAGGAGAATCCGTATAGGTGTTCGAGTGTTCGAACCGTAATGCGCAAGAAATGGTATGGAAACCCCGTATTTACATATCTGCCACTGTGCAAGAGAATCCGTATAGGTGTTCGAGTGTTCGAACCGTAATGCGCAAGAAATAGTATGTAAACCCCGTATTTACATATCTGCCACTGTGCAGGAGAATCCGTATAGGTGTTCGAGTGTTCGAACCGTAATGCGCAAGAAATGGTATGGAAACCCCGTATTTACATATCTGCCACTGTGCAGGAGAATCCGTATAGGTGTTCGAGTGTTCGAACCGTAATGCGCAAGAAAGGGTATGTAAACCCCGTATTTACGTATCTGCCACTGTGCAGGAGAATCCGTATAGGTGTTCGAGTGTTCGAACCGTAATGCGCAAGAAATGGTATGGAAACCCCGTATTTACATATCTGCCACTGTGCAAGAGAATCCGTATAGGTGTTCGAGTGTTCGAACCGTAATGCGCAAGAAATAGTATGTAAACCCCGTATTTACATATCTGCCACTGTGCAGGAGAATCCGTATAGGTGTTCGAGTGTTCGAACCGTAATGCGCAAGAAATGGTATGGAAACCCCGTATTTACATATCTGCCACTGTGCAGGAGAATCCGTATAGGTGTTCGAGTGTTCGAACCGTAATGCGCAAGAAATGGTATGGAAACCCTGTATTTACATATCTGCCACTGTGCAGGAGAATCCGTATAGGTGTTCGAGTGTTCGAACCGTAATGCGCAAGAAATGGTATGTAAACCCCGTATTTACATATCTGCCACTGTGCAGGAGAATCCGTATAGGTGTTTGAGTGTTCGAACCGTATTGCGCAAGAAATGGTATTTAAACACCGTATTTACATATCTGCCACTGTGCAGGAGAATCCGTATAGGTGGTCGAGTGTTCGAACCGTAATGCGCAAGAAATGGTATGTAAACCCCGTATTTACATATCAGCCACTGTGCGGGAGAATCCGCATAGGTGTTCGAGTGTTCGAACCGTAATGCGCAAGAAATGGTATGTAAACCCCGTATTTACATATCTGCCACTGTGCAGGAGAATCCGTATAGGTGTTCGAGTGTTCGAACCGTAATGCGCAAGAAATGGTATGGAAACCCCGTATTTACATATCTGCCACTGTGCAAGAGAATCCGTATAGGTGTTCGAGTGTTCGAACCGTATTGCGCAAGAAATGGTATGTAAACCCCGTATTTACATATCTGTCACTGTGCAGGAGAATCCGTATAGGTGTTCTAGTGTTCGTACCGTAATGCGCAAGAAATGGTATGTAAACCCCGTATTTACATATATGCCACTGTGCAGGAGAATCCGTATAGGTGTTCGAGTGTTCGAACCGTAATGCGCAAGAAATGGTATGGAAACCCCGTATTTACATATCTGCCACTGTGCAGGAGAATCCGTATAGGTGTTCGAGTGTTCGAACCGTAATGCGCAAGAAATGGTATGGAAACCCTGTATTTACATATCTGGCACTGTGTAGGAGAATCCGTATAGGTGTTCGAGTGTTCGAACCGTAATGCGCAAGAAATGGTATGTAAACCCCGTATTTACATATCTGCCACTGTGCTGGAGAATCCGTATAGGTGTTTGAGTCTTCGAACCGTATTGCGCAAGAAATGGTATTTAAACCCCGTATTTACATATCTGCCACTGTGCAGGAGAATCCGTATAGGTGTTCGAGTGTTCGAACCGTAATGCGCAAGAAATGGTATGGAAACCCCGTATTTACATATCTGCCACTGTGCAGGAGAATCCGTATAGGTGTTCGAGTGTTCGAACCGTAATGCGCAAGAAATGGTATGTAAACCCCGTATTTACGTATCTGCCACTGTGCAGGAGAATCCGTATAGGTGTTCGAGTGTTCGAACCGTAATGCGCAAGAAATGGTATGGAAACCCCGTATTTACATATCTGCCACTGTGCAAGAGAATCCGTATAGGTGTTCGAGTGTTCGGACCGTAATGCGCAAGAAATGGTATGTAAACCCCGTATTTACATATCTGCCACTGTGCAGGAGAATCCGTATAGGTGTTCGACTGTTCGAACCGTAATGCGCAAGAAATGGTATGGAAACCCCGTATTTACATATCTGCCACTGTGCAGGAGAATCCGTATAGGTGTTCGAGTGTTCGAACCGTAATGCGCAAGAAATGGTATGGAAACACTGTATTTACATATCTGCCACTGTGCAGGAGAAACCGTATAGGTGTTCGAGTGTTCGAACCGTAATGCGCAAGAAATGGTATGGAAACTCCGTATTTACATATCTGCCACTGTGCAAGAGAATCCTTATAGGTGTTCGAGTGTTCGAACCGTAATGCGCAAGAAATGGTATGTAAACCCCGTATTTATATATCTGCCACTGTGCAGGAGAATCCGTATAGGTGTTTGAGTGTTCGAACCGTATTGCGCAAGAAATGGTATTTAAACCCCGTATTTACATATCTGGCACTGTGCAGGAGAATCCGTATAGGTGGTCGAGTGTTCGAACCGTAATGCGCAAGAAATGGTATGTAAACCCCGTATTTACATATCAGCCACTGTGCGGGAGAATCCGCATAGGTGTTCGAGTGTTCGAACCGTAATGCGCAAGAAATGGTATGTAAACCCCGTATTTACATATCTGCCACTGTGCAGGAGAATCCGTATAGGTGTTCGAGTGTTCGAACCGTAATGCGCAAGAAATGGTATGGAAACCCCGTATTTACATATCTGCCACTGTGCAAGAGAATCCGTATAGGTGTTCGAGTGTTCGAACCGTATTGCGCAAGAAATGGTATGTAAACCCCGTATTTACATATCTGTCACTGTGCAGGAGAATCCGTATAGGTGTTCTAGTGTTCGTACCGTAATGCGCAAGAAATGGTATGTAAACCCCGTATTTACATATCTGCCACTGTGCAGGAGAATCCGTATAGGTGTTCGAGTGTTCGAACCGTAATGCGCAAGAAATGGTATGGAAACCCCGTATTTACATATCTGCCACTGTGCAGGAGAATCCGTATAGGTGTTCGAGTGTTCGAACCGTAATGCGCAAGAAATGGTATGGAAACCCTGTATTTACATATCTGCCACTGTGCAGGAGAATCCGTATAGGTGTTCGAGTGTTCGAACCGTAATGCGCAAGAAATGGTATGTAAACCCCGTATTTACATATCTGCCACTGTGCAGGAGAATCCGTATAGGTGTTTGAGTCTTCGAACCGTATTGCGCAAGAAATGGTATTTAAACCCCGTATTTACATATCTGCCACTGTGCAGGAGAATCCGTATAGGTGTTCGAGTGTTCGAACCGTAATGCGCAAGAAATGGTATGGAAACCCCGTATTTACATATCTGCCACTGTGCAGGAGAATCCGTATAGGTGTTCGAGTGTTCGAACCGTAATGCGCAAGAAATGGTATGTAAACCCCGTATTTACGTATCTGTCACTGTGCAGGAGAATCCGTATAGGTGTTCGAGTGTTCGAACCGTAATGCGCAAGAAATGGTATGGAAACCCCGTATTTACATATCTGCCACTGTGCAAGAGAATCCGTATAGGTGTTCGAGTGTTCGAACCGTAATGCGCAAGAAATGGTATGTAAACCCCGTATTTACATATCTGCCACTGTGCAGGAGAATCCGTATAGGTGTTCGACTGTTCGAACCGTAATGCGCAAGAAATGGTATGGAAACCCCGTATTTACATATCTGCCACTGTGCAGGAGAATCCGTATAGGTGTTCGAGTGTTCGAACCGTAATGCGCAAGAAATGGTATGGAAACCCTGTATTTACATATCTGCCACTGTGCAGGAGAATCCGTATAGGTGTTCGAGTGTTCGAACCGTAATGCGCAAGAAATGGTATGGAAACTCCGTATTTACATATCTGCCACTGTGCAAGAGAATCCTTATAGGTGTTCGAGTGTTCGAACCGTAATGCGCAAGAAATGGTATGTAAACCCCGTATTTACATATATGCCACTGTGCAGGAGAATCCGTATAGGTGTTCGAGTGTTCGAACCGTAATGCGCAAGAAATGGTATGGAAACCCCGTATTTACATATCTGCCACTGTGCAGGAGAATCCGTATAGGTGTTCGAGTGTTCGAACCGTAATGCGCAAGAAATGGTATGGAAACCCTGTATTTACATATCTGCCACTGTGTAGGAGAATCCGTATAGGTGTTCGAGTGTTCGAACCGTAATGCGCAAGAAATGGTATGTAAACCCCGTATTTACATATCTGCCACTGTGCAGGAGAATCCGTATAGGTGTTTGAGTCTTCGAACCGTATTGCGCAAGAAATGGTATTTAAACCCCGTATTTACATATCTGCCACTGTGCAGGAGAATCCGTATAGGTGTTCAAGTGTTCGAACCGTAATGCGCGAGAAATGGTATGGAAACCCCGTATTTACATATCTGCCACTGTGCAGGAGAATCCGTATAGGTGTTCGAGTGTTCGAACCGTAATGCGCAAGAAATGGTATGTAAACCCCGTATTTACGTATCTGCCACTGTGCAGGAGAATCCGTATAGGTGTTCGAGTGTTCGAACCGTAATGCGCAAGAAATGGTATGGAAACCCCGTATTTACATATCTGCCACTGTGCAAGAGAATCCGTATAGGTGTTCGAGTGTTCGGACCGTAATGCGCAAGAAATGGTATGTAAACCCCGTATTTACATATCTGCCACTGTGCAGGAGAATCCGTATAGGTGTTCGACTGTTCGAACCGTAATGCGCAAGAAATGGTATGGAAACCCCGTATTTACATATCTGCCACTGTGCAGGAGAATCCGTATAGGTGTTCGAGTGTTCGAACCGTAATGCGCAAGAAATGGTATGGAAACACTGTATTTACATATCTGCCACTGTGCAGGAGAAACCGTATAGGTGTTCGAGTGTTCGAACCGTAATGCGCAAGAAATGGTATGGAAACTCCGTATTTACATATCTGCCACTGTGCAAGAGAATCCTTATAGGTGTTCGAGTGTTCGAACCGTAATGCGCAAGAAATGGTATGTAAACCCCGTATTTATATATCTGCCACTGTGCAGGAGAATCCGTATAGGTGTTTGAGTGTTCGAACCGTATTGCGCAAGAAATGGTATTTAAACCCCGTATTTACATATCTGGCACTGTGCAGGAGAATCCGTATAGGTGGTCGAGTGTTCGAACCGTAATGCGCAAGAAATGGTATGTAAACCCCGTATTTACATATCAGCCACTGTGCGGGAGAATCCGCATAGGTGTTCGAGTGTTCGAACCGTAATGCGCAAGAAATGGTATGTAAACCCCGTATTTAGATATCTGCCACTGTGCAGGAGAATCCGTATAGGTGTTCGAGTGTTCGAACCGTAATGCGCAAGAAATGGTATGGAAACCACGTATTTACATATCTGCCACTGTGCAACAGAATCCGTATAGGTGTTCGAGTGTTCGAACCGTATTGCGCAAGAAATGGTATGTAAACCCCGTATTTACATATCTGTCACTGTGCAGGAGAATCCGTATAGGTGTTCTAGTGTTCGTACCGTAATGCGCAAGAAATGGTATGTAAACCCCGTATTTACATATCTGCCACTGTGCAGGAGAATCCGTATAGGTGTTCGAGTGTTCGAACCGTAATGCGCAAGAAATGGTATGGAAACCCCGTATTTACATATCTGCCACTGTGCAGGAGAATCCGTATAGGTGTTCGAGTGTTCGAACCGTAATGCGCAAGAAATGGTATGGAAACCCTGTATTTACATATCTGCCACTGTGCAGGAGAATCCGTATAGGTGTTCGAGTGTTCGAACCGTAATGCGCAAGAAATGGTATGTAAACCCCGTATTTACATATCTGCCACTGTGCAGGAGAATCCGTATAGGTGTTTGAGTCTTCGAACCGTATTGCGCAAGAAATGGTATTTAAACCCCGTATTTACATATCTGCCACTGTGCAGGAGAATCCGTATAGGTGTTCGAGTGTTCGAACCGTAATGCGCAAGAAATGGTATGGAAACCCCGTATTTACATATCTGCCACTGTGCAGGAGAATCCGTATAGGTGTTCGAGTGTTCGAACCGTAATGCGCAAGAAATGGTATGTAAACCCCGTATTTACGTATCTGTCACTGTGCAGGAGAATCCGTATAGGTGTTCGAGTGTTCGAACCGTAATGCGCAAGAAATGGTATGGAAACCCCGTATTTACATATCTGCCACTGTGCAAGAGAATCCGTATAGGTGTTCGAGTGTTCGAACCGTAATGCGCAAGAAATGGTATGTAAACCCCGTATTTACATATCTGCCACTGTGCAGGAGAATCCGTATAGGTGTTCGACTGTTCGAACCGTAATGCGCAAGAAATGGTATGGAAACCCCGTATTTACATATCTGCCACTGTGCTGGAGAATCCGTATAGGTGTTCGAGTGTTCGAACCGTAATGCGCAAGAAATGGTATGGAAACCCTGTATTTACATATCTGCCACTGTGCAGGAGAATCCGTATAGGTGTTCGAGTGTTCGAACCGTAATGCGCAAGAAATGGTATGGAAACTCCGTATTTACATATCTGCCACTGTGCAAGAGAATCCTTATAGGTGTTCGAGTGTTCGAACCGTAATGCGCAAGAAATGGTATGTAAACCCCGTATTTACATATCTGCCACTGTGCAGGAGAATCCGTATAGGTGTTTGAGTGTTCGAACCGTATTGCGCAAGAAATGGTATTTAAACCCCGTATTTACATATCTGCCACTGTGCAGGAGAATCCGTATAGGTGGTCGAGTGTTCGAACCGTAATGCGCAAGAAATGGTATGTAAACCCCGTATTTACATATCTGCCACTGTGCGGGAGAATCCGCATAGGTGTTCGAGTGTTCGAACCGTAATGCGCAAGAAATGGTATGTAAACCCCGTATTTACATATCTGCCACTGTGCAGGAGAATCCGTATAGGTGTTCGAGTGTTCGAACCGTAATGCGCAAGAAATGGTATGGAAACCCCGTATTTACATATCTGCCACTGTGCAAGAGAATCCGTATAGGTGTTCGAGTGTTCGAACCGTAATGCGCAAGAAATAGTATGTAAACCTCGTATTTACATATCTGCCACTGTGTAGGAGAATCCGTATAGGTGTTCGAGTGTTCGAACCGTAATGCGCAAGAAATGGTATGGAAACCCCGTATTTACATATCTGCCACTGTGCAAGAGAATCCGTATAGGTGTTCGAGTGTTCGAACCGTAATGCGCAAGAAATAGTATGTAAACCCCGTATTTACATATCTGCCACTGTGCAGGAGAATCCGTATAGGTGTTCGAGTGTTCGAACCGTAATGCGCAAGAAATGGTATGGAAACCCCGTATTTACATATCTGCCACTGTGCAGGAGAATCCGTATAGGTGTTCGAGTGTTCGAACCGTAATGCGCAAGAAATGGTATGTAAACCCCGTATTTACGTATCTGCCACTGTGCAGGAGAATCCGTATAGGTGTTCGAGTGTTCGAACCGTAATGCGCAAGAAATGGTATGGAAACCCCGTATTTACATATCTGCCACTGTGCAGGAGAATCCGTATAGGTGTTCGAGTGTTCGAACCGTAATGCGCAAGAAATGGTATGGAAACCCTGTATTTACATATCTGCCACTGTGCAGGAGAATCCGTATAGGTGTTCGAGTGTTCGAACCGTAATGCGCAAGAAATGGTATGGAAACCCCGTATTTACATATCTGCCACTGTGCAAGAGAATCCGTATAGGTGTTCGAGTGTTCGAACCGTATTGCGCAAGAAATGGTATGTAAACCCCGTATTTACATATCTGTCACTGTGCAGGAGAATCCGTATAGGTGTTTGAGTCTTCGAACCGTATTGCGCAAGAAATGGTATTTAAACCCCGTATTTACATATCTGCCACTGTGCAGGAGAATCCGTATAGGTGTTCGAGTGTTCGAACCGTAATGCGCAAGAAATGGTATGGAAACCCCGTATTTACATATCTGCCACTGTGCAGGAGAATCCGTATAGGTGTTCGAGTGTTCGAACCGTAATGCGCAAGAAATGGTATGTAAACCCCGTATTTACATATCAGCCACTGTGCGGGAGAATCCGCATAGGTGTTCGAGTGTTCGAACCGTAATGCGCAAGAAATGGTATGTAAACCCCGTATTTACATATCTGCCACTGTGCAGGAGAATCCGTATAGGTGTTCGAGTGTTCGAACCGTAATGCGCAAGAAATGGTATGGAAACCCCGTATTTACATATCTGCCACTGTGCAAGAGAATCCGTATAGGTGTTCGAGTGTTCGAACCGTATTGCGCAAGAAATGGTATGTAAACCCCGTATTTACATATCTGTCACTGTGCAGGAGAATCCGTATAGGTGTTCTAGTGTTCGTACCGTAATGCGCAAGAAATGGTATGTAAACCCCGTATTTACATATCTGCCACTGTGCAGGAGAATCCGTATAGGTGTTCGAGTGTTCGAACCGTAATGCGCAAGAAATGGTATGGAAACCCCGTATTTACATATCTGCCACTGTGCAGGAGAATCCGTATAGGTGTTCGAGTGTTCGAACCGTAATGCGCAAGAAATGGTATGGAAACCCTGTATTTACATATCTGCCACTGTGCAGGAGAATCCGTATAGGTGTTCGAGTGTTCGAACCGTAATGCGCAAGAAATGGTATGTAAACCCCGTATTTACATATCTGCCACTGTGCAGGAGAATCCGTATAGGTGTTTGAGTCTTCGAACCGTATTGCGCAAGAAATGGTATTTAAACCCCGTATTTACATATCTGCCACTGTGCAGGAGAATCCGTATAGGTGTTCGAGTGTTCGAACCGTAATGCGCAAGAAATGGTATGGAAACCCCGTATTTACATATCTGCCACTGTGCAGGAGAATCCGTATAGGTGTTCGAGTGTTCGAACCGTAATGCGCAAGAAATGGTATGTAAACCCCGTATTTACGTATCTGTCACTGTGCAGGAGAATCCGTATAGGTGTTCGAGTGTTCGAACCGTAATGCGCAAGAAATGGTATGGAAACCCCGTATTTACATATCTGCCACTGTGCAAGAGAATCCGTATAGGTGTTCGAGTGTTCGAACCGTAATGCGCAAGAAATGGTATGTAAACCCCGTATTTACATATCTGCCACTGTGTAGGAGAATCCGTATAGGTGTTCGACTGTTCGAACCGTAATGCGCAAGAAATGGTATGGAAACCCCGTATTTACATATCTGCCACTGTGCAGGAGAATCCGTATAGGTGTTCGAGTGTTCGAACCGTAATGCGCAAGAAATGGTATGGAAACCCTGTATTTACATATCTGCCACTGTGCAGGAGAATCCGTATAGGTGTTCGAGTGTTCGAACCGTAATGCGCAAGAAATGGTATGGAAACTCCGTATTTACATATCTGCCACTGTGCAAGAGAATCCTTATAGGTGTTCGAGTGTTCGAACCGTAATGCGCAAGAAATGGTATGTAAACCCCGTATTTACATATCTGCCACTGTGCAGGAGAATCCGTATAGGTGTTTGAGTGTTCGAACCGTATTGCGCAAGAAATGGTATTTAAACCCCGTATTTACATATCTGCCACTGTGCAGGAGAATCCGTATAGGTGGTCGAGTGTTCGAACCGTAATGCGCAAGAAATGGTATGTAAACCCCGTATTTACATATCTGCCACTGTGCGGGAGAATCCGCATAGGTGTTCGAGTGTTCGAACCGTAATGCGCAAGAAATGGTATGTAAACCCCGTATTTACATATCTGCCACTGTGCAGGAGAATCCGTATAGGTGTTCGAGTGTTCGAACCGTAATGCGCAAGAAATGGTATGGAAACCCCGTATTTACATATCTGCCACTGTGCAAGAGAATCCGTATAGGTGTTCGAGTGTTCGAACCGTAATGCGCAAGAAATAGTATGTAAACCCCGTATTTACATATCTGCCACTGTGTAGGAGAATCCGTATAGGTGTTCGAGTGTTCGAACCGTAATGCGCAAGAAATGGTATGGAAACCCCGTATTTACATATCTGCCACTGTGCAAGAGAATCCGTATAGGTGTTCGAGTGTTCGAACCGTAATGCGCAAGAAATAGTATGTAAACCCCGTATTTACATATCTGCCACTGTGCAGGAGAATCCGTATAGGTGTTCGAGTGTTCGAACCGTAATGCGCAAGAAATGGTATGGAAACCCCGTATTTACATATCTGCCACTGTGCAGGAGAATCCGTATAGGTGTTCGAGTGTTCGAACCGTAATGCGCAAGAAATGGTATGTAAACCCCGTATTTACGTATCTACCACTGTGCAGGAGAATCCGTATAGGTGTTCGAGTGTTCGAACCGTAATGCGCAAGAAATGGTATGGAAGCCCCGTATTTACATATCTGCCACTGTGCAGGAGAATCCGTATAGGTGTTCGAGTGTTCGAACCGTAATGCGCAAGAAATGGTATGGAAACCCTGTATTTACATATCTGCCACTGTGTAGGAGAATCCGTATAGGTGTTCGAGTGTTCGAACCGTAATGCGCAAGAAATGGTATGTAAACCCCGTATTTACATATCTGCCACTGTGCAGGAGAATCCGTATAGGTGTTTGAGTCTTCGAACCGTATTGCGCAAGAAATGGTATTTAAACCCCGTATTTACATATCTGCCACTGTGCAGGAGAATCCGTATAGGTGTTCGAGTGTTCGAACCGTAATGCGCAAGAAATGGTATGGAAACCCCGTATTTACATATCTGCCACTGTGCAGGAGAATCCGTATAGGTGTTCGAGTGTTCGAACCGTAATGCGCAAGAAATGGTATGTAAACCCCGTATTTACATATCAGCCACTGTGCGGGAGAATCCGCATAGGTGTTCGAGTGTTCGAACCGTAATGCGCAAGAAATGGTATGTAAACCCCGTATTTACATATCTGCCACTGTGCAGGAGAATCCGTATAGGTGTTCGAGTGTTCGAACCGTAATGCGCAAGAAATGGTATGGAAACCCCGTATTTACATATCTGCCACTGTGCAAGAGAATTCGTATAGGTGTTCGAGTGTTCGAACCGTATTGCGCAAGAAATGGTATGTAAACCCCGTATTTACATATCTGTCACTGTGCAGGAGAATCCGTATAGGTGTTCTAGTGTTCGTACCGTAATGCGCAAGAAATGGTATGTAAACCCCGTATTTACATATCTGCCACTGTGCAGGAGAATCCGTATAGGTGTTCGAGTGTTCGAACCGTAATGCGCAAGAAATGGTATGGAAACCCTGTATTTACATATCTGCCACTGTGCAGGAGAATCCGTATAGGTGTTCGAGTGTTCGAACCGTAATGCGCAAGAAATGGTATGTAAACCCCGTATTTACATATCTGCCACTGTGCAGGAGAATCCGTATAGGTGTTTGAGTCTTCGAACCGTATTGCGCAAGAAATGGTATTTAAACCCCGTATTTACATATCTGCCACTGTGCAGGAGAATCCGTATAGGTGTTCGAGTGTTCGAACCGTAATGCGCAAGAAATGGTATGGAAACCCCGTATTTACATATCTGCCACTGTGCAGGAGAATCCGTATAGGTGTTCGAGTGTTCGAACCGTAATGCGCAAGAAATGGTATGTAAACCCCGTATTTACGTATCTGTCACTGTGCAGGAGAATCCGTATAGGTGTTCGAGTGTTCGAACCGTAATGCGCAAGAAATGGTATGGAAACCCCGTATTTACATATCTGCCACTGTGCAAGAGAATCCGTATAGGTGTTCGAGTGTTCGAACCGTAATGCGCAAGAAATGGTATGTAAACCCCGTATTTACATATCTGCCACTGTGCAGGAGAATCCGTATAGGTGTTCGACTGTTCGAACCGTAATGCGCAAGAAATGGTATGGAAACCCCGTATTTACATATCTGCCACTGTGCAGGAGAATCCGTATAGGTGTTCGAGTGTTCGAACCGTAATGCGCAAGAAATGGTATGGAAACCCCGTATTTACATATCTGCCACTGTGCAGGAGAATCCGTATAGGTGTTCGAGTGTTCGAACCGTAATGCGCAAGAAATGGTATGTAAACCCCGTATTTACGTATCTACCACTGTGCAGGAGAATCCGTATAGGTGTTCGAGTGTTCGAACCGTAATGCGCAAGAAATGGTATGGAAGCCCCGTATTTACATATCTGCCACTGTGCAGGAGAATCCGTATAGGTGTTCGAGTGTTCGAACCGTAATGCGCAAGAAATGGTATGGAAACCCTGTATTTACATATCTGCCACTGTGTAGGAGAATCCGTATAGGTGTTCGAGTGTTCGAACCGTAATGCGCAAGAAATGGTATGTAAACCCCGTATTTACATATCTGCCACTGTGCAGGAGAATCCGTATAGGTGTTTGAGTCTTCGAACCGTATTGCGCAAGAAATGGTATTTAAACCCCGTATTTACATATCTGCCACTGTGCAGGAGAATCCGTATAGGTGTTCGAGTGTTCGAACCGTAATGCGCAAGAAATGGTATGGAAACCCCGTATTTACATATCTGCCACTGTGCAGGAGAATCCGTATAGGTGTTCGAGTGTTCGAACCGTAATGCGCAAGAAATGGTATGTAAACCCCGTATTTACATATCAGCCACTGTGCGGGAGAATCCGCATAGGTGTTCGAGTGTTCGAACCGTAATGCGCAAGAAATGGTATGTAAACCCCGTATTTACATATCTGCCACTGTGCAGGAGAATCCGTATAGGTGTTCGAGTGTTCGAACCGTAATGCGCAAGAAATGGTATGGAAACCCCGTATTTACATATCTGCCACTGTGCAAGAGAATTCGTATAGGTGTTCGAGTGTTCGAACCGTATTGCGCAAGAAATGGTATGTAAACCCCGTATTTACATATCTGTCACTGTGCAGGAGAATCCGTATAGGTGTTCTAGTGTTCGTACCGTAATGCGCAAGAAATGGTATGTAAACCCCGTATTTACATATCTGCCACTGTGCAGGAGAATCCGTATAGGTGTTCGAGTGTTCGAACCGTAATGCGCAAGAAATGGTATGGAAACCCTGTATTTACATATCTGCCACTGTGCAGGAGAATCCGTATAGGTGTTCGAGTGTTCGAACCGTAATGCGCAAGAAATGGTATGTAAACCCCGTATTTACATATCTGCCACTGTGCAGGAGAATCCGTATAGGTGTTTGAGTCTTCGAACCGTATTGCGCAAGAAATGGTATTTAAACCCCGTATTTACATATCTGCCACTGTGCAGGAGAATCCGTATAGGTGTTCGAGTGTTCGAACCGTAATGCGCAAGAAATGGTATGGAAACCCCGTATTTACATATCTGCCACTGTGCAGGAGAATCCGTATAGGTGTTCGAGTGTTCGAACCGTAATGCGCAAGAAATGGTATGTAAACCCCGTATTTACGTATCTGTCACTGTGCAGGAGAATCCGTATAGGTGTTCGAGTGTTCGAACCGTAATGCGCAAGAAATGGTATGGAAACCCCGTATTTACATATCTGCCACTGTGCAAGAGAATCCGTATAGGTGTTCGAGTGTTCGAACCGTAATGCGCAAGAAATGGTATGTAAACCCCGTATTTACATATCTGCCACTGTGCAGGAGAATCCGTATAGGTGTTCGACTGTTCGAACCGTAATGCGCAAGAAATGGTATGGAAACCCCGTATTTACATATCTGCCACTGTGCAGGAGAATCCGTATAGGTGTTCGAGTGTTCGAACCGTAATGCGCAAGAAATGGTATGGAAACCCTGTATTTACATATCTGCCACTGTGCAGGAGAATCCGTATAGGTGTTCGAGTGTTCGAACCGTAATGCGCAAGAAATGGTATGGAAACTCCGTATTTACATATCTGCCACTGTGCAAGAGAATCCTTATAGGTGTTCGAGTGTTCGAACCGTAATGCGCAAGAAATGGTATGTAAACCCCGTATTTACATATCTGCCACTGTGCAGGAGAATCCGTATAGGTGTTTGAGTGTTCGAACCGTATTGCGCAAGAAATGGTATTTAAACCCCGTATTTACATATCTGCCACTGTGCAGGAGAATCCGTATAGGTGGTCGAGTGTTCGAACCGTAATGCGCAAGAAATGCTATGTAAACCCCGTATTTACATATCTGCCACTGTGCGGGAGAATCCGCATAGGTGTTCGAGTGTTCGAACCGTAATGCGCAAGAAATGGTATGTAAACCCCGTATTTACATATCTGCCACTGTGCAGGAGAATCCGTATAGGTGTTCGAGTGTTCGAACCGTAATGCGCAAGAAATGGTATGGAAACCCCGTATTTACATATCTGCCACTGTGCAAGAGAATCCGTATAGGTGTTCGAGTGTTCGAACCGTAATGCGCAAGAAATAGTATGTAAACCCCGTATTTACATATCTGCCACTGTGTAGGAGAATCCGTATAGGTGTTCGAGTGTTCGAACCGTAATGCGCAAGAAATGGTATGGAAACCCCGTATTTACATATCTGCCACTGTGCAAGAGAATCCGTATAGGTGTTCGAGTGTTCGAACCGTAATGCGCAAGAAATAGTATGTAAACCCCGTATTTACATATCTGCCACTGTGCAGGAGAATCCGTATAGGTGTTCGAGTGTTCGAACCGTAATGCGCAAGAAATGGTATGGAAACCCCGTATTTACATATCTGCCACTGTGCAGGAGAATCCGTATAGGTGTTCGAGTGTTCGAACCGTAATGCGCAAGAAATGGTATGTAAACCCCGTATTTACGTATCTACCACTGTGCAGGAGAATCCGTATAGGTGTTCGAGTGTTCGAACCGTAATGCGCAAGAAATGGTATGGAAACCCCGTATTTACATATCTGCCACTGTGCAGGAGAATCCGTATAGGTGTTCGAGTGTTCGAACCGTAATGCGCAAGAAATGGTATGGAAACCCCGTATTTACATATCTGCCACTGTGCAGGAGAATCCGTATAGGTGGTCGAGTGTTCGAACCGTAATGCGCAAGAAATGGTATGTAAACCCCGTATTTACGTATCTACCACTGTGCAGGAGAATCCGTATAGGTGTTCGAGTGTTCGAACCGTAATGCGCAAGAAATGGTATGGAAACCCTGTATTTACATATCTGCCACTGTGTAGGAGAATCCGTATAGGTGTTCGAGTGTTCGAACCGTAATGCGCAAGAAATGGTATGTAAACCCCGTATTTACATATCTGCCACTGTGCAGGAGAATCCGTATAGGTGTTTGAGTCTTCGAACCGTATTGCGCAAGAAATGGTATTTAAACCCCGTATTTACATATCTGCCACTGTGCAGGAGAATCCGTATAGGTGTTCGAGTGTTCGAACCGTAATGCGCAAGAAATGGTATGGAAACCCCGTATTTACATATCTGCCACTGTGCAGGAGAATCCGTATAGGTGTTCGAGTGTTCGAACCGTAATGCGCAAGAAATGGTATGTAAACCCCGTATTTACGTATCTGCCACTGTGCAGGAGAATCCGTATAGGTGTTCGAGTGTTCGAACCGTAATGCGCAAGAAATGGTATGGAAACCCCGTATTTACATATCTGCCACTGTGCAAGAGAATCCGTATAGGTGTTCGAGTGTTCGAACCGTAATGCGCAAGAAATGGTATGTAAACCCCGTATTTACATATCTGCCACTGTGCAGGAGAATCCGTATAGGTGTTCGACTGTTCGAACCGTAATGCGCAAGAAATGGTATGGAAACCCCGTATTTACATATCTGCCACTGTGCAGGAGAATCCGTATAGGTGTTCGAGTGTTCGAACCGTAATGCGCAAGAAATGGTATGGAAACCCTGTATTTACATATCTGCCACTGTGCAGGAGAATCCGTATAGGTGTTCGAGTGTTCGAACCGTAATGCGCAAGAAATGGTATGGAAACTCCGTATTTACATATCTGCCACTGTGCAAGAGAATCCTTATAGGTGTTCGAGTGTTCGAACCGTAATGCGCAAGAAATGGTATGTAAACCCCGTATTTACATATCTGCCACTGTGCAGGAGAATCCGTATAGGTGTTTGAGTGTTCGAACCGTATTGCGCAAGAAATGGTATTTAAACCCCGTATTTACATATCTGCCACTGTGCAGGAGAATCCGTATAGGTGGTCGAGTGTTCGAACCGTAATGCGCAAGAAATGGTATGTAAACCCCGTATTTACATATCAGCCACTGTGCGGGAGAATCCGCATAGGTGTTCGAGTGTTCGAACCGTAATGCGCAAGAAATGGTATGTAAACCCCGTATTTACATATCTGCCACTGTGCAGGAGAATCCGTATAGGTGTTCGAGTGTTCGAACCGTAATGCGCAAGAAATGGTATGGAAACCCCGTATTTACATATCTGCCACTGTGCAAGAGAATCCGTATAGGTGTTCGAGTGTTCGAACCGTATTGCGCAAGAAATGGTATGTAAACCCCGTATTTACATATCTGTCACTGTGCAGGATAATCCGTATAGGTGTTCTAGTGTTCGTACCGTAATGCGCAAGAAATGGTATGTAAACCCCGTATTTACATATCTGCCACTGTGCAGGAGAATCCGTATAGGTGTTCGAGTGTTCGAACCGTAATGCGCAAGAAATGGTATGGAAACCCCGTATTTACATATCTGCCACTGTGCAGGAGAATCCGTATAGGTGTTCGAGTGTTCGAACCGTAATGCGCAAGAAATGGTATGGAAACCCTGTATTTACATATCTGCCACTGTGCAGGAGAATCCGTATAGGTGTTCGAGTGTTCGAACCGTAATGCGCAAGAAATGGTATGTAAACCCCGTATTTACATATCTGCCACTGTGCAGGAGAATCCGTATAGGTGTTTGAGTCTTCGAACCGTATTGCGCAAGAAATGGTATTTAAACCCCGTATTTACATATCTGCCACTGTGCAGGAGAATCCGTATAGGTGTTCGAGTGTTCGAACCGTAATGCGCAAGAAATGGTATGGAAACCCCGTATTTACATATCTGCCACTGTGCAGGAGAATCCGTATAGGTGTTCGAGTGTTCGAACCGTAATGCGCAAGAAATGGTATGTAAACCCCGTATTTACGTATCTGCCACTGTGCAGGAGAATCCGTATAGGTGTTCGAGTGTTCGAACCGTAATGCGCAAGAAATGGTATGGAAACCCCGTATTTACATATCTGCCACTGTGCAAGAGAATCCGTATAGGTGTTCGAGTGTTCGAACCGTAATGCGCAAGAAATGGTATGTAAACCCCGTATTTACATATCTGCCACTGTGCAGGAGAATCCGTATAGGTGTTCGACTGTTCGAACCGTAATGCGCAAGAAATGGTATGGAAACCCCGTATTTACATATCTGCCACTGTGCAGGAGAATCCGTATAGGTGTTCGAGTGTTCGAACCGTAATGCGCAAGAAATGGTATGGAAACCCTGTATTTACATATCTGCCACTGTGCAGGAGAATCCGTATAGGTGTTCGAGTGTTCGAACCGTAATGCGCAAGAAATGGTATGGAAACCCCGTATTTACATATCTGCCACTGTGCAGGAGAATCCGTATAGGTGTTCGAGTGTTCGAACCGTAATGCGCAAGAAATGGTATGGAAACCCTGTATTTACATATCTGCCACTGTGCAGGAGAATCCGTATAGGTGTTCGAGTGTTCGAACCGTAATGCGCAAGAAATGGTATGTAAACCCCGTATTTACATATCTGCCACTGTGCAGGAGAATCCGTATAGGTGTTTGAGTCTTCGAACCGTATTGCGCAAGAAATGGTATTTAAACCCCGTATTTACATATCTGCCACTGTGCAGGAGAATCCGTATAGGTGTTCGAGTGTTCGAACCGTAATGCGCAAGAAATGGTATGGAAACCCCGTATTTACATATCTGCCACTGTGCAGGAGAATCCGTATAGGTGTTCGAGTGTTCGAACCGTAATGCGCAAGAAATGGTATGTAAACCCCGTATTTACGTATCTGTCACTGTGCAGGAGAATCCGTATAGGTGTTCGAGTGTTCGAACCGTAATGCGCAAGAAATGGTATGGAAACCCCGTATTTACATATCTGCCACTGTGCAAGAGAATCCGTATAGGTGTTCGAGTGTTCGAACCGTAATGCGCAAGAAATGGTATGTAAACCCCGTATTTACATATCTGCCACTGTGCAGGAGAATCCGTATAGGTGTTCGACTGTTCGAACCGTAATGCGCAAGAAATGGTATGGAAACCCCGTATTTACATATCTGCCACTGTGCAGGAGAATCCGTATAGGTGTTCGAGTGTTCGAACCGTAATGCGCAAGAAATGGTATGGAAACCCTGTATTTACATATCTGCCACTGTGCAGGAGAATCCGTATAGGTGTTCGAGTGTTCGAACCGTAATGCGCAAGAAATGGTATGGAAACTCCGTATTTACATATCTGCCACTGTGCAAGAGAATCCTTATAGGTGTTCGAGTGTTCGAACCGTAATGCGCAAGAAATGGTATGTAAACCCCGTATTTACATATCTGCCACTGTGCAGGAGAATCCGTATAGGTGTTTGAGTGTTCGAACCGTATTGCGCAAGAAATGGTATTTAAACCCCGTATTTACATATCTGCCACTGTGCAGGAGAATCCGTATAGGTGGTCGAGTGTTCGAACCGTAATGCGCAAGAAATGGTATGTAAACCCCGTATTTACATATCTGCCACTGTGCGGGAGAATCCGCATAGGTGTTCGAGTGTTCGAACCGTAATGCGCAAGAAATGGTATGTAAACCCCGTATTTACATATCTGCCACTGTGCAGGAGAATCCGTATAGGTGTTCGAGTGTTCGAACCGTAATGCGCAAGAAATGGTATGGAAACCCCGTATTTACATATCTGCCACTGTGCAAGAGAATCCGTATAGGTGTTCGAGTGTTCGAACCGTAATGCGCAAGAAATAGTATGTAAACCCCGTATTTACATATCTGCCACTGTGTAGGAGAATCCGTATAGGTGTTCGAGTGTTCGAACCGTAATGCGCAAGAAATGGTATGGAAACCCCGTATTTACATATCTGCCACTGTGCAAGAGAATCCGTATAGGTGTTCGAGTGTTCGAACCGTAATGCGCAAGAAATAGTATGTAAACCCCGTATTTACATATCTGCCACTGTGCAGGAGAATCCGTATAGGTGTTCGAGTGTTCGAACCGTAATGCGCAAGAAATGGTATGGAAACCCCGTATTTACATATCTGCCACTGTGCAGGAGAATCCGTATAGGTGTTCGAGTGTTCGAACCGTAATGCGCAAGAAATGGTATGTAAACCCCGTATTTACGTATCTACCACTGTGCAGGAGAATCCGTATAGGTGTTCGAGTGTTCGAACCGTAATGCGCAAGAAATGGTATGGAAACCCCGTATTTACATATCTGCCACTGTGCAGGAGAATCCGTATAGGTGTTCGAGTGTTCGAACCGTAATGCGCAAGAAATGGTATGGAAACCCTGTATTTACATATCTGCCACTGTGTAGGAGAATCCGTATAGGTGTTCGAGTGTTCGAACCGTAATGCGCAAGAAATGGTATGTAAACCCCGTATTTACATATCTGCCACTGTGCAGGAGAATCCGTATAGGTGTTTGAGTCTTCGAACCGTATTGCGCAAGAAATGGTATTTAAACCCCGTATTTACATATCTGCCACTGTGCAGGAGAATCCGTATAGGTGTTCGAGTGTTCGAACCGTAATGCGCAAGAAATGGTATGGAAACACCGTATTTACATATCTGCCACTGTGCAGGAGAATCCGTATAGGTGTTCGAGTGTTCGAACCGTAATGCGCAAGAAATGGTATGTAAACCCCGTATTTACGTATCTGCCACTGTGCAGGAGAATCCGTATAGGTGTTCGAGTGTTCGAACCGTAATGCGCAAGAAATGGTATGGAAACCCCGTATTTACATATCTGCCACTGTGCAAGAGAATCCGTATAGGTGTTCGAGTGTTCGAACCGTAATGCGCAAGAAATGGTATGTAAACCCCGTATTTACATATCTGCCACTGTGCAGGAGAATCCGTATAGGTGTTCGACTGTTCGAACCGTAATGCGCAAGAAATGGTATGGAAACCCCGTATTTACATATCTGCCACTGTGCAGGAGAATCCGTATAGGTGATCGAGTGTTCGAACCGTAATGCGCAAGAAATGGTATGGAAACCCTGTATTTACATATCTGCCACTGTGCAGGAGAATCCGTATAGGTGTTCGAGTGTTCGAACCGTAATGCGCAAGAAATGGTATGGAAACTCCGTATTTACATATCTGCCACTGTGCAAGAGAATCCTTATAGGTGTTCGAGTGTTCGAACCGTAATGCGCAAGAAATGGTATGTAAACCCCGTATTTACATATCTGCCACTGTGCAGGAGAATCCGTATAGGTGTTTGAGTGTTCGAACCGTATTGCGCAAGAAATGGTATTTAAACCCCGTATTTACATATCTGCCACTGTGCAGGAGAATCCGTATAGGTGGTCGAGTGTTCGAACCGTAATGCGCAAGAAATGGTATGTAAACCCCGTATTTACATATCAGCCACTGTGCGGGAGAATCCGCATAGGTGTTCGAGTGTTCGAACCGTAATGCGCAAGAAATGGTATGTAAACCCCGTATTTACATATCTGCCACTGTGCAGGAGAATCCGTATAGGTGTTCGAGTGTTCGAACCGTAATGCGCAAGAAATGGTATGGAAACCCCGTATTTACATATCTGCCACTGTGCAAGAGAATCCGTATAGGTGTTCGAGTGTTCGAACCGTATTGCGCAAGAAATGGTATGTAAACCCCGTATTTACATATCTGTCACTGTGCAGGAGAATCCGTATAGGTGTTCTAGTGTTCGTACCGTAATGCGCAAGAAATGGTATGTAAACCCCGTATTTACATATCTGCCACTGTGCAGGAGAATCCGTATAGGTGTTCGAGTGTTCGAACCGTAATGCGCAAGAAATGGTATGGAAACCCCGTATTTACATATCTGCCACTGTGCAGGAGAATCCGTATAGGTGTTCGAGTGTTCGAACCGTAATGCGCAAGAAATGGTATGGAAACCCTGTATTTACATATCTGCCACTGTGCAGGAGAATCCGTATAGGTGTTCGAGTGTTCGAACCGTAATGCGCAAGAAATGGTATGTAAACCCCGTATTTACATATCTGCCACTGTGCAGGAGAATCCGTATAGGTGTTTGAGTCTTCGAACCGTATTGCGCAAGAAATGGTATTTAAACCCCGTATTTACATATCTGCCACTGTGCAGGAGAATCCGTATAGGTGTTCGAGTGTTCGAACCGTAATGCGCAAGAAATGGTATGGAAACCCCGTATTTACATATCTGCCACTGTGCAGGAGAATCCGTATAGGTGTTCGAGTGTTCGAACCGTAATGCGCAAGAAATGGTATGTAAACCCCGTATTTACGTATCTGCCACTGTGCAGGAGAATCCGTATAGGTGTTCGAGTGTTCGAACCGTAATGCGCAAGAAATGGTATGGAAACCCCGTATTTACATATCTGCCACTGTGCAAGAGAATCCGTATAGGTGTTCGAGTGTTCGAACCGTAATGCGCAAGAAATGGTATGTAAACCCCGTATTTACATATCTGCCACTGTGCAGGAGAATCCGTATAGGTGTTCGACTGTTCGAACCGTAATGCGCAAGAAATGGTATGGAAACCCCGTATTTACATATCTGCCACTGTGCAGGAGAATCCGTATAGGTGTTCGAGTGTTCGAACCGTAATGCGCAAGAAATGGTATGGAAACCCTGTATTTACATATCTGCCACTGTGCAGGAGAATCCGTATAGGTGTTCGAGTGTTCGAACCGTAATGCGCAAGAAATGGTATGGAAACCCCGTATTTACATATCTGCCACTGTGCAGGAGAATCCGTATAGGTGTTCGAGTGTTCGAACCGTAATGCGCAAGAAATGGTATGGAAACCCTGTATTTACATATCTGCCACTGTGCAGGAGAATCCGTATAGGTGTTCGAGTGTTCGAACCGTAATGCGCAAGAAATGGTATGTAAACCCCGTATTTACATATCTGCCACTGTGCAGGAGAATCCGTATAGGTGTTTGAGTCTTCGAACCGTATTGCGCAAGAAATGGTATTTAAACCCCGTATTTACATATCTGCCACTGTGCAGGAGAATCCGTATAGGTGTTCGAGTGTTCGAACCGTAATGCGCAAGAAATGGTATGGAAACCCCGTATTTACATATCTGCCACTGTGCAGGAGAATCCGTATAGGTGTTCGAGTGTTCGAACCGTAATGCGCAAGAAATGGTATGTAAACCCCGTATTTACGTATCTGTCACTGTGCAGGAGAATCCGTATAGGTGTTCGAGTGTTCGAACCGTAATGCGCAAGAAATGGTATGGAAACCCCGTATTTACATATCTGCCACTGTGCAAGAGAATCCGTATAGGTGTTCGAGTGTTCGAACCGTAATGCGCAAGAAATGGTATGTAAACCCCGTATTTACATATCTGCCACTGTGCAGGAGAATCCGTATAGGTGTTCGACTGTTCGAACCGTAATGCGCAAGAAATGGTATGGAAACCCCGTATTTACATATCTGCCACTGTGCAGGAGAATCCGTATAGGTGTTCGAGTGTTCGAACCGTAATGCGCAAGAAATGGTATGGAAACCCTGTATTTACATATCTGCCACTGTGCAGGAGAATCCGTATAGGTGTTCGAGTGTTCGAACCGTAATGCGCAAGAAATGGTATGGAAACTCCGTATTTACATATCTGCCACTGTGCAAGAGAATCCTTATAGGTGTTCGAGTGTTCGAACCGTAATGCGCAAGAAATGGTATGTAAACCCCGTATTTACATATCTGCCACTGTGCAGGAGAATCCGTATAGGTGTTTGAGTGTTCGAACCGTATTGCGCAAGAAATGGTATTTAAACCCCGTATTTACATATCTGCCACTGTGCAGGAGAATCCGTATAGGTGGTCGAGTGTTCGAACCGTAATGCGCAAGAAATGGTATGTAAACCCCGTATTTACATATCTGCCACTGTGCGGGAGAATCCGCATAGGTGTTCGAGTGTTCGAACCGTAATGCGCAAGAAATGGTATGTAAACCCCGTATTTACATATCTGCCACTGTGCAGGAGAATCCGTATAGGTGTTCGAGTGTTCGAACCGTAATGCGCAAGAAATGGTATGGAAACCCCGTATTTACATATCTGCCACTGTGCAAGAGAATCCGTATAGGTGTTCGAGTGTTCGAACCGTAATGCGCAAGAAATGGTATGGAAACCCCGTATTTACATATCTGCCACTGTGTAGGAGAATCCGTATAGGTGTTCGAGTGTTCGAACCGTAATGCGCAAGAAATGGTATGGAAACCCCGTATTTACATATCTGCCACTGTGCAAGAGAATCCGTATAGGTGTTCGAGTGTTCGAACCGTAATGCGCAAGAAATAGTATGTAAACCCCGTATTTACATATCTGCCACTGTGCAGGAGAATCCGTATAGGTGTTCGAGTGTTCGAACCGTAATGCGCAAGAAATGGTATGGAAACCCCGTATTTACATATCTGCCACTGTGCAGGAGAATCCGTATAGGTGTTCGAGTGTTCGAACCGTAATGCGCAAGAAATGGTATGTAAACCCCGTATTTACGTATCTACCACTGTGCAGGAGAATCCGTATAGGTGTTCGAGTGTTCGAACCGTAATGCGCAAGAAATGGTATGGAAACCCCGTATTTACATATCTGCCACTGTGCAGGAGAATCCGTATAGGTGTTCGAGTGTTCGAACCGTAATGCGCAAGAAATGGTATGGAAACCCTGTATTTACATATCTGCCACTGTGTAGGAGAATCCGTATAGGTGTTCGAGTGTTCGAACCGTAATGCGCAAGAAATGGTATGTAAACCCCGTATTTACATATCTGCCACTGTGCAGGAGAATCCGTATAGGTGTTTGAGTCTTCGAACCGTATTGCGCAAGAAATGGTATTTAAACCCCGTATTTACATATCTGCCACTGTGCAGGAGAATCCGTATAGGTGTTCGAGTGTTCGAACCGTAATGCGCAAGAAATGGTATGGAAACACCGTATTTACATATCTGCCACTGTGCAGGAGAATCCGTATAGGTGTTCGAGTGTTCGAACCGTAATGCGCAAGAAATGGTATGTAAACCCCGTATTTACGTATCTGCCACTGTGCAGGAGAATCCGTATAGGTGTTCGAGTGTTCGAACCGTAATGCGCAAGAAATGGTATGGAAACCCCGTATTTACATATCTGCCACTGTGCAAGAGAATCCGTATAGGTGTTCGAGTGTTCGAACCGTAATGCGCAAGAAATGGTATGTAAACCCCGTATTTACATATCTGCCACTGTGCAGGAGAATCCGTATAGGTGTTCGACTGTTCGAACCGTAATGCGCAAGAAATGGTATGGAAACCCCGTATTTACATATCTGCCACTGTGCAGGAGAATCCGTATAGGTGTTCGAGTGTTCGAACCGTAATGCGCAAGAAATGGTATGGAAACCCTGTATTTACATATCTGCCACTGTGCAGGAGAATCCGTATAGGTGTTCGAGTGTTCGAACCGTAATGCGCAAGAAATGGTATGGAAACTCCGTATTTACATATCTGCCACTGTGCAAGAGAATCCTTATAGGTGTTCGAGTGTTCGAACCGTAATGCGCAAGAAATGGTATGTAAACCCCGTATTTACATATCTGCCACTGTGCAGGAGAATCCGTATAGGTGTTTGAGTGTTCGAACCGTATTGCGCAAGAAATGGTATTTAAACCCCGTATTTACATATCTGCCACTGTGCAGGAGAATCCGTATAGGTGGTCGAGTGTTCGAACCGTAATGCGCAAGAAATGGTATGTAAACCCCGTATTTACATATCAGCCACTGTGCGGGAGAATCCGCATAGGTGTTCGAGTGTTCGAACCGTAATGCGCAAGAAATGGTATGTAAACCCCGTATTTACATATCTGCCACTGTGCAGGAGAATCCGTATAGGTGTTCGAGTGTTCGAACCGTAATGCGCAAGAAATGGTATGGAAACCCCGTATTTACATATCTGCCACTGTGCAAGAGAATCCGTATAGGTGTTCGAGTGTTCGAACCGTATTGCGCAAGAAATGGTATGTAAACCCCGTATTTACATATCTGTCACTGTGCAGGAGAATCCGTATAGGTGTTCTAGTGTTCGTACCGTAATGCGCAAGAAATGGTATGTAAACCCCGTATTTACATATCTGCCACTGTGCAGGAGAATCCGTATAGGTGTTCGAGTGTTCGAACCGTAATGCGCAAGAAATGGTATGGAAACCCCGTATTTACATATCTGCCACTGTGCAGGAGAATCCGTATAGGTGTTCGAGTGTTCGAACCGTAATGCGCAAGAAATGGTATGGAAACCCTGTATTTACATATCTGCCACTGTGCAGGAGAATCCGTATAGGTGTTCGAGTGTTCGAACCGTAATGCGCAAGAAATGGTATGTAAACCCCGTATTTACATATCTGCCACTGTGCAGGAGAATCCGTATAGGTGTTTGAGTCTTCGAACCGTATTGCGCAAGAAATGGTATTTAAACCCCGTATTTACATATCTGCCACTGTGCAGGAGAATCCGTATAGGTGTTCGAGTGTTCGAACCGTAATGCGCAAGAAATGGTATGGAAACCCCGTATTTACATATCTGCCACTGTGCAGGAGAATCCGTATAGGTGTTCGAGTGTTCGAACCGTAATGCGCAAGAAATGGTATGTAAACCCCGTATTTACGTATCTGCCACTGTGCAGGAGAATCCGTATAGGTGTTCGAGTGTTCGAACCGTAATGCGCAAGAAATGGTATGGAAACCCCGTATTTACATATCTGCCACTGTGCAAGAGAATCCGTATAGGTGTTCGAGTGTTCGAACCGTAATGCGCAAGAAATGGTATGTAAACCCCGTATTTACATATCTGCCACTGTGCAGGAGAATCCGTATAGGTGTTCGACTGTTCGAACCGTAATGCGCAAGAAATGGTATGGAAACCCCGTATTTACATATCTGCCACTGTGCAGGAGAATCCGTATAGGTGTTCGAGTGTTCGAACCGTAATGCGCAAGAAATGGTATGGAAACCCTGTATTTACATATCTGCCACTGTGCAGGAGAATCCGTATAGGTGTTCGAGTGTTCGAACCGTAATGCGCAAGAAATGGTATGGAAACTCCGTATTTACATATCTGCCACTGTGCAAGAGAATCCTTATAGGTGTTCGAGTGTTCGAACCGTAATGCGCAAGAAATGGTATGTAAACCCCGTATTTACATATCTGCCACTGTGCAGGAGAATCCGTATAGGTGTTTGAGTGTTCGAACCGTATTGCGCAAGAAATGGTATTTAAACCCCGTATTTACATATCTGCCACTGTGCAGGAGAATCCGTATAGGTGGTCGATTGTTCGAACCGTAATGCGCAAGAAATGGTATGTAAACCCCGTATTTACATATCTGCCACTGTGCGGGAGAATCCGCATAGGTGTTCGAGTGTTCGAACCGTAATGCGCAAGAAATGGTATGTAAACCCCGTATTTACATATCTGCCACTGTGCAGGAGAATCCGTATAGGTGTTCGAGTGTTCGAACCGTAATGCGCAAGAAATGGTATGGAAACCCCGTATTTACATATCTGCCACTGTGCAAGAGAATCCGTATAGGTGTTCGAGTGTTCGAACCGTAATGCGCAAGAAATAGTATGTAAACCCCGTATTTACATATCTGCCACTGTGCAGGAGAATCCGTATAGGTGTTCGAGTGTTCGAACCGTAATGCGCAAGAAATGGTATGGAAACCCCGTATTTACATATCTGCCACTGTGCAAGAGAATCCGTATAGGTGTTCGAGTGTTCGAACCGTAATGCGCAAGAAATAGTATGTAAACCCCGTATTTACATATCTGCCACTGTGCAGGAGAATCCGTATAGGTGTTCGAGTGTTCGAACCGTAATGCGCAAGAAATGGTATGGAAACCCCGTATTTACATATCTGCCACTGTGCAGGAGAATCCGTATAGGTGTTCGAGTGTTCGAACCGTAATGCGCAAGAAATGGTATGTAAACCCCGTATTTACGTATCTGCCACTGTGCAGGAGAATCCGTATAGGTGTTCGAGTGTTCAAACCGTAATGCGCAAGAAATGGTATGGAAACCCCGTATTTACATATCTGCCACTGTGCAAGAGAATCCGTATAGGTGTTCGAGTGTTCGAACCGTAATGCGCAAGAAATGGTATGTAAACCCCGTATTTACATATCTGTCACTGTGCAGGAGAATCCGTATAGGTGTTCGAGTGTTCGAACCGTAATGCGCAAGAAATGGTATGTAAACCCCGTATTTACATATCTGCCACTTTGCAGGAGAATCCGTATAGGTGTTTGAGTGTTCGAACCGTATTGCGCAAGAAATGGTATTTAAACCCCGTATTTACATATCTGCCACTGTGCAGGAGAATCCGTATAGGTGTTCGAGTGTTCGAACCGTAATGCGCAAGAAATGGTATGGAAACCCCGTATTTACATATCTGCCACTGTGCAGGAGAATCCGTATAGGTGTTCGAGTGTTCGAACCGTAATGCGCAAGAAATGGTATGTAAACCCCGTATTTACGTATCTGCCACTGTGCAGGAGAATCCGTATAGGTGTTCGAGTGTTCGAACCGTAATGCGCAAGAAAAGGTATGGAAACCCCGTATTTACATATCTGCCACTGTGCAAGAGAATCCGTATAGGTGTTCGAGTGTTCGAACCGTAATGCGCAAGAAATGGTATGTAAACCCCGTATTTACATATCTGTCACTGTGCAGGAGAATCCGTATAGGTGTTCGAGTGTTCGAACCGTAATGCGCAAGAAATGGTATGTAAACCCCGTATTTACATATCTGCCACTTTGCAGGAGAATCCGTATAGGTGTTTGAGTGTTCGAACCGTATTGCGCAAGAAATGGTATTTAAACCCCGTATTTACATATCTGCCACTGTGCAGGAGAATCCGTATAGGTGTTCGAGTGTTCGAACCGTAATGCGCAAGAAATGGTATGGAAACCCCGTATTTACATATCTGCCACTGTGCAGGAGAATCCGTATAGGTGTTCGAGTGTTCGAACCGTAATGCGCAAGAAATGGTATGTAAACCCCGTATTTACGTATCTGCCACTGTGCAGGAGAATCCGTATAGGTGTTCGAGTGTTCGAACCGTAATGCGCAAGAAATGGTATGGAAACCCCGTATTTACATATCTGCCACTGTGCAAGAGAATCCGTATAGGTGTTCGAGTGTTCGAACCGTAATGCGCAAGAAATAGTATGTAAACCCCGTATTTACATATCTGCCACTGTGCAGGAGAATCCGTATAGGTGTTCGAGTGTTCGAACCGTAATGCGCAAGAAATGGTATGGAAACCCCGTATTTACATATCTGCCACTGTGCAGGAGAATCCGTATAGGTGTTCGAGTGTTCGAACCGTAATGCGCAAGAAATGGTATGGAAACCCTGTATTTACATATCTGCCACTGTGCAGGAGAATCCGTATAGGTGTTCGAGTGTTCGAACCGTAATGCGCAAGAAATGGTATGTAAACCCTGTATTTACATATCTGCCACTGTGCAGGAGAATCCGTATAGGTGTTTGAGTGTTCGAACCGTATTGCGCAAGAAATGGTATTTAAACCCCGTATTTACATATCTGCCACTGTGCAGGAGAATCCGTATAGGTGGTCGAGTGTTCGAACCGTAATGCGCAAGAAATGGTATGGAAACCCCGTATTTACATATCTGCCACTGTGCGGGAGAATCCGTATAGGTGTTCGAGTGTTCGAACCGTAATGCGCAAGAAATGGTATGTAAACCCCGTATTTACATATCTGCCACTGTGCAGGAGAATCCGTATAGGTGTTCGAGTGTTCGAACCGTAATGCGCAAGAAATGGTATGGAAACCCCGTATTTACATATCTGCCACTGTGCAAGAGAATCCGTATAGGTGTTCGAGTGTTCGAACCGTAATGCGCAAGAAATAGTATGTAAACCCCGTATTTACATATCTGCCACTGTGCAGGAGAATCCGTATAGGTGTTCGAGTGTTCGAACCGTAATGCGCAAGAAATGGTATGGAAACCCCGTATTTACATATCTGCCACTGTGCAGGAGAATCCGTATAGGTGTTCGAGTGTTCGAACCGTAATGCGCAAGAAATGGTATGTAAACCCCGTATTTACGTATCTGCCACTGTGCAGGAGAATCCGTATAGGTGTTCGAGTGTTCGAACCGTAATGCGCAAGAAATGGTATGGAAACCCCGTATTTACATATCTGCCACTGTGCAAGAGAATCCGTATAGGTGTTCGAGTGTTCGAACCGTAATGCGCAAGAAATGGTATGTAAACCCCGTATTTACATATCTGTCACTATGCAGGAGAATCCGTATAGGTGTTCGAGTGTTCGAACCGTAATGCGCAAGAAATGGTATGTAAACCCCGTATTTACATATCTGCCACTGTGCAGGAGAATCCGTATAGGTGTTCGAGTGTTCGAACCGTAATGCGCAAGAAATGGTATGGAAACCCCGTATTTACATATCTGCCACTGTGCAGGAGAATCCGTATAGGTGTTCGAGTGTTCGAACCGTAATGCGCAAGAAATGGTATGGAAACCCTGTATTTACATATCTGCCACTGTGCAGGAGAATCCGTATAGGTGTTCGAGTGTTCGAACCGTAATGCGCAAGAAATGGTCTGTAAACCCCGTATTTACATATCTGCCACTATGCAGGAGAATCCGTATAGGTGTTTGAGTGTTCGAACCGTATTGCGCAAGAAATGGTATTTAAACCCCGTATTTACATATCTGGCACTGTGTAGGAGAATCCGTATAGGTGTTCGAGTGTTCGAACCGTAATGCGCAAGAAATGGTATGGAAACCCCGTATTTACATATCTGCCACTGTGTAGGAGAATCCATATAGGTGTTCGAGTGTTCGAACCGTAATGCGCAAGAAATGGTATGTAAACCCCGTATTTACATATCTGCCACTGTGCAGGAGAATCCGTATAGGTGTTCGAGTGTTCGAACCGTAATGCGCAAGAAATGGTATGGAAACCCCGTATTTACATATCTGCCACTGTGCAAGAGAATCCGTATAGGTGTTCGAGTGTTCGAACCGTAATGCGCAAGAAATGGTATGTAAACCCCGTATTTACATATCTGCCACTGTGCAGGAGAATCCGTATAGGTGTTCGAGTGTTCGAACCGTAATGCGCAAGAAATGGTATGTAAACCCCGTATTTACGTATCTGCCACTGTGCAGGAGAATCCGTATAGGTGTTCGAGTGTTCGAACCGTAATGCGCAAGAAATGGTATGGAAACCCCGTATTTACATATCTGCCACTGTGCAGGAGAATCCGTATAGGTGTTCGAGTGTTCGAACCGTAATGCGCAAGAAATGGTATGTAAACCCCGTATTTACGTATCTGCCACTGTGCAGGAGAATCCGTATAGGTGTTCGAGTGTTCGAACCGTAATGCGCAAGAAATGGTATGGAAACCCCGTATTTACATATCTGCCACTTTGCAAGAGAATCCGTATAGGTGTTCGAGTGTTCGAACCGTAATGCGCAAGAAATGGTATGTAAACCCCGTATTTACATATCTGTCACTGTGCAGGAGAATCCGTATAGGTGTTCGAGTGTTCGAACCGTAATGCGCAAGAAATGGTATGTAAACCCCGTATTTACATATCTGCCACTTTGCAGGAGAATCCGTATAGGTGTTTGAGTGTTCGAACCGTATTGCGCAAGAAATGGTATTTAAACCCCGTATTTACATATCTGCCACTGTGCAGGAGAATCCGTATAGGTGTTCGAGTGTTCGAACCGTAATGCGCAAGAAATGGTATGGAAACCCCGTATTTACATATCTGCCACTGTGCAGGAGAATCCATATAGGTGTTCGAGTGTTCGAACCGTAATGCGCAAGAAATGGTATGTAAACCCCGTATTTACATATCTGCCACTGTGCAGGAGAATCCGTATAGGTGTTCGAGTGTTCGAACCGTAATGCGCAAGAAATGGTATGGAAACCCCGTATTTACATATCTGCCACTGTGCAAGAGAATCCGTATAGGTGTTCGAGTGTTCGAACCGTAATGCGCAAGAAATAGTATGTAAACCCCGTATTTACATATCTGCCACTGTGCAGGAGAATCCGTATAGGTGTTCGAGTGTTCGAACCGTAATGCGCAAGAAATGGTATGGAAACCCCGTATTTACATATCTGCCACTGTGCAGGAGAATCCGTATAGGTGTTCGAGTGTTCGAACCGTAATGCGCAAGAAATGGTATGGAAACCCTGTATTTACATATCTGCCACTGTGCAGGAGAATCCGTATAGGTGTTCGAGTGTTCGAACCGTAATGCGCAAGAAATGGTATGTAAACCCTGTATTTACATATCTGCCACTGTGCAGGAGAATCCGTATAGGTGTTCGAGTGTTCGAACCGTAATGCGCAAGAAATGGTATGTAAACCCCGTATTTACATATCTGTCACTGTGCAGGAGAATCCGTATAGGTGTTCGAGTGTTCGAACCGTAATGCGCAAGAAATGGTCTGTAAACCCCGTATTTACATATCTGCCACTATGCAGGAGAATCCGTATAGGTGTTTGAGTGTTCGAACCGTATTGCGCAAGAAATGGTATTTAAACCCCGTATTTACATATCTGGCACTGTGTAGGAGAATCCGTATAGGTGTTCGAGTGTTCGAACCGTAATGCGCAAGAAATGGTATGGAAACCCCGTATTTACATATCTGCCACTGTGTAGGAGAATCCATATAGGTGTTCGAGTGTTCGAACCGTAATGCGCAAGAAATGGTATGTAAACCCCGTATTTACATATCTGCCACTGTGCAGGAGAATCCGTATAGGTGTTCGAGTGTTCGAACCGTAATGCGCAAGAAATGGTATGGAAACCCCGTATTTACATATCTGCCACTGTGCAAGAGAATCCGTATAGGTGTTCGAGTGTTCGAACCGTAATGCGCAAGAAATAGTATGTAAACCCCGTATTTACATATCTGCCACTGTGCAGGAGAATCCGTATAGGTGTTCGAGTGTTCGAACCGTAATGCGCAAGAAATGGTATGGAAACCCCGTATTTACATATCTGCCACTGTGCAGGAGAATCCGTATAGGTGTTCGAGTGTTCGAACCGTAATGCGCAAGAAATGGTATGTAAACCCCGTATTTACGTATCTGCCACTGTGCAGGAGAATCCGTATAGGTGTTCGAGTGTTCGAACCGTAATGCGCAAGAAATGGTATGGAAACCCCGTATTTACATATCTGCCACTGTGCAAGAGAATCCGTATAGGTGTTCGAGTGTTCGAACCGTAATGCGCAAGAAATGGTATGTAAACCCCGTATTTACATATCTGTCACTGTGCAGGAGAATCCGTATAGGTGTTCGAGTGTTCGAACCGTAATGCGCAAGAAATGGTATGTAAACCCCGTATTTACATATCTGCCACTTTGCAGGAGAATCCGTATAGGTGTTTGAGTGTTCGAACCGTATTGCGCAAGAAATGGTATTTAAACCCCGTATTTACATATCTGCCACTGTGCAGGAGAATCCGTATAGGTGTTCGAGTGTTCGAACCGTAATGCGCAAGAAATGGTATGGAAACCCCGTATTTACATATCTGCCACTGTGCAGGAGAATCCATATAGGTGTTCGAGTGTTCGAACCGTAATGCGCAAGAAATGGTATGTAAACCCCGTATTTACATATCTGCCACTGTGCAGGAGAATCCGTATAGGTGTTCGAGTGTTCGAACCGTAATGCGCAAGAAATGGTATGGAAACCCCGTATTTACATATCTGCCACTGTGCAAGAGAATCCGTATAGGTGTTCGAGTGTTCGAACCGTAATGCGCAAGAAATAGTATGTAAACCCCGTATTTACAAATCTGCCACTGTGCAGGAGAATCCGTATAGGTGTTCGAGTGTTCGAACCGTAATGCGCAAGAAATGGTATGGAAACCCCGTATTTACATATCTGCCACTGTGCAGGAGAATCCGTATAGGTGTTCGAGTGTTCGAACCGTAATACGCAAGAAATGGTATGGAAACCCTGTATTTACATATCTGCCACTGTGCAGGAGAATCCGTATAGGTGTTCGAGTGTTCGAACCGTAATGCGCAAGAAATGGTATGTAAACCCTGTATTTACATATCTGCCACTGTGCAGGAGAATCCGTATAGGTGTTTGAGTGTTCGAACCGTATTGCGCAAGAAATGGTATTTAAACCCCGTATTTACATATCTGCCACTGTGCAGGAGAATCCGTATAGGTGGTCGAGTGTTCGAACCGTAATGCGCAAGAAATGGTATGGAAACCCCGTATTTACATATCTGCCACTGTGCGGGAGAATCCGTATAGGTGTTCGAGTGTTCGAACCGTAATGCGCAAGAAATGGTATGTAAACCCCGTATTTACATATCTGCCACTGTGCAGGAGAATCCGTATAGGTGTTCGAGTGTTCGAACCGTAATGCGCAAGAAATGGTATGGAAACCCCGTATTTACATATCTGCCACTGTGCAAGAGAATCCGTATAGGTGTTCGAGTGTTCGAACCGTAATGCGCAAGAAATAGTATGTAAACCCCGTATTTACATATCTGCCACTGTGCAGGAGAATCCGTATAGGTGTTCGAGTGTTCGAACCGTAATGCGCAAGAAATGGTATGGAAACCCCGTATTTACATATCTGCCACTGTGCAGGAGAATCCGTATAGGTGTTCGAGTGTTCGAACCGTAATGCGCAAGAAATGGTATGTAAACCCCGTATTTACGTATCTGCCACTGTGCAGGACAATCCGTATAGGTGTTCGAGTGTTCGAACCGTAATGCGCAAGAAATGGTATGGAAACCCCGTATTTACATATCTGCCACTGTGCAAGAGAATCCGTATAGGTGTTCGAGTGTTCGAACCGTAATGCGCAAGAAATGGTATGTAAACCCCGTATTTACATATCTGTCACTATGCAGGAGAATCCGTATAGGTGTTCGAGTGTTCGAACCGTAATGCGCAAGAAATGGTATGTAAACCCCGTATTTACATATCTGCCACTGTGCAGGAGAATCCGTATAGGTGTTCGAGTGTTCGAACCGTAATGCGCAAGAAATGGTATGGAAACCCCGTATTTACATATCTGCCACTGTGCAGGAGAATCCGTATAGGTGTTCGAGTGTTCGAACCGTAATGCGCAAGAAATGGTATGGAAACCCTGTATTTACATATCTGCCACTGTGCAGGAGAATCCGTATAGGTGTTCGAGTGTTCGAACCGTAATGCGCAAGAAATGGTCTGTAAACCCCGTATTTACATATCTGCCACTATGCAGGAGAATCCGTATAGGTGTTTGAGTGTTCGAACCGTATTGCGCAAGAAATGGTATTTAAACCCCGTATTTACATATCTGGCACTGTGCAGGAGAATCCGTATAGGTGTTCGAGTGTTCGAACCGTAATGCGCAAGAAATGGTATGGAAACCCCGTATTTACATATCTGCCACTGTGTAGGAGAATCCATATAGGTGTTCGAGTGTTCGAACCGTAATGCGCAAGAAATGGTATGTAAACCCCGTATTTACATATCTGCCACTGTGCAGGAGAATCCGTATTGGTGTTCGAGTGTTCGAACCGTAATGCGCAAGAAATGGTATGGAAACCCCGTATTTACATATCTGCCACTGTGCAAGAGAATCCGTATAGGTGTTCGAGTGTTCGAACCGTAATGCGCAAGAAATAGTATGTAAACCCCGTATTTACATATCTGCCACTGTGCAGGAGAATCCGTATAGGTGTTCGAGTGTTCGAACCGTAATGCGCAAGAAATGGTATGGAAACCCCGTATTTACATATCTGCCACTGTGCAGGAGAATCCGTATAGGTGTTCGAGTGTTCGAACCGTAATGCGTAAGAAATGGTATGGAAACCCTGTATTTACATATCTGCCACTGTGCAGGAGAATCCGTATAGGTGTTCGAGTGTTCGAACCGTAATGCGCAAGAAATGGTATGTAAACCCCGTATTTACATATCTGCCACTGTGCAGGAGAATCCGTATAGGTGTTTGAGTGTTCGAACCGTATTGCGCAAGAAATGGTATTTAAACCCCGTATTTACATATCTGCCACTGTGCAGGAGAATCCGTATAGGTGTTCGAGTGTTCGAACCGTAATGCGCAAGAAATGGTATGGAAACCCCGTATTTACATATCTGCCACTGTGTAGGAGAATCCATATAGGTGTTCGAGTGTTCGAACCGTAATGCGCAAGAAATGGTATGTAAACCCCGTATTTACATATCTGCCACTGTGCAGGAGAATCCGTATGGGTGTTCGAGTGTTCGAACCGTAATGCGCAAGAAATGGTATGGAAACCCCGTATTTACATATCTGCCACTGTGCAAGAGAATCCGTATAGGTGTTCGAGTGTTCGAACCGTAATGCGCAAGAAATAGTATGTAAACCCCGTATTTACATATCTGCCACTGTGCAGGAGAATCCGTATAGGTGTTCGGGTGTTCGAACCGTAATCCGCAAGAAATGGTATGGAAACCCCGTATTTACATATCTGCCACTGTGCAGGAGAATCCGTATAGGTGTTCGAGTGTTCGAACCGTAATGCGCAAGAAAATGGTATGGAAACCCTGTATTTACATATCTGCCACTGTGCAGGAGAATCCGTATAGGTGTTCGAGTGTTCGAACCGTAATGCGCAAGAAATGGTATGTAAACCCCGTATTTACATATCTGCCACTGTGCAGGAGAATCCGTATAGGTGTTTGAGTGTTCGAACCGTATTGCGCAAGAAATGGTATTTAAACCCCGTATTTACATATCTGCCACTGTGCAGGAGAATCCGTATAGGTGGTCGAGTGTTCGAACCGTAATGCGCAAGAAATGGTATGTAAACCCCGTATTTACATATCTGCCACTGTGCGGGAGAATCCGTATAGGTGTTCGAGTGTTCGAACCGTAATGCGCAAGAAATGGTATGTAAACCCCGTATTTACATATCTGCCACTGTGCAGGAGAATCCGTATAGGTGTTCGAGTGTTCGAACCGTAATGCGCAAGAAATGGTATGGAAACCCCGTATTTACATATCTGCCACTGTGCAAGAGAATCCGTATAGGTGTTCGAGTGTTCGAACCGTAATGCGCAAGAAATAGTATGTAAACCCCGTATTTACATATCTGCCACTGTGCAGGAGAATCCGTATAGGTGTTCGAGTGTTCGAACCGTAATGCGCAAGAAATGGTATGGAAACCCCGTATTTACATATCTGCCACTGTGCAGGAGAATCCGTATAGGTGTTCGAGTGTTCGAACCGTAATGCGCAAGAAATGGTATGTAAACCCCGTATTTACGTATCTGCCACTGTGCAGGAGAATCCGTATAGGTGTTCGAGTGTTCGAACCGTAATGCGCAAGAAATGGTATGGAAACCCCGTATTTACATATCTGCCACTGTGTAGGAGAATCCATATAGGTGTTCGAGTGTTCGAACCGTAATGCGCAAGAAATGGTATGTAAACCCCGTATTTACATATCTGCCACTGTGCAGGAGAATCCGTATAGGTGTTCGAGTGTTCGAACCGTAATGCGCAAGAAATGGTATGGAAACCCCGTATTTACATATCTGCCACTGTGCAAGAGAATCCGTATAGGTGTTCGAGTGTTCGAACCGTAATGCGCAAGAAATAGTATGTAAACCCCGTATTTACATATCTGCCACTGTGCAGGAGAATCCGTATAGGTGTTCGAGTGTTCGAACCGTAATGCGCAAGAAATGGTATGGAAACCCCGTATTTACATATCTGCCACTGTGCAGGAGAATCCGTATAGGTGTTCGAGTGTTCGAACCGTAATGCGCAAGAAATGGTATGGAAACCCTGTATTTACATATCTGCCACTGTGCAGGAGAATCCGTATAGGTGTTCGAGTGTTCGAACCGTAATGCGCAAGAAATGGTATGTAAACCCCGTATTTACATATCTGCCACTGTGCAGGATAATCCGTATAGGTGTTTGAGTGTTCGAACCGTATTGCGCAAGAAATGGTATTTAAACCCCGTATTTACATATCTGCCACTGTGCAGGAGAATCCGTATAGGTGTTTGAGTGTTCGAACCGTATTGCGCAAGAAATGGTATTTAAACCCCGTATTTACATATCTGCCACTGTGCAGGAGAATCCGTATAGGTGGTCGAGTGTTCGAACCGTAATGCGCAAGAAATGGTATGTAAACCCCGTATTTACATATCTGCCACTGTGCAGGAGAATCCGTATAGGTGTTCGAGTGTTCGAACCGTAATGCGCAAGAAATGGTATGTAAACCCCGTATTTACATATCTGCCACTGTGCAGGAGAATCCGTATAGGTGTTCGAGTGTTCGAACCGTAATGCGCAAGAAATGGTATGGAAACCCCGTATTTACATATCTGCCACTGTGCAAGAGAATCCGTATAGGTGTTCGAGTGTTGGAACCGTAATGCGCAAGAAATAGTATGTAAACCCCGTATTTACATATCTGCCACTGTGCAGGAGAATCCGTATAGGTGTTCGTGTGTTCGAACCGTAATCCGCAAGAAATGGTATGGAAACCCCGTATTTACATATCTGCCACTGTGCAGGAGAATCCGTATAGGTGTTCGAGTGTTCGAACCGTAATGCGCAAGAAATGGTATGGAAACCCTGTATTTACATATCTGCGACTGTGCAGGAGAATCCGTATAGGTGTTCGAGTGTTCGAACCGTAATGCGCAAGAAATGGTATGTAAACCCCGTATTTACATATCTGCCACTGTGCAGGAGAATCCGTATAGGTGTTTGAGTGTTCGAACCGTATTGCGCAAGAAATGGTATTTAAACCCCGTATTTACATATCTGCCACTGTGCAGGAGAATCCGTATAGGTGGTCGAGTGTTCGAACCGTAATGCGCAAGAAATGGTATGTAAACCCCGTATTTACATATCTGCCACTGTGCGGGAGAATCCGTATAGGTGTTCGAGTGTTCGAACCGTAATGCGCAAGAAATGGTATGTAAACCCCGTATTTACATATCTGCCACTGTGCAGGAGAATCCGTATAGGTGTTCGAGTGTTCGAACCGTAATGCGCAAGAAATGGTATGGAAACCCCGTATTTACATATCTGCCACTGTGCAAGAGAATCCGTATAGGTGTTCGAGTGTTCGAACCGTAATGCGCAAGAAATAGTATGTAAACCCCGTATTTACATATCTGCCACTGTGCAGGAGAATCCGTATAGGTGTTCGAGTGTTCGAACCGTAATGCGCAAGAAATGGTATGGAAACCCCGTATTTACATATCTGCCACTATGCAGGAGAATCCGTATAGGTGTTCGAGTGTTCGAACCGTAATGCGCAAGAAATGGTATGTAAACCCCGTATTTACGTATCTGCCACTGTGCAGGAGAATCCGTATAGGTGTTCGAGTGTTCGAACCGTAATGCGCAAGAAATGGTATGGAAACCCCGTATTTACATATCTGCCACTGTGTAGGAGAATCCATATAGGTGTTCGAGTGTTCGAACCGTAATGCGCAAGAAATGGTATGTAAACCCCGTATTTACATATCTGCCACTGTGCAGGAGAATCCGTATAGGTGTTCGAGTGTTCGAACCGTAATGCGCAAGAAATGGTATGGAAACCCCGTATTTACATATCTGCCACTGTGCAAGAGAATCCGTATAGGTGTTCGAGTGTTCGAACCGTAATGCGCAAGAAATAGTATGTAAACCCCGTATTTACATATCTGCCACTGTGCAGGAGAATCCGTATAGGTGTTCGAGTGTTCGAACCGTAATGCGCAAGAAATGGTATGGAAACCCCGTATTTACATATCTGCCACTGTGCAGGAGAATCCGTATAGGTGTTCGAGTGTTCGAACCGTAATGCGCAAGAAATGGTATGTAAACCCCGTATTTACGTATCTGCCACTGTGCAGGAGAATCCGTATAGGTGTTCGAGTGTTCGAACCGTAATGCGCAAGAAATGGTATGGAAACCCCGTATTTACATATCTGCCACTGTGTAGGAGAATCCATATAGGTGTTCGAGTGTTCGAACCGTAATGCGCAAGAAATGGTATGTAAACCCCGTATTTACATATCTGCCACTGTGCAGGAGAATCCGTATAGGTGTTCGAGTGTTCGAACCGTAATGCGCAAGAAATGGTATGGAAACCCCGTATTTACATATCTGCCACTGTGCAAGAGAATCCGTATAGGTGTTCGAGTGTTCGAACCGTAATGCGCAAGAAATAGTATGTAAACCCCGTATTTACATATCTGCCACTGTGCAGGAGAATCCGTATAGGTGTTCGAGTGTTCGAACCGTAATGCGCAAGAAATGGTATGGAAACCCCGTATTTACATATCTGCCACTGTGCAGGAGAATCCGTATAGGTGTTCGAGTGTTCGAACCGTAATGCGCAAGAAATGGTATGGAAACCCTGTATTTACATATCTGCCACTGTGCAGGAGAATCCGTATAGGTGTTCGAGTGTTCGAACCGTAATGCGCAAGAAATGGTATGTAAACCCCGTATTTACATATCTGCCACTGTGCAGGATAATCCGTATAGGTGTTTGAGTGTTCGAACCGTATTGCGCAAGAAATGGTATTTAAACCCCGTATTTACATATCTGCCACTGTGCAGGAGAATCCGTATAGGTGTTTGAGTGTTCGAACCGTATTGCGCAAGAAATGGTATTTAAACCCCGTATTTACATATCTGCCACTGTGCAGGAGAATCCGTATAGGTGGTCGAGTGTTCGAACCGTAATGCGCAAGAAATGGTATGTAAACCCCGTATTTACATATCTGCCACTGTGCGGGAGAATCCGTATAGGTGTTCGAGTGTTCGAACCGTAATGCGCAAGAAATGGTATGTAAACCCCGTATTTACATATCTGCCACTGTGCAGGAGAATCCGTATAGGTGTTCGAGTGTTCGAACCGTAATGCGCAAGAAATGGTATGGAAACCCCGTATTTACATATCTGCCACTGTGCAAGAGAATCCGTATAGGTGTTCGAGTGTTGGAACCGTAATGCGCAAGAAATAGTATGTAAACCCCGTATTTACATATCTGCCACTGTGCAGGAGAATCCGTATAGGTGTTCGTGTGTTCGAACCGTAATCCGCAAGAAATGGTATGGAAACCCCGTATTTACATATCTGCCACTGTGCAGGAGAATCCGTATAGGTGTTCGAGTGTTCGAACCGTAATGCGCAAGAAATGGTATGGAAACCCTGTATTTACATATCTGCGACTGTGCAGGAGAATCCGTATAGGTGTTCGAGTGTTCGAACCGTAATGCGCAAGAAATGGTATGTAAACCCCGTATTTACATATCTGCCACTGTGCAGGAGAATCCGTATAGGTGTTTGAGTGTTCGAACCGTATTGCGCAAGAAATGGTATTTAAACCCCGTATTTACATATCTGCCACTGTGCAGGAGAATCCGTATAGGTGGTCGAGTGTTCGAACCGTAATGCGCAAGAAATGGTATGTAAACCCCGTATTTACATATCTGCCACTGTGCGGGAGAATCCGTATAGGTGTTCGAGTGTTCGAACCGTAATGCGCAAGAAATGGTATGTAAACCCCGTATTTACATATCTGCCACTGTGCAGGAGAAACCGTATAGGTGTTCGAGTGTTCGAACCGTAATGCGCAAGAAATGGTATGGAAACCCCGTATTTACATATCTGCCACTGTGCAAGAGAATCCGTATAGGTGTTCGAGTGTTCGAACCGTAATGCGCAAGAAATAGTATGTAAACCCCGTATTTACATATCTGCCACTGTGCAGGAGAATCCGTATAGGTGTTCGAGTGTTCGAACCGTAATGCGCAAGAAATGGTATGGAAACCC
This sequence comes from Camellia sinensis, assembly GCF_055761805.1. Taxonomy (NCBI): domain Eukaryota; kingdom Viridiplantae; phylum Streptophyta; class Magnoliopsida; order Ericales; family Theaceae; genus Camellia; species Camellia sinensis. The sequence continues at coordinate 6,232,067 of NC_138965.1, forward strand.
CGTATTTACATATCTGCCACTGTGCAGGAGAATCCGTATAGGTGTTCGAGTGTTCGAACCGTAATGCGCAAGAAATGGTATGTAAACCCCGTATTTACGTATCTGCCACTGTGCAGGAGAATCCGTATAGGTGTTCGAGTGTTCGAACCGTAATGCGCAAGAAATGGTATGGAAACCCCGTATTTACATATCTGCCACTGTGTAGGAGAATCCATATAGGTGTTCGAGTGTTCGAACCGTAATGCGCAAGAAATGGTATGTAAACCCCGTATTTACATATCTGCCACTGTGCAGGAGAATCCGTATAGGTGTTCGAGTGTTCGAACCGTAATGCGCAAGAAATGGTATGGAAACCCCGTATTTACATATCTGCCACTGTGCAAGAGAATCCGTATAGGTGTTCGAGTGTTCGAACCGTAATGCGCAAGAAATAGTATGTAAACCCCGTATTTACATATCTGCCACTGTGCAGGAGAATCCGTATAGGTGTTCGAGTGTTCGAACCGTAATGCGCAAGAAATGGTATGGAAACCCCGTATTTACATATCTGCCACTGTGCAGGAGAATCCGTATAGGTGTTCGAGTGTTCGAACCGTAATGCGCAAGAAATGGTATGGAAACCCTGTATTTACATATCTGCCACTGTGCAGGAGAATCCGTATAGGTGTTCGAGTGTTCGAACCGTAATGCGCAAGAAATGGTATGTAAACCCCGTATTTACATGTCTGCCACTGTGCAGGAGAATCCGTATAGGTGTTTGAGTGTTCGAACCGTATTGCGCAAGAAATGGTATTTAAACCCCGTATTTACATATCTGCCACTGTGCAGGAGAATCCGTATAGGTGTTCGAGTGTTCGAACCGTAATGCGCAAGAAATGGTATGGAAACCCCGTATTTACATATCTGCCACTGTGTAGGAGAATCCATATAGGTGTTCGAGTGTTCGAACCGTAATGCGCAAGAAATGGTATGTAAACCCCGTATTTACATATCTGCCACTGTGCAGAAGAATCCGTATGGGTGTTCGAGTGTTCGAACCGTAATGCGCAAGAAATGGTATGGAAACCCCGTATTTACATATCTGCCACTGTGCAAGAGAATCCGTATAGGTGTTCGAGTGTTCGAACCGTAATGCGCAAGAAATAGTATGTAAACCCCGTATTTACATATCTGCCACTGTGCAGGAGAATCCGTATAGGTGTTCGAGTGTTCGAACCGTAATCCGCAAGAAATGGTATGGAAACCCCGTATTTACATATCTGCCACTGTGCAGGAGAATCCGTATAGGTGTTCGAGTGTTCGAACCGTAATGCGCAAGAAATGGTATGGAAACCCTGTATTTACATATCTGCCACTGTGCAGGAGAATCCGTATAGGTGTTCGAGTGTTCGAACCGTAATGCGCAAGAAATGGTATGTAAACCCCGTATTTACATATCTGCCACTGTGCAGGAGAATCCGTATAGGTGTTTGAGTGTTCGAACCGTATTGCGCAAGAAATGGTATTTAAACCCCGTATTTACATATCTGCCACTGTGCAGGAGAATCCGTATAGGTGGTCGAGTGTTCGAACCGTATTGCGCAAGAAATGGTATGTAAACCCCGTATTAACATATCTGCCACTGTGCGGGAGAATCCGTCACTGTGCGGGAGAATCCGTATAGGTGTTCGAGTGTTCGAACCGTAATGCGCAAGAAATGGTATGTAAACCCAGTATTTACATATCTGCCAGTGTGCAGGAGAATCCGTATAGGTGTTCGAGTGTTCGAACCGTAATGCGCAAGAAATGGTATGGAAACCCCGTATTTACATATCTGCCACTGTGCAAGAGAATCCGTATAGGTGTTCGAGTGTTCGAACCGTAATGCGCAAGAAATAGTATGTAAACCCCGTATTTACATATCTGCCACTGTGCAGGAGAATCCGTATAGGTGTTCGAGTGTTCGAACCGTAATGCGCAAGAAATGGTATGGAAACCCCGTATTTACATATCTGCCACTGTGCAGGAGAATCCGTATAGGTGTTCGAGTGTTCGAACCGTAATGCGCAAGAAATGGTATGTAAACCCCGTATTTACGTATCTGCCACTGTGCAGGAGAATCCGTATAGGTGTTCGAGTGTTCGAACCGTAATGCGCAAGAAATGGTATGGAAACCCCGTATTTACATATCTGCCACTGTGGAAGAGAATCCGTATAGGTGTTCGAGTGTTCGAACCGTAATGCGCAAGAAATGGTATGTAAACCCCGTATTTACATATCTGTCACTATGCAGGAGAATCCGTATAGGTGTTCGAGTGTTCGAACCGTAATGCGCAAGAAATGGTATGTAAACCCCGTATTTACATATCTGCCACTGTGCGGGAGAATCCGTCACTGTGCGGGAGAATCCGTATAGGTGTTCGAGTGTTCGAACCGTAATGCGCAAGAAATGGTATGTAAACCCAGTATTTACATATCTGCCACTGTGCAGGAGAATCCGTATAGGTGTTCGAGTGTTCGAACCGTAATGCGCAAGAAATGGTATGGAAACCCCGTATTTACATATCTGCCACTGTGCAAGAGAATCCGTATAGGTGCTCGAGTGTTCGAACCGTAATGCGCAAGAAATAGTATGTAAACCCCGTATTTACATATCTGCCACTGTGCAGGAGAATCCGTATAGGTGTTCGAGTGTTCGAACCGTAATGCGCAAGAAATGGTATGGAAACCCCGTATTTACATATCTGCCACTGTGCAGGAGAATCCGTATAGGTGTTCGAGTGTTCGAACCGTAATGCGCAAGAAATGGTATGTAAACCCCGTATTTACGTATCTGCCACTGTGCAGGAGAATCCGTATAGGTGTTCGAGTGTTCGAACCGTAATGCGCAAGAAATGGTATGGAAACCCCGTATTTACATATCTGCCACTGTGGAAGAGAATCCGTATAGGTGTTCGAGTGTTCGAACCGTAATGCGCAAGAAATGGTATGTAAACCCCGTATTTACATATCTGTCACTATGCAGGAGAATCCGTATAGGTGTTCGAGTGTTCGAACCGTAATGCGCAAGAAATGGTATGGAAACCCCGTATTTACATATCTGCCACTGTGCAGGAGAATCCGTATAGGTGTTCGAGTGTTCGAACCGTAATGCGCAAGAAATGGTATGGAAACCCCGTATTTACATATCTGCCACTGTGCAGGAGAATCCGTATAGGTGTTCGAGTGTTCGAACCGTAATGCGCAAGAAATGGTATGTAAACCCCGTATTTACGTATCTGCCACTGTGCAGGAGAATCCGTATAGGTGTTCGAGTGTTCGAACCGTAATGCGCAAGAAATGGTATGGAAACCCCGTATTTACATATCTTCCACTGTGCAAGAGAATCCGTATAGGTGTTCGAGTGTTCGAACCGTAATGCGCAAGAAATAGTATGTAAACCCCGTATTTACATATCTGCCACTGTGCAGGAGAATCCGTATAGGTGTTCGAGTGTTCGAACCGTAATGCGCAAGAAATGGTATGGAAACCCCGTATTTACATATCTGCCACTGTGCAAGAGAATCCGTATAGGTGTTCGAGTGTTCGAACCGTAATGCGCAAGAAATAGTATGTAAACCCCGTATTTACATATCTGCCACTGTGCAGGAGAATCCGTATAGGTGTTCGAGTGTTCGAACCGTAATGCGCAAGAAATGGTATGGAAACCCCGTATTTACATATCTGCCACTGTGCAGGAGAATCCGTATAGGTGTTCGAGTGTTCGAACCGTAATGCGCAAGAAATGGTATGTAAACCCCGTATTTACGTATCTGCCACTGTGCAGGAGAATCCGTATAGGTGTTCGAGTGTTCGAACCGTAATGCGCAAGAAATGGTATGGAAACCCCGTATTTACATATCTGCCACTGTGTAGGAGAATCCATATAGGTGTTCGAGTGTTCGAACCGTAATGCGCAAGAAATGGTATGTAAACCCCGTATTTACATATCTGCCACTGTGCAGGAGAATCCGTATAGGTGTTCGAGTGTTCGAACCGTAATGCGCAAGAAATGGTATGGAAACCCCGTATTTACATATCTGCCACTGTGCAAGAGAATCCGTATAGGTGTTCGAGTGTTCGAACCGTAATGCGCAAGAAATGGTATGGAAACCCCGTATTTACATATCTGCCACTGTGCAGGAGAATCCGTATAGGTGTTCGAGTGTTCGAACCGTAATGCGCAAGAAATGGTATGGAAACCCTGTATTTACATATCTGCCACTGTGCGGGAGAATCCGTATAGGTGTTCGAGTGTTCGAACCGTAATGCGCAAGAAATGGTATGTAAACCCCGTATTTACATATCTGCCACTATGCAGGAGAATCCGTATAGGTGTTTGAGTGTTCGAACCGTATTGCGCAAGAAATGGTATTTAAACCCCGTATTTACATATCTGCCACTGTGCAGGAGAATCCGTATAGGTGTTCGAGTGTTCGAACCGTAATGCGCAAGAAATGGTATGGAAACCCCGTATTTACATATCTGCCACTGTGCGGGAGAATCCGTATAGGTGTTCGAGTGTTCGAACCGTAATGCGCAAGAAATGGTATGTAAACCCCGTATTTACATATCTGCCACTGTGCAGGAGAATCCGTATAGGTGTTCGAGTGTTCGAACCGTAATGCGCAAGAAATGGTATGGAAACCCCGTATTTACATATCTGCCACTGTGCAAGAGAATCCGTATAGGTGTTCGAGTGTTCGAACCGTAATGCGCAAGAAATAGTATGTAAACCCCGTATTTACATATCTGCCACTGTGCAGGAGAATCCGTATAGGTGTTCGAGTGTTCGAACCGTAATGCGCAAGAAATGGTATGGAAACCCCGTATTTACATATCTGCCACTGTGCAGGAGAATCCGTATAGGTGTTCGAGTGTTCGAACCGTAATGCGCAAGAAATGGTATGTAAACCCCGTATTTACGTATCTGCCACTGTGCAGGAGAATCCGTATAGGTGTTCGAGTGTTCGAACCGTAATGCGCAAGAAATGGTATGGAAACCCCGTATTTACATATCTGCCACTGTGTAGGAGAATCCATATAGGTGTTCGAGTGTTCGAACCGTAATGCGCAAGAAATGGTATGTAAACCCCGTATTTACATATCTGCCACTGTGCAGGAGAATCCGTATAGGTGTTCGAGTGTTCGAACCGTAATGCGCAAGAAATGGTATGGAAACCCCGTATTTACATATCTGCCACTGTGCAAGAGAATCCGTATAGGTGTTCGAGTGTTCGAACCGTAATGCGCAAGAAATAGTATGTAAACCCCGTATTTACATATCTGCCACTGTGCAGGAGAATCCGTATAGGTGTTCGAGTGTTCGAACCGTAATGCGCAAGAAATGGTATGGAAACCCCGTATTTACATATCTGCCACTGTGCAGGAGAATCCGTATAGGTGTTCGAGTGTTCGAACCGTAATGCGCAAGAAATGGTATGGAAACCCTGTATTTACATATCTGCCACTGTGCAGGAGAATCCGTATAGGTGTTCGAGTGTTCGAACCGTAATGCGCAAGAAATGGTATGTAAACCCCGTATTTACATGTCTGCCACTGTGCAGGAGAATCCGTATAGGTGTTTGAGTGTTCGAACCGTATTGCGCAAGAAATGGTATTTAAACCCCGTATTTACATATCTGCCACTGTGCAGGAGAATCCGTATAGGTGTTCGAGTGTTCGAACCGTAATGCGCAAGAAATGGTATGGAAACCCCGTATTTACATATCTGCCACTGTGTAGGAGAATCCATATAGGTGTTCGAGTGTTCGAACCGTAATGCGCAAGAAATGGTATGTAAACCCCGTATTTACATATCTGCCACTGTGCAGAAGAATCCGTATGGGTGTTCGAGTGTTCGAACCGTAATGCGCAAGAAATGGTATGGAAACCCCGTATTTACATATCTGCCACTGTGCAAGAGAATCCGTATAGGTGTTCGAGTGTTCGAACCGTAATGCGCAAGAAATAGTATGTAAACCCCGTATTTACATATCTGCCACTGTGCAGGAGAATCCGTATAGGTGTTCGAGTGTTCGAACCGTAATCCGCAAGAAATGGTATGGAAACCCCGTATTTACATATCTGCCACTGTGCAGGAGAATCCGTATAGGTGTTCGAGTGTTCGAACCGTAATGCGCAAGAAATGGTATGGAAACCCTGTATTTACATATCTGCCACTGTGCAAGAGAATCCGTATAGGTGTTCGAGTGTTCGAACCGTAATGCGCAAGAAATAGTATGTAAACCCCGTATTTACATATCTGCCACTGTGCAGGAGAATCCGTATAGGTGTTCGAGTGTTCGAACCGTAATCCGCAAGAAATGGTATGGAAACCCCGTATTTACATATCTGCCACTGTGCAGGAGAATCCGTATAGGTGTTCGAGTGTTCGAACCGTAATGCGCAAGAAATGGTATGGAAACCCTGTATTTACATATCTGCCACTGTGCAGGAGAATCCGTATAGGTGTTCGAGTGTTCGAACCGTAATGCGCAAGAAATGGTATGTAAACCCCGTATTTATATATCTGCCACTGTGCAGGAGAATCCGTATCGGTGTTTGAGTGTTCGAACCGTATTGCGCAAGAAATGGTATTTAAACCCCGTATTTACATATCTGCCACTGTGCAGGAGAATCCGTATAGGTGGTCGAGTGTTCGAACCGTAATGCGCAAGAAATGGTATGTAAACCCCGTATTTACATATCTGCCACTGTGCGGGAGAATCCGTATAGGTGTTCGAGTGTTCGAACCGTAATGCGCAAGAAATGGTATGTAAACCCCGTATTTACATATCTGCCACTGTGCAGGAGAATCCGTATAGGTGTTCGAGTGTTCGAACCGTAATGCGCAAGAAATGGTATGGAAACCCCGTATTTACATATCTGCCACTGTGCAAGAGAATCCGTATAGGTGTTCGAGTGTTCGAACCGTAATGCGCAAGAAATGGTATGTAAACCCCGTATTTACATATCTGTCACTATGCAGGAGAATCCGTATAGGTGTTCGAGTGTTCGAACCGTAATGCGCAAGAAATGGTATGTAAACCCCGTATTTACATATCTGCCACTGTGCAGGAGAATCCGTATAGGTGTTCGAGTGTTCGAACCGTAATGCGCAAGAAATGGTATGGAAACCCCGTATTTACATATCTGCCACTGTGCAGGAGAATCCGTATAGGTGTTCGAGTGTTCGAACCGTAATGCGCAAGAAATGGTATGGAAACCCTGTATTTACATATCTGCCACTGTGCGGGAGAATCCGTATAGGTGTTCGAGTGTTCGAACCGTAATGCGCAAGAAATGGTATGTAAACCCCGTATTTACATATCTGCCACTATGCAGGAGAATCCGTATAGGTGTTTGAGTGTTCGAACCGTATTGCGCAAGAAATGGTATTTAAACCCCGTATTTACATATCTGCCACTGTGCAGGAGAATCCGTATAGGTGTTCGAGTGTTCGAACCGTAATGCGCAAGAAATGGTATGGAAACCCCGTATTTACATATCTGCCACTGTGTAGGAGAATCCATATAGGTGTTCGAGTGTTCGAACCGTAATGCGCAAGAAATGGTATGTAAACCCCGTATTTACATATCTGCCACTGTGCAGGAGAATCCGTATAGGTGTTCGAGTGTTCGAACCGTAATGCGCAAGAAATGGTATGTAAACCCCGTATTTACATATCTGCCACTGTGCAGGAGAATCCGTATAGGTGTTCGAGTGTTCGAACCGTAATGCGCAAGAAATGGTATGGAAACCCTGTATTTACATATCTGCCACTGTGCGGGAGAATCCGTATAGGTGTTCGAGTGTTCGAACCGTAATGCGCAAGAAATGGTATGTAAACCCCGTATTTACATATCTGCCACTATGCAGGAGAATCCGTATAGGTGTTTGAGTGTTCGAACCGTATTGCGCAAGAAATGGTATTTAAACCCCGTATTTACATATCTGCCACTGTGCAGGAGAATCCGTATAGGTGTTCGAGTGTTCGAACCGTAATGCGCAAGAAATGGTATGGAAACCCCGTATTTACATATCTGCCACTGTGCGGGAGAATCCGTGTAGGTGTTCGAGTGTTCGAACCGTAATGCGCAAGAAATGGTATGTAAACCCCGTATTTACATATCTGCCACTGTGCAGGAGAATCCGTATAGGTGTTCGAGTGTTCGAACCGTAATGCGCAAGAAATGGTATGGAAACCCCGTATTTACATATCTACCACTGTGCGGGAGAATCCGTATAGGTGTTCGAGTGTTCGAACCGTAATGCGCAAGAAATGGTATGTAAACCCCCGTATTTACATATCTGCCACTGTGCAGGAGAATCCGTATAGGTGTTCGAGTGTTCGAACCGTAATGCGCAAGAAATGGTATGGAAACCCCGTATTTACATATCTGCCACTGTGCAAGAGAATCCGTATAGGTGTTCGAGTGTTCGAACCGTAATGCGCAAGAAATGGTATGGAAACCCCGTATTTACATATCTGCCACTGTGCAGGAGAATCCGTATAGGTGTTCGAGTGTTCGAACCGTAATGCGCAAGAAATGGTATGGAAACCCCGTATTTACATATCTGCCACTGTGTAGGAGAATCCATATAGGTGTTCGAGTGTTCGAACCGTAATGCGCAAGAAATGGTATGTAAACCCCGTATTTACATATCTGCCACTATGCAGGAGAATCCGTATAGGTGTTCGAGTGTTCGAACCGTAATGCGCAAGAAATGGTATGGAAACCCCGTATTTACATATCTGCCACTGTGCAAGAGAATCCGTATAGGTGTTCGAGTGTTCGAACCGTAATGCGCAAGAAATAGTATGTAAACCCCGTATTTACATATCTGCCACTGTGCAGGAGAATCCGTATAGGTGTTCGAGTGTTCGAACCGTAATCCGCAAGAAATGGTATGGAAACCCCGTATTTACATATCTGCCACTGTGCAGGAGAATCCGTATAGGTGTTCGAGTGTTCGAACCGTAATGCGCAAGAAATGGTATGGAAACCCTGTATTTACATATCTGCCACTGTGCAGGAGAATCCGTATAGGTGTTCGAGTGTTCGAACCGTAATGCGCAAGAAATGGTATGTAAACCCCGTATTTACATATCTGCCACTGTGCAGGAGAATCCGTATAGGTGTTTGAGTGTTCGAACCGTATTGCGCAAGAAATGGTATTTAAACCCCGTATTTACATATCTGCCACTGTGCAGGAGAATCCGTATAGGTGGTCGAGTGTTCGAACCGTAATGCGCAAGAAATGGTATGTAAACCCCGTATTTACATATCTGCCACTGTGCGGGAGAATCCGTATAGGTGTTCGAGTGTTCGAACCGTAATGCGCAAGAAATGGTATGTAAACCCCGTATTTACATATCTGCCACTGTGCCGGAGAATCCGTATAGGTGTTCGAGTGTTCGAACCGTAATGCGCAAGAAATGGTATGGAAACCCCGTATTTACATATCTGCCACTGTGCAAGAGAATCCGTATAGGTGTTCGAGTGTTCGAACCGTAATGCGCAAGAAATGGTATGTAAACCCCGTATTTACATATCTGTCACTATGCAGGAGAATCCGTATAGGTGTTCGAGTGTTCGAACCGTAATGCGCAAGAAATGGTATGTAAACCCCGTATTTACATATCTGCCACTGTGCAGGAGAATCCGTATAGGTGTTCGAGTGTTCGAACCGTAATGCGCAAGAAATGGTATGGAAACCCCGTATTTACATATATGCCACTGTGCAGGAGAATCCGTATAGGTGTTCGAGTGTTCGAACCGTAATGCGCAAGAAATGGTATGGAAACCCTGTATTTACATATCTGCCACTGTGCGGGAGAATCCGTATAGGTGTTCGAGTGTTCGAACCGTAATGCGCAAGAAATGGTATGTAAACCCCGTATTTACATATCTGCCACTTTGCAGGAGAATCCGTATAGGTGTTTGAGTGTTCGAACCGTATTGCGCAAGAAATGGTATTTAAACCCCGTATTTACATATCTGCCACTGTGCAGGAGAATCCGTATAGGTGTTCGAGTGTTCGAACCGTAATGCGCAAGAAATGGTATGGAAACCCCGTATTTACATATCTGCCACTGTGTAGGAGAATCCATATAGGTGTTCGAGTGTTCGAACCGTAATGCGCAAGAAATGGTATGTAAACCCCGTATTTACATATCTGCCACTGTGCAGGAGAATCCGTATAGGTGTTCGAGTGTTCGAACCGTAATGCGCAAGAAATGGTATGGAAACCCCGTATTTACATATCTGCCACTGTGCAGGAGAATCCGTATAGGTGTTCGAGTGTTCGAACCGTAATGCGCAAGAAATGGTATGGAAACCCTGTATTTACATATCTGCCACTGTGCGGGAGAATCCGTATAGGTGTTCGAGTGTTCGAACCGTAATGCGCAAGAAATGGTATGTAAACCCCGTATTTACATATCTGCCACTATGCAGGAGAATCCGTATAGGTGTTTGAGTGTTCGAACCGTATTGCGCAAGAAATGGTATTTAAACCCCGTATTTACATATCTGCCACTGTGCAGGAGAATCCGTATAGGTGTTCGAGTGTTCGAACCGTAATGCGCAAGAAATGGTATGGAAACCCCGTATTTACATATCTGCCACTGTGCGGGAGAATCCGTATAGGTGTTCGAGTGTTCGAACCGTAATGCGCAAGAAATGGTATGTAAACCCCGTATTTACATATCTGCCACTGTGCAGGAGAATCCGTATAGGTGTTCGAGTGTTCGAACCGTAATGCGCAAGAAATGGTATGGAAACCCCGTATTTACATATCTGCCACTGTGCAAGAGAATCCGTATAGGTGTTCGAGTGTTCGAACCGTAATGCGCAAGAAATAGTATGTAAACCCCGTATTTACATATCTGCCACTGTGCAGGAGAATCCGTATAGGTGTTCGAGTGTTCGAACCGTAATGCGCAAGAAATGGTATGGAAACCCCGTATTTACATATCTGCCACTGTGAAGGAGAATCCGTATAGGTGTTCGAGTGTTCGAACCGTAATGCGCAAGAAATGGTATGGAAACCCTGTATTTACATATCTGCCACTGTGCAGGAGAATCCGTATAGGTGTTCGAGTGTTCGAACCGTAATGCGCAAGAAATGGTATGTAAACCCCGTATTTACATATCTGCCACTGTGCAGGAGAATCCGTATAGGTGTTTGAGTGTTCGAACCGTATTGCGCAAGAAATGGTATTTAAACCCCGTATTTACATATCTGCCACTGTGCAGGAGAATCCGTATAGGTGTTCGAGTGTTCGAACCGTAATGCGCAAGAAATGGTATGGAAACCCCGTATTTACATATCTGCCACTGTGTAGGAGAATCCATATAGGTGTTCGAGTGTTCGAACCGTAATGCGCAGGAAATGGTATGTAAACCCCGTATTTACATATCTGCCACTGTGCAGGAGAATCCGTATAGGTGTTCGAGTGTTCGAACCGTAATGCGCAAGAAATGGTATGGAAACCCCGTATTTACATATCTGCCACTGTGCAAGAGAATCCGTATAGGTGTTCGAGTGTTCGAACCGTAATGCGCAAAAATGGTATGTAAACCCCGTATTTACATATCTGTCACTATGCAGGAGAATCCGTATAGGTGTTCGAGTGTTCGAACCGTAATGCGCAAGAAATGGTATGTAAACCCCGTATTTACATATCTGCCACTGTGCAGGAGAATCCGTATAGGTGTTCGAGTGTTCGAACCGTAATGCGCAAGAAATGGTATGGAAACCCCGTATTTACATATCTGCCACTGTGCAGGAGAATCCGTATAGGTGTTCGAGTGTTCGAACCGTAATGCGCAAGAAATGGTATGGAAACCCTGTATTTACATATCTGCCACTGTGCGGGAGAATCCGTGTAGGTGTTCGAGTGTTCGAACCGTAATGCGCAAGAAATGGTATGTAAACCCCGTATTTACATATCTGCCACTATGCAGGAGAATCCGTATAGGTGTTTGAGTGTTCGAACCGTATTGCGCAAGAAATGGTATTTAAACCCCGTATTTACATATCTGCCACTGTGCAGGAGAATCCGTATAGGTGTTCGAGTGTTCGAACCGTAATGCGCAAGAAATGGTATGGAAACCCCGTATTTACATATCTGCCACTGTGTAGGAGAATCCATATAGGTGTTCGAGTGTTCGAACCGTAATGCGCAAGAAATGGTATGGAAACCCCGTATTTACATATCTGCCACTGTGAAGGAGAATCCGTATAGGTGTTCGAGTGTTCGAACCGTAATGCGCAAGAAATGGTATGGAAACCCTGTATTTACATATCTGCCACTGTGCAGGAGAATCCGTATAGGTGTTCGAGTGTTCGAACCGTAATGCGCAAGAAATGGTATGTAAACCCCGTATTTACATATCTGCCACTGTGCAGGAGAATCCGTATAGGTGTTTGAGTGTTCGAACCGTATTGCGCAAGAAATGGTATTTAAACCCCGTATTTACATATCTGCCACTGTGCAGGAGAATCCGTATAGGTGTTCGAGTGTTCGAACCGTAATGCGCAAGAAATGGTATGGAAACCCCGTATTTACATATCTGCCACTGTGTAGGAGAATCCATATAGGTGTTCGAGTGTTCGAACCGTAATGCGCAGGAAATGGTATGTAAACCCCGTATTTACATATCTGCCACTGTGCAGGAGAATCCGTATAGGTGTTCGAGTGTTCGAACCGTAATGCGCAAGAAATGGTATGGAAACCCCGTATTTACATATCTGCCACTGTGCAAGAGAATCCGTATAGGTGTTCGAGTGTTCGAACCGTAATGCGCAAAAATGGTATGTAAACCCCGTATTTACATATCTGTCACTATGCAGGAGAATCCGTATAGGTGTTCGAGTGTTCGAACCGTAATGCGCAAGAAATGGTATGTAAACCCCGTATTTACATATCTGCCACTGTGCAGGAGAATCCGTATAGGTGTTCGAGTGTTCGAACCGTAATGCGCAAGAAATGGTATGGAAACCCCGTATTTACATATCTGCCACTGTGCAGGAGAATCCGTATAGGTGTTCGAGTGTTCGAACCGTAATGCGCAAGAAATGGTATGGAAACCCTGTATTTACATATCTGCCACTGTGCAGGAGAATCCGTATAGGTGTTCGAGTGTTCGAACCGTAATGCGCAAGAAATGGTATGTAAACCCCGTATTTACATATCTGCCACTGTGCAGGAGAATCCGTATAGGTGTTTGAGTGTTCGAACCGTATTGCGCAAGAAATGGTATTTAAACCCCGTATTTACATATCTGCCACTGTGCAGGAGAATCCGTATAGGTGTTCGAGTGTTCGAACCGTAATGCGCAAGAAATGGTATGGAAACCCCGTATTTACATATCTGCCACTGTGTAGGAGAATCCATATAGGTGTTCGAGTGTTCGAACCGTAATGCGCAGGAAATGGTATGTAAACCCCGTATTTACATATCTGCCACTGTGCAGGAGAATCCGTATAGGTGTTCGAGTGTTCGAACCGTAATGCGCAAGAAATGGTATGGAAACCCCGTATTTACATATCTGCCACTGTGCAAGAGAATCCGTATAGGTGTTCGAGTGTTCGAACCGTAATGCGCAAAAATGGTATGTAAACCCCGTATTTACATATCTGTCACTATGCAGGAGAATCCGTATAGGTGTTCGAGTGTTCGAACCGTAATGCGCAAGAAATGGTATGTAAACCCCGTATTTACATATCTGCCACTGTGCAGGAGAATCCGTATAGGTGTTCGAGTGTTCGAACCGTAATGCGCAAGAAATGGTATGGAAACCCCGTATTTACATATCTGCCACTGTGCAGGAGAATCCGTATAGGTGTTCGAGTGTTCGAACCGTAATGCGCAAGAAATGGTATGGAAACCCTGTATTTACATATCTGCCACTGTGCGGGAGAATCCGTGTAGGTGTTCGAGTGTTCGAACCGTAATGCGCAAGAAATGGTATGTAAACCCCGTATTTACATATCTGCCACTATGCAGGAGAATCCGTATAGGTGTTTGAGTGTTCGAACCGTATTGCGCAAGAAATGGTATTTAAACCCCGTATTTACATATCTGCCACTGTGCAGGAGAATCCGTATAGGTGTTCGAGTGTTCGAACCGTAATGCGCAAGAAATGGTATGGAAACCCCGTATTTACATATCTGCCACTGTGTAGGAGAATCCATATAGGTGTTCGAGTGTTCGAACCGTAATGCGCAAGAAATGGTATGGAAACCCCGTATTTACATATCTGCCACTGTGAAGGAGAATCCGTATAGGTGTTCGAGTGTTCGAACCGTAATGCGCAAGAAATGGTATGGAAACCCTGTATTTACATATCTGCCACTGTGCAGGAGAATCCGTATAGGTGTTCGAGTGTTCGAACCGTAATGCGCAAGAAATGGTATGTAAACCCCGTATTTACATATCTGCCACTGTGCAGGAGAATCCGTATAGGTGTTTGAGTGTTCGAACCGTATTGCGCAAGAAATGGTATTTAAACCCCGTATTTACATATCTGCCACTGTGCAGGAGAATCCGTATAGGTGTTCGAGTGTTCGAACCGTAATGCGCAAGAAATGGTATGGAAACCCCGTATTTACATATCTGCCACTGTGTAGGAGAATCCATATAGGTGTTCGAGTGTTCGAACCGTAATGCGCAGGAAATGGTATGTAAACCCCGTATTTACATATCTGCCACTGTGCAGGAGAATCCGTATAGGTGTTCGAGTGTTCGAACCGTAATGCGCAAGAAATGGTATGGAAACCCCGTATTTACATATCTGCCACTGTGCAAGAGAATCCGTATAGGTGTTCGAGTGTTCGAACCGTAATGCGCAAAAATGGTATGTAAACCCCGTATTTACATATCTGTCACTATGCAGGAGAATCCGTATAGGTGTTCGAGTGTTCGAACCGTAATGCGCAAGAAATGGTATGTAAACCCCGTATTTACATATCTGCCACTGTGCAGGAGAATCCGTATAGGTGTTCGAGTGTTCGAACCGTAATGCGCAAGAAATGGTATGGAAACCCCGTATTTACATATCTGCCACTGTGCAGGAGAATCCGTATAGGTGTTCGAGTGTTCGAACCGTAATGCGCAAGAAATGGTATGGAAACCCTGTATTTACATATCTGCCACTGTGCGGGAGAATCCGTGTAGGTGTTCGAGTGTTCGAACCGTAATGCGCAAGAAATGGTATGTAAACCCCGTATTTACATATCTGCCACTATGCAGGAGAATCCGTATAGGTGTTTGAGTGTTCGAACCGTATTGCGCAAGAAATGGTATTTAAACCCCGTATTTACATATCTGCCACTGTGCAGGAGAATCCGTATAGGTGTTCGAGTGTTCGAACCGTAATGCGCAAGAAATGGTATGGAAACCCCGTATTTACATATCTGCCACTGTGTAGGAGAATCCATATAGGTGTTCGAGTGTTCGAACCGTAATGCGCAAGAAATGGTATGTAAACCCCGTATTTACATATCTGCCACTGTGCAGGAGAATCCGTATAGGTGTTCGAGTGTTCGAACCGTAATGCGCAAGAAATGGTATGGAAACCCTGTATTTACATATCTGCCACTGTGCGGGAGAATCCGTATAGGTGTTCGAGTGTTCGAACCGTAATGCGCAAGAAATGGTATGTAAACCCCGTATTTACATATCTGCCACTATGCAGGAGAATCCGTATAGGTGTTTGAGTGTTCGAACCGTATTGCGCAAGAAATGGTATTTAAACCCCGTATTTACATACCTGCCACTGTGCAGGAGAATCCGTATAGGTGTTCGAGTGTTCGAACCGTAATGCGCAAGAAATGGTATGGAAACCCCGTATTTACATATCTGCCACTGTGCGGGAGAATCCGTATAGGTGTTCGAGTGTTCGAACCGTAATGCGCAAGAAATGGTATGTAAACCCCGTATTTACATATCTGCCACTGTGCAGGAGAATCCGTATAGGTGTTCGAGTGTTCGAACCGTAATGCGCAAGAAATGGTATGGAAACCCCGTATTTACATATCTGCCACTGTGCAAGAGAATCCGTATAGGTGTTCGAGTGTTCGAACCGTAATGCGCAAGAAATAGTATGTAAACCCCGTATTTACATATCTGCCACTGTGCAGGAGAATCCGTATAGGTGTTCGAGTGTTCGAACCGTAATGCGCAAGAAATGGTATGGAAACCCCGTATTTACATATCTGCCACTGTGCAGGAGAATCCGTATAGGTGTTCGAGTGTTCGAACCGTAATGCGCAAGAAATGGTATGGAAACCCCGTATTTACATATCTGCCACTGTGCAAGAGAATCCGTATAGGTGTTCGAGTGTTCGAACCGTAATGCGCAAGAAATAGTATGTAAACCCCGTATTTACATATCTGCCACTGTGCAGGAGAATCCGTATAGGTGTTCGTGTGTTCGAACCGTAATGCGCAAGAAATGGTATGGAAACCCCGTATTTACATATCTGCCACTGTGCAGGAGAATCCGTATAGGTGTTCGAGTGTTCGAACCGTAATGCGCAAGAAATGGTATGGAAACCCTGTATTGACATATCTGCCACTGTGCAGGAGAATCCGTATAGGTGTTCGAGTGTTCGAACCGTAATGCGCAAGAAATGGTATGTAAACCCCGTATTTACATATCTGCCACTGTGCAGGAGAATCCGTATAGGTGTTTGAGTGTTCGAACCGTATTGCGCAAGAAATGGTATTTAAACCCCGTATTTACATATCTGCCACTCTGCAGGAGAATCCGTATAGGTGTTCGAGTGTTCGAACCGTAATGCGCAAGAAATGGTATGGAAACCCCGTATTTACATATCTGCCACTGTGTAGGAGAATCCATATAGGTGTTCGAGTGTTCGAACCGTAATGCGCAAGAAATGGTATGCAAACCCCGTATTTACATATCTGCCACTGTGCAGGAGAATCCGTGTAGGTGTTCGAGTGTTCGAACCGTAATACGCAAGAAATGGTATGGAAACCCCGTATTTACATATCTGCCACTGTGCAAGAGAATCCGTATAGGTGTTCGAGTGTTCGAACCGTAATGCGCAAGAAATAGTATGTAAACCCCGTATTTACATATCTGCCACTGTGCAGGAGAATCCGTATAGGTGTTCGAGTGTTCGAACCGTAATCCGCAAGAAATGGTATGGAAACCCCGTATTTACATATCTGCCACTGTGCAGGAGAATCCGTATAGGTGTTCGAGTGTTCGAACCGTAATGCGCAAGAAATGGTATGGAAACCCTGTATTTACATATCTGCCACTGTGCAGGAGAATCCGTATAGGTGTTCGAGTGTTCGAACCGTAATGCGCAAGAAATGGTATGTAAACCCCGTATTTACATATCTGCCACTGTGCAGGAGAATCCGTATAGGTGTTTGAGTGTTCGAACCGTATTGCGCAAGAAATGGTATTTAAACCCCGTATTTACATATCTGCCACTGTGCAGGAGAATCCGTATAGGTGGTCGAGTGTTCGAACCGTAATGCGCAAGAAATGGTATGTAAACCCCGTATTTACATATCTGCCACTGTGCGGGAGAATCCGTATAGGTGTTCGAGTGTTCGAACCGTAATGCGAAAGAAATGGTATGGAAACCCCGTATTTACATATCTGCCACTGTGCAAGAGAATCCGTATAGGTGTTCGAGTGTTCGAACCGTAATGCGCAAGAAATAGTATGTAAACCCCGTATTTACATATCTGCCACTGTGCAGGAGAATCCGTATAGGTGTTTGAGTGTTCGAACCGTAATGCGCAAGAAATGGTATTTAAACCCCGTATTTACATATCTGCCACTGTGCAGGAGAATCCGTATAGGTGTTCGAGTGTTCGAACCGTAATGCGCAAGAAATGGTATGGAAACCCCGTATTTACATATCTGCCACTGTGTAAGAGAATCCGTATAGGTGTTTGAGTGTTCGAACCGTAATGCGCAAGAAATGGTATGTAAACCCCGTATTTACATATCTGCCACTGTGCAGGAGAATCCGTATAGGTGTTCGAGTGTTCGAACCGTAATGCGCAAGAAATGGTATGTAAACCCCGTATTTACATATCTGCCACTGTGCAGGAGAATCCGTATAGGTGTTCGAGTGTTCGAACCGTAATGCGCAAGAAATGGTATGTAAACCCCGTATTTACATATCTGCCACTGTGCAGGAGAATCCGTATAGGTGTTCGAGTGTTCGAACCGTAATGCGCAAGAAATGGTATGGAAACCCCGTATTTACATATCTGCCACTGTGCAAGAGAATCCGTATAGGTGTTCGAGTGTTCGAACCGTAATGCGCAAGAAATAGTATGTAAACCCCGTATTTACATATCAGCCACTGTGCAGGAGAATCCGTATAGGTGTTCGAGTGTTCGAACCGTAATGCGCAAGAAATGGTATGGAAACCCCGTATTTACATATCTGCCACTATGCAGGAGAATCCGTATAGGTGTTCGAGTGTTCGAACCGTAATGCGCAAGAAATGGTATGTAAACCCCGTATTTACGTATCCGCCACTGTGCAGGAGAATCCGTATAGGTGTTCGAGTATTCGAACCGTAATGCGCAAGAAATGGTATGGAAACCCCGTATTTACATATCTGCCACTGTGCAAGAGAATCCGTATAGGTGTTCGAGTGTTCGAACCGTAATGCGCAAGAAATAGTATGTAAACCCCGTATTTACATATCTGCCACTATGCAGGAGAATCCGTATAGGTGTTCGAGTGTTCGAACCGTAATGCGCAAGAAATGGTATGTAAACCCCGTATTTACATATCTGCCACTGTGCAGGAGAATCCGTATAGGTGTTCGAGTGTTCGAACCGTAATGCGCAAGAAATGGTATGGAAACCCCGTATTTACATATCTGCCACTGTGCAGGAGAATCCGTATAGGTGTTCGAGTGTTCGAACCGTAATGCGCAAGAAATGGTATGGAAACCCTGTATTTACATATCTGCCACTGTGCAGGAGAATCCGTATAGGTGTTCGAGTGTTCGAACCGTAATGCGCAAGAAATGGTATGTAAACCCCGTATTTACATATCTGCCACTGTGCAGGATAATCCGTATAGGTGTTTGAGTGTTCGAACCGTATTGCGCAAGAAATGGTACGTAAACCCCGTATTTACATATCTGCCACTGTGCAGGAGAATCCGTATAGGTGGTCGAGTGTTCGAACCGTATTGCGCAAGAAATGGTATGTAAACCCCGTATTTACATATCTGCCACTGTGCGGGAGAATCCGTATAGGTGTTCGAGTGTTCGAACCGTAATGCGCAAGAAATGGTATGGAAACCCCGTATTTACGTATCTGCCACTGTGCAAGAGAATCCGTATAGGTGTTCGAGTGTTCGAACCGTAAAGCGCAAGAAATGGTATGGAAACCCCGTATTTACATATCTGCCACTGTGCAAGAGAATCCGTATAGGTGTTCGAGTGTTCGAACCGTAATGCGCAAGAAATAGTATGTAAACCCCGTATTTACATATCTGCCACTGTGCAGTAGAATGCGTATAGGTGTTCGAGTGTTCGAACCGTAATGCGCAAGAAATGGTATGTAAACCCCGTATTTACATATCTGCCACTGTGGAGGAGAATCCGTATTGGTGTTCGAGTGTTCGAACCGTAATGCGCAAGAAATGGTATGTAAACCCCGTATTTACGTATCTGCCACTGTGCAGGAGAATCCGTATAGGTGTTCGAGTGTTCGAACCGTAATGCGCAAGAAATGGTATGGAAACCCTGTATTTACATATCTGCCACTGTGCAGGAGAATCCGTATAGGTGTTCGACTGTTCGAACCGTAATGCGCAAGAAATGGTATATAAACCCCGTATTTACATATCTACCACTGTGCAGGAGAATCCGTATAGGTGTTTGAGTGTTCGAACCGTATTGCGCAAGAAATGGTATTTAAACCCCGTATTTACATATCTGCCACTGTGCAGGAGAATCCGTATAGGTGTTCGAGTGTTCGAACCGTAATGCGCAAGAAATGGTATGGAAACCCCGTATTTACATATCTGCCACTGTGTAGGAGAATCCATATAGGTGTTCGAGTGTTCGAACCGTAATGCGCAAGAAATGGTATGTAAACCCCGTATTTACATATCTGCCACTGTGCGGGAGAATCCGTATAGGTGTTCGAGTGTTCGAACCGTAATGCGCAAGAAATGGTATGTAAACCCCGTATTTACATATCTGCCACTGTGCAGGAGAATCCGTATAGGTGTTCGAGTGTTCGAACCGTAATGCGCAAGAAATAGTATGTAAACCCCGTATTTACATATCTGCCACTGTGCAGGAGAATCCGTATAGGTGTTCGAGTGTTCGAACCGTAATCCGCAAGAAATGGTATGGAAACCCCGTATTTACATATCTGCCACTGTGTAAGAGAATCCATATAGGTGTTCGAGTGTTCGAACCGTATTGCGCAAGAAATGGTATGTAAACCCCGTATTTACATATCTGCCACTGTGCAGGAGAATCCGTATAGGTGTTCGAGTGTTCGAACCGTAATGCGCAAGAAATGGTATGGAAACCCCGTATTTACATATCTGCCACTGTGCAGGAGAATCCGTATAGGTGGTCGAGTGTTCGAACCGTAATGCGCAAGAAATGGTATGTAAACCCCGTATTTACATATCTGCCACTGTGCGGGAGAATCCGTATAGGTGTTCGAGTGTTCGAACCGTAATGCGCAAGAAATGGTATGTAAACCCCGTATTTACATATCTGCCGCTGTGCAGGAGAATCCGTATAGGTGTTCGAGTGTTCGAACCGTAATGCGCAAGAAATAGTATGTAAACCCCGTATTTACATATCTGCCACTGTGCAGGAGAATCCGTATAGGTGTTCGAGTGTTCGAACCGTAATCCGCAAGAAATGGTATGGAAACCCCGTATTTACATATCTGCCACTGTGCAGGAGAATCCGTATAGGTGTTTGAGTGTTCGAACCGTATTGCGCAAGAAATGGTATTTAAACCCCGTATTTACATATCTGCCACTGTGCAGGAGAATCCGTGTAGGTGGTCGAGTGTTCGAACCGTAATGCGGAAGAAATGGTATGTAAACCCCGTATTTACATATCTGCCACTCTGCGGGAGAATCCGTATAGGTGTTCGAGTGTTCGAACCGTAATGCGCAAGAAATGGTATGTAAACCCCGTATTTACATATCTGCCACTGTGTAGGAGAATCCGTATAGGTGTTCGAGTGTTCGAACCGTAATGCGCAAGAAATGGTATGGAAACCCCGTATTTACATATCTGCCACTGTGCAAGAGAATCCGTATAGGTGTTCGAGTGTTCGAACCGTAATGCGCAAGAAATAGTATGTAAACCCCGTATTTACATATCTGCCACTGTGCAGGAGAATCCGTATAGGTGTTCGAGTGTTCGAACCGTAATGCGCAAGAAATAGTATGGAAACCCCGTATTTACATATCTGCCACTGTGCAGGAGAATCCGTATAGGTGTTCGAGTGTTCGAACCGTAATGCGCAAGAAATAGTATGTAAACCCCGTATTTACATATCCGCCACTGTGCAGGAGAATCCGTATAGGTGTTCGAGTGTTCGAACCGTAATGCGCAAGAAATGGTATGGAAACCCCGTATTTACATATCTGCCGCTGTGCAGGAGAATCCGTATAGGT
The DNA here is from genome assembly GCF_055761805.1 of Camellia sinensis. NCBI lineage: Eukaryota > Viridiplantae > Streptophyta > Magnoliopsida > Ericales > Theaceae > Camellia > Camellia sinensis. The sequence goes on from NC_138965.1 coordinate 6,253,774, forward strand.
GTTCGAGTGTTCGAACCGTAATGCGCAAGAAATGGTATGTAAACCCCGTATGTACATATCTGCCACTGTGCAGGAGAATCCGTATAGGTGTTCGAGTGTTCGATCCGTAATGCGCAAGAAATGGTATGTAAACCCCGTATTTACATATCTGCCACTGTGCAAGAGAATCCGTATAGGTGTTCGAGTGTTCGAACCGTAATGCGCAAAAATGGTATGTAAACCCCGTATTTACATATCTGCCACTGTGCAGGAGAATCCGTATAGGTGGTCGAGTGTTCGAACCGTAATGCGCAAGAAATGGTATGTAAACCCCGTATTTACATATCTGCCACTGTGCGGGAGAATCCGTATAGGTGTTCGAGTGTTCGAACCGTAATGCGCAAGAAATGGTATGTAAACCCCGTATTTACATATCTGCCACTGTGCAGGAGAATCCGTATAGGTGTTCGAGTGTTCGAACCGTAATGCGCAAGAAATGGTATGGAAACCCCGTATTTACATATCTGCCACTGTGCAAGAGAATCCGTATAGGTGTTCGAGTGTTCGAACCGTAATGCGCAAGAAATGGTATGTAAATCCCGTATTTACATATCTGTCACTGTGCAGGAGAATCCGTATAGGTGTTCGAGTGTTCGAACCGTAATGCGCAAGAAATAGTATGTAAACCCCGTATTTACATATCTGCCACTGTGCAGGAGAATCCGTATAGGTGTTCGAGTGTTCGAACCGTAATGCGCAAGAAATAGTATGTAAACCCCGTATTTACATATCTGCCACTGTGCAGGAGAATCCGTATAGGTGTTCGAGTGTTCGAACCGTAATGCGCAAGAAATGGTATGGAAACCCCGTATTTACATATCTGCCACTGTGGAGGAGAATCCGTATTGGTGTTCGAGTGTTCGAACCGTAATGCGCAAGAAATGGTATGTAAACCCCGTATTTACGTATCTGCCACTGTGCAGGAGAATCCGTATAGGTGTTCGAGTGTTCGAACCGTAATGCGCAAGAAATGGTATGGAAACCCCGTATTTATATATCTGCCACTGTGCAAGAGAATCCGTATAGGTGTTCGAGTGTTCGAACCGTAATGCGCAAGAAATGGTATGTAAACCCCGTATTTACATATCTGTCACTATGCAGGAGAATCCGTATAGGTGTTCGAGTGTTCGAACCGTAATGCGCAAGAAATGGTATGTAAACCCCGTATTTACATATCTGCCACTGTGCAGGAGAATCCGTATAGGTGTTCGAGTGTTCGAACCGTAATGCGCAAGAAATGGTATGGAAACCCCGTATTTACATATCTGCCACTGTGCAGGAGAATCCGTATAGGTGTTCGAGTGTTCGAACCGTAATGCGCAAGAAATGGTATGGAAACCCAGTATTTACATATCTGCCACTGTGCAGGAGAATCCGTATAGGTGTTCGAGTGTTCGAACCGTAATGCGCAAGAAATGGTATGTAAACCCCGTATTTACATATCTGCCACTATGCAGGAGAATCCGTATAGGTGTTTGAGTGTTCGAACCGTATTGCGCAAGAAATGGTATTTAAACCCCGTATTTACATATCTGCCACTGTGCAGGAGAATCCGTATAGGTGTTCGAGTGTTCGAACCGTAATGCGCAAGAAATGGTATGGAAACCCCGTATTTACATATCTGCCACTGTGTAAGAGAATCCATATAGGTGTTCGAGTGTTCGAACCGTAATGCGCAAGAAATGGTATGTAAACCCCGTATTTACATATCTGCCACTGTGCAGGAGAATTCGTATAGGTGTTCGAGTGTTCGAACCGTAATGCGCAAGAAATGGTATGGAAACCCCGTATTTACATATCTGCCACTGTGCAAGAGAATCCGTATAGGTGTTCGAGTGTTCGAACCGTAATGCGCAAGAAATAGTATGTAAACCCCGTATTTACATATCTGCCACTGTGCAGGAGAATCCGTATAGGTGTTCGAGTGTTCGAACCGTAATGCGCAAGAAATGGTATGGAAACCCCGTATTTACATATCTGCCGCTGTGCAGGAGAATCCGTATAGGTGTTCGAGTGTTCGAACCGTAATGCGCAAGAAATGGTATGGAAACCCTGTATTTACATATCTGCCACTGTGCAGGAGAATCCGTATAGGTGTTCGAGTGTTCGATCCGTAATGCGCAAGAAATGGTATGTAAACCCCGTATTTACATATCTGCCACTGTGTAGGAGAATCCGTATAGGTGTTTGAGTGTTCGAACCGTATTGCGCAAGAAATGGTATTTAAACCCCGTATTTACATATCTGCCACTGTGCAGGAGAATCCGTATAGGTGGTCGAGTGTTCGAACCGTAATGCGCAAGAAATGGTATGTAAACCCCGTATTTACATATCTGCCACTATGCAGGAGAATCCGTATAGGTGTTTGAGTGTTCGAACCGTATTGCGCAAGAAATGGTATTTAAACCCCGTATTTACATATCTGCCACTGTGCAGGAGAATCCGTATAGGTGTTCGAGTGTTCGAACCGTAATGCGCAAGAAATGGTATGGAAACCCCGTATTTACATATCTGCCACTGTGTAAGAGAATCCATATAGGTGTTCGAGTGTTCGAACCGTAATGCGCAAGAAATGGTATGTAAACCCCGTATTTACATATCTGCCACTGTGCAGGAGAATCCGTATAGGTGTTCGAGTGTTCGAACCGTAATGCGCAAGAAATGGTATGGAAACCCCGTATTTACATATCTGCCACTGTGCAAGAGAATCCGTATAGGTGTTCGAGTGTTCGAACCGTAATGCGCAAGAAATAGTATGTAAACCCCGTATTTACATATCTGCCACTGTGCAGGAGAATCCGTATAGGTGTTCGAGTGTTCGAACCGTAATGCGCAAGAAATGGTATGGAAACCCCGTATTTACATATCTGCCGCTGTGCAGGAGAATCCGTATAGGTGTTCGAGTGTTCGAACCGTAATGCGCAAGAAATGGTATGGAAACCCTGTATTTACATATCTGCCACTGTGCAGGAGAATCCGTATAGGTGTTCGAGTGTTCGATCCGTAATGCGCAAGAAATGGTATGTAAACCCCGTATTTACATATCTGCCACTGTGTAGGAGAATCCGTATAGGTGTTTGAGTGTTCGAACCGTATTGCGCAAGAAATTGTATTTAAACCCCGTATTTACATATCTGCCACTGTGCAGGAGAATCCGTATAGGTGGTCGAGTGTTCGAACCGTAATGCGCAAGAAATGGTATGTAAACCCCGTATTTACATATCTGCCACTGTGCGGGAGAATCCGTATAGGTGTTCGAGTGTTCGAACCGTAATGCGCAAGAAATGGTATGTAAACCCCGTATTTACATATCTGCCACTGTGCAGGAGAATCCGTATAGGTGTTCGAGTGTTCGAACCGTAATGCGCAAGAAATGGTATGGAAACCCCGTATTTACATATCTGCCACTGTGCAAGAGAATCCGTATAGGTGTTCGAGTGTTCGAACCGTAATGCGCAAGAAATGGTATGTAAACCCCGTATTTACATATCTGTCACTGTGCAGGAGAATCCGTATAGGTGTTCGAGTGTTCGAACCGTAATGCGCAAGAAATAGTATGTAAACCCCGTATTTACATATCTGCCACTGTGCAGGAGAATCCGTATAGGTGTTCGAGTGTTCGAACCGTATTGCGCAAGAAATGGTATGTAAACCCCGTATTTACATATCTACCACTGTGTAGGAGAAT